>NC_140588.1:667747148-669026287 GCF_964204655.1 Triturus cristatus | reverse complement strand
AGAGGAAAGAGGTTTTCCTAATATATAAAATTCACTTACATGGAGTCTCTACAGCCTGAGGTCATCAGACTGGTGGGTGCTCCACCATATACAAATTCGCCAGAATGTGGCAGTGCTGAAAACCAGCCTTAACCCTTTATGAATGTGCAGAGACTTATGCAACTCTGCACCATATAAATATCACAAAATAAAAAAATCACAGTTATTGCTGTTCAACAAATTTGGGAAGCTGTGGGTGTGGCTACAAAAACACTGGGTGAGCATCAGGTGCAACACTAGCATTGTCTATGCAAATGCATCCTGCCGCCTGGCATTTGAAGAGGTCCTCAAGAACCCCACGAGAGTGAGTGCATTCTGTGACTGTAATCATCCTCTTGGGATTGTTGTGCCTCCAGAAAAGAATCACAGAATAACGTTGAAAAGCATGCCATCATGTCTCCCTACTGCAGGTTTCAACTCTGGTGCTAAACAGCGGCGGCCGGCATAACTCGCAGGTGGCGGGATGGGTCGGGTTGCGGGCCCTGCGCCCGGGGGAGGGGGTTCGCACATATTTAAAAAATAAAATAAACTTACCGTTGCGCCGAGTCTCGCGTCTCCTTTACTACTCTTCTCCATCTCAGATGGAAGCACAGCCAGGCTTCACTGACAAATCACAACGCTGCATTGCAGCATTGTGATTGGTTTTGTGCTTCCTGGTTGAAAGCTCAACCAGGGAATGGAGGCCTGTGCTTGTTCTCCATGCAGGCTATAATGCAGCCTACATGCAGAACAGGGAAAGTGCGCATGACAAGTTTGGGTGGCCCAAGAGCGCAGACCAAAGGTCATTGCGCACTTCGGAGTGGGCAAACCACTCCTCCCCTGCCCCGAGAGCACAGCAGCCCTGCCCACCGGCACGCCCACAAAGCAGCAGGAAGCATAAAATGATAATAACTTATAATTATTACCATTTTATGCTTCTTCTTTGCACTGCTTAAAAGCAGTGGGACGACTCTCGTCCGCCATAGCGGAGGAGCCGCCACCGGTGCAAAATCGTGAAGTCGGGGCATGTGGAGGGGAGAGTGCTTTCTCACTGTGTAATTTGGCACACTGACTTAGACTGCCCCAGGCTCACAATCGAGTGTGTACATCTGCACAAACTGGAGCCATGCATGAGCCTCGGTAATGCTGTCCAAGGTGATTACTATGATCTGAGCTCATATTAGAATTGTGTCGCTGTAATTGTTAATGAGGACTTGGATATTAAAGGCAAGGTTAAATGCATTATCTGAGATGTTTTTAGAAGAAGGTCGTTTATTTGTCCATGTTAATTAGTGGAGCTAAACCTGAGCCGTCGTATAATATCATCACGAGCCTATGTAAATGTTCACAGTAGGTTTTATGCTGATGCTAATGAAATTGGGACCATAACTTTTGATGGAGCAACAATTGTTCTTCTCAACGCAGATTCTACTGATGAATAATATACACTGTCAAGTTTCAATAAGTAGACTTTGCAAACCAAAAGATAATTACCAGACTGTAATGTGTGCGGATCAGCATTAATGTGCACAGGGATGCAGCTGGATAATTGTGAATTAATAAACAATATCGATCAAACTGTGTCTTTAGTTAACATATACCGCCAATATAGTTATCCAGTGACTTTATTTTTTAACTGTGGACAAATCAGCCAACAACGGTATTGAAATTCTGGCAGTCTGTTTATCATTCACAGATCCACCGATGAAAGTCCCATGCATACTTGGAAGCAGGGCTAGCATAGGGGAAGTAGGAATATTGCATAATGATAAAAATTCTAATATCTGTTTTTAACATTGAGCGTTTAACAAGTAAGACCTTACAGCTTTCCGTTTACATGTATAATTACCTGCTTTTCTTGGGATGATGAACTCTCTTAAATCTCCTTTTGAACATGAAAATAATAAAGGCGGCCGCCATCCGGTTTTTCCACCAACTCTATTTTTAAAATCTTAAATAGCTTTGGATCTTATGAAAGTGGACAACTACTGATCAATGCACCACATGCCCTTCACAGGCCTGCTCCACGAATGAAAACATTTACCTGTGCCTACCAATCTCCCCCACAGAAGGTCATTTCACTAACTGTGGGTACCAAAAGTGTTTGGATGCTAGTGACTCCGTTCAGATGATTCTACAATGTCGGTAGCCCCCTTGGTAAAACACTAAACCATCTCCCATGATCTTGACAGCAGGAACAGAATTCTCAAAATGTGCGTTTGACTTTTGATGGAGGTGACCACTAAGTGGCTGAAATTGCTGTGGTGTCGAAGAGAAGAGTGAGTGCAAACTCACGTAAGTCGTATTGGCTTGCACATTAGTCTCATTGTCTTGACCAATTGTGTTGGTAATCACAAATGACCAGCATTTGTTGGGCATGCTTTGCACATCCGGGTGGGAAAAGTATAAGGTAATGCGGTTTGCACACATCAGTTTTCCCACACTTCCTACAATGGAATGTTTTACACTAACACGAGGAGCAGAAACATTTTACCCGGGCATCATTCCTCATGCAACATGTGGGTAAATTGGAAAGGATTCGGGGCCTACAGCTAGCATACAACTTTTACAGCAAAAGAGGATATGAAAAGCATACCGAAGGTCGCACACAGCCAAGACTGCAGCATTGCTTGGTGAGCAGTGGAGCTGTTCTTCGCTTCCTAGAAACCCCCTAAACTTTGCTCCTTCACCTTTGTGCTCTATATGTTTTTTCTTTGCCTCATTTTCCTCTATTCATTGTTTCTGTTTTAGTCACATTTCTGACTGCTTCCATTCCTCCTTTTTTTGGATTGTAGAGAGGGATGTGAGGTGGACCCCACCTTTCAGTTACAATCTACCGCAGTGGCTGCAACTCACAGGCCACTCACAGATCCCTGCTCCATCACCACCACAGTACTGTACTTTAGCTTCTTCATTTCTCCTAGGGGACCATGAGATCCGAAGACAGCTTGGATGAGATGAAGCATAGCACGGGGTCTCGGAGTATGAGAAGTCATTCAATGGTAGAGATGTGGCTGAAGACAACAAGCTAAGAAATGCCAGCGCGGAAAGGGCAAGGTCAGTATAAAATGACAACTACCTACCAATGAGGAAGAGAACACTCACCGTTCAGCAGCACTAACATTCACTGCATCACCAGCAGAGTGCATCAAGGCCACCACAAGCACAGCTCTGGGTGCTGATGTCACATGACACAAGATTGGTGATCGAGATGTCATCTGCAGGGATGGCAATGCAATTGCTACATATAGCTTTTCAGTTCCCAAACGACCTCAGGAAAAGTGGCAGTAAATGGAGTGGAGATGGGGAAGTTGATGGAGCTCATTAATAATCACTGTTATGAAATCTCTGTAAGAGGTGAGAAAAAGTAGGTTTCTTGCCCACCTGCTATTTGGAAAATGAAAACACTAGGAGTGACTTTGTCCTCAAAAGAAGACATCATTAGTCCATCCGACCATTCATCAAGTACCATGTAAAATAGAGGACCTGGACCCTGGGAGGATAGAAATTGCAAGCTGAAACTTTTATTGCTTCCAATTTACTTTGCAGCTGCAGCATGGTACACAAACCGGGCATACTTGTCTCCAGTGTTAGCACCAGAGCATGGTGGAGGGAGTGATGTACCAGCTTCTGTCTGGTACAACCTTTTAGTAATGTTAACAGAGCAACATATTGCTCAAAGTGACTTTTGAGCCACAACTCAACTCACAATTAGCTCAACAAGTCCGCTCACAGCATAATTCACACAGAGTGGCACCAATGGCGTTAAGGAAACTAGGAAGCCATCGGTTCCTATGTAAGAACAAGCTGTCCAGTCCGAAACCAATGACAAAACAGCAAGCCTTGCAGGTTAAGCTTTATTTATTAATTTTTTGGCAAAAGTGACTGCAAGCAACTATGATGGGCTTGGGATACTCTTATCATGTAATTAAGTGCAGATATTCTGCTTCAGGCAATCACGGTTCTCCAAAAGCGCGGGAGAAGTGGCACCTAGCTTTTCTTCAGCTTGTCAGTCCAAAACAGACTGAGTTTCTTGCAACCTGACATATCGCACAATGTGTGCATAATGCCATTTGTTTAGGGGTGGTAAAGCATGCGACAGGCTGGCAGAAGGACATTTTCTCTTGATTGAAGATGACGCCAAGCACAGAACTGAATTTAAATAATATAACAAACACACGTCATAGAAGAAAGGGGTAAACCCTACTGCTTTGGCAGCTAGGTAAAGTGATACACCTGTAGTAAATGTCTGTGAAACACTAACACACTTTTTAAAGTAATGTTCCACAATACAAGTGAAACACCACACAGAAGAAGACATCATGTCCAAATGGCCTGATTCTATACTGCCACAGTCTACCTGCTACATGGAGATGGGATACCCTAACATGTTAGAGGTGGGCTGTCTTCACATTAACACTTCCACACTCCATCTTTGGCTACATTACTGCAATGGCACAGATTAGTACCTTGGCAAGGGGCACGGACAGATATGTTGAAGTAGCAGGAGTCGCCCAGGCTAGTTGTCTGCCCCACGTTTGCTTCTCAAAGTATCAGAAGGAATTACCTCCTCGTCTGAATGCAAGACGGTGAAGTGAGGCATTCCCCAAAGGGCATTGCCGCAGTGAGGTGTATTTATGTAGGCCCAGATATTGCAGGCCACCAACTCCGACACCACCAATAATGCTATGGATACGGCGAAGTGAGGCATTCCCCAAAGGGCATTGCCGCAGTGAGGTGTATTCATGTAGGCCCAGATATTGCAGGCCACCAACTCCGACACCACCAATAATGCTATGGATACGGCAAAGTGAGGCATTCCCCAAAGGGCATTGCCGCAGTGAGGTGTATTCATGTAGGCCCAGATATTGCAGGCCACCAACTCCGACACCACCAATAATGCTATGGATAATAGAGCAGGAACATCAAAAAGTAGCATTCACCCAGCATGGTTTAAATTATCTGGCGATTAATTCCTAAAAAAACACATGGAGCTGCCGGGTTAAGGTAGGTTCTAACCCAAAAGTGATTATAACAACTTTGTGAGCATCTAAGAAACAAGTCTATTTAGAAACTCCATCAATGAATGTAAAACAGTATTCCCAAACGAAATCACAGTTTGTAAACATTGCTTCCAAACAGATGGTCTCCGAATAGATGAACTGCCTTTTGGAACAGATATGGGCCAAGGAGGAAAATACATTTTACATTTTGAGATTATAGATTTAATTAAATGTGACCTATTTTACTGGATGACCGTATCTTAGGAGAAACTGATGCTCTCATTTATTAAACTTCATCAGAAGTAAAGAGAACACTGGCAGTATTTAAAAACGCATGCTGTTTGCCCAGGATCCTGAAGAAATTGAAAATCAATATGTGATTGTCAGGCTAACACACCTTCATGCCTTGGGAATTGCAAGTCTGAGAGAAAATGTGAAGAGGGCCAGCCCTTACCGTGCACAGATTCTTAAGTAAACTTACAACCAAGCTTCTAACACAGCGACTTACTGTAATATCAGATAAAAAAACAGAAGTGGAATGTTACATTGTAGAAAAAGCTAAAATTCTAAGGTATTTCTTCCTTAATGCTCCTTTCTCTTATTGTAAAATGGAGGATATTAAAATGATGAACTAGCTAGGCTTGCTAAGGGTGAAACCCTCGGTAAAGGAGGATGCTCACAGCAGATGATGCTGGTCTCAGAGGTCTCCATTAAAAAGAATAAGGATTGTTACTTCTCCAACCTTGTCAGCTATAAAGCAGATTACCTGCATGCACAATTGAGGCACCAAGGGCAACAGCCACACTCTGCCATAAACCTTGTCGATGCACTTACATATTGAATACTGTGGGTATTATTTCGACACGTTCGCTCGCGGTGGGCTGGCGAAGCTTTTGAAATACATGGGAGGGTTGGGGGAGGGATCCTTGGATTCTGACGCGTCTAGTTCCGCCACAGTGATACGGCGCTCCAATGAACTACAGCAGGTTTAATGAGCAATCGAGGACAGCGACACGTGTACTGGACCCACTGGGGAGGGAGATTATGTGGATAGGGACTAATTAGCATGAAATATAAATACATTCATGTAAGTAGTCTTGATCTACAGCACTCTTACAAGTAGAAGGGTGATTGTATGCGTGGGCTTAATGACGAGAACTTCAGAAACTAGCCTCTGTATAGAATTTCCGGTCTGTACTTTCAGCTGCGTTTTTATTTTCAGAAACTTGAAACTACCTGGATGACTAGCAGTATTGCTATAGAATTCTGATGCAAAGAAGTAAAATCGGAGTTTGCGTTGTATACTTACAAAACAGGCATGCAACAGACAAGGGTGTGTGGACAGGAAGTGTGTAGTTCAGTACTCGTGTGTCGAGCGAAAAGACTGTGAACTAACACTGGGAGCTGGAAAATATACAATATATGAGATCACGCAACCGCTTGAACCTTGCTTTATATGATAGGGCCACGCCGGGCTAAGAAGGGCATGTTGAGACTATCACCGTCGTCCTGTAAATTCAACACATTATAATGTCCAGTATTCATGACATGACCCTGAAGGAATGGCTCTCCATGGATGCTCATCTCCTCGTAAATACCATGCTACCAGGTCCATGAATGTATTCCAGATTAGTATTGTGTGTCTGCCCCTGCCAAAAGCAGAAGGCATGGGATCAGCAGAAATGGAGAATAAAATGCTGAGTTATAAATAAATAAATCTATATACAATTTTGCTTTTTCTTTGCTCATAGTATGTCTGACCAACATTTTTGGCCATTCCATGCATTCAATCAGTAGGTGGTTGGGTTATTCAGAAAAGTTTTAAGGCATGGGCCAAGTGGGCTCTGGCCCAGGGCCCCAGTCTTTCAGGGGGCCCCCTAATAGTTACAGCTCCGTTCTCCACACATGACCTCTAATGATTCTTAAACATTGATTGTTTTAAATGCCTTTTTACTTTAAATCATTTTTAATACGGGTGATGTGTGGAAGTCTATTACAGACATTTTGCAGAGAAATGTTGTTTGTTTTTCAACCCCATGCAACATCCATAAATAAAGTTCCTTTTAGATCAAAACAGGACCTCACATATGAGAAATGGCAGTGGGTCGCAGAGAATATTTTCAGTAATATGTGTGTGCTGCTGCTCTATTACAATATTGAAAGCACACATCACTATCCCTGAATATTAATGGAAACCCGTTTAGAATTTGGACCAGTGTGCCTGTGTAGTGTCAGAGATCTGGCCAAAGAGGGCATTAAAAGGCACAAATTGGATCATAAACTAAAAGCTGTTCTGCACAGGGGCCTCCAAAATACGTTTGGCCCAGGGCCCCCAAAATCCTTAAGATGTCCCTGGGGTTATTTCCAGTAAAATCACATCGTAATCTATTTTGTCAAGCCACCCAAGCTGAGTATATTTATTTGTGAGCTGGGTGTTTTTTAGGACACCAGGTTAACTAAGGGTCTGTCTCCCAATCTTGCTTCTGGACCCTGCTGAGACCAGCTGTGTCGGCTCTCCAAGCAACCACCCGGGGAAACACAGGGGGGAGGTCTCCCTGAGTCTTTGAAGTGACACCTTTGATGACATTCCCCCTTTCCTATACGATTTACTTGTCGTTCTAACAGGGGAGTAAAAGCCTTAGGATTCACACATGATTACAAATCTTGCAGACAGAGGAGTACTGTTTTTTTTCCAGAAAAACATCTGTGATGACAGTGCTTGCTTTCTTTGTCATCAGTTTGGAATATAAGAATCCGTTTGATCTGAATAAACCAGGACAGGCATGACAGTGATTGGTCTATTTACCAGGATGTTGGATAATAGTTTCACCCCCACATTAAGTGGGGAGGTCGGGTGATATCAGAAGCACTCATTTCTAACTTTTAGCTTCCTTTTGTATTATCCCAACTGTCCCTTGGAAGAGGTTGTCGGAAAATCTGCCCATCTCTTTCGCTTCCACAATCTTACAATAGTTTATTTGGGTTCCCAGTATAGAGTAAAATGTATCCAACAATTTTCTTGGTAGGCCGTTAGGGCCCGGTGACTTCCCTGTTTGCATTAGGGCAATCACTTCCTCCACCACTACTATTTCACCCCAGAACTTTTATATAGGTTTTAATGAAAAGCTGCAAAGGTTTGGGAAACAGCCTTGCCATCCCTTGCCTCGCCACCTCACCAAGTCTACATCACCTCCACCTATCGCAGTTCCTCTTCTCTCTGACTGAGCCACACTAGCAATTTGCAGGCTTTGGTACCTATTTTGTATTGCCTATTATCAGATCAGAGCTACGACTTGGTGCCATTTTGGACCATGCCCTTTAGTGCGCCTGAATGCACTCCAGTTGCCTCTCAGACAATGTCTCTATTTGGCTCGCTTTTTCTATCTCACTTTTCTACTATTCTTCCTCTAGGTCTTTCATGTTTTCCCATTTAATAACCGATTTGCAGTGTACCTGTGCAATGGCCTGTCATGGTCAGGGGTGTAACAGATTATCAAATCATCTTTGACTATAAGTATCTCTGTAAAGTAACATGTGAATGCTTTAAAGAGAAGTAACCTGAAGGGTAAATGGATCAGGAAAAGTCTTGACATTTACCAGCATATCCGGTCATGCTTGCTCTGTTAGTTCCTAATCAAGGTTACCAAGTTATCTACTATTCTAATAAAATGAAGTACAGATAATTTACACGTTTTCTATATAACACAGTATTTACTCATGTTTGAATGCTTTGGGGGGCAATTAGCACATGTTTTAAAATATGTGACTACTCTGGCCTGTATCAATGATTCCATCAATTATCCTACCTATTAAGGCGGGCACTTCACTTTCTACTTGGTTAATATTTTGAGTATTTGTTTGAAATGCATTCACATATATATATCAAGTGATCAAGGCGGTACGCCGCCGAAACGCGTCTAGGTCGTTGATGGATTAAACGTCTTTGTTTTCATCATTTCATGGAGTCAGTGCCTGTCTGTTCGCTGCCGCCAGGATTGGTGTAAAAAAAAAATATATATATATACACACACACACACACACACACACACACACACACAGAGTGAGTGGTAATCCAGAGTGTAACCACGCATGGCACAATATATTGTCCTGCCTCGTGGAATGATTCAAAGAGTAGCACGATTCATGTGTGCTAAATGTGTGGCATTAGTGTGATGAATAACAGCTATAGTACCATCCACTATTTTTACATTAGTGCAGTCAGTCTGTAAGATTTCATCAGCCTTTTCTTTCTTGATTTCATATGTTCCGCATTTTCTTATTTCTAAGCAGCTGTGACCACATAAGGTCAGACCCAAAAGCCCTCTACTGACTTCCGATGGATGCAAGGAAAATGTTCACATTTTTATATAAAATGATCACAAAGCCTTTAGACAAGAATTACTATAGAAACCGACCCCTTAGTATGAACTAACTAGAATCTCAGCCAAGTGTCTGAATTCTTAATCACCCAACAAACATTAAAACAGATGAAATCACGAGGCAGATCTCTGGGAGTTCCAGGTCCCGGAATGTTGAACGCCTTGATCCCAAGGAACAAATTATATTACATGAGAATCAGAAAACACCCCAAAACAGGGCCGGACTGGGAACTGAAACCGACCCTGGCAAACAGCTGGGCCAACCCACCTGTGGGGTAGAGGGGGGTGCGGCCGAGCTGTTTGCTAGGCCCGGTTTCGGCTGATTTTGTTACAGGGGGCCGATATTGCCGGCCCCCGTTAACAAAAATAGTCCCCCTGGGGCCTAAAACCAGCCCCCACCTTTTCGGCCCACCGGGGAAACGACCGGTGCCCAAAAAATCAGACTTCTTAAACTCGCCTGCTTACCTCCATGCTGTATAGGGGGGTCATGAGTAATAAACTTTGAATATTGAATTCCTACCTTCTCTGAGCAGACTAACCTACCAAGCAAGGGTCCTGCATAGTGAAGAACATTGTTGTATTTAAACACCTATTTTGCACTCTGGAGTACATAAAAACAACACAAATCACTCCATAAAACTATAAAAATAATAAATTCATTCTCATTCTAGAGGTTGACAAACGTTCTGGCACCTGCCCCAACCACTAAACAATTCCAAATGTGCCCTTATTTTGAGGAATTAATGTTTCAGAGCCATGTATAAGCTTCTTGGGATGTGGGAAGCCTGTACATTGAATTATAACATTGTTTTATCTTTAAGAAATGTAATGTTTTGCTGCCCTGAAGACCTGGATATCTCTCCTTTATCTCTCCTAACTCACAATAAGGGAAGCTTTCTCTGGTTCACTTTTGCAATACCATTGTAAATTAGGATAGAGTATGGCTATATTTAAACCAGAATTAAGTAATCTAACATCCAACAGAAGGAGTTCACTCACAAGCATAGCAGTTTTGAGGAATTTCAGAGCCCATTAGGTGCTCAAGCCAGCTAACTTTTAAATGAGTATTTCATGAAATGCTAACAATTCAGTTTCTCATTGGACATAGGTCTCCCCAACGTAGGAAGGAGTCACCTTATGTGGCTGAATGAAATTCTTTATTAGATGATTGAGGGAAAAGTTACCTGCATCAACACATTCATGCTTTAAGTGCAGATTCCATTTGTTCCAACACAAAAAGAGAGGCAGATATTAGCATCAATCTCTGTTCAGAACCCTTTGCGGAGCAAATTAGATTCCAACCCTAGAGACTGGTTATTTACACTCAACTACACTTTGTCCAACACCTGATTTTTCTGATTAGAGGAGTACATTTTTTAGAAGTGATGCTGAGAGCCTTGAGCCGGACTTGTCTTAGCGTCTAAGTAGTCATTACAGAAAAAAGTAGAATTTACAGTTCCAAATCCCTTAACAACATCTTTACACAGAGACAAAATTCCATGCGATGCGTTCACCCCAGAAATACCTTCTTCACACCAAAAGTAGTGCAAATTTTACACCTAGACTCCACTGCAAAGCAAATTATCACTGAAGACTTAGTTAAAATATATCAACCTGGAGAGAAAAGTCCCCAATCAAAACCTACAATATCAACCTGAATTAGGTACAATATCTGCAATCCAGCACATATAGAAGGCCTGCCCGCAGTAAACATATGACAGTGCTATGAGTGGGGGATATTGAATCCTGAGAGTTACAGCTCTAGAAATACCATGCATTATATATTCCACTCCAGCGTGTCCAGGCAGAACATCTCTCACAAATCTATATGCTGGAAAGCTACGGTACAGGGTTCACTGAAATTTGGAAAAGCAATTCACTCTTTATTATAATGGCACAACTTGAATCATCACACAAGAAACTCAAGAAGAGGACTTCTGAAATGCATGGAAATATTAGAAAGTATGTGGAAGAATATCACACACATTAATATGGACATCGTCCCTGCTGTGTCCTCCACATCCAAAGAATAAAACAACCAACAAGTAACTAAACGGTTGATGCAACAATGACATGATGGATAACATATTTTGATTTATTTTTCCTTGTTGTTTGAACCTATAGAAGATCATTAGTAAGAAGACACTGTCAATATGATAGAACTATGAGCATTGGGCGTCATCATGGAATATTTGCTCTTGCATTCATAGTAATCAAATGATAGCCTTGAGGAAACGCCGTGTTAGAGAGTGAAGGGTTACTTCAGTGGAATAATGCTTGTATTTGAACATAGCAGGTCAGTACAACCTCAGTTGATTTCCCTGACAAATTGTTTAATGACCCTGGGACCATCAGCACCAAGACAAACTCCCCATGAAGGACATTGTGATTCATGAAACAATCCACATTACTGATTTCCCAAACTATGAATGGTCAATAGATATGCTCTGTACTTCATAACCGCGAGGACATATCAATAAAAACTTAAACAAATGCAGGAGCAGATTGGCATGTCCTGTTCGAAGGAATAACTGCTCCGCAACCTGCTATACTGCGCGGAACCAAAACTCTAATATATTCCTGTTGCCAAGTGGCTTGCAAGGGGTCAGTAGAGGGAGATACATAGAAGAACTGACCTACACTGACAAGGACAAAGATCCAGTCAAGAGTACAGTTTGGTTTGAAGAACAGGTAAGTGCAGTTCCTGCCATCATAATGCCTTCTTAACGGATTTTCTGAAATGCTTTACTTAAGTTATTGTCCTCAATCCCTGAAGTGTGTGATTCAATGGATCATTCTTACATCCAGATTTGGGAATGTTCTTTTTATAGAGAAATTGCTCCTCTGTGGTTTTCTGGTCAAAGGGGTGAGGCTGAAATTGAATTCTACCAATAACATCAGTAAAGAACCATCGAACATTCTAACTCTGACGACAACATCATCAGGCCGTGACATATCTGACCACCTCCATATTCCAAGATTCTGTTGCCACTGGTACCATACATACAGGAAATAGGTGAATCGTTTCTCTATTGGTGGAAATCTTATGGGGAACACCGGAAGTAAAGTGAATGCAAACTTTTACATTACGTTATTATTAAAAATAGATCAAATGAGTTATGGGTGTGAACTTTTTTTTTTTTAACATTAGCAAGCTCAATACATTTCTTCATTTAGTCATATCCTGCCAACAACCTGGACTGCCCAATAACTGATTGCGTATCTTTACATGCAGTCAAACATTAATTTCACCTATTTTTCAGAATTAAATTAAACGCGCAACAACCTCCAAGAGGTGTTTTCTAACATTTAAGTGAACCATTAATTTCTGATCAGTTCATATGCATGGCTCCGAACATCTTGCTTCTGATCAGGATTTACCATTAATCAATATGTTCTTGTACCTTAATCAATATGTTCTTGTACCTTTGTGTTAGCAACTGAAACTCACTTCCTGCTAAGTTATGTGGAAGTTTCAGGATTCCATAAGGAGATACAATATTGCGCTTTACTATAACGCCATTATTTTACATCATTAAATTCTGTATTGTATGCATACTTAAAATGTATTAATAAACAATTCCTTCCGCCTTATTTTTTCGAGAAAAAAACAGATGTGCTTGCTCAGTTCAGTTAATGATTAGGCGCTGTGCTTGAAATGCATGTGATTAAACGGCACTGATATGCAGAAATATAATTAAGGCTGGCTCAGTTTAAGCTGGAGCAGCAGTTTATAATCCAGATTTTATCAACTGTTCCCTGGGCGAGGAGAATCCCCTAAACATTTCGGCAGAAAATACAGCCTGCAAGTGGTGGTTTTTAATGATGGAAAAGGCAGTTGGTGTTTATGAAGTCTGTATTTTAGTATGTTGTGTTTCTTGTGTTATTTGATCCACTGTCCTTTTTGTACACTTCCTGGCAAACATATTCCTCTTCGTTTCTTTTATGGCTTGCATCACACGGAGTATGGAACTTTGTCAGAAAATAACATGCTAGTGCTTTGATAGTGTGTATGTGAGCCAAGAGAATACTGCAAGCCGTACCTTCAAATCCCACATCCCACCGGATGAAAGAAATAGATTGTGGAGCTGCTCTCTAGCCACTGCATGATGTCAAGTAGATGAAAAAGTGGCACAGGGTTTTGAAAAGGTAAACAAGTCTTAGCCAGTTACCAAGCAACCGCGGTTATCACCAGACGTCATACTGTTATGGCCACGCTTTAGAAATACTCAGTCTGCGTGTGGACATGCATAGTAATGCAGCACTTGCTGCATAACTTAAAGCAGTGGAATTTGGCACAATTGAATTTCTGTCCCTCATTGTTTTCTGGTCAACAGTGTTATTGTTAGTAGGTTGTACAGCCTCGATTTTCCTAATATGGTAATGGGTCTGCAAGCCTCAGTATGGTTTTTGCTATTGGCTGTGAAACCAGAACTTACTAAAAGCCACCTGCATGGCAAGCGGGCTTTTAGCAGCTATGGTGTGTGCGTTTGCACAGCAGGTTCTAGGAGTATATGTACATAAGAGGACAAAAGCTTAAAAGTATTTGGAAGAGAATGGGTACTAGCCAGATGCTCAGTGTGAGCTTTCTTGAATTTTGATGGACCAATGCAGCATGATGTGGAGTGACATGTTAGTATGCGGAGTGCAGGGATGCCTAGATTATGTCTGTGTACGAGAGAAAAGCAGGCCAGCGCCTAGAGGGAGCTTGCTGGGCAGGGGGATTTTAACCAGTTAACTTAAGTTCCAAGCATGCACTCCAAGGAGATTTTCGTGTGTCTTATGTAGGTTTATGAACTGGGTATCTTGTCTTGCACCAAGAGGTCATAATATTTTAAATGTTCTCCCATTTATAGGAGTGCATTATGCGCCTCACAACAACTTGAATGTTGGGGGATCTTCACACATTTTGTGAGTGTCCCGGATCCACTCTGTGAGGATTTAAATTCAATATACACCATTCCTGGGTAAAGTTACTTATGAGTAAAAACATTAGGGGCGCATATTCACATTTTGAGAATATCTAATGTGAATTTGCACCTATAATCAGTGATATTTGTTCTGTTAAGTGCCATTCGGGGCACAAATAGCTTTGGTAATTAAGTCATAGTGATATTTAATAGTTTCAAGGGACCTCAGTGTGAGACAATCTGCCACAATACCTCAATGCGACTATAGGAACAGTTTGCCATGTTTGCTTGGACATGGTTGCTTGGACATAGTCAAAGACTGATGGGACATGGAAGTAGGGAAGTGAACTCAGAAAAAGGTTTACATGGGCTTTCTGCTTCCTGGACCCTACACGTCAACTTAAACTCAATCATGCAAGCCATATCTGCTACAGCACAAACCCTGAATGATATCTGATCACCGGCTTGTGCTATGGCCACAACTATCCCAGTGCTCAAGAAAGATTGCCATACTTCTGCCCAGACCCATAGACAAAACAAAGAGAAGGGGCAAGAGTGAGCATGCATTTACTAATACATCATTGCAACAGTAGATGTGGAAGCCCACCCACAACCAAACACAAACTAGGCAGGGGGGTTGTGCCCAGCTTAACCCTTTCAATCTGACTCACATTTAATCTGCAGTAAGCACAGATTCTTAGATTTACATTATGTATGGCTTCAAATGTGTAAATGGCTGTTACAAATCTCTTCCCAAGACGTCAATATTAAATGTAGTCTCTGAGAAGCTACTCTCTTTGTTTCTCTATTGTCATAAAGGTTTTCCTGAGAAATTCTTGCCAAGTCTGGAATGTGCTCAATCCTCGACCATAAGAGCCATTTTTCACCTTCCAAATTCCACTTCAAATATTAAATTCAGACCTGTCCTGCCAAGTGCCACACATCTTGTGTTACACTAACACACTTCAAGTCACTGCACTGCATTACCGCAAGCAAAAAGATTGTCACACAAATCCACTTATTAAAAAAGTTGAGCATATTACCTCTTTTGATCCTTTTTGTATCAGCTCTACTATTTTTCGTGAGGGTGAATTGAGACATGTGAAGCAATCAGCAGCCTTCTGGTAAATTATGATGAGGCTGGCTGGTTTACCATGATTGGACAGTGTTTTATTTGTTGTCGCAGCTCACGCTGACCTGACTACCTACCCCTGGCACGCATTGGTCACTACCTGTACTAGAGGCGCAACAACAGCCAAATTTCGAGGGGGGCTGAGAAAAAATTTCGTGGGGGGGGGCTAATTCTACCAGCAATAGTCAGTGAAGATGCAGAAGCTCTAGAAGGGGTGAAACAACAGCAAGGCCTCATTAACAAGTAAATGGTCTTTTAAAGACGTGTGAAGTACTCAGGAGCGGCTGTCTGTGTGCCCGGGAAGCTGTTTCAGCCAGGTCTGCCACACATGACCGGGGGGGGGGCTGAAGCCCTTTGAGCCCAATGGGCATTGTGCGCTTGACCTGTACGCATGTACGGTGCTGCACAGCCTGCTCGCACCATGAGATTTACCGCTGCCTGGTCAGTGGAGTGTGCGTGCTAGGAAGGGAAGATCGGCAGCCGCTTGAGTACGGCCCACTGGTTCAGATATGGAAAGTGAAGCAAAGACGCATCAGAATCCCAGCAAGGGTGCTCTGTCAGTGAGACGCTGATACCGACATGTAATAACACCTGTTGGGGGGATCTCTGAGGCTCAAAGGTACCAGGTGAGTGGAGCCATGATTGTAACAGAGGGCGTCCATGCTCCATCAGACAGGCCAGTCCACCAGTGCACATATGATACAGTGGCAGGAGCATACCCGCACCGGAGCGGTGTCTCCGGCTGCTGGTATGGATAGCTACAGGGGCTGGGGCATGGTGACGGAGAGGCAGGAGTGGCTTTTATGTGCACAGATGTAGGTCCTGAGGCCCTCGCTCAATGACAATTCGCAGTGCAACATGAATGAGAGTGATGAGCGGAGCACTGACCATCATTGAAGAAGCACAGTTTAGATGAATCCACGTCCAGTAAGCTGTCAGTGATCGCAAGAGTTCCCACGAGTCCCGCCTTCGGTAGAACACTGTTCCCTACACGGCTTTCTCACTTTAAAAACAAGACGCAGACTGCACTGTAACCCATCTCTTCCTATGATGTGGATAGAGCAGGCCACTGTGTGCTCAGATAAAGCATGTTTAATCTCATCACTCATTCATGGAATCTTATTGGCGTAATTGATGCTGCTTTACAAGTTATACCATTAAGTTCAGTTGGAATCGCGGAAAGAGACTCAGCATGATAACAAAAATACACAAACAAATACAGATATATTTTTACAACTAGGCTACATGAATTATGATCTATTAAATCCTTATTGTAGTTCCCTGTAAGGCACAAAAAGTGATTTGTTCTGAAATTATTATAACATGGATAGAACATGCAATAAAATGTCATTCAAAGTGCCACACATAAATGTCACCCATAAGCACTCTACCTATGTGGAAATGTCACACATATAGCAAGAGAAAACGTAGCAGCTACGTCAGACTAGAGTTTAATTTCTTGCAGCAGGGCCTTAATGTGATAAGGCACTTTCTTGTAGCAATGTTTAGGCTGAAATCTGTCCCAGATAACACCGTGAAAGCAAGCGAAGGTGTGGGATTCCAGAGACTTTTTGTTTGTGGTCACGAGGCGGTCAACTGTATACTAAGAACTCAATTGCTAATTTGAGACTCGAGGATGGATGGCAGAGAGGTTTTAAGGCATGGGCACAGAGGGTAATTGCCCAGGACCCTCCTCTCCCAGCAGAGGCTTCACTATTTCCTGGTCGCCTGCACCACTGAGGTTCCTGACAGGGAAAAGTTACTTCGACAGCAAAACCCAAGGACGGACAGTAAATTGCTTCTGCGTACTACAAAATGCTATCACAAACGGAGGACAGTCGCCCATTTACGTTTCATTGTCAAAAAGCTGTTGTCACTTTAACCACAAAACAAACATAACCTTTCAGAGTTCAATGTGTTGTGGTCCGCGTCGTCTCACTGACATTCACAGCCCTTGAGTTCAATGGGGCCCACCCTAAGGATTGAAAGCCCCCCTGTACTGCAGGGAGTCCAAGGACTATGTTACGCCATTAGTTTGGATTAGAAATGCATCCTTAAACTATCAATGATCGTCTTTCCGCAGAAAGCAAACGGAGTTCAATGCACACCGGATGCAATGTTTACTTTATCTTCAGAGACAGACGCTTGAAGAATGGTGCAGCAGCGCCACCCCTGGTTATTACTGAAACACGCCAGACAATAAGCAGACATTCCAGTTCCTATTTGTCAGAGTAAAGGTTTGATTCCGTAGGTTTCACCGTCGATGTGCACAAATCACTGCGAGTTTAGTACAGCTCGACACCATTTTACCTTTATTTGAAAAGAGGCTTGCGTTCACAGCTGTTTCTCGCACTTACAGAGCCTGCTAGAGGAACTGTATTGTCTTTCAGCGTCTCCTCTCGAGCGAATGAACAGAACGGTTCTCACACTGAATTACTGCATGGCATTATATGCGGCCACCTACAAAATGTGTTGCACCGTAATGCAAAATGATCGAAGCTTCCAGTAGGCGTGTGAAGGGTCGTATTGAGGTCGAACGTTCATAGGTCATGAGGGGGCGAGGAAGGCTGAGGGGATGGGCTTCCCTGCAACGCAGGGGCTGCAGGGGGCTGCGGCCGTGGACGCGCACATTAAAGAACACTCAGTTGGACGGAACATATTTCATCCAGTGGGTAGCTTTTTTGACCTTTAACGTAACAAACTCATAAACAGCCTTTAAAAAAATCATTTGAACTCCTCCCGGTGTCATTTCTGTCACGCAAAACTTTTTGAAGGTCCCAAATATGGCTTCTCCTGCATGTGTTTACTCGTCTCTGGCCTGATCCCACAGTATTCATATACGCCCCGCCCCTCGCTAACAAGAGCACACCACCCTTCTATGGTGTAGCGGTCTAGCTACTACACCACCACGTGACTGGGGAGCATGACGGGAAGTGCGGCGGTCATTAGCCGGGAGAAGAAGCCTCAGGTCAACAGCCGGCCCCGCACTCTCCCTCCTAAATAAAGTATACGTTTATCTCCTGCCCGTCTCCTGCCTTTTCCTTCACGGGGCGGGAAATACATCTTACAAAGTGGCGATGAAAGTGGCGCGTGCCGCACTTACACGCGGCCTTTGATCCTTGCCTGCACGGCGCAACTCCTCGGAACGCGGTCGCGCGCAGATGCGACATTCCACTCTCGGAGGGAGAGTGTGCCAGCGAGACGCCCAGCGGGTGGTGGCGCTTCCCGCCTTTGATGAGCCACCGAGCAGTCCCAGCTGCTACAGTTACAAAGGAAACTTCACACCGGTGCTCCAGGCTGCCTAATACAGACGACAGGAACACGCCAGTAAGTGCCTGCAAGGGGCCACCTGCACATCTTTACAAACGTTCTATCTCCAGGGCCCCAACCAAGGGTGGTGCCCACACTACACTACTCCAGCCCTATTCTGGACACACTCAAGTGGAGTATCTGCTGACTACTACCGGGGGTGCACAGGTTCCCCCACCCCACAGTGTCCCTGCAGCACATCACGAGCAACCAAGAGAAGTGCTCAGGCCGCCAAGTCACGACCCCACACGGCACAGCAGACGACCGTTACACGCCCTCCCCTGTTGTGCAATACCACGTCTGCACGCTCTACTGCCTGCTTACTGTTCCGGCGCACGCCTGCAAACATTCCTGCTGTCCCCAGGCTAGCCCTTCACCACAATGTGCGTGCAGACCTTTTCCCTCACCAACCCTGTTCCCTTCCAGCCGAAACCAGGTGAACCGGCTATGAAATGGAAAGATTGGAAGGGATACTTCTTGAAATACCTGTCCGCCCTATAAGATGAAGGGGAAGAAGAGTTTTCCAGTAAACGTAGAAAGAAAATCCTGTTGCACAACCTGGGGCCAGAGGGGTTACGAGTCTACGAGAATACGGTCAAAAAGACTAGGGCCCCTAACAATGACGACGTCTTTCAGCATGCGTTAGAAGACTTAGACAGCCACTACCAGCCAGTCGTGTGTACTGACATTGACAGTTTTAATTTCTTCCAAAGGAAACAGACTGACACCGAGTCTGTGGAGGACTATGTAGCTGAGCTGAAAAGACTAGCAGTGACTTGCAAGTTTGGCCCCCTACATGATGAGCTGGTGCGGGATCAGATTATTATGCAAACAGTACATACCAGCATCCAAGAGAAATTGTGAGTGAGTGGGGATGCCCCCCTTCAACGAGATTATAGCCATTGTGAAAAAGGCGGAACTGTCCAAGAGATGCGCAGCCGCAGCCAAAAAAGACAATGAGAGCAAACCTGCCGTGTGCAGGGTGAGTGATACTAAAGCACCCAACAAGCGCCCTCCGTCCTCTGCTGGGACAAGAACCAACAGGAAGCCAGCACCGAAGTTTATGGTTCCCAACAAGTCACCTAGCAACCAAAAAGGTAGTTGCTACAGATGCGGGAGCCAGTCGCACATGGCAAATGATAGACGCTGTCCAGTCTTTCGTGTTAAATGTTCCTTTTGTGGGCTTACGGGCCACTTTGGCAAAGTATGTCGAAGGAAGTCGGGTCTTGCAGCTGGTAAAAGGGTCATGTATGGTTCAGACACGGAGGGGGTGGAGGGGGCTGCCGATGATGACTGTGTCTTATGCATTAAAGATCAAATCCTAGGTATAGATTGCTACAGCAACAAGAAATCATCATGTGTGTTAACCATTGGGGGGGTTCAAGTTTCCATGGTAGCTGACTCAGGGTCCACATACACCATAATTCAAAATGACATTTGGGTGAGGGATTTCGTTCCCACGTTAGGTACTCACCTTCACCCCACTGACATCCACCCAGTCACTTTCATAGGAGAAAAATTCCCATGGTAGGGTTTTGCCCACTTCCCTTCGAATTCAAGGGGAGGACTTCCATGGGCAAACTGTATGTAGCAGAGAAGGGACCCTCCGTGCTAGGATGGGCAGACCAAGGGGCGTTAGGGATTCAACTCAACCCAGTTGGGGCAACACAAATGCTCATGACAGGCAGCCCGCCAGCACTGGAAATTGTGAAACTCAAAGAAGACTTTCCCTCTGTCTTCGACGGAACCATAGGCAAACTCTCAAAATTCACACACAGAATCTGCCTAAAGGAAGGCGCCACACCTGTCTGTCACAAAGTCCGGAATATCCCATTCAATTGCAGAGACGCGGTGCACATGGAATTGCAGTGCCTGGAAGATAATGGCGTGATTGAACCCATTGAAAGCGCTGAATGGCTGGCGCCATTAGTGGTGGCATGCAAACCCAATGGAAAAGTGTGCCTCTGCATTGACCTCAGGGAACTAAACAAAAAATGATAGTGGACAAAAATCAGCGAAATGTTAATCCAGACCAAAGGGATTAAGTGGTTCTCTACCAATGACCTCACAGCAGCGTATCACCAAATAGCACTTCATTCTTCCTGCAGGAAATTAACATCCTTCATCACGCCATTCGGCTGTTACAGATATCGCCGCATGCCATTTGGTCTGGCATCCGCGGTCGCTGTTTTATAGAAACTGATACATAAATTATTCAAAGACATCAGGGGTGTCCTATACTTCCAGGATGATATGCTGATAATGGGGAGAACCAAACAAGACCGTGATGACAAATTGAAAGCCGTGCTACAGACCCTGCCCACCAACGGTCTCACAGCGGAATGGGAGAAAAGCAAGTTTGGCCTACGCTCCGTCACATACTTCGGGCACGAAATAGGCGACAGCGGAATTGCCCCAAAGAAGGCAAACATCGACGCAATCATGTCTGCACCCACTCCACGTAAGAAAGAGGAAGTTTGCTCATCCTTAGGATTGGCCGAATTCTACACCAAGTTTGTACGGAACTTTGCCACCAAAAAAGAGAAGAGAAGAATGCCTTCAACTGGTCGGATGACTCCAACGCTGAATTTGAAGGAATCAAGGCGGACATCTGCAAAGCTGTTCCACTACACGGATTCGATGGCTCGGCTGCCTCCATCTTGACGACAGATGCCAGCGACAAAGGCTTGGGAGCGGTCTTGTCGCACATGTCCACGGAAGGAACGGAAACCACCATCAGTTTTGCCTCCCGTTCCCTCGCCCCCAACAAGGAGAAGTTCAGCGTCATAGAGAAGGAGATGCTGGCAGCCGTTTGGGCCATGGAAACATTTTGCCAATATCTCTGGGGTTCCTGGTTCACTCTCAGAACGGACCACAAACCGTTGGTCAAAGTCCTCACATCTAGCGGGTATGCCGGTGCCACGCCACGCATCGCCAAGATGACTCTTAGACTGTTGGATTTCGTATACGATGTCGCCTACTTACCAGGGACGCAAAACAAAGTAGCGGATTACCTCAGTCGATCAGCTGCAAAAGCAGAGGCGCTAACCCACACAGAATGGGATGAATACTCCATAGCGTTCACAACAGACCAGGAGGAGGTCATCAGCGCGCAAGAATGGAAGGCGGCATATGATGCAGATCCCCAAATGATGAAAGTGAAAACGTATGTTACGCAAGGCTGGCCCGAGAAAAGACACATCAGCAATGATCTCAGGAAATACTGGGAAGTACGAGATGAGCTTTCTCTTTAGTGATGATGCCACATTCTTACTACGAGGGACCAAAGTAATCCCTCCCCAACCGTTAGTGGATCGCTTCCTCACTATCCTGCATGAAGGCCACTTAGGAATTTTAAAATCAGAGAGGCGAGTCAAACAATCCTACTAGTGGCCCGCAATCGACACCCAAGTGGAGAGGTACGTGAGGGCATGTGAGCAGTGCGGGAACGCAGACAAATCACAGACTCTGCTTCGACCACCCCTGGGGAAGTTCCCCACACCCCACAACCCACAACCCCTGGGAGGAGCTGTTCGTCGACATTCTGGGCCCCATCCTGGATTCGTGGGGGATACCCAAGTATGCCATCATTCTCATTGACCGGTACTCCCCAAATGGCCGGAAGTAGAGATATGTGAGAAAGTGGTTACGGACGACGTCCTTGCGTTCCTCACGACCACATTCCTACATAAAGGGATCCCAAAACGTGTCACATGCAACAATGGGCCGCAATTCACGTCCGAGAAGTGGAAGGCATTCACAAAAACAAATAGTATTACAACCAGACACACCCCGGTCTACCATCCTGCAGGAAACGGCCTAGCTGAAAGATTTAACCGAGTCCTCATGGGGTCCGTGCAAGCAGCCATCAGTGTGGGATATAACTGGGAGACGGAAATCAAGCACACCGTGCGGGCCTACCGCATCACACCCACCATGATGTGCTACAGCCCATTCAAGATACTACGGGGCCGGGACCCGTTCACAGGTGACAACTCAGTGTGGATGAATCTCACGTTGCAGAGCAAATGGTCCCCAGCAGTTGTCAGAAGAAACCTGGAGAAAGCTCAGACGATCTACACGAATAATTACAGCAAGAAACATGGAGTCCGAGATGTCTCCTTAGAAAAAGGGGAATGGGTCAGGGTGAAGCTTAGCCAAATACGCAGGAAAGGCGACAGCAAGTTCAGCGAGCCCTTACAGGTCAGAGAAACATTCTCGCGCGTCGCCCTGCTGAGCGACTGCAAGATATGGTCACACAGTAGGATGGCAAAATGCAACAAAGAGATCAACTGGAACAAAGCCAATTCTTCACCTCATACCGGACAAGCAGTGTGGCAACTGGACGATGATAAGGACAGCCCAAGCACACCTAACTATGACACGAGAAGAGACAGCAACAGTGAGGTGAGCCACGCAGAGAGTCGGAGTAGTTCAGAAGCCACACAATGCAGCACAAAGCAGCACGCCCCAGGAGAGCCAGGACACTGGTGATTCAGATATCACACAAGGGGCTCCCAGTGCGCACAACAGGGCCCGGGAGGAAGGTACTGAGGAACCCAGAACACACACTAGAGAGGCACAGAGGACACAAGCACCCCTAACACGCACCCGCACAGGCAGAACAATAGTATTACCAAAGAGATACAGGGAATTTGAAATGTGAACTTGTTCCACCTTGCAATGTCTCATCCCTTCTTGTTCCTCCCCTCCCCCTTTTGTTACCTACAAAACATGTTGCAACATGGTATGTTACCTTATGCCCCAAGGGGCACCATTAGTATCCAATATGTAAAATATTGGTAGTATCTTTGTTTGTGTTGTTGAAGGGGGGAGATATGTGGTGTAGCAGTCTAGCTGCTACACCACCACGTGACTGGGGAGCATGACGGGAAGTGCGGCAGCCAATTGCAGGGAGAAGAAGCCGCAGGGCAACAGCCGGCCCCGCAATCTCCTCTCCTGGCTTTTCCTTCACAGGGCGGGAGATACATCTTACACCTTCACCTTTCACAAGGAATCCTTGGCCGCCAGAGGTGGTACGGTACTGATGGCGAATTCACCCTCCAGGCAAACCACTCTTCGAGGGAATTCACCTGATGCCCAAATACTCCTGGTCTAAGCACCGTGTGCATACAAAACACGTTCTAGTGTGTGCCTTTCCATTTTGTTATGTGCCTTGAGCGCTAAAATATTGCAAGTTAGGCTGGGATCTTTAAGGAAACATTGGCTGAGGTACTTTGCCCATTTCCAAGCCACAATAACTTATGACTGCCCAGCAGCAAGGCTTCGTACTAACCTCATTTTGGAGTCAGGCTGCCAAGGGCAGCAGTGAAGCCCAGATCTACTTTGTCGAGATGACGCAGCCAGTCCCCACCACAAGGGGGGTGAAAAAGCCCCTTTTGCACTGCAAGAGGTGAAGAACAGCCAACTTTGGCTTACGTATGACAAATCCTTTTGTGTTTGCTCACGACCAAATGAATAGGGGAAAATCCACAAGGTCTGCTGATGCGGAGGGGAGCAAAAATAGAACAAGAGAGGGGTCCGTCAGCACTGACGTGATCAGGGTAGTCTGCCTGCTTACACTCAGCACTCCCCCTCCCCTCTAAATTAGATAGCAGAGTCGTTGCAGTTCAGAAATGTTGAATGTTTGGTAGAAGCAGGTAGATTTGAAATTAGGATTAGTTGCACTGGTGTTGACGTTGCCTGCAGCCTGCTTCGATACCAGTAGTCCTGTGTGCAGTGCTAGTGGGAACCTACTGCCTCATTCAGATACTATATATATTGAAATCTAACTCTTTAGTCACTGTGCTGCACTGTAAAGGCCTTTCTTGCCATACACATGGCAAATAATGAATACTGCAAATATGTTAAATGCATGCCATGTTCAAAGCAAATGATAGGATAATTGTTTAATTATTTGGCCCAAAAAATTGGCTGTTGCCAAAACACAGTTACAAGGACCACTGTCAGATACAAGGACAAGACCCAGTTATGGGATGTTCTTATAACACTAAATTTAGGTCAATGTAAAGGCTGTGATAGATGCTTATGAACTACCATTGTTTTTTGACTCATTCGCTCCTCTGTCCCTCATTATTGAGAGCGATAGAGGAGTGCACATTGTATCCAAACTCTACAAGCTTTGCATCACACAACTCTCTGTCGTGGACGATAAACTGCGTATTGAGTGGGAGATAGATTTGGGTCACCAGATTACAGACGATTAGTGGACCGTCTGTTGCAGAACCACAAAGGACGTCTAATTGAATAGTCGCCATAAATTATTGCACTACAAGTTTCTGCGACGAATATACATGACACCGGCCAAGCTGCATAAAATCGATCCCAGTAGACCGCACACATGCAGGCAATGAGGCGCTCAGCATGCTGATTTTGCCCACATGTCCTGGACTTGCCCCTGCATATGCCCTTACTGGGAACTAGTACACTCAACGTTAGGTGAGATCCTTGGACTTACCCATGTTCCTATTCTGGAGGTAGCGCTTCTGGGTTACACAGTACATTTTCCTAAAGCAGTCCGGAAATTGGCATCCCTTAGCTTACTGCTGGCAAAGTGAGAAATCACACTACGCTGGGGAAGCAAGATTTCTCCCTCACTACAAGGCTGGTTGCAGAGCTTAGCCCACTGCAGCACAAATAGAGAGATATACTCCAGCACATTACCAAGCACAGCGCGACCGAAGGATATCTGGGGTCCATATAAAGTATACATTGACACCCTACCACTCCATCACTTCACAGTCCAGATCGGGTATAGTACCCACGGGTGTAGGATAGATCAACGGCTTCATACACGAACAAGTCATACTGGATATCTCCCAGCACTACAGGAGTTACCACTTCTGCCCACACGCCACTTCAGTATAGTTAGGCTTCTTTAGGATAGTGACCCCACTAGCTCCTCTGACACAGCTTGCTACATTGATAGACTCGGAGGGACTCTTCAGACATATGTTTATTTTATCTCATGCGTTCAATATGTATGTTATATACTCATTGCTTCGAGACCGGGCAGTGCCATTTGTTTTACTCAATATTAATGTGATATTTTCATGACGAAAACGTGTTTATCTTACAGTGACAAATGTAAAATTTGATAATCAATAAAAATAAAGTTAAAAAAAAAACTACCATTGTTTTTCGAAGTGACTTACAATAAACTGCATATAATACGTTTTTGCAACCAATTACTAGAAGTATATAGGTGTGTTTAATTTCTCACTGCATATATTCTTCAAAGTTTCCAAGTGTATATGTTCAAGCCAAGGAGACAGAGGCCATTCCGTTAGGCTTTTTGAGACATTTGTAATTGCATGACCATGTATCATAAGGCGTATATGAGGTCGAGCTGCAACCACTGCAAATCCTCTGCAGTCTCCTCTGAAACTTGAAAGGCATCCAATAGGTTTCCTTGGTGCTGGGCCCACTGGAACTTAAATTCCATTGCTGAGCCAGCTTTTGCCTCATGGCATAGTCGAAAAGGAGCTTGCAGGAGGCTAAAGGCCGAAGAAGTCCCAGAGCTCATCTTACCAAGATCTAGCCACAAGACTGAAATATCAGGATAATTGCCCAGATGTTCTGGACTCCTTGGAACACTGGGAATGACCTAAAATGCACCATAGCCTGTACACAGCCCCAATGAAAGGAAACCTCGATGAAGGAGTCAAGTGCAACTTTGGCTCATTGATTGTGAACCCTAGCAATGTCTTGAGAGCTTACCAATATCTGGAGGTGGTCTACAACTGACAGTGGCAAACCCACAATCAACAGCCAGTCATCAGGGTGATGAAAAACTGGTGTGCCTGACCTCTAAAGATGGGTAGCGACCACCACCATCACTTTCATGAACACCAAAGAAGCACTGGCACCAGAGGAGCACTGGTAAGACCGAAGAAAAACACAGCAAACTGGAAATGCTCCTGGCCCACTTTGACCACAGGTAACATCTGTAGTATTGTAGGATTGGTACATGACAATGTGTGTCTGGCAGGGCACCATCTAAACACCCAGGTCCAGGGCAGACAGAGATAAGATATTGTGCACTTTTGCTCCCTCCTAGCACTGGTACACTGTGTGCTGCCTAGAGCCAAGGCACCATCGTGAAAGGGTGCCTGGGTTACAGGCAGGATTTTCTGTGCAGGAAGGAGTAAGTTCCAGCACAAAAACAACCCTTAGAGGCCCATGTCTCTATGTGTGCTACAGAATGCAGCACTCATGGAATGTGGAAATAAGGAGGGGGAAAAACAGGAATACCTATGCTCCACCCATGAAATGCCTACCGCAACAAAATGTAATGCAGCGCAAGCCACTGCTCTGCATTACAGTTCTTACAATATCACACAAAGGTTCCCATCCTTATTCAGCACGAGGAGTAGCAACCATCCCCTATTTCCGAGTCTGGAACCCTTTCGATTGCTCCTTTGGAGAGTAAAACTTATATCTCATGCAAAAGAATGGACAGGCGTTCCTCTGACTGACAGCTGCCTATTCACCAGTCCCCTAGAGATGCCACAGAATTTCCTAAACTGGTGAGGAAACTGTTTGGCAGGGGTCAAAAGACCCAGAGAGCAAGGCGTAGCCCTATTCTCTTTGAAATGTTGCAAAGCAAAATCATCTTATTTCCTAACAGGAATGACCCTCTGAAAGGCATATCAAGGAGAGAGCCTGAACATCTCCAGAGAATCCTGTGGAACACATCCATGCGTTGCAGCAGAATACCACACTGGTGCCAACCACCCTTCAAAGACAATCAATAATATCAACGCAAGCATGAATCATGTATTTGGCTACACCTTAACCATTCTGAATGGTTTGAGCCGGTGAGGCTGTAAAGTCTTCTAGGGCCACGTGCAAGATCTCATTGGCCATGCTCCAGAGGACATGCATATATCAGCCAGCTGTAAGAGTGCCAAATATATACAACATCCCTCTTTAAAGGATTTGATCTGATGCAGCATCACTGATGGCCCAGGTAATTTGGGACCAACCGCGGACTTGTCTCCTGAATCAGAAATTTGGAAGGAGACCGCCTGAAACTGTGATACCTTCATACATTCTCTTTAGCTAGAAAGTGGCAGAATGGGATCCCTTCGCTTTCTTGAGTTTATGCTTGGATTTTGACTTACCACAGGACTTTGACATTCGAGGAGGTCACCTTTTACACTAATGACTTTGGGTGTGGAAGCTAGTCTGTGCCCTCGCCTTGGAGTGGGTTTCACACTAGGCCCTCGTCTTCTTATGTTCTACGATGTACAGTTTCACTTCTCAGCCCTGGATTGCCTTTAGCGCACGAGGACAACTTGTTGCATGACTTAGAGTCATGCTTTCAGCCAAAGGCCAGCAACATACCTCTTGTGGGTCCATGACCGACATCTGTTTTCTACAGTCATGGCCTGATTTGAAAACTGTAGTCTGAGGAGGTGACATTGTTTCTAGCACACAGGATTTTAGGAGTCATTGGAAGGCTGATGCAATTGGAAGCACAGCTCTAGATCTGCATCAGAAGGCGTGGAAAGAAAGGAACTGACGACAACATGAATGGGTGGTGCTTATATGCAGTTGTGCCCCATCACTTCTATGCAGTGGCGTAATGATAATTGAGGGCCCCCCCCCTGCAAGGTACATGGAGGGGCCCCCTCTGGACTCTATCAGGAGCTCTCCGGCCGAAGTGCTGTGCTGAGGGAGTCCCCTGGATCTTGGGGCCCCACCACACTGCGGTGGCTGCGGGGGCCAGTGTCACGCCCCTGCTTCCATGGTGGTAGGGAGACAACATGGAGCAGCACAGCACAACCTAGTGGTGTATGGTTACTCTGTTAGTGAAAGCTTTAAAGGTTCCTGTCTGGCATTTCGGAAGTATTCTAAAGTGAGTAATCTGCAGTTAGACGTATCTATCGCAATTGTAGATGAGGGCGTTCAAGCCTGAATAACCTCCACTCTCCCCTCTTTATCACCTCCTTCTGGATATGTGACTTTCAGTTTATAACAAAATCCTTCATGCTTAACAAATATCATGTATGCACTTTTCACATTAAAAAAATAAGAAAGCTAATTTGAGATGATTTTCTAAAGCCAACAATGTTAATATTCGAACACATGCTGTGCTTTTACTCTTCCATTGTTAACAGGAACTTTCTGTACGTCACAAATTGTCCACTGATGATAAGTGAATCGACAAAATGGGTAGGTTTTTTTTTTTTTTGCTTTCTAGACTAGAGATCACTAATGACTAAACTCCACTCCTGAAGACCGAGGCTGGAAGAACAGTGTTTATCCTTCTGGTTAGGTGCCCAAAAAAACATAGGCGATCGCAAACTTGTTCATGTCAGACTGACAATCAAGAGCAAGATCTTAAGAAAACTAAATGGTTACCACAGTTCGTGGGATACCGGAGTAATGGCATATATGATGTGAATATGATTAGACTGTGGAAGAGACAACAGCAGCAATTCTATTTTGTTTAATCTTGAAATAGAAACATTTTGTTATTCACACACCTATACTGCTTCCACTAGATGATATTATCACGTTTATCAACCCTTTCAAGGTCATAACACATGTTGGCAAAATTGCACATTCATAGAGCCTGGTATGTGAAGCTGTGACTTTAACCCTCAGCGTTATCTCATCGCTTGCGCAAGACACAGTGTCCTGCACTAGGATTTCTTCAGAAAACGCAACCAAAACCATAAAAACTGCCTATTACCACAACCCATCAATCACTCACTTCCAGATTAAATTATAAGAGGAGTCATACCACAAAATCTCTTAGCTAACATTACCAAACATTAAACAATCCAGAATGACGAATCGGAATCCATCCCTAGTACCGCATCACAGCAGCTGTTACACCCATAACCAATGAGATCCTCAAACTCCAAGACCAAGGAGACCCATGGCTCACTTACAGCCATAAACATTAACCCTCATACAGCACAGTGGATCATCAATTCTCCTCAAAGCTTTGCAAATGCCTAGATGAGCACATGTTCCAACAACAATTCCTGCACCAGAGACAGATCTCTCAAAGCCCTCTACGCTTCAAGCATAGTCCATCATGGCCCTATCTTCAGTACTTACATACAACACATTGGGATCAAGCTTGCTACCAAAAACTTCTGCTTCTTGACTATTCAAAAGCAAGTATTCAGCAGTATTACCATTTTGCTTATAGACTCTGCCGCAGAAATAGTAGAACATCTACCTAAGTTATCTATGGTAGACCGGAGCCCCGGAAGGGTTGTAATACAATATCCAGATTGCACAGTGTGCATAGTAATCAAGCTGGACAATCTACAGGTGAGAGATGGAATTTTCGGCCCTCGAAGAAGTTTTGAACTAGGCCACGATGATTTTTTTCATAGCACTATTAAACAAATCCATTAGCTAATAAGCTGTATGTTTTAGTGGCTGCTTTCAACAGACATCCAGAAATATTCTAATGATTCATGGTCGGCCACAATAACCAGAAGCAGTATTTCTCTGCAGCAGTAAACCAAGTGCATGCCCACAAGTAAGCCATGTGCTGCTCCTCAGGCCTGCTATCATGGCTGGATATACCGCCGGCGGAAGATCTGTGCGGGTATCCCACCTTGAAATCAATCGCACGTCCCCAAACCCAGTGTGGGCTTCCTTGGATCCTTTGTGCCCTCTCCCGCCCTGAAGACCAGAACCGATTGGAGTTCTTTGTTATTTAAAAACATAATAACAGAGAGAAAAAGGAAACAAACACAACCGACATCCAGCCAAAGAGAATATATGACTCTACGCAACAATGGAAATTATTGGATGTTAAGGGGTGTCATTGTTTTGGTATTGATGATATGATAGATAATAATTCGTTTGTACATGAATCATCGGTGGAATCGCCGTCTATGGAGTACAGCCAAGTGTAAAGTCTATGTGCCAATACAAGAACATGCTTTGACTTTAAGCACAACCACTATCGCCACGGGACGTCTTTACTGTCAGGTGCAGTTTTACAGATATGCGTGACATGAAGCCCAGGTACACCAATGGAAAGAGGCACAAGATATTAAAAGGTCTGCTGCTTGTGTTAATAAAGTCCAATTTACAAATCCCAGAATCCTCTTGTCAGCAGAAGAGGAATCACAGAGGGCATGTTGTCATGATAGATTCGCTTAGTGATGTATGTCATAGTTACATTTGATTGGCATCTACATACACCTGGCCCATATTAAAGCATGTTTTATTAAAGCAGTCCCTGCGAAGTCTGACACAGGGGAATAAACTAAAATGCTAGCAAGTAAGATAAAATCCCTACAAAAAAGCCAGCTTCAGTTTTATGGAGCAGCGTTGGGAAAAAAAGCTGCATTGCTGAAAATGAGACAAGTCTTTTCAATGGCTCGGTGATATAAAAAGTAAAGGGCGGGAGCTTCACTTCATCATCTTCTCTTCTCAAACTCTGCAGCATTAGCTAGCAGGATTACTCAGTGAGTTGATTGCTCGCATTTGTACCATACGATGAGCTGCAGATCACAAGCTGGGAAGCCTTCAATCTTTCCTAGTTTGGTAGATTGATTACAATTAAATAGGATAAGAGCAACACCTGTTAGTTACAGCTCTTAGAATCAACAGATGGGCATACATACAAAACAAGTTATTGTATATACGCAGTGAAAGGAAAGCTGGAGATCAAGGCGCAGCAAAAGGGGATGGAAAGGACCATGGGCCGTATTATACATAAGGCACATTTTCCTTGATTGCACCTGGCATACCTTTTAAAAGGAGCACCCGACGCAATCAAGGAAAATGCAGCGTATTAGGATGAATGCACTGCCATCAGGGCGGCCGCAAACTCACGCTGCCTTGGGTGCAGCTCATTCATGTGAAAAACAGAGAGGCTGCTTTGAAGCCTCACATTGCAGGTGGCAACCTGTCCGCATTTTTAAAGGGGATTAGAGATTCCCTTTCAGGTGGTTGCAGTGAGTGACTGTACCCATCTGCAAGAGGATGTCAGGGGGGTCCAGAGGGCTGCTATCAGGGGGCGCACTGACAGGGCGCTTCCGGACAGCTTCTTTGCCTCTGCGCCCACGTCTGTAATATGGCATGGGTGCAGAGGCAAAAGTATTCCCTTAATTGCATGGGGCCACACCACCATGCATATGAGGGAACGCCCTCTGATGATAGGGCTGGCGCTTTATGTGCGCCAGCGCTATCGGCATTACAGAACGGTACGCACAAGCATCTGCAGTTCCTTCTGTAATACCACATTGCCCCGTGGGCGCGCAAAGAGGGTGCAAATGCCCATTGCACCCTGGGGCACTTTGGCAATACAGCATCATGTCTTTAAATGTAGGATATTGTTAGCAAGGCAGCGGTTGCGATGTCAGCTTCACAGCTTGTCTACACCAGGTGAGATACATCATCGAAGAAAGTCAAGCCAATAACTCTCTGGAAGTTGGACGGACTACTTTTACTTGGAATAGGAAACATGTTTCTAAAACTGTCACATAGTGAATGGCACAGGTGACGCAGAAGCCGTACGTACCGCACTCTTTCAGTGATTTGTGGTGCACTACGGTGTGGGATTAAGCAAACATACCAGGAACAAATACGTTTATTGAAAATCACAACAAAAGGTTTCTGAAAACAGAATAAAAAATATAAAGCAAGATCAGAAAGTGAGAATATTTAAGCGCCTGTCTCGAGTTGAGCGGATCATGCAAACACCAAGAGGCCTCCATTCTCAGATTGCAAAGAGCATATTTAATTTGCCTTTTTGACATTCTGCCCACGCGGCAGCACAGGCTGGCTTCAGCCAGTGTGTCACACAGAAGAACATGTTCCTGCTCTTGCAAAACAAATGCTAAGGAACAAAAGGACAACTCCCAAAACTTCTCAGGAACTTGGTGAACATTTTTAAAAAGAATAATTCAACGTGTTTTCCTCGCGACTGTTGCTGTCTGATCCCCGGCGATGCGGAATGTATTCGATGGTAAAGCGTAAACAGAACCCTAGCATTAAAACATTGAAACCGGTAGCAGAGTACGACTTGGTAAGCCTTACTAACCCTTACTCCAAAGACATATCCCTTGCACTGTATTTCGCAGGAAAGGTTGCCTCGCGAACTCAATTTCTACATAGGTAGCAATAATGCCTTACTCTATTGTCTCTAGACATTCTAAGCAATCTCATTGTGGGCGTTTTGTTATCATTGAAAGCTTTAGGGAGGTTCCCAAACAAAAAACGGAGAAATAAACTATTTTTAAGCCAGGCCTTCAATCAGCCTAAGAGCTCTGCAGTAAGAGTACATAAAAACTTGCATTTAGGTTTACACTGGACATATTGTGAAAAATGACTATTCATGAGCACTGGTGCCATACACTAATGATAAATGAAACTTATTTTTTTATTTTGTGATAACACAGTGGGTCGACATGTGTGAACAGCAATCTCATATCAGCATATGTCCAATACACCATAGGGACCAATGACACCTGGGATTCAGACATCTGGATAACAATAATCATGATCATACATTTACAACTACATATGGCTGTCGGGGAGGCCTATGCATAGCAGTATTATGGATCACCACTCCCCTCATTGTTTGACCCTCTCACTAGCAGTTGAATCACCTGCTAGTATCCTCTTCCAATTTCTCGTCTTTCCTGCATTTCTTCATGTGCATCTCCTCCGCAAGCGACCACTCTCGCACAACCATACTCTAATGTTAACTACATCCGGGCAAGGAGTGGCTATACATATTGTTAATCAAGAGAAGTGATAGGATCTTCACCTTACTAACTTCAATGCATGTTTTTAGATCTTTAATTTCATCTGTGGTGTCACCATCCTTTTGTATCATTCTATACAATATAAGAGCAGGATATGCTGTATAGCACAGGAGCCCTGGTGTAATCGTAGGCTTGTTGATCTCAGAGACACAGTCAACAAGGCGACGCTTTGCTTCCAAGCGTCCTTGCTCGTTGGAACTCTGGCTAGCTTCTTTGCGACGCGAGGCTAGCTTTCATGTGCGCACTTTTGTACGGAGATGAATGCAATGCCTAGTGAAGCCCGCTCGATACAACACCGAATGTTCCTTCAACAGAGGCAGGTGCCATCAAACAGCTATTATTTGCACTGTGGTGTTCGGGAAAAAGAAACACATTCCACAAAAAGCACCCTTCATGCAATTCCTGGGAGATATTTGCACCAGATACCGAGACAATGGTTCCGCCTTAGCACCGTCACCCATACCTTCCTTAGGTCACGTCTGGCTCCCTGCCTTTGTGTTCCAGCCAGCATGAGCGGACCTCTGCACATTGAAAGTGGGTTTTTTATAGCAGCACATCATAAACACCTTGGTTTGAGCTATTGATGTCTCACATTCGCTCGATGGGTAAAACCTTAACACAATTAAGAGTCGCCACACAGCCTCAACGTAACTATTAGCGCCCGTCACCGCGTCTGTCATATTAAAAAATGAGAAACAAGGCACCTAATCTAACATTAATAGATGATTTAGGTGGGAACATCAGTACTAATTTGATTTTCTGCTTATAAAAAACAGAGTTATGGCTTTTGTGTGGCAATAACAAAGCCCACATTCAGCACTATGTCACTGCGAAGGACATTTCCACAAAGCTGGCATTGCTGAGATAGCAACACTGAATATGGAACCTTTCCCCTCCGGTTATTATGTGCCAAACGCAGAGGCTGGCAGCGTCCAAGGGCGCCAGCTTAGCCCGCGGCTACCAAAAGGGATGTCTCTCACCTTTAGATGAGTTAGTCCACAGGCTGACCAACAGCGCTGCTTTTTAAAATTTTGAATTAATTTCTCCATCTAGCGCATTAAATTTAGCGCACTTACATCGAGCGCACCGTGGACATTTCCATCAGGTCCTTTTTTTTTAGTTAAATACAGCTGGTGCACCGTTTGCTCATTCCAGAGCAATGGAAGTATTTACAATACTCCTACATGCCATTTTGTGACATTTTATAAAAATGTATAACTGTAAATATGCTATGCCAACCCTTTTCACTATTTGTCTCAACTTGTATAAAGGGTGCTAATGGAAGGGAGAGATCATTAAGAATTCGTGGTTTTAGGTGAAATGAGTAGCATGGGTGCACAGCTGTCAGTCACAAAGCGAGGCATTCCAGCTTTGATCTTCAGTCACCTCAAGAAAGACATCCTCCATTCTAAGCATGCATTCCAGTCTAGTGTTAGAAAGCCTTTCAATGAGCATTGTTTTGACTTTGTATTTTATACATTTGAGACAACACTAAATGCAAATATTGTGAGCACCTTTCATTCTGTAATGAGTACAAGAAAAAATAGAAATATCTAAGATAGGTTTCACAGCAAGTCAGTCTGCATTATAAAAATAGCACAGCCCATCCAATGTCGGGGCCAAATTTCAGATTTACCAAAAAACAATCAATTAAATACATTTAGCATTAATAGATCAATTCGGCAAACGTGTTTCAGATCTTGAATTTGAGAAGCACATCATTTTGTGTCACTGAAATCCTATGATTATAAAATTAACATTTTATTGCCTATGAATTGGATCTGTCAGTAGTAATAGTAGTTTGCTGATGGACTTGAAAGATTGTGACCTCGTTAGACATTCTACGCATTTGAATTGCTGATGTTTTGTTGTTATTGGGTGCTCCCCCGCCCCCCAAAAAATGAGAAAAACTATTTTTTCACCAGATCCTCAATCAGCCTAGGAGGTCTGCACTAAGAGTACATAAAGGACTGAAATTAGATTTAGACTGGTCACAGCCTGAAACTTTCCTACTTATGACTACTGATGCCATTCACCAATTTTAAATAGATCTGAGAAGGAGTGGCTATATATGCTGTTTACCATGACAAAAGAGAGGACTCTCACCGTACTAAATTCCAAACATGTGGATGTGTGTTCAAGGAACTTTATTTAATTTCATTTGTCGTATATCAACCAGCTGCGGCCTGTGCAGGTTAGAGCGGTGGGGCTGGGTTGGGAGGGTGGAGGGGGATTCGACAGACGACCACGAGGGAAAATAAAAAATAAAAAATAAATCCCTCGTTGCCGTCTGTGGAAATCCCCCTCCACCCGGCCCCACCGCTCTTACCTACATAGGTCGCAGCTAATATCAACCTTTTGTATCTTTGTATACATTATTATTGCAAGATAAGTGGCATAGACTCAGGAGCCCTGTTATAATTGTAGGACTGAAGATCTCAAAGGCACTGTCTATGAGGCAACACTTTACTTCCACACTTTCTTGCTTGTTGAACCTTTGGCTAGCTTCTTCATTAACTGAGGCTAGCAATCATGTAAGGGCTTTTGTACAGGGATAAATGCATTGGCTACTTACTCTCATTCCATACGCCTGATTGTTCACTTCAAAAGAGGCAGATGCTATCCAGCAAGGACCAGATTTACAACACAGTGGATTGAATGAAGATAACATAAATTGTTGGTGATATTGATCTTAAAATAAAATATATTTAGCCCGACTTCCAGCATTTAATCAAGCTACATAAGTATGTGTATATGTATGTGTGGCAGGACATCCTTCTTTGGCCCTCTCCAGTCTGCTCACACTGATCTTACAAATTATAGGTTGGGAACTAAGGGCCTGATTACAACTTTGGTGGTCTTGGTACCGCCGTCGCAGCAGCGTCGAATTCCCCGACCGCTGACTAGGTGGTTTGCCAGCCTAATTACGATGTTGACGGTCCCAATGACGCAAGCCCACAGGAGCCCCACTGCCTCTGCCGGTCTTTCCCTCACGCTTTGACGGCAGTAAAAGGCTACAGCGGCTGACAGCTTGAGTCTAGCCCTTCTTCCCGCAGCTGAGATTACGATGTGGCTCACCGCCAAGCCGACTGTGGCTGGAAGACCGCCACACTCGACCTGGTGGGAATGTGAGATAGAAGGTGCAAACTCACCATATATCCAATTTACACTCCTCTACCCATCACAGATTCCCTCGTCCTGGCCCTCCCTTTGCTGCAGACACTTGCCCACGAAGAAAATACACACCGTTGCTTTCAACTCCTAAGGTAAGCCACTCGTACATTTCTTCACTGTGACAATGGCTGTGGACCCATGCTGTTGGACAAGGTATGTTTTCCATAGGTGTGATACACATGCATGTATTGTCAGACTTGCTTTGTGTACATACATGCATATGATTTGCACTGAGGAACAAAACCTACACGTAGTGAGGTTCCTAGTATGACGATCCACCTCCATCGGTGACCACTGGCGCGAGACCGCCAGCACAATCTAAACATCTTAATTAGGCAGGTGGGATTCTGCAGGACTGGACCGCCGTGGGCCAGAGGTAAGACCTTGATACGATATTGGAGCACTCCGTTTTATTATTCTACCTTCACTTATTCTACCTTCTTCTCTTACTGTTATTTAAGCGTGCTGCAGTGGAGACACGCTGTCTCAACATGCCTTGTAAATGAACACCAACTGAATATAAGTCAATCAGATTTATTCCACTGCGCACTGTAGCTGGATGCTATTGCAAAAAATAATCCTGTGAGCTACGTGGGGGCTTGTGTCTATGAATAATCCAAAGAGTGAGATCACTTTTTGTCCGCACAGTAGACTTCTGGTTTGTGGTGAACCGCTTTACACAAGACCTTATCTCACTCTTTGGACGACACATTTTGGACAGTACTCGGGAATAATAGTATGTGAAATAAGCAAATCATGCTATTTATTGAATTGGTAAGAAAGCCCTGTGAACATTGGATGTTTTTATAATGGTTGGTGTTTTTATTTATTCATAGACACAACCCCCTGAAGAAGGGCCAAGGGGCCCGAAATGCATTGGGCACGATTGTTTAATTGAAAAGCGTTCAAGATTTCTGAAATGTCAAGAATCTTCTGTAAAATCAACTGAATTAAACAATAAAAATTATGTTTTGAATCAAATAACTTGTCTACTATTTGTTTACGTTATAATATTTTTAGTGCAATTGGTGGTTGAAAACACTAATGTATTGTAAAGATTGTAATTAGCTCACAGGATTATTTTTTGCAATAGCATCTAGCTACAGTGCACAGTGGAATACGTCTGATTGACTTATATTCAGCTGGAGGTAAGACCACCAAAGTTGTACTCAGGTCCTTAATCACTGAAAACAATTCAAACAATCCTGTTTTGCCATGACCCATCTGAAAGACCTGATGCCACCACATGGATGGAGATCCAAAGCTGGGTAACCTCTCTAACGGAGAACAGTGATAGGTAGTCTCAACTAGCAAAGGGTACCATCAAGGGACAGAGGACGACAGAACACAAAGGAAGGAAGACAGCAGTGAAGAGTGTTAAGAATACTGAGGGTACACAGTGCCTGAATGCAGACATAAGACATTTTGTGCCTTAACAATTATAATGTATGAAAGTTTTAATGTGGTGTGACCTGTACATTTTATGAATTAAGGTAGCATTGAAATAATCTATTTACATTGGGTAATTTGGGGAAAGTGGGCTCAAGGTTAGTATTTGTTGAAAGTATGACTTGAGAGTCACATAAAACAATTATTCAATTGAGTTAGTTTACTTCTATCCATAGATGTATGATCCTGCCACTGTAAAGACCATCTCTAATTGCTTTGAGAAGCATGGGACTATGGGCCTGATTCACAGAGCTAACTTAAGACAACATCCTAAACTTACTACCATTTTCGTATTCGCAGAAGGCACTTACTCATTTTGGTATTCACAGAAGGCAATTACTCATTTCGGTATTCACAGAAGTTAGGAGCCCTAACTTTAGGACTCCTAAATGCCTTCTGTGAATACCGAAAGTCTTAAAGTTAGGATTTTTCTTAGTTTCGGAGTAGTAAAGTTAGGACTCCTAACTTTACTACTCCTAAACTGAGAAAAATCCTAATTTTAAGACTGTCGGTATTCACAGAAGGCATTTAGGAGTCCTAAAGTTAGGAGTCCTAACTTTACTACTTCTAAACTGAGAAAAATGCTAACTTTAAGACTTTCGGTATTCACAGAAGGCATTTAGGAGTCCTAAATTTAGGAGTACTAACTTTACTACTTCTAAACTGAGAAAAATGCTAACTTTAAGACTTTCGGTATTCACAGAAGGCATTTAGAAGTCCTAAATTTAGGACTCCTAACTTCTGTGAATATCGAAATGAGTAAGAGCCTTCTGTGAATACCAAAATGAGTAAGTGCCTTCTGTGAATACCAAAATGGTAGTAAGTTTAGGATTTTTTCTTAAGTTAGTTCTGTGAATCGGGCCCTATGTTTGGCAACTTATGAATGGAAGAGTAGTCCTTCACTTAAATAATTCAAATCTCTCAGGCACTCAGAATTGTTCTATTTAACACAGTATAGAGGAAAATCATCAGACCAAAGTTGTGTTACTATGCCAGACCATAGTTTTTCTAATTTGTTAGAACTTTAGCAAATTGCAGCATTGAAAGACAACTATGATGAGCTTCACATAAATAACCTGATGGAGATAAATACAATGTTCATTAGGAGCATTCCTAACTTAATGAGGGACGCTTGCATCTAAACAGTTAGTACAAACATGTATGTAGGTGAGGAATACAATAGTTGGTAATGTAGCTGCCCTGGTTTTGAGATATTTGAGAAAATAGAGGCAGTGGTGGTGGGAATTATTGAACGAAATTTACTAAGGACATTACGTAAAAAGAAAATCTAAAATGTATCATGGAATGTGTATTGATTGTTAAGATAAAATCCAGTGGATAGAGGTGAGAGAATGATATTTGGAAAGAGTCATGGACTGGTGCTACATAGCCCCAATCTATATTGCAGTTTAAGTTAGATTGACATTTCTCTTTCTGTATACATGTTTTGTAAAATTACAATTTTGGTCGCTTAAGCCAATTCATACTAAATGCCCCTAAATTATTGCTAAACAAGTTTGATTGATTTTGTCAAATTTTAGGGTGATAAATTAAAATGTGAAAGAGGTGTACAATGAAGTCAAAAGAGTTTAGTTTATTACCAGAAGGACTTGAAGCTTAATGCAGGACATGCTACAGATTTTTAACAGAAACCCATACATTTATAAGAAATTAGATTGATTTGACTTCGCTTGAACTCGGCCTGTTCCAGTGAAGTAGCAAACTGGTTTTGTACAACTGCTTTTTTAGAAATTCCCCACAAATGATGTCCTCTACCATCTAGGAAGAGAGACATTTTGATAATTAAGTGTGTCAATACAGATTTGTAGATTCAAAATTTCCAATCACAATCTAAGCATATGATTGGTCGGAGACTGCTGAAAAATTAGCACAAGGTGTGAATCTGCGAGACCAGGGCTTTAAGTGGGCCGGGTCTCACAGGTGCTGAGCACCGGCAGTTTTTTAAAGCGGGCCTCGAAACGGGTATCTATTGGGCTCTGTTTTGTGCCCTGGCACAGGCGGTCTGTTTTTTTACGGACTGCAGTGACCGCAGGCACATGGATGTGCGCTGCTAACACTGCTCACTTCTCACTAGTGGAGAAGTTACGGCATGACGTCATGTATAGCACCATTGCCTACATTTGACTAGTGGTGTTCACATTTTTTAATCTAGCTTCGGTACGGTTGTGTCAAGAGAATCCTCCTTGCCGTCCCGTGACTAGTTTTAACATACCCTCACTGCACTATCATGTTGCCAGCACTGCACCCCTCACTCACACTTAGCTCTTCATATGTGGATTTAGTCTATCCTTTAGTGCACAATCAAAACATCCCTGAGCTCCTCCCTCTCATAGAGGGGGTCGTAGCCCCCAGAGAAACTAGGATTTTTCTCTGGGAGGAGAATCCCATATGATGAAGCATGTCACCCAGGGTGAGTGAGGGGTTACGTCCTTAAAAGGGATTGCCCTTTCACTACGTGAATTGGGCTTTTTGTTTCTCATTTATACACCACATTCTCGCTCTTCTTTTTCCTTTCTGGTAATTTTAGACCTCAGGGTTCTTAGTGTTTACAGGTACTTTAATTGGGGATCTAACCCTGTGTGGTCTTAAAAAACGTTCCCTTTGACCCTCCGGTTTTGAACCGTTCTGTAGTAAGTCATGCCAGGTGAGCCTGGTAAGGGAAATCCTTTAAAGAGAGTCATGTTCTCTCTGGATTTCCCTTCTCTGTTTGCAACTCAGGAGCAGCAACATTATCGTAGTGTCAGCAGGGCTTTAAGTGGAAGGTTTTTCAATATTATATACAAGCCTTGGTTGCTGCTTATTTATCTTATGCATCTAAACCATTGACAAAGCTAATAGTCCTAACTTCTTGTAGGTGTGATGTTACTTGTTGCATCATATATCTGGATGCAATGACAGAAACAGCAAAATACAAGTCCGGCGGCACACTATGCTAAGCACAGATTTTTAGGAAACGTGTTTTTAAACCACGCCCTTAATTACATTGGCCACGCCCCTTTGAGAGACCCCACAGTTTTTTCATCCCACTTAAAGCCCTGTGTGAGACCAAACTATTGAATCAAGCAATTTACATATTGCCGATAACGCTGGGCACCTTGCATAATGTCATGTATTTCTTTTCCAATTTATAACATGATTTGGGTCAATACAGTACGATTCTGTCCACTTAGTTAAAAAAAAAATCAACTACATACTAAGCATACAGTGGTCAGTGTTAGTTGTGCGCCTTTTGTTGACACAATATTACTGCATTTGGCACAACCAGTGTTTGGTGGACCTGCCTGGTAATTGAGTGCCACAGTGGCTGGTGGCCTGAGCATTTTGGTGGACCAGTTAGGTGTGTGCGGACTGCTGTCATCCATGGTTTTGTTTGTTAGACATCAAAAATGGAGTACATTTACTTTGAAAACCTGCTACTTGAGGCATATAAAGGTATATATGATTTCTATACCTAGCATAAATGTTGGAATATATCTCATATAAAGCAAACACAATTCACAAAACACACTTAACTGAAATACCAGTGAGGTCACGAAGCAAAACTTCCAATTTAGAAAAACAAACAATTTAACAAATGACGCCATTAATGGTGGTAATTTGGGTTACGATGAGATTACCAGTGACGTAATCAATGGTATGGCTGGTAAAGCCACCAGACAAGAACGATTCAAAAGTGCAGGAGATGTTTACAGAGCGGCACAAACAATGCACTCTTCATGCACACTTCTTGTGCACACAGGTGCACAAGGGGAGACAAAGAGGCTGCAGCAGACTTTAGCTGGGCTAGTTTAGTTCTGGCTACATAAAGCAAGGTGAAGCTGAACTCCGGGCATGGGTTTAGCCGTGCCCTGAAACACTGGTCATTTCAAGCCGGCCAGAAAGGCAAGTCCAGTCCAGCTCTGACACTGTGGCTGGGCACGTGCAATAACCTCAGGTTTTTGGAGTTAAGGGCAGGAGAGGCATGCACAGGAAAAGCACTATGGGCATGCTACTGACCTGACTGAGCTAGAGCAAGCATGACAGAGAGCGCAGTGAGTGTCTTCAAAACCTCTTTAACATCCAGGGTTTAGTCACTGAAATCTATAGGACAGAATTCACTAATAATTTATTCTATGCATAAATCACGAGAGAGCGAGAGACTGTTCTCCGAAAAAAATCGGTTTTTATATTAAATTATATTTCCCGAAGGAATTTTAAAAAATGGCCTTTTTCCTATTTTTGCATGTTTGGCATTGACCTATTTTCACCTGCAGTCATCCGTGCGGATAATATTACCTACAGGGCACAGTACACGGGAACGTTATTTTAAAAACGCGACAAGACGCTAATTCCCTGATCACAGATAGGGTACCTTACAAAAGTCGATTAACAACAGGCGATTGCCCACAAATAAGTTGCACCGCTATTGTTATCTGCAGGAACGGCGCAGGCGCCGTGCGCAGCGTCAAGGTTAAAGAGCCCCGGCTTTGCAGGCGCAGAGATGCGGCGACTCTCTGATGGTCTGGCCTGGATTCGTCAGCCGCCCAGTCTTGCGATACATATTTTTTTTCCTGAGCTTGCCTTATGCCGTTGACAGTGAAACATCTGTTACGTTTCCCAGCAGGATGGCAGAAACTGTATCTGGAGATTAGACGCGACGTGCCTTCCCCCGTGGGCAAGCCCCGATCCAATCTCTCATTATTAATTGAAGCATTAAACAGACCTGAAATGACGTGCTGAGCAACATTTGGCAACAGTGGTGATTCGTGTCAAACCTCACTTCGCACCCCCCACCTTGCAAAGAGCAAAGCTAAACTTCCCAGAACCGCACCGTAAAAGCCGAAAGCTCCATCGCAGGTGCCCCTTACCCTCTACATGCTTCTTGGACTGTGTGATCTGGGTTTTGGAAATTTGCAGCAGGGTGGAGATTTGCGGTGTCTTCCTTGCTGCAACCGAGTCTGTTCACTTTGGTTGCGTTTTCAGACGATTTTCTTAAACTCTGTATAGTTACATTTTAGAGCACAAATACACAGTGCCTTTCAACCACGATGTACAGTGCTACCTAGAGATTAAACCAACTGCAAGGGTCATATTTGGGGAAAAAATGTTCCCTCTTACACTTTACATTACAAAAATGTACATGTAATAACAATCTGCTTGAGTTATTCGCACAGTGCCAGGCTACCGAAATGAAAGGCGTGGACAGTGCTTAATTTGTAAATTATTAAGTGCCAGGGCTCTGACCGGGAGGTCACTGCAGCCTGCACCACCCATCGCCCTTGTCATCACTGTCAAAACAACTACTAACCATCTCTCTCGCATGTAAATGCGGCAGTTTAGGTGTTTCCAGGTCCCCAAAGCTAAAGGAATGGCTGGGGAGGCAGGTATTTGCAATTTTATATGTATATTGCATTCCTAAACAACCATTGTTCTACTCATCTCTAAATTAGATGAGCAGCGCCACCATGTGGTACACTGTTCTAGGTATGGTGTTGACAATTAGATGCCGGTGCAGAGCACCCAAAACCAATTAGGTGCCGGTGCTTAGCACCGGAAAGCCCCGGCTCAAATTAAGCACTGGTGCAAGGCTACATGTCGCGCACTGCCATGCACACACATTCCTCCTGGAAGGGACTAGACTTGCTGCACAAGCAGCTAAAATGAGCTCTGGAGAGAAAAGCAAGTGAGATATGGCTTCGGGGGCTATGACTATGGGCTGTTTATAGGGTTGTAAACAGAGACACTTACCATTCCGTCCCTCATTTGTTCTTTTTGCTTTTGTCGCCCTAAGTGGGATGAGTATGCCCAGACGTGGGTCTCATGTTCACTGTGCCACTGGATTCAAGCTAGCCTGGCTGATGAGGAGTTATACCCTGAAACCGATTCCAGGATGCTTGTTTCCGGTCCAGGGAGGACCTGGCCTGGCAGTTCGGGCTAGACTGTTCCATGGGGGGCAGGGTTAAGGCTGATTTGCATATGTCTAGGTTTAAACTTGAATGGCATGGGGAGCAAAAAAAAAGATGGACTTAGGCCCAGATATCTGTAATGGGGTGAATGATTGACACTGTTCAATATTCTGTCCATCAATTGTTCTTTTTGCATTTGTCACCTCGAGTGGGACGGGTATGCCCAGACGTGGGGTGAAACACCTAAACCGGTCCCAGGATGCTTGTTTCCAGTCAGGGAGGACCTGGTCAGGCTGTTCGGGCTGGACTGTTCCTATTGGGAGTAGGGTCAAGACTAATTTGCATATGGCTGGGTCCAAACTGGGGTGGCATGGCGAACATGAAAACGATGGATTAACCCAGACCTGTGACTGGGGGTAAATGTTTGATTTGTTCAGCATTCCATCCATGTGTTGTTCTTTTTCTTTCTATAATGCAGGTAGGGCCAATGACATCCTAAAGGGATGTTCTCTCATTTGAAGGGGGATACAATTCGCCCCTGCTGTTTTACGGATGCAGGTGCAGAGGCAAACAGGCCGTCTAGAAGAACATTGGCTGTGCGCCACAAACAGGCACTGCATAGTCAATGGGCCCTCCGAGGCCGACCCCAGAAGATGCGAATAGGGGCCTCATGGAACCCCAGGGTCACCCTGGAGGCAGGTGCCATCAATGACCGCATTCTAGCTTGCAAATGAAAGACAGACCAGCTGCTTTAAATAGCCAGGTCACGTTTCCTGACTGCTGCTGTCTAGGGGTAGATATGGGATTTGGTGCACTGCACCTGTTTGGGTCTTTTGCACCTAGTTAAAGGTGCACTGCAGCGCAAACGGAAACAGTGCACCCTTTTTATAATGCGGCCCCTGGTGTCTGTAGGTTACAAATCTAATCAATGCTGAGTCCTCGTGCATCTTTCAGTGGAAAAAAAAACCGTGAAGTAATTGGTCGAGCGTAGCAGGAAGAGAAACATCCCGATAAGTGGTCATGACCATCTCTCAAGGACAAACAAAAAACTCAGGCATGGAATGAAGTTGCAGGCAAACACTAGACAATATAGAAAAAGAGGCAATAGGATGTGACTCAGTACACAGCCAGGCATCTTACTGTAAAAGGATCTTGCCCTTAATGGTTCTTAAGGGCTGTGTACGAGCCCTTCCAGGATAAAGAACATTCCAAACGTACTTCCTGGTCGGTGACCGGATGAATAAATAGCTCCATTATCAAATGTCCCTCTCGTCTTCACAGGGACTTCAAAGAGGCAGATACTTGGTGCAAAGGAGCAGCTACTCCATGTTTGCACCACTGCAACATTCTTCTTCTCAAGCCTTTGGTGGACTGGAATCGTTTCTGCAACAAACACTATTAGACTTATTTGTGGGCATTTGATTTATTTTTTATTTTTAATACTTCTAAAGGGGAGCAGAGCGCTTTATAGAGAACATTTGATAGGTGCACAATCATCTTATTATTGAGGTGTTTACCTTAGAACAGTCTGAATGACAGTTAATTACAGATAGCAGAACGTAATGTGGAATGGGGTGCACAATTTAATAGGGACAGTACAAAGGGGCAAGGTCTATTTTCACCTCAGGTCTGCCACTACAAAATGGAGGGCGATGAGTTAATATGTCAAAAGTCAAACGATGTGTGATCTGCTGCAGACGCGGGGATTCAAACCCAACGTTTTAAGAATGAAAGGTAAGCGAGCACCAGCGACGCGGCCAAAGCTACTGCTGTTAATTCCGTACACAGCGGCGAAATCCGTCGCGGATAAATGAAACAGCACTGCTGCTGATTAATACAAGAGACACGAACAGAGCAGGGATTGGGACTGAAAATCGGGGAGAGTCTACAGATTTCTTAATGCATTTCTGCACCAGTCACGATTTTTAAGGTTATGATGGACGTTACTTTGAAATGAATGCCATATTGTGACTTTTTAAGAGACTTTTAAGACCTAAATGTAATAAAATAAGTAAATAAATAAAATCTATTTCAGTGGAATACCGACAGGAAGCCGACCTAAACTCTGAATACCATCGAGCGCGACTGTCCAATGGCGCCGTCTTAAAGCTGAGCACGGGCCTCGTTGCACGCGTGACTTGGGTGCATGGATGTCTGGGTGGTGGGCGGCCCGCTGGCTTGACTACATCCTATTTTAAGAGTCGTTTCATAAATTGACATGTGCACTCACTTCACACTGATTTAGCCATATTGCAGCAGAGAAAACCTTTTGGGTAGCATCATCTCCATATGACATGCCAGTGGAGTCGCTACAGGCGGACAATCGAAAGTCTCCGGTCATCCTCTTCAGTACTTCCCTCCAGCCCCCCCCCCCGTTCACAGTTTTTCACTTATCCACAGCCCCCCCCATGCTCTCAATCTCTTGATCCTACTCTTGACCTTTATCCATCTCACTTTCTTTCATCTCTAGGGTCTACTTGACTGCAATTTAACTGGTCACCAGGACGCAGATTTATTGATCCATCTAAAGCACTTCCCATGCTTGGTCTGGTCTATAAACAATATTTGGAAGACTTTTTACTGAGTCTCTCAGATGCCTTGCACTCTCTGCACTGTAGCTTGCTTTGTTAAACTAACTTTGGTGGTTTGCTTTTGGGACCACACCATCACCTTTCTGGAAAGCTATCACTGGGGACAAGGCCGGCCTTTCGCACTGCCGAGCTGGGGCCCAGGCGCCGGCCTTCAGAGGGGCGCCAGAGCAGTCTGCAACAGTCTCCCTCCAACCTGGCTCTAAAGAAATGTGTGTTAACTATTGTTATGAAGTCAGTTTTTCTCCTTTCTCTTTTTTTCCCTCACCTTCCACATACCCATTCCATTTTCCCATCACAATGACATTTAAAGATGACCAGTGGGAGAGGGGTGCCAAATTGTGTTTTGCCCAGGGTGCTATCTGAGCAAAGGCCAGCTCTGATTGGGGTCCCTCAGATCCCTCTTCGCTCATCCTGCAACACCTTGCCACCCACACCTACAACTTCTCATGACTGGAGAAGTTACATGCCGATGTTGTGGCTCTGAGGGAGGTACTCTGAGTCCAACGGAGTTCATTTTAATGTACTGTTGTTGTGGTATCTCTAAATTAGCCAGACAGTGCCATCTTTTGGCAGACTGTCACAAGTGTCGGTGTTGATAATTACGTGTCGGTGCCAAGCACAGGAAATCACCGGCTCAAATTAAGCACTGGGGATCAGTGTGGCGGCAAAGATTTTCTACCTAGCCACGGAGCTATTGAATGCACTGCAATGTTTTTTTTTACTCTGCTTGTGGCAGAGTCCATAAAAGTACCAACTATATGTTCCAAGAATGGAAGGTGGTTTGCTTTGTTCAGCTAAACTTTAGCACCTAGCAGCAATGCTCTGGGGATAGTGTGCTTTATAAGCTACATCACATAACCATCGGCAAATTCTTCAATTGAACCTTAAGGACTGTTGTGGGAGAGTACAATGAGCAGTGTTTCTAAGCACCACAAACATAATGTTCCTAGTCGACTGAAACATGTCATGGGAGATTACACTGAGCAGTGTTTCTGAGCATTATATGCATAATGTTAGCAGTCGATGGAAGCATGTTGTGGGAGAGTACAGTGAACAGTGTTTCGGAGTACTACATACGTAATGTTTTCATTCTTTGGAAACATCCCATGCAAGAATACAATGAGCAGTGTTTCTGAGTACTACATACGTAATGGTCCTGGTCGATGGTAGCATGTCTTGGGAGAATACAGCGAGCAGTGTTTCTGAGTATAACATACATAATATTCCTGGGCAATGGAGACATGTCGTGGGAGAGTACAGCGAGCAGTGTTTCTGGGTACTACATACATATCCTTTCCATTCTTTGGAACCATCCCATGGGAGAATACAATGAGCAGTGTTTCTGAGTACTACATACGTAATGTTCCTGGTCAATGGAAGCATGTCTTGGGAGAATACAGCGAGTAGTGTTTCTGAGTACTACATACGTAATGGTCCTGGTCGATGGAAGCATGTCTTGGGAGAATACAGCGAGCGATGTTTCCGAGTACTACATACGTAATGTTCCTGGTCAATGGAAGCATGTCCTGGGAGAATACAGCGAGCGGTGTTTCCGAGTACTACATACGTAATGTTCCTGGTCAATGGAAGCATGTCTTGGGAGAATACAGCGAGCAGTGTTTCCGAGTACTACATACGTAATGGTCCTGGTCGATGGAAGCATGTATTGGGAGAATACAGCGAGCGGTGTTTCCGAGTACTACATACGTAATGGTCCTGGTCGATGGTAGCATGTCTTGGGAGAATACAGCGAGCAGTGTTTCCGAGTACTACATACGTAATGGTCCTGGTCAATGGAAGCATGTCTTGGGAGAATACAGCGAGCAGTGTTTCCGAGTACTACATACGTAATGGTCCTGGTCAATGGAAGCATGTCGTAGGAAAATAAAGTGAGCAGTGTTTCTGAGAACTACATACATACATAATGTTCTCCGTCTATGGAAACAAACCATGGAAGAACACAGTGCACAGGCCTTCCTAGCACTACTTATGTAGTATGTTCACCTTAGAGAAACATGACCTTGAAGGATCCAATGAGCAATGTTTCCGAGAATCACATACTGAATGCTTTTAGCCCATGGGAGTATGCCATGGGAGAATACTGTCTGCAACATTTCCAAGTACCACTTACATAATGTTGTCTGTAAGCAGAAGTATGTTATGGAAGAATACCATGAGCGATGTTTCCCAGTGGCAACATGTTTTTAGTGCTTAGAAGCATGTGATGGGAGAATACTAATAGTAACATTGCCCAGTACCATATGCATAATGTTTTAGCCTATGAAATGAGCCATGGAACAATGCCGCATGCAGTGAAAATTCCAGTATCGTATATATCATGTTTTCAGCCTATCTAGGCATTCGACTGGTGTATCCACAAGCAGTGTGTCTCAGAACCAATTAGAATTGTTGTGAGTCTATGGAAATACACCACGGTGGTATACCATGAGCTGTGTGTTACAGTACAACATATAATATGTATTCGGCCAATACCAGCATGCCATGAAAGAATACCATGAGCAGCTTATTTATCACAGTACCATTTATGCATTGTTTTTAGCCTAGTCAATGTGTTTTACGCTGCATAACTTGTGCTTTTTTTCTGCAAATACTCACTACAGTTCCCTTTTTTACCTTAGACATTATGTAGATGACCATGCCATTCTTCCCTAAACCCAATACCATAATTCTGGCATAAAACAAATATAATTTCCCTCAGGTATTAATGCATTTCAACTGGTTATTGATGTACTTCGCCAAGAATCTGTTATGTTTCTCTTCAGCCCCAAAATGTAATTTTGCCTTAACTTTGAACTATTGTCTAGGCCTGGGCGGTGAACTTCGCTCCGTTCGTGGAGTTTGCAAAGTTTTCTGCACTCCGCACTCTGCGGAGCTCGCAGAGTGCAGAAAACTCCGCTTTGCGATGTGCAGCAGAGTTTTTTCCCCGCTCGCGAATGGTAAGTTCGTGAGCGCCAGTTGCCACTCGGGTAGAATTTCTACTAGAGCGGCAGTAATACTAGCACAAACTGCAGTTCGTACTACACTCCACCACTCGTGGAACTATGCACAGGCCTAAAACGTCCTCTGTCACAACCATTACAAAAGAAGTACGGAGTGCCTCACATTTTGAGCTGGTATAAGTGACACAGAGACTGTTTCATACAATTCAGTGCAGTGCATTTTGCTCCTTGTGGATATATTAGTGCAATTCCTTTGCATGCAGTTTCTGATGAACTGTTTCTCTATAGCAACCTGCATGTGCATGGCAGGACAATGCTGACAAGTACAGTTCCACACTGCCTATCCTAATATCCATGATGGCTAGTGGCTGTTCATTTGCTCCAGTGAGTAACACTGGCAAAGGTACAAATGTCCGCTAATATCAGTATCAACCTTGGCTCTCCACCAGATGAATCATTGTATAATTGTGGGTCCTAGCGGAGACCTCTGTTTTTTAAGTTCCCAAATGGAGTTTCACTCACAGATATGATCTATGAAAATTTGTTTATGAGCTGCAACCTCCCGGCCTTCTTTTGTTTTGATATCTGGGCCTATGGACAGCTGCGGTAAGGACCTCAGGGTAGGATGCTTGAGGCATTTGCAAAACACAGATTGTTGTCTGGCTTGCCTTCAAGGAAGCCACAGCCAGACCCATGAGTAGAGAGAAAATGACAAAGATAACAAAGATGACCCTCTACTGATCCGGAGACACTGGAACCACAATCAGTGGTTTGAATTTTAGAACTTGCAGCCCCAAGGCCCCCTCGGATACTGCAGAGGTCCAGCACTCGACTGGCTTGCACATTAGCTGGATTCCAAATCTCAAAGTAGTCCTGACTGGATTGTTTGTGTCTGTAGGCCTTTAGCTCCGATTTTCACAAATGGTCAGATCCTGTCTACCCCTGAGCCCCCTTAGATAGCAGGAACTGTCCTTCGTAGAAATGTAACCACTAAATCAGTGTCATTAACACCTTTGTGTCACTAGACATCCATCTAATTTTAAATGAACTATGCTAATCAAACTCTATAATGGGTGGCAAAGAACTGTTTCTGGTGAATAACTTATTACCATACATAGAAAGGGCTTGATTTGCCGGAAGTAGGAAATGTAGGCACTCTAAAAAGAAAAGTGGACAGTATCTCCGAAGCTTTTGAGGGATGTCAAGGTTTCACCAAACTTTAAATCCACCCCTAAGACATTTAGTTTTGTTGCCTTCCAGTACATCATATAGAGGCCAGATTTACAACGCACAAAATAGCTACTCGCAATTTGCGAGGTGCTATTTTGCATGTACAACTGTGTGTGTTTAACACTGTTTACGATTCCCAATGGGGTCGCAAATTGTGAGACTCATGAATACTAATGAGCCTCTCGCAATTTGCGACCCCATTGGGAATGGCAGGCCCTCCAAGAGATGGTGGCCTGCTGGGCTCAGCAGACCACCATGTCTGGGACTGCTTTTAAATAAAGCAGTTTTTAAAACAAAATCAGCCTGTTTTCTTTAAAGGAAAACTAGATGCATTTTTTTTTTTGTTAATTAAACGTTTTCGTTCCATTTTTTAAGGGCAGGTAGTGGTCGCTAACCCGTTTGCACATGCTAAAATTGGTCATACATCTGGCCCATAGTGTGCCAGTTAACATATTCCTAAAGATGTAAGTTAAAATGGATCAGTGCCCTCACATCTTCATGGAAAGTGGGTGCAGCATGACAGTGTTGTGGGAAACTAGACAGAATGCTTTAAATAGAAACACGAGTAACTCTCAAGCAGGTTGGGCTGGAGAGCACAGCAAAGTAGTTTCACTTCTCCGTGTCCCTTTAATTGATAAAGAGGTCAAGGTATTAAAATATTATAAATGTTCCAATGCTCCGAAACGCTCGGAACAGAACTATTAGCATCACTTTCACCTACCTGAGCAGTAGGCTGCCCGAACTTGTGGAAGTCAGTTTATTGTTATTTGTGGGACCAAGGAGTGAGTGGTTTTTTAATAAAATGTTTAGTCTACATAACAGACACGATTAGAACGTCACACAGAAGCCCAGTATATAATATAACATCAAACATAAAAATCCCTAAGTATTTGTTCTATTTCAAATCGAAAGAACAACATACAAAAATACGGAAACTGAAAAATATAGCCAAGATTAGAAAAATGTCGGGTATTTCAGCAACAGAACAAGGGTATCACATAAGGGAAGGCCCACAAACTATACTGCAGTTATTAACAATCCTGACCAGCACAGTTCCGTTTGCTGCTGAAGAGATGCTATAGGGAGTTAAAGATGACCGCACTATTCAAATGCCACATTTCTTTTAGTGCCACATTACTCATTTCTGTTTTTTGCCATCTGGCTCAGAAGCCAGGGCGTCATTTAATCTCATCTGTGTCCCTTGTAACATGATTTCCTGTTATCGAATCACTAAGCCAAAGGTTACGTGATGTCATTTCTCGTGACATCTTAATTACGAAGATAATTTGGAAAAATGAAAAATATGACTTCTTTTTGCTGTCATGGAAGTAACATGTTTGCATCTGCTCCTAACGTTTGCCATACATGATCGAGCAAAGGAAAAAAAAAATGACCGGGTCTCAGAATTCCATTGCCACAAAAACACTGTTTGAGGAACGTATTTGGGCGCTACAGCTGTTTACTCACGTCTCGGTAGTTTGATAAATCCGAGATGAGTGGTCACCGACTCCTCTTGCAGCCGAGGAGCAGCGGCATGTTTAAGTGATGAGGCATTGATGCCTTGAGTGAGAGGGAAGCGGCGGAGTCCTGTCCACTTTGAATCACACCTGCTCCTCGCGGGAGAGCCGCTGCTTGACAGCCCTTCGGAGTCCTTCAACTTTAGAGCCCCTCTCAAGCACAACTTCAGAGCAGCCCTTCCAGGAGCGGCGCTTCCTGCATTGGTAATCTGACATCAATTCCCCACGGGCCCGCATACATTAGGGATGCGGCAACGTGACAAAATCTGGAAGCTCAGCTTATTCCTATTACGTGTCAGGGCTGCTCGTGCACATATGTGAAAAACAATGCACGCCCAAAACACATGGATATCTATTATTCACCCGCATTTATTTTTCATATCATTGAAAGTAGAGCAGTAATTTCACTAAGTGCGTAACAAAATTAGGAAAAGGGCAATATAACTACGATTATGTGGCAAACCATTGTAATAAACTGCTGAACTTGCAACAAGATCATCCTTTAGGAGCAACTGGAACGACTAAAAAGAGGAAGCAAACTGGTAAAAAGGGTGAAGATCGCACCTACCAGAAACAAAACCGAGCATAGAGCAGGCGATGAGCATCGAGAACTAACTGGGAACCCGAACGACAGGAGAGAATGGCAACACCGAGATTAACAGCAGAACATAGATAGAGGGCAGCAATAACAGGAACAGTAAAATATGGAAGGAAATATCAAAGAATGGCAGTGAGGTAGGGCAGTGAGCGTTTTCTCTATATTTCTCTCTCTCTCGCCCACAAAAGCCCCTCCAACCTCTCCTGTTTAGTGTATCGTTCCAGGAAGTATTTAATTCTGCAATTAAAGCTGCAAAATAACTGAGCAGAACTGAAGAGAAGCACATCAGACGATTGCGCAGCTTTTTCTGTAATACCGATAGCGCAGGCGCACATGAAGGGCCAGCGCTAACTTCAGAGGGTTTGCCCCCATGCAAATGTGGGAATCCCTTTGCCTCTGCACCTGTGCCATATTACAGATGTTCGGGCTGGACTGTTCCCATGGGGCACAGGGTCAAGACTGATTTGCATATGGCTGGGTTCAAGCTGGAATGGCATGGTGAGCAAAAAAACGATGGATTTAGGCCCAGATCTCTGTACTGGGGTGAATGTATGACATTGTTCTGCATTCTGTCCATCAATTGTTGTTTTTGCATTTGTCACCCCGAGTGGGAAGGGTATGCTCAGACGTGAGTCCTGTGCTCTCCATGCCACTGGAATCAAGCTATCCTGGCTGACGAGGGCTGAAAGCCCGAAACCGGTCCTAGGATGCTTGTTTCCAGTCCAGGGAGGACCTGGCTTGGCAGTTCGGGCTGGACTGTTCCCATGGGGCACAGGGTCAAGACTGATTTGCATACGGCTGGGTTCAAGCTGGAATGGCATGGTGAGCAAAAAAACGATGGATTTAGGCCCAGATCTCTGTACTAGGGTGAATGTATGACATTCTTCTGCATTCTGTCCATCAATTGTTGTTTTTGCACATATTACAGATGTGGGCACAGAGGCAAAGAAGCTCTCAGGAGGTGCCCCCTAATGGCAGCCCTCTGCGGAGGAATGAGGGACCCATGGAATCCCAGACAGCCCCTTGCAGGCAGGTGCAGTCACACACTGCACCCGCCTGGAAGGGGATCTCTCCGCTTCAAATTGCAAGCTGGCTGCTGCCTGCACTGTGAAAATATAGAGCGGCTTCGAAGCAACCGCTCAGTTTTTTACATGGTTGTTTTGCCCAGGGGCCAGCACATTCATCATAATATGGCACATTTTCCTTCATTGCGCCAGGGGCACCTTTAAAAAAGTGCGCCAGGTGCAATGAAGAAAAATACGCCACATGTATCATAATGCCCCTGAAGTTTTATTGCAGCACAAAAACCTACTCTGTGGCATTTCCCCCCACAGTACAGTGAGAGTACACCCCGTCCAAACATTATTGCAAGAATCAAAATCATAACTAGGTGTGTCTAGGGCGCAGCCTGTGACATTCAAATTTCAAGAGTTAACTGTGGATTCTGGCTGGAAACCATGAAAAGAGGACCTGGAGAACAGATAGTGATACACTCAGCACGGAACCACAGGAATCAATACATTTTTCTGCCCTGACACAGATCCTTGAAAGCAAACAGCAAAAATACACAACCAACGCATTTAGTTTTTAATATCCTCTCTCAGGGAAGCATCCTAAATTATCTCTTTTCGGAAGACGAGAATGAGCTATTTTAATCGACGTGACGAGTGCTTTACTCGAAGCTGAAATATCACCAGTCTACTGTGAATGCTTAATCCTCCCAGGGAGTTTAAATGGCATCATCAATATTAGTCCCATCATAACTGATTGATATTTAAGAAGCTTCTGCTAAAAGGAAAGTGCAATTCATAATGAATTGTGGAGCAGACTTAATAATATTGACAAGACAATTACGCAACAAGCAAATATGGGCACTTTCTGCCGCTGCACCCCATGTACAAAACCGCTGCTAAAATAAGTGCTTGTCGAGCTGAGAGAATTGAACTGTTTTCAAAAGGAAATGCATCAAAAGTATTCAATGATCCACAAATGGCAGAAACATTTTTATTGACTTGAGTCATACTGTGCCAAAAGCGTCATCAACTGCGAACATCTAAGGCATTAAAAAGTGAATTAAACATGATGTACTCTCTATGAGAGAAGGTGTGTGTGTTTTCTCCACTACAATAGCCTTCATGCATACTGAAGAAGTCCATTAATCAAGACCATTAATAACTCATGCCTTAGTCTGAACAAATGAAACTGAGCAGAGATGATTTTGTCCTCATCAGAAGCCCCCCCTGTTAACTGATACAACTCTAGGCAGGGACAACTTTTCTCTAGGGACTGCATCAATGTATCAAAGTGCTTTTAAACATATTGAGATTTTTACTTTATTGATCAATTAGATGGTATTTCTATAGCGTGGCTTATCATCCGGGGGGAACCTGGGAGCTGAGGTCCTGGGGCCTTGGTCTAGAAGCCACGTCTTGAGCCACTTCCTGAAGTCAGCAAGTGAATGTGAGGTTCGAAGGTGGAGGGGAGGAAATTCCAGGACTTAGCTTTGAGGCAGGTGAAGGAACGACCTCCACTGCAGCTCTGATGGATGTGGGGGACATGTGCGAGGGGGAGGGAGGCAAAGCGGAGTTTTCTGGAAGGTTGGTGGAAGGTCAGGCGGTGGTTGATGTAGGTGGGTCTGATGTTGTGGAGGGCTTTGTTGACATGGGTTAGTAGCTTGGTCTGGCATTTCTTCTGGACAGGGAGACGGTGGTGACTTCTGAGGTGTGGGTGATGCTGGTCCATTTGGGAAGGTTGAGGATGAGTCTGGTTGCTTTGTTCTGTATAGTCTGGAGTCCTTTGAGGAGTTGGGTGGTGGTTTCGGCGTGGAGTGCGTTTCTGGAATCGAGTCGGCTGGTGACAAGGGCATGAGTGACTGTTTTCCTGGTGTTGATGGGGATCCATCTGAAGATCTTTCAGAGCATGCAGAGAGTGTGGAAGGAGGAGGACAATGTGTTGACCTGTCACTTTATGGTGAGTTGGCTGTCCAAAATGATGCAGAGGTTGCGAGCGTGGTATGCAGAGGGGTAGGCATGGGTCCGAGTTGGGTGGGCCACCATGTGCTGTCCCAGGGTGAGGTGTTCTTCCCTAAACGGTGCACTTTCATCTTGCCTGTGTTCAGTTTCAGGCAGTTGGACCTCATCCAGTCGGTGGTCATGGCATTCCGGAAGGTGGATCTGGTGGTGGCAGGGACTTCCGTGAGGGGTGAGTGGAGAAGGGCTTGCCTCAAACGCTCGTCTTCCATTGTTTTTAATCATTTTAACTCTGGAATTACTTTGCTGCTAAATAGGAAACTATTCTAGAACTCAGCTGCTATATTCTATCTTATGCACTGTAAACGGGACATTTAGTTGGGCTTTTTTATTGAAACAGAATTATTTTTAAACTTGAAAGGATGTTTTAACCAATGTGAATAGTAAAACGCTTACTGTACTTTTGATTTATCTGGTGCCCTCGGTCCGCCGCGGTTTTCCGATTTTGCAGAGGGGCTTCCAGACACTCCTCCTCACCTCAGGTGTTCTGGTGGGAGGAGCATAGCGCGCTGATCTCCTTCCGGCCAGCAATATATTCCACATGCTTAGCAGGACGCGCAGCAGAAGTGCGCAGCGGGCGCGCCAAAGGCGTACCTAAGGCAAGCCCGTCTGCGCACGTCTCTGTCCCGAACGCGGCCAGGGCCAGGAATGCTGCCAGTCGGGAACAAAAGTACTGTTACTCTAGAGATGAGTTACGGTCACTTAATATGCAAGCTAGTGACTGCCATCACCATCTCTACTTAGATAAAATAGTAGGCTAAGCCACATGCATAAAATGTCACTATGAACTTAGATTTGAAGTCAATACTCTTGATCAAGCCCATAAAATAAATCCAATTTTGGACCTTAGACCACTGTGCTGTGGACAGGTGAGTGTTAGGTCATTAGGAAAATATGCCCCGCACATTCATGATCTAATTCTAAATCTTAACCTTGATGGCCTCTTTATCACAGAGACTTGGCAAAAGGACTGGTCCAACCCCGATATTGTGCAGTCTCTCTCCCCAGGATATACTATATCCAGAAGAGACAGACCTGTACGGAGAGTGGGAGGGCTAGCAATCATTCATAAGGATTCCCTAAAACATTTGACATCCCAGAGATTAAGGGAGCAGAAAGTCTGGGTTTTTGTCTCCAATTATCCAGCTCAGTGTTTTTTGTAGGAGCCTTGATCTACCCGGCTCCAGGGGCAAGCAGTGACTTTGTAAACACCCTTGCTGAAAGCCTTAGTGCCCTGATTGTCAGATATTCAAACTTTACCATACTAGGAGACTTTAATCTTCATTTGGAAGTAGATAACTCCCCAACCACAAAAAACTTTTTGGAAGCTATAGAAACGCTAGGACTAAAACAGCTGATAACTGACCCTACACATGAGGCTGGACATACCCTTGATGGAATCTGTACGGATTCCAACAAACTTACAGTGGATACTCCAGCCACACTAACTTGGTCTGACCATAAGTTTATCCCTTTCGGGATTGCAGACACTGCTACATATGCAGCCAAACAAAATCCTGATCAACTCTGCAAAATTATCAAGAGGAAATGGAACAAAATGTTAACAAATCCTAATTTGCACATGTTGGCAGAATTAAGTAAACCCACACTAACAGGGGACCCTGTACTTGACACAAATATTTTCAATAACTGGCTGACCATGTTAGCCAACAAAATGGCACCGGTGGCCACACTTAGTAGAGCCTCCCTGGGGAAAACCTCAGCCCCTTGGTTTACCCCTCAGCTCGAAGAGCGACAAGGCAAATGCAGGAAGCTCGAGCGAAAATGGAGGGTGCAATATAACAACAATGATCTCATTTATCCTCAGAGCAGCACTGAAAGAATATCATGGAAGATCAAACATGAAAAGAAAGTTCCCTACACTAACCTTATGAAGCAGGCAGCGTCTGATCAAAAAATGATTTTTAAAATTGTAGAATCTTTTACCCACCCTAAGATGTTCAATCAGGGAATTCCCCCATTACAACAACTATGTGTCCAGATAACAGACTACTTTGATGAAAAAGTCAGTGACCTTAGAAAGGATTTTAAATTAACAGATACACCATCTACAGAAGGATCAAATCAGAATCTAGATAATAGACCGATGTTAAATCATTTTAATGAAATCACCCTCGAACAGTCCAGACAGGCTATCTTGACATGCAAATCAGGCTCTCCAGGCGATCCCTGCCCCCCTAAAATTCTACATGCACTGATTGATACTATTAATCCCATTTTTAATCAGATTATCAACTCTTCACTTAGACAGGCTGTAGTACCAGACAGTTGGAAAACTGCCTTGGTTAAACCACTTCAAAAGAAACATCTCCCAGATCCAACTACCCTGACCAATCTTAGACCCATCTCCTTACTGCCCTGCTTAAGCAAGATGATGGAGAAACTTGTATATAAGCAATTAAATGACTTTCTCGTTTTAAACTACGTGTTACACCCCAGGCAATCAGGTTTCAGGGCTGGATATTCAACGGAGTCAGCACTGCTACACACTGTGGAGATGCTAAAATTCACACTAGATCAAGGAAAGATGGCGGTGCTGATTCTGTTGGATCTCTCAGCCGCATTCGACACTGTTTCCCATGTTGTTCTGGGTAAACAGCTAAGAAGAGCAGGGATTTCACAGAAAGCATTGGCTTGGCTAACATCATTCCTGGGAAACAGAAGACAATCAGTAAAACTCTGCAATTATACTTCAACAGAGAAGCAGCTGCTCTCGGGTGTGCCTCAGGGCTCAATTTTGAGCCCCACACTTTTTAACATATATATGGTGCCCCTGCTAGACCTAGTATCATCTTTTGACATTGAGACTGTGTCTTACGCTGATGATACACAGCTCATCCTTACCCTGGATAAAGATTCCACAGCAGCAGAAGAAAATTTCCAACAATGTCTCTCTGCTCTCTTCGAATGGATGAAGACCAATCACCTTAAGTGTAACAGACAAAAGACGGAGATTCTGTTGCTGGGAAAATGTAATACCTTCTCACCCAAAATGTGGTGGGCAACAGACGCAGCCCCACCCCCTAATACAGTGGACACTGCCAAAAATCTAGGAGTCCGATTTGACACCTCCCTCTCCTTTCATCGGCAGACTCTGTCGGTAGCAGTAACTTATTTTCATTGGATAAAAACTCTGAAAAAAATCTTTGACCTCCTTCCAGCCATTGCTCGCAAGTCCATGGCAGTGGCTTTGATCTTATCACGACTAGAAAGGAAGTCAAACTGACATTGTAGTACACCATAGAATGCGTTGCCCTAATGCTTTGACTTTAGCACTGCACTTCCTTCCATTTCTGGTGGGCTTTGGGCCAACCAGTACATATCCACACTTGAGTAGAGGAGGCTCAAACACTCCAATGAGAAAGCCAAGACATTTTAGATGTGGATGTGTCTTAAAGTCTGTTTTTAGTATTTCCTACTAGAACAGCATTATTGCATTAATATTATATTTGAAATATATAGGTATTTGTTGCTCTTTTCTATACCTGTAGATTGTGTCACCTAGAAATGCATTTGGCAAAATTGCATGCTCACATGCGCCAGAGGTCTGCAACTGCATTATTCTAGAGTGGAACTGCAAGCCTGGTGAATATGTGGCATAAATCTACTCAGACATCATGCCCATGTGTCCATGTATTTGCATACATCTGTGCTCCCTCGGAGGATTACTCAAATCATGGTTGTTTCCTAACATAGCAACCATCACAACCTTTCTCACCTCACTATGACATCACCACCCCAAAATGAGTTAGGTGCATGCATCAAGAATGGATATAGACTGTGTGGAGATTGGAAGAGGCTTGCTAAGGTAACTTTACTCAATGGACAATATTAATAGGATTACACTTGTATTAAAGGAAATAAGAGTCAAAGAGGTTCGAGAAGACATTCTACCAGATCTCACTCGTATCCAGACTGGATAGGTGCTCCTCTACTGGAAAATATACACATATTTGCCAACAAAATAGGAGATGACATTTGCATGCCATACTAGAGGCATGTAAAATGTTATGGCACATAGCACCGGTGATGCACAGCAAACAGTGCCAGCATAGCCCTATGTGATATGTTGAGGGAGACGGCTCCTTGTAGTCACATGCTGGGAATAACAGCAGCAACATAGAGATGTTAGTGACGCGTCTCATAACAGAGATAATTCAAGTTGTTCTCTTCAAATTCAGGTAACACATACGAATAGTGACTGACTGTATCAGCAGGTCCCACATGATGGACATGCTGACGCAATGCTGTTATGTCACAGCACCACTTCCGAGTCTCGGATATGCACACTGTCTTGACTTTAAAACACAAGCGCCCTTCCGGTTAAACCCATCAACAGGGAGAAGTATGGCCAGGTAGACATTGGGATACACTCCCATTTTAGAAATACGAAGAGGACAGCTTGCATTACCTCTTTTATGAGAACAATCACCAACACAGGGTGCCATGTACCAGAAAATATTGCATGCCTCTAGTATGGTATGTAAATTTCATGTCATATTTTGTTGATAAATACTTGTTTATTTTCCCTTACAAGATTACCAATTTAACCTGGATACAAGTGAGTGTTCTGTGTGCTTGATATGAGTGATTGGTATGAACATCAAGCATATCATAACATTGGGCCTGCAGACACAGCAGTGAAGAGTCGGGAATCACATGCTGACTAAAGCCACCAAACTACAAAGCAGATATGATGATGATGAATGGACGTTGGGGATACAGAGACCCCAAAGAATCTCCCTGATTCGTTTATAAAATTGTCTGGGGAGTCCCAATTAAACAAGTATAGAACTTCCTGTAGGCATTTCACGCTCACTTCTTTTTCCATACACACAATGTCAACAGCTCCCTCTGTAGAGGTTGAGCTAACCCCGGTAGACCATCACCAGGGAGCCACCCAATGGTGAAGGGAGCTACATTAGTGCGCTAGGGTCGCATAATCAGAAGAAAGGACTTTTCCTCACACTTTTTCGTTACACATCCCAAAGCTTTGGATGTTTTTGCTCGGGCAAACAATATTAGCAGGGCTCATTTCAAACCAAGAGCAGGGCTTGGCTATTTCATTATTAATAAAAATAAAACATCAAAACGTAAGTGTCTTTCTTCTCCCCATATCAATCCAAAAAGTAAAGTGGAGCAGCGACGAGCTTTATTTTCAAGCTTCTTGAGTTGGAACACTGTTTGAATTTTTTTTATTTCTCATTACATACAAGCGCGAAATGAAACTGGAATGAAAGTAGCATGTTGGTTTTGACATGCATTAACCACTAAGATAGACTTCATGTTACAGAAAACATGAAAAAAGTCCTTTTCGAGCTGTGGGACAAAATTTTGACAGCGATTTCATCTACTGACATTGTCATATCCTCTTTAGGAAATGGAAACACGAGCAATGGCAAAAGTGGATTCTTTTAGAGAGGGATTCCAGGAGTTTCAATTATTTGCAGTTAAGTTGGATTTTATTATATGCTTGAATGACAGCCTTCCACTAGCTACGTTTCCACAACCAAGTAGTTAAGTGGAGCTGCTCATGGTTGAAGACACCTGTATTCATATACAAAGAGGTTTACACTGGTGTCTAATTGTCAAAATCAAATCAAATAAGTTTTCTGTGGCTAAAAGCCATAAAGGCCATGTAAAATACATGCAAAGATAAATACACTAATAAATCTCATCATGCAAAAACATAACATTAAAACAATATCCCAATATGAGGCAGTTAATGAAAATATTGTGAAGTAGCATGAGCATTGGACAAAGAAGAGCATCAATTCTAGCATTAAACCAAATGGGAAAACAAAAAAGTGTCAAGTGCATAAACAGTAAGAATTATCAACACAGCACAATCAAGGAAGCTCTACGCGTGGGCAAGTCCTATTAGGCACAGGGTAACACATGATCGTTACATAACAAGCCAGAATTCCTATGCTCCTGAACGTGCTGAATACAACTTACAATGGTCAATCAGACACTTACAAATGCAAGAGATTGCAAACAATGCAAAGCTGTCCTATATTCTGTAATGTTAGCATCCTTAAAAAGTGGAATTAAAAGAATTTTCCTGAAGGAACAACAACATTTACAAAACAACATTAGGTGCAAAGAGGATTGTAAAGACAAATTGCACAATAACTTAACTTTTATTTCACATGTTGCCTGTGGAAAAAGAGTTTTGGCCTATTTTTTCCAAAATAAATCGCCTGTGCTACTCACACTGATGAGACTGGGTAGATTTCACAAAACATAATGTATGTACGCATTATCCAGTGCAATATGTACAATCACTATGACAACTTTCTTCCTATAACGGTGACATTCTCTAATTATAAAAATATGTTTGGAAATACTGTGCTTTGATTCAGTATCTTTGGAATGTGAATTGAAAAGAATGTAACACATTCAATAGAAGCCAATTAGTGCAGACATAGAGTAATACAAATACCAGAGACACATTTCACTAACAACAGAGCACATTTTACGTACATTAAATTGCGATATTTTATCACCGGTGATCGTAATTGGCAACCTTAAAAAAAACTCTGCTTCCTTGTACTTTACTCACTTATTTATTTATATAATAAAGACTACTTGTGAGGCCCAATCTTGCTACACAAATAACAAGAGAAACAGATCAATCTTACCTAACAATGTCCTGTGGTATCATGGTGATCTGTCAATATTCAGAAATGGAGAAACAGGAATTTCTCCTTCCCTGCAAATGCCTCCTCGTCTGTTCGTAGGTGCCACCATTCAAAAATCCTTTAGGCTTCTTGCTGCGATGTTGATTCGCTACAGCTTCCCGCCACCCCCGCTTCTACCAGGATAAGCCCACTGGCGTAAAATGCCTTGTATGCCCTTTGCACGCCACTGGTGACACGCTCAGTTGTTTCAGAGTGTGGGAGGTAAACCCTTGGTTGAAAGCAGCAGACAGTACCTGAAAGTGTTGGGCACTGTGCATTTATATGGGTGGATTAAATCACTAGTTTTTGCAGCTCAGGGGCTTTCATGAATAGTTGAAAAATGATGTCGGATCCCCATCAGTTTTTGCATTGAAACGAAGGATGTACCCAATGAGTAAAGACAACATACTTTTTTTGCCCAGCTGACTGCAGGAGGGAGCCTGAGATCTGCAGGGAATGACCATTTTGAACGTGGCTGGTTCAGCCCACCCTTTAATTATTTTATCTGCAATTGGTACTTGTTTAGACATGAGGGTATTCTATTTTCCTTGTATTAAACCCTTGTTTGTGTGGCTTGGTCATCATGTGCTTCTGTTGCAAAGGGGCCTAATATTCCTTACAGAAACAAGTTTCCTCACAGAAAAAGTTGCACATTGGGTCATGTTGCTTTTTCAAAACTACCAGCAATATAATGTTATTATGTATTGTTCTGAAAGTGCCACACGACTACACGTTTAACATAGGCTGCTAGAAAGGATAAAAATGAACACGGTTCTGCTTGCTTACATTTCTCTATAGTGCAGTGCTGAGTCACCTGTGATGGAATAGCTTTTCCTGATGCATTTAATGTCTTAAATTAATTAAACTTATGTTTTAGAGCATCTGTTGAGCTAACTGTGCAACTGATGGTTTAGCAGCCAGTGTTCACTGTACAAAACCTTTCGAAAACAATTAGGATTTTTATACTCTAATCGAAAATGTTATTTTATTTTAGACTTTAAATATTTTACATTACTAAGTCAGTACAATATAAATTCTGTTGCGAGCCAATAATTACAAACCTAAAGCATGTGCCAACTGCACTTCTGGGAACTTTCAGGCAGATGGCTCTCCAGAGCTTGAACCACCAACGTGTAAATCACACTTGACAGTAAAGGTCTTCTATACCCTGATGGTATCACAGCACACCAGTGACCACGGTGCTTTTTTAACCTGTAATTAGGTCATTTTCATTTGATTTAATAAAGCAGAGGGCATATCAATGGGATCTTAATGAAGAATATCTCCGATCCCATAGAAAATATTGCAAACAAAATCTTCGGAGATGTTGGGATTACATATCACGAAAAATGTGGATGTTAATTAACTTTGAGGAAGAATATTATTGATTCTTGCCTGGTTAGAGAATTGAATTAATCGGATGTAGGCTTTAGAAATTAAAATACTAACCTATACCCACAAAACCTGCCCATATTTGTATAAGACATTTATCTGATTCCCTGGATGAGATGCAGAATAGTTTTTCTTACTTGATAAATGCCCTTTCAAAGCTAAAGAATGAATTTGACGCTGAGAAAAATCAGTTGCCTGGTTTATAATCCCTGCTCCTTAGAAGTATTTTGTCAGCGGGTTGCACCCTTTGACTCTTGGGAACCCCAGTTGCTCAATTAGTCCCTAGTAGCTGGGGGTTTTATGGGCTAGAAGGGGAAAGATTAATCCCATAAGAGGTCTCTGAGTGAGAGAACGTTATGGTGTCTCTTTGAAGTCACAAGTTGGATTATCATACTTTCTTCCTACTGGGCACTGGAGGGTCTAAACATTGCAATAACCATGTTGGTGTAGGGGAAGTGTTGTCTTACTGGACTTCGTACTTTGGGAAATCCCAAGAGTGGGATTTGCACTTAGCAAACAAGAGTGCGAGTTTCAAACAAGTCAAAACATTCACACAAGACTGAACTTAAACAAACAGCGTGCCAATCCCAGGAGGTTATCCACTTCTCAGCTTTTATCCTCCTCAGTTCAAACTCATGGAATTGTCATCCTCACACAGACTGCTGTTGCGTTTCATTTTGCTGTATGGTTTGTTTGAAGGAGACCCATTTTCTGCTGCTGCATGGATTGAAAAGGGATACCCCTTTTTTGTACTTACATGGTTTGAAAGATACCCCAGTCTTGTTGTTAAAAAAAAGATAACTTTTTGTGAAGTTGTGTGGGTTGACAGATCTCTCTTTTTGGCTGTGGCTTGGGTTCAAAGATACCCCCAAAACAGGTTGGGTAGGGTTGAGATTAGCCTGCCAGTGCTGATTCTATTGAGAGTCACTTTCTTTCCACAGTGGTGCTATTCTTGTGCTATCTGTCTCATGTGACACATCTTGTTTATGTACAGTACTTTAGCATGGGGAAGGGGGTGACGTTGGCCTTAGGGATCGATGTCCCATTAACTCTGGGTGAAATCATGCTACTGGTCTCTGGTTACAGCAAAACCAGTGGTTCCCTTCCGCAACCTCTCGACTGGGTGACCAAAGTGCACTCCGACGACTCTCCCGGGTCCAGTAGACTCAAGTGCAACTTTTGAGGGTCAGAGCTCAGTCTCCCAGGCAACACATCAGCATCCAGTGACAGACTCCGAGCCATGACCCTCAAAAGCTGTACCGAAGTCTGGACCCAGGAGAGTTGTCAGAGTGCGGTTTGGTTGCCCGTGCACGAGGATCAAGGGGTGGCCACAGGAAGACTCCTGACACAGGCTCAGCATCTTGAGCATCCTGTATCTCTAGTATCAGGATCACTCCATTGACTTATATGGCAGTTCACTAACAGGACTCAAGTGGCCGGGACACTGCTTAAACCAATAGGTAAGTGTCCCCTTGGACTTGACTGGTCCATGTGACTGGCTCCTTATCGGACTTGGCAGCCCCAGAAATGTTCATATAGCTGTTTTTTAAGTTGCTTGTTGTGGCTAACCCTAAATCACGAGTCGGTGTAGATTACAAAGATTTATTGCATTAGTGAAAAGCAGTGATTTATTTTTTCCTTAAAAATTCATATCTCTGGAACCCGCCATTGGCTTTTTGTCATTGAGGTATCTATTGAAAGATACAAATACATCTTATTTTTTATAGATTGGTGCTGAATTTTTATTGTGTTGTGTTCTTAGCTTATTCAACTGTTTTGGTACTTCTTAATGCTTTACACTTGATACTTTGATAAAGCCTGACTGCTTTGAGCCACATCCACCCAGGACTGAGCTACAGTTTTACAAACCAGCCTGATTGGACCTAATATGGGTGTGTGTCATAATGACATGATGAGGTTGCAAAACCATACCACATAATAATCCACATTTCCTCACAGTGGTAACAGAGGATGATCAATAGATGATCATTAATGTTAGATTAGGATGAATTACCAGAGATGGAAAGTGGAGTAAAATTTGAGAGTCCTCAGCAAAGACTTGTTACGCAAATCCAAAGGCAAAACCAAAAGCCGTGATAGTGACTCTTAGATGATAGGAGATAAAATAATAAGAGGAGGGCTGAATAGAGAAAGTGTTGGGTGAAATTGGCCATTGATGAGTCTGTGGGGTAGGAAAAGAATCAGAAGATTTGACATAATTACATAGCTTTGTTCTTATCCCCACAATGAGGTAGCTTGACTTAGGAACTTTTAAAGGAGTGACTATGCTCAATGGCCATATCAATCTGAAGCTTCTTGGAGTAAATTCAGGGAAAGTCACCCTTCCAATACATGTCAGGTTTTGTGACAGCCAGGAGGTTTTTCATTCTCACAAAGTACATTTTCTAAAAGGCCTTGCATATAGATTCAGTTCCATACTTTCAAGTGAAGGATTGTTGAAGGAAACAGAATCCTTATGGCATGTGATCAATAAAGAGTTTAAAAACAAATCCTCAATCAGCTTCTATTCGGAACTGGCCATTAATGCTGGACATTTTTTACGATCTTCTGTTACTTTCTCGTAATTCAAGAGGTGCAGTGAATCTTTTATTCCTGATACAGCTAAGCCTGATCATTAACCGAACATTTTGTAAACTAATGCTGTTTAGTAGAGTACCCTTTTCAGGTAAACCCTGTCTAGCAGTGTACAACTTAAGTGCTGGTTTTAAAGGTACATTGGTTCTTTGGTGAGCTAAAACTGCTAATCAGGTAATTCATTCTTCTGCGACAAAACATGTAATGACTTCCCTGTTTCAAGAGCTTTGCTATATCAATCTCTGTTCCATTTCCTTTCCTCTGTGGCTTACGGTTTAAGGGGCTGTGTGACTCTTGACTTTGTCCTGCCTTTCTTAGTTCACTGATGTTTCTTAGGTCTTCTTCTGCCATCCTGTTTATAGATGAATGTTTGCCTAGGTTTTCCCTATTTTCATTTTGAGCACTGCTGACATTTCTCCTTGTCTAATAAAATCATGTACTGTATCATTCAAGTTTTGCAGTAACACTCTTCTGTGTTTGTGTTGATAACCAGAATCAGTTGACATATCTACCAACAAAGGGGGTCTTCTGTATCCTTTAAGAGTTTTGTCACTACGTTATGTTTTTTAACATCACTGGTATTATCAATCTTTCGTTGGATGCTGTTCAAATAAATACAATGTAGGAAGTATATGTAACAATAATTGTGAACCAATTGCTTACAGAGTTTTGGCGTGAATGTAAATGACAGCACTACATTTCACAGATTCTACCTCTTTAGGAAGTGAAATTTCTCTAAATGAAGAAGGCAAACAAGCAGACTTGATTCTCAATCATTCTTCTTTACATTAACCCCGGGCGTAGTGTGCGTAGCAGGGCTACGCGGAGGTCCACATGTTAAAATGTAAAATCTGATTCTCTCGTTTATTGATTAAGCTTTGCCTCATCCATTTTCCACCCCTGCCCTACTTCCAGCCTGGCTCTATCCTTGACACTGCATCTGTATAAACATGAGTAAAGAATCTAGATTGGGGCATTGTAGGCTGTGTATACATGTAGAGTCAGCGCAAAAGAACAGCTGCCGTCTGCTTGGGTTTTTCAGACAGTGGTAAAGCCTCATGTAATGTTTACCCAGATAGCATATCTTGTTGTGCAGCCTTAGGATGCGACAATTGCACAAGACACCAAGGTTGTCGATTCTTACCGTTACTTCATTTGTGTGTTTTTCCCAAAGCTCTATTTACCTCTGGGCGTCACTTGTTTGTGATCTTTTGCTATTAAAACCCATAAAACCATCATTCAGGGTGCTTCCTCCTAGAGTGTCTCTATGGTGCTTGTGGGATGAGCCCCTAGTCATGAATGCAAATAAATGATCCTTGGTATGTACTTCACTCCAGTGTCGATTCCTCCTTTTCGTTAAGAACCCGTGGACTAAGGGTGACCCTGCACCAGTGGGTTTTCAATAATCTGCTTCCACAAATTGGCGCCCAAATGTGGGGCCCCATCAAAGGCTTGCAGTCAAACCGGGGAAGGAGATCGTGTCGGTAAGACGAACTTCACTGAGGTGCGCACCACCTGAAGAGACTAGTTTTCGTGTCCAAGGTGATTTTTCAGCTCTCCGACTCTGATCTTCCTGGCGGCTGCTGGCCTTGACTGGGGCCATCGGGTGGTCATTTGTTTTGTATCAGGGAGGATCAACAGGTAGGAGTCGAAGACTACAAATAAGGTAGATTTGTACTGAACCGGTTCTTTTGGTTATTTGGAATTTGTTTGGAATTTTGTTTGGAACCTGTTTGGAATTTTGCTTGGAATTTGCTTGGAATTTGTTTTGAACCTTCTTTGGAACTTGCTATTTGGTATTGATTAAAATTGTTTCTTACAGGTAATGTGAGAATATTTTGTTTTTCATTTCTCTCTGTTTATAAGTTATTTATATCTTATATAACATGCCTGTATTTAGCACACTTTGGAAGTTTTGTTGCTGCTGCTGCTGCGATAAGCAGAGCATTTTGGAAACAAGTCAGCCGGCACCACCTGAAGGTACGCCGAATTTTGAGATGTACATCAAATATGGTATTTGTCCCATCATGTATAATGCATTGTGGAACAAATATATAAAAGGGGATCCCCAGTTGCAATGGCCATTAGAAGGAACAATGGACCCTCACGAACTCGAGTATTTAGAGAAACAATTGTTTTTAAAGAAAATTAGGCCAGCTATGTTTGACAGTTTGCATATTGTGGAGAAAAGAAGTAAAGGAGCGGCAGCTCAAGGCGGAGAAGGTACAAAGGAAACAAGAAAGGAAGACAGAGTATCAGAATTATAAGGAAGTTCAGGAGAAGAAGGAATGTTTAGATCTGGAGCATAGATTGCTAATATCCAAAGAATATATAGTCAGACCGACAGTAGAAGCACAAATCCACCAAGAAGATGTGGATTCAGATATTGATGGATTATTGATTGAACGACCCTTACCCCCATATGTACCTTTAACACCTCTTCCCGCTGGACCACCAAATGTTGTCCCCTCTGTACCTCCGGCTCCACCTCCTTTACCCGCAGTTGTCCAACTCCCTATTTTCCAACCAGTACCTGTATATCCTTTACCCTCTCCATCCAGGCCACTGCGCCCAAAATGGTTGATGATTCCGTAACTCCTTTATCTGTCTCGACCCCTCAAATTCTTTGTTCTACTGTTCCTCAGTTGCATCAGGACGCAATAAGATTGATAGTATTAAAATGGTTAAGTAATTTAGAAATGGAGGAAGAAGAAATGATAGATCAGATACAGGATTTTTCAGAGGGCGAGCTTCTTTGTCTGGTAAATAAGATTTCTCATCAACTTATAGTTCAATGGAAGATGACTACAGGACAGAATGGTCCCGATGAAGTTAAAGCTAATAATCAACAGTGTCAGATAGGATCCTTCCCTGTAAGTAGAGTTAACACTGCCATAGCAACAATAATTGGATATCGTAATGAACTTTCTTTCTCTCCTCGAATAAGACCCATGAGGGAAGCCTCGCCACAGTTCATTCCTTGAAGAGGGAATGCAGATAATGATGACCCTAATAGTTCCAATGCTAGAGCTCTTTTTTTGTACAATTGGATATATACGCCCTGGAAAAACACAGATGTACTCACTTTAAAAGCCTCCTTACCAGACATACGGAAAAATCCTAGATGATTTTATGATGATGTACAGGCAGCCATTGATTCCTATGTTATGACCTTAGCTGATTTTGATATGTTTTTTGGTATGATCCTGCCACTGGATTTGTGGCGACTTACTGAGAAACAGGATCATGCTGCTGATTTAGGAGGAGATAGGACTGCTATCATAGCAGCCGACAGGGATAGGAAACCTGGTCAGAAACCTAGTCAGCTCATACTGGATCTTCCTGGTAACATACTTCCTTATATAAAAACGATGGATCCGGCAAGGAAAATACATTGGGCACTTCTCACTGCTTGTAAACAAAAGCAGGGAGAGGCCGTCCATTTACTCGCTTTGAGGAAGTTTTCCACGATTTTAGTGGGCAAGATACTTCTACACCTACGGGTGCGCATTTATTTGTAGATCGATTTGTAGGAAACTTACTTCCCGAGGTATCTGTTCGCTTAAAAAATTCTGAGAGTACCTGGGCTTCAGTAACCCCGAAAGCTATATTAGATATGGCTCAGTATTATCAGAATCAGGTGACCACTGAGCAAGAACGGAAAGAAGGAAAACTAAATGAATTGAAAACTAAGGTAATGATGGTCCAGGCCTATGGACCCCAAGGTCGATGTCATGGTCAAACCTATTGTCAGAATTTCAGACAAGCCCCTCCAGTAGGGCCACCGCATAGACAAACTCCACTAGGGACGGATCAATGTGCTTATTGTAAGGAGAAAGGACATTGGCGTTTCAAATGTCCTGTTTTAGCTGCTGTAGGGAGAGGCAGGGGACAAGTGAATGGTACCCGGAGGGACTCCAGTTCCCTGACCGCAGCTACAACAAGCTTCAAGCTCCAGAGAAAAATAGGTCAGAAAATTATTTTGATCAATAAAATAATCAATATTCTATGGAGGATTGGGAATCAGAGGAAACTGTGGGAACGCACTTTGCCTAGGACAGCGTAGGACAGGGAGGACCAGTTGAGATACCTGTAGACCACTCAGGACCCTATATAACAGCCACCATACTTGGGCAGGATCAGAAATTGTTAGTGGATACAGGAGCGACACGCAGTGCGATATCGCAGAAACTGGTCCCTGGGACACCCTTATCTGGCCAAGTAATTACATTAATAGGGTTTGATGGAACACCAACTCCTAGCCCTGTGTCCCAAAAATTGCCTCTGCAGGTTGAGAATGTCATTGCTTCCCCCACACTCTCCTGATAATTTGATGGGACTTGATCTTTTGAAATATTCCCATGCTACTATACATTGTTCCCCGTCTGGAGTACGTGTCATTTTTGGGAAAAAGACATTGCCTAAACAATATAATTTCTCTTTATGTTCGGATCTTGGTGCTGATCCTTCATGTGTTTGGGCTACTGCTGAAACAGATATGGGAAGAATGGACATTTCCCCAGTATACATACAGGTTCAGGAGGGTTCTTCCTTACCAAGGGTCCCGCAATATAAAATATCGAAAGAAGGTGAGGATGCGCTAATATCTATCATCTATCATTGATGGAATGATACGTACAGGAGTTGTTGAGGAAGTTTCCTCTAATGTATGCAATAGCCCCATTCTCCCCATCCTAAAACGGGGCGATGGAACAGTGGACAAGATTTACTGATTCGTGATTCCTCAATATCCTGTCATCTCTGATTTTACGACCTTATTGACATTAATCCCACCTACAGCCACTGTAATTTCTGTTATCGACCTCAAGAACGCTTTTTTTTCTATTCCTCTACATGAGGATAGTAGTTATTTGTTTGGATTCTCATTAAGGGGCCGCTCATTTAGATTTTGTAGAGCTCCACAAGGTTATACAGAAAGTCCTAGCAGTTACAGTCAGGCACTTAAACGACATTTGGATGAACTTCTTTTGCCACCAGGAGTTACCCTTGTGCAATATGTCGATGACCTTTTGCTGGCAGCAGACACAGTTGAGCATTGTAATGAGGCCACTCTTTCCATATTGCATCATCTTTCTGTTAAGGGACATAAAGTCTCCAAGAATAAGTTGCAATATTGTGAGTCTGAGGTCACTTATTTAGGTCACCTCTTGTCTAAGGAAGGCCACACTCTGACTAAAGACAGGATTCAAACTATCCTAAAAATTCCCATTCCAAGTACTCAAAAAGAAGTCAGGGCACTTATTGGAATTACTTCCTATTGAAGACAGTGGATCCCCAACTGTTCACTTCTCATCAGCCCTTTTTTGTACCTTGTTCCTAAGACACTCCCTTTCCTCTACCATGCACATCTGAATGTCAAAAAGCATATCAGCAGCTTTGTGTATCCCTTTGCTCTGCTCCAATGTTAGGTACTCCAGACTATGCTAAGCCTTTCATATTATAGGTACACAAGAGAGAAGGATGTGCATTATCAGTTTTGACACAACCGTATGGTAGTAAGCATCGTCCATGTGCTTATTTTTCGGCTGTATTATACCCAGTGGCCAGAGGACTTCCAGGCTGTCTTAGAGCGTTTGCCGCCACAGCCATCTCTATACGACAATCTGAGGGGATAGTGTTGAGTAACAAACTTATGGTTATGGTACCACATTCCGTAGATGCACTCCTTAATCAGACCAAAACACAACACCTGACTAGCGCTAGACTCACAGGATATGAACTTACGCTCTTGGCACCTCATATCACATTCAAGAGATGTTTGACATTGAACCCATCTACATTGTTATCTTTGCCAGCTGAACAAACTGATGATTTGCATGACTGTATTTTTCTGACAGAAGAACAAACTAAGGGAAGAATAGATCTTAAAGATACACCTTTGTTAGATCCTGAGGGGGAATTATGGGTGGATGGTTCCTGTTTGAAATTACCTGACAGCACCACCTCTGCATCCTATGGCATAACCACATTAAAAACTGTGGTAGAAACAGCCTGTATTCCGCAAAATTCTGCCCAAGCAGCTGAACTTATTGTGCTTTTAAGGGCCTGTTAACTTAGTGAAGGGTTATCAGTGAACATTTACACGGACAGTCAGTATGCATTTGATGTGGCACACAATTTTGTCAAGCTTTGGAAGGAACAGGGATTCCTAACCTCCCCTTGTTCTAAAATACAGCATGGTGAATTGGTAAATAGTCTTCTTACTGTCTTGACATTGCCAAAGAGTGTAGCCATCATCAAATGTAGTGCCCACAAGAGAATCACAGACAAAGTGGGACAAGGAAATGCCTTTGCAGAAGAAGTTGCAAGAAATACTGCAAGTATACACACAAGTAGGATGTATGTATTACAATCCCAAGCTGAAAGATGGGAAAATATGTATACAGAGATCAAAGAAATACAGCAGTTAGCTACGGAACAAGAAAAGGCAGAATGGAAAAAGGAAGGAGAGTTAGATGATGAGGGATTTTGGAGGTCAAAAGATATGTTGAAATGGAAGTTGCCCTATGCTTACTTATTACCTTTTGTGACTATGGCTCATGGACCTGCTCACGGCAGTGCTAAAAACACCATCTCCCACCAGAACAGGTTTGGGATAATCAGCACATTCGGAAAACAGCTGAGCATTTCGTTAAACATTGCATGATATGTCTACAGCACAATCCTGGGAAGGGAGTATCAACCCCTACTGGTGGATTTTCTCCACCCCAGGTTCCCTTCGAAGCACTTCAAATAGATTATATTCAGTTAGAGCGCTGTAATAATTTGAAGTATGTATTAGTAGTGGTTTGTTCCTTTAGTAAGTGGGTAGAAGCTTATGCCACCAATGACAACACAGCCTTGACAACAGCTAAAATTCTGCTAAAAGAGTTCTTCCCCCGTTTTGGGGTTTGTAGAGTACTATGGAGTGACAATGGCCCCCACTTTACTGGCCAGATAATAGAGTATCTAATGAAGGGTTTAGGGGTAAAACCGAAGTTTCATGCTGCTAATTATCCCCAGGCAGCGGGTCTAGTAGAGAGGTACAATGCCACATTTAAGTTGAAACTAGCGAAAATACAGGCAACAACGGGCCTTAATAGGCCAGATGCTTTGCCCCTAGCGTTGTTATTTGTTTGTTCTATCCCACATAGTAATATTGGACTTTCTCCCTACTAAATTGTTTTTGGCAGGCCTATGAATGTATGGGGTCTCCCAAGGCCAAATGTGATAAAGGAAATACAGTACCCTATTTTGAGTGATTACCAGAAAAATTTGACTGAAAAGTTGTCTCTGATTTACCAGCAGGTACAGGAAGCTATACCAGACAAATCAGAGGAATTTTCAATGCTCTAAGAATCTGGAACCTCGATAGAAGAACGCAGAACAAGTTCTGCTGGCAACCTGAACTGCCGTCCGTGCCACCAACAGACGCAAATGGATTAATGCTGCACATTGTAAAAGGATCCCGGCGACTGTTCTCCAACCAGAAGGCAGAAACGACATCTTACAAACTCAGAAAAGTGTTGCTCCTCTGAATGAAGACACTTTGTTTCCTGATCAAACTGTGCCTTCAGCAACCAGGTACAATTTACGACCAAGTAAGGGAAGGAGCAGATAGAGATACTGGAGGACCAGTTTCAATTAGTGGAACTGTTTGTCTGTGACACGGTAGGATCACAGAATCGGCTGAACTAGGTTCAGAGTGGGTTGTGATATGTGTTCAGTGGTGCCTGGGTCTCTCTCCGACCTGTGGTTGTATTGATGCAGAAATTGGGATCTAAGTTGCGTAGCAATGACAAGACTCTTGTGTATGGTGACTTTGATCAATTTATTGATAATATTGGCAGCAGCTTTTTGGACAATGGAGAAAGTAATTCCGGCTCGTAACTCATTGCCCACAACTACTCCTGTCCCCAAGGAACATTACTACTTCACTCTTCCGTATCATGAAAAGAAACATCAAATGTCATACCTCAATAACACTTTCATTCAAATGTTACATCATACTCATAATGCTACAAATACTACTAACTGCTGGGTATGTGGAATGCTGCCAGCCCATCAGAAGAAGGGAGGAACGCCTCTCATTCCCCTGCCATTTTCACATAATGGCTCTTGTGGAGCCTGGTTCGCACTGTTGTGGGCCTCTGCTGTTGATAATATTGCTCCACCGGATGTAGGAAAATCAGGTCTGTTACCCCGATGATGAGGGCCTCCCACAGGCCAAAGGAACTGTATGGAAAATGGAGGAGTATCGCAGAGGAAATTCCTCCACAAGATACATTTTTCGTAACACTCGAACAGCCAAAGGTAATGGACCTCCTGTCATCGCTGTAACTAGAGCCCAAGCAAATCTCTGTGAAAGCAAGAAATGCGCGTGCGTGCATGCGCAGCTTTCACAAGGATTAGCGAGAAAGAGGAGGAGGGCAGCCTGGGGACGCTCGCTGCATTACAAGTAAATGGTTTTAAATTAATTTTTTAATTAATGTTTAATTACTTATAATGGGGGGGTGGAGGCGGGTGGCGTAGCCGAGTTCCACAGAGTTTGTTTGCAACTCCGTGGACCTCCGAGTTGCCCTGCTACGCACACTCCGCAGCGGAGCGGAGTTGGCCAGGCTCTGCTTCCACCCCCCTATTATAAAAAGTAATTAGACATTAATAAAAAAATTAATTTAAAACCACTTACCTGCATTGCGGCCCTCCTCGTCTTCCTCGCTGTCTCGCAAATCCTTGTAAAAACTGCACACGCGCATTTCTCGCAAGAAATACGCATGCACGTGCGTGTGTAATGACATGCGTTGTAGTGACATGCGTTGTAATGGCTGCGTTGTAATGGCATGCGATGGAAAGGATGTTGCGTTTTAATGACTGCGTTGTTGAGGTAGTGCGATGTAATGACTGCATTGTATAGGTTGTTTCCCCAATTCACTAGAAGACATATGCATTGATGACATTTTGGCAAATGGAATTGATCATCTTGCAATGGAAGGCAGACCTGTTGAAAACAAAGGACAAGCATTTGCAATGCAATAGGTCTCGCATTTGGAAAGGTTTGGGCTCTTGGCATTGTAAATTACAATCAGGCACATGCATCAAAGAAAAAACCGGTCGCAAACGGGCAGATTCTCAGAATCTGCCCCTTTGCGACCGGTATTTTTGCATTTGGGATGCATCATCCCAAATGCAAAAATCGCAATTTAAGGAATCTCTAAATTGCGATTACTTAAATTGCGATTGCATGTAAGGAATCCCAAATTGAGATTCCTTAAATGCAATGCATTAAAGTAAAAAAAATAGCGATTTCGCTAATAGGGGGAGCAAATTACCATGAAGTTGAACTTCATGGTAATTTGCAAAAACTTTGAAAAATGCACTTTTGTGCATTTTTCAAAGTTTCATGTTGCGCACACACATGCCCTTAGAGCATGTGTTTGTGCAACATATGTGCACAGATCAATTTCAGGGGTGTAATAGGGAGTCATTTTGACACCCTTGAAATTGCATGAGCAATTTGCGAATACCTACTGGTACTCGCAAATTGCTTATGCAATCTCCAGTTCATTCCTATGGGCCTGGAGGCCCATAGGAATGAATGAGACGGCATTCCTTAATTGCAACTCGCAATTTGCGAGTCGCAATTAACGATTCTGTTTTTTCAGTGAGTAGGCAACCAATGATGATAAACGTGGGCATGCTGGTGAGAACCTGCCGGTAGCCTCCCTGGTGTTGCATACGTGAGGTGCCTACTCACTCTTTCACTTATTTTTATGAGTGTCCTTTACTCACATGCTGTGGTTAAGGGTATGTGTTGGCGGATTGACTGAATGCAGTTCATTTTAGGAAACTTAAAAGGTTGGGGGCTTTAGGACTGGCCTATACTGGACATATTGCCAGAGATTGGTTGGAGGTAGATATCCTCATGTCATTAGCCTTTCCTCTGAAAAATCTGTCTACCCTCTTAAAAGCCAGGCCCAATGTTGTATTTGTGATGTGACCATTCCCCCCCAACTCTCCTAAAGAGAATCCCAGCTACGCCCCTGTCAAGCCCATCCTCACACCAGGAAAAAACTAATAAGAGATCGCTGTCTGAATAAGGACGGTAAAAGCATGCAAGGCCTTAATGTAAATCCTATGTTAGCACTGTAGCCCGATATGCCATGCCGCAGACAGTGTTAGAACCCGTGTGCACGCCATGCGCGTGTTCTGCTGAAACGCCGTAATCTCTTGGGGAGTAAAGAAAGTGAAAGCACGCTATGCGCGCGTTCTGCTGAAACGCCGTAAAGAAAGTGAAAGCATGCCGCCGTAATCAAAAGAGAAGACCAGAGGACTCGGCAGAATACAATGCAAAAGAAGTGGAAGTGCGCGATGGTATGTGTGCACATCTCCTGTCCGGGCAGGCACAGCGAGCAGGGAGGGAACAAAACATGCCTCACTTCCAATGCAAAGCATGCATTTGGGAGCCACGCCAATCGGAAGCATGGGTGGAGCTTCCACCCCCACTTAGGAAGCTAAATCGACGACAATAGATCTCGCAAGTAAGCACCTCATGCGCTGTGTCGGTAGGCGAGACCTAAAAAACTAGCGTTGCTGTGGGTGTAAGTGATATTGCTTCTGGTGTCATCATGACACATGTACACAGGCACACGTTACAGGTATTGCCTCACTCCCTTATCAGTGTCTCCTGCATCCCACTTTTCCACTTCAGCCCATCTTGCGATGCCTGGAGGTCATTGGTCATCCCCCTTACTCCCTGCCTCATCATGGTTTGGCCGGTGACACACAGCGATGCACTCCCTTGTCATACAGGGCTGCTGGTATTCTGAGGAAGGATGTGACCACAGGTCTCTGGGAAGAAGCACAGCAAGATAGGGGGCATATAACAGGAGAATTGGGTGGGCTGTGACGGACACCTGTAGCGCTCCCAAGGAAAGACTGGATGCATGCTTGCCAGACTATTCTAGTCATCTGAGGTTTTGGTATTTTAAGTTGGACCCCCTTTCTTATTCATATGATTACGAGGCTGCAACAATGTACAACTTGGAAAGCACTTCCATATTATAAAAGATGGACCCAGACCAGATAATCCTCTATAATCCACACCTTTTATCACACATATTTTCAATGAGGCCTATCTGGCTATTGGTGTTGCTGTACTTAGAGGGAGATAGAGGGAGATAGAGAGAGAGAAAGAGAGAGAGAGCAAAAGTGTTCTTATTAGCAGTGCCCTGCAGGGATTCTTGCATTGCTGCATCTGCTGTGACTGCTCTTGGTGTAAGAAATGTTTGGACTGGTGCAGCTCATAGTGTACCTGTCCTGTGTGTGCCGTAGAAGGGACTGGTGCTGCTCGTGGTGCACCTGTCCTGTGTGTGCTGTGGAATGGACTGGTGCTGCTCGTGTTGTGCCTGTCCTGTGTGTGCTATAGAATGGACTGGCGCTGCTCGTGATGTATCTGGTCTGTGTGTGCCATAGAATGGACTGGTGCTGCTCGTGATGTACGTGTCTTGTGTGTGCTATAGAATGGACTAGTGCTGCTCGTGATGTACCTGTCCTGTGTGTGCTATAGAATGGACTGGTGCTGCTTGTGATGTACTTGTTCTGAGTGTGTGTGATAGAATTGGCTGGTGCCGCTCGTGATGTACTTGTTCAGTGTGTGTGTGATAGAATGGACTGGTGCTGCTTGTGATGGTGTGTGTGTGAGTGCGAGAGAGAGAGAGAGAGAGATATATATATATATATACATAGATACAGGATGGAAGTTTTCATCTTGTTACTTCCGTGACAAACTGCGCTTTTTAACAGATTCATATGGCAGCATTGGAGTTGAACAGCTATTTATTTTGGATGCCTTCCTTACATTACGTGACTGTTTAAAATCATGCTGCACCAATAATGCACTTTGCTTTGAATTTCGTGCTATTAAGCAGAATACTTATGCTTTGAATTTCATGACTGATTTTGTATTTACAATTATGGTGCATCATGGATGATGTATGCTGACAGCTGAGGTCACATGTGCAGGGTACTTAAGGCCAATGATATCAAGCACTATGTTTCAACTCACCTGTGAACAAGGCAATTATCTGTCGAAACGCGTCAGGGAAAGAGTGGAATGCTGCCTCTGTGTACTTGAAATAAAGCCTGCAGTTCACGGACTTGAAGCCTCAACATCTCTTCTTGTGTGCAGTTTTGAAGGACAGGAGACTCCTTGCCTGTTCATACGAGGCCGCCCTGCAGGGATGGGGGCTCCTAGCACAGTGGAGAACTGTTGTGTGGAGATATATATATATATATATTATCTACTGGCGGTCGCCAGTAGATAGTTATAGTTAGGACCGTGTTTCCATAGGAAATCCGCAACATTCTATTTGGAATAACTTTGGCGCCGGTTGACGAATCCTCGCGAAATTTTCAAAATAGGTGGGGCGCTCCGCTCCGCTCCTACCCTGAAAGTCTCGGGGGGATTCGTCAAGCGGGGGCTGAGAAAAAGGGGGGTGCAATTCTCTCTCTCTCGCATGAATCACCTGCCCCCACAGAAGCAAGACAGGTGATCGCGATTTCTCCTTCATCACTTCCGAAAAGCTGGAACAAACTTCCTCTACAAATCAGGACCGCCACTCCACTCCTTGACCTCTGCAAAAAGCTGAAGACCTGGATGTTCAACTAGGAGCACCTTCAGACCTATACTCCTGCTATGGCGCCTGGCTCCCCTCACGGGTGATAAGCTGTGCCATACAAATCTACATAACACCATGATCAGACCTATTGAGTTTGGCATTGCTTTTAGAGTTTTGAAGCACTAAATGTATGCGATAGTACCTGAATTTTGCCCAAAGAACTTCAAACGTGTAATGCATGTCCACAATTAGCCTCTGCTAGGACAGAACACCAGTTAAAACACAGCCTCAGCCTTAAACACATCGAACTGGAAAACGAATTAGCTCATTCATTAACGGGAAGCGAACGGCCCAGTAAGTTCTCGATTGTGGAATAAAAAATAACTACGCGTTAAAAAAAAAAATTACACCAATCACGCCTTTATGGAGATTTTTTTTTTTTTTAAGTTGGCAGAAGACAATTCTATCAGGAGAATAAAGGAGGCTTCGCATTCGTTAGAAGAAGTACAATGTGTGCGCGTGAACAATGTGGCAGTTGTGGAGACTTTCAAATTCCGAGACACGGCGCTCTACGCGTGATTCACTGCTGCGCGAGAACAAGAAGTGAAGCCTGTTGCTCCGGCTCCTTCCGCAGACACCTCGGCGAGATTTGCATGCAGCATGTTATCTTTGCACTTCTGAGTTACAGCGGCGGCGATGATGCAGTCAAACTTTTCTGCCAAAATCATTTTAAACGATTCTCTAAATTCAAGGCCTGAGATTTTCTCCAAGACAAATGAGACGGGCTTAACCTCAGAGAGACGCGCGGCATACATTTTTCATGAATCAGCCACAGTGGGTTTGCATTTCTCGAGAAGAAAGAGTGAATATCGATTTCACACTCGGTGAACTGCCCCACCTACTGATCCGAGCGAAAACAGAAGAAATTCATCACCGACTTATTGACAGGCACGTGGCAGTATCCGTCTCGCGCGGGATCTTTATTGGTGCCCGGGATTTCTGGTAGCCCATTAGTAATGTTGTCAACAAAGTTCAATGGTAAAGCAGTCGCATCCCATCTGCTGAGCAGCTGCCATACACAGCAACAGCTCAATCGTTCCCAGAGAGAGGGAACGCCACTTTGCAACGCAACTGTAAAAAGTGACAGCGCGTTCTTCCTGGGGGGTAGCGCTGGAAATCGACATCTGAGAGCGCGCGAGACAGCACCCACGCGGGGGCTCTTTCAACTGCCAACGACCGTTCGCTGTTAAAAAGAGGCAATTTCATTTTTTATCAATTCATCTCGTATACGTCGGCTGCTGGATTTTAAGTTTAGGAAGGGAAGGGGGTGACGGTGGCACAAAAAAAGCGAGGGCGGAATTCGTCCTTAGCGCTTTGATGGATTCTCGCCCTTGAAGATTATTCTATTTTAGAGAAGAGTTTCAATAAAATATAAGAAGTTTTGTGTCGGCATGTATTTCTCTTTGACATACAAATGCTAACCGCAGTGGAATTGCTAGATGAGAGGGAACGTGTTAGACAACCAGTAAGGGACTTAAACATTTTCAACAAGTCTCCCACTGGTTAACTCACCCAAGCCCCGGTTCTGGCATTTCAGTGATGGGGTTGGGGTGGCTCCAATAGAATCATTTTTGCACATGGCATCAGCAGTTGGATGCCTGCTCGTGATAGCTTTTATACACTGTTTCAGAAGTGTGGGGAGTATTTATCCTCACAGGCTCGGCGCGTGGCACAGTGGCACTGGTACATAGCAAGATAGGCATTCTAAAGATGCCAGGCATTGCCTCTCCCACTGCCTGAGAACACCGCCGGTGGGTTGTGTCGGCAACAACCTCTGGCACACGGGCGCAGCAGGCTGTGGGGCAATTTGTGGCGGGTTAACACTCAACAGGTGAGATGGTGAAGTGATGGAAGCTGTACAGGTTGCTTGCTGGGATTGGCTTATCACACTGCGGGACTGAAAGAGGGGCAAAGCCAAAGATACATATGAGTGTGCAGATGGAAGAGGCTGGCTGGAGCCCTTCTATGGGCAGCAACCAGTGAGCGGCCATTAGACGGCTCGGTGACCTAGTTCATGTCTGTGCTGCCTCTGGCTGGTTAAGCAGTGCATGCTGGTGCTTGCCAGCCAAACGGAGACCCCAAACTAGCGGTGGGCGAGCCCACAAATGAACAGGGCGAGCCCAGCCAGACCTGAGCCAAGTGTCTGGCTTGGCTCTTAGAGCCCGTGCAGGAACTGAGCCCTGAACAATTGTTGCCTTATGAATCATACAAAACACATCATGCAAAATATGATAAAGTCTCCTCAAAATACAAAAAAAGTGCATTTCTTTAACATATGGAAGTTTTGACAATATATCACATCATAGCACTGCACGGAAAAGTACCCATTAAAAGTGATCACTTTTAAAAATGAACTTAGAACTATTCCTGCCCCTGCCCCCACCCTGGCGACAGTCCCAATAGTGAACTAAGAGGCAAGACAATTGTCATGTGACCCCTGTATGTGGCTCAAATACTTACACATAGAGCAACATTATAGTGTTTTACATTAAACACAATAGGCTATTGTGCAGCTGGTATTCTGAACTCAGGTATTTGAAGGTGCTTCATATGCAATAATAAAAAGCACGACTGGTGACATTTTTTTTTATCTAAGATCACCCTATTTAGTTAAGAGGGGAAGCCGGGGGTTTCTAGTTTCACTTTGTAAAAATCCAAATGGAATCTATTTGTCTATCCTTGTTACCTTAAATGTTACTGCTTTGTATATACCTCTGTGCGTGAGAGTAAAGTGAGGGTGACAGGCAGAAGCGACATGGAAGCGTGGCATGTTATTGGCTGGAAGTTCCAACGCGACCTTGAGCTTAGCCAGAAAAAAGCTTAAGGCTCAAGTCTGGCTTGATCTTTGAGGATCTTGCCCACCTCTACCACAAACACAGTGACCCAGCCAGGTAGGTTGGTGTGGCAATGCAGTGGTTGAGTGGGAGAATAATAGCCTAATGTACCAGAAGTAATAGAATTACCATCAATCAATCAATCAATCAATCCATTTGTAGAGCGCACTACTCACCCGTGAGGGAATCAAGGCGCTGGTGGGGGTGCGGGGGGCTGCTACTGCTCCAACAGCCAGGTCTTGAGAAGTCTCCTGAAGGCCAGCAGGTCCTGGGTCTGTCGTAGGCGGAAGGGGAGGGTGTTCCAAGTCTTGGCGGCGAGGTGAGAGAATGATCTCCCGCCGGCGGTCGCTCGTCGGATGCGGGGGACGGTGGCGAGGGATAGCTCAGCGGAGCGAAGCTGGCGGCTCGAGGTGTACAAGGTGAGTCGTTCATTGAGGTACGCTGGTCCGGTGTTGTGGAGTGCTTTGTGAGCGTGGGTGAGGAGCTTGAAGGTGATCCTCTTGTTGACGGGGAGCCAGTGCAGGTCTTTCAGGTGGGCTGTGATGTGGCTGTGGTGGGGGGTGTCGAGGATGAGCGTGCAGAGGCGTTCTGTATGCGTTGTAGTCGTTTCTGGAGTTTGGCTGAGGTTCCCGCGTAGAGGGCGTTTCCGTAGTCCAGCCTGCTGCTGACGAGGGCCTGGGTGACCGTACTTCTGGTTCCGGTGGGGATCCATCTGTAGATCTTGCGGAGCATGCAGAGGGTGTTGAAGCAGGAGGAGGAGACCGCGTTGACTTGCTGGGTCATTGACAGTGATGAGTCCAGGAAGACCCCCAGGTTGCGTGTATGGTCAGTGGGCATCGGTGCAGCTCCCAGTGCGGCCGGCCACCATGAGTCGTCCCAGGCGGAGGGGGTGGATCCGATGATGAGGACCTCCATCTTGTCAGAGTTCAGTTTCAGGTGGCTGTTCTTCATCCATTCGGCGATGGCCTTCATTCCTTCGCGGAGGTTGGTTTTGGTGGTGGTGGGGGCCTTGGTGAGGGAGAGGATCAGCTGGGTGTCATTGGCGTATGAGATGATGTTGAGGTCGTGCGATCAGACGATGTTGGCGAGCGGTGCCATGTAGACGTTGAAGAGTGCCGAAATAAACCTCAGATACAGAGTCAGTTGTGAAAGGCTGTATGATGCAAAGTCCCATAAATACATTTTTTGTCACACCATTTCCCTAAACACCAGGAAAAGGAAGATGCACTAGACATATGTAATCACTTGTATGGAAGCACTGACAGGTACAGATACAGAGTCAGTTGTGAAAGGCTGTATGATGCAAAGTCCCATAAATACATTTTTTGTCACACCATTTCCCTAAACACCAGGAAAAGGAAGATGCACTAGACATATGTAATCACTTGTATGGAAGCACTGACAGGTAATGACACAAAATGACACTATTCACTTGCATGCCACACACATGTCCCAAAACACAAAATGAGAGAGCCAGAAAGGACCACACAAAAACAACACTCATTTTGTATATTTTTTTGCAGAGTTTTATATAGCGCTAACTTGACCCGAATCCAATCAGGTATCAGAGCGCTTTACATAGCACCAGTTACGTTACATGAGGACACACATTCATTTTTTGTTAGGCACGGGGGATTAAGTGATTTGCCCAGAATCACAGGATGTTCAGCGTCATTACCGAGACTCAAACCCAGTTCCCCAGGTCCGAGGTTGAGCGCCCTAGCCGTTAGGCCAACTCCTCGTTCATTCTTCACTATTTGAATAAGAGAATGCTCACAAAATCACTTATGCATATGGTACATGTGACAAAGTAGGGATCAGTGAGAGTCTTGCCCCAGAAACTGCTTCACAATTGTAAAGTAGTAAGTAGCAGTAAGCCAGCAACCATCAGAACAGATGCAGTGTAAGGCCTGGGGTCAGCACAAACATGCACGTTAAAGGGACACAGTATTCTAGTAAAGAAGCTACATGTGGTGACAGCAGTTACCACCTCATCGGATTCATACATTCTTCAGTTTCATATGGAAATTTCGGCTGCTGAAAACAGCTGAAATCTCTGTGTTCAAATCCAGGGGAAAAGGAGGAATTACTGGGAAGCTGCTCTGGAATTACTGATTCCCCCTCTAAGTCCTCATTTCTTTATAGTGCTTCAAGGTCCATAATGGGCTGGATTTTGCTCTTCCTCAGAACTACCTGCATTAGTAACTTCAAAGATGGGGAAAACCTGGCCAATTTTTTGGGTCATTCCTAATGAGGGCCTTCGTTGGCACATTTTAATAATTGCAACTGTTTCTTTTCAGCCTGTGATGTTGTGGGTAGTCAGTCGCCTTTCCTCCAAGGTCCAAGGCGCTTCGGTTTCTAAGGATGCTCTGGTTGTTTCTCAGTCCTCACTCTGCAATGCATCACCAGGGCCGGACTGGCCGTAGTTGGGCACCGGGCGTTTTACCAGTGGGCCGGAAGGATGGGGGATGCTTTTTGGACCCATGGGGGCCGGTTTTGCAGCAGTGCTGCAATATCAACCCCCTGTAACAAAAGAAGGAGCGGTGCAATTCACTAGCTATCCCCCCCAAACATCCTGGTAACGGGGCCGGTTGAGTAGATTGCCAGGACTGGCTGCTGTTCCCAGTCTGGCTGTGTGCATTGCACATTGTACACATTCTCTGCTCATTGTACACATTCTCTGCTCATCCTGTACTGCCCTCATGGGTGCATTCATGTATGCACAACTATGTTTCTGTCCTGTGAACACTCAATACGTGGCTATAGGTCATCACCTTTAGAGGCAGTAAACACATTTTATTAGTACTTTCTGAGTACTTTCTTTGCACTCCCTGGGTAAAAGTGGATATATATAATGGCGTATTTTTTTTCTAACTTCAATATTCAATATTAATGTTCTCAAAACCATAGCGCCAAGAGTGTGGTGAGGGCGGCCCTTTGCAGTGACAATAAACTTACCGTAGAGAAAAAAAATACAAGTAAGTGCCCATTCTGTACCAATAGTTATTCTTAATGGCAATTTTAAACTATGGTCTCCTAAAGTTTGATTTTGGATATGTATCTGACCCATATTTTGCTATTTTGTGGTATTTAATAATTAGCTACTAAAGCATGGACATATCAGATACGCTGAATCAAAGGAAGCTTAGATAAAGAAATAAATGAAAGTCCCAAAAGCCTACGACTGAAGAGTTGGACAACTATTTAATATTCCGACAACTACTTAAATTTGATTTTCAATAAATGTAACTGCTGTTAAGTTAAAGGTTAAAATATACAAAATGAGGAAATCAATAATATTACATTATTCAAATCCAAGAGTAACGTCGTATAGCACATAAATATTGTGACAGCTTGCCACCAGCAAAAGGCTGGCAATAACACATCGCAAATGAATCCTCACAAACTGGGGTGACTTTATAACAGGGGCAGTTTCTGTTTTAGGGCGTGGAGGCGTTGACCCCCTGCCTTTGAGTTTCCACATCGCATTGAACATGTAATTTTAAATTAAATTTATACGTACACTAAATTGAAATGCTTTGACTTTGCTCTCCCCCTCTTCCCATTGCAGAATGTTCTGGCCTCTGTGCTGGCAATGTACCCTCCATTGTGCTGGGACAAATATGCGATGTTACATCGCATGCCATTAAAACGCGGTTGTTACAACTACCGTGTTGTTACTTTGCATACCTTTACAACGCAAGTCGTTACAACGACTTGCTATAGGGGGTGCTGAATGTTGGAATAGTATAATTTACTATTCCAACTCCAGTGTGTGCAACAGTAGGGAAGGTGTTGGATTTTAAATCCAACACCTTGTGCCCCCTACAGCAAGTCGTTGTAACGACTTGCTTTGTAAAGGTATGCGATGTAACAATGCGGTTGTTGTAACGACCGCGTTGTAATGGCATGCAATGTATGGCATGTAATGTAAAGGATGTCTCCTGCTGGGACGGGTGGCTTAAAGGGTGTGCCCAATCGTCATTACTGGCAGGGCAGTGTGATTAATGGACTTGGTCCTGATCAAGAGTTGTGCGCATGTTGGGTTGCACAGGTGACTGGCTCTGTCCCGCCTGACATGTGCACTTGAAACCTACCGTACTCACGCTGTGCTAGGGAGCTGAGGGAATACAGGCACAGACTGCTGGTCTCCTGTGGAGCATTGGTTTCACCTGTCTGCTCCAATCTTGGCGCTGCTGTCGTACTGTTTACGTCATAGAGAACGTTGCTTGCATTGCTTCTGCACACAAAAAGCACAGGGGCAGGATAATAAGATAGCATGTGCAATCACTGTGCAGCTTTATTTTGATGCTGCACCGTGATCAGGCATGCGTCTCCCACAGTCTGCCTGGGGTTATGCTGTTTGTCTTCCAGTTCTTGGAGTCAAGCTATCCTGGCTGATGACGGCTGATAGCCAGAAACCGGTCCTAGGATGCTTGATTCCGGTCCAGGGAAGACATGGCTTGGCAGTTCGGGCTGGACTGTTCCCATGAGGCACAGGGTCAAGACTGATTTGCATATGGCCATGTCTAAACTGGGGTGGTGTAGTGGGCAAAGGAACGATGGATTTAACCCTGATCACTTGACTGGGGGAGAATGTATGCATTGTCAGCATTCCGTCCATCATTTGTTTGTTGTAACGCTTTTCACCCTAAGTGGGATGGGTATTCCCAGACGTGGGACCCGTGCTCACTACGCCACTGGAGTCAAGCTATCCTGGCTGATGACGGCTGATAGCCAGAAACCGGTCCTAGGATGCTTGATTCCGGTCCAGGGAAGACATGGCTTGGCAGTTCGGGCTGGACTGTTCCCATGAGGCACAGGGTCAAGACTGATTTGCATATGGCCATGTCTAAACTGGGGTGGTGTAGTGGGCAAAGGAACGATGGATTTAACCCTGATCTCTTGACTGGGGGAGAATGTATGCATTGTCAGCATTCCGTCCATCATTTGTTTGTTGTAACGCTTTTCGCCCTAAGTGGGATGGGTATTCCCAGACGTGGGACCCGTGCTCACTACGCCACTGGAGTCAAGCTATCCTGGCTGATGACGGCTGATAGCCAGAAACCGGTCCTAGGATGCTTGATTCCGGTCCAGGGAAGACATGGCTTGGCAGTTCGGGCTGGACTGTTCCCATGAGGCACAGGGTCAAGACTGATTTGCATATGGCCATGTCTGAACTGGGGTGGTGTAGTGGGCAAAAGAACGATGGATTTAACCCAGATCTCTTGACTGGGGGAGAATGTATGCATGGTCAGCATTCCGTCCATCATTTGTTTGTTGTAACGTTTGTCTTCCAGCAGCACGACTGATGGCAGTGTGCAGTAGGGATGAAGGTGAGAGTCCACCACGACTGACGGTAGTGTGCAGTAGGGATGAAGGTGAGAGTCCAGCACGACTGACGGTAGTGTGCAGTTGGCAGGAAGGTGAGAGCCCAGCATGACTGACGGTAGTGTGCAGTAGGGATGAAGGTGAGAGTCCAGCATGACTGACGGTAGTGTGCAGCAGGGAAGGATGAAGGTGAGAGTCCAGCACGACTGACCGTAGTGTGCAGCAGGGAAGGATGAAGGTGAGAGTCCTGCTGTGAAAGAGCAGCCTGCTTGTTTCTGGGCACTGAGCGAGAGTGCACAATGCAGACCCAATGAGATATTCAGCAGCCCTAATGTGAGTTTCTATTGGTAAAATTATATTATCAGAACTGTGGGTTGGTTGGAATGCAGTCGTGTTTATTGAATTATTCTACCAGATGCAGACACTCTAACATGCATTCTTTCTACCGTACATTCAGCCACGTGAGTGACTTTATCTAACAGTCAATCAGCTCGTTTGTCTAGAAAATAGGTGTATTACCTAGAGGAACAGGCTGATTAATGACTAGATAAAGTCCCTCATGTGCCAGAACTAAGCACTCACAGACTACTACACATGGGATGTTTGTTTAGACAGGAGGTACCATCAAGAGATAACGTATAGTTGTACATCACTGTGTATAAAGGTTAATTTAACAAACCCAAGGTAAATTTTTAGATACACATAAAATGATTAAAGATTTTTAGGAGGAACCTTGATGTCCAGCAGTGGCCTCAAAGAGATGTGCAGGCATGCACAATATTGTTTTTTATGTTTTATTTACCGTGATCAGCGCCTGGAGACTGTTCATCTGGGCACTATACAGTTTTGTTCATGCAGGGCATGGAAAGGAGACAGAAGAGTGTGTACTAAAGGAAGACATAATAGATAAAACAAGCATTTGCAATGCAATCGCATTTGCGAGAGTTTGAGCTATTGGCATTGTAAATGACAATGCCTTTTATTTATGTGATTTTTAAAAAAACAGATAAAGGGCATTGTCATTTACAATGCCTATAGCTTGAACTCATGCAAATGTGAGACCTACTGCATTGCATATGCGTTAGGAGAGAGCGGTTCCTGCCTTTTCCTGACGGCAAGAGCAGGCAGGACAAAGCTCTTTGAGAAAATAGTGCTGGGAGGCTTTAATTAAAGCCTACTGAGCAACAACACAGGTAACAGGGAATGTCCTCATGGGTGGTTACAGAATGGGAAAAGGTGGTACTAAGGAGGGACTACTATGAATATTGACTAAAGAAAAGCCACAGTTTACAATGGACAATGACACAATCCAATGAAAACCCTATCAAGTCTGTTGCTGCTGAGGTTCGCCATCTTTAAACACTCTGCATTTTCTGCCCCTTTTTTAACTCTCTTATATATGCCATTAGGAAACAAATCGAACTGGCCTCGCCCCCCAGCAAGCTAAAGGCAGTTGTAAAAGACATGTCGGAGCATCTGTGAATTTAATAATTTTCTTTATATTTTCTTTGCATTTTGACTGATTTTAAAATTGAGCTGTGTTTTTATGTACAATGCATTTTGTAACGGGTTTAATTGACCATATACAATAAAGATTACTTACGACTTGTGCTCCAGTACATAAAGCATCATCATACAGAATCCTCTGAGTGAGGGAATGCATTAACACAGATAACCAACTAGTTGCAGAATGTGATGAGGCGCCCTGTTTTCCATTTTTACTGATTTTTATATATAAATACAGGCAGAAAACAATGTATTTCCTGTCTGTATTTATTTTTAGAAGTAGAAAAATACAGGAAATTGTGCCTTTTGTGAGTGACTCTGCATGCTGTTCTTCATTAATTCTATGCCAACAGCTGAGCGGATAGATAGCATGGAGAGTAAAAAAAAAAACCTGCATTGAATTTCCTTTAACCCCTTGCGTGTGCACGTCGTCTCCCGGCCGTCGTGCATTACGGTGGGCGTGTGCGCACGACGGCCGGGAGCCGTCGTGTTCGCGAACGCCGTTTATTTCTCCCGCACAGCGGGAGAAATAAACCCGCACGGAAGGGGTTAATACAGGCGTATGTTAACAAATATTTGTATACAATGCTAATATTTACCTGTGGGTGTAGTGTTTTGCTATATTTGGCTGCTTAATTAGCTAAAGCGTGACAGGTATCATAGTATGACTGCATGTTTATCAGTTAAATAAATGAGGAAATATACCATTTTGCATCTTTATTTATTATCAAAACACAAAATAAATATAGAAAATACTAATAAGAAGGCCAAAAAATAAAATATGGATAAATACAGACAGAAATGTTCGAAAAATTAACATCAGAAAACCGGGATCCCTAATCATAAGGCAAAGAAAATATGTGAATTGAAGAAATAGCAAAGATAATTTAACAGTAAAGAAATAAATTAAATTTGCTTTAACACAGAATACAACCAGCTTCAATCAGTGAGCAATGCAACTTGGATGACATAAATAATGAAATTCATACCCATATACAATATCCTGAACATGAAACAAAGATATTACTACAGACATTTTTGCAAAAATCACAGAATTTCAAAACCTAATGAAAATTAAGTTGTGAATCCTAAAAGGTAAAAATTATGAAATGGCACTAAAAGCTGACGAAACACTAAAAGCAAGTGTTAACCAGCCATACACGCCAACAGCACAGATACATGGAGGAGGCTCCCAATTTTTAAAGTAAAAACTGACTGACTGACTATTTCGAAATGTTGTCATGAATGTACAACATATGTCAACTAAAATTTCAAGGGGAAAACACTTTCTACTACCAGACCACAGAGAGCATTAAAATTATAGAGCTCGTGAATAGCAGCTAGCTAAGGGCCCGTCTCTGTAAAACCATTATAAAAGTCTGTACATAAAAACGTTTTAAACCAATTTGTGATGAGTTCCTATACTTGAAAAATCGCCAATAGTAATTCAATGACATATTTGCCAGATATAGGGATTACCACTATATTGCAATCATTGAAACATTGGCAAGACCTTTGTTTAGCGACCACACTGTCTGGTCAGCGCTAATTTTGAGCTCGAAGGCCACCGTAGATTTTCAGGAAGGCAATGTCGTACTCAAACTCCGAGACGCACAGTAACTGTGGCAACACAGCAGCTCGGCTGGGCATCACATGATCTCATCGACCTGAGCTACGCAGGGCAGGGCGCGTGCTCACTTGCTTGTGAAATGTGCATGCTCAAGTTCAGGGAGAGCAGAGTGGGCACTTGCACAACGAATCCCAGTGGCCGCAGGGAGCGAGCTTGGCTATGACGTCACTTCACTGGTGCTGCGGCGGTTAGGCAGAAGGCGTGCGTTGTCCTGGAAAACGCCACAAGCCGTGGGATAGGAGATGTGCATGCGCACGGAGTGCACATCCCCTGTCCGTACGCGTGCACATCTCCTGTCCCCCTTCCGACGGAAAACAGACGACAATAGGTCTCGCCAAGGCGAGCAGGGCACGCGCTGTGTCGCTAGGCAAGACCTAAAAAGAGCGCCCATGAAGAATTGTGTGAAAAAGAGACCATGCAAGAGATGTGGTAGCTGAGAAGGAAAGACATTGCAAATGTTCCTGTGGTTAAATAGCACTTAGTTAATTTGCATAATCTGTTTTGTAAGGGCTTCAAATGCATGGGGATAAGAGAACAAAGGTACAAGATCACACAACGCGTCAAAGTGGCGCAGCTAGGATTCACTTTATAAGCATAGCTGAATGTGTTCTCTACTGAGTCCTGTAAAACCCCAGGCAGTAACTTATATTTCTGCTTGTCTCTTCATAAAATGCTGATCGGGCCGGATCTGTCCTTTTCATCAGATGCATTTGCAAGAACTTTCGAGGCTGCAATATTTTGAATATAAAAATAAACTAGCCCTGGTTAGTTTAAATCTCTAACGCTGGTCTGAGGTTGTAGGCAGCGGTTCTATTAGGTATTTAAGTTTAGTTACCTATCAGTAACTTCCATTTTGTTTGCCATCTTTTGCTATGGACACTTCATGGTTGCTCTATGTTGATTAATAGTCTCGTTAAACTGGCACCAAATATTTAAAAATGTACAAAAGTTTTATTCAAATTTGGATATGGATTCATTAAGATGAGGCAAATCGAAATTTTATATAAGTTTACTGAACTGTTAAGATTGCCTATAGCTTCAGTGAGTCTCTAGTTGCACGGGAACAAAATGGACGTTGGTTTGCGGAGTAGTGATGTAAGGCACATTGGCCGCACTTGTAGCACTTTCAGGCTGCACTACAGTGCGCTTCAAAAAACAGTAATGAAATTGTGGAGATTGGATTCAAGAATTAGCACACTCCGATTTAAAAAGCTCTACCACAATGCACACATTATGAAATAGCATGCTACTGAAGTGTGACAGTCCCTAATGTAAGGTGTAGTGAATTCAACAAATAGCTTTTCTTTCTTGCTCTGTGTGACTATGTTTTCCAAGGCCTTACAATCTGACAGTACAAACTGCGTCCTTGGTTTCGCTTGATGGAGTCCTTGTACTATCTTTGAAATGGTGATGATGAAGTTTAATTACAATAAACCCACCAATACTCTTTGATGTCTATAAACATTTCAGAGGTGCCCCTTTTGAACTGCCTTTTTAATATAGTGCTTTTAAACCAAATACTACATAAAAAATATTTGCTGCAAAATGCACCAGTTTGTCCTTTTATTCCTTAAAATTTTCTCCAGAAAGAGAGCCTCCTTTAACTGCTTCCTTCGCTCATATCATCACACTCGTCAACAACTCTTATGCCTCACCACTTTCAAAAGTTACCAGCCACCACTGTTTTATTACTGTGTCTTATTTCTCACACATGACCACCTGAGCGAGGCTTTAAGTGGGCTGGGTCCTTCCAGGTTTCAGACCCAGTAGTATTTAAAAGTTGACATTGTAGCCATGTCCTTAACTTTACAGGCAAACACAGTGATTGATTTCCGGATAAAAAGTGTAAAAAACGATGAGGTAATCCATGTCGTACCTGTTGTATTTCACTTGAGTGTTTGCTTTGTTCAAGATGTTGTGATATGGCAAGTCTTTTTTCAGAGGCAGCATATTACTCCTGGACAGAGCAGGCTTTGAATTTAGCCGCATCCAGGTGTTTATAATGGGGTACAATTAAGTTGTGGCTGAAGGCAGTGCGAGTTTCTCTCAGTGCCTGTCAGGTGTTCATAATACACGGCCATCCATTCCTTGGCCTCTCTGCAAAGCTCACAAAGAAATGGTCAGGTATGCCGGTTGCAGTTGTTATTCTATACACATGTGTGGGTAGGGTGGCACCCTATGGGTATTTTAGTTTACATTTTGAAGCCACACCCTTAATTATATTGCCCACAACCCTTTCTGGGACCCCCACTTTTGTTTTATTCCACTTAAAGCCCAGCGCCTAACCCTAAATCAATGGGTAGTACCACATTTCTCAACTGCTTTAATTTTATGACCACCTTGTGATAATTCTCTAAACTTATGGCCGCATTCTAAATGAGCCCCCAGAGTTAATATCCTTTACACACCTTCGAGTTAAGCTTCACTGTGTATTCAGTGCTTATCACGTCAACATAAAAACATTTTCTTTAAAAACGCTGCGTGCAAGTTTTGAATCGACCATCACAGGGCGAAGGCAGACTCCTTTTGAAGTTCATTATCCCACATCAACTTGACCTTGAAACTATAGTGCAAAAACATTTAGGACACACGTGCTGTGCACATGTAATGTATGGCTGGCTCTTCCTTACAGTAGAAGTTATTTTTTTTTTTTAATAAAGTTAACTTTAATGAGGTAAATTTGATGAAGTATTTGATTTAGCAATGCAGCAAGAAGAGCATTCACCCAAAAGAAAACAACATATTTCCTCTTTTGCTCATTAATCCAATTTAAGCGTCACATTTCTACCAGTTACGCACAGACTGAAAGCGCACTATAGACCTCCTTTATGCACGAGCTAACTTTACTAACGAACACGTTTGCTGTAATAAAATGAAAATGACATGTACACAAATCTGATCATGATGTGTTTTGGATAACTATAAGTGAAACGAAGCTTGCTATGGTTTTACTTTCCAATGAACAGTATGAGTATATAAAAGTTGGTATCTTGTGCTCTCTGCCTATTTCAGAGGTCGTAGTGGGAGGAACCCCCTCCCACCCTGCATATTAACCACCCTGATGAGTGCAGTCCAGATATATTCTGTTACAGTCGGACAAACCACTTGCAGGGCATGTTTTTGGAGGGAAGAGGGCAATCTCATCCATATGTTGTGAGGTCCAAAGTTTATCAAACTACAGGAAAGGGCTATAGATATAATTACTAATGTTACTATCAAGTGTACTACAAAAACCACTGCTTGGTGCCCTTCGTTGATCTGAAACCCATAATGGATGAGAAGATGACAATGTATAAAGCTTTTCATTTCTTCTAACTCCAGAATTGAAAAATATGAAATTGCTGAGCATGAAGCCCCCCCCCCCCCCCCCGAGTTCACCTACCAGGTGCCCACTTTATGCATTTCACTTTCTCACAATGATGCTGAATATAGATGGGATGGAAGGCTCGAATCAAATGACAGGCTCGCTTGCAGCCCTATTATTTGAGTTTATCTCTTTTTATGTGTGGCTTTAACAATGGTGTAAAGTGGCATTCATATACTAAAGAGTTTGTGCGGGGTTTGATGTGCGAAATGGAATTGCTATCTTTAAATGTAAATTATAGTCTTACCATTTACAGTTTTACAAAAGTACACAGAGCGGGTGTGTTCCCAAGTCTATTGTGACAAAAAGAAGTGGCTCGTTTAGGGTTTTTTTCTTTACAAATGTCCAGATGAGAAATCCTATCAGATATGCTTGTGGCCAAATGTTCATGTGAATAAACAGTAACCGAACCACATTCATTTGCCTACAGTAGAAAATGACGATGTCGCTTCTGTTCTGGCAACTAATACATTCACACAATGTGCATCACATGTGAAAAATTTCATATTGGGAAAGAGAGATAAGAACTGCTGCCTAGACATGTAGATTCGGGGGCAGAGACTCTGGTTCAGCTGCCATAAATTATAAAATAAAGAGGCAATAAAAAGTCCTATTATTGCTGAAAGGAAGAGCCCATCTTTGGAAGGAACCGAGGCCCAACCCGCAGCATCAGCTTTCCTAAAACAGATCCAGATCTATAAGAAAGCCTCCAGGTCCCCCCAGTACAGAATGCCACTAACTGTGGTTTAAGAAAAAGACTAATCAGACTCTTTTACATTTTCAAACAGGTGGCAATGGACACAGGACATAAACAAAACCAAATCTCAAGCCATAGTGAGATGTTTCAGCCTGGGACAATTCTTTCAGCGTACTGGATCTAACATCACCAGACCTCTTGAAGGTTCCCTAGGGCTTTCACCGTCACGCACCTGGGCAAGAGAATGGAGTCAGAGTAACCAAGATCGAACCTGCCCCATAGCCACTGAAAATCAAGTCCCTGGGGCATTGCACCTACACTTTCACTAGGCCTGAAGGGAGTCATAGTGTTGGCCAACATATTCATTATTAGAACATTGGAATGTGGAGCACTCCGTTGTAGACAATGGAGTGCTCCATGCTTCTACGGGCCGGTAAAGGCCCGCAGAGCAACATTCCAATGTTTTACAAAAACCTCTCGAACCTCAAGGGGATTTAAATCCCCTCGAGCTTCGAGAAGCCTTTGTTTAATTTATTAGAACATTCTGCCCTCTAGTGGCAGAATGTTCTAATAGCCTTATAGCCCTTCGTAGCAGGGCTATACCGCTATTAAAGTCCCGCTGCTTTTGTTAAAGTCCCTTGCCTTCGGCTCGGGCCTTTTAACGCTGCCGCGGGCCTTTAATAGCCGGTATAGCCCGCTACAGCGGGCTATAAGTCTATATTAGAACATTGGAATGTTGGGAGCTCCATTGAAAACAATGGAGTGCTCCGGGCTTATAATGGTTGGTATAAGCCCGGAGCACCAACATTCCAATGTTGATGCTCGCCTTCGGCTCGGGCCTTTAACGCTGCAGCGGGCCTTTAACAGCCGGTATAGCCCGCTACGGCGGGCTATAAGGCTATAGTAGAAACCCTGTGGTAAGCTTTAAAGGAGTTGAACACTGTGGTGGAAAAGCTTTGTTTTGTGCAGAGTTTAGAAAGCTAAGTGGGGCAGGAGAGAGGCGGCATCCACTCTGGTGCCAATGTCAATCAGTGCCAGAAGGGATCCAGCTTCATCAGTGTTTATAATAGGGTGACAACAATGAGAATGTCCTCCTCGCTGCAAAGGATCGTCAGGAGCTTTGAGATCTTGGGACCAAGAGGCAACACATAAAAGAGGCAAAAGGACTGTTAGTTACCAAGCAGTGCCAATCGTTTCACACAGAACACCATAGGCTGCACGGAATTTTGGCATATCTTGAGAGCCTGAATGAAGCAAGTGGGCAGCAGGTAAAAGAGAAGATTCATGTTTACAATCTCAATCTCAATCATCTGAAAGGGAAAATGGTAGCTCATTTTCAAATTTTCAAACCTTTTCCTAAATTTGAACCATACTTGGACATGCTCTTTATATTAAACTTAGATTAGGTATTTTGCCAGTGTAACGTTTTACTAGTACCTAGAAAAGTGGCAATAATAATCCACCCACCTGCAGTGGTGCGTTTGGAGGAATGGAAGCTGTCATGCATTTTATTCTCTTTTGCTCTTTTACTCTGAAGACTATAAGATCTTACCGCTACCCTCTTTACATCACTAATGGCTTTAGATGTTTCAAGGACGCCTTGGTTTATGCATGCACAGAGACTTGACAAATCTACATTCAGGTTTCTTTTTATCTATATGTAGCGTGGAGAGCCACTTGACCACTAGTCACTGTCAACAGTGAGATCTTGGGCATATGATAAGAGTCCTGTGTTTCCTGGCTAAGTTGTTGCATTGTTTAAGTTATATTATGCAGTTGCTATTATTTTTATGTTTACATCTTGATGAACTGATTCCATGAGGTGGCATATTCCTGAAATAAGTACCCGGACAATGCTTCTACAACTTCCTTTGACCACTGCAACCAACATCACTTGCACTTTACCTGCACCGAATTCCTTATGTCCTAGACCAACGCAGTACTTGTTATGTGTTTTTAATTGTGGTTAGTAAGCTGGGCAGACAACACTTTGGCCAGGTAGTCGTTCAGACACTTGTGATATAAAACTAGCACTTTATTAGCCGGCTGTATTTTTAAACGTGGATTTGGAGTGGGGGCGGTATTTTAGACGTATGTACAGGGGTGCATTTATTGTTACATATTGTTTAAGTTCAATTTTATATTTGATCTCTGTGTTCTATATTGTATGACCTGTTCTTTCAGGCTGAAACAATAAAGCTGATAATTAACCGAGCAATGCCAAATAATCCACCCCTCATTAACAACTCTTTCCAAAATCCGAACATGAAGCAACTTAAGAAGGAGTTAGTTGGCCCTAGTTGTAATACTAAACGTCCTTGGCAAATGTAAAGGAAGATCTTAGGGTTAGGCAGAATAAGTGGGGGGAATGTAATACTCTAGACAGACGATTCAACCTCTCATTGTCCATTCTGGTGCCAGTGTGGAAAAGGGGGCATCTGTCCAAAAACGTATCTATGTCATCAAAGAGTTTAGGGCATTGCACTTGGCCCCATCAATCTGCTTGGCAGCGGAGTTGGCCAATATGTTAACATGCCGATTCTAAATGGATTTGCTAGCTTTAAATTCACATTATAGTTTTACTATTAACAGTTTTACCAAAGTACATAGAGAGTTTGTGTCAAGCTGTGTGGGGGAGGTGAAATGCAAGTCAAGATTCAGAATTGCTGCAAGGTTAGGTCGGAATCTTGTGAAAGGCTCTGAGCTGAATCCTGACCCAATTTGGCAACCAGCCCTACTGACTGGACTTAGCAATAGACAAAATAGGGGCACCAGGATGGCAGGGACAGTCTTTACAGATGACATATTTGTGCATGAACTGTGAATGGATAATATCCTTGATGTAATATTAGACTGCAATCAGACTCTCGAATTCATTTGACAAGAGTGCCCAGCAGTGCAGGAGTTGTCACAACAGTGGTTCTGCATGAAGTCTTCCTCAGGGCACAATACCCTGTCAGTAGGCCATAATTCAAATGAGACTATGCACTGACTCAGGAACCCACCAGACACACCAGGGCATTGGTGTGTCTAATATGTAAATGAATGTACACCACCTATGATCCAATTACATCTACAAGATCCCATGACTAATCTTTGGTAGGTTCAATATATTTCAAAGGTGGTAATCTTTGGTAGGACCTTCTTCTGAGTCTCCATCTTGAACATACCGTTTGACCCTAATGCAGATCTATGACTTGTCCGATCTTATTAATTGCTTTCTGCACAAGGACGATTCTAAATAAGCTCCACCCACTCACTCCTGCAGAGGCATAAAAGAGAAACATTGGCCTGTGTTTCCATGTCAGACAGGAGACCATATCTCCCTTTAGATTCTCAGAATGAGAGGATATAGTTCAAAACTCCTTGACAAATGACTGTAAGCTTTAGACCGTACGCTTTGACCCCTTTCTAATGGCCAGGCAGAGCCCCAAATAAGCTCTTTTAAAGGATTAACTCTCCCTTGCAAACCATCTAGTAAAATGGAAATTTGCTCTGCCAAGAAAATTATTCTACTTGACAACTGTGTTCTCATAGTGTCCAGATGTAAAGATTACAGATGCTCTAACTTCTCCTCAGCCAAAGGATACTGTCTTGCCAGTATCCAATGAAGGAAGGCATGTTTTGGATATTTCCATTCCATGGCACATGATCTTCTAGGGTTGATGCAATTAGCTACTAGGGCCCCAAGGAATGCTGAAACAAATTAAACAGTGTGTAGTAACTTGTAGTTAAATGCTCCTGATTAGGTTGCGCTCCCAAAAGTATTCCAAATTAGGCTAATACTTTTGGCAAGCCTCTTCAGTGTATTCCACCACTGCTCTCAGTCTGCCACAGCAGACGCTTATCCTCCCCACCATGAATTAATTCTGTGAAAGGCCCAGAAGATCGAGAGAAATGAGAAGAAATAGTCCAGTATTAAAACACAAATGAGCAGTGATCTGGAAACGTGTACGTCTGGAAACACAGCAGCCCCAGCGACTTCAGCAAGCTTTATTTCCTTTACTTGCACCTCTTACTTGTGTGCTGTGGTGAGGAGTTGTATGAGTCTCTTTATGATATGCTTTCTCATATCCTTCAGCACATATATAGCGCCCAGATCATAGTTTAAATATGAAGAAAAAGTTATTGAAAACAGCTGAACACCTTCATCTCTGAATACATTGTCAAAAGGGAAACCTTCCCACTGGCCTAGTGAATGCATAACACCCCTTTAGAAGAATGGTGTACCACTGCTGCCTAGCCATGCTAATCCACCCCAACCCCCCACTCACACTCTATGACTCTTCCCTCTCCTTTGCCATGTCACCATCTCGCCACTAAACTTATACCATACATTCAATCTCTCTCCCACCACACTGCATATCCCCTGTTGCTCTATAGGAAGATTTGGATTATCAAAATTCTCATGCATACAAACCAATATAAATACATAATAATTGCTCTATCCATCTGCCATACTCCAGTTGTGAAACTGACACTGTCTTATCAACTAAGAAACATGCTTCCTTATAGCTAGGATTAGCAAACAAAAACGGTAAAGCCAGAGACCTTTAGCATACATATAGAACCTTCAATTTAGAGACTTTCATCCGGTTGATGTTAATATCTTTGAGTTCACCGAAAGACTGTATTCTGGTAAGTTTGTTTTGAGTTGTTAATAAACGTCAGTCAAGTATTATGCTGTTTCTCATTTTTAGGTTAATGAGTTTATTCAAATGTTCGGGAAATCATTAAAAGATAATATTAATGAAAAGCAATGAAAAGCAATGAGCAATGGATATTATGTCTACACTACAATATTGTGTTGGCTATGCTATGGTCATTTTTGAGTGATTTACAGAAAGTGGGGTGTTGTTAATGAATTTTCTAAGACTATACAATAAATGTTTCTTGTTCTAATGAGTGTGCCTACTTTATATCATACAATAATTCCATACTCCTGCTAATGATTACAATACCCCTATTATTGAGTAGACGTAGAGCAGCAACACACTTTAAACAAAGTGAAGAAAACTGAGTGCTACATTGAATGTATCAGTTTATTTAAAGCCAGAAAGCTAACATACAGTCATCTAGAAAATAATTCAACTAAGTATGACAGCCATGGGTATGCCTTCTGCCCCCATGTCACAGCCTTCCTTCTTTATACAAGTCTCTATACATCTTACATCAGGTGACAGGTGCAGCCACTACTCACTATCAGCATTCACCCACTACAGGAAATCTGAACTGGACTTAGCTACAGATTTAAAGAGATGTACGTTCCGACTTACTGTAGAATGCTTTTGGGGCAATCGGAGAGGGCTCCACAAAGGTATGGCATTGGCTTCCCAAAGACAAATGGAGTATCTGAGACCACTCTGTACTAGGACAATCTCACTAAACTAACAGGGTCTTACGGTGTGCCAAAACAACACTAACTACTGCGTCCTCCAGCTCCCCAAAGCAGTAAACTGGCCCAATCCAGCTATGGCCCAAACGTGATGAACAGAGAACAAACAGAAAAACAGGAAGTGGAAGAGCATTATGAAGACTGACATACTGTCTGAGCGAAGAGGCACTTTTTTCTACTTACTATTTAGTATCAGGAAACCAAACAAACAAATGAATTGACTTCTCGGAAACTTAACATTTTTAAGGTATCGATCCATGTTTCTTTTTCTGTCAACGTTGAGTGAAATATCTGAAACCTTAGTTACAATAGACTGTGTGTATATTCCATGCAAAGATGGTTATTGGTAAAGTTTTCACCCAGAGCTATGTGTTAGAACTATGTTCATCAAACTGAACCTCTGAAAGACACTTAGAAGGAAGTTTTTACATAATAACGAGGATAGAAATTGGTATATTAAAGATGATATGAAAGGCTCTCAACATACCTTGTGAAAAGGGAACACGAGTGTGCGAATTATTCTGCTATAGATAAGTATCGATGAACAGTCTAGGTATATTAATATGCAGTTCTGTACCAGGTGAAGAAGAACTGGAGGGGGAGATGGAAATAAATCTTTCTCTAGCCGCTGTTCAAGGGAATCTATAATTATACCCATAATGTAATGTCCACTGTTATAACATTTTTAAAAACTGTAAAATAGATAAATAGCTTTCACAGAGTATGTTGTCTGTCCTACCTATTAGCTTCAATAAGGACAGCATATGGTGTAAATAAGATATTCTGATCCACTACTTAAGCAATGTCTAAAAATTGCTATATACTCTGACAGAGTAAAAAACACTACAATTAATAAAGTTGAGGCATGGAAACAATGGTTCAAGTAACAATTTCTCAAACAAAGGTAGAGATCAATGTACCAGATTTACTAAGAGTCATTATAATGTATCTTCATGATGATAGACAGACTCCCTCAGAGGCCTGCCCTCAGCACCCAGGGGCACTGAGATAGAGAGGATTACCCAAAGCTCGGTTAATGATAATATCTAGACTCGCCTAGACTCTGATCTCTTAAGAATTCATGGGCTCACTTTGAAAAAAAATGCATAACTCAGAGTTTATCTCAACAATAACAAACACGTATGCATATATTAGTATATATATATCCTAACTTATTTTCTTTTTCTAGCTCCTAAGAGTGTATTGTGGTAAGAGCTATAATGTTGACACTGATTGTATTCAAGGGAAGATCAATTAAACAGTTGAAGGTGACCTTGGTTTGATAGGGATTACTATTTAATGTTAGTTAGGAAGGGCGAGAGGAACAGCACCAATACATCATGAGCAGTTGTACTCCAATTAATGCATGGTATTAGTGGGGCAATATCTTAACTTCAGGGAACTATCTACACAGCAGTTGAAAGGCTTCTGTACTAGTAAGGAATAGCACAGCGTGGAACAGCTCTCACTGAAAACAACAAGGGCAGTCCAAGAACACAGAGGTAAAAGGAACACAATATTGAATACTTAAGATAATTAACATTGAATTTCAATAATACATTAGGACAGCCAATGATGTCCAAAATACACTGATTAACGTGCCTGCAATTGTGTTCATTTCATCCGAGAGGCGGATGTTTAAACAAAGACCCATAATGAAATTTTAGCCTTGTGTGCCTCTCAGAAAAGCAACTGGTGTTTTTCTGACTAAAAATAACTACTTGTTCCTATGCTCCTGTGGTAATGAGATACAAGAAATCCGATTTGTACCACTGAATGATGTGACATATGTTTTAAATATATGCAAACTTTAAAAGGAACAATTCATAATATTTTACGTGTAGTACGATATATTTGGCATGACCTCTATTTTTCATAGTTCACAGAACCCAGAAAGTGTGTAGCTATAGCTCTTTGTAGCCAGAAACATGTCATTTAAATTTGCATGATAAAAAGAATTTGAAGTCATTTGCAAAATTCAGTCATGAATTAATTACCCATAACTTTGAACTGTTTTTGAAAAAATATCCGAATCTGTAAGTGATGCAAATAAAATGACAGCGCAGTTGTACTTCTGGATTCACCCCATATTGTCTGGGGTGCCCCAGAACACTACTTCCAGTGCCTCTGGCACTTGCACAGTGTGCAGGAAGTCATGAATGGTGTAAGTTCATGTCCTGATCCACTGCAAGTGTCAAAGGAATTCTGTTTTCTATGTGGTTTCTTTTAGGTCTCGGCTAGACAGTGCATTCGCTCTCTCGAAGAGACGTGTAGTGTTCTATCTGTGGGCTTCAGCACGCCCATAGACTTTACATTTGCTTGCCCCGTTGTTGCTCTCAAATCATTTGTCTCCATTTGTCCATGGCATGAATGTGTCATGCCTCTCCTTTGTTTGGCCTTCCCTACAGAGCATGGACCAATTACTTGAAAACATCCACTGACCCCATTTTGGGAACTACTTTTTATCGGTCTTGGAGCACTCCAAATAGTGCTCGTGTTTTCAGTTCACTCCTCCTCCAGCTTTCATGAATAAAAACTACTGCACACAAACTGGCCTACTCGTTGATTATCAAACTGCTGCATCCCATACTAGTCTAGAGTTTATAATGAATTGAAGTACTGTATGGCAAACCTGTCTAATATGTGTGTCCAGATGACCATACTCCTAGCCCATTTTATTCTGTGTCAAAATCTGTATGCTAAACCTGTCTACTGTTCATTATGTATGTAATGTAAAAAGAGAATTGCCCAGCACCATTAGTATTGCCTTGCAGCACTTCCATGTTCCGATAACTTCACACACTGGTTTAGAATATTCTGTGTATAAGTTTGGTTATGAGTGTGCTCCAACTCGCCTAGAATTGACTGTGTTTCAAACTATTGCATGCCAAATGTGCCTATTGCTTGAACAACCAACATCCTCATGCCTAACCCACCTACATTCTATTGTGTATCAAACTAGTGCACAGCAAACCCAGCCCCGGCTTATCCTGTGTCCCACCAAAGCATGCCATAGAATATTATTTAACTATCTCTTTTATAATGCATTTATTAAAAGGATGCCCCAGCATATACTGAGCATTCAGCAGGTGGTTGCTGGTGGTGCTCACCGGCACTCATTTTTAGGGACCAGGCCTTAATTTTCATTATTAAAATTGTACTCAAAACAAGACAGAGAATGGCTGAATAGGAAGAAAAGAAGGGGGGGGGGGTCGGGTATAGATAGGAAAACAGTGACAAGCTGAGAAAGCAGGGATGAAAAAGAACTTACATAAGAAACAGGAAGTATAGAATAGGGGTAGAAAGTGGCATGAGGAGAAATCAAGGCTAGGAGTTATGGTTTTCGGCAGTGCTAATGGCGGACTCCTAGAACAAATGCTGGTAAAAGTCATATTCAAGTACACATTTTAGTAGTAATACATTAGTAATCGTAACACCTTCCAGTGGCTGTCCAACAAAAGCTCTCACTTTGTTTTGACACAAAATCCCAGCAGGCATCATACATCTCCTATAAGCAAAACCTCTTATTCCGTTTCCACGAGCCTTTGGCTAGAAAGGACTCTTCCTCTGGCACAAAAGTAACGATTTGAAGCTTTAGCCCAGTGGTTCTTATCCAGTGGCCCAGGAACCACAGGGGTCTGCGACACCGAATCAGGGGGTCCGCGACTGCTTATAAAAATGAAAAATATGGACAGATTTATAAAGTGTATATAAATAAAAAAGGAAAATGTACAGTTTAAAACATTCTGTAAATGTGAGAGAATTTGAAATTGGAGTCTAAAAATTAAGTTGGTATGAGCAGTTTAAGTGCATTAAACAGAATATAGGATGGCCAATGAGTAGCCTCAATTGAATTAGAAAAGCTTCAACCTTTCTATTTAAATTAACATTCAGATTTTTTATATATGTTTGTAAATTAAAAAAGATATTTAATAATTTCTCCATTTTTATAATGAATGCTTGCTTCTGTATTGTGTATTGTTTTGCGGGTCAAATCATCAAAATTGCTAAGGCCAGGTTCTCCAGGTTCAAATATTGACCCAGTGGGGGTCTCCAGATTCCAATAAGGATTCCGTGGGGGGTCCCTGGATTCCAGTAATGATTCAGTGGGAGTCCACAGAAGTCAAAAGCTGCTGCAGCCGATAAAGTAATCTTTCTTTTGCCTTCTGATCCTTAAAAAGATCAAACCGTTCAGATCCTTTAAAAAAATCCAACAGTTCAGGCCAGCTGCTGCTTATCTACAATATGTTTTTTTAAATAAACTATGCAACTGGTCAATCATATTTGCTGACTAGCTGTCTTTATTGCCTTTAATTGCAAGGAGCAAAACCAAATGATATAATGCATTCAGGTGTCTGCAATTAGCTTCCGCAAGGCTCTTCATCTGTGAAATATGGCAAGTTCATGTCAGCAGCTATAACACTTATTAACATATTCAAACTCATTTTAACAAACTCATAATGCTTCGGTAAACAGTGTTAAACCAACCTGTAGTTTTCTAACCGTGATTATGGGTCGCGCATTAGATCCATCTTACTAAGAGAGCAAGTACCTGTAAAGTTCAGTGGGACGATGAGGGATTAATGAGGCAGACATGCACCAAAATACACTTAGATGATGATTGTTCTATCGTCTTTGAGGTGCACAAAGACATAGAACAACATTTGATTTACAGTTTGCACTCTTTTCATCGTGGGCGCCTGAAACCAGTGCCACATGAATCATTGGCCAGGTATGATCAGGAAACTGTGTTTGCACAGAAGGTGCATGCAATTTGCTTATTTCTTTACAATTGCAATTTGTCAGATGTATTATACAACAACAAAAAGAGGCTAGTTTTTTTCCCCTTCTTTTTAGAGTTTTACATAGCGCGAACTAGACCCGAAGGTATCGGGTATCAGAGAGCTTTACATAGCACCAGTTTCGTTACATGAGGACACATTCATTTTTGTTAGGCACAGGGAGATTAAGTGATTTGCCCAGATTCACAGGATGTTGAGCGTCAGTTGCCGAGACTCGAACCCGGTTCCCCAGCTTCGACGTGGACCGCTTTAGCCCTAAGGCTACATCCTCTCCCCAGTTGAAAGGCCATGCTGAAACCCTGACCCATAATTATTGGTGAATACATTTATACTACAAATCCTTGCAAACAACTGTGAATAATGGACAGAAAGCCCATCCCTTAAAGGGACAGGCATTTCAATGCCAAAAATATGGCACAAATAAGAGGCATTCAGTGATTCGCATAGTTAACTTGAACCTCACGCAGAGGTATCTTCTGTGATCGGTTACTGTCTGACAGAGGGAGCTGGCCACCGCCTGAGCTGTCAAAACAATTTATACATTCTCTTTTAAATGACGCTGCGTGTCAGAAAGGTGTCACATTGTTACATTGCATTTTAATTTTTGTCCTTGGTAAAACCTGCACTGTTGAGCACAGGCTTTCTGGGAGAGAAAACGTTTAACACACCAGGCCTCAAATCTCTTCTAGGCACTGTTGGAATTCCTGGGGGCGCACACACAAGCATATGAAGAAGAAACACAAACTGGAAGGTTTGTGCTCATTCAACAACAATTTGGAGATAGCTTTCCACTTAGAAACATTCATGCACATTTCAAGGGCAGGACTACGTTTGTTCCTTGAATGGGAATAGGGAGGGAACACAACAAGATTTAAATGGATTGTAGAAGAAGGGGAATCTACATGATAGAAAATAAAAAGTTGCAAATCCTAGTACATCTGAGGAACTGTTTTGTAGGTGGAAATTCCAATTCCATGCGGCTAAATGTTAAACATGGGAGTACTCTGTGAAACATTTCACTGGGTCGTGCTCCTGGGGTAATCCTGTAATTGTTGAGGCTTACAAGCAAGTTGAAAATGTGCTTCAAATGTGGGAGCAAATTGATGGGAGAATATTTCTGACCCTCCCCGTTCCTTTTTGAGAAAGAGGGAAAGTCAGGTGCTATAAAAAAAAATCCAAATGGCTGTACACCCATTCAATAGCCACACATTTGATTTAGCGATGTAAAAAAAACACATAGTGCACATGACCGATTTCATTTGGGGCTATAAATAAGAACCTCCTTTTCTTGTCATCTAAAATTCAAAATAATTATGTATTTCCTGAAGGTTAAAGACTGGTAAAGAGTCCATAAGAGATATTACCAGAGATAAATCAATCAGCACCTTTTTATGTGGAAAGGTATTGCATGGTTCAGGGTGGCATTGGAATGGTTTTCCTATGAGCAAATAATGTTGATTGTCTATCAATTAAACCAACACGTATGTTTAGCGAACAACACATAGGTATTGATTCAAGAATAAAAACTAGAGTATATGAACTGTGATGCCTAACGAAATAGATTATGTAAACATACTTGTTAGACATAAAATCACAAGCATTTTTTAAACAATGGTTACATTTACCACTATTTGAACACGAGTGTAAATGATAACTTCGAGAACAAGGAAAGCCAAAGCCAAAAGTTCTGGCCTTGATAAGCGGTTGCGATAGTCTTTTTTAATTCTTTAGTGCAAGCACATCGCAAGAAGAAAAAGAAGAAAAATGAAAAACACGCATCTAAACATAGTAGCCATGTGCTTATCATAATATGTTAAAGTTAAAAAAAAGAACCATCACATATCATTTTAATAGAGTGGGGTAAGTGCTTCCTTGCAGGCAGGCGTACTCTTACATCCAACATCATAGCAACAAGGGATCCTTACTAGTGCAAACACATATTCTAATGGATTTGCATTACTGTATCCTGAAGACATAAATTAACTACATAAGGATGATTAAAACTACAAAAAAACTAAAAGAATAGAAGGACACTAGTCTTGGCAATGTAAAATATTGGTACAGAAGCCCTGTCACTGAAGTACACATTTTTTGGGCAGATGGCCACATGCCAAAATGCTCAATACAGTCATGCAAAGGGAAAGAGAGCCAATGGCTGAAATGGACTGACACGATACCCCATGTTGTGGTGGGTTGAAGCAAAATGTGAATGACAGCTGAACAGACAGATTGCTGCGTAAACTACAACTCTAGCGTAGTTCTACAAGGTTTGCCTTTCCATCCACAGGTGACACAAGTGGACTTGGTTCAATGCACTAGCGCTGAGTGTGAAAGATAGGTACTGTAGCCCTGAAGAACTCTGCCAATTAATTGCTTAAGTAGAGTTATTGCTTTTGGGTATTACTAATCCTTATAAAGGGAACAGGGTCACCATGGTAACAGAAACAAACCTATTTCATTATTGACAATAACACAACACCGACCCACCCACCCACCCACCCCCAAAGAAAACAAATCACTTTTAAATAAAAGCATTATAAAGAAATAACCTGTAGAAGCCTTACCCCATGGCTCAGCTTTATCAGCATTGGGCGAGGTGTGACATCTTTGAAGCGTGCTGGCAGTAGGTGAGACTATTTTCTGGCAGAATCTTATGTCTTGTGCTATAATCAGGGTGAAGGACCTCTCCTGGCAAGTGGTCAAATGGCAGTCCTTATACACTAAATCTCATCTGAGATTGGAATTTTTGGCATAAGTTTAGGAACATCTGACATAGATTATGTGAATCAAGGTTTCCTTATGAACATATAAGGTGAGAGGACCTCAATTTAGACTACACAATTTTGGTTATGTGTCTGTACTTGGTCTTATTTCACCTTGACAAGGTGATAAGCGGAACCTTGTCCCAAACTGATGTCGCATCAGATGTTATATCGGTGTCATTATCCTAATGACCTGACACTTTCAAAGTTCTTAGATAAGGTCAGATGACATCTGCATCAAAGGCAGACATGGCAATCATTCTACGTAAGCTGAGAGAGATGGTGACCTCCACTGTCTAAAGATAGAGACTGGGCCTACTTAAAATGGAGTGGGACCTTATGGGCTTTACGTCAGGATGAAGATAATTGACCCCAAACCCTTCTAGATGTGATTGTTTTATTTATGAATTCATTTTTTACTGCATGATACTACATCTGTATCTAGGGCAGACCTAAAAACGTCCTAATTAGAATGCAGGAATTGAATTAGGGCAACACATTTTGTTTGCTGGTCATCTGGGGAGATAACGTAAAGCTGTATTAACCTAGTCAAAATTTGGAAGCTCTATTAAAAAAGTCACTATTTAAAGTATATTGGTGTATGTTATAACAATAATTCTTAATACATTATCATTAATAACACCACAGCATTAGTAAACTTTAACTTTGAACGATAGGAAACAACATAGGGCACACTCATAAAGAAATTGTGGAGTATGTAAAGTAGAACTCCTGTAGTACTAAGTCTTATGTGTCTTTGTGAATCGGCACGAAAACACTTGAAATTATGTTATTCATGAAATATTCCTATACAGTTAGAACAGACAAAGAGGTCTGTGCCCTCTTTAATTTTCACTAATAGGCAGGAGCGGCTGGTGCCAGGGAAGAGTGGCGAGGCGGGAGGCGGCAAGAGGATGGGAGGTGATGGACGAGAATCAAAAAACAATAAAAAAGAACTTACCTGTCTGCTCCTCTCCACTGAAGGCACAGGCTCACAGACTCCCCTGTGGCTAATCCAGACGCTGCTCTCATGCTGCTGGCAGCATGACAGCAACGTCAGGATTGGCTTGAGTGCTTTTGATTTGCTCTCCCAGAGAGACTGGGAGGCTGTGCCTGCTGTCTCCAACCCGGCAACGCAACTCAGGTTGGAGACAGCTCAGTGCGCATGTCGGTTTGGCCGCCCTGAGACTGCCGTCCAAACCGACATGTGCACTGTCAACAGTCCCCACCACTCCCCCTTATCACGGTTACCCTGATGGGCCCGGGAAGGAAAAAAATAACAATACTAAACACGTTTTATTAGCATTTTATTTTCACATTTTTAGGCTGCTCACGGGGATGGGGTGGGGCGTCGCGCTACTAATAGGAAGTTGGATGTATTGGGGCCGGTTCATAAAGGCATATAAAAGTATGTGATAGAGGACTCCTCTAGTAATACTTCCAGTACTCATAAATGCTTTAGTTAATAAGCCGCACGTTTTATTATCTTGGAACTTAAAGGGATTCAGTTAAAAGCAATTTGATTTCACCATTTTAGAGCCACAGCCTGTCTTCACTTTGAACACACGTGTTGGTGAAGTTGAGAGAGTTGCGGGAGACCATGACCTATTTACCAGTAACCTATACATTCATCAGCACTTTTCACAGAAGGCCATTTAAGGTTTAAATTCAGTATTGGCTGCTCTTGGAAATTGCTCTCTCTACAGGTTCATTATTATTTATTTTTTTATTTTATTTTATTGAACTTATATTGCGCGCAGCTACCCGCAGTGGGTTTCCCGGCGCCAGGGATAGACTGGAGGAGAAATCGGAAAACAAGTAATTGCAAGAGGGAGACACTAGACCGGAGGAATCTGGAACTAGAACAGGAGGGTCTTCAGTTTTTTGCGGAAAGCCAGAAGACTGGTTTCTGTTTTAAGCGCCATTGGGAGAGCATTCCACATCTTGGGGCCCAGATATGCGAATGAACGGCCTCCCATTTTTGCCAGTCGGATTCTGGGAATCACAAGATTGCCACTATTGGATGACCTCAAAAGGCGGCCAGGCTGATATGGCTGCGCAAGATTGTGCAAGTAGGCCGGAGCGGAGCCTTGGCGAATTTTGAAGAGGATGCACAAAGTTTTGAAGGCCACTCGATCCGAGATTTTTAACCAATGGAGGTCACGTAGAGCCTGCATTGCGGACATTCTCCTTGGGACATTACGCAGCAGGCGGGCGACTGAGTTCTGTACAACCTGGAGTTTATTGATTGTAGCTTTATCTGCTCCTAGATAAAGCACATTGCCATAGTCGATATGGGACATCACAAGGGCCTGTACGACAGTTCTACGAGTGGACTCAGGCAGCATCCATATGATCTTTTGCAACCAGCGAAGGGTGTTAAAGCAGATCGCAGCGACCTTAGTTGCCTGCTGCCTCATCGAGAGTTTGTCGTCGATTAGGACACCGAGGTTGCGAGCAACAGGAACGGGGGTAGGCAGAGGACCCATGTCACTGGGCCAATGTCGTGGACCCCAGAGATCTTTTTGTTTGCCTAGTATGATCACCTCGGTCTTGTCTCCGTTGAGCTTTAACAGATGCATTTGCATCCAAGCTGCAACGCGAGAGAGGCCGATTTTGAGGGCAGAGGTGTCCTGAGCCCTGCTGCTAGACAAAGAGAACACAATCTGCGTGTCGTCTGCGTATGAGTATATAGACAGACCGGCGTCCTCTACGATGGAAGCAAGTGGTCTGATGTAAATATTGAACAACAGAGGGCTCAATATAGACCCTTGGGGGACGCCGTAGGCAGAGGAATGAATCGCAGATTCAGCTTTGTTTGAGAAAACCTGAAAGGTGCGCTCATTAAGAAATGAGGACACCCAGGCGAGCGCAGATCCAGCAACACCGAGGGAACCGAGAGACTCCAATAGGATGGAGTGGGACACGGTATCGAAAGCAGCGCTTAAGTCAAGAAGAATCAGCGCAAAGGTCTCACCGCCATCGATACCGTGTCGGAGTCGCTCAGTTACCCCTAGGAGTGCGGATTCGGTGGAGTAATTAGCGCGAAAGCCTGATTGGGACGGATGGAGATATCCCATGTTTTCAACAAACTCATTAAGCTGGGTGTTAACATGGCGTTCTAGGATTTTAGAACAGGCTGGCAGCAGGGATATAGGCCTGAAGTTGGCAAGATTTGTGATGTCAGCACCAGATTTTTTAAGCAGGGGGACGACCATGGCATGTTTCCAGTCCTGTTCCACTCGAGATTCGGTAAGCGAGACGTTTAATAGCCTCATTAGGAATCTTCGTGGTTCAAGGTCAAGTTGTTTGAGTATCTTCATGGGGACTGGGTCCCGCGGAGATCCAGACCTGATGCTTTTTAAGCAGGATAGGAAAGAAGAGTCGTCAAATGGTGTCCAGTTGAAAATAAACTCAGTGGGGGGGGTGGAGGTATTACAATACGGACCGTGTAGAGAGGAATCAGTTGGAGAGGGAAGGGAAGCAAGAGATTGATGGATGCCCTCAACCTTAGATACAAAAAAGTCTGCAATGGCATTACATTGTGTGGCATCTAAAGCCGGCAGTGCGGGGACAGTATCAGCTCCTGTGAGTTTTTTAACTGTGGCAAAAAGAGTTCGGGGACAGTTTTGCTCTGAAGTGATTGTGGAAACAGTGTAGGAGGCCTTAGCACGTTTGCAGTTTGAATGATAGAGTTTTAATTCTTCTTTGGTTCACCAAAGATTTTTGTCTTCTTTTACATAACTAGTTTACGTTGGATATAGGACTCAATTTTACTTGGCGGTGAAAACCCCCCAAACTTATTTTTCACTGCGGCAAAGCTGGCCCTCCAATAGAAAAACACTGGGTTACATTATAATAATTTATAATACTCTACCTCAGTTAGGAAGCAGCTAGAAATGAGATTGAAAGGCTCATCTAAACTGTAATTTAAAATTCAATTTAATGGTAAAGTCAGATTTTTATATTACTTTTTTGTAAATTAAACTTTTAGAAAAACTTTATTTTCCTACCTAAAATTGCCTTACTGCCAGTGTTTCCTGGTGTTACCTGATAGCTCCTGGCTCCCTAGTGTGAAATCTGTATTGCTGCCAGACAATGGACAAAGAGCATGGGTGTGGAAAGTTATGGGTCTTCCTGACAGGAATGCTGGGGAGGAGCCCTTATTGCCCTTCAAAGGGGCCTGACACCAGGCACGCCTATGCCTTTCTTTCAGTGGCCAGGCTGAAACCAAACCCAGAAGAGAGGGGGCAACTGTCCAGAACCAGTTTAGGAGGTAGACAAAAGTATTGTTCCTCACCCACAGAATGGCAGTGGGCATAAGCGTGGCATCCCCAGAACCTGAAATCAGAACACTCCTGGACCTGTTAAGACTCAGTAGAAGGACTGCCCTGCTGTCTGAAGCCTGAAGGAACTGCTTGCCTTGAACCTAGGACTCCAGAAGTGACTCCAAGGCTAAGTAGGATGACCTCTGTGTGAATTATAGGGATAAAGCAAGTTTCCAGACGCATAGTAGTTTCTGATTCCCAGCTGAGCAGACCCAACTGGGCATGATCTGGTCCCCTCCGCTGGCCTCTCTGGACCTCCATGTACTGGACTCAAGGACCTGGACCCTTTACTGGAGTCCGACTGTACTTCTCCCTGTCTAACAGTTTCATTGGATCCAATGCAAAGCCACATAGCTCTCAACTGAAAGCTCAACGCATCTTAGACCGAGAGAGATAGACCCTGCTATGAATTGCAACACGCCTGAAAGCATCAATAGCCCTGACACAGAGAGGCGCAGAACTCCACAGAGCAGCGCTGCACAGTCCCCACACTGAAGTGAGAAAGTAAAGCTTCCAGCAGGACAAACCTGGTCCTATACCTGGCCCGCACTCCATCGAGGTTGGCCTAAACTTGTGACTTTGTTCCCATTCCGTGTGACCAGATACCCACAGTGGGCTCTAATTTCACCTAACACTTTAAAAACTCACATCTCTGGTTCTAAATATTGGATTTTTGTCTTTCTGGTGTCATTTTATTTTTCAACATTTACTCTAGGTTTCTAAATTGATTAGGTGTTTTTCTGGTGTTGTTTTCACTTTTTTACTGTGTGCGTACTGCCTAAACACTTTATACATTGCCTAGAAGTTAAGCTCTACTACTTGTGTGCCAAGTTACCAGTGTGTTAAGCACAGGCTTATTTAGTTTGTGGTTCACCTTGACAAGAATTGTGATTATTATTTGAGGAAGGCTCTCAACCCCAGAACTAATACTCCAGTTGCTACAGTAAAATTTGGTGTTGGAGTCACCTAAACACACACACACAAGCTTTGGAGGTTCCTTATAATTACCTAATTACATTCGAATTGTTAAGTTACCGCAAAACAGATTTTACCACATTACAGAAATTGATAGAAACAGAAAACGAGCTAAAAGATTAAATGAATAACCGGCACAGAGAGAGAAATGTATAACAACAGACAAAGAGGTTTAATTACAGAGAGAATTTAATTGAGAAAGAGATAAAGGTCAGTAGGATGGTATTGAGACGCATATAGAAATATCCTTATGGTCTGCTTCACACAGTTGGTTGTGCATTTATATTGATGCTACCTGTGCAAAGATGGTCTCCTGCCTTCTCAAATAAGCCGTTTTAATTTACAGACTCACGGTCTGTCAGCATTTAACCTTACAGTCGAAATTTAAGATTGTGGAAACATGCAAGTAAGGAAGATTGTATTCAGTTCTGAGTTTAGGTAAAGGGAGAGGACATGGGGTTTACCAGTGGAATGACACGTGTTACTATTGGGAAGGTAATGAACGCCCACAAAATATTCACAAACCTCCCAGTTGTTTTCAAATGATATTATACACCTACATGTGGAACAAGAGGGCATACATCTGTAAACTGGTTGTGGATTACAGCAAAATGCCACTCGTTCTCTATTGATTTTGTGAAAGACATTTTTCTATGTGGAAAAAAAAATCCATGAGGAGAAAAAAAAGAACATTCACCCTGATGGATGGATGGATGAATGGATGGATGGATGAATGGATAGATCGATAGATATGTGCTCATTGTGTGTCTACACATCAACTCTACTAACCACCATACATGCCAACCCTCCCGATTCAGGCGGGAGACTACCGATTTCAAGGCAAGTCTTCTGCCCCTGATTCCTGCATTGCAAAAACCAGATTCTTCGAAGGGCTTCTGCCAACAAGGACTGGTTTTGAGTGACTCAGAGTATGCACTGCCAGTAACCTGCTCCCACAAGCAAGTGCACAACATGTTTTCTCTCTCTCTGTTGGATATAACGCTTTCTCCGTGCTCCTGACCGGTATGAAAAAATAATTATTTTTGCTTTTTTGCCATCGGACTTTGCAGCAGCACACTTGCAATTCCCATTAAGGCCTCGATTAAGGACTTACCTTCAATAGAAGTCAATGGAAGAAATACATTCTCCCGATTATTTTAAAAAAATCTCCTGCTTTCCCCTTCTGAAATGTTTGCATGTCTGATAACCACATCACCTTAATGCCCACTGCCTGTCTAAAGCGCCTTCCTAGAATATGAAAATATAGATCTATGATAATATTTAATTTATAATTCATAGCTAATAATGCAACTTAGGTTTTTACCTAGGTACCAGTGAAGCGCCCTGGTCCCTGCTGCTCTGACCGGATAATTCACCGTATTCAGAAGAACGATTTGTATTATATTCTGAAGCCGAGGACAACAATTCATTACACAAGAAAGCACGGTCCTTGGCAGAAAACGTAAAGCTCCATGGAAGGCCAAGGCATTTCAGAACGTACGAATCACAACACAAGGCCTTTGCAATGTATTTCTTAATGATGTTATGTTACAAAACAAACCTTTTATCAGGGGGGATTTAACCTTCACTTTACCACGGTTATTGGCACAAATGAATGTCACCATTAAATTTGATGCTTTTAATTGTTTCATTGCATTAATGATTGATGGGCATGGTCAAATACATCAAATACAGGGATGCAGCCATGGAGGGGAATCGAAGGGTCCGATACCACCATATAAATTCTTGTCGTCCCCCCACCAAATGCAACTGGCAACATGCCAAGGATTGCCTTCATAACAGACACTTAGCTCATGTTAACACTTTATTGACTACTGAATACATTCAACATGCAAGCTAAGGTTAAAGAAGAAACTTCAAACCATCTCTTAATATTTAAGTGAACATTGAAACTTCTCCTATGTGGTCATCTACAAGCATTAGCACGATGCAAGGGATAATCTTAATGTTATCCTACAAAAAACACACTACCCCAAACATTTTTAGATCACCAGGGACCATATTACAGTAAGGGCCCTTGGGGTACAGCAGGCATCTGTGTCAGCTTCTAGCATCGTGGGGTCACCTTGGTATTACCAAAGTACATCTATAGTCTATTTACTGCTTGTATGACCTCTGCTATACTACAGACTGTGCAGTCACACATAGCTTTGAACTCGGTGAATGATGATTGGGCATTCCCTCATTTGTATGAAGGTAGAGCCTCAATCTTTTCTGGCTCCTCCCAAAGCAGTGCTTCACTCAACAGCTAAGTTAGTCCAGTCTGCCAGTAAATGTATCATATATTTCGCCCATACTTAACAAGTTGCACCTGCTACCCTTTTAGACTAGAATCACATTCAAGATCTCCTGCCTGGACATGGCATTGTTATTATCTGTAGAAACACATGGATTTGCATCTCACAACTGACACCCAATACTTCCCTCCTTTGAACCTCTTAACAATACTTTTAAACAAAGAACAAACACTGCTTTCATGTCATTTCTAGCACACTACGGCTTAACCATGATTTCATTGATCACTTGGAACTCACCACAGTCTTGCAGCCACTCTGCACAACAAATGTGTTCCTAGGAGACCACAACACCCTCTAGATTAACAACAAAAATGCTCTAACTGCTAAACTAGAACACATACACAAATGACACACCTCTTCAAATTATTACCACACCTACTCACTCTATGAGCAACACACAGGCGTTTATAATAGTTTTGATCACTCTTTAACCGCCTAATTCAAGACTGGTCCTATCACCATGCCATTACATTTCTGATTGTCAAAAGTTATCTTGTAAGAAGAGCACAAGCCAAGCCTATAAACATTTGGATAAGATCTTTGATAAATATTCTTATGGATGCACTCTCCGTACATCTCAGTTGGGTCTCAACCATCAACCCTACCGATTATTTACTAACTCTCTCACCAAATACTACACAGACTCAACTAAGAAAATGATCATTATACATGAGCTAGCACCCTTAAGACATAAAGAAATAATACACAAGAGTACAACAGCACAACACTCACAATGCCTCTCAATCCTTAAACAATAAAGGAATGCACATGAAGACATCACCATCAGAAATAAAGCTAACTGCTTAAAAGTTGCATCATTGAGGCAATCAATAGTACAAAACCCATCTTCCAAACTATAATGCAATGTCCCAACCCTGTCAACCAACATAGAACTCCTAGAACAATCAATGAACATGAAGACTTTACCAAATTCTATTCAGTAAAAGTATTGACAAACTCTACAATGAGGTATATATGGGTACATGTAACAGCCATAGAAGCAATGTCTCTGTCACCAAGGTAATAACATTTGTAAAAGGTTTTCCCAATATCACATGATTTATCACTAAAATATCAGCCTTAAATATATTTTGGAAACTCAGTCATTTTTCTCCAAATATCAGTTTATGAGTTCTGGAAATAAACACATTTTTGTCTCAACTATACCCTCTAAATGTTAGTATACAAATGTAAAAGCTTCTAATTTAGCAGTCTGGGTTGTACACAGTAGAGCTACTTACAAGTACCTGGAGAGCTAGTAGGGTAGCTCGTGAGCTACTCGTAGGAGAAACCTGCTCCAGATCTTGACTCATTCACCACAATAATCTGCTAAACAAACCCATATATGTATTCAGAAAATCCCAAACTAGCATCTTTAATAAAAAAAAAAGGTATACAGACATAGCCCAAGCCATACACAATCATAATGATAAATCACATGTCATTTAGATTCAGCACCTAACAACAAAAGAGTTCACTTATGAGACATGAATGTCTTTCCTACAATCTGTCATTATTGCAGCATTTTCAAGGCTAAAATTTCTAATGGGATTAGTTGTTTTTGTTAATACGAAACTTACAAATCTCATATTCATGTCTTTTAAATGTAATGACAGATGTCATCAATGTCCCCTTGTTGCTACTGCTCAACTGAAAAGGAATATCAATACTTACATTTGTAACTTTGCACATCACATTCTAAACTATGAGCAGGTCATACATCCTTTAAACAGGTCACCCTTGAATGCAAGCAAACTGGTGCTGATTTTGACTGAGGCAATTAGGAGCCACTTTGATGCCATGTGCATAATTTACTGAAGACAAAACTTTTTTTTACATGAAACCATCAGAAAGAGGCATATTAAATGCATTTGGGATCACAACAATTTTAACTATCTCTGTATTATCTTTCAGAATACACAGTGTAAGAAATAGGATTATTGGTTAAGGGGGGGTGTGAAACACGTCTCAAGCAACAGCCAATATATCCGCCAGGGTGAACCACAAAAGTCATTAAACTAACATGTGCTTAAGCCCCTAGTAGCATAGCACAAATGCAGTCAGGCTTTACTTATAGGCAATCTATAAAGTATTTATGCAGTACGCAAACAATAATAGAGTGAAAACACAACACAAGCAAAATCCCACACCAATTTAGAAAAATAGAGTAATATTAGGTAAATAAAATAAGACCAAAATGATAAAATTCTGATCAGTAGAACCAGAGATATGCAATTCTAATAGTTTTAAGTAAAAATAGCATTAAGATGCAGAAAGCACTAACTGTGTGTATCTGGTCACGCTAGACTGGGACAAAGCCACAAGCTGTGGCCGACCATGATAGAGTATGGGCCAGATACAGGGACTAAGTTAGTCCTACAGAAAAAGTTACCTTCTCGAAGTCTGGCGGCAGAGTTCAAATCTTCAGGATTTCACAGGATTAGCTCAACTGATGGCAGCCACGGTGCAGGACCTGGGGAGGCATCACTTGGGAATCTGGAACTCACTCCAGCAAAGGACAGCAGGCCTCAGGCAAGTCCAGTTGCAGGTCCAGTTGCAGGACCAGGCAGCCATGTGCAGCAGGTAAGCTGGGCAGTTGCAGGAAGGCCTGTGGAGCTTACTGTGTCCCTGCACATGAGGTAAGCCAACTTAACCTTGTGGTCACTCTGGTAGTCCTACATTCAAGGAGATGGTCCTCTCTCTTGCAGGCAGCAAGTTAGGCCACGAGCAGCATGGCAGTTCTCTGATGAATAAGGCAGGCCTCAAGTAGCAGGGCAGTCCTCTGAATAACAAGGAAAGCCTCAAGCAGCAGGCAGTCCTCTGGTAGCAGCAGGACAGTCCTCAAAGAAACAAGGATGGCCCTCTCCCAGCTTCTGACTGGTCCTATTGTTCACTGTCTAATGGGAGAGCAATTAACAGGCCTAGGCAGCTCGAAACTCCTATGTGGCATCAGAAACGTTAGGGCAGAAAAATGCCAACTTTCTAAAAGTAGACTGTTCAAAATTGTAATCTAAAATTGGACTTTACCATTAAAGCGGATTTTAAATTACACTTTCATTTGAATACAAAAACAGGATATTTCTACCTGCTCCCAATCAAATTTAGCACTTATAAAATGTAATAAGGTAACACAATGTTATTCTACGAGGGAAGTAGGTCTTACAGTAGTAAAAAAAAACACATTTAGGAATTTTTCACTACCAGGACATGTAAAACATAAAAATACATGTCCTACGTTTTATTAAATACAGTGCACCCTGCCCTATGGGCTGTTTATGGCCTACTTTAGGGATGGCTTATATGTACACAAAAGGAAGGTTTAGGCTTGGCAAAAGTTTTATTTTGCCAGATCAAATTGGCAGTTTAAAACTGCACACAGGCTGTAATCACAGGCCTGAGATATGTTTTAACGGGCTACTTAAATAGGTGACACAATAAATGCTGCAAGCCTACTAGTAGCATATAATTTAAAGGCCCTAGGCACATGTAGTGCCACTGTACTAGGAACTTGTAAGTAACTAAGTTGTGCCAATTAGGTGTAGGCCAATCTGCTCAGGGCTCTACTGAAGTGACTTCTGATCCCCAAGAGGTGCCTTGCATGTTCTGCATCCTTGGCTGTCATCAGTGAATGTTCTTCTACTATTGAAAGGAGAAAACCCTGAAGTTTGAGCTCTTTGTGATTGCGATCGGGCCTGTTTGCTCCAAAACTCTGTTGCCTACGATGACTGCCAAAAATAAGTTCCAGTGACACCTACTCTTTGTGCAGACAGTGACGGTTCACAACGACCGGCAATGCAAGACCTGCACTTCATGCCAAAACCTTCCACTCATTGTGGCCTCCTCCGTGAACGGAACTCTTTATGCCAGACTTGAGAAGGCACCTTTTCATCTGGACTAACCTGGTCCCTTTACCCTGCCCATGCTCCATTGTGGTTGGCCTGAACTTGTGACTTTCTCCAGGTCTAGCAAGACCAGATAACTGCGAGTGGCACTTTCTGTTTCTTGGTGCTATTTGCACACAAAAAAGTGAAATTCAATATCTCCGGTCCTACTGATTAGATTTTGTTAATTTCAGTGTCATTTTATTTATTATAATGTACTTTATTTTTCCTATTGGTTTGGAACTTTTCTTTTGTTTCCACTTTATTACCATTAGTATGCTGTAAATATTTTACGTATAGGCTCTAAGTTAAGCATGGCTGCTTTTGTGACAACCAACCAGAGGGTTAAGCACATGTTAAATCAGTGACTTTTGTGGTACACCCTAACAAGGATAGTAGTTGTGTACTGAGTAGGCTTCCACCCATCTCAACTAACATTCTTTACTATACTACAAACCATTGGAGGAAGTATTGATAGATAGCAAGTATAATGAAGCACACATTGTTATACACTGGTTTGTATTTTACTTTAATTTTAATTACACAAACTAGAAAGCTATGTGTAAAGGCTCACTTGCTCTCAAATTAATGTAGGCTAGTTTGTATTGGTACAGTTATAACTTTTTCTAAATGGCATAAAGTAGAAACATTTAGCCATCATCCAGTTGCCAAAAGCAGGTAGTTCTACAGAAGACTGTCTCAAATTCATAAAGCAACCCCAACTATGGAGCTTTGAGCAATAGGTTCCTTGTAAGCCTCCCCCATGGAGTGATTGTCCACACTGTAATTGAATTGTTGCTTGAGATGATGTAATAATCTGAAGTTGTTACACTAAACATGGTTGTGCATCTATTTGAAAAAGATACATTTATAATCTAAAATCTTTCACAGAAGAGTTTAAGACAATTCTGGCTGTGGTAGAGCTCCTTTCTCTTTGACTATATTCCCCTCCATTAAGCAGAAATCCTATATTACATCTACAACTCCGCAGACCAGACCACAGAAACACAGAGACACAATAGAAATAAAGGACTTGCATTTCAATAGCCTAATCAACCATTAAGGAATAGCTGCAGAATTTTTCAACTGGGGAGATAAAGGAATGCTCCTCTGGCCTTTGTCCCAAATGATAGGTCAAGTTTGAGGGGGCCAAAACTTAAAGCGGTTCTGAATTTGTGTAAATTATGGAACTGGAAAATATCAGTAGCAGTTAGAGCCATCTCTCATGATAATAACCTCATTAAGCCCATTGCAACAAATGAATGTTTTCCAACCATGCTGGCATGATTAACATGATAATGCTGTTAACCTTGCATATTACTAGCACTGTGGTTCTATTTCCACTCCCACCCATGCCTTTCAGATTCTAAACTGATAGCAAACTTGGCTTTCCAGAAGCCTCTCCCTTCTGCCCTTTGCACTCATTAATTCCCTTTAATTCCCTCCCTGTTGAAGCATAGACCGCCTTGAACTGCGCAGGGGGTCCCTAGAACCACCTCAAATAAGAGGAGAGAAAGAAGTAGCCATCTGGCCCCACTGGTGGATAAGACTGCTCCAGATGCCCCGCCCCTGCACCGTAACTCTGATCTTCACTGCTATAGCTGCCACTGTTTCTTGTTCACTGTCTTTGAAAGTACTTTTTGTTGCTACCATTTCACGGACGTCTGTGTTATATGACTGCTGTACAATATGCCAGGTATGCTAACAATATAAATACAGTCTTTAAAAGAAAAGAAAAGACCGCAGAGCCCATCAGCGACTCCTTCAAAGCCCCTACCTGCATGTCATAAATTGAAACTATGCACATGTCCATCCCAAAGAGAGTCTACTGAGGCTTTGCAGTCAAGAGCAATACCTCAATGGGACAGTAAACATCTGTATCACCTGCCCTTTCTTCTCGTGAAAGAGAAGCTAACAGGTAAAAGGGCAGCTTTTTATTTATTAATAGTTTAACCTTAACAAAATGACATTCGGGTTTCTGTATCTATAACTGTGATGCTTGATTTTTAACTGTGTTTGTGTGTTCTCTCACTGGACAACCCAACACCCATCAGAAAAACAACAGATTTTACAATACAACCCACCTTAATCCCATTCAAAAAGAACACCTAGAACCTACACATGACTCTTCATCAACAGTACACATTTGGTGCAAAGCAGCAGGATGGCTGGAGAGCATTATTTTGGTGGCACAGTGATATATCATGGGAGAGCAACACGAGCTAAACTGTTTGCAAAAATATTTGAGAATGAAGTGTAACAATACTGGATTTTCAAATAGAACAAACAGCTCAGGCATTCAGTATCCATGTTGTCTCTTTCCCTTAAGATAACCTGATGCTAGAGAAAGCCAATCTCTTCTAACTGGAAGTATCCTGTGACTGCAAAGACTCCCAACCTCCACCCCCCCCCCCCCCCAACCACACTGCGTGCTGACAAAACAACACTTATGCTGGGTAAGAATGTCTTCATCTTCATCATCAAATACACTTTATACAGCTAGAAGCCATACAAGACATAAAATGCAAATAAAGATAAATACATGAATAAATCTCATCATAAAAACACAATATTAGAACAGTATTCCAATATAAGACAGTGAAAATATCATAAAGCGTAATGTGCATAGGACAAAGAATGAATATCACGTCTCACGGTTCTAGTATAAAACCACCTAAAAAGCATCATAAAGTGTCGTGCACAAGCAGTAAGAAATATCAACATAGCACATTCAAGAAAGCTCAGCAAGTGGGCAATTCTGATTAGACACAGGCTCATAATACCAAATCATAAAAAATAGCAGCATTTCAAGATAATATACGATCGTTACTCAACAAGCCAGAATTCCTATGCCTATGAACGTGCTGTATGTAACTTACAATGGTCAAACAGACACAAAGATGGAACAGATTGGATATCTGTCTTATATTCTCTAATATTGATATCCATTAAAAGTGAAAGTTGAAGGTTTTTCCTAAAAGAACAGTAAAATTTACAAAACAACATTAAGTGCAAGGTACATTATGCAGACAAATTATCACATGGACATGGAGCAAGAATGATCGGATGTCTGACAGGATCGGGAAAAGCCACCAAATAGTGCAAGGTACTAAATCTCAACCTGGTTAACAGGAACTGCTGGTAGTTGTTACCTATCTATATGAGGTAAGGTTAAATGATGGGTCTGGAATTCAAAGGGCTATACAAACCGACCGTACTTTTATCTTAAGACAGCCCCTTAGGCACACGTCGTCCCCACTTCTCCCCATTGTAACAAGGCGTGTAGTCAGCCATGTGGCATATTTTTACCTGTATAAGCCAGAACCCCACCATCATGGCCACCTCACTGGAGTATCTATCGGCCTCCCCCATGCATCATCCTCCAACACCCTCAGGTCTTGTTCCGATCTTCTCCTAAGCGCATCAAGGGGGGGTAGACTGTTGCCGAGGAGAGCGGTGTAGATTTGGGAAATCGCATGCTTATGTAGCGGAGAACCCAGTAGTCTAAATTCCAGCGGTGTCTCATCTGCCACCTTGTTTATTAGAGTCCCATAGCTCCACAGTATGTGTAGTACTTGCAGGTACTGGAGAAATTGGCCCCCCGTCAGCTCTCATTTTTGCTTGAGCTCCGCAAATGTGATCATGTCCCCTTCACTCCAGATATCCCCTGGTTCTGAGCTGCCAAAGTGATCCCATTTCCAATGTCCCTCCACTGTTCGCAATCCCTTCAGCATTTCTGATTCCCAAAAGTGCATCGCCAACATCACCTTTTTCTTCCATCGCAGCAGCTTAGTCATCCTTCGCCAGATCTTAACCTCTTGGCACAAGGACGCAGGTCCTTGTGCCCCCTCCCCCTGCGATGGTTCTCCTGTACAGCTTGCCCGCAGACCGCAACCCTCTGCTGCCTCCGGTTGTGTGCCTCCTCTGCTTGTTTTTCTGTCTCCTCTCTGCTCGCTCCTGTCCTCTATATTATCCCTTTCTGACCTTTTTTTGGCTCTTTCTACTTGTTTCTGACCTTATTCTTAAGTCCCCAGATACCCTTATCTTTCTGCTCGTTTCTGACTTTTATTCTGCCTCTTGCTGCTAATTTCTCATCTTGATTTTGCCTCTTTCTGCTCATTTATGATAATTATTTTGCCTCTTTCTGCTTGTTTCTGACCTTTATTCTAAAGTTGCATCAAAAGCACATAGATACCCCTAGGGGTGACAGTGCTGCGCTATACAAATGCTGATTGATTGCTTGATTAACGAATGCAGCTGTCGGGGCAGGCATGTGAGTTATTCTGCCTGTCCTACAGCGGTAGCCCAGGTAGCCTCTCGACTCCATCGCTCTCCTGTTCGCTATCAGTGAGGGTTCCCTAAGCGATGTGAATGCCCCATCATTCACTACCAGCATTTGAGATGCCCAGTAGTGCTGATGCAGGTTGGGGATGGCTACACCCTTGTAGTATAGTTTACTGGTCAAGGGGTTTAAAGCTATTCTGGGTGCCCTCGTTCCACAGCAACAGTCTTGTTACCGCCGCATCCTCATGGAAGAGCAGTCTGGCACCTCAAACAGTTTGTTCTGGAGCATGTAGAGAAACCTAGGCAAGTATGTAATTTTGCACAGTGCAGCTCAGCCCAGCATCGAGAGTGGCATCTTCCTCCTGTGCTCTACATCTCTCCTATACAGATCCAAATTCCCCCGCAGGTTTTCCCGGAAGAAGTGGTCACTGTCCACAGTCGCATACATGACCAACTATTTAAAGTCTCTTGTCTCCCATCTTAAAGGGCGGGACCAATCCCCTTGAGGAGCCCAGGTGGTCAATGGGAAGGCAACTGTTTTCTCCAATTAATGTGAATACCACCGTAGCTACCAAACATCTCTAGTACCTGCAGTATTATCTAGACCAAACTATCCTGGTGAACCTTGTACAGGAGGACATCATCTGCATAGAGCACACTCCAGGTCCCATTCCGGATCCCACTTCAGGCCATGGATCAATGCATCTCCCCTTATCCAGGTCGCCAATGGCTCAATGGCTGCTGCAAACAACAGAGGGGATATGGGACATCCCTTCTGTGTGCCCCTTCCTATCTGAATCCAGTATGGCATTGTTGAGTGTCAAAAATGATGCACTTGTGCAATTCTTTAGAAGTCAATTTTGTAGGAGCTCTGTAGGAACAACGGAACTGAAATAAATATTTCTTATTTGTAGAGGGAACAATTGCAGGTGCCCTTCAATTTGAAGTTCAATCACATTGAAAGGACAGATGGATAAGCTAGAATGAAAGGACTGGGGGAAGCAAATGCTGACTGAAACATGGCACTGTTTCAGAAGAAAAACTCCTAATACAAGCATACAACGTGCAAGTACCACGCAATGGGCTGGCCAAATATCAAATATCCCTCCTTATTTTTTAAAGAAAAGGTTCTTACTAAGTCATCATTTAACCAACATCATTTGATATGACCTATCAGATAATTGCAGCCAGATCATAAAGCATAACACCAGACAGTGTCTGAACCTGACCTACAAACTTAACATGCAAGTTTCCCCATACATTTCGGAAAGTGAAACCTAGTCAAATTTATCAAGGAGTGTGCCCAGTAATTACCAGAACAAGCAGAACACAGTGTGGTAAAACATTAGTCTTTACAATTTAGCCACAGTTAAATGATGGAAATCCCCAAATGTGGTTCCACTCTTATTGTAAGAGAATACAAGACAGATCAGACTGAACCTTTCATGATTGGATCTTTGGGGTCAGGGAGGATTAATCGGCTAGCCTGGAATTGCAATTGCTCAAACCAGATGGAATACAAGCACCACTATACAGATCCACGATTCCGCACTCACTCCTACCTGTAACCAAACTGTCTCTCCATTGCTTGAGGGGGGCATTCTTGGTTGGTGGTAAGTCTTCATGAATGGAAATCACCCATGACATGCACAAGGCTAAGCCAGGTGGACAAGTTGTAAGGCATAAGATGTCGTTGGAATCTCAATGCTGGGGGACATATGGAATGGGACCCATATAAAATCCTTTGACCAACTCTCTCATGAATTTGACTCAGCGAGTTCACAGTTTTTGGGTACCTGCAGATTTGGCACGCTATCGGCCCATACTGACGCGTGTTCCTGAATTTAACCCCCTTGAGGCCAAACTGGTCATTGAATCACTGCATAGAAGAGGTATCTAGGCCTTACTAGTGAATGTGCCTGATGTATTTATTCACTTGCAGGGGAAGTAGGAGGTGGACCACAGGGACATTGATGATGATGGCTGGACTCAAGTACTCTAGGCCGAAAGCACTCTGGCAATTTCAGCAAAGTTTAGATATATCCAGTTTAAAGTCCTCTCCAGAGTATACTGCTACTCAACTTGGCTGTTACGGATGGGAAGGGTGCCCAATGCAGCTTGCATGAAATGCAGACACCCTGAGGAAACATTTATCCATGTGATTTGGAGTTGCCCCATCATCACACAGTTTTGGGTAGAGACACATAGCTCCTTAGGGAGGATCCTTGGTTAGGCTGTCTGATGGACCCCAAACTTGCTTTACTTGGTATTATGGAAGACTGGGTGGAACAAGGGTAGTCCGAACCCTGTTGGGCATAGAATTGCCAAACAAGATATCACCTGTAAGGGGAGGAATCCAAAACCTCCTACGCTGGTGGGGTGATCCAGAGGAATGGACCACTGCTCTGTAGCGGAAGAAGCCGTCTACAGGGCATGATGTTGCAGTAAAAAGCACCGATGGATCTGGGGACAAAGGCATACACAATCCGAGCAACTGGAGGAGGAAGCAGTCATACAATAATGTGTTTCACCGAGAGGGGGTGTGGCCAAGGACCACATACAACTGTGTCTCGCATAACCCTGGAATATTAATATTTTACTCAAGTCCTATGAACTGCTGCACAGACCATGCTGCAATGCGCCAAGATGCCCGTAGGGTGATAGCTGCGCTCTATAAGTACCTCAATCAATCAATCAATCAATGTAATGTCCGTGCTTGTTCTATGCTTTGAGAAACCCAATAAAAAGATTTATTTAAAAACAAACAAAAAAAGAATATGTTCGTCTTTTGGGTTTCGGTACATAGCCTAAGAGAGACTCTCTTCAAACTCTCACAGGAGGATGAAAAAATAAATATGGATTAAAAGGGCCATTGTATCTGTGTATTGGTTAATGGTGTAGTGTTCAGTTAGTTTTGCTCTGCCAACCCTTTTAAAATTTCGTATTTCGTCTTCGGCCTATTAGTCCAATACTCTATTTGTTACATGAAATGTATATGCAGTGTTATTTCAGGAAGGCAATTTGCCCGGTAATAACACGTTTATAAGACACCAATACTTTTCAGTTAATTACATAACCACTTTGTATTTCTTGTAGCACTCATGCTAGATAAACCAATCCACGTGTGGTTTCTCGGGTACAATTTATGAGAATGACACAATTTGTGTTCTATATATGGAGATGATGATTTCTGAAGCTCTAACACGCATTCCTATTAACTAATGAGGCACACTTCTGTTTCTGCTCTAAATGAACCAAGAAGTAAAAAGTCACACTTGGCCTTATCATCCCAAAACTTCTTCTATTAAGTGACATTATTGTCAGCTAGGATTCAACTACCGAGTTAATTTCTGTCAACATTTTACTGACAAAAATGCCCTAATAGAATCTTTGACCTTCACTGGGGAGTTTAAATACAGCAAGCACAAATCATTAAGTATCAGACCATCCGTTTTCAAACCAAACACTACAGAGGCTGACATTTCACAAGGTCACTTTTCAAAAGCCTAACAGAAAAACGCTTGTTATAGCCCGTGAGGTCACACGCACTCCTCATATATAATGAGAGATATTAAATGTACCAAGGTCAGTTTTTGTTCAGATTTGCTTTAAACCTGGTAAATATGTTAGAAACATAATTCAGAAACAAATCAGTTCAACGAGGCTTTTACTAACGCCTAGTATAATACTAGGTATGCTACCTCTTTTTGTATCTTGTTTGCTTTTGTTATTTGCACAATTGTCACTTTTGCCTCATGTAACGTAACGTTTGCTTTTGTAACATGCCCACTTGTAATTTTCTCCTCATGTAACGTTACTGTTCCTATTGTGAAGCGCACTGACACCTTCGGGTAAAGTCTGCGCTATATAAAAACGCATAAAATAAATAAATAAAATAAATAAATGAATTAAAAAATACATTAAAATATGTTTAGGTTTACTGACATCCAAGAGTTATTATAATGGGCTCTTCTCAGGAGGTTATAAGATGTGATCAAATGCTGTATAGCTGTACTATACCTTTGTATTAATCCGCTGCTTTACGGCTTCAGGAGTGGCTCGGAAGAACAGGGGAAATCTGTAAAACTGGGGTCCAAACTAATTCAAGATAAAGGTAGGAGACTGGTTTGAGGAGAAAATGTCTCCCATCAGTGGCGTAACACAGGCACCCGCAGCCCCCGGGGTCTGGGGGGGTCCACATGCTGCAGAGGGCCCCCCTCAGCACAGTACTGGGCAGCCTGACAGCTTCTGATTAAATCTGGAGGGTCCCCCTCCATGTACCTTGCAGGGGGGACCCCGTCAAGTTTCGTTACGCCACTGTCTACCATGGGACATTCTGCTGATATAAGTCTTCCATGGGCAAATGTTTAAAAAATCTTGCGCGCCAAAATTTGTGTAATCTGAAATTCACAAATTCTGCTAAAAAAAACAGTTGTCAGACCCCTTTCAGAGGGCCACAGGACAAGCAGGGATCGATGGGCCCAACAGCAGAGGTTGAGACCTTTTACCCCAGATATCCCGGGGTCCGCCCTACAATGAAAGACTGTTTTTGTTTATCCCACAGGGGCTGTATCAGTTTAAGGTGATGCCCTTGGGGTTGAAAATGCTCCAACCACTTTTCAGCATCTGGTGAACTAAGCTCTATTAGGGCTGGAGGAGTTCTGTGTGGCCTACCTGGATGATATCTGCAGATCATAGCAGAACCACCTGAGACACCTAGGGCACGTGTTGGCTAAGATACAGGAGGCAAAACTGACCATCAAGGCAACTCCATGTCAGAAGGGGCCGTTCTCTGTAGTCTACCTTGAGCATGAGGAGGGTAACAGGATGATTTGCCCTTTGGATGCCAAGATTTAGTCTTTGATGAGAGATATCTATTACAGAGACTGAGGTGAAAGCCTTTCGAGGACTTACCAGGTATTACAGGAACTTTGTGGTGAACTATGGAAGAATAGTTGCCCCGTAGACTGCTTTGACCTCGAGGAAGCTGCTCAGAAAGGTGATCTGGACTCAGGAGTGACAAAAATCATTTGAGGAACTGAACAAGGCACTATACCGTGCACCAGTACAGAAAGCTGATGACTACAGTAAGCCTTTCATTATACAGACAGATGCCACTGACAAGGGAGTTGGAGCTTTTTTAGCTCCTCTGGATGACAAAGGTAGAAATCGTCTAGTAGCCTTTATTAGTAGCAGGTTACTTCCCAGGGAGCAGAACTGTGTGGCTATTGAAAAGGAGCACTTTGTCATAGTGAGGCCTCATGCAAGTTTTGCTCTTGTTTGGTACTAGGTTTGTAGTGCAAAAGGATCATAAACCATTGAAGTGGTTGATGGCTATGGAGCGAGAGAGAAACCCAAGTTGTTGATGTGGTCTATTTCTCTGCAATGGTTAGATTGTGTTGTGAAACACAAAGCCGGATTGAACCACAGGAATGCAGATGAATGGGGATGGACCTGCACCCCTGCCCTGTGTGCCCCAATGGGAGTGATATCTGGATCCTTGGTACAGATTCTGGGTCATGCGTGAACATGGATCATACGCATGCGCCATGACCTAGACCTGGCTCAGTGATTGCAGTGTTGTTAGTAGGGAAGTGGTGCACAAAGTGCTACCCTCACAGTAGTAAAGGGCTCTCATTTACGAAGATTAAGTAGCACCAGCCAGGTGGTGGCACCATACTGAGTTTTTGTATTCATTATCTTTAGAGTGGACAGGCCTTTTTACTAGTGTCACTTGAGTAGGGTCTACCGGCCAACTCATGTAAGGTTTTACTGCTGCGTGCATAACTCGCCCTTGGCCTACATAATATTTGTATGTAGCGCTGTACAGTACACGCATATCTGCCTGTGTGTGCTGTGAGGTATATGTGCCTGCATGTGGTACAGCACATGAAGACCTGTAGGTTCCATATTGAAAAACCAGGGCATAGTTTGCTCTGGTGTTTGGCAACCATGGCATTCTGATATCATCAGAAGTGGGCTCCAGAAAAAGACTCTTGGCCCACTTATTTTATTATATTTATTCTTAAAGAAATTAACGTGAATGCCTAAAAACTACATTTAGAATACTTGTCTAAGATCATGGCATGAAGGTGTTTTTCATTATAGGAATAGGGGTGATGCTGAGCTGGTGTGCAGATAAATAATTAAACCATCCGTAGTCCGTGCTGGTAACCGCGGTGGGGTGGCGGGCCACGTGGGGGGGGGGGGGGGGATTTTGATGGACGATGCAGATGGAAAATTAAATAAATAATTAGTTTTTGCTCTGCATTGTCCGTCGAAATCTCCCCCCCACCCCAACGCGGCCCCACCGCTGTTACCTGCATGGACCACGGCTGAACTAAACACATTAGTGCAGCCTTAAGATCGACTACATACACAGGTTCTCAATTATGCTTTCTTAAATTGACTCGGTTGATTTGCTACACAAGGTGACACAAGATGAGAGTGATTAAGTATAAAGTATACATTAGTGAATTGTTGCCAACATGAGTATTTTTCCTATTTGAGAGAGTTTGGTATAAAAAGCTCTTGTCTTTAAAATGTGTCATCTGATTGTGTCATTCTGCAGTTGTTCTTTTACTTAAATACAAAATTAGGACAGTGTATGTTGCAATTTCTTCTTTATTAGTATCAGTAAAACATTTGAAATTGTAAAGGAACATTGAATTGAACAGTGTGATAGCGGCTTTTTTTTCACTGTGTAATTCTTTTGTATATCTGTGATAATGTGTTATGGTCCTTCTGGCATTTATAAGCTAATGATGATAATAGATTCACCAAAGTAGAAGAAACCATCCTCTTCTGTCTGGTTGGAGTGTAGGAAAGAGTAATGTAGATTGTTCCATAGAGCACTTAGCCTCCCTCTCATTCCACATCATCTTTAGCAGGTGGCACGTGTGGCCCCCCTGGCATCACCCTTGTTATACACACAGGTTTTTTTTTACATAATCCCAAATAGATGTCTACAGGTATGCAGAAGGCATCCAACCAAAAAAGCTGGGTGGGTCAGAATCAGAGTCCAGTAATTCCCTGAATAGCAAACAAAGTTTCTGAAATTTAAAGACTCTGAAATAATGTATCATAATTAAATTAAATAACCCTAACAGTGACTAAAACATACATAGTCCATGACATAAAGGACAGATTCTTCATTGTAATTCATTGACACATTCCTTGAAATAAATATATTTATGTTTGTACAGATGCAAAAGACTTATACTGGGAAGCTAATCCCTCTCTAATACTGGATCAAACTACTTCTAATGTTCAGATAATGCAGAATGCAGCAGCAAGGCTGATCTGCAGAGTCCTGTATAGGCAGACCATATCTTTTAATCTGAAGGAACTTCATTGGCTACCTGTGATAATTTGTATCAAGTGTAAAGCTCTAACACTGGCTTTAAGAGCTTTCTCTGGACAGGTCCCTGCATGTCTGAGAAAAATTCTGAGCCCATCTAAGCAACGTGGAATGGTCAGATCAAACCATCTTCTACTGTCATGTCACAAAATTTGTGAAGACAAGGCAAGGAGGAAGATCCTTCACAGTCTTGACAGCCAAGCTGTGGAATACTCTCCCAATAAATCTGCTGAGAGCTGCCTATATCTCAATCTTTAAGGAAGAACTGAAAACCTTTCTCTTTGACTAAAGCTGACCCCTTCTTATTCATCTTCAATGGATGTACTGACTGTCAAATGTCCATGTGAGCACGGCAACGCCTCCTTGGATGCAGCTTTGCACTTTACAAATGGTGATTGATTGAATGCTAAGTGTGTCGAAAGGAATAAGACATTGGCTCTCCAGCTCCACTCATTCTTGATTTCACCACATTTTGATTACATGAAAACCACTTTTAGAATACTCCTTAGACATGTGCCACCTTCTTTCATGCCTACTATAAAAAGAAATAAAATTATATGGATTTTTTTTTGTATTCATTGTATAACACCAGAGCTCTTTATAACCTATCTAATGTCTCAGAGGCTTCTTATTCTCGCTACAGTTGCTCTATACAGCAATCCATCAACTGAAGATACAGCTAACTTTTTCAGGTGCTTCATGACTTCCATTTTACTTGTCCTCCATTGGAACTCTGTTCTAATTCTAACATCGCATATGAAAGCAAAAGGATCTAATTTGCTTCATGTAAGACCGTGAGTGTATATTTTAGAATGCATTTAAGCTTTAAAGAATAAAAGTGCCAAAAACTTTTAAAAGATTGAATGATCGGTTCATATGAATTTGCTTTTCCTATCTATTCTTAGACAGAACAGCCACACTAAGGGCTTCATTACGATGTTGGGCGGTCCGCCCGACATCTAGGTCATCAGTCCGACCGTTGAATTACAATACCAGCAGTCAGAGCACAGAGGTCAGGGGAAAGATCGCCGCCTTTGATAGGATGCAAGATCCTGTTGAGATAGCGTTTGGAATCCAATCCCTACAATGGAGGCGATTCCTGTGCAGGCACCGCCGTAAGGATTAGGCTGTCCCTTTCCGACTGCCTTCCGACTGCCTTTATAGTCTCTATTCAGCTAGCACTGGCTCCTCATGCTATTTTGTATCCTCGTTTAGGGAGTTGGAATATTCCTCTGCAAATGTGGAAATGTCCATATTTCCTCCTAGCCATTCAGTGAATAATGTGGTGCACAGTCAGTGTATCTCCCAAGCACTTTTTTGCTTCTGTGCCCATGTCTGTAACATGACGCAGGTGAAAAGACAAAGAATTCCCTCATATGGATGTGGCCATGCCTCCAGTCAATTGAGGGGAAGCTCCATTGTGATGCGCAATTGCAAAATCTGCAATGGCATGATCCATATTATAGAAGGGGCAGCACAAGGATCTGCAGGTCCTTCCATACTACCAAAGTACACAAGGAATGGGGGAAAAAAAGACACAACCACCCGTTACACAGCAGGACACTAGTATTAGGCATTGTTGTGCTTGTCCCATATAATGCACCAACATATGAGGTAGACCTTTTAAAATGTGACATATTTGGGTCTAAAATTCATTGTTTGCTAATAGTATTACTCACGCAAAAGCTATAAAATTAAAAGAGCAGCGATTTCAAAATCCACAATCTTTCTTAAAGATTTTGCATAGTGTGAATACTTAACGTAACAGTGACAGTATAATCAAACACACATTTGTTTCACTGATTGCTGAAAAATGTACACATTCTACGGCAATTTCAAGCGCACAGTGCGCCATTTTAATTGCTGCTCTATAAAACAAACAAACTCAAAACACAAGTAAAAGGTGTTTTATTTATTTTTCCCTTCTATTAGACAATCTATTCCTATATTGAACCGTCTTTTTATTTTAAAAAAAAGTGGTATGCATGTCCTCTTTAAGACTTGACAGGGTACTGGAGAGAGAAATCATGTAAACTCATAAAGCAGGCAGGTTTAAGGTGGTGGGCTGCATTTTTTGCAATGAAGGGACAGTGTGCTAGTCAAGGTGCAAAAGTAAGTAACTTCCATAAGGCCTAATCTTTCTGAAGTACTGGGAAATTGTATGATTTGAGCACTGCACCGTGCTTCTCTCCTGCAAGCACAGAAGTATAAAGTCAGCATTTTAACTTTAATGAAACTGCCAAAGTGATAACAGGATGTGAGTCTGTTCATCAGTGAATAATTAACAGTACCTTCCTCAGGATGTCTAAACATCAAATAATACCTGCTCATTATTTATCTAATGGCAAGTAAACCTAGGCAGGCTTTTTATTAATGTTGTTTGATAAGTGTTTATAATGAGTTATGATCTGAATATGTATTGAAGAAAGGAAAAAGGTTCCTCAGTGTATGGAGTCTGGGAGATTCCTAGACGTATTCAGAAGTTATTTGCATAATATTTTTTTAAACCATATTTAATATTTAACAATAATTGTTCCTCTCTGAGCTGCTCTTCCAGTAACACCATACTTAAGAATTCACAGATACGGAAAGGCCTGTTTGCAGCCACACTCTCACAGACTTCATTTCTGGAAAGGGTTCAGGTGTCTTGAATCCCGGCATAAGGGAAGAAGGGGACAAGATAATTAAAGAATCCATTCTATTAAAACACTTTTCTTTTCAATAATTCAGTTCAGCAGTAAGAACACACACAGCTTTCCGCACATACTTGTCTCTTATTATGTGTCTGGGCTTGGTGATATCGGATACTAATGATTCACATCCAAAATCTGAACCAGGAGCAGAGCCTGTGTCAGCAAAAATTATTAGAATGGTCTATTTTTGGCCTCATAGTCCCTACCATATTGATGTAGCCCAGAAAAGCACCCCATAAATGTAGGAAGCTAATTCTCTCCAGCCAGGCATCAGACTGATCTACCCTCCCTAATCTAAGGAACCTAAAGATGACCTTCAATGAATGCAAATTAACTGCCCCATCTATGTAATCCTTAATGGTCACTCCGTGTTACTGTGATGTTATGTGTTTCTGAAATCATGCTCACGTGATTGAAATCCATAAGTAGGAATAGTGCCCCAATATGACTTTTAAAAATTACAGGAATAGTGATAGTGTTTTTTCAGAAGTATACTATTTAAGAATGTATAATGTGGTAAGATAATTCATTGGGTTAATTTATTGATTGCCAATATCTCTGCAATATTAAAATGTGCTCTGGCTGACTCACACGTTCATCCTTCCCCATAGTTTACAAACAAAGAGTTCCATTAAGTTGGGTAACAGTAGCACATAAAGATAGAACGCTAAAAGAGCAGAAAGTGGTATATCTGTGCAGAAATAAGTGCTGAACTGTGCACCGCTGAGGGCAGTACCGAGAGCGTATCACCGGTTTCACACTATGAGGAGGATGAAGCAACCTAAATCATGTTGAAGGGTGACACACACAGTTTATGGCCCTGCCTCCTCACCAGTTGGATTGTTTTGGCATCTCCACCCTTGCAGTCACTCAGAGAAGTGTTCCACGAGCTGCTTGCTGCACAGAACAAAAATGGTGGTGGGACCACAGAATTCACCAGGACGTGAAGCATGTCAAACCACAGCTTCTTCTTTGCTGCCATACAAATGCTATAAATTCCAGGATATGGGACTGAATAAATATAATAAATAACACTTTTCAAAATGAATTCTATGTAGCAAGCTTTACTTTAATTCATGCTGCCTTGTTCAGTTTACGGAGCAAAATGCTTTGCGGTTCTGTCACTGGTGGGGTCCTGTGGTAATTCTGATAGCTAGGGATGGAGATTGAGTATTATTATGTCCAACTTGGAATGCTCGCTATAAGGGTTCCAGGATAGACAGAGGAAAAGTGTTGAGTTGGTGGATGAGGTTCAATAAAGGATAGCTACTCACCATACCATCTCTGTAATTCCAGAATTTCTTAACCGCTCAACAAATAGCCCAAACTTCCTTTTCTATCACTGAATAATTAAATTCAGTTCCGTTCAACATGCATGAGGCAAACACAATTACCCTTTCTCCCTTTACATTCTCCTGTAAAAGAACTGCTCCAAGATCCTTCATCCGTAGCTACTAAAGTTTTCTGCCCTGGTACAAAAGCCTTAATCTCCGTCGTCTTCTTAGATTTCGCTCTCAAATCTTCAAATTCTTTTAGGCCTGACTAGTTTCACAAAAATTCGAACCCTTGCTGTCAAATCACCTTAGAGCAAGAGACCTTTTGCTAGGTTGGGTGTAAAGCTACTATACAATTCGAACAAACCTAGAAATGATTTTAAACTTGTTACTAGGATCATCAACTTTACAAATGGCATCTACCAATTCCTTTTTAGGCGTAATCCCATTTCCAGATATTGTATGCCCCAAATAATTGACTTCATTCTTTTCAGTTTTGCAAATATCCTTTTTCAAAGTTATTCTAGCTTTATCTATCCGGAATAAACAAAAACCTCACCCGCAAGTTACAAAACATCCAGAACGCTGCCGCAAGACTGGTCCTCGACCTACCACGACACTGCCACATCTCTCAACACCTGCGCACGCTCCACTGGCACCCCATCGAGACTAGAATCACCTTCAAGATCCTCACCCATGCACACAAAGCCCTCCACAACACCGGACCAGCATACCTTAACAGCTGAATCAACTTCCACTCACCCCAAAGAACCCTACGATCGGCCCAGCTCTCTTATGCCGTGGTCCCCCACGCCAGAAAGACCAGATCAGGAGGCCGCTCCTTCTCCTTCCTCGCGGCCAGAGCATGGAACGCTCTACCGCTCCACCTCAGGCAGACGACGTCACTCCCCATCTTCAAGAGAAACCTCAAAAACTGGCTCTTCGACAGACCCCCTCCTTGATAGACTGGAACCTGCACCTCCCCTCCTCCCCAGCGCCTTGAGACCCTTACGGGTGAGTAGTCGCGCTTTAACAAACCTGTGATTGATTGATTGATCTAGGATGTTAAGAACTTTATTCACCCTCTAATTGTGTGCATCCCATGTTGCTCCACAATTTAGCACATCATCCTGGAAGCAACGGACTCTACTAATATTTCCAAACTTTTTCCTCATAATTCTTTGAAATACAGACGCTGCCGACACTAGATCAATTAGCATCTTAAGGAATTCAAAAGAGCCCACGGGAGTTATGAATGAGTCAGGTCTTTTGATTGTTTATGCAGTTTGATCCGATGATAAGTTAAGACCAAATCAAGAGCGGTATAATGTTTTCCCTCTGAGGTGCTAGATAATATTTCTACAATATTGGGTGAAGGGAATTTATCTACTACAACTTCTTTATTCAAATTCCTTGGGTCAATGTATAACCTTATATTGCCATTGGGTTTCCGAGCAACAACCAAAGAAGGCATCATATATGTTGCTTCTATGTGTGTAATTATGACTTTGTTTTGCAGATGCTCCAACTACTGTCTAACAGCCTGAATATTTAAAAGAAGTTTAATTACTTTTGAGACATAAGGGCAGCATTTTTCTTTAATACAATTTTGTGATAATAACCTTTTTCTGATATAAACACATTGGGAAGTCTGTTCATAAAACTCTCACAGCCATCATTCAACACTTGATTTCATTTGTCCAAAACTTCTCTCACACACCTATGAACTGTGTTTGGGTCTAAATGAGCCCCTAAATCCTTTTGATGCAGCCACTCCAAAATATTATCACCTTTGAAGGCTATATACACTTTCCCCACTGTGGATTTACCTCTGAACTCTAAAAGAGAATGGAAATAGGAGTCCATCTTAATGGCAATTCCCCCGGGACTAACATACATTTAGTCAAACATTTTTTAGAAACTTCTTGTGATATGATTGTTCATTTGAAGCAAGAATCAAACATGAGCTCGATCAATTTACCATTTTCCCCTACCTTGTCTATTGGATTACCTTTACTCATACTGCCCATCTGCAATACAACTTCCTCACAAACCTCTTTAATCCTTTCATTACTTCCTTCCTTACCACCAGAGACACTTCTACAACATTTAATAAAGTGTCCTCTTTTCCCACATTTTCTGCATACAGTCTTAACTGTAGGAAAAACCTTACAATTAGCCAAATGACATACAAATCCACAATGAGAAAATCTCCCTTTAAAAGAGATTTTGTCTGTATTCTTCTGTTTTGGTTCTACCACATGAACCTCTTCTGTACGAACTTTATCGCCCATCCTATTTTCCCCTTCCAATCTTAACTTCTTAAAACAGCAACATGTGCTCCACCCCTTTTGTTGTGGCTACAACATCTGCAAGAGGGGGGCTCATCCTTCAGCCATAGCTCCTCCCTCACTTTATCAGATTTTCAGCGTAACATGAACTAATCGCTTATCTTTATATAGAATTCTCCTCCAAATTTACAACTGACTGCCAGCTTCCTCATGGCGGTTACATACTCTTCTACTGATTCAACTTCTTTTTGTACCCTGTTCCCAAAATAAGATCTTTCTAATATAGTACTAAGCCTGGGTAGATAATGTAAATCAAGTCTCTTTAGAAATAGAGATCTTCGATCCAAAAACACCCCAACAGTGTCCTGTCCCAGGTTTAAGAGACTTAAATGGGGAGGCAGTTGTTTTACCACAGCAGCCCAGGCCCTATGGAACAGTCTACCAATGAGCATTAAAGCGGCTCCCACACTGCTGAGTTTCAGGAAGCTAACAAAAGCCTGGCTTTTTAACCTCTAGGTACCCAGTACCCTCACCTGACTGCCAATCAACCAGCACCAAGACACCCATGGGTATTCGAGCGCTTTATAAACTTTTTAACATAACATTAATTTCAAATTCAATGAAGCCACTAGATTCCACCTGGCTGAACTCAAGAAGATTACAAAATCCTTCCTGGCCCTCAGCTCCTAAACAAAGTAGCAAAAGTGCAGATTTCCTTTCTGCTCCTAAATTATTCCACACACTCTTGTGTGATTTAAGAATCCTTTTTTCCACTTCCTCCATTTTATATTTCGTTTCCTCAGATATAGAATTAAAAACTGAGGAGTAATAACATTCTGCATAGTGTACAAATCAAATTGATCACACCAGTTACCAATAAAGGCACATGAACCACTTATATAACAGCTAGATCTAAAGAGCTATATATATTAAGAGAATAAATTAAATCTCTTCATGGAAACAGAACATTTTCCTTATAGGTACACATAACTTAACAAATTATATGTTAAATACGATCACACCAAACACATCACAATGGTGTATGTCTCAGAATATTATAAGATGTTCAGCTTTAGTTAAGAAAAAATGATGCAGACACACAAAATGACATCCTCCAATTCAACCATGACCCATAGGTTCAATACTGTCACACATATATAAATATGTGTACCTGAAGATATATCTATTGATATTGTACAACTGTTGAGAAGTGAAAACGGTTTATCTTTTTTGATTGTGGTACTAGACATGTTTTCTGGATCGGCTGAGGCACTCTGTGTGAGAGATATCACATTGAGTACCGTTAAAAGATTCTTAGTAGAGCTATTTCGCAGGGAAGGATTTCTCAGAACTGTCTTAATTGACAATGGAGTGCAGTTTTGTTCTAAAGGCATGGAAGTTTTTTTATAAATGTGGTATTTTACTTAAGTGCTTTTTGTATCAGCCAGGGCCCAACAGTATGGTAGAGTATTTTGATCACACTCTAAAGGAGGGTCTATAATTAGATAAAGTTAATCAGTTAGATTGGAAAAAAGAATCACAGAAAAGACTAACTGCTTATAATTGCACCACACTCTTTACCAACAAAACATCTTTTGAGCTTTCTAGAGGTATAAGACAACATAATAAATTGGTTCCCAGTGGATGGTTTGGAGGAAAGGTGGGGTGGAAGTCTCCACAGAAGGTTACTTGGAGATTGAAAGATAGCATATTTGTAGCAAAGAGGGAAAAATATTTGATGTGGAATCCCCCCCAAAAAAATCCAGTTTTATTTTAGTGATTTGGTGGCACCTGTGGGAAATCTAAGTTTACAGAATGCAGAAAAGCTTTAAAACGCCTCAAAAATGCCATTAAGACCACAGATGGTTGAATTTGGAACCTCAGTATAGTTGTTCTAATTAAGAGAGTTAATGATGTCAATTCTAATGGAAAAATGAAGATGTCTCTGGGAAAAAATATGGAAATTGCAAATGGTGAAAATAAGGGTTCTAGTTTAGGTAGAAGAAAAAGAGACCTTCCCATTTGTGGTGGGATAATTCTGATAGCCAGAGATGGAGTTAAAGTATTGTTATCTCAAACTTGGAATGCTTGCTCGGAGGGTTCCAGGATAGTCAGTTGGAAGAAAAGTGTTGTGCTGGTATATGAGATTTAATAAAGGATACCTACATACAAAACCCTCTCTACTTTCTTTGCTGACAGTTTTACAGTTGTCACAACTTCACAGGTCCCGCAAACATTTTTTTTAATAACGGAGAGCCTAAATCACTACTTTAAACCAATAGTTTACTCCTTGGTTTCTCTCCTTGTAATTCTCATTATTTAATAATAACTTGTTTCAACATAGAATTTATACCATACTCCTGTTGTTTCACAACACTGTACATACCAGATGTAACTATTACCAAACGTACTGTACCTAATTTACTGACATTTAAAGAATGGAAAGGATCCCAACTCATGGCTTTCAGATGACTGGCCAGCATTTGTCTTCTGTTTTTGTATAACTTTATTCAGGTAAACTATACTGCGCAGTTGTGAAGACACTATTGTAGAACCTCAGGGCTTAATGGTATGGTTGACAGTGTGGATGTTTTAATATTAAAATGTGGCATCCAGAAGGGGAAAGATGAAAATCAATCCCTAACACGACCACCCATTTCCATTCACTCTGATAGAGAGTTTAGAAATGTTCCATTATCCAATGTCTGAAATTTAACCAAGAGGTATGGTAGGACCAGCATGCATACTGTGTGACCAGGCAACTTGATGGCAGCTATCTCTGTTCTCACTAGTCCAGCATCCAGATTGTTTGGAGGTGAACAACTTGGTTTGGAGACATTTAATAACCGTTTTCTCCACGAGTGAAGTTTGGTGCCTGATTTCAAGTTTTAAACGTTCATGTGGCCTTGTTAAGTTTCCTAATTAGGTGGGTGTCAAACTTTCAAAGCCAATAAGCTTGCCTTTTACTTTTATGTAGTGGCCCCTTGACAAAGTCAACAGGCTTGTATTATATATTGATGTGGTGATTCCCTGAAAAAGACGATAGGCCTGCTTTATTAAAAATGATATTCCCTTACATAGTGATGTTCTATCTGGTATAGTTGGGGCGGGTATTGTGATATTGGGAGTAATGACCCACCAATGTGATTTCAGAATGTTACAAAAGGTATTTACATCTGCATGGTGTATACATTTGTAAATGAATAAATAGTATTCAGTAGGGTGTGTAATAAATGCACTTTTCCTTTTTCAAAGAAGAAGTACAGACTGGACAATGATTTATTGAGTGTTGTTGTTGCATGCCAATACATGGGGATTACTTGTCCCCAATTTCTTACAAGCAATGTATTCAAAGGTACTCATAAGACCAAATTTACAACCAGCATGAAAATGTTATGCTCACCAGTACAGCCAACCAATAAAGACTCCGAAATCCTGATGACAAGTGAAATATGATTGTGACTCCAAAGGTGAGAAAAACCATTCTTGTTTAAAAACACCACCCTACACCTTGAGTGTAACAAGAAGAAATCCTCAACAGTCAAAAACACTAGTGTTTGAGTAAGTGCAGGCAAACAGTGTTCATTTGAAAACAGCGGATGTAAAAAGGATATTAGTTTACATCATAATGATGATTATGCTTCATATGCACCTAAAGTTTAACTACCGATTTAATATGAAAGATTAAATAAGAAAGATAAGAAAATGTCCTAATTTGTTTATGTAAATGTATACATTTGTAATCAGAATAGTCACCTTCAGTTCACTGCTGATGTTTCTTTACCAGAAACTAGCAATACAAGAAAAAAAAAACTAGTCCCAAAAAAATCATCATTTTCTTTGTTTTCTTTTATTGCTAGTTTTAAGTTAAGGCAGTTTAAGACCCACTCAGAAACTTTGGTGGTCTGACTTCGATCTCCTTGAGTTTCTTAAGGCAGACTGCTTAAGCTAAGGCTTTTTCATTAACAGACGTCTAGTTGCCCGAACTCTCAATCACTGGCCCTCAATTGTCAACCTAAACAGCATACGAGAGGCCACATGTTCACACGAATCCCATATTATACGTACTTCCTCTATGCACATTGCCTGGAGACAGGTATTATCTATCACTGCCTGGTTGTGTTGTATTTCACTTGCGTTTATATATAGCTTAATACCTCTGACAACGCACCAACGTGAACTGGAGCTAAATAATATACTACTTGATTGGACATGCTTTATTTGAATCTTGATGGTTCATAGAGTGACATTGTTGGGTGTTTCATGTTCTCTGTGGTCACCTCAGTTGTTGTCTTAGCTTGTTATATGTCACTGCAACTTGGTGCATATTGGAGTAAAATGAGTGAAAGATAGCATGCCTAAACTACTATGGAGTTGATGTGTTTCGATGGGAGTGCAAAGTAATGTAATTAGGCCTATTTGGGGAGAATTTTGATTTTGTGTGCAATTGGCACAGGCTGCTCATACCAGGTCATTGTGTAGCAGCGCTTATACGAGAAGAGGATTGGAGTAGGGTGGAGATAAAGAGTGTGATAGACAGCGGCACATAGGTTTTTTGCCTACCGACCTAGAGGGAGAGTTGGTCCAAGATGTATGGTGAATATGTTCCTTAATTCTGTGCTGTATATGAAACCATTGTGATTGATAATCATTGTTTTTGGTGGTAGGTTTTACCTACATCTGTTGTAAAACAGCCAGGTTTTATGACATTTTAGGTAATCTTGGTTGTTTGTCTTTGCCTAGCGGACAGTTCCAAACGTTTAATGCATGTAAAAAAGGAAGCCACAGATGTGTCTAGTCTTCTAGGAATGAACATTCAGCCAAGATGATAGTCTAAGGTTGTGTGTGTTCTATCTTTGTGTCCTTACTTGGATTTAGGAGGGGTCCTTGTCATGTTTGGCCCCATAGACAATGCAAAATGCCTTGCCAGTAAACAGCTGGTCATGGGTTGCCAGTAAAGTTCTTGGACGGCTGGTAAGATATGGTTCCATAAGTGAAGGTCTAGGAAAGTTTTTTCCATTGCATTTTTGTTTCCCAACAGGCTTTGAAGCAGTATGAGCCGGGCTTCTTTGACTCCTTCGCACAACTACACATCTGTGGTGCACCAGGCTTGCCACTGCCAAATTACACTGTATAAAAATCCCAATAAGAATATAAAAGTTTACTAAACAACATGACTGAAAGCTTCATTTTGTTGAAATTTAGATGACAGATGCCCATGTAATCCTGTGCATATTAAATTCGCTGGGTCACATTTATTCAGAGCCCTGTATTGCAACAAATGTTGTATTTGAAATTGATATATAACTAAAGGCTTTATAATACGGGTGCTTCTAAAATCGCAGAAATGCATTAGGAACAAACCGCAGATACAGAAGAAGGAATCACAAAGTTAACGTAATAATATACAGTGTAGACAGTCTGTGATCAGTAAAGGGACAAAAGCAACCTACAAAACTACAACAAAAAAATCTAACCACGCAGGAAATGAATGAATGTAAAGAATTACTGCCAGGTGCAGTTATTTATAATTTATACAACACATATTTCCTTCAATTTTTGTTTTAATTGCTCCTTTTAACTTATCGATATCTCGCAGTCACTACCTTGGAGATGAGGATGTACGGATTAAACATCTCCAGTGCTCCGTACTCATGCTATTGGGTGGAAGTAAACATATCTAGTGTAATGGTTCAGAGTAGGGGAGTGGATATATCCGGCATTTGTCAGAAAGAGCCTCTAAAGTAGAGTATAACACAGACGCAAAAGCCAACATGCTGAGCATGTGATTAGTGACATGTTTTTCATATCCCTGTTTTATCATTAATTTAAAATGTGTGAACAAAAAGCCTATGCGACTCGAGCCTTAAAACGTTCAAACTCGGGTTGTTTTCATGGCATGGAAAAGGATAACAGTGCCAGCACAGAGGGTCAGCCAAGCAGGTACAGACAAATAAGCACAGCACTCCTCAAACAAGCTGCAGTGTCTAGTCCCGCAATGGCGGAGGTAAGTAAGTAAGTAAGTACATTTTATTATGCATAATTAATTAAAATCATTGCATATGGTGATCATACAAAGAAAACACAATTTCTTGTTAATATAGCTTCTGTATATATAAAATAAAAAGAACACTTTTCTAAAAATCGGAAGATATTATACAATATAAAAAGAGAAAAAGTTAATATTCTTAGTCCCGCAATGGCGGAGGAGCGTCGCCCCACTACCTGGCGCAGAGCCAGCAAATGAAAAATAAAACAATGTCATTGTTTTCTTTTTCATTTGCCGGCTCTGAGCCAGCTTGCTCAGAAAAGGACGGGGCATGGGGAGGAGGAGTGATATGTGCACTCCCTAAGTGCGCATATGGGTCTGACCAGTCGTCTGAGGCCGACCAAAACACACATGCGCACTTAGGTTTCTCCAGCCCGGCTACATTAAACAGCTGGGCTGAAGAAACCCCCACAGACTCCCTGGTCTGAGCGGGGCATTTTTCCTGGATGCTCAAGCCAATCCCGCGCTGCTCTCATATTATTAATAGAGCAGCGCGGGGATTCCATGGAGTTTATGATGCGACCCCAGTGCTTGCTGGGACCAGGAAGGGCGAGGCACAAGCGGACGGCAGCTCTAAGTAAGTGTTTTTTGGTAATATTTTTATTATTAACCCCCCCCCCCAAGCATGTGCTCCTGCTCTCGCGCTCCCCTGTGCCCACTCCACCTGCCTCACCACCTCTTTATTGTGGCGGCTGCCACTGCAAACAAGATAACCGTTTAAGAATAGAGGGGAAAGACTTATTACGTAGTGTAGCTGAAATACAACTCCCTTGATTGAATCATTAATGGCCTTCCGTTTTTTTAAATGTATTAAACAATCATAAAACAACGGAGGGAGTTAATGGAGCACAATAGGTATAGTTGTGTTCGCCAGTCACTCATTTCATGTTACATGTTAGACAATGCAGCTGGGAAACCAATTATTATAGTAAGGGTGAAGGGTAGCGCTTAATATGTGAAAGAAAGAGAGCCCCAACCTCTGCTCAGAAGATGCGGCTGGTGCAATTAAACATCAGTGCATCGGATACCAAAGATGGTAGCCGTAAATCCACCACATGACTACCAAACACTCCCTGCCCCTTTATCTCACTGTTGCAGGTTCCTGCTTTCTCCCTTTTTGATGTTTTTTTCCGTCCTTCTCTTCCTTCATCTTTCCACTTTGTGTGTTTTCCCCTCTCTTGCTCTCGATCAATGTCTAATTATGAAAATAAGTGTCGGTCCCCAAAGATGAGTGCCAGTGGCCCCCCACCAGGAATCACCGCCTCAAACTGGGCACTGTTGAAAGAAGAATGTTTCGTCAGTGCTTTTGTGCCTTTAAAACTGTAACCATGTTCATGACCCACCCGGCGTCTGGTTCCATCAGTAATACCTTTGACATAGGTCCCAACTACACACAAGGAGAGAGTCTGTGTTGTAGTAATTGAATTAGCATTACCCGTATTGCCAAGTATGCGCCACACTAGAGGACATACGATGCCAAGAATCTTACAGCCCTACTTTGTTTTACAACTAATTCAACTTTTTACTTAGGATAAATAATGTCAATGACGTTTATTTATGCCCTCTGTTTGCGACAAGCATGTATTATCCCAACAAAGACTCCTGGTGAACAGAAAAATCAAAATCAAATGAATATTTTGTAGATACACTGATCTATATTGCTTCATAGAGGCTCTATTCAATTCCTAAACACAGTAATATACGTTTTCCAAAAAAAACACAAGTAGAGAATTCACATTAACACACCATGGCACAATCTCTAGAAATGTAGATCACATCTTCATTCGCTAGCCCTATATACATTTTTTCTAAGTTAGTTATACTGAAAGAAATCCTTCATCTCTATCCTGCTATATAACCATTCATGGCTTGTTTGGTGTACTATAATGTAATCTGAATGTATATATGACATCACAAGCAGCAGCAGCAGTCAAATCTCAATTTAAAAATACATTTATTTAAAGGAATACACAAACCCCTCATGTTTCCACTCGCGCCGTCCAAGTGTTTTTGCAAAGAGACATGAAAGTTTGACTGCAAACCAAATATCATTGGCAGCACTAAAGGCAGAGAGTATCACACTGACACAAGCGCAAAACGCAGAACAGTGCAAGCGCGCCATGCTCAAATGCAATGGGAAATCCAAGGCGCTCGAGAAGCCACGCGGAGGATCTTCAAAGAAACCTGTAGACACCAAACTGTTTGAAGAGTCCACAGCATCCTTTCAAAGCAGCACCCTAAGCACATTCATTTCATTTGCAGAGCTAAAAATCAGGCCAGGTAGATGATTATGGCAGAAACGCTTCATCTTCCAAGTAAAAAGCTATCTGCAGCATCCCAAGGACTCCAGGCAACAGCTGTAAACTTTGGCCTTTCTCCCTTGCTGAGCATCAATCCATACTGTGCAGCTGCTCGTCAAGCAAACCAATTGGCATTGAAATTCACATTCATTTTTATTATTATTCTTTTCTTGTTCTGCTTGGGACGAAATTTCAGCTGCAGAACAAAGACGTTTTGCGTTGAGTCACAAGAAATCCTGCAAGAGGATGCCAATCAGTGATGAATTTGTAAAACAAAATAAGTACCAAGGCTCTAGTGAGGAGGCCTCAGAAGCTTGCAAGACACACTGCCACTGTCGTCATTGCAAATGACAGAACCTGCACAACTACTACTAACCAGCCCTCTACAACTGTGACAATTCAGCCTATTCCAGGCCCCCAAAGCTATAGAAATGGGTTGGGAGGCAGGTATTAGTTGTTTTTAATGCATACTGAATTAATAAACAATTGCTGTTCTGTTCATCTCTAATTTATACGAACAGTGCCACCATGTGGCAGCTGTCATAAGTGTCAGTGTAGACAATTAAGAACTAGTACTGAGCACCGGAAACCACTGGCTCAAATTAAGCATTGATGCCAATGTGAGTTAAAGAGTGAGTTCCAGTTTAGAAAGTACTCACGCTAAAGGAATTACCTGTAGGTGCTCCGCCCCCATACTTATAGGAAGCGTAAATCTGAGTGTGCAGTAAGACAATGAGCATGTGTATAAGGTGTTCACCTCACAAAATCCCATGGGATTTCCACAGGTTATAGAATGACATACATTGTTTCATTATTTATAAAGTGCATACATTGAATCATATCAGAAATTCTCTATCCTGGTCACAAGTGTCATAGAAAATAGCAGTAAATATGTTTCTTGAAGGAAGCTGGATAAAACTGTTGACTGCGTCTCAGAAAAATGAAAAACGTACACATATCTTGTACTGTCTGTTGTGTCACTTATTAACAGCCACAGAGCACACTGCACCACTGTTTCAGTTTGGTTTTCACTTACTTGGATACAAAAGAAGGCTGCCTCCATACTGGATTCCAATTTCAGCTCACCCCAAGCATCAGTCTTTTAAGTCATTTTTTCAGACCTAAGTCCACACATTAAGGATGCAATGTGTACCAGCTGAGGATTAAGTGCAACATCTATACGGAAAACTGTTCTGTTGACCATGTAGAAGCCACAAAAAATGCAATATAGTAAATCCATGACAGTCAAGGTGCAAACCAGCTAGTAGAACTAGATTGGTATAGTAAACAGTGTACCTAATTAGTGAACTGGGAACGGACTAAGCAGACCTTACAGCAACAGGGCACATTAGGTTAAACACTTCTAGCTCAAACTAAATCCTGCTTTAAAATTTAAGTGCTTTGGGACAAATTACTAACTGGTTTTTGATTTGTTAAACTTCGTACTAAAGATTCTGTTTTATTTAACTTCACAAGCACTTATACCACGAAGGAGTAAGATCACAAGAATTTAGGATTTTTGTAATTAAAGATATGGTGTGACCATGTATTATAAGGGATTAAATGCCATCTGCTGTAAGAACATAGCAAATCACCTCGGACAGCCATGACGATATGAAGGAACTCGTCTTTCGGCCTTCTTGATCTACATGGTTACGGAACTCCTTGGAGACTGGCAATGTCCACATAATGTACAGAGTCTGACACCCAGGGAGATCTGGGGCAGGGCCACAGGTCCTATGATAATGTATCAAGCGATGCTCATTCAGGTGTAATGGCGCGCATGTCCGCAAAGCAGAGAAACAACACCAAAGCATATATAAGGAGAGGAAGTTAACAAGGACTGAATGAGTGTAGGGTTATATTGCTTGGACAACAGGGATATAAACACTTTTCCTCAAACAGCACTTTCCCTCAAGCTCAAATAGTCACTGAGTTGAAATGACAGGTATGGCATGTTCCAATTCACAGAGGAACTCTACTGTTGCCTACAGAAAAGTGTGTTAGAAAAAGTTATCTGGAGCAGGGAAGTGTTTTAAACATAGTACAGAGGTAGACAACGGCGGAAACGTTGATCACACTTCCCCTGCTGTGTTCCCTTAGTATGAAGAATATTAGTCAATCAGGTTTGGTGTGCACTGACTACTCCAGCACCTGCCGTTGTTTGGTGCTAACTGCAATGCAGGGAGATGCTGAGTACAAGAATGGAGGGGTGCACCACCCGTATAAATAAAGAGAGTTTTTTTCAATAAGTCTTATAGTTTTTGTTAAGTTGTTTTAAGCAATCCTTTATTGCAAAAATCCAAATATAGGAAATTGTCAGCCAACGCGTTTCGTTCATAAAGATGAACTTCTTCAGGGCTAAAATTTATAATATAAAATACATAAGTACATGTATACAACCAAAACAAACATGTGTATATACATGACACAAGACTTGGGTGATACAGAAGTGAGCATGGAAAAGGGGGGGGAACAGTGAGGGTACGGTGGTAAGGTCAGTACTGCCTGTGAGGCAAAAGTTCGGAAAGTGGACAGGGGGGGAGCAGAAGTGCAATAAAAGAAGGGGAAAAAGAATGAGGTAGGTATCGTAGGTCCCAAACGAAAAGAGTGGTTGGGTAACGTAAGGAATCTAATAAGTAATGGATAAGAAACATCCGTGCTGGGGTAGAGAACATGGTGTATTTTGCTAAAAAAAAAAAAAAATCATACAATTCATGTTGATCAAAATACTCAATATTAAAAATGCGGGGCCCAAACAAACAGAGCGGCCAGGCAGAACCCTGCATGCAAATATGTGCCCAACTAAACCTATGATGTGAGCATGTGGCGTAACCACGGACATGACGTCAGTGATAATGCAGGTGATAGAAGCAGGGCTTCGTGGACGTCATTAGAGAGGAAGGGGAGCAGTTCGAGAAGCAGGCTAGAGGAATCCAGAGAACAAAATAATGTGACAGAAGAAGAAAAAACTCTCGCAAAACTTGTACATTGAGAGGGAGCCCTGGGAACAGATTCCCCATTACAGTGCAGCTGCCTTGTATGTAAATAAAGGCCCAGTGCGCATCCTGGTTAGACGTATTTCAAAACAAGCAAAGCACACATGTCAGCATATGCACCGTTTTCTAAACTATACCAGCCCTAATAGAAGCTGCTATGGAAAGTGAGATGTGCACAAAATCTCATCATTTGCTGCCTGGCAGCCTTTAAATGTTACTTACAAAGAACGCCGTTTCTAATATTGGGGTTGTGTGACTCAAAAGAGAATATAGAGCGAATACAAGGGTATTCACTCTCTTTACATTTCATCATCATCATAGCTCCTAATTATAAAAGAGAACAGTGAAACTGGGCGTATCGATAGCTTCGCAAAAACCGAAACGATCAAGCAGGGAGGGAGGGGGCTGTGAAGGCCGATTATGCACCAGCAGGGCCAGGCGCCATTCAACCTGAAATCAGCGTCGCCGCTGTGTGTCTTATGCAGCCCGAGTCCGACATTTGGATGACATACTGTGGACTGATTGCTAAACCTCAGGAGGCGCCCCCATAACATTTAACCTGCATTAAATAAGGTCACGATTCGTTGGCTCTGTCAACAATGGGAATGCGTTTTAACCCTTTGCAGCCAGGGCTCTGAAATCTCCTGTATTCATCACTAGCCCGGTAGCCTCTCCGGCCCGCATTATCCCTAAGCTCTGCGAGTTCCTGGCACGCCGGGTTAATTACATTTCACTGCAGGTTGGTATTTACCATAAGAATAGAGATTTTCAGGTTCGCCTCTATATTCATACAGCTAAGCTGAAAAAAGATGACTCCATAGAGACTCGTGTCCCGCTGTAATATCTTATGCAGTCTGAAAATCCCTTTCAGAAGGATATTCACATGGCGCGGATCCCCACCGAGAATTATCACAGCTCTACCTGAGAGGTGTAATTGCAGCTCGTGTTCAGGGAGAGATGCAGTTTTCCCAAGGACAGCACAGGTCAGATAGGCACAAAAGTAAAGACTCTATCTGCACCTCCAGGTCCACTCACCAGGATAGGACAATGGAAGCGCGAACAATTGCCGCAATTAAATCAGGATCACACGGGTGCCGACAACACACATTTACCTCCAGTCAGTAGAACCCACTGCCCATGAAACCCTAAAAAAAGAACGAACATGCGTTCTTATCAGAATATTCATTCGGGATTTACACATGCTCGGGCCATTACCACTTGGAAATCTTCAGGCTTGACCATCACAAATGGGTAATCACTTAGGCAAACAGTGACACCAAACGTCACATCGAGTTAAAAACTAATGTATGACGGTATTCCGCATGTGGCACGCATGCCTTTGCGAACGCCGTAATTTGAAAGACTGCGCCTTTAGCACTCATTTGTTAAGCAAGCAAGCCGTTATAACGACTTGCCTTTGGGGGGGGTGCTGAATTTTGGAATAGTTTAATTTACAATTCCAACTCCAGTCTGCGCAACAGTAGGGAAGGTGTTGGACTTTAAATCCAACACCATTCCACCAATGCACCCCCCGGAAGCAAGTCGTTGTAATGACTTGAGTGCTGAATGAACGCTTGCTAAAGACGCGTTCATTCTTTTGCCGGTGCTGTGAAGGCACAGCGTGATTTCAGCTTCGTCCTAATGGACGTTTTCCGTTAAACACAGCTTCAAACCAACAGAGATAGATACCTTGATCTGACAGAGGCTGGAGGCCTGGCATATAATACTACCTTGTTGGGGCCACTGAGGGAAGAGGATGAATAATACTGCAAAATGGCTCATTCACCTCCCACAAAATTCCTGGTATTTCGGTCCTGTATTTTATCTGGAACGTTTTTTCCAGCCCTATCCATGTATCCAGTGTTTTGGGAATCCAAGTATTTTAGGAATGTGTAGGTATATTTTGCTGTGAAGAATTTGTTTCATTCATAGTGGATTTGTGTCTGCAAATGTGCACATACCATTTTCAATGAAGTCCAATGGCCAACTAAAGAATCAAAGTAGTTCAGAAAAGAGATGTATATTCTTGGTGAAAGAAGTTGATTTGTGGGGCTGAGAGTGGAGAGGTATCAAATACCCTTACAATTGATGTAACAAAGCAACCTGATCATGTAGGCCTTCTAAAGTAAATCCACATAACCACTTAAAGTGTAAGTCCTCTCCCCTTTAAACAAAAGGCACAGCTTGTGATTTACACTGATAATGTTTGTAAGGTCCAGAAATAAACACCTCAAATGTTTGGGTAATACTCAAACCAAATTCACTAACAAAGAAAACTATTTCCATCCCACAATTTTAGGAAAAACAATGAAGTCGAACAGGACAAACATAAATTTACTTATTTCAATGTAAAATAAAGGTGTTATTAGTAACCTGGAACGCAATGAAGACTAATGCTTCCTATACAGAATGGTATTACAGCCACTGTCCTCCACTATGCAGATTATATGTAAATGAACCACTGTAAGATTGACCCACCTGATAAAGAAATAGTGAAATTTATTGAAAAAGGCTAAATATAATTGATACGTTAATTGCTGCTAAGACACACTAGGAAAATTCTTCCCCTTTACCTAAAAGAAATAGTTCTCCTTGCCAGTGCTTTATTTGTAAAACATTAAGTGCCAGGGCTCCTCTTCGAAGGTAACCAGCAGCTTGCACCGCACATTGCCCCTCCCAGCACTGCCAATGGCAGTGCCAACACAATTACTAATCGCCCCACTCCTACAAGTGTGTCAATTCAGTCTATTCCAGGCCTGCACAGCTAGAAGAATGGTCTAAGCAGCAGTCAATTAGTAATTTTTAATGTATATATTGAATTAATAACTGTTGTTGAGTTCATCTTTAAATTAGAAAGACAGTGGTGCCATGTGGCAGACTGTTACAAGCCCGGTGTTGACAATTAAGTGCCGGTGCTGAGCACAGGAAGTCACCGGCTCAAATTAAACACTGCTTCATGCCGAAATTGACTTCAGAACCTGTCACCACTGGAAACTCACTCATCCCTGTCAATCATGAAAGTGATACATTTCACTACAGATAGCACGTGTGTCTGTGCTATCCTCACGGACACGTGCACCACTTGATGCCACGCACATCCAGGCTATGTAGGATAAGGGTTTGCTTTCCCACGGGTGTAGAAATTAGCAATAGAGGCTTTGGAGAAGAGGGAGATGTCAGGTGATGGATATCCCAATCTTGCAGATAGAGATGGCATCTGGGGAGAGGTGCATATCCTGCAGAAATCGCAGGGATTACTCCCTGATATGTGGATCACATCTGACGGAGATCTCTTCAGAGGTACCAGTGGAAAACACAGTACAAAAAATGGATACTGTAATACAGCATTGGCTGTTAACATCCGTCATGATATCTTGAGAGACAGACTTGCTTGCAGTGGAATCACAAACAATGCATTGGCCTGGTTCACCTCCTTTTTAGAAAATAGAAAACAGATTGTAACGCTGGGAGGATATAGATCACAAGAAAGAGAGTTGGCATCAGGGGATCTTCAGGGCTCGCCCCTGAGTCCAACACTCTTTAATCTCTATATGGCACCATGGCTTTTTCTGAGGGACACATACGATGTTGAGTGTATTGCTTATGCGGATGACACCCAGCTGATCCCTACGCTGGATAAAAACTCAACAGTGGCTGAAGAAAAATTTCACCACTGTTTAACAGCAGTGATGAACTGGATGAAGCTAAACGATTTGAAATGTAATGGCTCCAAAACGGAGATCGTGCTGTTTGGCAAGAATGACGTTTTTAGTCCTGAACAATGGTGGCCGTCAAACTCAGCACCACCCCCAGCTACAGTGGAGACTGTAAAGAATCTGGGAATAAAATTCGATCATACTTTATCCTTCCACAAGCAAGCTCTTGCTGTGGCTGGTACTTGTTTTCAAGTAATAAAAACTCTCAGAATTTTTTTTTTTATCTAGTCCCTATGTCGGCCAAAAAAACGGTGGTAGCAGCTTTAGTGGAATCCCGTCTGGACTTCTCTAACAGTCTCTATGCAGGAACCAACAAACAAGTACGACAAAGACTACAGGTGGTCCAAAACGCTGCAGCGAGGCTGGTATTTAATCTGCCTAGAGATACCTCCTCTGCAACTGCATTGAAAACCCTTCATTGGCTGCCCATCCATAAGAGGATTCTGTTTAAGGTTCTTACCATTATCTATAAAACAGCAAACAATATTGGACCATTAGAACTAAGCCATACATCACGCAATGTACCCTACGGTCATCCTCAGAGAACCTCCTAACAACACCTAAATTTAAACTTAAAACTAGGGGCGGCAAGACACTAGTAGCCATAGGGAAAAAAGCCTGGAACTCCTTGCCTACCCAACTCAGATATACACAAAATGAACTCAATTTTAGGAAGTCCGTAAAAACATGGATCTTTGGTATTCCAGAGAATATGGCTTGGTCTTTTCTCTGATCACCTATCATCTGTGACTAGGCCAGCTTTCTCTTTCTCCTGTAAGGTGCCCTTCCCTCAGCATCAGCGCCAAGATACTCCTTGGAGTGAACGTTGCGCTATTTAAAAAACTGTTTCATTCATTCAAGTTTGCACCAAGCCATTCCTCTCCATCTTTATTGTTTTTCCCTGTCCCCTCACCTCTTTTTTACAGAATGGTGTTATTAATTTTGTTTCTACAACATCTTAATCAGCCGCTTGCTCCCTCCGGTCAATGCAGTCATTTGCTCGGATTCCAGGACTTCCCGTGTTCACCAGTGCAGTCTCCATAAAGACTGCTAAGCTGCATCAGATGTTATTTGAACATTGCACCTTCTATGAATAATAATGTGGCTATGTGCTCCTTGATGGTAGGAAGAAACACTCATCGGTGATTGTTTTTAGACTGTTGTTCAAAGGTCTGAGGCAGATGACTTCCCGACTCCGTTCTTTCTCCTTCCTCTCCTATTTTCCCCAAACTTCTTCGCTCTGAGCTGTTAAACCATCAAACTCAAGGTAGTGATTCTGAGAAGGTGAAAGGTTCTGTATGAGTTGCTATGTTAAGCTTTAGATTTCCTGATTCTGGGTGACGGTTTTGCAAAAGTTACACAAGTGATTGCATTGAAAAATATACAACTATCTTGCCGCACTCTGGTTAGTGTCAATAGAGGCAAACTTGCTATGTCAGTCTGGGTGATCAAATGAGTCAATGCAGCAGAAACGTCATAAGGTACCGGCATAGTGAAGGAGCACTATTAACACTGCTCACACATCAAACAATGGATATCATGATGCCCAGGGTGCTGCAGCTTTGTCAGAATCTGAAATGAATTCATGCAAGCGATACGGAGGGAGAACAGATTTGTCGTTTTGCAGTGAATGTCCGCTGGATGACTGTGGACAAGGGTAGCACATTCGATAGGTGGTGGGTAGGAGTCCATTTAAGATCAAACATATCTTAGTTATGGGAGATTGATTGTCAGCGGAGAGTCTACTCATAAAGTAAAACTTACATTTCTGCCACAATTCAGACAACCAGCCAAGAAGACGTTCCCCTCTGTAGCTGAAAACATTTGCTTGAACCTCCATACACCCTTACAAATAAAATGGAATATTGTCCACAGTTCAAAAGCACAAATTGAGGCCTTCATTATGAGCAGTTGACTACTTACTTGGCAATGTATAATTTCCTGTTTGACGTATCAAACAAAAGTGGCCTTCAACCACTGACATGACGTATCAAACAAAAGTGGCCTTCAACCACTGACATGACGTATCAAACAAAAGTGGCCTTCAACCACTGACATGACGTATCAAACAAAAGTGGCCTTCAACCACTGACATGACGTATCAAACAAAAGTGGCCTTCAACCACTGACATGACGTATCAAACAAAAGTGGCCTTCAACCACTGACATGACGTATCAAACAAAAGTGGCCTTCAACCACTGACATGACGTATCAAACAAAAGTGGCCTTCAACCACTGACATGACGTATCAAACAAAAGTGGTGCAGCAATAACCACAATTACTTGGGCTGCAGCAATAACCACAATTACTTGGGCTGCACGCAAAAGGATTGAACCAAACACCGACCCCTAAAAACTGGATTAAATGGAGTGCATTTCGTCATTTGTGTTTGTAATTTCCTGTTTGCCCACAAACAGTGATTTCGAGTTTTGGTGTAATTATTGCTTGCGGTTATTACTGTACATGCTCAATGAATTTTTTTATTGATCTTTTTATTGAAACATATAACATCTGTACAAAAGAAAGACATTACTGGTACAATCACAGATATTCTCGCTAATTCGGTAATAACCTCATCTTCTACCCCAATGGGTGATAATAATAATTCTAGTGGCTCGAGTGGTCCCTTCTATACTTTTATGTTTTTCCTCCTTTATAGTCCCAGATATATCTGCCATGCCCCCCCATATTTTCTCTCCTTTTTTGGAGCAGCCTCTCCCTTTATAGACTGTTAACTCAGCTTGCCAGCACGCATCCATATTGTTTTCCCAATCTTCCGCTGTAGGGGGTGCAATCGTACCCCACGTTCTAGCAATATTACGCTTTGCCACTATCGCCGCCAGAGATAGCCATTGCTGTGTATGTCTTGGCCAGTCTTCGTTTGTCCATGGTATCAAGATAAGCCATTAGGGAGCTGCCGGCACCTCCATACCCACTACCTCCGTCATTCTCTGGGCAATATTTGTCCAGTAAAGCTGAAGAGTCGGGCATTCCCAAAGCAGGTGGAAGAATGAACCCTCTTCCCTGCATCCCCTGTGGCATCTAGTAGTTTCACACCGCCCCATTTTGAACAGGGCCGACCTTGCATAATACACTCTGTTGAGTATTTTCAGTTGTTTCAGGCGGAACCTTGCCCGTATCGCAACCTCCCGTGGACCCTGCAACACTTCTGCCCACTGTTCCTCTTCGAATGCGCCTACGTCTTGTTCCCATGCCACTTTGAGGGCAGTGGTAGGGTCTGGGGCATTATCTTTTTTATAGAATAGGGAAATGGTTTTGTCCCTGATCTGTTCAGTCAAGACCCTGTCTTCTAATGGCAAAGCTTCTGGCAGTGCATCGCCTTCCCTCAATTTACCGAATTGCATGTCTCAGTTGGATATATCACAGCCATTCTCCCCTTCCCATCTCATAGTCTCTCTGTATGTTGGTAAACTCGATAAATGCTCCTCTTCTCCAGATATCACCCAATTTTTCCAATCCAAGAAGCTCCCATTTAGCAAAGCCCTCAAATTGACTGATGTCTCCCTGGCAGTCGCCCACCCATAGTGGAGTCCTCCCCGATAGCTCTTTTTCCCATCCCAAATATTTTGTGGCTGTCTTTCATACTTTCACTACTGTTTTGGTATGCATGGGGAGATGCTTGTTTATTCGTTCTGTATATAGTAGTCCTAGCGGGCCCTGTGCCCCAATGGTCAGCCTATCTACCTTATATGCTGGCTCCGCCCTGTCGTCGAACATCCAGCCGGTAACATTTGTCAGTTGAGAGGCCCAGTAATATCCTCGTACATCTGGTACCGCTAATCCTCCCTCATATACCCCCCCTCTGTAGCTTATTCAATGCAATTCTAGGGGCATTCCCTCTCCATATTAAGGCTTGGATTACTGAGTCCACTCTTCGAAAAAAGGAGGGTGGGACCACATATAGTGAGTTTTGTAGCACATAGAGCAGGCATGGGAGAGCCATCATCTTGAACAATGCCGCCCAACCCATGAGTGTCAATGGGAGCGTGCCCAGTGCCTCGCGTTGTTTATTAGCCTATCTACCTGTCATCCCAGATTTTGGGTGTAAAAGTCATCTGGGTTCCGGGTAATAAATATTCCCAAATATTTAAAACCATTTTCCTGGATGGGCAGATTGCATCTCGATGTTGAAATCGGGGCCCCCCTGTCAGGGGAAAAAGCAGGGATTTGTCCCAGTTGATCCGATATCCCGAATACTCACCAAATAACCGGAACATCTGTAATATGCGGTCGATGGATTGTCTAGGTTGCCTGACATATGACAAAACGTCATCTGCATAAAGTGATATCCGGTCCTCCCCCTACCCTCCAATCGGTATCCCCCAGATCAATGGGTCCTGCCTCACCCATGCTGCCAGTAGCTCCAAGGCCAGTGCGAAGAGGATTGGGGAAGAGCCTTGTCCTCTCTGCAGGACGAACGTACGGGAGACTGTGGCATTAACCCTTACTCTGGCTAGAGGTTGGTTATATAAAAGCCTGACCCAGCCAATAAATTTTGGTCCAAGGCTGCAATGTTCGAAGACCGCATATAGGTGCTGCCATTCCACGCTATCAAACGCCATGCTCGCGTCTAACGATAGGAGAGCCGCCTGCTCCTGTGCCTGAGTCATATGGAGGATTCCAAAAAGTCGTCAGAGGTTTAGTCCCGTACTCCTATGAAGCATGAAGCCTGATTGGTCTGGGTGAATAAGGGTCTCTATGACGTTTGCTAGTCTCGTTGCAAGGAGAACATATGCAATTTTACCCACACACATTTTGCCAGGAAAAGTCTGGTGCAATATATTGAGGCTAATTCTAGATAAAAAGGCAGAACATGCACTAATTGGTGTAGCAAGCACCTTTCCCACGCATTACATCTCATTCAGACAAGCTGAGCTCGTCCTAGGTAGAAAATACTTCCCACTTTATTAACAGCGCCCTGTGTTACTGGTAATACCAGGTGCGGTAATTGCTACCAAAATGCTGTACTGCTCGGAAGGACGGGTTTGGAGGGCTCGGCTGAGACTTTATAGGTTAGGGGAGAAGACATAAGCGGGGCTCGCAATCTGCAGAATGAAGTGCCCATAATTTGAATGTTTAAATTTATAACTCAAACGACTCGTTTGGCACAGGCCAGAAGAGCTTCTCGCGCAGTCCCAGAGGACACAAGTTCACGACACGCCCTTCAGAACGGGTCTGAGATCGAGGCTTTCAGCTCAAAACAAGAACGCAATGCAAGCTGCCAGCGCGCGGTGTCAACTGGGAAACATTTCACTTTTATTCCAATACGACCTCCCGTGGTACGTAATCAAAAATCTCTAGTTCCTTAGGTCAAAGCACTGCCTCGGTGAATAATTTATCCAAACGACCGTGCTTATAAGCCAGATCATCTTTTGTGTTCCAGTTAATAGTTACTAAACATTAAACTTTCATGTCCGCAGAACAAATATGTTTTGCTTCCTCGCACGCGGATCACAACCTTGCTCTTAGCCGGGGCGCAGGATAAAAAAAAAAAGATGCGCGTATTTACTGTAAGCGCGCCGCATACGCTGCGTTGGAAAGTCATTACGGATTTCCGTCCGCGAGAAATCTGCATTCACAAGCACTAAAGCTTAAAGGAAGTTTTTCGTGGTGTTGGAGCGAGCGCTATTGACACATTTCTTCCAGCCAACCCCACGAGGCCCCGGGCGCGCGGCAGGAATGCAAAGCGAGTGTCATCCTTGCTCCAAGGGCTCCGGAGCACGCAGACCCGGGCTGGATATCTGTTGCACTTGACATCTTGTGATTGCTGTGACACGGCTTCAGGAGCGCGCGCTGTTGTTCTCATCAACACAAAAACACTCATAATATGAATACAAACAAGGGTTGGTGCTATTTGACCTTCGGTAAAATCACAGCAAAGCCGGCATCGCTGCGACTCCCACGCACGCCGTGTATCTGTTTTCATTTGGCATCATAGACTGAACGGCCCAAAATAAAAGCTTTAAGACATCATCAAAATTTACAATTGAATAGAATCGTTTTTTTCTGATATATTTAAGAACAGGTTTCCATCAATGTTGGTCTTGCAAAAAAAGCAGGATTAAAGTTATTTCAAATACAATCACGTCCAATGCCTGCCAAACGCTTTAAAAGAGAGAAATAAAAGGACATGAATTCACTGAAAAAGAGACATTGTGTTAAAGGTCGAGACGATGTCTCATGAGGGGATTAGCAAGGAAAACTTTCTTCCTTATACTTTAATTCGGTTCATCATTTCGTTTTCCATACAATTCCATCTTGCATCAGTTCTTCTCTGTTTGCTTACTTTTTTTGTTGTGTTGTCCATCTATTTTATGCCCACCTCGTTTTGGCGGTAGCCCATGCCGCTTTTCACGGTCCTCCTCCCTCCACCCTACCGTACTTCTTTGCACAAACCCGCTCTTGTTTGACTGTTCTCACTTTTGGGCTCCTTGGCTCTCCAGACGCTGCACCCCGCCTTCCCCACTGCACTGTTTTTCTTCCGTCTTATTCTTGAAGTGTTCCTGCCTTCTGCGGCCGTTTCCTGCGCCTCCGACCTGTCAGATTCCTTGGTCGAAGTTGCTGGCATCACTGAGAAAAGATCCCTGCCGTGGTGCGCTCTGCTGTTCGTAGATGCATTGATTTTTAGGATTAAGACCGTGCACACTTTGAGCTTTATGAGGGCTGTCTCTCTCAAAAACGTTTAACTCTTTTTATTTGTTTATTTATTTTTATTTAGCAATTATTGATTCGTTCTCTTTTTTGTGCTTTTGCACTCATGAAACACATGGCGCACCATGTTTCTTTTACAACCCTAGGCATATAGAGTACCAAAACTTCTCCGCTCACGTCCAACTACTCCTGTATCAGAAAACACTGAACCTTCTCAGCCCTTCTAAATTCATCTACAAAACAAATAGTCATTGGTGTTGAAGATTCATATGTTTTAGACGCTATTTTAATATTATGGCTACTCTTAGATACATTTAATCTCGGAACAGTTTGTGCTTCCTCCATACACTCTATAACATCTTTACGCCCCTACATACCCGCTTGAAACTCTATACTAAAAGATGCAATACCCTGATAGGCTTATGCCTAAAGATTTAGTCAGACTTAGGCAAACAAGCAGCATCCATAATACCCCATTGAATGCCAATATATGGGGTGCCTTGAGACCAACACGAAGGCCCAAAGTTAAGGTCTCAATTCCCTTATTTATTCACTGGTTCTTGGAAAACCCGAACTAAGATACTTCTGTCATCATCTCTGCGTCTTAATCCCGGTCCTGTGGAACTTCCCGCTCCTTTAAGGCTGCATTGGTGGCTAGGGAGGGGAGACTACATCTCCCAGGGTGCACTGGAGGAAGACGGAACCATTCCAATTGGCCAAGTGCTGTATAGTCTGTAGTCCGTCGGTAAATAGAAAAGGCCTGGCCGGCTCAGTGCTCTTTCATTCTTCACATCCACAGCACTTATTGTTTGAAATTGAAACGCTCAAAAGGACTGTACGGCTGTTTGTACTATTGAAAATTACTTAGAGCGAGCCTTGGCTGCCACTCATCAGTATCTAAGAGCGCCAATGCTATTGGTGAGACATTTTATCCTGTAACTTCTCTAGCAGAGTGCTGGTTGCAAGGAATTTAAATGCCTGTGTTAACAATGATACATTGACTATTGAGGCCGTGGTTCGTAAAGTGAACAGTTTTGCCACAAACAGTTGCCCTAATATTCCCCTCCTTCTAAAATGAGGAAAGGTCCAACTCAATCTGATGCTTACAGTAAAAGATTTCCTGCTGAATCTAATATGAAGATGTGGAACTCTTTGGTCCAATTAGAGCTTGATGGTCTATTTGATAAAATCCAAACATTTGTTGAGCCATTATTTTAACCTCTTTTGGATAGATTATCAGTGTTATAAATGCTATTTCTGGTGTATGATCTCATTGTTTTTCTAGGAGGTGTTCTTGTAGTGCCCTTAGAGGACTCAGCACCTCCAACGCAGTCTGTTAATGGTCACAGCGATCGTGTAATAGTGTTGGGATCCTGTAACCACAAGTACCTGCTATTCTATCTGCTAGTGCCTTAACTAACATATGCCAGGGTATTTAACTTGTCTACCAGTCAGGGTACTATCTGGGGTGGCATAGTGAGCAAAAGATCGATGGATTAATTCCAGATCTGTGACTGGGGGAGAGCGGTTGAAAAGTTTCAGCACTCCGTCAATCATCTTGTAGTGTTTGCTTTGTTTGTCCTAAGTGGTCAAGGGTATGCCCAGACGTGGGTCCCTTGTTCGCAAAGCCACCAGATTCAAGCTAGCCTGGTTGATGAGGGATAATACCCCAAAACCAGACCCAGGATGCTTGTTTCTGGTCCAGGGATGACCTGGCCTGGCAGTTCGGGCTAGCCTGTTCCCACGAGGAAAAGGGTCAAGGCTGGTTTGCATCTAGCTGGGTCCAAACTGGGGTGGTATAGTGAGCAAAAGAACAATGGATTAAACACAGCTCTGTGACCGGGTGTCAGTGGTTGAAAAGTTTCAAAACTCCGTCCATCATCTTGCTGTGCTTGCTGTCAATCAGGGTACCCAGCATTCATTCAATAAGCCCTCAGCCTTTAAATTTACCCCCAAGATGCTATCCCTTTTGTGATGGTTTAAACCAAAGTAACACCCCTGGCTCTAAATAATTAAAATGAAAGTCATGACCAACCTAAGATTAGGTAGACCACTGGCTACACTTCCACACGAGTTGTGAATTCCCATTCATTAATGAAGTTATCACGCAAGGTGCACCTGGTAGACTCATCACACAAAGCTTACCCAGGAACCCCTAACTTCGCAAGAAAATATTTTCTAGGTTGGGTCACTGGGTATTTGCCCTTGGGAATATTCAGGCTATGTCTTTGAGTTATTTTTATAAACCATTTTCTTACCTAAAAAACATTTATCAGTCTCTTGCAGACAACGATAACCCACCTAGAATCGCATCAACTATTTCATTTTCAAACCTATATTCACTGCTGGCTAAAATAGAGGACAATGATTGACTCTCCCCTCATTCCTCTAGTTTTCTTCTTACCAGAGTCCCCATGGGTATCGCTAGGATGCAGTCTGATAGTCTCAGCCTGGATGAAGTACAACTGCCTGAAGCTCAACACAGACAAGACAGAAGGTCTCATCTTCGGCAAACACCGTCCACTGGAATGACTTCTGTTGGCCATCGGAACTCGGACCCACCCTCATCTCCACGCCGAAAGACCATGCCTGCAACCTCAACAGTGAACTCTCCAGGAAACGTCAGGTCAACATTGTCTCCTCAGTCAGCTTCCATACGCTCCACAAGATCTTCAAGTGGATCTCCACCAGCCCCAGGAAGATGGTAACGCAGGTCCTCATCACCAGCAGACTGGACTACGGCAATGCACTCTATGCAGGCACCACCACAAACTCATGCAAAGACGCTAAATGATCGAGAACGCAGCCGCCAGACTGATTCTCAACCAGTCCAAGAGAACCAACATCACCCAGGGTCTGAGAGACCTCAGCTGGCTCCTGGTCCAGAAGAGAAGCCACTTCAAGCTCCTGACCTACATATACAAAGCTCTCCATGACCAAGGACCTGCCTACATGAACCACTGCCTTCACTTCCCCTCCAGGGACCTGCGCCAACCTCGCCCTCGCACAGATCCCCAGCATACGTTGCACAGCGCCGGTGGACACTCCTTCTCCCATCTCACCGCCAAAGCCTGGAGCTACCCTCATCCTCTACCTCTGCACCCCACCATCATTGACTGACTTCAGGAATGGGCTCAAGACCTGGCTCTTCGACTGAAGACCCACAGCAAGCACTTGGATACCCTCTCGGGTGACGAGAACTCGCTTTACAAATACGACTTGATTGATCCTAATATACAATCATATCAGGGGCCAACAGGATTTTCACACTTTATTGTTCAATGTTTATAATGGTAATCTTTACAACTGTGACTAAAACAACTGTTTAGATTTATTGATGAAACTGTTCTCTCAAAAGTATGCACTTCTTCTACAATATTAGCTGGGGACTTCAAAGTAAAACTAGACACTAGCCTTACCTTAACCAATCTTTTAAGAAACATTATTCCAACTTTAAACCTTCAAATAGTAGGATAAAGCTAGATGCTCAGTGTGAGGCTTTATATGATTCAGATTAAAGAAATATCATGTTTACACTCACAAGCATTTCCAGATGCTAATGTAATACCAACTTATACTGGTATGGGTTGTTCCAATACTCTCTATTATGGCATTGATTTAGAGTTAAGCAGATGCTGGGTTAATCCGCCACAAATGTGACAGATATCCTGTCCACCCTATTACAAGTTAATTATATCCACTGGCACTTGTAGTAAGAGGAATGGGATATTCGTCATGTTTGTGATGGAGAACCCATCGGACAAACTCTAAATCAAGCCTTAAGTTTTTGATTCAAGAGTTATGCTTAACTGCTTTAGTGACAATTCTGTATTGGACCTTTGAATTAGCAATCATAATGAATTAACTCACTATGACTTACCGTATATTTCATACCACTCCTTGAATTAACACATTATGTGAACTAGTTATTAAAGATGGAATGATAAAATGGGAGTTTGTAGATTCTAACACTTTTCTAAAGAACTTGCTGACTTCATGTCTAGAGAAAGTTTTTAAATTGTTTAGAAGTTTTCTGGCATGTTGATCTTATTTCAGAGCTCTTTTATGCACATGTGTTCGGTTATTAAGGATCTACTCACAACCCACAGATCAAAGCTTACTAGTAGTGCCTGAAGATGGTTTAAGTCATCCTCCTTTCGAGCATGTAAGCAACTACACAGCACCTTGAATAGATCTGCTTGCATAGATCCCCTTGTAGAAAATTGTATAGGATCGCAATGGCACTTAGTAACATTACAATTACAGAGATTCTCTGGTATAAATTACAATTGACCAATACGAACAAAGATGGCACACTATTTTAAAAAGCAGCAAACAACACCTTTTTTACTAATCTATCTAGTACGCAACTTGATGTTCATTGAAAGCCTGGTCAATGGGTTTCACCTTTTTCATTCATAATATGTTATTCCTTAGATCCTCCATCTGATAACTCATTTACCTTTAATTCATATTCATTTGTAAACCCTACATTAGATGATGTAACTTCTGCAGTAGAGAAATGTCTACCTTACAAATATACCGGTCCCAACAAGGTACCAATGAACCTATCTAAAGCAAATATTAAGCTATGGGCCCATTTGTTACAAAAGTTTTAAATGCTGCTAGCTCTTCATATTTACTGCAGTCATGGCCAAATACATAACTCTACCTGTATTTAGAAAAGGAAACAGGGACAATCCTTGTTGTTATCTTCCAATATCCTTAATTGATATTTGCAGGGAAAGTTGCTTGGAGGGTGATCTTGGACAGACTATTGGTTTGACTACAGAAAATTAAATCATAACGAATGTCTATCATGGATTCAGAAAAGGTCTAGGAACTACTAAATAATGTTTTGGCAAGGCATGGAGGCCAATATTATGCATTCCTCTTTAATTGTACACTCACAGCAACAACATCAACAACATAAAGAACTTAGAACAAGAATCCATTAAATTCTACTCTCTATATAATTCTCTGTCTGGCAGCCATCTTCCTTCATTGTTGCTGCTCAAGGCGCAGATAAGTTCTGATTTCAATAGCTCATTTGGTTTTGAAAGAGAAAAATGAGGAATGTGTATGATAGATGGTTGTATGGTAATTTGGGGATGAGTAAAACATGAGAGGAGAGCAGATTAGGCACAATGTGTTAATTTTATTATTTTAAATGAATGTAAGATTTGAGATTGGTTGTATACATGTTTTGTAAAGTGCAGGCGGTCATTACGAACGGTTTATATATTAATAATATATATATTTATCATGGCTTAAACAAATCTTTAAATAACATCATTTTGGTTCAAGGGGGCTGTATTTTTAGGGAAATGTTATCCGCGCCGGTACTGTTGGAGGAGGGTGTGGAGAAGGCTACAGTTGATTAGGCAACGCTCAAGCGTATTCATACATACGTATGCAGGCAGTATTGAGAGCGCGAGGCACTAGCGTACAGCCATTACTCCTCCCATGTCTGACTCCGACTGTGATCGAGAGTCGGAAAGGTGGGGGAAGGCAAACGCGAGCAGCGCAGAGTTTTTTCTCTGCTTCAGACTCCGGTAGGATCGAAGGTCAAAACGGAGACAAACATACAATCATTATTAGAAGTTGGAATAGGGTTTGGTGCCTACCTTGTTCATGCGCACAGCCAGAGTGCGAGCCTTTTGGAACAAATGAGCTGCCGTAGTAGCGTCAGGTGACGCGGCGGTCATTTTGATTTGGGAAAAGGTAGTTAACTGCTTTTAACATCTTGGTGATCATCTTTTGGGGAAAGAAAAATAGTTTTTTCTCTCACATCATCGTAGAGGTGAAGAGAAGACAGTTGGTTATTGTAGTCTGGCATTTTATTAGTCAGTGATTTAAGACCAGAGATTTTTAGCAGTTTATTCTAGAAGGATAATCGAATATTTGTATTGGTTATTTGGAGTAATTTGACGGTATGGATAATAGTAGTGTTGATGAGTGGAATGTGGAGGACAGAGTACAAGTATGTGTAAGTAAGGCAGATTCTGCGTTGGCAACACAGTTGGGTAAGAGATTAGATGATTTCATGGGAAAATTAGAAGGAAGATTGATAGAGGATGAGCAATTGTTGTCTGTGGAGGAGGTAGCAGGTGATAATATGGCTGGTGGAAGTGGTCGAAAAGTGACCCATAAGCGGAAGCATGTCCACAGAGAAAAGTTCAATAAGAAAAAAGGGGTCTTTAATTAGAAAGGCGAGAAAAGGGCAACTATAATAGAGTTGGATGGTAAGGCTATAAAGGCTGCAAAGGGACACAGAACATTTATTTGTGATGAGTCTTCCAGTAGCGGAGACAAGGTGATTTCATGCTCCTCTGACTTTAATGATTCTGAGAAGTAGGAAACGGAAAGAAAAAAGATTAAAAAGGAGTAAAAAGAGAAAGATGAATTGAATCAGGTTAAAGATCCTCTTGGGGATTTCAGGTTTGACCCACATACAATTCAGCATCCACTCTCTCCTCAATGGGTACCAGCTAAGCAGGTGGCGGAGTATGTTGAGCTTTGAAAATAGGCGAGAAATGCATAAGGAGGTGGGAGCTAGACTCAGTTCGGAGTGCCTAAGACCTTCTCTGGCTAACAAGGTGGCATACACACCGGAGTTAGATGCTAAGATGATTACATTCTTGAATAAGTCTGGTAGGGATCCTAGACCTGGTCTTGATAAAGGGCTGAAGGTCTGTTAGGATGTTTGATGTTTTTGATCCTTTGACAAAAATATTTGATTTATGCGAAGAGGCTTATCTGCAGGAGACTGCAGTGGATGTGCTGGAATTGAGGCAATGGATCCAAAGAGCAGTGTGTTTGTTAGGAAACACAAATGCTGCATTATGCGCAGAGCGCAGGAAGAGTCTGTTAGTGAAAATAGACCCGAAATTAGCTGAATTAGCAGACAAGGTGTCAGGTCATGATGCCACTGGCCTTTTTGGAGATTAATTTGTTAAAGAAATAGCTCGCTGTGCAGTGGCATTTAACTCTATTCAGAAAGTTCAGAAGGACATTAGGAGGGTTTTTGGAGGGGCCGGGAGAATGCAGGGTTGACTCCCTGGCCGTGGTTTCGGAATCATGAGAAGTTCCTTTTCACGTGGAAATAGACCCAGTGGATATTAGACCTACGGATTCAATGCAGCCAGGTTTTATCCCCAGAAACAGAGGCAAGGAGGAAGTTATAGAGGAGAGAGAAGGACAAGACAATAAGGTATGTTTGGGAAAAGACCCTTTGTGAATTGTGGAAAAGTTGGGTGGCAGACTTGCCCCTTTTTTAGACAGATCGAAAGAGATAACTTCAGATCCTTGGGTATTACAAACTGTGAGTGGATATCGGATAGATTTGTGGAGAATCAAATTCAAATAAGGCATCCAAGACTGTTGTGTTTTCAAAAAAGGAAGAAAAAATGGTAGATAAGGAGACTGGTTGACACGGTCTGAAAGATGCATTACTCACAGTCCCATTATGTTCTGAACAAAGGAATTATCTAAAGTTTCTATGGAAAGGGATTATGTGGAGATTCAAAAGTCTCCTTTTTGGTCTGGCGTCGGCTCCTTGGTGTTTCATAAACGAGATGAGACCTATGGTTGCTTGGTTGCGGATGAGAGGAGTGCGGTTGATATTGTACTTGGACGATATCCTAATTATGTCACAGAGTAGAGAGTAAGCAGAGGAACATACAATGCTGGCGGTTCATGTGTTAAAGGATCTAGGGTTTGTAATAAACAAGAAAAGTCATGTCTGGAACCCACACAGGAGACCATGTTTTGGGATTTTCAGATTTAGATGTTAGATTGTACATTGAGATTGCCAATAGAAAAGGTAAAGTAGATGTGCAAGGAGATTAGGAGAATGCTGATATGCGAATGGATGACTCCGAGACAAATAGCGAGGGTATTAGGTCTGTTGTCGCTTCCATTCAGTCGGTTTTACCAGCTCCCATACATTATCAAGCTCGCCAGAGATTGAAGACAAGGTTTTTACACAGAGGAGTGAGATACTCACAGGAAGTACAGATAGATAGAGAGCAGAGAGGAATTAAAAATGGTGGTTGGAGAATTTGGAGGCATGGAAGGGCTATTTTCAGTCCTCTACCGGATATGGTGATAGAATCGAATGCCAGTCTTCAGCGCTGGGGAGCAAAATGTGGCTCGTTGACGACATGGGGAAAGTGGACAGGTCAAGTAAAGCAGATGCACATCAATTATCTAGAATTATTGGTAGGTTGCTTTGCAATACAAAGTTTCATCAGGGATCGTAGGACATGTTGTGTACTTTCAAGGAGGGACAACATCTCAGCAGGACTTTATGTCAACAAGTTGGGGTAACCTCGGTCCAAAGCTTTTGCGGATTTGGCAAGGGATATTTGGCATTTTTGTCTAAACAGGAACATCATTTTTCAGGCTCAGTATATTCCAGGAATGAACAATATGATAGCAGATTGGAATTCGAGAGAACTGAAGGATTTCAGCGATTGGAGACTGAATAGGGAGGTGTTCGGCTTAATCAACAACAGATTGGTTCAGTTTATGGTAGATCTGTTTGCAAACAGAGTGAATGCACACATAAGAAGATTTTACAGTTGGAGACCAACCCAGAGGCAGAAACAGTGGATGTGTTCCTGCAGAATTGGAGAAAAATTTGGGGATATACCTTCCCTCCTTTTGCTTTGATTTAGAGGGTGCTAATGAAGGTGAAAAAAGAGGAGGCAGAAGTGGAGTTGATAGCACCTCTTTGGTCGTTCCAGGTATGGTATCCAGATATCATGGAGATGCTGATAGCCGACCCAGTACTTCTGCCGAATATCCCAGACTTCTTAGTGAGTGCAGGGGGAGATAGGCAGGATTTGGCTCTGCAAAGACAGGTGAGGTTGATGGCTTGGTTGATTCTGGGAGAGCATAGCAGGTGTCAGGATTATTGTTGGAGGCTTCACAACTCATTAGGAATCATGGGCTGCAGGGACCTCCAAGGCATACGGGTTGCCTGGAAGAAATGGGTTTGTTAGTGTGTTTCGAGGAGTTTGGATCCCATATCAGCACCTATGGTAGATGTAGTAAATTATTTAATGGAGGTTTTCTTAGACGGAAGGTCCTACAGTTCAGCGAACATTAATAAGTCAGCAATTACTGCTGGCCATGAATTATAAGATAGTGTACCAATAGGACAGCATGATGTAGTGAAAAGATTAATAAGGAGTGTAAGGTAAAAGGCCCCACCAGGACCTAAGTATTCGTCTTTGCTGGACGTGGATGTTGTGTTGTAGGAGTTAGCAAGTTGGTCTGAGAATGAGTTTCCAGATTTAAAAAGACTTTCTTTGAAGTTGGTTATACTTCTTTGTCTAATTTTATTTAGACGGGTCTTGGATGTTAAGGCCTTAGAGGTCTCGGGATGAAGATATTTGCCAGACGGCGTTTGCTTCAATATTAGTAAGATAACAAAGACTATGTCCCGAACAATTTTTTATCAGAATTTGGATGAATGTAGAAAATTGTGTGTGGTGAGATGTTTGTGTGACTATGAAAGAAGAACAGAGAGTTTGAGGGATGTGACGAATGTACAACTAATAATTTCTTTCAGGAAACCTTACCAAGCAGTGTTTACATCTACTTTGTCTAGGTTGGTGAGGGAGGTTATGAAAGAAGCAGGAACAGATCTTCCTAAATTTGGGGCACAGTCTGCTAGACGGGATATGGCTTCCAAAGCTTACTTGTTAGGAGGTGGATTGACTGGAATTTTAGCAGCAGCAGATTGGTCATCAGAATCAGTATTTAAGAAATTTCATTTCAAACCTGTGGTTTGTGCAGTAAGGAATATCATGGCAAAGCTTTAAACATGCATAATATTGACCTCCGTCCCTTGCCATAAAATTCTGATTTTCCACAGCTGGGGTGGGTTGAAAATGATCATTTTATTAAAGACACAGAGTCTGATATTATCCCACCCTATAATATGTTTTTGATTTATTTTCAGGAGGAGACCACAGGAAGTAAATAGGAAATGATGGAGAAGAGATTGAGAGTGGCTTATTTATGAGTATCCATTGAAGTTGGACATTTAAGCTTGCTCACTGCAAAAGAAAGAAGATGACTGCCGGACAGGGAATTATATAGAGAGTGGAATGTTAATGGATTCGTGTTCTAAGTTCTTTTTATTGTTGATGTTGCTGTTGTGAGTTTGAAATTAAAGAGGAATGCATAATATCAGCCTATGTGTCCTTAATAAAATCATGATTGTCTGCCCTCCCCAGATGTGGAAAATCTGAATTTGCACTTATAGGTAAATATAATATTTTTATGGTATTATGGTATTTTTATTTTATATCTCAAGTAGTTGGATTCTTACTTAAATTGTGAAAGCCTGCGACAAATATCAGGAAAAGAATAATCCCTCCTCTGCTTTATGCCATTCTGATATCCCAAACTGTAAACAATCTCAACAAAACTCATCAATGCCACTGTGCTTAATGAACGCCTTGGACAATGAAACATATCTTATAAAAACGTATATGAGGATTTGAGGTCTTAGGTTCACTAAAAGTAGGTCAATGACAATTAAAAGCAAAAGGACTGAGAAAGGGAATTTAATTATCTGGGTATAAACTTTAATTCTTTTGGTCGTTGGTCCACTCTGACTTCCATCAGATGTAAATGATCCATGTTATCATCAGGAGGATTGTATATCTTTGCATCTAGGTTAGGGCACAATCCTGTTAACCACATATTGTGGACACATAAAAGTAAATGATTTCCTATTGTCCATTACGAGGCTAGTATACCGGGTTATGCAAAATGTGGCTTCCCTCCAAGTAGAGGAAAACTGATTTTTTCAACTTGCTCTTAGCAATTCACACTTCTCTTTCCATGAAAAATTGGGGCTGAGGAACATTGGATAATGGCTATCAATTCGGTCTAGTTCAGTCTCTACTTTAAATAGAGAACTTTTTATTGAGTGCCTAATGATGGATGGCAATTGGAAAATGCAGTGGTTTTGTTATATTAGGAGAGATGTATTAAACTGGGTAGAGCAAGTATTTTTTCCACTTCCAATAACATTATTAAAAAATATGTGTTATGGGCTAAGAATGAATTTTTAAGTCACCAGCACTTAAAAAGGGAATCTATCAACCCTGATAATCCAAATATTGTATCTTATTTTATGTTAAGGATCTCACTGAAAGTGGAACCTTAGTTGATAATTGTGACTAAATTCTGGGGGCGTTTTCATCTGGGTATTTATTCATCATTTACTTTCTTTCCTTAAAGGCTGGTTTGCTCCTGATTGTATTAATCGCTGTCCCTGGAATGAAAGGTCCTGATAAAACATGATGCACTATATCTTGTTTTGTGATTTTTGGAAAAAAAATCCATGAGGTGACTTTTTTTAGTCACCTTGCTAAAAAAAAAAGTTGGACACAAAATGTGTAGACCTGCTTTATTCTTCCAGTCGCCAGATAATTTTACATGCTATGCAGTTGGAAGTTTTTTAAAAGATGCTAATAATTTGTATGATTCATAAGTGTTATAATTTGAACACATTTGTATTTCTGTTTTAAGCTGATTAGTAGTTGTGATGTTTATTATTTAAACCTTTTCTGTGATCTTTATTTTTTTGTAAACCGAATAAAGGATTGTTTGAGTTAAAGTTTGAGTGATAGTTCTGTCAATCACAACAAACTGCAGGATGTTTTATAGACCTTACCCCAAGGGTGCTAACGATGCAATATCACAAAATATTTAACTTAAAATGGAGAACTACATGCATTAATCTTCTTTAAAAAAGGAAGTGTCTGAGAAAAATAACGAGCTCTTTAAATAAATAAATACAAATTAACTGAAACAGGCAGGCCATACTTGGGTGAGTGCTGAAACTTGTTATTTTTCTTTGTGCTATTTTTTTCTTTTTGCTGGTGTCTAACATTAGTTATTGATGTGATTGAATTTTTTTTCTTCTTATCGCTCATTTTTCATTGCCAACCTTATAGTATCCAACAATACCACGCGGTTAAAACACAGAAAGAGCACTGCGATTTTACAGAATCTCAGAAAGTGTTGTATTTTATCAGAGTGTGACAGATATTATATTATCCCACAATGGGATGAAGGATCATTCTTCAGTGTGAAAGTCTATCCTCTATTGCAATCCATCGCACTGGAAAGCCGACTCCATCAATCTCTCTAAATCATTCGGTTGTGACATTGGTGCCGACTGAGATACATATTTTACGTAGCTAGTGCAGTAGCATCATAGACAGGATGTTTGTGCTTCAAACTGACCATGCTACTGTTTTAGACTGCTGACATGTGAGCAGGCCTTTCCACAAAGCTTTGCTTTTAAAAGTTTCAAATATCAAGTGATCCGCCCCAAAATCTCTAATTGCTAAGGTAGGGTTTAATGCGCAAATCCTGACTTCTTAGCCAATGTTTCATCATTGGACAGAGTCCTCTTCTAAAATCAGCATTGCAAACGTAAGTGAGATGCAAATGCAGATGAGGCTGTGTACAAGCTCTGAAAGAAAAAGAACATCCGATACAATGGCTTCTGTAATTGTGTATGACAGACCCATCAGGGGAAGAATAATGGTAGCTGACATTTTTTCTTCCTACATTTTAAGAAATAGACTTTTAGTACTGATTAATCAGAAGCATTTAGAGCTCTAATCAACAAGAAGTGCCATTCATCTCCTACCATGATCATTTGTGTCGAACGACTCAGAAATTAAGTCATGGATAATTATCTTTCACAAACTTTCCAACATTTGAAGGTACACTGGCTACCAATTGCCAAAGCAGGGGAAGTGCAAATCTTGGAAGTGACGGCACTATGAATCCCTGCTCTAATATTACTTAATCAAATGTGGTTGGCAGGAATAACCAAGCTCTTAGGGCAAAAAAATGGATTGCTTCACCACTGACTTTGCATTGTTAATGTTCAGTAGGGATGCTGAATACCCTTTGTTAGAATAAAAGAGGTAATTCATGTTATTATTTATTTCAAAGTGTCATAGAGCGCGAACCAGACCCGTGAGGGTATCAGAGCGCTTTACAAGATTGAAGGGTGCTATACAAAAGATTTCGGAGGGGAGGGTAACAGTGGGGTAAAAATAGGTAGATACTATATACAAGGAAAACAAGCAGTACAAACTCCCGGATACCTTTAGGATAAAAACGACAGGTAGAGACATTATACAAGAAGGCATGCACTCTCAACTCTTGGGTGGGATGCCCAGGAGTACAGGGTCAGTATCATCCGTAAAAGCCATGGATAACGCCGAGGTGGAGGGTGGAACAGGTCGTTGAGGTTATTGCAATATGATCGTGATGCGAGGAATTTGCCCATTAGGAAAGTTTTGGTCTCCTTTATAAAGCGAGCCAAAGACGGAAGTCTTCTGAGGGCGGGAGGGAGAGAGTTCCAAATTCTTGGAGCGGCCCCCGAGAAGGCACGATTGTAGGATTTTTTTTTCTCCAGAAGCGTGCTGGTTGGATCACAAGGTCTCTGGCAGATCGGGAGTTTCTGGCTCCTCCGGATAGCACAAGTTTCTGGTCAAGAAATGCAGGGGAATTGAAGAAAAGAGCCTTGTGAGTTATGCAGGCCAGTTTAAGTTGGATTCTAGCCTCAAGGGGAAGCCAGATCAGAGCTTTAAGGTGAGGAGAGATGTAGTCGAATTTCTTTGAGCCAGTTAGGAGTCTGGCGGCGGTGTTGAGGCAGGCTTTCAAAGAGGCCAGAGAGTTCTTGGGTAGCCCTGCGAGAGTAGAGCATCCATATTCTAGTCTGGAAATGACTAGTGCCTGGATTGCCGTTTTTAGGTCGGAAGTGTCAAGGAAGGGTTTCAGGTTTCTTAGGTAAGTCAGGTGAAATCTGGCAGTTTTGGCCATCGAGTTGATGTGTCCCGCATGTTCAAGCTGCCGTCAGGGGTTATTCCAAGGGATTTCGCAGAGTTCACAATGGTAGGAGGGCAGTTTAGCGCTGTGATAGCCTTGATCCATTCCTGGATGTCTGGATTTGTTTTGGGTGGGGAGATTAGAAGAAACTCAGTTTTATTTGCGTTAAGTTTGAGCTGATTGGTGGTGAGCCAGTGAACATTCAGCTTCAAGGCCTCATTCAGGAAGAGAATGTCTTCAGGGGAAGAGATTTTAATGTAGATCTGTGGGTCATCAGCGTACATGAGGTAGGAGATATTGGCGGTGTGTAGCACCTCTGTGAGCAGTTCAAGGTAAAGATTAAAGAGGGTGGGGAAAGGGTTGATCCTTGGGGGACTCCAACCGTGGTCAGAGAGGGAGCGGATAGGTTCCTGTTGATGAGGACTCTCTGTGAGCGATTTTGGAGGAAGGATCTAAACCATTCAAGGACGGTGCCATCCAAACCCATCCTGAGTTTGAGGCGTTCAAGGAGTGTTTCGTGGTTAACCATACCGAGGATAGGTCTAGGATGATTAGGAGACAGGTTTTGCCTTGGTAGAGGGCTTGGAGAGCGTCATCCACGATGTGGAGGAGGGTGGTTTCAGTGCTGTGTCCAGGTCTGAACCCAGATTGGATGTTATCTAGAAGGTGGAAGTTGGTGATGTGTAGGCTCAGCGGCTGTTGCACACATTTCTCCAGAACTTTGGGTAGGAGTGGGATGTTTGATATGGGTCTATAGTTGTCGGCGGAGGGAGGATCCAGCGTAGGTTTTTTTAAGATAGGTACGACTTGGCCGGCTTTAAGAGAGACAGGTATCGAGCCCTGTAGGAGAGAGGCATTGATTATTGCAGTCCAGGAAGGGATGATAGCCTGAGAGGCGGCAGCTAGGCAGTTAGAGGGGAGAGGATCATTGAAGTGATTGTTCGGGTTTAAGGAGGCTAGAATTTTCCAGATAGAGTGTTCGTCATAGACTTTGAAGTTGGACCAGTGCGCTTGGTTTTTGGGTGCAGTTTGGGAGGGCAGGGCGGAGAGAAGAGAAGAGAGAGCCAACGTATTTTGGTGGTGAGTTGCGGACATAAGTTTGTTTCCTAGGACAGAGATTTTGTTGCAGAAAAAGGATGAAAATTCCTCGCATGATATTAGGGGTTTAGGTGTTTGTTTTAGAGGTTTTTGCTAGTTTGTTGGATTGGTGTTTCACCAAATCAAATAACATGCAAGGTCTGTGCTTGGTGTTCTCTAGTTCTGTTCTGAAGAATTCTTTTTTAGCGTTGAGGATTTTCCTATTGTAGACATTTCTGCCCTGGCGGAGAAGTTTTAGATGGGTTACTGACGGGTGCAGTTAACAGTTTTGTTCAGTCTGTCGAAGGGATCTCCTCTCCTAGTTGAGGGATCCGTTGAACCAGGGATTCCTGTCTTTGATCTAGGTTCTTTTTAGTTTTAGCGGAGCAAGGTCAACTAGAATGTCGGATACAGTTGAGGAATAATGATCCGCGAGGTTGTTAACCGGAGTGCACTCGGGGAGGGGGGGGGGGGGGGTGTTTGGTTTCACAGCGCGCAGACATTTTCCCGAGATCAAGGTTCTTGGTGTCTCTAACCCATCGTTTGGGAATCATGGGTTGTGGTGTACATGTCTTGTGGGTGCTAGGCAGAAGGATGGTGATAACGTGGTGGTCAGACCAATCACATGGGTCAATTGAGATACGTTTGACCGCTGACTCCTTAGCGATGATCCAGTCTGGGATGGTGCCTTTCGTGTAAGTGGGGAGAGAGCAGGCTTGGGTAAGGGCTTGGTCGGCCAGGAGGTCTTTGATGGCGTTGACCTGAGGGTCCATAGGATCGTTCCAATGCAAGTTGAAGTCGCACAGAAGATGTCATTAGAGTTAGGGGAAACCTTGGCTGTGATGGTTTCCAAGAGGTGGTCAGTGAAGGTGTCATTCTTCCCTGGGGGTGGTAAAAGATGTGTAGTCTGCACAGTTGGGAGGTTTTGTTGCAAATGGAGAGTGCAAGGTATTCACAGGAGTCTATAGGGTTCGCCAGAAGTTCAGTAACAAGGAGGTTAGAGCGGTAGATGCAGGCAATGCCTACCCCTTTTTTCTTTGAATGCCTGTCCAGCCTAATGACATTGTAATTGGGCGGGACTAAGAGGACTAGGTAGGGCGATGAGGATTTTTGGCTCAGGATGAGATCGGCGACATCAGAGGCGTGCTTTACTGCTGAGGGGCAGTTAATTAGGAGGCTGGCTAGAGAGGTGTCGGAGCGGGTGTCATGGGTAGGAGTAAAGATGGGTACACTCGCTAGGTTGGTATTGACCACCCCTCTGACACGGAGGGTAGCTGATCTGTTAGGGTTGGTTGCAAGCGTGCAGATAGGGTGTTCGTCCTTCAGGTCTGAGGGGTAAGGGGTTGTCAAGGCAGATTCGTAGCTAATGAGGAAGTCTACCACTTCCTCCTCCGAGAGATCTAAAGGGCTAGGCGTGCCAGGGGTAGGTTTGTAGGTGTGGAGGAGGGCAAGAACTTCCTCCTCTGAGAGGTAGCAAGGTTGCTTGTGGGGGAGCAAGTGTCTCAGGGATAGCGGTAGTGGGTGAAGGAGGGGCTTAGTGTAGGGGGGTAGCGTTCTGCCAGAGATTCGAGAAGGAGAGTTCAGTGAGGTGCAGGAGGATCTTTAGATCCAGAAGGGAATTGTGGATGCTCAGGGTTAGTTAATCATGCAGAGTAAGTACAGTTCTCAATTTGCATTAGCTGCATAGAATGAACTGTCATCCATAGCAGGGAGTCCAATGTTAGTCCATGATAGCTGGTGTTGTACCAGAGAATGAGAACATACCCATGAGATCAGGCTTCACATAATTAACCAAAATGTGAATCATTTACATTTTCAGTTATTATTCTGTAAATCTGGCATGGCTCCTTCTCTTGTAAACTACTGCTTTAATGTTTATTTTGTGCATTCCATTGTATCACTCACCTAATCCTTAATTCCTCTACACCCCACATTCCAATGTCTCTTGACCAACATTAAAATGTCACTCTTGATTGTCTATATTCGGGAAGGTTAGAGCTGTGAGAGAGCTCTTACATTGATCTGCTGTGTAATATTTAATTTTATGACATAATGCAGGCTCTAGGGAGAGATGTGACCCAACGCATTAGCTGCAGGATGTCTGTGGTACCTGGTTTGCTGGCTCTGGTGCATGTATCTGTTTCAGAACCCTACCTTTTCATGTTGCAGTAAAGAAACAGAAAATACCAGATGTACAAAATATTGGTCATTAATTGCAACCAGTATTTCTGGAACGGGTGTGACATTTTTAAAAACTGACCCATGTACTTACTTATTGGTCAACGGCTCCCAAAATTCTGATGCGTAGTGGATTGCAATCCAATCTACCACATCAATATTCATACGCTAGGTTGCAAATTGTGCCTCACTATGAATGGTGGCCATCACATGGATGGTGGCCTGCAGGTGTCAGCAACCACCATGTCTGTGAATACATTTCAGATACATACATTTTTTTAATGCAGCCTATTTTTCTTAAAGGAAATGGATCTGTGTTTAAAAAACATATTACATTTTTTAAAAGTTTGTTTGAAAATAGACAGTGGAGGTCTAGACCACTGCCTCCCCTACAAAGCTTTTTTTTTAGCTTTAACAAAGGAGTAGGGATCACCTTGAGAATCCCTTCCCTTTTGAGAATGTGTTAGCACCTCCTTTAAGGTGTCAGTGACTTCAATGTTTTACGTTTGGATTTCGGTTGAAAAACATTAATGCATTAGATACCAATTCTGTGTTTGGAAACAAAGTCTACAACACGCCTCTTCCAGATACTGAATCAGTATTCATTGAGAATCCTAAAATGGGATTATTACACAGAAGAAATAATTTTTGTGGACGTAAACTCTGAATTGGAGTGTTTGCAAACACAAAAATGCTCTGCACATCTGGCCAAATATTCTGTAAGAAAACCTTTACTACTAGCTGAAAATAACTGATCAGAATTGGACAAGACAAGCATAAAACATTTCAGCCAATATAACTAAACAAATGTTGGTAATGCCAATAGGTGTGGTTTATGAATGAAAGTGCCTTGTGTGTTATTAATGGGTTGAGGCACTCAATAGGTCATCGTACAATCATTCTGACACTCATATTCGCACTCATGCATCCATTCATCCATCCATTGACTCATTCTAGCATTCACTCTCTGACACAACTGCAACAAAACACACAGTCTACAACATATGCAAAATAAATACAAAGAAAACAAACAAAAAATAGAAAACCCACTGTGTCTAAACGCGGCAGGGATATACTTCCAATAACGAAGCTAAACATAGCAGCAAATGTCCATCTTGCACAGGTACTGTAAATTGTCTATAGTTGTTTTAAAGTTCCAACATGGCCGCCACATTTGGAACCGTGTTGGCGATCTTGGACTGGTAAAACAACGATACACTATAGACAAAAGCATTTCATAATAGTCTCCTGGTTTCGAGGAAAAGGGCAAGTGGTAAGGGGCGCATTACAGATGAAATGAGCGGCAAGAAAGTGACCTCTTAGCAATGCCTGAAGAGCACATTAATGTAAAAATAGAAGCAAAGAAATGAGAGGCAAACTATAAAAGGAGAAACTTGGCCCAACACTGAAGTGAACGTGTTGTCATGTGGATGTACACAGGTGATCAGGAAAAAACATTATTCACAGGGCAAGAGAGCCAGTGACTGATGTGGACTGAACCACTACGTCATGCAGTACGCTGTCATGAATCCAAGCAGATTGTAAATGACATTCAGCCAGACGAACGGCTGTAGGTAGTTATAGTTAGAACCTCGTTTCTATTCAAAAAGCGATTTTTCTTTTGCCAATATCTTTGGCGTCGCTTGACGAATCTTCGCAAAATTTTAAAAACGAATGGGGCGCCCCGGTCAGCTCCTGTCTTCAAAGTTTCGGGGTGATTTGTGAAACGGGGGCCAAGAAAGAAGGGGGGGTCCCAAAACGCGTTTTCCACATGTTAATTTCCATAGGAAATTTTAGACACGGCTACAGCCCGAACTGCTGAACGGAATTACACCAAATTTGGCATAAAGGTAGCCCTTGATTCAAAAAGCAACCTTTGTTTAAATGGTGTAAATCCGTGCAGTAGTTCCTGAGAAATTAAAAAAGAAAAATATCGATATCTGAGCACCGAGGAGTCGCGACTCCTCCCGGGCACGAGCTTCACTCTGATTGACTGCCAACATTCTAAACCAGAATGTGTTGGCAGCCATCTTGTGACTTGGTAGCTGAGTCACAAAAAAACTGAAAAAAAAGGTTAAAAACAAGAAAAGGGGGCAGGGTAGAAACACCCTGACCCCTAGACCTGCTCAGCCAAAAAAAAGCATTAAAAAAAAAAAATAATCTGCAGAATTCATGCTGGGGGCGCGAAATCTACCGAAAAATAAATAAATGAAGCGCGGGCTTTAGATGAGCCCCTGGGTTGGCCAGGTCCCAGGGGCAATCCCACAATTATATAGTGGGGGCCTACAGGTGCCCCGCAGCCCCGGGGACTGCCACATCCCCGGGGCTATGATAATTATGTGCGGGGGGCATGCGGCCATCACCCCGGGGCTTCTTCTATAGTGAATGCATGGGGGGACCCCCCACACTGCCCCGGGGCACTGTATAATTGTATGCAGGGGGGCACGCAGGCCCCCCGCAGCCTCGGGGACTGCCACCCCCCCCGGGGCTTTGTTTATTAATTTTTTTAAAAGATGTGTGGGGGCAAGAGCCCCCCCACACGGCCTACAGACCACCACCTCCCTGGGGCACATACTCTTTGAAATGCGGGGGTCCGTAGGGGACCCCCGGCCCTGGGGACCACCACCTCCTTGGGGCTATGTAAATTAAGGGAGGGGCCACGTGGCCCCCCTACATGAGCCCTTGATGGCCCTGGGGACCGCCACCCCCAGGGCTGGCTCCAGCAATGTCCCAGGGTGCCCACCCCCGGGATATTGCTGTTTGCTATGGCAGGACGGGAATCCCACAACACCTTCACAGAGTAGGAAAACAGGCCCTCCAGTCAGGAGTGATTAGTACCAAAGTTCTTTATTCCAACAGGTACCGGCAGGTATGCATCACGTGTTTCGACCAAACAACGGTCTCAAAAGCAAGGAAGGACTAGTGTAACGCCCTGAACGTCTCAGGATCGTTTAACAGACACGACAATGAGGACGCAACCACTTGTGAAGGGTTAGTTCTTTTAATGAAGGCAAATAAAATACAAAGAACAAACAAAAGTTATAGTCACTGGAATCCTCCAGGCTAAGTACGTTACCAGCCCACAGCACGGATGGTCCTAACCGTCCTCTGCATATACGCCGATCCCGGCGTATGCCAACAGAGGGCAGAAATGAAATGGCCGACAATGCCAATCGGTAGGCTGTGAGGGGCACGAAGAGTGTTGGGGAGAATCGAGGAGTCAGGGAAACACCCAGCCGGGGTCTCTACCTGAAGGGAGCAGCCGCTCAACCTCTTCCTCAGACTGCACCGGGACGCGGAGTCACCTCCTGGTGATGCGTCACCGATACCCCAATCACAAGCAAGAAGACTGAACCGAGAGCAGCCGCTCGATCGATCCTGTGGACTTCCGAGTCTGTAACGCTGCAAACACCTCCTGGTGTGCGTTACAGCTGGCAGTCCCTGTGTCTCTGGTCGGGCTGGGAGTTACGACTCCAACCAGCAAAAGCGCCACTGCGCTTGGACTCAGCCGAGTCAAAAAGCGAAGCTCAATGGTTGACCGGTAGAGCTTCCGGGTCCTTCACAGGTGACGATGGGGCAAGACACGGCCCAGGGAGTAATGACTCGACCTACCTCCGTTCTTGCCTTACTGGAGCACCACTCCGGAACACTGCTCTTCACGAAGCAGGTACGTCGGTGTAAACACAATATCCGACAGCCTTGTACCTCCCGGTTCCTCCCTTTATAGGGCGTGTTTTCCTTGAGTTATGTAACAGCTCTCCTGTTTACATAAGGGCGTGTTTCCCTTGAGTTATGTAACAGCTCTCCTGTTTACATAAGGGCGTGTTTCCCTTGAGTTATGTAACAGCTCTCCTGTTTACATAAGGGCGTGTTTCCCTGGAGTTATGTAACAGCTCTCCTGTTTACATAACCTCTCAACTGCTAAGCATCCTGGGAGATGTAGTCCGTTTTCGCTGGTTACCGTTTTCCTCCCCTCGTATGACAGGAATTCTTGACAACTAGCCCGTTCAAACGTAGTGACAGTCTTATTCATCACGTTGTTAAAATCTCGAAATCTGGAGATCAGTGGGCATATTACACAAAACCTCTACTTAACACTAATGTGTCAAAATATTTCAGTACAATACAATATATATATATATATTATTTAATGTTTTTCTTTTATACCAAGTTCCTGGCAGGCAGCTAAAAATAAACTCTAGCAAGAATTATTGGAAATCTTCTCACCCTAGGATTTGTCAGAGGCAATACGAACACCAAAATCCTTCCCTACAAAGGTTATGTGTGGCATTTCATGTAACAAAATACTTAATAGAAAGCGTTATTACAGAATAATCACAAATCTACTCTTAAATGCTTATTGACTTTATTGTAACTCTCATTATAAATACACAGTCCTTTAAACTAACACTGAATTGTCACCATAACCAACTCAGATTTGCTGTGTTGAGCAAAAGCCTCCTTCAAAGCAACTATCAGGTATGCTGTAATAATGTATATATATTACATATATTTATTTATAACTACTGTATTTTGTACATGTTTATAATTGTATTACAGCATACCTGATGGTTGCATTAAGGGAAGCTTCCGATCAACACAGCAGATCTGAGTTGGTTATGGTTACAATCCAATGTTAAAGGTCTTTATTTATAATGAGAGTTACAATAAAGCCAAAAAGCATTTAAGTATCAAAACAATGTCTCAACTGGAAATTGTTTGCAAAAGGACAATTCAGAATAATTGCATGTATCACAACGGAGGGAACAAAAGGGAGACCACAACAGGATTGGTGAAGGCAACAAGAGAATGTTTTTGTATAAGTAGTTATATCAGCACTACCATATAATGAAATAAATAGTGACCATACCATTAAAGTGTGCACTGAACATGTAAGTGACAGTGGATGGCGCAGTGACACTAGGGTTAAAAACACAGCGTGAACGGCGCAATAGAAAATAATAACGTGGTCAATAATACACAATTATATACAAGATCAGTGTTTGTCAACTGAGTTAAATAATTTGACCACAACAGTGCCAAAGTGGAGTAGTCAACGGCGTTTGAACCTGATCAATTTCAGGTCATCATCAGGACAAAAGGTCACTTAGTTTTGAAGTAGTGCTGTACAAGGGAATAAGCATTTAAGGGCAGATTTGTTATTCATATATGTGTATATATACAAATAAAAAATATAAAACTGATGGAGCAAGGATTCAAGAAAACTAAACATGCTCACAGCAATCCTTGATTAACTTTCAAAAATCGTTTAAACTATAGATAAGACAAGACTAATACATCGACACATGGGAGAAAAGCTTTAAAATGGAAAAACGCTTTGCGCATGTGCAAACCAGAATTATGGCGAAAATAACGTGACTAACACGCATGAGAAGGAAAAACTCTCACTCATGCGCAGGAAGAACTAATATTTGGTCTTGAGGAGCCACATGCCAGGCATATGCTTGCTTGAACTTTAAAAAAAGCTGCTAATGCTTTTGCTCAAGAGAATAATAATAACATGGGATAGAGTAGAAGTGGGTGGTGAATAGTGAGAACTATATATTTGAGAAATTAACATCTGTTTATGATTTCTTTATTAATAGTGTGCGTTTAGGCCTGCTGTCGCACATGACCGAAAGAAAATGGAGACGGTAAACTAGAAGTTGCTCATGCTCAGTGAATTCATGATGTGACCCGGTGACCGAAAGAGCTGAATGACTGCCAAAGAGCAAGGACTGAAAACGTGATTAAAGAGAGCTGTGAATCCCTCGTCAATGGAGCCTGTATAGAATGTTAATAAATATTGCAACAATACATGTATGAGAATTAAAAGTAGTGAATAAGCTAAGGTCAGCATGGTGTGACAAAAACTTCCCTGGCCCTGTCCAATCATATTCCATATTTCATCCATATTTGCAACTTTTGAGGGTGGGACATGTAGAAATAAAGACTAACTTGAGTGACTTAAATTCATTAGACACACATCGATGCTGAGAGAGAGGAGAGAGCTGCTAAAAGAAGAAGAAGAAGAGAGAGCAGACTGGGAAGATTCAGATCCAAAGACAGCCTGATTAGATTCGAAGATTCCGGAAGAACATTGAAGAGGAAGAGAGTATAAGAGAGGGATGCGCCCTAGCGCGTCAGGTTTATAGAGAAGTCTAGTAAGTACCTGCCCTGTCCTAATCCTTTCTTATAGTTCTTTGTCTCCTGATCCTAATTCAGGAGACCCCCCCACCAGTCATTTGGATAGAGGGGTGTTTTTCAGTATTTCATTAGGTAAATGTAATTCTGTCTTCAAATTTGCATATTTCTTTGCAAATGTATCTTATTTGTGCCTTTTGTCTCTTCATCTATCCACTCTTTGCATTTTGATTTGTTGAATGAAGTCTGTGTAAATGAATGTATTTGCTAAATGAGATTTTCTCTCCCATGTTAAGAATGATGGAGTTTGCACTATGAATGTGTATTAAACGAGCGTTCGATTTATGACTAAAATCTTAGATAAAGCTTATGAATCTTACCCAGAGCCAGTGGTTATTTCACTAAGATCTGTGGATTAGTTAGATAGTTGTTAATATCACCATCAACTAACTCAACCAATGGTCCATCGACCAGAGGAAAGAGTGTTGATTTGTGAAGATTAGTTAGGCATTGAGTTTATTTCCAAACTATTTTATGTTCACAGAAACTAACTAATCAGGACTTAGGCGAATTATAAAACTTGACTTCCCCGCAGATTACCCAGGGATTGTGTATGAACATTTAAGTAAATGTGTATGGGCCCTATTGAGATATCTGTTTTGTGAATTGTTCATCCCTGGGGCTTTCCGCTGGATCAAAACCCCTATTAACAGAATCTAATAGGGATTACCATAGTGCAAATCCTCTATCCCATTGTTTTTCCAGGTGGGTCACCGAAACCATTCTGTACTACAGTAATCTGTAAGATTCCATGTAAGAAAATACCTGCCTATGGGCTTAGTGCAGAGTAATAATAATCAGCCCTTGTTTTTTGTATCCGTCTGTGGCTTCTCTGCAGCCTAAACACCCGAGAACCTTGAAACTTTGTGAGTCCTGCAGTTCCAGGGCCACTGAAAAGGATGTAAGAAGACCACAGCTGTGATGGTAGAAAAGTCTCTCACCTCCGCCTGTTTCCTCTCATGCTCTTTCGCTCCTGGCTCTCTTCAACTCCAGAATGGCAATCACCTGCCAGCGGGTTTGCAGGGGCGTTTTTTAGGTGATTCCACAGCTAGACCACTTAAGGTCTTCATCCTCTTTTCTTTTCCCTTTCCATAATAGCTGTTCCTCATTTGGTTTCTTCCTGACTTTGCAAATCCATTATGTTTCCTGTCATATAGTGTTCGATATTATTTCCTTTTCCTTTACTATTTACAGGCCTCAGTCTGGTTGAAGGGCATGACACAACGAAGCGATGTTCCTTCGCTAGTTTCTTCATTCCCTCCACTTGCTGATCCTGACTGTTGGCTCCTGAAGAACTCCCCTTTTGCATTCTGAATTCCTGGTTTTCTTCATTCCTCCGAAGTCTTCATCCAGCAAAGAGTTTTGTTTACGCCATTGGACATTTCCTTCTGAGAAGGTGGCAGCTTCTTGAGGGCACATACCTACCACATATTTCAAGGGTGCTGACATTGTGGCTTCTGGAAACAGTCACCCATACATTGGAAGACCCGGACCAGATTATGGGTAAACATCCCTAAAAGCCTGTTGCCTTTAACACATGATTTCCACAATAAGTAAGGCCTACTGTCTTTGCCATGACTTTTCATTATAAACAGATCGCACCTATTGAAGCTGACAAAACTTTTCCCAGTATACTGTTTAGACCACTAGCCTCTACCAATGGCTTGACATTATATACAAAACAGGGCTACTGAAGTGTGCATAAACTGGCAACCATCAAGCATACAATTATAAAGTTACTAATATGAAGAAAAATAGAGCTTGCAAAACAAAAGACAACCCCTCGCAACAGGCCATATCAAGAATCATCACAGTCAAAACACTCAGGGTTTGTTGGAGTGGGTAGTCAATGCCATAACCCTTCCCTTCTATGGTAATCTGTGAGATTATATGTAGTAAAATACCTGAATTTTGCTTGCACCATAATGTGATAACAACAGCTTGCAAAACAATAGACAATCTCTCGCAATAGGGCATATCAAGAATCATCACAGTCAAAACACTCAGGGTTTGTTGGAGTGGGTAGTCAATACCATAACCCTTGCCTTCTGTGGTAATCTGTGAGATTATATGTAGTAAAATACCTGAATGTTGCTCGCACCATAATGTGATAACAACCAAGAGTGTTAAAGCATTACTGCCTCTAAACTAGAACAACTGCCTTTGTCATAATGTTTCAAGAATAAGTAGACCAGATCTACGGCACTGGACATATTCCCCAGAGAACCAATCAGGCCTCCAGCTTGTCACCATTGTCAACTCAAGCTGATAGTTTTGAGCATGCGCTTTTCGACAAGACAATCATCTGATACACAGTCATAAAATTAAAAAGGTATACAAAATGACAGTTGGCTACACAAAACACTATCTCTCCTAAGAGGGCCTACAAAGACTTCTTACAGGGTAAACCTTCTCTAGGCGCAGTTTGTCACACAGAGTAACCAACAACAAAACCATTGCCTACTATGATTTTCTGTGAGATTTCATGCAACAAAATACCTATAGGATTTAACATAAAGTAATAACAAGCCATACTTAAATGTCTATTGACATATGCTTTTCACAATAAATACATCTGGCAATGTGCTTTTTCAGTAACATTTCATATTAACCCCTTCGGTGCTCATGACGGAATGGTTCCGTCATGACCCACGGTTGAGCTGTGCTCATGACGGAACCATTCCGTCATGACCACGCCCGCGCAAGATTCCGTCAGCACAGCGGCGGAATCTGCGCAGCATCGAAGGGGTTAAACTGATTAGGCCCATAGTCGTGATCAATGGCTTACTGCTATAACAAACTCAGTCCTGCTGTATTAAGAATATGTTTTTCCACAAGATAAAAAGTGCAAAACAAGCAGTCTTTTTAGTTTAAGCACATACATTTTAGCCCAATCAAATCCTGTACTCAGGGCAAACAACATGAGAATGGAGCCTTAGCTACCACTCTCAGTAGTACTCGGAAGAACCAGAACAATGTATCTACCTTCAGTAACACCTTTTCTGGTAGAGACTATCTAGCCTCAGATTCCTCAAATTTAGAATTTTATCCAGGCAGCGGACTGGAGCTGGAATCTTTTCAGCAGTATTGTGGCTCCTCACAGATGCTTTACCACTGCGCAAATGGCAAGCGGGGCTCATATAGGTGCCACCCGGTGCGCTGACATCAGATGCTTTTGAAGCAGTCCGTGCACCAAGACGCAGGGCCCTAAGAATCGATCATGAGCAGTGTGAAGATTCCTAGACTTGGGATCTTATTAATGGGTACAGTCCAATCACAGAATGGGGAGGATGGGAGGATTGGTGAGGAATCTGCAGCTAGGTAGAGTCTCTAACAGAAAGAGCGCTACCAAAGGTAAGTAACTTGTTTTTTCCAATTAAGACTTCTAGCTGCAGATTCCTCACCTTCTGAAAAGATATCAAAGCAGCAACTATTAGAGGCATGTCTTTGAATGAACGCAAACCAGAAAGTCCTCCAGGACCGAGTGGGCAAAGTGCGATTTTTGGTAAAGCTGGCTATTCCAGAAAGTAGTGCTTCGTGAACGTATGGAGGGATGCCCACAGAGCAGCCTGGCATATGTCCAGGACAGAGACTCTGCATGCTAATGCAGTGGTAGCAGCTTTGGCCTTGGTACAATGAGCATGCAGTACTTCCGGAGACTGCTTTTTAGCCAGTGTGTAGCAGATTTTATGCAGAGCATGATCCAGTGGGAGATAGTTCTCACAGATGAGGCCCGCCCTGACCAAATATGGTTTCTTGACCCCTCACTCACTGTTCACTGTCACTTCACGTTACTTTGCGTCCTGATGAAGCGCCACGGATCTCCCTGACCATAAAGGCGCGAAACATGTCGACCTTGTAGTTACTGGGGCACTTTACGCCTATTGGAGTAACTCACGACCTTTCGGGGTTTTTTATTCTGTCAAGGGCACCTCCACAATAAATCAATTGACTCCGGGTACTTCTTAGCCAGTTTTAATTTTCACACACAAGTCTCACCCTCCAAGTAGGACCCGCTCTCTCTCTCCCTCCCTCTCACACGACCGCACTCACCTAATTGCATTTTACCACAAAAGATCTCTGCCAAAGTGACCCTTCGGTGGACACGTAGGGCATTGCAGCACCGGCTCGACGAGGAGCAAACGCCCGATGATGAAGCATGACATCCCTCGGGGTGTGTGAGGGCAACATGAGACAAGAAACGTGCTTTCCGCCGATTAGTGGGTTCTAGACCTAGGATTCATCTTCTTCCTCTCCCATACCTCCCCCGCTGCATTTTTCTCCTTTGTCGGTGAGTGGGGGACTGTTAGCACCCCCCGTTGGAACAGTTACCCTCAATTTGGTACTATTATTAATAGGAGCGCAGGAACTGGACCACAACCAGCTCCTAGTCCCCCTTCTTTTGTTGAGATCAGCCAAATATGACCATTACTGAGTGCTGTCACTAGCCTCAGTCCTGCAAACATGGAGACAGTATGCATAATGTGCAGATTAAACGTCAACATGTAAGGTGGACAAAGAGCTCCAGAGGTTTTGAGAGCCATTTACAAAGGCATTTGAAGTATGTGAAGTAGTACTTTCTTAAGTACTCTTACGTGTGTTTTGACCCGAAAACACCTAAAATGGGCAAGGGCAGGGAATATTTGGATAGAATAAGTACAAAGTAAAAGGACTTTAGCCCTCTTTGCTTATTTTCTATTATGGAGTCAGACCTTTCGGGACGATTCATAGAGGCATGTAATAGTATGAAAAAGAGTACTCATATACTACCACTCCGAGTACTCTTAACCGCGTTTGTAAATCTACTGCTACATCTTCTGTAGCTTGCCCCAAAAGCTCAGGTCTCCAGTCACTGACCTGAACCTTTCCAGGCTCCTTCATATGAAGCACTCATCATGCACTTACACAGCACAACTGAATCAGCATGCGTTGCAATCAACCAAGCAGCTACAAGTTTCTGAATATTAGATATATGTGGCGTTGGTCAATGTTAGACCTGGCATCCTTAGCGTGGTTTCCCCCTGTCTTTTTGCCTCTACCTCCTGTATTTTTGACTGTGTGCTGAGTTTCGTTTTTGTTAGTGTAGGTACTCTGGACACTTTGCCACTGCTGATCAGTGCCAAAGTGCATGTGCTCCCTGTGAAAATTGTAATTCTGATTGGTTCACCATGATTCACATATTTGATTTACTGGTAAGTCCCTAGTAAAGAGCACTGAGCGTGTCCAGGGCCTGTAAGTCAAATGCTACTAGTGGGCCTGAAGCACTGTTTGATTGTGTAACCCACACAAGCGGCTTTCCAAATGTGTCTCAGACCTAACACTACAGTGTCTGCGAGCGCAGTTTTAAACTGCCATGTCGACCTGGCAAGTGCACCCACTCGCCAGGCCCTAACCTTACCTTTTCTTAAATGTAAGGCACCCCTAAAGTAGACCCAAGATACCGCCATGGGCAGGATGCAGTGTATGTTAAACATTTTACAAGTATAACTTTCAATAGGCACAGCTAGAGATTTGGAGTTTGGGCTCTCAGAACTCAGGATTAATTAACACACCTTTTAGTAAAGGTGTTTTTCAAATTGTGTGTTTAAAACACCACTTCTAGAACATGGGCATTTTCTTGTTTAGCCATCCTGTGTGGCTCTGCCTGCTTGTGGATTCACTGCCCAGTTTTGGACTGACATGGGCTGTTTGTGCATTCACTACAGACACTCACCCAAAGGGAGCTGAGGTGTGCCCTGCATATTCTGATGAGCCATCCTGGGCTAGAGTGGTGGGAGGATGTGTCACTAGCACATGAATAGGCTGTGGCTGCCCTTCATAATGCTGTCTCCACCCACTGTAGTGTGGCTGGACCAGGTAGGACAGAACTGGTGTTACTGAGCAAGAGACACTTTCTGAACAAAGATTTCAAAGGGAAAAAGGGGTACAAGTATTAGACCTAAAACCCCAGAACTTTTGATTACTTCTGGAATAAGAGGACCCTGCCAAGATGAAGAGCTGCCAGGAAGAGTACTGTGCCTTTGCTATGTGTTGCTTTGTTGGATTGGCCTGCAGTTGCTGCTTCTGTGTGTGGACAGAGTAAAGAACTGGACTTTTGCTTTGTTGTGGCATCCTGCTTAAGAAGATCTGCAAGGGCTTGAGCTTGCCTCCTGTTCTGAAGTCTCATGGACAAAAAGGCTTCACCTGCAGCATCCCTGAACTCCATGCAGGGAGTTCTAACCTGTCTTGGGTGCCAGAGCCAGTTCTGGGCCCTTGGAGGTTCTTCCTGCTGTAAAGAACTGAAGAAACCTGCAAAATTGCCACTTCGCACTTCTTGCGGCCCTATTTTCTGACGCAGCACCGCCGTGCAGGAGAAAATCCCAACGCACAGCCCTTTGCAGATGAAGAAACCGACGCAGTGCCTGTCAGCAGCCTGAAGAACCACAGCAAGCCAAGGTCAACGCACCGGTCTCCGAAGTCTGAGACCCCCGCACCGACTCTGACACAGGCCCTGCTGTGCAGCTAAAGAAAACTACCCATCGTGGAACTGCGGCTGAAGAAATCTATGCCACAGCATCCACCTCCAGTGCGCCCCAGATGTCCACGCATTGCACCTGTGCACCAAGTTTTTCTGATGCAGCACCCACAGACGAAAAACGTGTTGGAATCGATGCATCACTTTCCCCTAAAGTACAAATTCAACACATCACTTCTGCGTCCAGCAGAATTGTTGTATCGCCTCCGCAAGGACTCAGCAACTAACGCATTGCTGTGTTTTCCAATGCTTCCCTCCTCTGCGGCTGTTTTGCCTTGTGCATTCGGATGCATTTGAGGTGCTTTCTGTAAAATAACGCATTCATAGTTTTCAATGGACAGAATTGCTTGAAACCTTTTAAAAGTCATATTTTGATTTGTGTATGTTGATTTTTTGTCGTTTTGGTCTTGTTTGGTTTAGATAAAGATACTTTATTTTTCTAAACTGGTGTGGTTTTACTTTGTAGTGTTTCACTGTGCTACTGTGTGTGTTATGTACAAATATTTAACACAGTGCCTCTGAGAGAAGCCTGTCTGCTTATGCTAAGCTGCCAAGGGGCTGAGCAGGAGTTTCTAGATGTGTAACTCCCTTATCCTGAGTAGAAGAAAGGGTCCCTACTTGGACAAGGTGCATACCTCTGCCAACCAGAAACCCCCATTTCCAACAGTCAATTAATAATATTGCATACAAATCTGGATCTCAAGTTCTATCATTCGTTTATAATTCGTTTTTTTGCACAGCTCAAGAATACACAATCCAGAAAGGAAGCACATTTTAAAGTATTTAAAATTCAGCCATTTATGCAGTTAATGGTAAAGCATTACACAGACAAATGAAACAGAAATTGCATTCTTCTGGCTCGCCTATTTAATTTCCACTCAGTTCCCCTTTGTCTCCCATCTTGTTGAAACTTTTACCTGCGCCATTCTGCTGTGACGTTGACAAATCCTTCTTTGGAGCGCCGAGGCCCCCGGGGTGCAGTCTCCTGGCCGCCATCAAACCCTGAGTCATGCGCGGGCTGTCCATGGCGAAGATCAACATCTCATTATTTTCTCTTCAATCCGAAAGAAACGCCTTTGTTACCGAGGTACTTAGGGATGGATTAGATCTGTCCACAGCCTTTTCATCATCCAAGAAAGGGTGCAACAATTTCCAATATTTCTGCAGTTGACCACTAGACAGGTACTGATTCCCCTGAAGTAAAACTGGCTGCCATTCACGAGACACCCGTTCAGTCTTGTCCAGTGTCTCTCATGAAAGGCTAACAGTTTATAGGGACGTCACTGCACTCTACACCAGTATCTCACAATATGAGAAGCTGGAGCCAAGATTGCAGCCCAATCTCTAGCAAAATAAAGACAAGTGCGTTTTCATGGGATTTTTCCCATTCGAGTCTTTGCATAATATTTTTGTATTAAGCATTTATTGTTTTGCAAAAGCATAAACGTTTGATATTACATTTAAACTGGTGGGTGGAAATTATCTTTTCGACCCCATTGTGAGCATCACACAGCATACCCCTGCCCAGTTTTCAAAGGTACCTGTGAGAAATTAAGCAGTTCTAAATTTGGCACTTTCATTACTTACATTCTGGTTAATCAGGGTTGGGTAATCTTTTCCACCATGCTTCTTCTTTGCATTTTGGCCACTGTGTTTCATGAGAGATTCTACGAAGTAGCCCTGTATATACTCCCTATCCTTTCCTGTACTGCTAAATGTAGGACTTTCTCAAATATGACCAATTTACCAATGTCATGGAACACTTATTTACTCTGAACCCTGAACATAGGTTGCTTTGCCACAACCAGAAAAGTTACTACCACATACGACCCAAATCTTTAGAGTCTTAAAATATAGGGCCTCATTTAGAGGTTCATGGATGGGTTACTCCATCACGAACATGACGGATATCCTGTCTGCCGTATTACAAGCGTTACAACAAACAAATGATGGACGGAATGCTGACAATGCAGACATTCTCCCCCAGTCAAGAGATCTGGGTTAAATCCATCGTTCTTTTGCCCACTACGCCACCCCAGTTTAGACATGGCCATATGCAAATCAGTCTTGACCCTGTGCCTCATGGGAACAGTCCAGCCCGAACTGCCAAGCCATGTCTTCCCTGGACCGGAATCAAGCATCCTAGGACCGGTTTCTGGCTATCAGCCGTCATCAGCCAGGATAGCTTGACTCCAGTGGCGTAGTGAGCACGGATCCCACGTCTGGGAATACCCATCCCACTTAGGGCGAAAAGCGTTACAACAAACAAATGATGGACGGAATGCTGACAATGCAGACATTCTCCCCCAGTCAAGAGATCTGGGTTAAATCCATCGTTCTTTTGCCCACTACGCCACCCCAGTTTAGACATGGCCATATGCAAATCAGTCTTGACCCTGTGCCTCATGGGAACAGTCCAGCCCGAACTGCCAAGCCATGTCTTCCCTGGACCGGAATCAAGCATCCTAGGACCGGTTTCTGGCTATCAGCCGTCATCAGCCAGGATAGCTTGACTCCAGTGGCGTAGTGAGCACGGATCCCACGTCTGGGAATACCCATCCCACTTAGGGCGAAAAGCGTTACAACAAACAAATGATGGACTGGCTGATGACGGCTGATAGCCAGAAACCGGTCCTAGGATGCTTGATTCTGGTCCAGGGAAGACATGGCTTGGCAGTTCGGGCTGGACTGTTCCCATGAGGCACAGGGTCAAGACTGATTTGCATATGGCCATGTCTAAACTGGGGTGGTGTAGTGGGCAAAAGAACGATGGATTTAACCCAGATCTCTTGACTGGGGGAGAATGTCTGCATTGTCAGCATTCCGTCCATCATTTGTTTGTTGTAACGCTTTTCGCCCTAAGTGGGATGGGTATTCCCAGACGTGGGACCCGTGCTCACTACGCCACTGGAGTCAAGCTATCCTGGCTGATGACGGCTGATAGCCAGAAACCGGTCCTAGGATGCTTGATTCTGGTCCAGGGAAGACATGGCTTGGCAGTTCGGGCTGGACTGTTCCCATGAGGCACAGGGTCAAGACTGATTTGCACATGGCCATGTCTAAACTGTAGTGGTGTAGTGGGCAAAAGAACGATGGATTTAACCCAGATCTCTTGACTGGGGGAGAATGTCTGCATTGTCAGCATTCCGTCCATCATTTGTTTGTTGTAGCGCTTTTCGCCCTAAGTGGGATGGGTATTCCCAGACGTGGGACCCGTGCTCACTACGCCACTGGAGTCAAGCTATCCTGGCTGATGACGGCTGATAGCCAGAAACCGGTCCTAGGATGCTTGATTCTGGTCCAGGGAAGACATGGCTTGGCAGTTCGGGCTGGACTGTTCCCATGAGGCACAGGGTCAAGACTGATTTGCATATGGCCATGTCTAAACTGGGGTGGTGTAGTGGGCAATAGAACGATGGATTTAACCCAGATCTCTTGACTGGGGGAGAATGTCTGCATTGTCAGCATTCCGTCCATCATTTGTTTGTTGTAGCGCTTTTCGCCCTAAGTGGGATGGGTATTCCCAGACGTGGGACCCGTGCTCACTATGCCACTGGAGTCAAGCTATCCTGGCTGATGACGGCTGATAGCCAGAAACCGGTCCTAGGATGCTTGATTCTGGGCCAGGGAAGACATGGCTTGGCAGTTCGGGCTGGACTGTTCCCATGAGGCACAGGGTCAAGACTGATTTGCATATGGCCATGTCTAAACTGGGGTGGTGTAGTGGGCAAAAGAACGATGGATTTAACCCAGATCTCTTGACTGGGGGAGAATGTCTGCATTGTCAGCATTCCATCCATCATTTGTTTGTTGTAATGCCGTATTACAAGGGCATTATATCCTGTGGCCAGTGCTTAATTTGAGCCGGTGGTTTCCGGTACTCAGCATCGGCACTTCCATGGTTTCTGGTGCTCGGCACAGGCACTTAATTGTCAACACCACACTTATAACACTCTGCCACATGGTGGTGCTGCTCATCTAACTTAGAGAGAAGCAGAACAATAGTTGTTTATTAATACAATATTCATAAGCAAATGACTAATAACTGCCTGTCGCACTTGCAGGTGAGAGAGATGGTTAGTAGTTGTTTTGGTACCACCATTGGCAGCCATGTCTGGGGCAATGGGTGGTCAAGCTGCAGTGGCCTCCTGATCAGAGCCCTGGCACTTATTATTTTACAAATTAATCAATGCCTGTGGCACTTGTAATAGGGCGCATGGGATATCGGTCATGTTTGTGATGGAGTAACCCATCAGCCGAACTCTAAATCAGGCCCTTAGTGTTTTGAATACCATCCATATTGTTCATATTAGTTCTCATAATTCGTATGTTTTTGCCACATACATCGTAAACAAGCCACATTTAATTTCATATTGTGGTTTCAAATCTCTAGCAACTGGCATACTTCAGGCACAATATGATTATCTAATTGAAGCTCTGCAAGCGCATAGTGTATTATCCTGCAGTATTATTTCAATTATGTGTGCCTGTTTGTCTATAAAGTTAATATTGGGACTTCTTCACCGTGAAATATTGCAACTACCCTCCATATGTAGGATGGTCTGTTCTGCAACCTGACCCCATATAAAGCATCCGTCATGCAATAGGTCTTGTACATACTATACAACAGCAAAATAAATGAACGCTTTTTCATGAAATTGTTTTAGAATATTACTGAAATTCGGCTACTCTATGGAAACAAAATCCAAAACCTGCCACTAGCAGCTAAAACTATGGTGCTACTGTTACAGCTTTCAAGTTTTTTTTATGGTTAGTGAGTATCCGTTGCAATCGTTTTTAGCATGTTTGCAAAAAATGTCTTTGCATTTGTATTCATTCTGTTTCAGTATTGCAGAGAAGTTTCAACTAATGGAGGCCATGGGTAGAAAGGAATCTGCCATCTTAGCTACATTCACAAACATCATCAGACAATGACACACTATTTTGCCTCAGCCCATTATCAAGAGGATTTCCTTGCTGCTGCATGCTGTCAAGACACTGATCCACTGAACTGGTCAACACAGGCTCCACATCTCCTGTGCACGTGTGGGCATGGCTTCAGGATACAGACCATCTATGGTGTGTTACCGTTCTTCATGGGGAACTGTGGCGGAAGTTGCCCCGGGGGCATGTGTGTACTACTAAGGCAGGGGAGCTTGTAGAGCACATAAAAAGAAAATAAAGTGGTTGCCAGCAGGACCGGACGGGAACCCAAAGCAGCCCTGGCAATTTTGTCAGACCGGTGCAAGCTTGCAATGCTTAACAAAACTGGGCCCCAGCACTGCTGCTTTTGTTACTGGGGGCTGATATTGCAGCATCGCTGCAAAACCGGCCCCCAGTAACAAATCTGCCCCCACCACTCCAAAACCGGCCCCCAACCTTCCAGCCTCCCGGGCAAACACCCGAAGCCTTGGCTGCCAGATGTATGGCACATCAGAAGGGGTGGTGTGAGGATTTTCTCCATGTTTGCATATTTCGTATCATTCAATACCTGGATTTTGGATTTTTGCATTGCATTGTGTGGTACCTCATTCATCTGTGAGGTCTTCATGGTGTTTTGGCATTGTATTCCCTATGCTGTGCAGAGTGGACATTGTTAGAAAGAACTGGCCTACTGCCTTTTCACAAGGCAGGAAGCTGGCTCCGAACACTATCAGATTAATACGTTGTAGATTTACCACGTCGTGGCATTTTGTGTGGTTACTAATGTATCTGATTTGATTTTGAATAGCGCTCGATTGCCCGGAGACATCTTGGCGCTGCTGCAGTCTCAATCAGTACTGAGAGGGGAAAATGAGTTGCTACTATTACTGACGTATGAATAGCCAGGTCTTTATTGATTTGTCGAAAGGCCAGGAAATTAGAGCATTTCCTTATAGCAATTGGTAGGCTGTTCCATTGCATGACTGTTCTGAGTAGAAAGCTCCTACCACCCCAGGTATCACACTTTGCTCTTGGAGCGGTAAGTAGCATCAAGTCTGAGGATCTGAGCATTCTACCCGGAGAGTCCAAAGTCTAAGAGACTCCTTCCCAGTTAATGCAGGGACGAAGACACCAGAGAAGTGAGAGACGCAGTGTGCATGACCGGCCAGCACAGATTCCACAGTTCCTACAGTCTTCACTCCCAGCATTCGCAACCCTTCGAGAAACCAATGCTCATTTGGCAGCATGAGGTAATCAGCCTGCATAATGCCAGTGCTTAATTTGTGCCGGTGGTTTCCGGTGCTTGGCTCTGGCACTTTATTGTTTGCACTGGCACTTATGGCACGGTGATGGATTAAACCCAGATCAGTTGACTGGGGGTGAGTGCTTGCAATGTTCAACACTCCGTCCATCATTTCCTTTGGTTTTGCTTTGTTCGCCATAAGTTGGCAGGGTATGCTCAGAAGTGAGTCCCTTGCTCACTTAGCCACTGGATTCAAGCAAGCCTGGCTGAAGACGGCTGAAATGCCAGAAACCGGTCCTAGGAAGCTTGTTTCCGGTCCAGGGAAGACATGGCTTGGCAGTTCGGGCTGGACTGTTCCCATGAGGCACAGGGTCAGACTGATTTACATATGGCCATGTCTGAACTGGGGTGGCAGAGTGGGCTAAAGAACGGTGATGGATTAAACCCAGATCAGTTGACTGGGGGTGAGTGCTTGCAATGTTCAACACTCCGTCCATCATTTCCTTTGGTTTTACTTATGAAAGTCCACCACATGGTGATGATTTCTGTCTAAATTTGAAATGAGCACAACAACAGTTCTACATACATTAAAATGTACTAATACCTGCAGCCCAAGCCATTCTTATAACTTTGGGTGCCCTGGAATAGTCTGACATGTCACACTTGTAGAAGTGTCATGGTTAGCAGTTGTGTTGGTACGGTTATTGGTAATGCTGTCAGGGGCAATGGGTGGAGCGTGCTGCAGGGGCCTCCTGACAAGGGCCCTGGAACAACATTATAATTTGTATTTATTTTTTTACATATGAAGCACTGCATAGTGAGCAAATGCAAGAGGGGGTACTGTGACCACGCCAGGAGGAGTGTGGGTAAGGACCCAGTAAAAGTGTCTAGAGCCAAGGAGAGACCCATCCGAGGAGACGCTCATGGTCATGCCACAGTCCTACTAGCAAGGATACAGGGTGCTGTTGAACTCCACAGCAGGGAATAATAAAGCAACCCCTAAACTGCAAGTGAAAAACGACGGATGGATGTTTAAGGTACAGATCTAGAGTCTTTAGAGTTTGTGGCACAGAGCTGGGGGTCCCATTCCTCATCACTGATTCCCTGCCCCTGGGGGACCGGTGGGGTCGGCAGTGCAGCAGGGTGAGGTGTGGTGTGGGGTCTCCCATTCGAAGGTGCCCGAGGACATAGTCTGGAAGAATAAAAAACGTTTTAGTGGCTGAACCTGCTTGTGTATTTTACCCCATACGCTGAAGAAAATGCAATCTGTGGTTTAAGTTTATGCTCTGAAAGAAAAGAAACAGGATGGAGGAAAGAGGATCTAACTATTTCAATAATTAAATTGAATAAAAGTCAGAACATGCTTAGTCATCTTGATACTTTTGGAAAAGTTCCATCCAGGGTAGCTGTTACTGGGTGGAGGCGGCGGTGCTGGAGAGAGATTAAGGCGTGCTCTGGAGAGGAAGCAAGTGCTCGTTTGCATAGGAGTGATAGACTAAAACTGTATGATTTTATAGCCAATATTATTTTGTTTGTTGGGTAAGTAACAGTGTAATGCAATAAATGCCAGCGTGGTCCTTGCGCTATTTAAACACTGCGATATACAGCAAGTAGCCAAACGTCCACCAGACTAATATCAGCTTTCAGGTATCAAAATCACAGATTATTTAATTTTAGATAATTACGTTCAGAGGTAGTGCGAGAAGCAAATCAATAAGGAGGGAGGAGCAGAGCACAATATAGCCTGCTGTGTGCAAGAGTGAGGAGGGCCAAGAGTAGATTTCAAGGCAACTGAGAATCAACAAAAGGGAAGAAATGTGAGAGGCTGTAAAGGTCTCCAGGTAGAACCTCTGTGCCTAAAAGAGGAGGATAAAACACTTCTTCAGCAGGCACTGCCCAAAAAACAGAAGACTGCACCACAAATGAATGTGCCCCCTCAACATTTATGAAGTTGACATTGAAGCTCATCTACTGAGATTCCCAGGCTTCCCAAAATCCACTCAATGAGGAACTTTATATAAAATATTTAAAGTAGGAAGGAGGGACTTCATTTTCTCGACACATTAGTGGAAACACCAAGGGAGCGGACCCCACAGAACCGCAATCTTCTGTGAACACTGTACACATACGCGGTGAGTCAAGACTATCTTCTTTCCCACACTTAAGAGAAAGAAATAGCTTTCCAAGTGTTATTTCAAAAGAAAGTCCAGTTCACAGGAGAACATTATCACCTCAAAGATGTGGGTTGGGTACCTCAGGAAGCAGTGTATTAGAGAACCAGGGAGCCCCAGAGATGATGGCGCATGCCAAGAAAATGAGTATGGAAGCCCAAGGTTTATTATCAAACTTTGAAATATCTGACACTTTAGCCTCTTCCATTTTAGATGTACTGCTATTAATGCCGCAACCCCTACATTGGATTTGGAAGCATTGGTTTTAAATAACATGACATTAAAAAGTCACACAGGTCATCTGAATGGAAGAACCTCCCAACTAAAAGAAATTAATGCTCTTATGCCCTCACTTGTTAGACCTGTTGATTCATCCACAAGGGGGGTGGGGCATACGAGAATACATCAGTCTATAACTTTGTATCTAGATAACCTATGGTAACTACAAAGAGAGGCGATCCAATATTTATAGAAGAGAGTTCCCACATAGAAGAAGATGTATAAAGAAGCAGAAGAAGAGCGGGGCAAGACCAAGCAGAGAAGATATAAACACAGGATACACATGGCAAGAAAGAGAGAAGAGTTCATTTGCAGTGAAAATAATAAGCAGTAAAAAAAGATTTGAATTGCCATACTCAACCAGTCTACTACCTGTATATCGAAGTGCACATCGAAATTAAAATCATTCACGAAAGGCCTAGCTAGAACATGGGATATAGTCTAGGCGACACCAGTAGAAATAAAGCCTGTTAATTAGATTAGAGGCGAATAAAGGTTGGACAAAGGCGAACTGTGGTTTGATTTTGTTTTGAATATCATGAGAAGTGGTCAAATACCCTAAAAGCTACAACAAATAAATCCATCTCGAGTTCTGCAGGTGATTCATTGTGTGATTAATGCAGGTGTTTACTAGAATTCGCAGTAAAAAAACTCATTAGCTTCTAGTGATTTTCGCAATTTTTAAGATTGCAATCCGAAGTTTACAAAGTTTTCTGCATGTGGGGTTTAATGTTAAAATTCGGACACCGACGCCCCTCCTACGTTGTTCTGAGGAATAAAAACAAGCATTGGCATAGCCAATAGGTCTCGCCTTTGGGACCTTATAAGTGTTTAGCCATGCAACAGTTGCACAATTAAATACTCATAAGGTCCCAAAAGCGAGACCTATTGGCAATGCCAATCGGCCGTGCGGCCGTGAAAGTGATCCCGATCAAAGCGTCCGCGCACATGCACTGTAGCGGTACGCTGGCCTGGTAAAACTTTTTGGAGCCCTCTCAATAAGTCTCGCCACACCAGCGCATCCGCTGGGTCAGGCGAGACCTAAAAATCACCTACATCCATCCAATTTCATAGTTGCGACAGAAGGGCTTAGAGTTAACTCCCAATAAAACGGCACATTCATTCCAAGTGCCAACTGCCACTGGCAGAGATTTATTACCAGTTTGAAGACGAGACGCCTCGGCATAAACTGAGGAAAAGCAGCAAACTCCGGAAACCAAGGGTCGCTAAAAATTGCATTTCCCTAAAACGTTCCTCACATATTAAAATCACAACACTATCTTTTCCACGTGTATTGCTTACTCATTGTGATGGAATGAGCAATACATGGGCAAAGAATAGTGCTGTGATTGTGTAGCCGTCTTACTCGTTGTGTTCCCTGATTTTTCTAGTGCTATGTTAGGCAACTGCCGTTTACTGTTTCCGTTAATGTAAAATACCTACGCATAGACAGATATATGTAAAACAGATATGTGCCACCTACATATATGTTGCTATAGCTATAACGCTATCCAGGCATCTCTTACAATCTATTTGCTTGCATTCCTACCCCCTGAGTTCATTATGCAGCCCGTCAAGTGTTTACATTTCTGCAGGTACGAAGGGAGTTTACTTATGTAGGTTCATCACTTTCCCCAAAGTAAGACTCATTTAACTCCCGCATTAATTGATGGTCAGTTATTGAATGACACCCTGGGAGCACGCGCCTTTCTCTCTCTGCGTACCTGAGACCCAAACTGCTGACGAACGGGCCCTGCTGGAAATGGTGATTGATTGTTAATTACTATTCACCGTCATCAATCACTGTAGCCCTTTTAAGCTGGCGTCAAACTAGGCGAGGAAGGAGGGGCGTTTGTTTGAAGCTTGCAGAATTTGGAAGATGAAGCATTTCAAAAACAAAAGAGGCCAGTTATTAGCCCAAAGCACTGTCACTTGGTTTCATTCATTTTAAAAGAATCCGCCTTCTGCTGTCCCACGCCTCACATCTCACCCGGGCACTTTACCCGGGCTGAACTACTTAGCAGTCCAAAACGTTAGCCGCGAGAGACTACTGAAACGCTGCCGGCATTAATCTTATTTCAACGGCGTGCTGGGCGCTGGCACAAAATTGGTTTTCTATCGCGCTGCCCTGCGCTGCATGGCCAATAGACACCCGCATCTCATTTGGCCTACCAGGCTGAACCGTGCACGGAAGGAGCAATGCAAAGAGCGTGCACGTGGAACACGGAGCAAAACAAACCCGAGCGCGAGCGTGAAGCCAGAAAATGACGTTCCGGGAGGAAAGGGCCCGATTGCCATCTCTGTACATTCCCCGCAAGCAGCTCGCGCCCAGCCTCCTCATCTGCGATTCATTTTCATTTTGTGGAATCATGCAGGCAGAGGCCGGGGAAGATAAAAAAAAAGACACGGCAGGCCCAGTGATTTCAAGCACTCGCTGCGAGGCCGGTGCAGCTAGGCTCGTGATTTACACTGCACACTTACAGAAGGTGGCTCCAGCGCCGCAGAATAAATGAATTCATTGATCATCAAAGCTGAAAGCAAAAACTCCTGAAAGCAGCCTGACAAGCTAGGAAGCAGCAGTGAGGACACAAGATACAAAATGCACACCGCAGTAAGTAACAAGGTACTGAACGTGGCCGCGGGGCCCGTTTGAAAGTTTCCCACCTTTTGGAGGTAACATGCTACCTGATGAAAATAGCGAAACACTTGGTAGGGCACAGGTTTACCTCTACAGATCACTACTTTGAGGCTTGAGTGCCTATTGTGTTGTACTTACTACTTTGGATGTGTAGGTCTGCACGACGTATTGTTGTTACCACACCTATAAAATGTACATAGAGTGGGCTTTGCCTGTACCCAGAGGAGTGTTGCTCTCTCACCTCATGCGATTGCCTACTTGGTGAATAATTGTATAGCACGTGTGCATGCAACGTATGTAAACATTATTTATGAATGCCTGTGTTTATTACATGTGTTGGGCACATTTTAGCCAGACGTGTTGGCTTTGCCAATGCTTGTTTATCTAGCTATGATACAGTGACTATCAGCACATTTCAAATGCTCGAGAAGAAACGGCGTCATCTCCAGAGGCATGTGCACGGTTGAGCGACACAGTTAGAGTTAATATCTGGAGTTTAGAGGACACACTGGCTTCGTTCTTTTCAGCATCTAAACGCTCGGTCAGTTTTGTACAATACCAATGGACGGCGCCTTTAACGTTGCATTACCCTGTATCAGTCAAAAACAACAGGGAAATCTCTAGGATACATTTGCCAATCATGCAAAAGCGACACGAGGCCCATCTTAAACTGAAACTTGCGTTTGATACTAAATTGATCATAAAGTTAGGCAATATCATTCAATTTTCGGTACCTTTGTGTTAATTAGATTGGAAAAGAGTTTGGTTTGTGTTATCATAATTCAGAATTTTATTTCAGAGAATCAGGATTTGTACCAAAGTTGCTAAGCTGAGTTGCATGAAAGGCAAAGAGCAGGACAGATCCATAGCCACTAAAATATGGCACGGCTGCTGTCATGCCCTGTTCTGGCCCACTTTCCCGCTACTTAGTGCCACGCATAAAACTTTGCACCATACTCGCCTTTTGTGACGGTTTTTCATATTGCGTATGATAAACCATTGTAAAACGGGCACCATGTGTGTGCATCCGCAAGGGATATCTTATAATGGTTTTTGCCATGAACAATTATCAAAATAAAACAAAAAGAATCAGGAAAACTGTAAGTCTGTGGTTTGGAGTCACAGGCAAGACTTATTGCCTTTGTCAACGATCATCAGAATTTCTGTCAATATGTATGCAGGATATATGGGAAAGAACATGTGGTGTTCAGTCACAATAGTTTTAAAGATACATTTATAGAAACTGATGAGAAATGACATGAAACTTATTGTAAAACTTTTACTGAAGAAAAAGACTCTTATAACAGTGGAACATATATTTATATAGTACAGTAGAATATGGACAATACTGAATTTAATTCAAATTATGAATGTGACAAATTAGTAGGAGAGCGGATGGTGAGACCATGTTTTATGTCTGCAATTGCATCTTTGGTGATGGGAATTGGGAACGTCCTATCCTACGCAGATGGCATGCAAATCATACTCTCCCTCTGGGACGAGACTTCTAAAACATTAAACAAGTTTGCCACCTGCATGACTGAAGCCGCTAACTGGATGAAAGCCAACTATTTGAGCTCGACACCAACAAGACAGAAGGAGTGATCTTCAGCAAGAACCCCTTATTATGGGACTCCAGTTGGTGACTGGCCAAACTCGGATCAACACCCAGAACACACAAAAGAACCTCAGAAAAATCACCAACAGCAAACGGGACATGACTGTATCCTGCTACCACACCCTGAAGATGCTGGGGAAGATGTTCAAATGGCTTCCATACAACACTAGACAAGCGGTCGCTCACACCATAGTCACCAGTAAGTTGGACTATGGAAACACACCCACTTCGCTAGGATCACCAAGCATCTCACTCGAAGACCTCCAACTATCCTGAACTCGGCAGCCAGACTCAAGCGCATACTCCCACACAGAACTCACATCACAACTGGCTACCAATACACAAACGGGAACTATCTTACATCGCTGCTAAAGCATGAAATGGCCTCCCTCTCCACATCAGAGCCTCCTCCTCCCTTCCTGAATGCCACAAGAAGCTGAAGACCTGTTTTTTCGTTCAACCAACCTACCATAGGCAGGGCTAGGCACACACACCTGCTCAGCGCCAAGACACCCTCGAGGTGATAGTGTGCCTTACAAATTCACATACATAACATAACAATTAGGTATGGCCCTGACTGATGCAGATTATTAAATGGACTGTAGCCTGCCTACCTTTGAATCCACATGTCACCAAAGAAGAACAAGCATTTGTAAAGTCAATAGGTCTTGACTCTAAAATACACAGTAATTGACATTGCCAATGCTTTCTACAATTGGATGTGGATGCATGCTGAAGAAGCATATGCTTGCATACAACTGCGATTTTGGAACACGTTTTCTACTAATGAAAAGTCATTCCAACACGGCCATTGGCATTATGATGTATGTACATGCATTTGCTGTGACGTGTGCACCATGCGGTATGTGTGTGCTTGTTTGTGACACAGGTGCCCATTTTTAATGTATCAATCTAATATGATGAACACCATGTTAAATCAGTAAATTAATAATTTGCATATGAACCAGATAACAAGCAGCCTACTAGATCTTTACAACTGCTAATCCCTCTTAAAAAACATATATATATATATGAAGCAGCACAAGAAAAAGAGAGCAAGAAAACACATCTACTCTAAGGATTACTTACAGAAAAAGAAAACTTACTTTCATGACTGCAAGCAAGTCAGTTGTGGATGGATAAAAGTCAATCAATTAGAACATTATAAGACCGAAACACTCCTGTGCTGGACATGCTCATGAATAAGGCAGACGGTCAATCAATCAAATTGGTGAGGGGAGATAGAGAAGTAAGTCATCCTATCACGAGGAAGGGGCTGATCCAAATCCCAATAAAGGTGCATTGGAAACTTTAGGTTTGGCCAACAGAGAGCTAAAGCTGTCAGTAGCTTAGTCGTAAAAACATTTTCACAGATGAATGACAGGGAAAGAGATAGTGTATTTGAGTTTCTTCAGCTGCTAAAACAGCAATGCTGCATATTCTAAAACTGCAAACAAAACAACTGAGAATATAAAGTGCTGAGCCACCTCTATGTAAGGTCTACAGGAAATGCAAACACATTTGAGAAAGGTGAGCAGGAGATTCAGAAATCCGACTTGAGGGTTTCTCTAGTCGAGGCCACGATTTTGGAGCTAGTGTATTCTCTGCAGAACTATACAGAATGTAAGGCATGTGCTTCCCTCACCAATCTCCAAGAAGAAACTCAAAGAGAATTCCTCAATTGAGCCCCTAAGGTATCAACATTAGAAATCTGAGGTTGCTCTACTTGTTCAAGGTGAAAAGTTAAAAGTTGTTATCTTGCATATGCTCTCACTTCAGATATATTTTCTGAGGGCTAATTAACCCGATACAAGAGTTAGAAGTGACTAAGATCTAAAATAGAGGTCCAGAGAAAAAGACAGTCAGCGCTGATACAGTTATCACATTTCAGGGGAATCCACAAAAATGGTTTACGTTATCTACTGCTCGGGTATACATTGACTTGGTCCAGTATGCCTTGTCAAATATAAAATAATGGAGTCTGAAGATCTTCTCTGAGACTATGCCAATGTATGTTATCTTGCATTGAACCCACTTTCTTCACTCACTATGTTCGGTAAAATATTTTACCAACCTTTAGTAATGAAGGGATCCTCCCGTCATCTCGAAATTAAACAATCTCAGTTAGGCATTGTACTGTGGGACATGTTTATCATTGTTCAAGCAAGAACACAGCTTAGCTGGCATAATTTACCCCTATGGATCTTACAATGATATGCATGTGTTACAATAACAGTACATAGGTAAAGACATTGTCATGGACCAAAAGGGTAGCACACTGTGGCCCTCTTCTGAAGTGACACCCTGTGAAAATACGAATGAATATGAAGATGCCAATGATGAAAACTTTAGCCGGCTTCATATACATGCTGAAAACAGAACATCCTTTCACATATATTTGTGCACTTGTGAATGGCATAGCAATGACTAGCACCAATTTTTGGGTGAAAATTTCCCTTAACAAACACTTTTACAGATATGGAAATTGTGCTAGTAGAGAGAGCCTACTGCTTTTGCAAGTTTAGAGTTGGGTTTGTGTGCAATTCCAAGGGGGTGAAACACAAATACTATTAGGTCTGTGTAAAATAAATTAATATTTTATTTGTAATACCCCACGTTTTACACACACACATTTATTCTTGGAACTCAGTGAAATAATACATCCACTCCTTGGTTTTGTGTTTGGCAAATTGGTCACAGATTCGAATCTAGGTGGATCCACTCAGCCTTTGAACTATCTGAGATCAACAAAAGGAGGACCACTGAGTTAGGTTACCATAAATATCCGGTATCTATCAATAGCACTAATAGCTCTCTTCAAACATACCGGTTATGCTATGTTATCTAAAACAGAAAAGCAATCCCACATTTTTTTTAACCAGTGCATGGAAGGAGTTTGTTCCACTGTGAAAATGTTTTCCTTGTTGCGGAAAAAACATTTTGATGTCCAATTCATTAACTTTAATTGACATCAAAGGTAGAGGTGTGTAAAATTTCCAATATTTTGTGTAATGCACATACATTTTGCCAAACTATCTATATTACACGAATTGCATTTTGCCAGTATCTCGAATAACGTTTCTCTGCAAGGGTATATATTGCACAAAAAGTCATATGGGATGATGGCAAGAGACTGGTTCAAGAAGAAAATGGCTGTTTATGGTAGAAAATGAATCTCGGTAAGTGAAACTCAAATCAGCCTTCCACAGGCAAAATTCTTGCAAAATGTTCTGTTATACAAAATGGGAAACATTTTGTATAGGGCAAATCATAACCACCCCATCTCTGCACTCAAAAGTCTTGCCAATCACAATAGACACTGTGTCTTTAAGACCAGCATGATTATGGTGTTTGAGGCCAGAATTCAGTTTAAGGGTACAATAAATTGGCTACTTTTGTTTCACAAGTGAGGAGTTCAACTAATTGGATGGAGATAAAGTAATTAAAAACCTGTTGTTTATTTAGGCTTAGCATCCCTGTAATTTTAATTGGTATTCTGACCTTAGTGGTGTTTCACTTTGATATGAGATATGGGATCCAGATTGTGAGTTTCTGAGGTAATGAAGAGATAATAAAACTGATGAGGTGAACTATTATTGGCAACAAGGGAAGGAGCTTGTACGTTAATTGGGATTTTCTCTCCTGAAATAGTTTTCAGTATACAATATGAGCTATATTTTGGAAAGACTGTTAGCATTTACAAATATAAATCTATCACAATATGAAGATTCATATAATCACTCAACTTCAGGGTACTATATTGCACTTACACCTAAGCACTTAAATAGCTTAATACAAATGGAACAAAACAGACGGCAAGAAGATAAAATTGTCCCTGGTGAATTGTGCGATCTTATCCATTGTTAGCCACAAGTACAACTGTCAATTAAAGTAGGAGCAGGTGTAAACATACATATCATGGCTGGTGGAACAATTTGGGAATGATGCAGATAAAAGAGAGCGCTTCAACAGAATGTAGACAGTGGTCAGAGTATGAGAATTGTAATCCCAAGGAAAGGGAGTTCCAAAGGGCAATTTATTGTGAAACATAACACACTGGTAAGGAAATATGTACGGGACATCATTGCTTATTGAACAAATGAATGAATTATTGAGGGTTATTTACATAGTGCTCTGCTACTCCAGATGTGTCCCGGCGCTAGGCATAAAAGGCAGGCACAGGGGAGGCAAGACCCAACTGGCATCCAAATACACTAAAGATTAAAGAGGAATGTTTTGATTGCTTTTTTAAAGTGTACTTTCTCCGTAATTAATCTCAAATGGCGAGGCAACTGGTTCCGCGTGCCTGCGGTCAGTACCATGAAGGAGGAGCCCCCTCTGTTGCTCTTTAAAGCGGGGTTGTGTTAGCGGCCTACCATGACTGGAAGGCAGCGATCTCCCTGGTTTGTATTAGATCCTCTCATTCAGGTAAGAGGGACCTTTCTTGCGGAGGGCTTGGTGTGTCAGAGTCAAGTCTTTGAACATTATTCGCCTGCACATTAGGGGCCAATGGAGCTTCTCACGAAGGGGAAATATTAGCGAGTGCTTAGGTAACTTATATAGTAGGCAGACTGCAATATTTTGAACCGATTGTAGAGGTTAGATTAGGTACTCTGGTATGCCCAGGTACAAAACATTGACGTAATCCAGCCACAATAATATCAGGGCACTGACCACTGTGACCTGCGCTTAATGAGGAATTAGGTGCAGAAATTTCCTGAGCAGGCGAAGGATTCAAATTCAGGATTTTACAAGTAACGGAACCTGGGAGCTGAGGGAAAGATGCGGATACAAAAAAAACACCCAGATTTCATGCCACCTCCGTTGGGAGCTGTGTGGGCAAAATAGGCCAGGCTCCTGGCCATCAAGGGAGGGGATTTGGTCCAAACAACAAGATCTCTGTCTTGTCTGGGTTGCACTGTAGTTAGTTCCTCCTGAGGCAGTCGAGTAGTGTCTTTAAGCAAAACTTAGGGATTTTGGGGGCCCCTGTTTGGCAGTTTTGAATTTATCATTAAAGTTTCAGCTGTTTATGCCCCCTTTGGCTTGGTCCCTGGCAGTGCACGGGAACACTCGTCCAAATTCTAAATGTGTTTACATCTAATATTCAGGGATAATGTGTGTTTTCAATATTGTAACACAGGAGCAGCTTACCAATATTACTGCAAATAATCTCTGTGAGGCCCTGCTTTTACCTAAAATAAACTTTTTTATGGCTATTGCATGAACCATAAACACATTTTTCTGTCTGTACTGTACTCTCACATATAAGGTACATTAAAGAAAATTAAAGCAAAACAGTATTTAAAACAATCTGTTTAAGAAATATTCAAGGTCATAAGGGCAAGATCCGGCAGAACAGAGCTGACTCAGTGCGGGGACCCTCTGAAATGCTGGGGCCCTGGGCCAGAGCCCACTTTGCCCTTGCCTTAAAACAACTCTGAGTAAAAAGCAAATGCTTATTTGGCGCTGAGTCCCGCTCGTAGGTGAGCAGGAGCTGCGTATTGTCCACATGGGAAATTATCCAAATGTCAAAAGATTCGACCACGAATGCCAGAGGGAACAGATAGATATTGAAAAGGGTAGGACTGAATGCGGAGCCTCGTTGAACCCCCCCATTTCAAATGTTTGGCTTTGGAAGAGCATGGCTTCATCCAAACTACCTGCTCTCGTTCTTTCTAAAAGGATCCTAGCCATCTTTAGGCTGAGCCTGCTACACCTAGGTGTTCCGATCTTTGTAGCAAGATGCTGTCGACAGGTCCAACAGCACCAAAGCCACATTGAGACCGGAATCCAGACTTATCTTAATATTTTCAGAAATTTCTAATAGCGCTGTCTCCGTGCTATGTCAGGCTCGAAAGCCAGACAGGGACGGGGTGTGGCAGCGTATCTTCGGTCAAGAAGGCAGTGAGCTGGCGGTTTACCACTTTTTCTAAAATCTTGGTGGCTGCGGGCAATAATGAGAATGGACTGAAATTACCTAATACTTCTGGGTCTGCATTAGCGTTTTTAAGGAGGCGCACAACGTTTGCCTTCTTCCAGGAATCAGGTATGACACCCGAATGGAGTGGAACAGAGTTCCTGATAAATCGGGGCAATGTTTTCAGTTACAGACATTAGAATATGAGATGGGAGCGGATCCTCAGGAGATACTGATCTGTAGGTAGCAAACTGCTCCTTCAAGTCCACTGTTGTAGGTGGTAAAAAAGTGTCTGCTTTGGTTCTGCTGAAGGCACTGTAATGTCTACAGGTCATGGGGCAGAAACCACTGTATCAGAACTCCCAGGTTAGCCTAGATTTTGGAGATCTTTTCTTTGAAAAAAATCACTTCGTCCCACGCATCAGACTTGGTTGGACTCAGGGAGCGTGGATTCAGTTCTCGGGTCCTTAAAGCTGGAAACAATCTTAAAGAACGCCTTGCCATCATTATCAGCCTCTCTGACACATTGAGCGCAAAAGGAGCAGCGTGATCTTTTTATGTTTTTGTGGTACATGTTAAGGGCCAGTTTATAGTGTACTTTATCTTCTAGATAATGTCAACGCCAGGCTCTCTCTAGCTTTCAACAAGCAGTTCTCTCCAGGACTAATTCCTGAGAGAACCATCGGTTTCCCTTTGACATGTCCTCATTGGTGCTATAAATAGGAAAAACAGTCATAACATGCAGATAGAAAGTGTAATATGTAATGAGGAGGGCAAGGGCACCCAGTTAGGGAAATAAACATGACAGAGACATGGGTAGGATTGAGTGGCTGAAACAGGAGGTGAACTGAAAAGTTGATAGAAGATGAAGAGTAACACAAGAGTAGTACATGGAAGACAAAAAATGCAAAAGGGCAGTATTCAAGGAAAGCTAAAATAAAGGTGAACGTCCTCCTACTAACCTCTGAACACTGTGAGGGAGCCATTGCCCCTCTGTCACAAACAACCGTGTGCAGCTAAAAGGAAAACTTATTTGATAAGTTGATGTTTTCAAACTTTACAAAAAATAACACCACTGCTTCAGGAGCAGAAAAAAGGACTGAACCAGACAAACGGTTCCAAAAACAAACATTAGAAGGAAATCAAAACAAACTAGCATAATGTAAAGGAGCATTTCAAAGTTGCTTTCAGATAACGGCACTGTATACTGCAAATTACAGCCTTAATACAATAATCTGGGTGGGGGAGCCAGAGGGCGCACAGGAAGAGGGCTACGTGCTAGTGCAGCTCCGCCGGCCGTACACACCATCCGACTAATATCCTGCTCTAAACTGCACATCCTGCGCCAAGTCTGGCAGGGCATCGTTGCTGCATGACTGAGGTGTGGAAATTGGCGGCTGCGGAGTGACGGATCGCCTGCAAATCTGCCATTACTGCTAACCGCTGCTGCGGCCCTGAATGCAAAATGGCGGCCGTGTGAACTGACAGGAGGCTCCTGCTGGTAGTGGGTGAGTGGAGCCGCTGCGGAGGGTGCTGCACGGGCCAGTGTGGGCCGGTGGTCCTTTGTTGACTACCTCGGGATCGTCTGATTGTGTTGAGGCCCGGATGCATCGCAACTGCACTGAGGAGGCTAGATCCGTAGCTGCGGCCGCATAGCAAGTTACTGGTCTTTCCGGACAGCCGATCCCCGCTGCTGGGAACCTGGTGCACTTTGGGGGCTGCAAGATCTGATTGAGACCATGCTGGGTGCTAAGGAGCAGGGTATATTGTGTGGGCCAGAGTGAGCTGTGTCTTTTTCTTTCTCGCCCCGAGTGAGCTGGGGGCCCGTACAGGAGGCCATACCTGCTGAGTGCTGATTGCATGCAAAGACGTGGTAAGTGCGACCTGCCGCAGGTGTGCATCTGAGACCGTGGCGGTCCCCTGGAGTAACGAGCAGCCCAGCCCAGAGGATAGAGCGCCGTGCTCCAGTTCGCTTCTTGCGCTGCATCGGCTGTGCCCTGTGAAATGTTTTGGCGTGCTGCCGCTGTGGGGATTACGTTTCCCACTGAAAGCAGAGGAGGCGTCATTGTAATTGGCAGGTCCTCACTGTTGAAAGGCCGGGCCCCACTGGATGATGGTGGTGACCGTTTGAACACTCGCATGGAAGAGAATTTGCTGGCTGGGAGGCCTGGGACATTGAAGCTGCTCCTGCGGGGACGCTGAGGTTCCTCGACGACTTGGAACCCAAGGTTAGTGCTTGGTGTAGCGCATGGCAAGGGCCACTAAAGATCCTTATCTGCTTTGCAGACTCACTTGAGGTACTATTGTACTGGTCCGTGCTCTGGTGGCTTGCGCTGTGTGTGCTGTTATGCGGTCTCCTGTGTGCAAAAGATAGGTAAATCAACAGGTGCCGATGCGGGCGGAGAGGGAATCACCTGCCGGACCCCGACTCAGAGCGCATTCAGTAGCGTGGACGCTGTGACTTAACTGAACTGCAATTGGGCGCAGGATCTGCGATCATGGGCCACTGAGACAGCATATAGCGCCTGTGGGGAACCTGTTGTGTCTGGTCGAGACTCCTGTTGTGCCGTGTGTTATACTAGAGCTGTGAGAGCGACCTGTGTGTAGCCTATCGGTGGGACCGGGTTCGCGGGGGCAACAGTGGCACACATGAACAACATTGGTAAAACAGATAAGAATCAACCTCGACTCACTTTCGAGCAGCGTAAACCAGGCAAATTGCAGCAGAGAGCAACCTTGGACTCGGAGCTCGACGCCCCGTTCGAGGGCACACCATCACTTGAGGCACCCTCCTCGCCATGCAAAGTAGCCTGCAATCCATTGACGACAAGATCGATGCCCTCACTATCAGAATGGATCACATGTCTGTGGCACCATAAACTTTCGGGGAAGTGAACTGGCCTTTCTGCCCGGATTTTACTGCGACGGTTCAGCCGGCGAGCCGGAAATTCCAGCCTGTTAAGAAACTGCTACTGGCAGAGAACATCCCCGTATGCTATGCTATACACAGCCTGGCTACGTATTGGTACAGATGGTAAGGCCAAGATCTACACTAGCCCCAAGCTGCTATGAACTGTGCCAAATCACTCAAACGAACCCGGAGCGACGCTTCAGGTGCCCCTGAAGATGAGGAGGACTGAGGGGCACTAATCCGCTTGTGCCATCGATTGGCATCTGGATGTTACAATTGAAATATATGGGTGGGAGCAGCTGCCGGGCACTGAGAGTGATGATTCCTAGTCTGCTGGGGGTGATAGAATACTGCTGGTTCCTCAACCTCTCTGATTGTATTCCCATTCATTGGTGCGTAAGTATTGTAAAAGAATGTTACCATTGACCCTATGTATAGGTGCCGTCCTGTTGATAGACATACGACTGATGAGCAATGTTATGTTTTTGTTCGGTCGCCTCCCTAACACCTGGGAGGTTTGATTGTACTCTAGCGATCCGCCATAGGTGGACCCCACATCAACTTGTGGATTATGTTCTGTATTTGGGTCATATTCATCTGTTATTGGGATGGCTTTAGCAAGTTGTGGGTGCTGAAGTGGGTGGGGGAGGGATGTTTGTATGTGTTTCGATACAGGTGCAGTGTAGGCCCCATGTGTTGGCTTTCTTGACATGTTGTGCCGTTAGAAATTATTGTAATAATTACAATAGCTGGACACGAATAGGTAATGGATAGGCCCCGGCGGTATCATTAAATTGTTGACATGGAATGTGCACGGCCTTAATAACCCCCAAAAAATTAGTACGGTGCTGGCATACTTAGATAGGCAAAATGTCCAGATGGTGTTTCTGCAGGAAACCCATCTCAATAAGCACATAGAACAGAGTGTCAGAGGTCGATGGGCAGTGGTCATGGTAGCGTCGTCGTATTCCTCATACTCAATGGGTGTGTTAGACTTGGTGAGGAGGGGGAATCAGTTCACACTGACTCATTCCCAAAAAGATGATCAGGGAAGGGTGCTCCTGCTGCAGGGCTGCTTGGGTGGTACAAGATTACTATTCATTAATTCCTATGGTCCCAACGTGGACGGCCCGCTTTATATAACGATAGGTGGAGGCAAATAGCAGCGCGCCCCCCCCCCCCCCCAGTGGTTATTTGGGGAGGTGACCTGATTGTGTACTTAGACTCACAATTGGATAGATCGGCCAACACAGTATGGCATGGTAAGCCCAGTAGCAGGGAGGGCACATTTTTATCGACTGTGCATGGCACGTGGTCCAAGTTGGCTTGTGTCCAAGGAGGTTGGCTCATGGACAGTTTTGGTTCGCCACCTCGCTAGAACACTCTCTGATCATGACCCAGTGCTTTTAGAATTGGACATACTGACCCACTCGAGGCCGGCATTTCAATGGCGGTTACAGCCATCGTCCTTGCTTGAACAAGTATTCTGTGTCATGATTGGGTCAACTATCACCAACTATTTCTCCAAAAATTGAAAGAAGGTAAACCGAGCAAAAAAGCTCATATATCAAGAGATCAAATAAAGTCCAAATATCCTTTCTGTGTTAGTTTCTTCTTCTTTAATTCAATCTTGTTAATGCCTTCAAGCCAAGCCAACACATGTTTCGTCCTCAAGGCTGTCAGCCCAGGACTTCATCAGGGCGAAATACAAAAAAATCAAGATCAAGGGAAGATGAAGTGCAATCTTCTATACCCTAGAGAATAATGTTGGTAAATTCCATCTGTACAGTCAGTTGAAAGTCCAAAAGTTCAATCTCTTTAATATAAGATAGTAAGTAGCAGCCAAATATCCTCGTACTGCATACCAGAGGTCCACAATCAGAACCTCTACCGTGAAAGTCAGCGTGACATACCATACCGGGGATTGGTCAGGAGTTTGTGAGGTTCTTCTCGGATCTCTATGGGCCGGTACCTTCCGTCTCAGAATCTGAATTCTCAAACTACCCGGATGACATAGCGTTGGGATGGTTATCTCTGGGCCAACGTGAGTACCTCACACAGCCCTGGACAGTGGAGAATGTTAAAGAGTGTCGCTCCCTAATGGTAAAGCGGTGGGCCTGGATGGACTGCTGAGTGAATTTTATAAAGCGTTTGTGGACCAGTTGGTCCCCAGGCTGCTGGAGGTCTACACGGAAGCATACGAGAAAGGCGTGCTTCCCCCCTCCCTGCGCGAGGTCCTCATAGTGACACTGTTAAAGCCAGACAAAATAGCCAATAGATGTGAGTCATATAGGCCGCTTGTGGAGGTGTAGCCTCTTCATCAAGTACACGAAGATCAGAAGTAGTTCATTGAGGTTTTATTAGGTACAAGCAAATGAAGAAACCTCATCCAACAGCATCAAGACTAACAGCTTCTCTCCTATTTGAATATCCTCTGCTCATCATTCAGTGTTCTAAACATCTCTAGGCAACCTTACCATATTCTAAGTTCTATATTCTAGGCTTACTAAGAACACACTAATACTAAGAATACCACACCGCTCTCTATGATAAACATTGACACTAAAATATTAGCAAAATAATTGCTAACAGACTGCAGCTTCTGAATCGAAATCTGGTCGTGCCGGATCAATCGGGGTATGGACCCAAAAGATCCACAACACATAACTTACGAACCCTATTTGCTGTGCTGCATCAGCTGGACCCTGAGCTTCCAGCCGCCGCTGAACTGTTGGACGCAGCTAAAGCTTTCGACTCGCTTTGCTGGGACTATATGTTTGTATTGTTGCATCGCATGGGGATGCCACCGGTTTTCCTGAAATGAGTATGCCTCCTATATACTGGCCCTGCGACTACAGTGTGTGTAAATGGGGTGGTCTCTGATCTTATCGGTATCTGTAGAGGAACTAGACAGGGATGTCTCTTGTCCCCAATGCTGTTCTCGTTGGCAATGGATCCCTTGGCCTGCAAGGTAAGGCAGGGCCATGCTACTGCGGCTCTGGGTTTCAGGCGGTGCCCACTCGCTATTTCCCTATAGGCAGATGATATGCTATTTTATGTGAGGGAACCTGCACTGAACTTGGATCCCCTGCTGAGGGAGTATGTTTGCTTCGAGAGATACTCCCTTGGTATTAACTGGAGTAAGTCTACGGTGTTTCCCCTAACCAAGTGCACGAGGGAGCTGGCATTGGAGTTTCCGTTGGACTGGTCAAGTGAACCTGTGCGCTATTTGGGGGTCTGGGGCAACAGAGACCATGAAACTGTGATTAGCATGAACTATGAGCAAGTGATCGCAAAACTAAGCAATCAGGTTGCTAGACGGACACGCCTCCCTTTGTCCCTCGCCGACTGAATAGCCGTTACCAAAATGACCATTCTTCCCAAGTTATTACATTTGTTTGTGAATATTCTCTTACCACTCAGGCCATGCAGTCATGCTTGCTGGGACTGGTTTGGGCAGGTAAAAAAACTGAGATGCAACTGGGAAACACTGGTGTTACCATTTGAATGGGGCGGGTTTGAAGCCCCTGGTCTGCGACTATACTATCTCCGTGTTCAGGCCCACTTTGTGCACTATTGGTATTTTCCACCGCGTTACCAGCCGCATCTGGCGGTGGAGGCATATAACGCACACCTCACCCCGTTGACTACTATGGTGTTGCAGCACAACACTCAGGGGAACAAGAGAGGGATAGATACGGTTGCATGCACGGTTAAAGCATGGAAAGCCCTGGGTTCGATGGGCAATTCTATCAGCAAACTAAGGGTACATCCATGGGGGCAGTTTTTGCCCTCAACCTGGCCATACTCTATATGGATGCCCTCGAAACCAACTGTATACTTGCTTCACACAATCCCTTCCACATTGCTATCGCAATGTGGAAGCGCTATATCGTCAACATTTTCATGATCTGGTGTGACACACAATCCATGCTAGAACAATTTCTACATTGGTTGAATAACAACTGTGGCGGCTTGAAATGTACACTTACACACAGCAAAACATCTATTCCCTTTCTTGACCGTAATATTGTACACAAAGAGGGCGTTTTGATCACTAGCTTATTCAGAAAGCCTACTGAACGCAACACACTGCTCAAGTACAACAGTAACCACCCCAGAGCACTAAGGGATTCATTACCATACTCCCAGTTTCTGCGCATAAGACGCAACTGCACCTTAAAGGAGGATTATTTTTCTGAGGCCAAGGTACTCAGCTGCAAACTTACTACCAGAAGTGACCCGAAAGATTGGTACGCAATGCTCTCAAAAGAGCACGGTATTGCCCGAGAGAATGTCTACTTGAAGCCAAACCCAAAGAACAACTCAACCGCATTATCTGTGTCACCACTTTTTCACCTTCATCGCACAAAATATGCAAAAGCATACTAAAACATTGGAATGTTATCAACGCAGGGATATTGAACCTAGACAGACCCCTCTTCGCGTTTAAGAAAAGTAAAAAACATTAAGGACCGTCTGGCCAGGGCTGCACTACCATGTCCACCTAGCACAGGCACACTACACGAACACTGGGGTCTCCCACCATTAACAGAACATGCTAAATGTGGAAACTGCACTGTTTGTAGATTTACCTAAGACAGCAAAGAATTTGTATTTGGTACAATCAAATGGGCACTAAAAGAATTTTCCAACTGCAACACTAGCAATGTTGTCTATGCTATTGTTTGCCCTTGCAACATGATTTACATAGGACAATAGGCAGGCTCCGATGCGAAAACACCAAATGCACCATTGGTCGATCATTTCGAAACTCTTGGTCACACTGAAGATGACATTCATTGGACAATAGTGAGTGTGGTAAAAGTACCCCCAATAGGAGCTGACCTCTCTCAATTACTCAACTGGATACTGAAGACGGGCAGTATCCACACAGGCCTGAACCGAGTTGAAGACTGGACAACACTGCTGTAATTCCTTCAGTGTGTCCATTTTCTGTGCAACAACCTTGTTGGTTCTAAATAGATCTAATTTGCAGGAACTGTATTCCCTTCTGATGCACCCAATTATGCCAACAGCCTGCAATCCTATACTGTGACACCTCACACAGTGTCAAAGAACTTTCCAATTATTTTGTGTTCCCACAACGTGTACTCCCATTGTACAGATCCTCTAATCGATAATTCTTCCCTCCGAACTAAAATTGTTGAGACCTTCACACACATGGACTATTTTCATGTACCCTGTCATATTCATTCTCGTGATTCATTTATTACAAGTCACTTAACAGGTTTTTAAACTTATTTCACGTATAAATATTTCTGTAACCCACCTTTTCGGAACACAGTCACTTGAGTACTATCATGTTTCCATGCTATTCTCCCCTCTCCTATCCCCACTCCAAGATGGCCACCGCACTGCACTGGTTACGTGATCGCTTCTTGACCTCCCGCGCGACCGCCTACACCCGTGATTTTCATTCGTACTCAGCATAAAATCAACATGTCAGACACACACCGGTCCACCAGGATCACGCTGACAACCCACATGCCGCGACGAGCCGCACCGGAGGTAAGCGCTCTCCCCGCGTCCTTCCACACCCTTGAGTGTACCCGAGAGATTCCGGTATTCATCCCACTTTTCATCCATTTAGGCTGATTCTCTGCCGACCCGGCAACTTCAATTCTGCCAGTTTCATGCACCTTCGCTCCCTCATCTGGGTAAGAAACCTCTTTCCTCCTGCCACTGTATTCACTTCCAATCCCATTATGTCCACACCCACCCGTAACTCACTCATTCTTTCCCTCAGGCTGCTACAACCGTTTAACGATGCCGCAATTTCATATCTCGGCCATACCGATCCGCCATCACTCCAACGCGGCTCCAGCGCTTTGACTTCAATTCCATTGGCATATCCTTTCACCCAGGGTAAGACATCGATTCACACCTATCCCGCCTTCGCTGCATTGCTCCCTTTTCGCCGATAATCATCGCCTTATCTTTACTTCAGGTCCAAGCGCCTCACCTGACAACCTGGTCACTACTACCTATGCCCTCAACCTTAGGGTCTCACTGCAGGTATTTTCATACCAATGCTGTTGCTGCAGCGCGTTGACATGGGCCATTTTCACACAGTCCCCCCAATTGTTATCGTCTCACTGCAGCTATTGTTTCTTAATAAACGCCGTTGTTAGACCGCGTCAATTATCTACACTCAGTTCACCTATCATACCACCACTCCCTCATTGTTACCGTCTCACTGCAGTTATTGGTTTTTATTAAACACTGATGTTAGAGCGCGCCGCTTTTCTAAACTCAGTTCACCTATCCTACAACCGCTCACTCCTTGTTACACTCTTTACACTTCCTTCACATGCTAGCCTAATGCATGGACATAATGACCAGCCTTTCGTAATAAGCTTTGATAAACGATGCCTCAATCACGTCCAATCCCTACCAGCTTATTTTTCCCTTAATGCCCGACGTGTAGAGTTGTTCTTTCATAAATGATCCCTGACTCACTACCTTCATTTTTCTCTTTCCCCTCTTTTCCTTCCTTTTGTCCATGCTAAATGTTAATCATATGACAAGCAAATGTTTTTTCAGGCACTTTATTCTGTAGTCCTGATGATCGTCCTAGTATCTCACAGATAAGGATCGAAACGCCGTCGACAATAGTCAACCTTATACACATTGATTATAACAATTAAATATTGTGTAAAAGTTGCTTCCACATATTTTTTGTTTCACAATTCATGTATGACTGTATAGAAACAACCACCGATTGCCTGAGCTTTTTTACTTTGTTTGTCTGTTCTGTGTGGGTCTATGGATACAGGCTTGTAGCCCACTGTTAAGTGACTCGCAATTTTTTGTTCTAAATTTTCAAATATTTTGCATAATAAATTGCCTCTATCCGGCTGGATACTGGCAGAAATATAGTACTGACTGGGGCTATATTTATTGCACTCACATCCCTTATTGTCTCAGGGACCACTGTCTCTTAGAAAAAGTTAGTTCCCAAGGCCACTGACCGATCATAATTGGGTCCCCTTGTTTTGTTTATATGCTAAGGTGCTGCGGTACAACACTCAGGGGAACAAGAGAGGGATAGCTATGGTTCCGTGCACGGTTAAAGCATGGAAAGCCCTGGGTGTTCGTGCAGGACATGAATATCTGTATGCTCCGGCTATGCCGATTGCAGTGCACCTGGATATTTCAGTAGCATGGGACGGGTGCGCTGGCTGTACTGTCTAATGCGGGCATTACCAAACTGGGAGATATGTACTTGAATGGGAAGTTCTTATCCCTAAATGACTTCCCAGCGAGGTCCCAGCTAATGCGATGCAGGGGTTTGTTTACACTAGGTTGCTTATGGCTGTTAGGGCGGTAGATCCAGGATTCCCAGAGGAGCCGAAAAAGCTGAAAGCACTGCAGGTTGCTTTATCAGTGGGAGAATCTACAGGGCTTATCACCTGTTTGAACAATGCCTCCCAAAGAGAGATAGAAGCCAAAAGTTCCACCTCCTTTGATAATTGGAATAGACAACTGGAAGTGACGTTAGTCTGGGAGGATTGGGTGGCATGCTGTGCATTGACAGGCCGCCTCACGGCGAACTGTAATCTCAGAATTATTCATTTCAAATTCCTGCATCAAATGTATTATACACCAAAGAAGCTGCAAAGTTATGGGCTGCGAGAGGATGCTAGATGTGTGAGATGCGGGGAGGATGGGGCAGATTTTGCACATTTGGCCTGGTCATGTGGCTCCAATTATGACTTCTGGATGGAAGTGATACGAACGCTCATGCAGATTATAATGGAGACTGTAGTTTGCTCACCTGAAATTTGCTTATTGGGCCTGGTAAAAAAGTTTAAGCCATGCAACAGGCGCATTGTAGCTGTCACTACCTTATTGGGGAAGTGATTGGTTGCCAAACACTGGGCCGACAGAACGGCACCCATAATGGGACAGTGGCTGAAAGAATTGGTTTATTGTAGAGAACAGCTGGACACATATGTGGAGGAACTGCCGCAGGCCTCTAGATCTAAAAAGTTCTGGGTGCCTCTCACTTGCTATCTGCTAGAACACCCAGATGCGACATAGCTAGTGGCTCTGGGGTGGGTGGCCTAGAGTCAAATATAATTTTAAACGATGGTATTGTGTGTGTTGACGGACAGTATTTGAACTGTAGGTGGATGCGTGGTACTGCATAGCACATGTTCTGTATCTTTTGATTTTCGTCCTTTTTTATTTGTTTGTTGTTCTTGCTGTATGCATACAAGTTGTAATACACGAAATATAGCTGAGATGTCAATGTAACTATTGTGAAATATATTGCATAATGCGCAAAAAAAATACAAGAATCTGGAACTTATAAGAATTACATAAAGAACACACTTACCTTTCATTTGTGTAGAGAAGGTCTGAGCCAACCTTGTAAACAATTCTGGGTGCTCAAATTTGTCTTCTTTAGCTTTTACCCAAAAGCTGTTTTCTGACAATTCCTGTGGGTCAACCTGAAAAATAAATCACCGTAATTATTTACTAGAATGTATAAAATGTAAAAAACAAAACTACGAACTTGTCATCCAAATAAAGAGGAGTTTTTGGTTTATTATTGCTATGGTATAAATGAGTTGTTTGGTTTGAAACAGACTAGGTGTAATAGGGCACAAATATTTGCTCCAATTAAGTCATACTTCTAGTTGACTGTGGCAGAAAAGACTTTATCATGAACATATACTCAAATTGGTTTATAAGAGGAAGGGAATTGATGGAGAAGCAGTTAATTAAGACGTAGCAATTCATAGAAAAAGTTAAAGATCAGAGGGCTAACACAGTTTCATATTAATTGTATGAAAGCAAATATCTTTGCTGCATATATTGTAATACACCTTTATCATTAAAAGGGATGTCAGCAGAGCAGTCCACTGCTATGAGTGGATCTAAAAAGTGATAGGTGTCCAAGGCAGTAACAGCCCATTCACCCATCCCACGTCTACTGGCCATACCATCTTCCATTTTCTGTGCTTCCTTTCCTTTCTTCCTTTTTTCAAACACATCCATTGAGGACCATGTCCCATGCCAACAAGTTCATTTTGGGGGTGAATAGTCAACTCCCCACATTAAAAATGCTATAGTAGGTGGCGTCAAGCTTCCCCTTGGAGTTATCACCAGTATAACATTTTGCATACTCTCCTTGCCTGTCAGCCAAAGTCAACCCTCTACTTATGCCATCCGTCCAGGCCTACTGCGAACCCTCCCATTTCTACTTTTTCTCACTGTCTTCTCCAGTCTTGCGCAGAGCATTTTGTACACAAAAGCCTCCATATGTAATATATGTCTGTACCACATAGCTTTACGCTGCATTTGAGTCAGACACATGCTATATATGCTTCAAACAGACATACATAAATATTTACTTACATATTGAGAACAAGGTTTCAGTTTAACTGAACAATTAATTCCCTTATATCAGCAATCTGAATCACACCAACAAGCTCTATTATTTTCAGTGGCATCTATTGGGCTTTGGAGGAGTTAATTAAATTAAATCAGGGCACTCAATCCCCTCTCCAAGGATCTATCAGTCTGGGCCATCTTTTTAGGAGAGTAGATGAATGATCTTGAGACCGGAAGAGCTGAAAGCAGTGGGGGGGAGGGGCGGGGCATGCCCCCGGCAGCACAAGTTTTTGGGGCGGCGGCCTCCCCCCTCTGTTACATGCATTTCCCGCTGGACGGCAAACACAGGAACTGCCAGCACCCGCCCCCTCCCCTTCTTCCATGCGGCCACCGGAGGGCAGCAATAGCAGGGACTGCCATAGCCGGCAAAGTGTCTAGGTATGCCACTGGTTGAACGTCTCAATCAGAAGGTAACAACTACCCGTAGAAGACTTCCTGACCTTCTCTTTTACAGGACAAACCAAAAGATCAACAGAGACCTTTCCGCACTCCACTACCTCCATGATGTGACACATTCAGTTATTCTAATGTCACTTGCAGCATAAGATTTTGATCAGATACATCACAGTGAGGTATCCACATTTGATCCCAAAAATCCTATCTCTTAAAGACAAAAATAAAAACCATATGTTCACATTGAATGGTGAATGGTGATGGGGTTACCACAGAGAGGCTCTGCATTACAAAGTAATACTGGTGAAGAAAAATTTAATCATCTTAACCAATAAAAATCAGTGTTCTAAAAAGGACTCAAACCATTTCAAGCAGGATTCGCTTATCCCAGCTACTGAAACCTATTTGACTATTTGCGTGCAGTGGCCTACGGTATCAAACAATGGAGACAGGTAAAACAGGACTAGTATTCCTACATGAATAATTTCTGCTATCATTCTGATTTTTAGGATATATTGAAAAATGCTGTCTCAGTCGCATGTGTTGGGTGCAAACGCTTCTAACAAGTATCTAGTTAGTGATGTTAGTCTAAGTATCAATGAAGTTGCGATGCTACTGTTTTTCAACAATTTAGCTCAGGGTTAGGAGACCTGCTGTATGTTTTTAATTACTGGAAATGTATTCACCTAAATTAAGGTTCTTTACAAGTGCCAATGTAATCATGTTTTGAACATCTCTGAGTTAGATCTTTATTATAGTGGCAGTGAATAAAGTTGTTTTTCACACTGGATAAAGCTTCAGGAGAGATACACAATAACCCACTACTAATAGTAATATATGGAAATTATTTGAGTTGACTTTGTTCAAAAAGTTGCTTTTATTATCTGTGTTACTAGGCATAAGTTGAGTGGGAGCAAGTTGAACAGGTCATATTCCTTTTCCTGCGACAAATTTCAAATTGAATGCAATTTACTACAGGTGGTAATTTTATTTCCTATCAGCAAGCCCTTGTTTGTAAAATAAAATGCAATCTTGTGTTTAGATGCTGCTTAGGAAATGCTATTTTGCCCAAGTTGCAGACATTTAAGAGGAGAGATGAACAGGGTTGTGTGCTACCTTTTGTTCTTACCTCCATATTGTGGCTGCTATTTTAAATGTTGTTGCCTTGCTTTTTGTTTAATATGTTTAAGTTCTTCCATGAACTAAGTGGTCTGATGTAAGTTATGACAGAGCTTGTATGTGGTACTAGTAGTTCTAGTAAAGCCTGGGACACATGGTATCGCATAGTTGCTTGAAAATGGAAAGACTGCCATGGAGGCTCAGATACAGTACATCAAATCAGAAATCAGAGTACGAAATTCCCTGCTCTAGTTACTGATAATGAAAAGCAGGATAAAAAGAAAACCGAAAAGGAGGATGAGGATATGGATGATGAATTTATAAGTGTTACAAGTGGAAATGGGCTTGCCAGAAATAGAGACTCCGATTACTCCTGTGAGAACACTGATAGTAGAGCTGCCGTCTAAAGAAATGAGTATTGAAATTTTGAAAATAGAATTTGGCAAAATGTTGCAAGGGAATGTGGATTTGAACAGACTATTGACTTACAATGCCAATAAAATGTGGTATTTGATATGAGATGAAGCACATGATAAATTGGAAGAAGTAGCCGACAAATTAGACATTAGCAAAATGAAAAATGTGAAATAAATTTTTTTAATGGATTTAACACATGATGAAATTAGAGAAATAGGCCTGATTACCTTAAGGGCTCATGTTAAAGATTAAATTGAGAAAATACAGGACTGGAATAACTTCAAATAAAAAGAGAACAAAAGTGATAGAGGGAAAGGGAAGAAATGTTGCATGTGATTCAGAAGTATGGAGTTTCCTTTAAGAGAACTTCATGGGAAGAATTTTGTGCAGGTTCCATGGACAATGGGGTGATTTGTATCTCTTTGTGCATAACTTAATGTTGAAAGAGAACCCACAAAGTGGTATGAGGAAATACATATATTGACACAAAATCCTCTGATGTTATAGACTGATTTGAATTTGTTGCTTGAAATTGTAGTCCCTGGAGACTTGTGGTTCAAATATAAGGTTGTTGTTGTTGGATGGGCAACACAACAACCAGCTAGACTTGGTCCTAATAATGTGCCAGTTACAGAAAAAGCCAACAAATATAAGGCTATGATTGAGTATTTGATAAAGCAAGCTCCTAAAAAAGATTTAAATTGGAATAAGATTTGGAGAACACCACCAGAGCTTAAGGAGTCACTGCATTCCTTTTTAAGAACAACACCAGAGCCTAAGGAGTCACCACATTCCTTTTATGAAAGGTTGATGCATATTTACAGGAAACATAGCATAGTTGAAATCCTGAGAAAGATTAAGTTAGCCGTGTTGTTTCTGCTTCAGTGAATGAATTGAGTCTGGAGATTAGTAATCAGAGTGTTGGCCGATAAATGGAATAGATGAGATTTTGATGTTAGCCAAAAATAGTAGTGATTATTTTGAGGCAAAGCAGAAGAAGCAAAAGGAGAAGATGATGATTGCTCAGACAAGACAGTTTGAAATTAGGTTGTAGAATTAAATGGGTTCAAATATGTATTTTGTGCGAACCGGAGTTAAAGGAATGAATCAGGGTAATGCAAGGCAGAATAAGTGACAGGAGAAATGTGACTGTTGAAATGTTGAAAAAGAATACAGGGTGTGATTTTTGTGAGAGTATTGGACATTGGAAACTAGAGATTTAACATACTCCCAATAGGATTCCGGTAAATTCAGAACACATTCCACCGAAACAGAGAGGTTACATGATGTTGAATATTCAGAATTCAGAGCAGAACGTCCAAAATAAAAAATCATTTCGAATATTCATGCAAATAGCTCAAGTGCTGCAACAAAACATGAGAAATAAAATGCCATATAATGCTAGGTACCGACAAAATACAGTGAGTTTGAATTATGAAATGGCAGTGAGTAATTTACAGTGACGTTGCCTGAGGGGGGGGGGGGGCATCCTGGAGGTAGAACAAAGTGGCTGATATATTTACAGAGAAGTCAATGACCATCCCATTTTCTTTCCAATTAATACAGGGGCTATGCGTTCTACTGTTCTTTCTGTGAAAGTTCCAAACCTACCCCTCTCAGGAAGAGAAATCCAAGATGCAGTGATCAGTAATAAACAAATTGATAATCAGGTTGCATCAGATATTCCTGTTAAAACTGGTCAGATGGAGAGTAAGCATTAGTGTATTTGATGTGATTCGAGTCCTATTAAGTTACCCAAATGAGATCTATTCTGCTTGATGAATTGCACAATTTATTGCTCCCTGGATGGTTTGTAATTGAAATGCAAGATGCGGCCTCAGTTTTTAAATTTAGTTCAAAAGATTTCAGGGTTGAGTTTTTCTCAGTTTTGACAGACATACTGTGAAAGAAGAGGTATGGGATTACACTGGTAAAGAGATTGCCTTTATTAAAAGAGCAGAACCAGTAAAAATAAAGATTACATCATGTGCAATATTTCCTAAAGCAAGACAGTACAGGCTTACAAAAGAGATGGAGAAAGGAATGAAACCAGTGATTGAGAAAATGGTTGGGTAGGAATTCTCTGAGAAGTGGTTGGTATTGCCTGCAATTCTCCAGTGATGGGACTTAAAAAGGGAAATGGTAAATGAGGAATTGCACAAGGTTTCAGAAAAATAAATAAACTTATTGTTTCTTTTTGTCCAGTAGTACCGAATCCAGCAGTAATATTGTTTCAAATTCCATCAGAAGCAGAATGGTATACAGACATTGACCTATGCCAAGCATTTTTTTCGATTCCTCTTCACGAGAAATTGCAATTTCTTTTTGCATTTCAATTTTTGAATAAAGTTCTCACGTGGTGTAGAATCACACAAAGGCACACTACAAGTAACTTCAATCTTCTCACAAATACTGAAGAAAGATATAGAGAATTTAAAATTGCCATGTAACTCAATCTTAGTGCAATATATTGATGATTTACTGATTGAATCTAAAACAGAAGAGGACTGTAAGCTGGATACAATTGCTTTGTTGAACCATTTAGATGAAAATGGCCATAAGGTTTCCCCAACTAATATGCAGTATTGTAAAAGAGAAGTCATCTATCTAGGATACCATATTGAAAATGCTGTGAGGAAAGCCTCTAAAGAATGCATTTCTGCAATTCAGCCAACCAACCGAGGGAGTTTTGGATGTTCTTTGGAATCGTTGGGTACTGTCATCGGTGGATTCCAAACTTTTCCTTAATTGCAAAAGTATGGTTGACATGCAATGATGTTTAAGATCCGGTACCATTTGATAATAAATGCCTTGATTCATTTAACAAAGTCAAAGTGTATCTGTCATGCGCCCACACTTGGGATTTCAAATTACAATATGATGTATTCTTGGTCTGCCATGAAAAAGATCGATGTGTTCTTTTATTTCTCACTCAGACAAACTGAGGATTAATGCACCCAGTGGCATCTTTCTGCTGTATTGGATCCAGGAGCTGCAAGTCTTTCAAGTTGTATGTAATCCTTTGCAACTGTTTGTTTGTCAATTAAACAAAGTGAAGGAAATATGATGGGCCATACTTTAATTGTCTATGTCCCTCATTCAGTTGGAATCCTTTTCACAAGGACAAGGACTCGGTACAAAATGATTGATTGGTTATGAGCAAACAATACTTGCAGCAGAGAATATTTCTATTCAAAGATATAACATCTTGAACCCAGTGACACAGCTTCCAATTTCAGACAAGAATAGGGAAGACAGGGAGTATAAAATTGATTTTTAATTGAATGATCTATTGGGTTTATTGGGAGCAGTTCAAAAACCAAAATAGTTAGCCTCTGTTACGTGCACAGCCCATAAGTCTAGCAGAGATATGGTTACATTGGGCAACAGATATGCAGACCAAATTGCAAGATATTGTGCCTTACAGGAAGAGAAAAATGAATATTATGAATTTGCAATTGATACTATACAGAATCAAAATAATGTTAATTGTTTCTTCATGGATTCAATGAAAACATCTTTGAGCGAACTGAGATATCTACAGGAAGATACTCCTGAAATGAAGCAAGGTATGGAAAAAAGTAGGCTACAAAAAGAATTAGCAGGATTTGTATGCAAGTTCAGAGCAAAAATATATTTTGCCAGACTCTATGTTACAGCCCATGTGTAAATATTTGCATTATCAGACTCATGCAGGAAGTGATAGTTGGTCTATAATTTTCACGATGTACATAGTCATTGTTTGATATGTCACTTAAATCACAAGTGTTAGCAAACTATTGCAGTCATGACTTACACCGGCAAATCAGAAGGCCCATTTGCGAGACTGCAGGCAGACTTTATTGAGATGCCAAAATATAAAGTCTTGAAACATGTCTTAATAGTGATCTGCCCATTCTCCAAATGTTTGGAAGCATTTCTCACAAGAGAACATCTCCCCCTATAGTTGCTAAATTGTTGTTAAGGGAGTTAATAGCTTGATTTGGCCTTTCAACTTCTATTGAGACGGATCATGGTGCACACTTCAAGAAAGAAGTGTAGTAGATCATTTGCATAGCTTTTGAAATCGATCAGCGATTTTATTGTAGTTATCGACCACAAATGTCAATTGTAGCAGAATGTACAAATGGCACTCAAAAAACAAACTGGTGAATTTGTGCTTCAACTGGTCTGAAGTGGTCTGATGCTTTTCCTCATGTCTTGATGAATTTGAGAAGAACTCCTGACAAAAAGACTGGTATATCTCCACACAATATGTACCTCATGGTAGATTTTTAGAAAGGTCTGGCTGATATGGTGAAATCAGTCTCTCATCGGGTGTATATAGCAACAGGAATTATAAAGCTACACCCTGTCATGGACTGAATGTAGGTGACTGGATTGTAATTTGCAAACATGTTTGTAAGGGCCGTTCAATTAAATGTGGAAGGGGCCCTACCAGGTGACACTGACAACCAACACTGCTGTGAAATGTGTGGGTGTACCTCAGTGGATCCACACTGCTTACACGAAAGGAGAGTAGCTGAAGCAGCAGAGGAAACAAATAATCAAGGTATACGGTCTGTTCAAGGTGAAGCTCAAAGCCAAGCTCGAGTTTGCAGTGTGAACCCGGGGGGAGGAGGGGGAATATTTTTCTGGAACTGGTGAAGATGAAGTGCAAAGGCAAAGGTTTCAGGTGCATAAAAGTTCTGATGAAGAACCTCAAACTCCTGAAATCGTAACAGATTGATCAGAAAGAATAGATGCTACAGTGCAAAAGAGCAAAGCATAAGTGACAGAAGGAAGACGTAGCCTCTAATCAGAGCAGTGACAAGTTGTATTTGAAAATTAAAGTGACAAAGACCCCTTTCAGAAGAAAGAAATTTACTCTGGATGAAGCAAGAAGAGGCAAGGCTAATTAAAGTGCAAGTTCAAGTCAGAGTTCCGGATTACGTTGGAGTCAAAGTCTTGTGGAAGGCCAAGAGCTAAAGACTGTTGTTTAAAGAGAAAAGATTGAAGAGATGGACATTAAAAGCACTGTGAACGAGAAAGAGAGACAGTTGAACTCAGAAACAAGTTGGAGTGAATCAGCAGTTACTAAAACGTCAACCAGAAGGAGAGTTCCAAACCAAAAATATTGGTGGCCTAAATGGGTGTATTTAGTCACATTATCAGAAGAAGCAGATTAATTTAAGGAGGATTACTTTTTGACGAACAAGTGCCAATACACGTTTGAGAGTGGCTCAGCGACAGAGACTGAAACTGAGGAAGAACAACCTTGAAAGTAAAATAGAGACTGAGTAAAAGTTAATCCAGACCTGATGAAATACATTAACTCAAACAGAAACAGAAAGAAATAATTATTTTGAAGACTGAAATAAGATACTGAGCATAACTGATCTATGATAAAATTGTTTTGAATTCAATGCATGATCTTTTGAAAATGACTAAAAAAACTTTAATTTTTTATTGTTTTAATAAAATAAGTAGAAAAGAAGAACATATTATTGTTTTTTGTGTTTATCACAATAAGGACTTTTGTCTCTATAGAAGATGGTTGTAAAATTGTAAGGATGATGCTGTTGATCATAAAATTATTAGCATTAGTTGATCTGTTGGTGCGCTGACTTACTCCTGTGGGATATGTGTCAGACTGCATAAATAGCAATGTTGAAGTTCAACTAATCATGATGAATTTAAATAAGCAATACCTGTAGAGCATTTAGCTAGTGGTTTTAAGGATAACGTGTTCTTCAATTAATCAAACACCTAAAATGATGATAAGGATTTGAGCAATTGTTCTATTTCTTTTATTAAACTTGTTGGTGTTAATCCTGGGATCCTTGACATGGTTTTCGCCCAACTTTTTGCCTTCAGCCCTCCTATTTTTGTTGATGTTGTTTTTCCTGGCCTTTGGAGTCTGCAGACATCACTACAGCTAACCAGTGCTAAAGTGCTTGTGCTCCATCCTTAAAGCATGAGAAGTATGGTTTATACCCAATTGGCACATTTAATTTACTTATTAGTACCAAGTAGAGTGATTCTAACTGTACCCAGGCCCTGTAAATTAAATACTACTAGTGGGCCTACACACTGATTGTGCCACCCACTTAAGTAGTACTTCAAACCTGTCTCAGGCCTGCCATTGAAGCCTGTGTGTGTTCAGTTTTAAACTGCCAATTCGAACTTGCCAGGCCCAAACCTTCCTTCTTAATGCATACAAGTCACCCATAGCGTAGGCCGTGTTTGAGAAATGTTTCATATTGTAGTTTATGGAGTGCAGTTGCTGAAAAGGCAAACAGAGGATTTCCTTTCCCTTAAGAAATGAGTTTAGTGGTAAGATTTTATTTATACAAAGTTGCTTTTACTTTGCCAATGTGATCCAACTGTGAGCATGCAATGCCAAATCTTCAGTTTTGCTAATTGTTTAAGAATTAAATGTGTATGAAAACCACTAGTTTTGAAGGTTTGGGTGCAACTTCTCATTTTCCTCCCCAGAGTCTGTCTAAATTTATTTGAGACTTTGTTCTCCTCCTTTAAGACTTTTTTCTCCTCCTTTAGAGTACTATCAGTACATTTTGTGAGTTTGACACTTAGAATCTGGAGAGATTTAACTGCTTAAAATAGAGGTTCTTGCTCAGATTTCTGATTTTGTATTCTATATCTGAGCCCTCGTGACATTCTATGAATTTTCTGTATCATCTGTATTAATAATGATGTAATAAATCTTTTAAACATTTTCGATCTAGAACTCAGTTATTGTGAGGTCTCAGCTCCTATTTGAATTTTACTCTGCTACCCAATAGGTTTAATGTCCGAGAGGGTGATGTCTCTTGCCACTAGATCAACAAGAGCAACCCAGCTGAATTACCTTATTAGTGTTTAGTATATCATTGGGCATAACATATATATTTTGCTGCAGCAATAAAGGTACACCCACAGTATATTTGTCGCATGAAGAAATAACTGTCGGCACAGTCAAGAGTTCAGGCCTGATTTAAAGTTTGATTACTCACAAGGGTTACTCCATCACAAACGTGATTGGTATCATATCCACCTTATTACAAGTGCATTACATCCTATGCCACTGGTAATAAGGTGGGTGGAATATCCATCACGTTTATAATGGAGTAATCTGACCACCAACCTCTAAACAAGCCCCTATTTATCAGAAAAAATTACAGTAGAAAAAATGTTTAAGATCGTTATGCCATGCACTTCCCCAGAGCTGAACATTTAGTAATGGGGTTGTTGTGCAGCAACGGCTCTACTCCTGCATGCCATCTGTGTTGAGCCTGTCCCTCCATACTAACATTACTGTTACATCTGCAGCAAAGTGACATAAATGGAGAAGGAAAATAATAATTTGCTTAGTAATGAGCAACCAACTTCCATCACCTTCATAATTTAACTATCAACAAGCATTTCATCCATAGACTTTATGTATTAACACATTCTGGAGGACTTCATAGCTTCAAACATTGCCCACATGTCCACAAAAGGACCTGCCCGATATAGGAACACACATTTCAGATGATATACTCTTTCTCACCACTATTAAAGGGTTCAGAAAAGGTGTTTAATATATAGTCCATATGCCTGTTGTCTGGAAAAAACAAAATATTGGTTAGAGATGAACTGCACAAAGCTTCATCCCTTCTGGAATATGGGTTCACTGCCCCGCTACTATGCACAGCCTCTGGCCTGATCAGCGCAGCAAGACAAATGGCTAATTTATTGGCAGCTCTCTCTTTGCACACAGGGGTCGCGACTGTTCTGCACATGGACAATGACTCAATCAATGCAGCAACCGTCTCTTCACACCTCGCACAGGAAGTCCACTCAACAGGTCTCCTCATTGGACCTCATTCCCTTCAACGCGCTACTCTTCCTCACATAGCACACTGGTTTTGGCAAGCAGGTAGGCGCTAGTACTCCAGGCTCAAGGGCAGGTGGTCTTGGAGTCCCTGGTTTAAGTCCCCTCACCCACCAGGGAGACTAGCAAGCGTTGGCCTCAAGTCCTGGTCACAAGCAGACGTGTTGCAGAGCTTTCCCATCTCACACAGCTTTTCTGCTTGCTTGGCCGATGACCATTTTTTTTTTGTTGATTTTCAAAGACCTTTATTGAGCAGTTAGCACAACAAAGTTACAAGATTACACCATATCAAATCAACATGCACCTATATGCAATAAAATACAGCGAAAGGTTACCTCATACACATATCACTTAAAATCAAAACAGAGACAGAAACATCATGGAAGCACTGAAACAGTGGAGGGAAACGCCAAAAAAAAAAGGCACAATGTGTGGAAAGATGGAGGCTGGAGGAGCAGAGGGGGGTGAAAGCAGGAAGGGGGCAGCTCATTTACCTTCACCGGTGGCCGCCACGGGTAGAGCGCCGACTGGGAGCGCGGGAGAGGGCCCATGTGCTGGGAGTCATGATTCAGGAGGTAGGACACAAGCGGGCCCCATATATCGAGTGGGTGGGATCTGGCTGGCATAAGGTCCCAGAATTCGAACAGGAGTGTCTGGCAACGTGATACATCCTCCCGCCAAAGGGCCGCCGTAGGTGCAGGCTTGCTACCCCAACACATGGAAACTCTACGCCGCATAAGGACCAGCAGTATGGCTATCAATCTGCGTGAGACATCTGGGCAAAATTTAACAAAGCCTAAGAGGCAAAGCAGAGGATCAGGTTGGACCAGTGATGAGGTGATTTCAGAAATAGCAGCGCAGACCTCACGCCAGTATGCGGAGACCTGGGGGCACAGTCAGGCAAGGTGGGAGAAGTCAGCAGCAGGCGCAGAGCATCGCACAGGCATCTATCGTTGGCAGTGAGTCCCATCTTGTGCAGTTGGACAGGGGTCCGATAGAGTCCCTATGTAAATACTTAAAGTGAATAAGGGGCAGACGATAGTTAGGGGATAGACGTTTAATCTGAGTACAACAGTACAGCCAGTCGGCTTGGGAAATTTCAACGCCTAGGTCCTAGGTCCTCGCCCCACGCCACGTGCGCCCGGTCAGTGGAGATGGAAGACGCCGCAAGAGTAAGAGCGTAGATTTTAGTGACTAGCTTCTTTGGGGAGGGGGACGTGTAGATGAGGTTGAGAGTGGCCATCGTAGGGGGAGGCTGGGGAAACCAGGGGTGAAAGTTCCTGCAGACAGCCCTGAGCTGATAGTAAAGCAGGGTATCCATGGGGCCAGAGTCAGGAGCAGGTGCGAAGAATGTGTTCCCAGGGTAGAGATCAGACACTGTAGAGAGAACCAGACGGGTGGCGTGTTTAACCATCCCAGAAGATTGGAGAGGAGGGAAGCCCGCGTGATGAGCGATTGGCATCGAATCTGCGGAAAGCGAGTCGGACCTGAAAATTTACGGAGCCCTTCCCAGGCCCAGCGTAAGGTCTCAACAGTATCGATCTCGGCATGTGGCGGTTTCTCCAGGATGAATAAGGCAGTCGTGAGCGGCCAGGGGGCAGCTAGGTCAGCTTCCACGGCGATGTGAGGCTGGAACGGAGTGGGGTGGAGCCAGAAGTGAAGAAAACAAGCCTGGGCACTTAAGGCGTAGAGCTGAAAATCGGGAGCGCCAAGGCCGCCGCGCGACATAGGGAGGGTCAGAATATTGTATGCGATCCTGGGTTGTCGGCCGGCCCAGATCAGAGTGATTAGCAAAGAGCGAACTTTACGGAAAAATTGAGCGGTAAAAGGGTTGGGGATATTGACAAACAAATATAAAAACTATTGGCAATGGCAATGCGACCGGCGAGAGATAATGGCAACCGGCTCCAAAGGGGGATCTTGGACTCAAACCAGTCCACCACGCGACCAAAGTTAGCCCTCCAAAGTTCATCAATGTCCCTACTAAGTATCTAGTGGGTTTGGTCGCCCACACAAAGGGATACTCTGGGTCAAAGGATACCGTTGCATTGGTGAGGGGAAACAGCACAGACTTGTTCCAGTTCACCTTGATGCCTGAGTAACCGCCAAAGCGTATCACTTCATGAACCAGTGGGCTGAGGTTGTCCTGAGGGTTGCGGACATAGAGGGTAACGTCGTCCGCATACATGGAGACAAGTAGAGTGCGAGCTGCAAAGCCAATGCCTCTCTGGTATGATGTTGGTGAAGTCGAGCCGCAAGTGGTTCCATTGCGATGGCAAATAGCATGGGTGACAGCGGACACCACTGCCGAGTACCACACCCTATGGAAATGGGCTCAGAAATCTGGACGTTAATCCGGAGAGGGGCGGTGGGAAGGGTATAAAGGAGTAACACTTTGCGTATAAAGACCGGGCTAAAGCCTAAGCGGGGGAGGAGATAAAACAGGAACGGCCACTCTAAGGTATCAAAGGCTTTGGTGGCGTCGAGCAGGGCAGCCACTGCCGGGATCGCTGGGTTTATTTGATAGAGGACAGAGAAGATGGTCTGGAGATTGTGGAAAGTCAAACGGCCAGGGATGAAACCAGAATGGTCTGGACGGGCGATGAGCGGCACGAGGGGAAGAAGGCGAGAGGCGAGGAGTTTGGCAAAAATGTTATTGTCTCGACAAGGGACGAAATGGAAACTCGCAGCTCAGGTGGTTTGTCCGGCTTAAGGAGTAAAGTGAGTAAGGCCTTGCGAAGCGATGGGGGTAACTGACCTGTCTCAAAGGACACATTATACAGGGCAGCTAAGTGAGGGACCAAAATAGGGGCGAAGGCCTTGTAGAAGGAAGCCGGTAGGTCATCCGAGCCAGGGGCCTTGTCACCGGGCATGCCATTAATCGCAGCTAGGATTTCCTCTTTGGAGAAGGCCTCGTCAAGGAATTCCTGATGGGAATTACCGAGCCACAGGAGCTGGAGGGTGTCAAAATATTGATCAAGGATGTCACGCGGGGGTACAGATCCGGCAGTGTAGAGGTGTGTGTAAAATGCAGTAAAACGCGCCTTAATTTCTTCAGGGGAGGTGGTTCAATCAGGGCCGCCATCCTGGAGGGCGGTGATGTAGGATGCAGCCCGAGGTGGGCGAAGGAGATTGTTGAGGGTTTTCCCAGGGTGGTCGCCCTCGTCAAAGCGGCGCGCCCATGCCTCCCTGCTAAGGAACGCGAGTTCCCTATTGGCCTCATCAGCAAAGTTGGTAAGTTTCCCACGGATCTGAGCAAGGGTATCAGGGTTGGATCCAGGGAATGGGAAGAGTCAAGATCTTTAATCTCCATTTCCAATTTGTCAAGAGCACCGCGGAGTGCAGAACATACAGTGCCGTGAGCGTCAAGGGCTGGGCCTGTAGGGTGCCATGAAGGAGCACAAAACGCCCCCCCCCGGGGTCGATAACCACCTGAGAAGTCTGCCAAGGGAGCCCTTTGCGTAACAGGATTGATACCCCCGAGAGTAATTAGAATAGAAGGAGGAGTGAATTTCACCCCAGTGTCGAGCAAGAAGTCTGGAGGAGGTGGCTGACAACACATGGGTCTCCTGTAGAAAACAGATGTCCACCTTATGTCGAGTGAGGTGGGCATGTAGTAGGCGCGCCTTACGGTGGTCATTAAGACCACGGACGTTCCGGGTCCATAGGACAGTGTTAGTCATAATGCCGTCTCTAGGGAATCAGTAAAAGAAGAATTGTCGGTGAGGGAGGGGAACATTTTGTGCAGATGTGTGTGGAGGTGCCATGAATGGTGGGAGAAGGAGATCAGTGCAAAAATCATGAAATCACGATGAGGGAACATGGTCCAAATTACAGGAGAAGCCCCAGAGAGGGGCACGGTCCTCGAAAGAGTCTCTACTTTTGAATATTTAGGGGTAACACTGAATGACAAGATGGAATGGGGGACCCATATAGCTAAGGCAAATATGAAGCTGGCCCAAGCAGCTGGAGGTATTCTAAAGGTACATAATGAGTGCACATCCAAAATTGTGGGACCTCCAGTAGAAATCTATAAAGCACAAGCAAGAGGTGGGGCGCTCTACGGTGTAGAGCTATGGGGCCACGCCAATGCCTCCTTGCTCTCTATCTCTGAGAATAGTTTCATAAGGCGTCTGCTGAGACTCCCACAGAGCACACCGCTGGATCCCGCTACGCCTTGACTTAGGTCTGGTCCCCATACATGAACTTATCCCTAACTATCCTCTATTGTACTGGAGGAGACTCTGGTCCACATCTGAGCTCTTAAGTTATCAGGAGGAACTTAGTCATCTATTGATGCTAAGGGGTGTGTGAAAAATCCCTTGGTTAAAGCATGTTAAAGATCTATGCCTGGCCCTGGGGAAGGGAGATCTGTGGCTTGCCCCCGCACTCTCCTCTGCTACGACTCCCAAGAGGGCGCTGGTCAAAGCACTCAACTATTTCCGATTGGAACAGATGGCACTAAGACCATCGTTGGGTAGGTTGTCCAGTAGCTTTCTCGAAGTCAAGGACAGGTACTAATTTGAGAAGCTCTTGGACGACATTCAGCCCCCACTGGCGAAGAAATTGTATGTCCAATTCAGACATGGATCTCTCCCAGTGAGGGCACTAACAAACAAGTGGTTAATGGCTCATTATGCATCTACCCTATGTCCGGGGTGTGAATACGCCGAAGAGACAGATCTACACGTTGTGCTCTTCTGCCCCTCATACTCCACGGCTAGAGCCAAATGGATCTTACAGTTATGCAAGTCCAGGGGCTTCAGGGATTACAGGGTTGTGTTTAGATTGCTGAAATATGACTCTACCCGGTTGACTGTGTTTGCGACCTCCAGATTCTTGTTCTCTATGTGGTGCTCTAGAGGAGCCAAACTTAAAGAGAAAGCTGCACTAACTGTTTAACTGTCAGTACTCTTCTGCATTTACAAGGGAATTTTAATACCACTCTGAGTGGCCTGTTTTTATCTGTTTTTAATATTTTAAATACTATTTATTGTTCTAGGTGTATTGCTGCTCACTGGTGATCAATTGGTTGTCTTATGTAATTATGTATTCTTCGCTTTTATGGTTTTTAACCGATAATAAAGCTTTTTGACTGACTGACTGATATTATAGCACTCATAGGTACACATACACTAAGCACATACATTTATCCTGCATGCACTGTACAACATTACATCCTTCAGGTACTATACTACTCATAGGCACATATATATTCAGCACATGCGTTCACCCTGCACACACTGCTCAGTATTAAATTATCACTGTATTGTAACCTTCCCATGCACACATACACCCAGAGAAGATACACCACCTCTGCGCTATGCAGCACTTCACACTAATCTGATGTAGGTCAAGGGTGAGTTACAAACACAACTGCATACATTTAAAAGTGAGTGTGGCTGTAGGCCTCACTCCAGTGACAGAGGTTAACAAGAACCTGTTTACTAATACAGATCACTGCACGCTATCCAGCCACCACCGCACTTGTGCTGTTTAACTCCTGGTGAAGGCAGTAGCCTTCCACCACTAGGAGGGTAGCACTTTGGGTACTCCTCCCAGTCCAAAAAGACCACAATTCATGAGACAGGCCTACACTATGGCATACACACATGATCTGTGTTTCCTTAAGACAACAAAAATCAGCATTAGGGATCCAGACATCAGCATTTTTAGGCACGCAGGGCAGGGTTGCACATCTATTTCCATGTAGAGGAGTTTTCGGTCCCCAAAAATTGGAACAAACCATTGACGGTGAGAAGACCACATTGATTTCAAAAGGTCACAGTTTTCATCCACGGTTGAAGACGATAGGCCCAGCAACACAAGTAGGGTACTGTTTGTTTCAGTAGAAGTGTGGGAATGCTAGCTGGTAGGAATCCCCACAGATTCCAGAGCATTCCCCTCACACAAATGTGAGGAAAATGCATGAATCTAGAAAACGTTATAGGTTTGCCAGGCATTCTGTTTAGGAAACCTCATGGGATCCATGCAAATCACACCACCCTTGATTCTCCTCGAAGTCAAGTTTACAGAAATGTCTAGGTGCAGTAGGTTTTCTTGGGAGGTGGCCGATTCAGAACCCAAATAGCACAGCTTCCGACATCTGCAAAATAGGTCATTTTTCATGGCAAACATTTGATGTCTCTGTGTTGCATTTTAGGGCATATCCTGTTGCGGGTGATAGGCCCAACCACACAAGTGTAGTCTGTAGAAATACAGAATTGTATGACATTTGATATTATTATTTATATTTCTATCCATGTATGGCTTCTAAAAATATAGAATACACTTTGCAAAACACCCTCTGAATCACTTTATAGTATGATTATCCCCAAATTCACAGTTGTACAAATAACAACTATTTCTAAACTAAGTATCCTGGGCTCATTTCACAAATTAATAGAATACTTTCATACTAATGATCCATGTTACCATAAGGGCATCACACAAATACGTGTATATTACTTTTCTAAATTGAAACCTACAGACAACATTTTTTAGAGGAAAACTTCATCATCTATTTTTTCTGACTTATTTTCAATAAAAAATTAATTTTTATTTTTAACATGTATATCTTTTTTCAGGGCCACCATGCTGACCAAACGCCTCAAACGATCTGGTCCCTCAAGCTTGTGACTCAAAAGTCTTCCATCTGGCACAAAGAAAAATTAAGGAAGCGATTCACAGCCTACACCGTTTGACATGGACCCGAAACCGTGGCAGTAGATAAAACTGTAATGTCTAATGTTCTGCAAATATTGGTACCTCATTCTACTCATCAGTTCCTTAGCGAGAGACAATGCTTTAAGATGTGCAATCCCAATATTGTTAGGAAATGTGATCCCAATGAGATATTGCTATTGATCACACTGAATGCAAGGAGCACAGAATATTCCACCATCTTTCAATGCCTTTAAAGAAATTATTCTAAAGCTGTGCAACAAATTAGCATGATAGCTTAGACTGATTATAGAAAACAGTTGCAACCCAAATGTTATCAAAATGGATCAAAGTCTCAGAGCATGGTAATCTGCCTGCAAAAAGAATTTACAAGGAACTTCTGTTGGTCCACAGAAACAACAGCACTCAACTGTCCTTCACAACCACAAACATGAGTGCAGAACTTGTTCATTCCAGTCATCCTCCATATCAGAACTCATAACTCAACCCTTTAGGGTACACTGTGAAATGTAGCGCTTGCTTTTGACCTGCTAGCTTACAAAGCTCTATGTGTCACAGGACTCATAGAGACATAGGTGGATTGAACATGTGTATCTTCCCAAACAATATCCTAATTCACATCAGAAATAAAGTAAGAGGAAGTGTGCAACCACTACAATCAAAGAGTTTGCCTCCTACACAAACACACCAGCCTTTTAGCATGCTGATTATGTGTGTCAAAGGTCCAGGAGCACTCTTTGGATGTGTTATAACTGAGTGTCCTTGCAAGAAATGAATGTCATTATGCTTCCCAAGTGACATCTTGGACACTGCTGAATTTATGATCTCTATCTCTGAAATGGCTTTCATCATGGCTTTAACAAGTGGATGAGGACACGTTTTATCTCCCCTTCTTTCAGATTCTAAAACTAACTCTAAACTCTCCAGTTGAACCCATGTGTTCTGCATCAAAAATGAGTCTGCAGTAAGTGAAGCAGAATGGTCTCCCTGCATAAGCTCTTACATAAAATATGCCTGAACATGTTTTGAACAAGCACAGCACAGCACTGAGAACATTCTGGAATTCTCTGTTTTGGGTTAAATAGCTGATACCCTGGGTTACCTTGAACCAATGGTCTCTAGGGACTTTGTTCTGGTGGGAACACCTCAAACTCATGAAGGCCCATTATTTAAAAGTATCATGAATAGCTTATCCGAAACAATAGAGATAAACGGTAGAAATCACATCCACCAGCAGATCATTCCGAATGTCAAAGCTGTGGCCACTAACAAACATTCCAGAGTAAATAAGGAAGGAAGGAGATGTGGTCCAACGGGCAGAGCTTCCGACTTTGGAACGGGGAGGCAGGTTTGAGTCCCAGCTTTGGCTCAACATCCTGTGATTCTAGGCAAATCAATTAATCTCACCGTGCCTATAACAACAAATCTGGCCTTGTATAATTTAATATGGTGCTCATGTATAGCGCCCTGAAGCTTTTGGGCTAAGTTTGTGCTGTATAAAACTGCAACAAAAAAATAATAAACTGTACTAGTAATTTAAAAAAATTGCAAACTGAACTACGAACTCCTCAAAATCTGCAAAAGACTGATGGCCACATGATAAAATTTGCAGACTATGGGCAAGCATATAACCCCTCCACTCTCCTAACAAGTGTGATTCTTTACAAAGAGCAAAAGTGCCATTCCTATTTTTTTTTTTATTTGATCTAGGTAAAGACACCATGAATCGCAAACCCCATTTCAGGATTCAAGAACACTTAAAACCAAATGTACATTTTAAAAGCAGTTTTTTACCAATCGTGACCTGTCATTCTGGGCGCTACTCCTCGTGATGCTATTAAAAGCACCTCTAACCTCGGGCCCAGTCACATATGGTCTAAGTTGCCATTATCACACTGCGCCAAAAGAGCGGACTACAAACCTAGCAAAAGTTGTGGCAGGCAACAGCAGAAACAACAGACAACAATGGCTTTCCAAATCACTTTGAGTCTTATGTTCAGCTCCACCAGGGGATAGAAAAAACGTTCTTAAATATCCAGTAAGACATCCTCAGGGCTCGCACCCGCGCATATGCATTAATTCTGGTGGCCTTTTTGTGGCCTCTGATACTATCAGTCATGCTACATTGACATATCATCTAGGGAGATCAGCAACAAGCACAGACTCAGTCTATTGTGGTGTACTCCTTCTTTAAAAATGGGCATAAAAAGTCAAATTGCCCTTCTTCCTGCTCTAAACACTTAGCATATCCTCTGTGTCTCGATTACAAATCACAAGTGCCACAGACTCCGTGTAAAAGTAACTCGGCCACAGTGGCGTGCATCAATGAAACCACCAACATGGATGCCACATGTGTACATATGAATCAAGTTCATGTGTATTTTAAATTTAAATAGTGCACAGAGCAAATTGTAATTTATTTTGAATACATAGTTCCATTCCACTACAGATAAGGATTCAATAGAATGCTCTAGGTGTTTCAGAACAGGGACCAGATAACCTGTACATTTTTCCATTAGATTACCTGATCAGATTGCAGACTCCAATACAAATACAAAACCCATAAAATCTAGGGTTATTGTTTTAAAACAATCTCTCTATTTTGCCCCAATTAAAACTAGTCACCAAAAATGCATCATGTCATCTTTCCTGGTTAAGAATTATTTTTCTCCATGGCAAAACCACAGAGCCGATCTTGAACAAGGTGCACGGTCCTTCAAATAACTTTAATTCTAGTAGTTTAAAAAGTAACATGCTAAATTTATTTTGTCACACATAAGGCTAATTGAGGTTGAGGTCCAAGATACCTTTTACAACCAGACGGCCACTAAGTGCTGAACAGAAATCAATGATTATCTCCAACAATGTTATTTATTTGAACACACACAGAGACAGACCTTTGGGTGTTCAGAGGCCCGGACTCTGCAACTTATTAAACATAAGTGGCAGTGCAGAACCAAATAACAACTTTTTCAGAAAAGGCTTGAAAACAGACCTGTTCCAGTTTGCACTCAACTAAACCTGACATATCTAGAGGTCATGTCAGAAGACTGTCGGGCAGGGACGCTTCTATTTTTGATTGAACTCTAACTTCTGCTAACTTCCACATAAACGAGTACACTGAATTTCTTGAAAGAAGATATAGCAAACTTAAAATAAATAAACGTTCCTAACTTCAAAGACCCCAACCTGCAGTACCAGGCTCTTACTCAACCTCAGCCAAAAAAAGTGTATTAAGCCCACACAGAAGGCTCTCTTTTCGATCCTACCCAAAGAAATGAGAGAGCCAGGATTCCGTGCTTCGGCCACCGTTTCCCTTATTACCGCTCCCCAGGATTCCTTTCAAAGATATTCTAGCCAAACTACTCAAAGCCTTCTAACCACGTGCCCAACGAGATAATGAAGGTCAAAAATATTCCCTCGAGAAGCTTTATAAGCACCACCATGCAGATCTCCACAAAGCGCTTCTTGAACCTGCACTGCCAGTCACAAATTAAGACAGTGCTTAATTTGAGCCGGTGGTTTCCGGCGTTCAGCACCGGCACTTAGTTGGCAGCACCTGCACGTATGACAGTCTGCCACATGGTGGGCTGTTTGTCTGATGTACAGTGAGCACAACAAGAGTAGTTTACTAATTAAATATATGTTACAAATTACCAATAGCTGCCACCCAAACTATTCTTACAGCTTTGGGGGCCTGGAATAGTCTGAATTGTCACACATGCATGAGTGTGATGGTTAGTGGCTGGCGTGGTACTGTCATTAGTAGTGCTCGCAGGGGCAATGGGTGGCCTTCTGATGAGGGCTCTGGTCCTTCATTCATTTTACAAATTAAGCACTGGTGCCCCACCCATCATGCCTGTCAGTGCAGACTGGCAGTTGTGTCAGTAACCCACAGCCAGGTCTTTATCTAGACGTATGCATGCAAGAACATTATTATGCCAGAAATGCTCAGTCCCTCAAATACAGTTAGCTATGCACCAATGATTAAGTAATCTGAGTCCATCCTGCACAATGGGCGGAAATTACAACCCAGCTGAAGCAAAACGTCTTCCCTGTGAAAACAACTGCTGCCTGTTCAGCTGTAGATACAGATGTATTTGCACATCCCAAGCACACGTTCTGAATTCAATGCGAAGGTGAAAGGCCTTACCTTGAAATATTAGAAAAAAGGGAAGAAATGACACACAGGTGTAAGTAACTCAGCTGTATATTTTGCAGACTGATTCAATATTTAAAGAGCCTTGGAAATCGAAGCAAACTTTTTAGAGGTCATTCTCTTGATATCAAAAAGCACAAGAATTATTATTCATAATATTACAATGGGCATGAGGCAGTCAGGGTTTTCAGGAGAAGGGCCAGGAGAAAGATAGCTGTAAATTAAAGGCAGAAAGCTGCTACTTCATTTATACTATTCAATGGCAGAGGTATCAGATTGTGGCACTGGAAGACTGGAGAGCGCCGGAGGCCTTTCAATTCCTACACAATGCATGTGAACAGGAACTGTGTCTTCACATTACTAGGGAGGAGATAAAAAATGCATGCTAACGTATATATCTCTCTATTCTTTACCTTCATGAATACATTAGACTGTTTCACTTATGTGTAAGACCCAACAAACGAGCTGAAAGCATTCAAAATCCACGCCTCGGGAGCCACAGAGCAAAGGCCCCCCTGACTCCCCCGGCTTTGTGGCTGATCTTTTCAAATCATCGTTTTCTCCTATTGTTTCTTTAAGATTACATTGGACAATGAAACAAAAAGATCTACATTAAGAGATATTCTCCTGTGCATAACAAATGTAAGGCTCCCCTTAAACACAACCATTAAAAGTTAAGTACAGCAAAATATAAAATGTAAGTGTGCTTATGTGCACTAAGAGGGTCTGAAATAAAATCCTTTTCATAGCTATAGAGAATACTTTGACTCAATTACCTTCTTGTTCTAAGAAGAGCTCTGAACGGTGATCGACTCTGTCCTCACCAGAGCTAATTCTACTTCACTTCTGCTTACTTTGTCATTTAAAGGGCCAATTAACAGAGGTTAAGGATTTCAGTTATTTTATACATTTTGTGCCTCTTTTTGAGAGCTGAGGGTTTTAAAATAATGCATAGCCACAGGATAGGTATCTATGCACATCATAAATGTCAAAGCTATTGCCTTTCACCTTTCTTAATGGTTGCCTGTAGGGTGAATACCCAGGGGATAATCTATCCTGGGTATTTCCTGGTCTCTCTGAAGCAGAAGAATACTTGCTTTTGGGTGTAAATCCATTCATATTGAAGATTTCTGAGGTATGACGTAGGCAATTCCCATTGCCTATTTCAGTTTTGGCTCCATGTGTTTTCACTAAAATGCTGTTTGCAATTTTGCATCCACAGAGTGTCAATTTTTCCAAAGGTAGGTGATTGGCTGATAGCTGCCTCTTCTGTTTCTAAGGCTCAAAGGGATGCAAGTTTGGTGTGAGAGACGCTTCATGATCACAGCTTTTTACTCAAAAGTCCCATAGTCTTTCCTTCCAGAATGTGACTTTCAATGAGGCCAACATCTGGACCGACCTAAGCAGGGTTTTCTAAATTAAGGAACAAGCAGGTTCACTACAGTTTTTCCTGACTTCCCTGTTATAAAAGGGATCAGCGCTTGTTAGGCAATGGTTGCAGGTTCAGTGTCTCATGGCAGCCAAGATTTTTTTCCCTTTGATTCACTTCCATCTAAACTTCATAGTGACCTTAATCCTGGCCCACTGTTTTACCCCTTTACAAGACGTCCTTCCTCAGCAAGCCACAGCCTCTTTCGAAGTGTCTCTAGGTTGGTGGTTGAAAACACACAATCGTTTGAGAGGGATGTCCCTTCATCAGCATAGATGATGGTAAGGTAGGGTGGGGCTTACACTAGAGGTTCTTTCTGCACAAGATCTTTCCAAGTGGAGAGCGCTGAGGGCTCTTTATGCCTTTTCTCAACATTCGTAAGGTAGTACCTCCTTGTCAGGTGTCAAGCATTTACATCAATTGTCGGGGCATCAGGTCCTTCTACATAAATTGAGTTACAAGACGGAACCTCATCTTCTTTATCTACCTGCAGTTTATCTCCAATGTGCAGAGGATGGACCTCCTCGGTCATCATTTTTCCCCTTCTGTTCAACTGGGGGTGGGGGGAACACTCCTCTAGTGGATCTCCATAAATTTCCAGGAGATAATATTCTTCTTCTCTTTTGCACTGCTTCTCCATGGCCCCTAAGCCTGGGGAGTGGATGCTCTCTCTCCTCCTTGACCTCAGAGGCTTCTCTAATGTGTGACAGTCTCAAACCACTTCCTCTTTGGCGTTTGCACATCAGAAACCAGAATGATTCCAAGAAAGGAATACATAACTTTGGCCAACTAGGTGACTTGAATCCAATCCACAATCTTCTCATAAACAATGAGTCATTGGTATCTTAAGGGACCGACTAGGACTACTGAGCGAACAGGACTAGTAACACTCTCATTATGCCGTTCACATTCACAAAGTTAATAATAAAACAGTGTGGAAAAGTATATGAATTGTGATCCTTCCTCTCAGGAAAAAGTGACCAATTCTGATCTGCATGCCAGAACTGATACGTCTCACTCTGATGTTTCCAATATGGCCCACCTGGGCGTTATTTACCACTATTATCATTCTTATCCTTTACTATTTGTTATCATAGTTACTCATCATTAATAATTTGTGTTGCCTTGTGGAAAATTGAGTGAATTGCCATTATTGTGATGACATTGTGGAGAGATATTTCATATTAGTTCCATGTGACAATTATTAGATCGCCGCCATGATTTTTTGAAGCGGAGAGTTGTTACAATGCGCTGCTTTGTGGCAGACGAGTGATTCAGTTTGTCTACATGTCATTTACTCTAATCTGCCCCATGTAGATTAGATTACAAGTATGCATTACAAATGTGTAAGCATAATATTAGGGAAGAGGCACGGGACAATTTGATTAAAGCCAGTGTTTTAAAAGACTCGAACATGTTCTGGTGTATATGCAATTCCCCATATTTTAGGGAAGTAAATTACCCATCTCTGGATCAAAGGGTTTCGGAAGATAAGTGGATAGCCCATTATAGTAAAACCTTTTCTGATAACATAGACAGGGGAGATGCTATCGAGAGTGAAATCACCATGGTAGCAAATGAATTTAATATTTATTTTAGTATGGATGAAATTCAATTAGCACTGAGCAGGAGTCATTTGGTCAAAGCAGTAGGACCTGATGGTGTTCCAGTTCATTTGTTTAAAGATAACTGTGCACTCTGGGTCCCATTATTAATTAATGTGTTAAACACCATCAAAAGGGGAGGGATTCCTTCCACCTGATCTAAAACAACAATTATAGCTGTTTTCAGAAAGGGAGATAGATGTGACCCTCAATGTTACTGCCCAATCTTCCTGCTCGACAGTTCAGTAAAAATTCTGGATAGGGTGCTGTTGGAGAGGTTACAAAATTGAGCAGGGGAAACTTATATCATCTCTGACCTACGGTGCGGTTTTAGAAAGTGCTTGGTACATTAGAACAATGCCTAATCTTGGAACTTCTTGTAAGTACATGAAGGCTAAGAAAGGCTTTTTATTTCTGGCATTTATGGACCTTAGTAGTGCATTTCAGTGTGTTAACCATACTAAGTTAAGACAGATGATGTACTTTATGGGTGCAGATACTCAAATCATTCACTTACTTCATGGGTGCAGATACTCAAATCATTCACTTGCTCAGTCACCTTTAGCCGAATGTCCCTGTCAGGATCCGTTTCAGTGTGGGAGGGGAATGCACCATGCCTTTTTGAGTGGAAAAGGGAGTCAGACAAGGGTGCGTTCTGGCCCCATTTTTACTTACATTGTATATAAATGGTATTGAACAAACCCTCATGCAATCTACGACTGATCTACCTAAGATTTTACCCATAAAAAACCTGCTTTACTATATGCAGATGATGTTGTTCTTCTGGCGCACACTGCAAATGGTCTTCTTAGATTCACATACATTATTTATGGACGATCTGAATTTAAAGGTAAACTTAAAAAAGACCTATATCATGATCTGTGGGAATGGAATTCATAAAACTAGACTATTTGCTGTTAAAAATGATGTAATTTTGAAAGTCCCTATGTTTTCATATCTGGGTATTTTATTAGACAACAAGGGGAAACGGACCCCTCAAATGCTGGTTAAGACCCTAAAACTAATGAAGACAGCTACTACGGTTTGCCTGAAAACTTGGGTGTAGACCAATTAGACAGATCCTAAAAATTTATAACAGTAAAAGTATCTCAACCGCTACTTGGGGCTCCAGCATTTGGGGATATGTGGATTGTGCATCATTACAGTGGGCTGGTAATAAACTTCTTACAAAGCTTTAATCTTCCCCACAAGCTACTCCTGCATTCATCTCCCATTTATTGGAGACATCATTAGCCTCCGCCCAATGCAGCTCTGGCATTCAATGTGGCCGAAGCCCAAATCCACTTTGAATAGGGCCATAATTGTTGACTGTTTGTCCCTTGACTTCTCATATAAAATTACTTTGTTGGAATTTTTTAGATCAGCACATGAATTACTAGGTTTTACTTTGGGCATTGCTGAATAAAGTTTTCCGGCTATAGTTATGAAATTTTCAAAACTTTTTCTTTTTTACAAATCTGTTTATTGGCATTTCAATAAAAACATGAACAACATCAAAACTGTGCACTGTTAATGACTCCTGCATCACACATATTTCAGCATCAAACAGCTTTATTTTCCCCCTCTGCGTTCTCTCCCCCCCCCCTCTTTGTGGCACACCGCCCTCTTCGACTGGACTGTATTAGATGCCAGCTCTTTAAGACTGTCAGGAGCGAGGTCCTCACAAATGCTGCCTCTATAGCTATTCCAGGGTCCCCAGTTTTTTGCCCATTTTCGGGGGCACACCCAGCTTTAGTATACCGCTCGTTCAGCTTGCATGCGCCAGTCCACATCACATTTCTATTCCACCAACCATGGCGTCAGCTTCTAACCCCATGATCGTGCCAAATTCTGTTTGGCTACAGCCAATCCCAGGTTTACCCATGTATGCCCCAGTGTAAATCTGTTTCATCTCAACTGTTCAAGAGACACCACTTTGCTGAGGCAGTTAGGGAGGTTCCACCCACCCCTCACCCATACATGCAGTCACAGCCACCCAGAACCGCTGCAGCATTGGGCATTCCCACATAACATGATAAAACATGGCAATGTGGCCACACCCCAGTCGACACCACTCAGTCATTGCCCTACCCGTCTTTACCAGTGTGGTCTGAGCATAGTAAGGGCAGTGGAGGATCTTAAGTTGGACTAGGGAAAAACCTGTTTGTATGGCCACCTTCCTGGGGACGGCAATGCTTCAGTCAACTCCTCATCCTTTACGTTGTCTAAGTCATGAGCCCATCATTCTCGCAGTTGCAGTAGGGTGTCAAGTGCGTTATTAACCAACTTTTTATATGTCAAGGGTGTGGCTTTATGAGGCCTTAATACATCCAGTACTCTGGGGGCAAAGACTCTGGGAGCTCTGCTCCTTTCAGCAGTACTATCCTCGGAGTGTGGTGTACTTGTAGGTAGTGATACATCTCGGCGGGGACCAATGGATATTACTGCTGTAGGGCTGCTAAGAGGATAGCGTCTCCCTGGGGCCATAGGTCACTCACCCGTGAAATACCAACGAGGTCCTGCTTGTCAAACCCTGACAATTGTCCCAGTGCACCTAACTCTGCAGCACTGCAGAGGGAGGCGGCCAGAGTGATCCCACCCCTCCAACCCAGGGCTTGTGCGGTTGTCTGCCAGAGGTCAACAACGGATGCTGTCAGGTCATGGATGTTGGCAAGCTTCGGTTTACCATAAAGAGCCCTTAAGTGTCCCCCTCTGTTTGCATTATCAGTCTATCCATCCAGAATGCGGGATCTTTCAGGGAGCAGAAGACCAAGCCATTGATGGTGGTAACTGCCCAATAGTATTTTTGGAAATCGGGTAGGGCTATCCACCCACCATACCACCCACTTGTGGACTTGTGTTGTGCCATCTATTCTGGGCCCCCATTCCAAAGCAGCACCTTGATCTCGCCTTTGATTGTCCTGAAGTATGAATTTTGTACAGCATGAGGTGTGTTTTGTAAGACATAGAGGAAGCAGGGCAGAGACATTATTTTAAAAAGAGCTGCTCTCCCCAAGAGCACTAAGGGCAGGGACCTCTGGTGCTGGACACCTCTATTTAACCTTTCCAGTTGTGGCAACAGGATATTATGGAAGAACAGGTCAGGATCTGTAGAGTTTTAGAGCCCTAGTTTTCAGAACCCCTCGAAGGTGATCACCGCCTAACAGTTGCAGGGCAGTCTTGGGGGACGCCCTTGTACAGTATATCGTTGGGATTTGTGCCAGTTGATCGTGCAACCGGAGTAGTGGAAGAATAGGGCAATGTTCTGCATTAATCTGGTTGGTGTATTTTCTGGGTCTGCCAAATAAAGCAGGACATCATCCGCATATAATGAGATTTATCCTCCCAATGGTCTGCCCAATGTGTACTGTGGACCAGCGGAAACTGCCTTATCGAGGTGGCTGGAGGCTCGGGAGCCATGGCAAAAATCCATGGTGACATGAGGCAGCCATGTCTGGTACCTACCTGAATCCCAAGGGCACAGGGTTGTACCCCATGCACCAAGTGCAGCCCGCATGAATCGCTGAGGGGGGGGGGGGGGGGGGAGTTAGTTTAATAAAAGTGTCATTTAAAAAAAACTTGCCTCCTGTCCCCGACTCCCGGAACTCCTGCATCGCGTCTCCTGCTCTCTGCTCATCGAAAGCAGAAGTAGGCAGGCTCCCTGTCTTCCCCTAAGCCAATCACAACGCTGCAATGGCAGCATTGTGATTGGCTAGGATGCCATCCTTACAGGCGTCTTCTTCATGCAGGCTGCGCAACAGCCTAAATGAAGAAAACGGATCGTGCTATGACTGGGTTGGTCGGCCCTGGGGACGACCAAACAGTCAGCGCCCATAATATTGGGCTAGGCACTCCTACCCGACCCACCCACCCTTGACCAGGCATACCCTTCTTCTGCTTTCTCGCAGTGCGAGAAGCAGAAACGTAAAATGGTATTTATACCATTTTACGTTTCTGCTTCTCGCACTGCGAGAATGCAGTGGGGTGACGCTCCAACGTCTACGGGGAGGAGCCACCACTGCAATGTACCCTCACCTGCGCAGCAGGTCAATGTACAGGAGACACACCCAGCATGTAAAGCGTGGGCTGAAGCCCGTTGGGGAAATTTTCAAAACTTGACCATAAGCAGAATCTGAAAGTTTCGATAAGCAAGGCGCTAGAACAATGGTAAAGTGTTGAGAGCTCAGTGGCAACCTATACTCTAATCCCTCCTAGTCCTGGCTTGCAGTTTTAGCTTTTGCATGTTTTAAACAGCCATCAATGGTGTACTTTAATCTGTTTTCATCTTAGTACAATCCATTTTATGGTAGCACACACTACATCAGGTCAGTGGTTTAAAGGCAATGGATTGCGCATGCGTGGTGGATTAGCTGCACAAAGCACTTTACATATGTTCTTTTTTCCTACAAGTTTTATAAACTGCTTAGATCCCGTTTTTTTAAACATTTTGTAATGCATGTTAAACAATGTAGACCTGCTCTTCCATATTTACAATCTCTTCAAACTCCGCCTGTCTGCTGTGCTCTGCTAAGTTTAGTAACTAGTGCTGTGAGGATTGACAATTCTACCTGATATGCATGCAGTTTACATCTTTCTTATTTATTGTCTTATGCCATCTTTTATGGTTGTGAAATATTAACTGAATAAAGATTATTTGACGTGACTTGCGTAGGATTGTGGGTTGGCTCCTATGGTAAAAGATGAGGAACGGGCCAGGGTGTGATGGAAGGTACACAAACTGGTCGTTCGAGTGCCCCGCATCGAAGGACATGCAGGCGGCATGAAATGCTATTAAGCACAAACATTTCTTTTCATGGCAGTTCAGATATGTTTCACGCAGGTCGTAAAGTATATTTAATAAGGATCTGTTGTGGCCGTCTCTTATTACCGTGTCCTGCGCCACGGATGTCCTCTTTTATTTTTTCAGCCCCTTTTAATGAGAGGAGGAAAGGCTTGATTTAGGAAGTTGTAATGTGGCTCACTGACATGAATAGTCGCTTTGTGCTTCAGTGCTGTCTCATTTACACGCTAAAAATGAGAATAAATAAAACCACGATCAGATGCCTTTCAGCCACATGCTTGGATAAGGTGCCAATAAATAGACACGTCAGCAGCCACAAATGAAGTCGTGTTAGAATATTAATCAGGACAAGGTACCTACACCGCTCGAGTGAGTCGAGGAGCCTTTCCAAAGTGTACAATACGGAACCGCCTCCCGTGTGACGCAGCTCCAGGCGCATGTTTGAGACGCTGTACCATTGTCATGAACAAGGTACATGTATGTCCGTCTCAGACGGGTGCTTCATCTTCAGCGGGAGCAGATACACAACAATGTTGTTGAAATGTGTTCAGTAAAACCTGACAGCCGAACAACAAAAAGTTATGAAAGTAATATCTCAGAGGAGTAATCCATCATGCCACGTGGTGCGTGGCACGTGGCACACGTGCATCCGCAATCAGCTTCTGTCACATGATGCTCTCTTGTGGGAAAATGTTTTTTTCTCCATAAGTGGATCACTGAAAAATGCATTAACAAAGCAAAAAGGCGGAAATGGTTTTACGGCAGGTGTTAAATTAGCATGTGATACCTAAGTTTTAGCATGAATTGATGGGACACGCTGGGAACCTTTCAAGCCTTAGCATTCCGCAAACGTCCAACACATGCGTTTTGCCTCCAGTTAAACCCTGATTACTGTAACACAATAAAATGATTATATTTAAGGCACGAAGTCATCAGAGTAAAAGTGTTGCATTGTAGTCAAATGTATTTCCAATTGATTGAAAGACATGTCAACAGGATTGGAACTCAACAGTGTGCAAGTGTAATGTGTTTCATCTGTAGCATGTTACAAAGACAGAAGAGGGCATTTAAATTATGATGGCAGTGCCATAGCCTGGTATACATAACTATGCTAAATGTGCTCTCTCTATGAAAGTTAAAAGATTACTGACAGGACAGTTTATATGAGAAATGTAGCATTTATAATTTGAAAGGCCAAATCACACACCTGCAACAAAAAAATCTCTCTCTCTCTCTCTTTCTCTTTCTCTCTATATATATATACACACACACACACACCCATGCATCATTTTATTTTCAGAGATTTCAATCGTTTCACAAAAATCCCCAGGGTTAGTTATTTGAATCTATGCAGGTCTCTGCTTTGCACGTGGACCACCCTATTCTACACTTACTCATCAGTATTGCCCCCACTGTGGATAAATCACAAAAGTCAGTATTGTAGAAACTGGCATTGGAATGGCACAACTTTGTGGTCGTGCACTGTCTTACAATTGCCCCCCCCCCCTGACTTTCCTGTGGAATCACCGAAGTTCACATCTCCACCCATGAACACACCACTGTAGAAAATCCACCACTCTGGATTCTGTAAGTTTCCATCAGCAGACGAAAATGTCCACAGATCCTGAGGCTTTTTATGTGCTTTTGATGATAGCATACTTTTTGCACATCTAGGTTGGACCTAGTTGTACGAATATGTTGCGATTTTGGCCTGCATTTCTTCGCAGTATTGAATTTGGCCACGCCGTGCATCAATTCATTGGATTTTAGTTCAGTGAATAGATATTCACCTTTGTTGTTTGCAAACTGGGCCGCATGAACAAAACCAAAATCATATTCACTTAACACATATATACTAAGCTAATACAAAAGTTAATAAGTAAAAGAAAATAGTTTAACAATAAATGGAATTGTCATTTTTTGAAATCTGAGAAATTTAGGACAAATCCGAAGCAACTTTTATTCTATTCAACTAATAAATTATATTTAATACACAGAGCCCAAGGGGGGCATGGGATGATGGAAATGGGGTGAGTCGCACTCCAAGCAGGCTCCCGGAGATGAAGCCCTGCCCGTCATGATCCTGCATTATGCTAGGACCCACAAGAGCGTCAGCTGATGCACCAGAGCCCTCCGGATGCTGTCAGTGCAATCTGCTGCCCCCAAACTTGCAGGGACTCTTCCAGGGCAAAACTAGGGATTGCAAATGGTAGACGGAGGTAGAAGGCGGCCTTCCACCGCTTAGCGGCCTTGAACGGGGTAGCGGAAGGCAGGGACCAACGGATTGCTGCCCTGCTGATGCTGGCTCACCGGAGGTGATTCCCCCTCCAGCGGCTGGCTGCGATTGATGATGATCAGCGACCCTGGACGGAGCTGCATAGAAACACATGGAGGTGAGCATAAGAGTCGCAAAGAGTGTTGTGGCCTTGCGCAGCCCAGCCGAGTGTGACTGTCTGAAGGGGCTGCACTGTAAAGCGCGACAGAGACTGGTGTCTCTGCTTGTGGATCAACTGGAGCTGCCCTTCGGGCGTAGATTGCCCTGCAACCATCGACAGGCAATGACGACGACCACTGTGTGTGGCAGAGCTACAGAGTGGGCTTACTACAGAGTGATCTGGGGGGGAGAGGGAGTAGGCTGCAGTGAGCAGCGTGACTCTGCAGATTATCGTTAACTCAGCACACAGGCCTGTGATGTCAGCTGACACAGGAGTAGCCCTGGCCCCTCTCCCTCCCACCCTTCCAGACCTCTGCAGTGGTCATGCCCAATATGCCTAAATATCAGACACAGGGCTCTGGAGACCGAGGAAGGGCTCCACGTAGGCGCCCCTACAGGCTCCATGCGCAAACATCTTTTGTATCGCTGCAGGGATGCTCATGTGGCCTGCTGCATGCCCCTAAGAAAGACTGGGGACAGAGACAACAAGGCTATCAATAATTGAATGCCAGCTATGGGATATTCCGAGTGCCCCAGGTTGCATGCTTCCTACCCAATCTAGAAGGACAATGTAGGACCCATAAAGATCCCAGAACCTGGTCGACAATAGAGTGCCTAACCTGGGAGCTACCTAAATCCCTGTCCGGACCGGAAACCACAGATGCAAGAAACATAGAGGTAGTGAGCAGGGCCTCCCATTGACATATAATAAGACTCCCTCATTGAGACACCCACAGTGTATCCACAAACCTGGAACCTTGTGCTGAGCTGGGAATTAGGCCTAGCTGCCACATGGGTGTGGACATTGACGCCCCCGCTTCATGCGGATGAAAGTGGACAGGGAGTGCTGCCCTAAAGGCTACCAACCCTAATAGATATTCCACCTTACAGAACTCACTTACTGGGAATGATCAGAGTCACCTGGGAGGCTTTGGCTCTGGTGGGGGGGCACAAGTCCAAAAGGGTCCCCACCGAAAGGAGTATTGCTACTGGCCCCGATACAGACTCACCTACCCAGCTTGCTTACTCCACGCTGTGAACACCTGGGGATTGACACAGCTTTGCTTCACCTACCCGATCGACTGGCAGCACTCTTCCTCTACACTTGCCACCATGGGAAAGATGACAAGGAAGAAGGACATGGATGTGGGGGGGCAGCTGTTAGCGACTCAGCCATTCAGAAGCCAGACAATGTCACTACTCCCATGTTGGAGAGTCCAACCAAGGGCCCAACACTGCAAGACATTTTAAAAGTCATTGCTGGATTCTACAGAAGTACTGGGGAAGAAAATAGACACATTGGGAATTGATTTGCGTATCCTCAAAGAGAACCACCGATGATTGGCAGAGAGAGTCACCACAACAGAAAGAACACTAGTGAAGATTCATCCGGATTTACTTGCCATCTGTGAATGACTTACAATTATGGAGGGTAAATTCCACACGCTGGAGCAGAGAGTGGAAGACACTGAAGATCGATCAAGGAGGAATAACATTAACATGATAGGCCTTCATGAATGAGTGGAGGGGACTAATATGGTAGCCTACCAGGAGAAATGGACGGCAACCTGGCGGACCCCCGAGATCAATAGTGGCCCGGCTCCTTTATTATAGGGACAGAGGCTATATAGTCGAGCACACCAGAAAGAGGGATGACATCAAGGTGGACAATAGTACACTCATGATTTTTCAGGACTTAACAAAAGAGGTGCAGAAACAATGCTCGACATTCCTGGATGCAAAAAGACGTCTCCGTCAGATGGGCATAGCTTATGACATGTTGCTCCTGGCCCGGCGGTGAGTTGTGATGTCTGACGGAGTGCATTCTTTCCACTCCCCACAAGAAGTATGGGACTGGATCAAACATCATCCGACCGCAGGCTCTAGCCAGAGGCCCCCGAAATGCTTACCCAGGAGACAGGGAACGGAATGCAAAGAAAAGGGTGCCCAGAGAATGAATCCCTCAGGGGTGGACATTCAGCAGGAGCATCAGCCGGCAGTGGAGGTGGTGGTGGCACTGAGTGGTGGAGGTGCAAGACCAGCTGTTTCGATGGACGGTGACAAGATCCATGAGTCCAAGCTAGAACATGGCTTAAGCTCCTCTGATGATTCAGCTATCGAGATGGCGGTGGTGACGCTGGGCACTTCAGATTACCTAATCTGAATTAAATGCAGAGATGTAAGGCTGGGGCTTTTTCTTTGATTGGTAGTCCAGTCGGGGCTGAAGGTAGCAGTATGGGAACTGAGATAACAGTGAACCACCCTCTGGGCATAGCCTGTATTTGTATTTCCAGGGTAACTGATGGGTAGAGTGGGTGTGCTCCTGTGGACAGAGAACAAGAACGCTTCTTCCCCCTCTTTTGTGTGTGGTTTTGCATGAGTACACCTGCATGTAGCAACAAACTAGTTGTGAGTTTGGATGGGTATAGTATATCTGTTTGCCCTGGGGAGTGTGAGTTGGGCTGTTTTCTGTTTGAATGTGACAGGGAAATGTACAAGTCGTGCTCTTTAATGGTTGACTCATAACTTGATGAACTTTAATAAAGGAGTCATAGGAAATGAGCGGAGTAGCCTGTCAATTCTTCTCAACACCAGATAGCAACGCCAGTAACTTATAAGGTTTTGTCCTGGAATGTAAGGGGGATGCATACCATGACTAAAACATATTAAATACTTTCTTACCTCAAGAGACAAGGGGCCCAGTTAGCCCTCCTGCAGGAAACACATTTTATAGATAAAGAAGGGGCGGCACTGCAGCACAGATGGAGGAGACATGCATATTACCCTAGAGGAATGCTGTTATGGATCTCCCCAGGAGTCCCCTTCCAGTGCACAGGCACATTTATAGATCCTTCGGGCAGGTTTGTAGTGGTAACTAGCCAACTAGAGGGACAGGACATTACACTGATAAATGTCTATGCACCAAACAAGGACCGAGGATTATTCTTCTCAGTGTTCTCGAGAGCCTTGCTCACCTACCTAACAGGCTCACTTCTCATGGGGAGAGTGTAACTGCATAGTGGACCCAGTACTGGACGGTTCCCACCCCCGTTGAGGGACTCCTCCATTATTCAACTGCTTTGAATGTTCACCGACTGGCAGGCAGAAAGGGGACTCATTGACTCCTGGCACTTACACCACCCACATGAACGAGATTATTTAATGTTCTCATTATTGCACGAGTTACATGTGCGGCTTGACATGTTTCCCTGCACTCCAGATGTACATAACTCGGTTCACAGAGTTGAATATCTCTCAAGAACTGTGTCAGATCATAAGCAGGTATTACTCACCCTGGGGTGGGGGAGGACCTTACTCAGAATACCGATGTGGAAACTAAAACCAGAATGCCTGGAAAATCAGACCTTTAAGGAATTGGTGGGTGAAAGTATTAGTCAGTGTTTTGAGGAAAACGTTGGCATGGTATCGTCCCCACAAGCGGAGTGGGATGACTTTATGATAGTGCTGATAGGGAGGTGCATTGCAGCATCCGTGGGAGTATGCTGCACACTACTGGTGGAGGTTTTATCAGAAAGAACAGCATTAAGACAAATAGAACAGTGCAGACCAGGTCACCTGTAGGTAAAGCCAGAATTGCTAGCGACCAAAGAAGCAGTCGCTGAGAAAGTAGAACAATTGTACTGCCTACATGACTAGGGAACATGCTGAGCTGGACCGTACGGGATCTCTAATGATTTGGCTAGCAAACCCCACTAAACAGGGCTCTGTAGTGGTGGAGATAGAGCCTGACCGCAGTTAAAGGGTCTAGCTGACATTAACCGCGATTTCTACACCTACTTCTTGGGACTATGTACAAGTACTACACATGGGCCCACCGAAACAGAAGATTTTCTGGCACCGCTAACACTCCCAACCTTATATCATGAGGATGCAGAGGAGCTGCGTGGGGAGATCACCCTACAAGAGGTCCGAGCAGCTATTAAGGGTATGGCGAGGGGCAAAATACCGGGAACTGATGGCTTCCCTTTGGAGGTCTATGTCGGATTCGGCAAAGAACTGGCTCCCAAACAAGTTGATCTGTTTAATGTAGCTAGAGAAATGGGACTGCTACCATCTTCCACCCGCAAAGCCATGGTACTGCCACTGCTCAAGCCTGGTAAACCTGCTTCTGACAAGAAAGCCTATCGACGATTGTCGATGTTAAATACAAATTATAAGATCCTTAGCAGAATTCTGGCCCCCTGGCTTCTATTACAAATGCCTCAATTTATACACTCTGACCAAGCAGAATATTTACCTGGCCGCAACGCAGTTTTCAATATACAGAGGCTCCAAACAATCCTAGAGGCAGACCCTTATGACCGGGAGGAGGCTGCAGTTTTTGCAACAGACACAGAGAAGGCATTTCATAGCCTGAAATGTGCATTTCTGTACGCAGTTATGGTGCGCTTTGGTTTGGGACAGGGGTTTGTGACATGGACTAGATTACTTTATATTGACCCAGCTGCCAGAGTCCAAAAGTGGGTCACAATATCTGACAGCTATCAGGTGGGCCAAGGAACCAGACAGTGGTGCCCTCTGTCACCCCTGTTGTTTGCGTTAGCAATGGAGCCACTGGTGTGTCAGGCATGAACTGGAACTGCATACGAAGCAATATTGATTGGAGGCCACATCCACCATATGGCGCTCTATGCAGACGACCTTCTTATCTTTTTAAGGACCATGATCCCTGCGCTTGAAGGGGCTCGTGAGATGCTGGAGAAATATGGGGCACTCTTGGGGTTGCGAGTCAACAAGCAGAAATCACGCTTGTTTCCCAAGTTAGCGTACTAAGACCCTCCCCAAGACTTGGCACTGCTAAAACGGGAGACCTACAATACCTAGGGGTACAGATATTTTCATGACCCGATTCATCTTCTTGAGGGAAATGTCACAAAAGCGATACAAACTCTCAAGACGAATATGAAATTCTGGTCCATGCTCCCCTCTCAATTGTGGGCCGAGAAGCATTGTTAAAGGTGTTTGCACTCCACCGACTTTTATATTTCTTCTCCGTTGCCCGTCTGGATTCCTCAAACATTGTTTAAAGACCTTGATTCCCTTATCATAGCATTTATATGGGGGAAATGCCGTAGAAGAGTGGCCCTGATCACACTGCATATGCTGGTAGGAGACGTAGGCCTTGTAGCCCCCGACTTCGAAGTGTACTACATGATGGCGCAGCTTCAATGGCTGAGGCAATGGGTGGTGGGCTGACTGGTACTGGAAACAGCAATGGGCCATATTGTCCCTGAGCTCAGCCGATCACTTTAAATACTATTACAGCTTAAATGCCCAACAGAGGGTGACACCATGGAATTTAGAGTGATGCGTCACTGCTGGGTCCACTGCTTGCGGAAAACGCATGTGAGGGTACCATACTCACCTGATTTCCCCTTGACGTCGCTACAGGTCTTACCACATGGAGGGGACTGGTGAAGACTGGCAGAGTAAAGAGAAGCGGGGCAACTAGAATAGGTGACTTTTTTGAGACTGGAGCCCTCCTCACATTTGAAGAATAACGATCGGGACACAATCTGCCCCAAGGTTACTTTCTACTTCATGGCGCTGTCACAGCAGCAATGTGTAAACACTGGGGAACAGACCTGTCTGAACCTCTTACACATAAGAGCTGTCACTGCATCCTAACCACTTCTGGCACTTTTAAAGCAGTTACTTGCCTATAATGAGCAATTGGAGAGCACATGTTGCGCCCACTCACCACCCTCTGAACTCGATGGGAGGAAGATCTTGGGAACCCAATCCCTGATAAGGACTGGGAGACTATATTTGGAGGGATCCCTAAACTATCAGGTAAAGTCTGCTTTACATTGAAACATTTTTATATTTTGCAGAGGGAGTAGCTCACCCCTGGATGCATGAACCAACATTTTCATATAACCACTGCCCAGTGCCCACTATGTGGTCAGGAGGGGGGAAAATTCATGCACATGTTTTGGTATTGCCCAACACTCACTGCATTTTGGGAGGAGATCACTAATGCATTCACGGAAGTGGGGAAGTGGGGGAGAGGGAGGTCCCCTGCACCCCAGGACATTTGTCAAGAATTCCTGTCATGCGAGGGGAGGAAAACACGCCCTTATGTAAACAGGAGAGCTGTTACATAACTCAAGGAAAACACGCCCTTATGTAAACAGGAGAGCTGTTACATAACTCAAGGAAAACACGCCCTTATGTAAACAGGAGAGCTGTTACAGAACTCAAGGAAAGCACGCCCTTATGTAAACAGGAGAGCTGTTACATAACTCAAGGAAAACACGCCCTATAAAGGGAGGAACCGGGAGGTACAACGCTGTCGGATATTGTGTTTACACCGACGTACCTGCTTCGTGAAGAGCAGTGTTCCGGAGTGGAGCTCCAGTAAGGCAAGAACGGAGGTAGGTCGAGTCGTTACTCCCTGGGCCGTGTCTTGCCCCATCGTCACCTGTGAAGGACCCGGAAGCTCTACCGGTCAACCATTGAGCTTCGCTTTTTGACTCGGCTGAGTCAAAGCGCAGTGGCGCTTTTGCTGGTTGGAGTCGTAACTCCCAGCCCGACCAGAGATACAGGGACCGCCAGCTGTAACGCACACCAGGAGGTGTTTGCCGCGTTACAGACTCGGAAGTCCACAGGATCGATCGAGCGGCTGCTCTCGGTTCAGTCTTCTTGGTTTTGATTGGGGTATCGGTGACGCATCACCAGGAGGTGACTCCGCGTCCCGGTGCAGTCTGAGGAAGAGGTTGAGCGGCTGCTCCCTTCAGGTAGAGACCCCGGCTGGGTGTTTCCCTGACTCCTCGATTCTCCCCAACACTCTTCGTGCCCCTCACAGCCTACCGATTGGTATTGTCGGCCATTTCATTTCTGCCCTCTGTTGGCATATGCCGGGACCGGCGTATATGCAGAGGACGGTTAGGACCACCCGTGCTGTGGGCTGGTAACGTACTTAGCCTGGAGGATTCCAGTGACTATAACTTTTGTTTCTTCTTTGTGTTATTTTTGCCTTCATTAAAATAACTAACCCTTCACAAGTGGTTGCGTCCTCATTATCGTGTCTGTTAAACGATCCCGAGACGTTCAGGGCGTTACAAAATATCCGACCTTAAATAACACTAACTGTCTCCCGGTCGATAACAGACATGGCAACACTTGATGATGTGCTGGCTGCTTTAGCGACCGTGCAAGCTGAAGTGGCTGCCTCTAGGCAAGAAACAGCCGATGTAAAAGCCAGACTGGATGCTATCCAATTGGACCCGCTCACGCCCAGCACCTCCCTCACGAACCCGACCCCTGCGGTAGTAGTGGAAATGCCGGTAGCCATCCCCTTGGCAACACCAGAGAGGTACAGTGGGGATCCTAACACAGTGCAGGTATTCCTCACACAAGTGGCGCTACATTTAACGTGCAAACCAAGGGCGTTCCCCACGAGTCAGGCTCGTGTGGCTTTCCTTATTTCCTATTTGGCTGGAAACGCGGCACAATGGGCCGTACCTCTGGTAAGCAGGGACGACCCCATCTTATGTGATTGGGGTGCTTTTCGCGAGGAATTCCTGAAGGTGTTCGACAGAAGGGCTGACTCGTACACGGCGGACCGTGAAATGCTTGAGTTGAGACAGGGATCCAACGACCTGGTGCAGTATCTCAACGCGTTCCAAAGGCTGGTTGCGGAAACCAAGTGGCCTGTTGCTAAACAGACGGCGCTCTTCTATCAAGGGCTGTGTGATGAGCTCAAGGACGCCGTGGCTCATATTGACCCTCAACCCAAGACATGTGAGGGCCTTATCAACCTGGTATTACGGCTGGAACATAGGCTAAGTGAAAGAAAGGGGGATCATGGGAGAAAAGGAAAATCCCTTCCATCCTATGTGACGGTGGGAAGTCCTGAAACTTCCACCGCATCCAAGGGAGAACCCATGGACATCGGCGCAATACGAGCGAGCCTCACAGCCACGGAGAAAGAGTCACGCCGTAAACAAGGATTGTGCCTATATTGTGGCAAAAAAGGCCACTACGTACGTGAATGCCCTGCCAAACCGAAGACGTCACGTTATCGGGCCAACCGGTCGGTAACAGCCGTGGTGGACATACCGGCGGAAAACTAGAGGACTCCCAGACCAAAGAAGGGGCATCTCGGAGTCACTCATCCATCCCTTCACTTTCCAACTCGGTCACTAAGGGACAACGACACCTGTTTCTCACGGTGCACGTGGGAGTGCATGACCAGTGGATACCCGTTGTGGCCATGGTGGATTCAGGGGCCACTGGCATGTTTATGGACCACAACGAGGCATGCAGGCTAGGGCTAGTGCTTCTTCCCAAAGCTGTACCCGAAGACTTCTATGCTGTAGACGGAAGGCGATTGGTGACGGGGCCCATCGGGCAGCACACGGGGGTCCTTCCGATGAGATATGGGAGGAACCATTTGGAACAAATCGATTTTAACATCATCCGAGCGCCCCAATATGGCGTCATATTGGGATTGCCGTGGCTACAGAAACACAACCCCTCTGTGGATTGGCCAACACATCGCCTCGAAATGACGTCACCGTATTGCATCCTGCATTGTGGAATAAGAACGGAATCCCTTGACGCAGATGAGAGCGGGAGTCAGACGGTGGCTACAGTGGCAGAAAAAGATGTGGCTCTCCCCCAGGCTTATCACAGTTTTGAGGATGTATTTGATGAGGTGAAGGCGGAAGTGCTACCACCACATAGACAGTTTGACTGCCAGATCGACCTGGTGCCAGGGGCCAGCGTTCCCAGCGGCAGGCTGTATGCCCTGACGGAGCCTGAAAACGTGCATCTCCGGGGGTACCTGGATAAACTCCTCAAGCTAGGATTCATCCGCCCGTCCAAGTCTCCGGCCGCCTCGCCACTCTTCTTCATTCCGAAGGCTAACGGGGAGCTGAGAGCCTGTGTGGACTTTAGGGCATTGAATGCGATAACCATAAAAAATCGGTACCCCTTGCCTCTCATCAGTGTACTTCTGGAACAGGTCAAGAAAGCTCGTATCTACACCAAGTTGGATTTGAAAGGGGCATACCATCTGGTGCGCATGAGGGACGGAGACGAGTGGAAGACCGCCTTTAAGACCAGGTTTGGCCTTTTTGAGTACCTCGTCATGCCGTTCGGACTGTGCAACGCCCCGGCAGCCTTTCAGTACTTTTTGAATGAGGTATTCAGAGAGGAGTTGGATATCTACGTGGTCGTATATATCGACGACATCCTCATCTATTCGTCCAGTGAGGAGGAGCACGTACACCACGTCACAGCTGTGCTCCACAAGCTGAGGGAAAACATGCTGTTTTGTAAACTCAGCAAGTGTGACTTCCACGTCACATCCGTGGAATTCCTCGGAGTGATGCTGAGTCCAGAGGGACAGGAGATGGCAGAACGAAAGATCAAGGCGGTGAAAGAATGGCCGGTGCCCCAAAGCGTGAAGGACGTCCAAAGTTTCATTGGCTTCGCCAACTTTTACAGGCGGTTTATAGATGGATTTTCAGGATTGGTGGCCCCAATCACACAGCTACGGAGGAAGTCCAAGGAGTTTGTCTGGTCCCCTGAGGCGAACAAAGCCTTTGAGGCCCTGAAAAGCGCCTTTGGTAAGGCGCCGGTGTTGGCTCACCCCGATCCGGATCTCCCCTACGTGGTGGAAGCGGACGCATCGGATGTGGCGCTGGGGGCTATCTTGTCCCAACGCAACCACGACACAGGGGTGCTTCATCCCGTTGCGTACATGTCCCGCAAACTCAACGACGCCGAACGCAACTACCATATTGCGGAGAAGGAGCTTCTCGCAATCAAGGACGCCTTCACCGAATGGAGGCATTGGTTGATGGGGGCAAGACATGTGGTATCGGTGTACACGGACCATCGGAACCTGCAGTTCATGACGGCCACAAGACACCTTTCTCCCAGGCAGCTGCAGTGGATGATCTTCTTTGCGGGGTTCAACTTCCGCATCACATATCGGCCGGGGACGGAAAACCGGAAGGCGGACGCCCTGTCCCGTCAATCTGCAGTTAAGGAACCATTGCCTGCGACCGAGCGTTCCATCATTTCCCCGAGGATGGTATTGGGGGTTATCCAACCGGATACTTTCCTGAGGGGAATAAAGAGAGGGATCAGGTCGTTCGCATGGCGGAGGTGGCTCCTCAGTCACGGAGAATGGCAGCTGAAGGACGGGATACCCCTGAAGGGCAGGTGCCTATTGATACCCACGCCTAGGCTAAGGAAACAAGCATTCATCTGGTGCCATGACTCTCCATGCGCAGGTCATTTGGGCTTTGAAAAAACGGTGGCTAGCATGGGACGGCATTTCTGGTGGCCAACCATGAGAGTGGATGTCAGGAGGTGGGGACAGGAGTGTCCTACGTGTGCTACCATGAAGGCCGACCATGGCCGAACCCAAGGGCTCTTACATCCACTTCCGACCCCGGATAGACCATGGGATAGCATATCACTGGACTTCGTGGTGGGCCTACCGGTAGACCAGGGGATGACGGCGATACTGGTGGTGGTGGATTACTTGACGAAAATGGGGCACTTCATCCCCTGCAAGAGAGTCCCTACGGCCGGGGAATTGGCGTCACTACTCCTAAAGAATGTGGTACGACTGCATGGATTACCGGGGGTGATCGTGTCGGACCGGGGGTCGCAGTTTACTGCGCAATTCTGGAAGACTTGGTGCACTGCGCTGCATGTTAAGACCGCCCTGTCCACCAGCTACCACCCTCAAACGGACGGCCAAACCGAGCGCCTGAACCAAACGCTCAAACAGTATCTGCGATGTTTTGTGGACCAGGGCAGGGAAGAATGGGTCGACTTGCTATGGGTTGCAGAGATAGCCTATAACAACGCCACTCACAGCTCCACACAGTCATCTCCGTTCTATAGCAACTATGGCCAACATCCCAGGTTCTTGCCATTTCTACATCCGTTCAGAGAGGACAGGATTCCCGCCACAGCGGACAGGGTGGCACACATAAAAGACACGTTGATGCGCTCAAGGGCTGTCCTAATTGAGGCCAAGAGAAGATACAAGGCTGCGGCAGACAGGAAGAGAAGGCCCGGGCCACTGTACCGCACTGGAGACTACGTCTGGATATCCACAAGAAACATGAGGTTTCGAAAGAACAGTGTGTTCCATCCCAAGTACATGGGCCCCTATCGAATTACCAAGTGTATGGGTCCCGTGAACGTGAAGGTGTGCTTGCCCCAGTCATTGCGGATACACCCTGTCTTTCATGTATCATTGCTCAAACCAGCACCCTCCAAGCCGTCTGGGACACCTAGGCCGGTATGCGTGGAGTCGGAGGTGGAGTATGAGGTGTCGGGCATACGGGCGTCCAAATGGCGCAGGGGGAAGCTGTGGTACCTGGTGGCGTGGAAAGGCTATGGCCCGGAGGAGCAATCATGGGAACCGGCTGAAGGGGTTCATGCTCCGCGCTTGGTCTCCTTGTTCCATCGGCGTTTTCCTGCCTGCGCTGGACCCGTGGGGAGCCGCTGAGAGGGAGGATGTACTGTCAAGAATTCCTGTCATGCGAGGGGAGGAAAACACGCCCTTATGTAAACAGGAGAGCTGTTACATAACTCAAGGAAAACACGCCCTTATGTAAACAGGAGAGCTGTTACATAACTCAAGGAAAACACGCCCTTATGTAAACAGGAGAGCTGTTACATAACTCAAGGAAAGCACGCCCTTATGTAAACAGGAGAGCTGTTACATAACTAAAGGAAAACACGCCCTATAAAGGGAGGAACCGGGAGGTACAACGCTGTCGGATATTGTGTTTACACCGACGTACCTGCTTCGTGAAGAGCAGTGTTCCGGAGTGGAGCTCCAGTAAGGCAAGAACGGAGGTGGGTCGAGTCGTTACTCCCTGGGCCGTGTCTTGCCCCATCGTCACCTGTGAAGGACCCGGAAGCTCTACCGGTCAACCATTGAGCTTCGCTTTTTGACTCGGCTGAGTCAAAGCGCAGTGGCGCTTTTGCTGGTTGGAGTCGTAACTCCCAGCCCGACCAGAGATACAGGGACTGCCAGCTGTAACGCACACCAGGAGGTGTTTGCCGCGTTACAGACTCGGAAGTCCACAGGATCGATCGAGCGGCTGCTCTCGGTTCAGTCTTCTTGGTTTTGATTGGGGTATCGGTGACGCATCACCAGGAGGTGACTCCGCGTCCCGGTGCAGTCTGAGGAAGAGGTTGAGCGGCTGCTCCCTTCAGGTAGAGACCCCGGCTGGGTGTTTCCCTGACTCCTCGATTCTCCCCAACACTCTTCGTGCCCCTCACAGCCTACCGATTGGTATTGTCGGCCATTTCATTTCTGCCCTCTGTTGGCATATGCCGGGACCGGCGTATATGCAGAGGACGGTTAGGACCACCCGTGCTGTGGGCTGGTAACGTACTTAGCCTGGAGGATTCCAGTGACTATAACTTTTGTTTCTTCTTTGTGTTATTTTTGCCTTCATTAAAATAACTAACCCTTCACAAGTGGTTGCGTCCTCATTATCGTGTCTGTTAAACGATCCCGAGACGTTCAGGGCGTTACAAAATATCCGACCTTAAATAACACTAACTGTCTCCCGGTCGATAACAGACATGGCAACACTTGATGATGTGCTGGCTGCTTTAGCGACCGTGCAAGCTGAAGTGGCTGCCTCTAGGCAAGAAACAGCCGATGTAAAAGCCAGACTGGATGCTATCCAATTGGACCCGCTCACGCCCAGCACCTCCCTCACGAACCCGACCCCTGCGGTAGTAGTGGAAATGCCGGTAGCCATCCCCTTGGCAACACCAGAGAGGTACAGTGGGGATCCTAACACAGTGCAGGTATTCCTCACACAAGTGGCGCTACATTTAACGTGCAAACCAAGGGCGTTCCCCACGAGTCAGGCTCGTGTGGCTTTCCTTATTTCCTATTTGGCTGGAAACGCGGCACAATGGGCCGTACCTCTGGTAAGCAGGGACGACCCCATCTTATGTGATTGGGGTGCTTTTCGCGAGGAATTCCTGAAGGTGTTCGACAGAAGGGCTGACTCGTACACGGCGGACCGTGAAATGCTTGAGTTGAGACAGGGATCCAACGACCTGGTGCAGTATCTCAACGCGTTCCAAAGGCTGGTTGCGGAAACCAAGTGGCCTGTTGCTAAACAGACGGCGCTCTTCTATCAAGGGCTGTGTGATGAGCTCAAGGACGCCGTGGCTCATATTGACCCTCAACCCAAGACATGTGAGGGCCTTATCAACCTGGTATTACGGCTGGAACATAGGCTAAGTGAAAGAAAGGGGGATCATGGGAGAAAAGGAAAATCCCTTCCATCCTATGTGACGGTGGGAAGTCCTGAAACTTCCACCGCATCCAAGGGAGAACCCATGGACATCGGCGCAATACGAGCGAGCCTCACAGCCACGGAGAAAGAGTCACGCCGTAAACAAGGATTGTGCCTATATTGTGGCAAAAAAGGCCACTACGTACGTGAATGCCCTGCCAAACCGAAGACGTCACGTTATCGGGCCAACCGGTCGGTAACAGCCGTGGTGGACATACCGGCGGAAAACTAGAGGACTCCCAGACCAAAGAAGGGGCATCTCGGAGTCACTCATCCATCCCTTCACTTTCCAACTCGGTCACTAAGGGACAACGACACCTGTTTCTCACGGTGCACGTGGGAGTGCATGACCAGTGGATACCCGTTGTGGCCATGGTGGATTCAGGGGCCACTGGCATGTTTATGGACCACAACGAGGCATGCAGGCTAGGGCTAGTGCTTCTTCCCAAAGCTGTACCCGAAGACTTCTATGCTGTAGACGGAAGGCGATTGGTGACGGGGCCCATCGGGCAGCACACGGGGGTCCTTCCGATGAGATATGGGAGGAACCATTTGGAACAAATCGATTTTAACATCATCCGAGCGCCCCAATATGGCGTCATATTGGGATTGCCGTGGCTACAGAAACACAACCCCTCTGTGGATTGGCCAACACATCGCCTCGAAATGACGTCACCGTATTGCATCCTGCATTGTGGAATAAGAACGGAATCCCTTGACGCAGATGAGAGCGGGAGTCAGACGGTGGCTACAGTGGCAGAAAAAGATGTGGCTCTCCCCCAGGCTTATCACAGTTTTGAGGATGTATTTGATGAGGTGAAGGCGGAAGTGCTACCACCACATAGACAGTTTGACTGCCAGATCGACCTGGTGCCAGGGGCCAGCGTTCCCAGCGGCAGGCTGTATGCCCTGACGGAGCCTGAAAACGTGCATCTCCGGGGGTACCTGGATAAACTCCTCAAGCTAGGATTCATCCGCCCGTCCAAGTCTCCGGCCGCCTCGCCACTCTTCTTCATTCCGAAGGCTAACGGGGAGCTGAGAGCCTGTGTGGACTTTAGGGCATTGAATGCGATAACCATAAAAAATCGGTACCCCTTGCCTCTCATCAGTGTACTTCTGGAACAGGTCAAGAAAGCTCGTATCTACACCAAGTTGGATTTGAAAGGGGCATACCATCTGGTGCGCATGAGGGACGGAGACGAGTGGAAGACCGCCTTTAAGACCAGGTTTGGCCTTTTTGAGTACCTCGTCATGCCGTTCGGACTGTGCAACGCCCCGGCAGCCTTTCAGTACTTTTTGAATGAGGTATTCAGAGAGGAGTTGGATATCTACGTGGTCGTATATATCGACGACATCCTCATCTATTCGTCCAGTGAGGAGGAGCACGTACACCACGTCACAGCTGTGCTCCACAAGCTGAGGGAAAACATGCTGTTTTGTAAACTCAGCAAGTGTGACTTCCACGTCACATCCGTGGAATTCCTCGGAGTGATGCTGAGTCCAGAGGGACAGGAGATGGCAGAACGAAAGATCAAGGCGGTGAAAGAATGGCCGGTGCGCCAAAGCGTGAAGGACGTCCAAAGTTTCATTGGCTTCGCCAACTTTTACAGGCGGTTTATAGATGGATTTTCAGGATTGGTGGCCCCAATCACACAGCTACGGAGGAAGTCCAAGGAGTTTGTCTGGTCCCCTGAGGCGAACAAAGCCTTTGAGGCCCTGAAAAGCGCCTTTGGTAAGGCGCCGGTGTTGGCTCACCCCGATCCGGATCTCCCCTACGTGGTGGAAGCGGACGCATCGGATGTGGCGCTGGGGGCTATCTTGTCCCAACGCAACCACGACACAGGGGTGCTTCATCCCGTTGCGTACATGTCCCGCAAACTCAACGACGCCGAACGCAACTACCATATTGCGGAGAAGGAGCTTCTCGCAATCAAGGACGCCTTCACCGAATGGAGGCATTGGTTGATGGGGGCAAGACATGTGGTATCGGTGTACACGGACCATCGGAACCTGCAGTTCATGACGGCCACAAGACACCTTTCTCCCAGGCAGCTGCAGTGGATGATCTTCTTTGCGGGGTTCAACTTCCGCATCACATATCGGCCGGGGACGGAAAACCGGAAGGCGGACGCCCTGTCCCGTCAATCTGCAGTTAAGGAACCATTGCCTGCGACCGAGCGTTCCATCATTTCCCCGAGGATGGTATTGGGGGTTATCCAACCGGATACTTTCCTGAGGGGAATAAAGAGAGGGATCAGGTCGTTCGCATGGCGGAGGTGGCTCCTCAGTCACGGAGAATGGCAGCTGAAGGACGGGATACCCCTGAAGGGCAGGTGCCTATTGATACCCACGCCTAGGCTAAGGAAACAAGCATTCATCTGGTGCCATGACTCTCCATGCGCAGGTCATTTGGGCTTTGAAAAAACGGTGGCTAGCATGGGACGGCATTTCTGGTGGCCAACCATGAGAGTGGATGTCAGGAGGTGGGGACAGGAGTGTCCTACGTGTGCTACCATGAAGGCCGACCATGGCCGAACCCAAGGGCTCTTACATCCACTTCCGACCCCGGATAGACCATGGGATAGCATATCACTGGACTTCGTGGTGGGCCTACCGGTAGACCAGGGGATGACGGCGATACTGGTGGTGGTGGATTACTTGACGAAAATGGGGCACTTCATCCCCTGCAAGAGAGTCCCTACGGCCGGGGAATTGGCGTCACTACTCCTAAAGAATGTGGTACGACTGCATGGATTACCGGGGGTGATCGTGTCGGACCGGGGGTCGCAGTTTACTGCGCAATTCTGGAAGACTTGGTGCACTGCGCTGCATGTTAAGACCGCCCTGTCCACCAGCTACCACCCTCAAACGGACGGCCAAACCGAGCGCCTGAACCAAACGCTCAAACAGTATCTGCGATGTTTTGTGGACCAGGGCAGGGAAGAATGGGTCGACTTGCTATGGGTTGCAGAGATAGCCTATAACAACGCCACTCACAGCTCCACACAGTCATCTCCGTTCTATAGCAACTATGGCCAACATCCCAGGTTCTTGCCATTTCTACATCCGTTCAGAGAGGACAGGATTCCCGCCACAGCGGACAGGGTGGCACACATAAAAGACACGTTGATGCGCTCAAGGGCTGTCCTAATTGAGGCCAAGAGAAGATACAAGGCTGCGGCAGACAGGAAGAGAAGGCCCGGGCCACTGTACCGCACTGGAGACTACGTCTGGATATCCACAAGAAACATGAGGTTTCGAAAGAACAGTGTGTTCCATCCCAAGTACATGGGCCCCTATCGAATTACCAAGTGTATGGGTCCCGTGAACGTGAAGGTGTGCTTGCCCCAGTCATTGCGGATACACCCTGTCTTTCATGTATCATTGCTCAAACCAGCACCCTCCAAGCCGTCTGGGACACCTAGGCTGGTATGCGTGGAGTCGGAGGTGGAGTATGAGGTGTCGGGCATACGGGCGTCCAAATGGCGCAGGGGGAAGCTGTGGTACCTGGTGGCGTGGAAAGGCTATGGCCCGGAGGAGCAATCATGGGAACCGGCTGAAGGGGTTCATGCTCCGCGCTTGGTCTCCTTGTTCCATCGGCGTTTTCCTGCCTGCGCTGGACCCGTGGGGAGCCGCTGAGAGGGAGGATGTACTGTCAAGAATTCCTGTCATGCGAGGGGAGGAAAACACGCCCTTATGTAAACAGGAGAGCTGTTACATAACTCAAGGAAAACACGCCCTTATGTAAACAGGAGAGCTGTTACATAACTCAAGGAAAACACGCCCTTATGTAAACAGGAGAGCTGTTACATAACTCAAGGAAAGCACGCCCTTATGTAAACAGGAGAGCTGTTACATAACTAAAGGAAAACACGCCCTATAAAGGGAGGAACCGGGAGGTACAACGCTGTCGGATATTGTGTTTACACCGACGTACCTGCTTCGTGAAGAGCAGTGTTCCGGAGTGGAGCTCCAGTAAGGCAAGAACGGAGGTGGGTCGAGTCGTTACTCCCTGGGCCGTGTCTTGCCCCATCGTCACCTGTGAAGGACCCGGAAGCTCTACCGGTCAACCATTGAGCTTCGCTTTTTGACTCGGCTGAGTCAAAGCGCAGTGGCGCTTTTGCTGGTTGGAGTCGTAACTCCCAGCCCGACCAGAGATACAGGGACTGCCAGCTGTAACGCACACCAGGAGGTGTTTGCCGCGTTACAGACTCGGAAGTCCACAGGATCGATCGAGCGGCTGCTCTCGGTTCAGTCTTCTTGGTTTTGATTGGGGTATCGGTGACGCATCACCAGGAGGTGACTCCGCGTCCCGGTGCAGTCTGAGGAAGAGGTTGAGCGGCTGCTCCCTTCAGGTAGAGACCCCGGCTGGGTGTTTCCCTGACTCCTCGATTCTCCCCAACACTCTTCGTGCCCCTCACAGCCTACCGATTGGTATTGTCGGCCATTTCATTTCTGCCCTCTGTTGGCATACGCCGGGACCGGCGTATATGCAGAGGACGGTTAGGACCACCCGTGCTGTGGGCTGGTAACGTACTTAGCCTGGAGGATTCCAGTGACTATAACTTTTGTTTCTTCTTTGTGTTATTTTTGCCTTCATTAAAATAACTAACCCTTCACAAGTGGTTGCGTCCTCATTATCGTGTCTGTTAAACGATCCCGAGACGTTCAGGGCGTTACAACATTGCTTATTACATTTGTTCCCTCAGACTGCCAAAACCAAAGCCACGTGCCATTTTCAGGACCTAGTCCTCATATTGGCTAAGTGGGAAATAACACGTAATTGCAAGACACAGGGGGGTACTAGACTGACAGTCTGTTGGAAAGATGGACAGGCCATCAGGGAGCAGTATTGCTCCAAGAAGCTCACCAAGGACGGAGCTCGTTTGACATGGCTAGAGCTTTGGAGATGCAGACGGATAGTCTGACAAACCTGGAGCCCTCGCTTTCAAAGGCTTCAGAGAGATCTCCTTAGCAGGTTGATGGAGACAATTGGTTGCTCTCCTAAAGACTGAAGACCTCAGGGATTTTGGACCTACTGAACTGATACAGAGACTGCACGATTACCTATGGATCCCTAACAACACCCTAGTTACTGATACTCTAATCTATGTTCGTGACAAAGCACTGTGCTAAGAGCCGTTGGGGCAAAACGGGGGTGGGAGGGATGACCATATGTAAGGTGGGCTTGGGTTGAACTCTTGTTATGTTGAATACTGAGTGTGAATTCCCTGAGGGGAGCCTACATTGTAGCATGACTAGATGCAATTTCTTATGTAAAACCAATAAAGTTAGTTTAAAAAAAAAATACAGAGTCCAACCTAAAGAATAGACATTTCTCCAAACAACTGCAATTTAAATGAGTGCTGGTTCTAGAAAGTAGCTTCAGATTTTTTAATTTGACTTAAGATTATTGAAATGTTGGATATTTCCCTGTAACATGTTTTTCCTTCCAATTACACTACCACTCTCTATCGATTACCTGTCCATGTATACTCCCATTCACAGATTCTGCATGCCTTGCTAAACCAATAGAAAAATGCAGAACTGTTTGAGGATTAGTACTGTAGACAGAGACAGAATTTAGCACTGGTAGCTTTCAATGTAGGGTATAAAACACTGCCAGCACAGGCAGAGGTAGTAATTTTGAGTGAATACAGCACACCTAAGTTGATGCCTTAGCTATAGAATGAGCATCTGCACAGTGGCACTTTTCAGGACATACACCAAAATAAAGTCACTCATTCACTCACTCACTCAAGTCTCTCTACTTTTCCCATTTGAAGGGTAATGCAATGATTTGCTTTATAATTTATTGACTGAATGCTCCAGGTGAATGTGAGAACCAAGGGTCACAAACATGTGAAAGGATCAGGAAGCATGTAGGCTCACTAGAACATGATAGGGGCAGAGTATCTACTTATTTCAAATAACTTGTTTTATGAAATTTCAGGAAACTAAACAGACACATGTAATGAATGCACTTTAATGGAGTTTATTGTTTTGCACTAAATTGACAAAAATCAACAAATGTTTGTCCCACTGCTTCTGCAATTTTTGAGGTTCTCGTTGACACAATTTCGAAAATACGAAGGAGAAGTGAAAAAACTTGATTGCACTCTCACTGTTGCATTTAAAACTAGGCCTGGACTGGCGCTACCCAGAGATTTACGTGTGGGTTGGATCCGCTTCCAATACTGGTGGGGGCCTGTTTTTGTTCTTGGGATCACCTAACCCAGTTCATGCCTGAAGCACTTATAAATAAACAATTCAAAACAAATGGTTTTAAAGCATTCTTTAAAACTACTTTTTTTAATTGGTTGGTTTGTGTCTCCTGCAAGCAGGAACCTACAGGCAGGAACGTGCCTGACTGGTCCTCAGCAGCAAAGCTGTCCACACCCGGACAGCCCACTGGAAAAATACTGCACTTGCTGGCTACAGGCAGTAAGGTGGGGGCCGGCCTGGCAACATTTGCCAAGGCTGATTTTGCTTTCCAGTCCAATCCTGTTTAAAGCCATTTCTTGACAGGCAGAAGAAATGGCTTTTCAATCTCATGTTCAAAGCCAATCTACTGTACTAACTCTTCTCCTGCAACAACTTGCATTTCTTTAAATTTCTTCCTGCACATTCTGTATAGCGTTAGCGAAAAGTGCGTGTATTCGCCATTATCCAGTATCACTCTTAATAGCACATTCACAACGCAGCACTCCAAAATGTTTCTATATGTGTCATTGCTACAGATTCAAGAGTGAAAACGTAGAAGTAAAATCGTGAACCAACATAAATATTTTCTGCGATCATAAAAGTTATCAATTTGAAAGCAATAACAAATACCATTAACTACTGAAGACAAACAGATGGAACATGTTCTGAACTCTCTAGAGGATCTAATACATACAGAAGCTTTAGACTGCACAGAATCCCTTTCACAGCACCAGCATGCTTTTGTTTCTTCTTTTTGTGGTTTACTGAATTGAATGGTATCTTTTAAAGAAATGTTGCTTTTGATCCTAAGAGCTGCCTTATTTTTTTCCACTGAGGCTTGCTCCATGGCATTTTACCATTACTGATACAAACTAACATCCTAATGCAGTGTAAAAGCTGCTCATTCTTTACATAACACAAAAACTGATTATAACAACCATACCCCAATGTGCACTTTGCACATGTCTAGAAAAATAACACTGAAACCGAGAAAAGCTGAAGTATCAGCATCGTAAAACTGAGCTAGGATTTGTAGAAATAATGAATAATGAATTTAACATGTTTATTAACTGATAATTTTCTACTTATAACAAAGTCGTTATTAAAGATTATTGATGGAAAACCTTGCCATGATGCAAAATAACACAATATTATTAATATTAAGCAGTATACCTATGTAACAAATGAGTCTTGCACATGATTGTGCCAATGTTAATCTCTATTGCCTTCATTGTAATGACCATAGCAAATGAAAAACTTGTGCAAATAAAACATGTTACATTTTATCTGACTGAAACTTTCAGCATAAATGTTTGATATTATTAAAGTTTTAGATTTCCTAAAACGATTTTTATTATAATGATCTTTAAGAAAGTTTGCACGTAGGTACTTTTAAAATTGTAGTGGAAGGCCATATTTAGAGTTGGACATTTCTGTGTAATAATCACTGACAACGTTACTATTATTTCTCCATATGATATGCTTAATTTATTTCATTATGCTTGAATTTAATTATGGGTTTATTTGACTAGATATGAAGTGTTGACTTTAAATGCATTTAATTGCCTTTTTCCTTAGGCCTGCAATATTTCATGTCCAGATGTGATGTACTCTTGTTGCGTTTTCACAATGTTGCCTTTTTTAACATATTCACACTACATTCCTAAAAGGACAAGAAACTTTCTTCCTACTTCTTTGTGAGTGAAATCATGGGAACATGAACTCTCGCCTCAATACATAAAGAGCAACAAAGTAAATAGGCTCTTTGTCAACTAACCTGTGAGGACGCATTGGACAGTCGTTTCTCATGAACAACATGGGAAAATATGTTGTAGTATCAATTCTATACCTGGTGAGCAGAAGAATGGTCATTTGATGTTCAGACCATTATATTGTGACAACTGATTTCATGAAAGGCCGATTTGGGACAAAAAAATTGACTTTCCAAGGAGGAGGGATGGAATCTCTCTCTCAATTACCTACCGACCCACCATAGCAAAAACAACAGTTGATGGACAGATTGCAGAACAATGTCATACATTCACCCAAGTACAGAGATCTAGGTCTAAATCAATCCTTTTTTTGCTCACCATGCCATTCCAGTTTGAACCCAGCCATATGCAAATCAGTCTTGACACTGTGCCTCATGGGAAAAGTCCAGCCCGAACTGCCAAGCCAGGTCCTCCCTGGAAACAAGCATCCTAGGACCGGTTTCGGGGTTTCACCTCTCTTCAGCCAGGATAGCTTGATTCCAGTGGCATGGACAGCACGGGACCCACGGCTGGGCATACCAGTCCCACTCGGGGTGACAAATGCAAAAACAACAGTTAATGGACAGAATGCAGAACAATGTCATACATTCACCCCAGTACAGAGATCTGGGCCTAAATCCATCGTTGTTTTGCTCACCATGCCATTCCAGTTTGAACCCAGCCATATGCAAATCAGTCTTGACCCTGTGCATCAGACTTTCCATGGACCTTACTTGTTTCCCTTTGCTGATGAACTTGCCTGCTGGCCGATTTGAAGATTTCTGATGAGAGACCAGAATTGGACTTTCCTGATTATAGCTCTATTCCCCTTGCCCGTGGACGTTTCCTTAGTGGACTCTAATCTGAATTCTTTCACCAAGCTAACTGAACTCTTTTCAACCATCCTCTCACCTTTGTTGGTGGTAGGAAACCTTAATCTGAACCATTCTCTTTATGGATTTTTGTATTAAGCAATAGATTTACTTGAATTAAATGTATGGTCTTCTACTATGAGCTGTAAGATTCATGACTAAACTGCTTAACATATTGCCCAGATTCATTGATTTTGGATCTTTAGCACAATAACCAAATGATCTACGATTTGTTTGAGTCTTTATTGTGTCTTAAAGTTCTTTCCATAGAAACTGTGCTTATAATTATCTCATTTCTAATGCATGATAGAGAGAGTCATAGTCTGAGAGTAATGTCCTTAAACTTGATCACTGATTTGTGAGTTGACTACTAATTATTGGTCCTCATTGGGTGGCCAAAAGTTCAGCACCCTGATTTCTCACACCTCACTGCGACGAAGCAAGGTCCATCGGAGGACAAATGCCTGTGTGGTGAGGTATAAAAAATGAGTAAAGTGACTCAGTTGTGAAGTTATTGTTGGGCCCAGAAAAGAGAAAAGAAAAATAAAGTTTCTGCTGCAACAACCCCATTGCTCCCATTTAATTATATTCAGTGTTGTGGATGGGCAGATGGTGCACTACACTCACCTAACATCTTAAACAGAAAGACTAGCCAAAAACAGGGAGGAATGCAGGAAGAAAGAAAAATATTATTTTAGTTTCTCTTTCCAGGAAATATCCAAATGAACTTTGAAGGAGGTCAGCAATGACTCAAACTTGAGAACATTTGATTTTGGCTAAAGGTTACACTAAAAAAGCTCAAAAGCCACTATTTATATACAGTGCGTGAAAACACCTTTTGCTAAAGACTCTGATAAAAGATGGGGCTGATGATTGTGGTTTACTATTATGTCTAGGAAATGACAAACTTAATTGCTTGGCTGATCAATATGGTACCTGTCATGTTCATCTTGATATTGAAGACTGTCTTACCTTTGACCAGTTTATCCTCTTCATAGTAACATCTGGTTTGTACATTTTCTTTGGCTTCATTCCATAAGGCAAAGATGGTGCTGCTGGAACTGGTGGACCACGCAGATTACCAAACATTGGTGGTGGTGGCGGAGGTGCACCAAAGAGCGGTGGTGGAGGAGGAGGAGGTGGAACTCCACCTGGTAATGGTGGAGGTGGTGGTGGAGGAGGGATTGCACCACCTGGAGGAGGTGGCGGAGGAGGTGGTGGAGGAGGAGCAGGTGATAATCCAACTGCAGTAGAAGCAGCTGAGGCAGTAGGCTGCAATAAAGAAATATATAATCCAAATTAATCTGTGTAAAGAATTATGAATATATAAAACAATGTGTAAATTAGTAGCACAGCCTGTTTTTGCAATTTGTTAATTATATTTAACCTGTTAACATATACAGCTTTATAGATGCAGCATTAGTTACACATTTAAAAATAAAATGTATTATCTTTAAAACCCAAATGTGTCTAGGATACTGAATGTGGATAAATCATTTATCTCAGCACACTAGTATATTCTAGCCACTAGTTCATAATTTACTCTGAACAGTCACATGTGGCTGAAACAGTTTTAAACAAATGAAAAGAGTATTTTTAAACATTTGTGACCATATCATTTAAATAAATGTGTGTCAGTGATATTCAATTGTTAAGGAGATTGTGTCCATTTCCCCCAAAACGTTTTCTGTTTTGCATACTTGAATTTGTAAATTGTAAAGCTTACAGATGGTATTTAAATTTGCTGTGTGAAATGTTTTTGGGGAAAACTCCATTAGCAGCAATGAAACAATAATTATGCGACTGAATATTTTTGTTGACACCAAGTATTGTGCAAATTACTACCAACATTTTATGAACCGCCAACAGCAATTGCAACTGACTCAATCTACATGACATAGCCGATCCCACCAAGAAAATAAAACAGCATGTGCCCAAAACATTTTATGAGATATGGCCCATAGAGGTGGCTATCATCCTAGTCTCCCCCTCATCCTGTCTTCTTCTTGTCCTTTACTGTATCTAAAACATGCCCCCCCCCAATATATTCCAAACAATTTCTCTTTATCGTCTGGAATTATTTGAAGTCCCATATTTCCTTGGAACAGTCTACTTTATCCTCACACGCATCTATCTAGCTGTGCGAGACCAGGAGAAAGTCACAAGTTCAGGCCAACTGTGATGGAGCGTGGGTTGGATACAGGGACCAGGTTACTCCAGTTGAAAAGTTACCCTTTCAGTACAGCACAAAGAGTCCCATTCACGGGGGAGGGCCTGCCGAAAAGCGTTGCAGACGGTCATCAATGTAGCACGAAGAGCAGGCATGGCATCGCAGATGGTCATCACTGTAATGCAAAGTTCTTGATGTCATTGTGAGGTGCCTGCCGGAGCTTCGTGGTGGTGCTCCCCATGAGTGGTCGATGCTGTAACGAAGTGTCAGGTTTAGAGAAAGTCGAGTTGGCAGGCTGTGCGAGTGTTCAAGTTTTGATGCCAATGGGTCTTTTTGCAGATGCGAGGAGCCCAAAAACTTCAATCCAGCCTCTCTGAGGCCACACAAAGGGTCCACAACCTCAGGGGCATCAAATGGGGCTCAGGGGCTTGCTCCAGGTGGATCTAGGTGCTGGTTTAGGAGGCTGTGGGCCTGTTATGTTAGACAAGTCTTTGGAGTTACGCTGGGATTCCTGGGCTCAAGTGCAGGCCCAAATCCTCTGACTCCGACAGGAGGGCAGTAATCCAGCATGGCTGCAGTCCAGCAGTCCTTTCAGAAGCAAGGCAGTCCTTCTTCCTGCCAGAGTCTCCATAGGTCCAGAATTGTACTGAAAAGTTGGTGTCTAATAATGATAATAATAATACAGTCACTTGTAGAGCGTATGGCTACTTCGCACCGAAGTGTCCCGTGCTAGGTAACATGACCCAGAAGCCCAATATGGTAGCAGTAAATGACACCTGGACCTTTAGGTTGGTCCAACGTTTTGCAGAACAGTAACTCTGAAGAATCCTGTCTAATTGGAAGAGGCAGGGCATTCCAGAGACTGGCTACCAGAAAGCAAATGGAGCATCCTCCAATCCACTCCTTTTTTACCCTAGGTAAACATATTTATACCTGGTGCATCTTTGAAGTGGAATGAAGCTTCTAGAGCTTTCTCTTTCAAGTACACACATTTCCTGCCTCTCGTGCCTTGGCTCCAGACTACCTATAGTGGGTATGCAACCCTTTGTTTGGAGGCATGACAATGCCTATTCAAGTACAAGTAGCGCTGTGCCTGGCTCCGCCCTCCCATCATGCTAGTGATGGCCCAGCCAGGCACACCTACACCCTCTATTGTGTGTGATTGTCTAGGAGGAATACATAAATCCCAACTATTAGCTTCACCCAGTCATGTGACCCAGAGACAGGCTACAGGCACTAGGGCTAAGGCAGGCGAATGCCAACTTTCTAAAAGTGGCATTTTTAAAGTTATAATTTAAAATCCAACTCAACCATAAGAGAGGATTTGTCATTACAATTCCAAAGACACCAAACATTTGGGAGTTACAGCTCCAATGTTATCCTATGGGAGAGGTAGGCCTTGCAGTAATGAAAAACAAATGTAAGAGTGTTTCACAACCAGGACAAGTGAAACTAAAAAGTACATGTTCCACTTTTTAAGTACATTGCACCCTGTCCTCTGGGCTGTCCGTCCAGGGCCTACCCTAGGGGTGACTTACATGTATTAAAATGGAAGGTTTGGGCCTGGCAAAAGGTTTATTTTGCCAGGTCGAAATGGAAGTTAACAACTGCACATACAGGCTGCAGTGGCAGGCCTTAGAAATGTTTTAAGGGCTACTCAAGTGGGTGGCACAATCAGTGCTGCAGGCCTACTTGTAGCATTTAATTTACTGCCCCTGGGTACACTTAGTACCACTTTACTAGGGACTTACAAGTCAATTAAATATGCCAATTGGGTATACGCCAATTCTGGCATGTTTAAAGACGAGAGCACAAGCACTTTAGCACTGTTTAGCAGTGGTAAAGTGTGCAGAGCTAAAGCCAACAAAAATAAAGTCAGCAAACTAGGAGGTTTGAAGGTAAAGGGTAAGTGGGAAACCAAGCCACGGATGCCAGGTCTAACAGTCAATGATTCCCTTAAACCTACCTAAAACCTCTGACCAGTAGATCTGGACTACCAAGTTGGCCCCTATGCAATCTCTGCCCCATATGCATTTCAAACAGACTTCTGAGGTTTCACAGAATCCATTTTCACACAAATGTATTGACACCCAGAAAACATTCAAAGCAAATGAATATATCCAGAGAAAATCTAGATAGAGTTGCAATATACACTACACACGTGTTACTCCACAATTTCTTGTGGATCTCACTTTACACGTTATTTTCTCATCTTAATACACATTTGTTTGGACCCTCTTAACCTGTCAGTAAATTGACGATGGTATAGCTCCAGTGTGAGCTGTCTAACTTAGTGCATGGTCAACACTCTGATACAAAATCAATAAGATTGCCTCTCCAGCGATTCTCCCAATGAGTCTGCTGCAAGTCCTTTACTTATAGGAATAGGAAAAGTATTTATATCTGCCCTATGTGTCTTCCACATCCGGTCCTCAAACTTAATAAAGCCTCTTTCCTTAAAAGTCTCTCGACATGATCTATCTTCACATAGATCCACTGATGTTTTCTTCCTGTATCTAACCTGTGAAACAGAAACATTGTGACCCAACCCCTCCTTTCTACTAACGTCCGCCATTATCCTTTTCGTTGTTGTACTGTTTGAGGTTTGCATATTTTTTAAATGTATTTCAGGTGCCCTGAAATAGCCTCAAAGCATCCTGATGGCATAATGAAAGAAGAGCAACAACATAAAGTAATCGGAATCAAGACCGGTATGGTCAGGTTATACAAGAAATATAAGCTACACTCACTAACTCCCATCCCCTTTTCTTAATCATTAGCCTTCCATCACTACCTGGGCAAAATAGGCATTGGTTTGACCTAGATAGTGGCTTGAGCCTGTCGACGCAAGTAAGCACTGGGTCCTTAGGACTATAAAAAGATTTGGAAAATCTGGCACATATATCAGCCTCCTTTTCTAGTAGTTATTTGCTTTTGTGCTTTTTATATATTTTCTCTCTCCACGCAGCTCAAGACACCAGAACCAAAAATTCCTTGGTAGTGCTTATCTTACAAATCCACAAAACAAGTAAAACATAACTCCTTTACAGCAATGTTACCTATAATAAGTGTAAGCGAGAATTTATCCAGATTAAAATGGTATGTAAGCTTCAAACTATTCAAGACAAAAATTATTTTGATGATGATAGCAGTCAGATTGACTTCTGGGTGAAATCCCACTTATTTGAAAGGACCTATTTTGACACTCCCACCTTTTCCAATGTCTGGATCAGAATGTACTTCCTACTGAATGATCAAATCATGTAAAAGAACATGGCATTTGAAACATAGGCTCAAATAGAATCCCATTTTTGGCCTCCACCTTCCAATCAGGTTTTGTGTTTCTTGCTTCAAGACTAACTGGACCATCAAAGGTCGAGGATGATCTCATGCCGATGTCAACTTTTCTTCCTCCTCTTTCTGCTTCCTTCCATATCTTTACTTTCCTGAAGCTGCCTTATTTGTACTATGCAGTGTTGAACAATATTTTACTTCTGAAAATGTACGCTGCTTAAGTATTTTGATGAAATTCTATTGCACAGTACTCAAATTTAGATCATAGAGCTTTGTATGCATATATCTCCATATTAACACATTCTAAAACTAGATCACTGTTTTTTTGGGGTCCAGAATTGATAGACATTGCACATTGGGATGATTTTCAATCAAATCGAGCACAGAAAAAGCATCTTTCTATATGGTCAAAACAACAAATAGTGTAAACAATGCATACACATATTTAGTATGTAGTATATTCGCTCAATACATTATAAAAAAATAAATGCTGCATAATATTCTCCCTCTGTCTAAACCCACAATGTATTCCTGAAGGCATCACTAGCGAAACCTAGGTTTAGGTATCCTGCCTCAAAATCCTATGCGTTTGATGTGATTTTATCTGGTTTCTGTAAATTACCTGCTTGTGTCTTATGTGGCAGCGAGAGGTTAAACAAGTGTAAATTAAACAAGTGTAAATTACTCTCCTTAATTTTGTTTGAATTGGTTTTGCCTCCAAGATAGATGTGGTCCAACATCTGGGCAGATGTAAGCCTTGTCTCAAATCACAATTACCTTCCTGCTGCCCTTGGCCCTTTCTCTGTGGTCTTTTTAAAATGCTAATTATTATCTAGGCAAGTGACTCCAGCTGGACCTTGCCATCCCCCTGTCCTGGGTTACTTGGACCTTCCATCTGGTTCACAATACCTTTCCTCCCAGGGAGTTCAGTCATTCAGGTACAGAGAGAAGAGTATTTCCAGAGGCAAATCATTGGGCAATTAGGGTATGTGTAGTATCTCATACCCAAGGCCAGCCCATCACTCCTCTCACCTTCATTAAAAATCCCCTTCTGCCACTTCCTCTAACTTAAGCACTCTGCTCCGACATGTTTTATGGACACCTATTCACCCTCTGAATCCCACCATAACTAGTGGGTGTGCCATCTTTGCCTTTTACTGAGGTTTGTTTAGAGTATTCTGGGTTACGCCTTCCCCTCGTTTGGGTGAACCCCAAGATCCTCTACTGAGGTGTCTGTTGAAATTCATGGGTTACACCTTCTGGGTTTCTGGTTAGACCCCATAGATCCTTTACAGATAATTTTACGGAACTCTTTAGGTTAAATGTCGCCATTTCTGGGTGGATCCCAAAGACCCTCTACTGAGGAGTCTATGATTTTCCTAGTGTTCACTTTTCACTTCTTCTGGGCATACTTCATGCAATTGCCTGGGCAACCACTTCTCTGCTTCAGATTGCTCCCACTGAGTTGTCCATGAATTTCCTAACTTCTCAATCAAGTATGTAGAAAAAAAGGGGCAGCATTCATGTCTCTGACACACATAACTACACAAACACTTGCATGTATCTCACCAGAAACAGGTTCACAAAAACAAATCCAGGATTTTCGATAGGACCTCTTGCTCCTAACCCAACTCTTCCACCATAGGTCAAAATACAACCATACACCTCTCCAACCACACTACTCGTAATCACTCCTGACAGTCACCGTGGCAAGTTGTCACACTTCCAACACCAATATCAAAGAAGATAAAATAACATACCATATCTTACTTAACACACGGTGCAGTCATTTGTAGCTGTTACAGATTCTGATAAATAACATACCTCTTGTGTGATATTTCAATGGTTTACTGAATAGTGATGGTTAATATAAAGAAAACAGGCAATGCATAGTTCAAATAGATGTGAATTGTTAAGCCCGGTATGCATTTGGTGAACTTGTGCTAATGTGCAGCCCGTCATTTAGGTGCCACTCGTTCCAGATCTGCATGGTCCACGTGTACAAATCAGTGCCAAAAGAAACTATTTGAACGTGAAGTTATATTAAAGATTCCTTTAAAGCATTAGTTTGAAAGAGACATAACACCGAGTGGGCACAATACTGGAGTGGTGCCAGTGCTAAACTGATACCTGCTACATCAGACAGCAGTTTATTGTGGGTGTAATGTATTGCAGCAGCTCAGTCTGGTGGCACTGAGTGATTGAGCAGTCATGCAGCGGAAGGCAATATAACAAAGGTGGGAGGGCGGTGACTGAAATCAGCACCGCGATCATGAGGTGGGTGGCCCTTTGGAGACACTATAAATGCTGCCAGTGTCAGAGAGTATGAGAAAGAGCAACGCTGCAGACAAGCTCTTGATCTGATCCTCAAACTAAAGGAGAGTCAATCTAAAAAGAAATAATGCACAATAAACGCACTAGCGCACGCAACACGACAAGAGCAACACCTGTACTTAATATTTAATCAATAAAGACGTGCATTATCTACATACTACTTAAACATAACTTTACAGGAAGAAAAGCTATTTCTTGGTACCAATAATATTTAATAATTCTAATAATGTATGTTAATGATGATTTATTATCTTCAGTTTGTCAATGTAAACATCAATATTATTCCTAATAACTAAAAATGTGAGTTCTGAAATAGACCCGTAAATTATGACCAAACACCTTCCTGCCTTTGACAAAGTTCGTCTCCACCAGAGCTGTCAGAATACTCTCTAATAAGAATTACAAATCATGCCTCGGCATTGATCGTTGGTGAGAAGTGTCAGGAAGGGCCCCAGCCTGTCTTAGAAGATAGCTTTCCTAATCGTATTTTGTTGCCAGTGCATTAAATAGCTCGGCCATTTAGCATGACCAGCATAATATAGCCTCAAGCCAACCACTGCCCGGATGAAAAGCAGCTCCATATACGTTTACACCACAACGAAAACCCCCTCAGAAACACCAGGTTAATGTACACTCTTGAAATGCACTGCTCATGCACAGCCCAAACCATAAAAAATGGATGGGCACAGAGCTTGATTTTATTGGGCAAGTTATCCGTGTTTCGACTCAACATATATGAAAATAAACTTGCACGACAAGCACTAAATGTTGCATACCTATATATAGACAAACATTTTTCAAATTCAATTCGCCCATTTTACCACTGCCCTGCTTTGCACGCAATTTTCACTCGTCCTTCAGAATCCCCTTTTTAACAATCTTCTCTTATACGGCGCTCCTTTCCCTTTATAAATCACAGTCAAGCGGTTTAGATACAGAAAACCTCGCCCCTGCAAACACAATATTGATTTTTTTCTAGTAAAATAAAATAAGCCAAAGTCACCAATGTTATGCAAGTGTACTTTGTCTGGTCTTGCTTGCAACGGAAACATCAAGATAAGGACTGGTAAACTCGAAAAATGTGTACAATATAATTTGATTAGTCCAGAAGGGAAAAGGAAGCAGCTTAATCAGGGATGAAAGTTTAGCTGCTGCGATTCAATGACAGCAAACACAGGGGAAAGTAGGGACATGACTCCTTCTGCAGTCAAGGACCAAGCATCTGATAACTGCTCTGATGGCCAAAGAAAGACACAGAGATTGAGGTGTAATTAATTACAGCATCAAAATCAGGCACACAAATAGTGAAACACGTTCATGTGCACAACTGTAGGGAGCTTGAGTCAATACAACCACAAATCCGCAAGCTATTACTGGGACATTATGCAGCGATGCACATGGCACAGGTGCATCCATGGTGTGATAAGAAATAATGGACTCTTGGAGCGGGCGCAGTTGCTATATTGGGTGGAATCAAAGCAAAAGAAGGATAAACGTGTTGCAGAGGCAGTTTGGCTAACTAGATAAAGAACTTACAATTCATATTATTTAAAAACATTTTTCATATAGTAAACACTTGTATGGATAGTTGCCTAAATTAATGGATAAAATAGTAAACATAGGTAAGCTACACGTTTTTGAATGATTTAATAGACCTACTGTCGATGGGATATATGCCACTGACATACAGTAGGAGTTATGTACTTGACTCTCTCAAAGGAACACATGTCAGGTTGCTACTAAGCGGGCCCGCACTGATATAAGATTGGGGACACATCTGGCACATATGGATTAACGTTATAGGGCATGTTATATAAAGTTGCAGGGCTGCACAAACATTTGCAGTGCAGCTCAGATTTAAACTAGACGACACTGGTTCAGGGGGTTGCGGCCTTCAACCAATGCCAGGTTTGCATTATCTGGGGCTGATTGTGAGCATGGAGTTGCATCCGGAATCCCTTTACCTGGCTTTCGAGAGGTGGCGGTGGGGGGTGTTTGATACCCACATCAGGATTGGGGCGCTGCAGCTGGAAGGAAAGCATATCGGGGTGGAATACATATATGAGACAGTGAAGCAGTAAAAGTCAGTGGAAGTGTGTGGCATGTGAGGACTCAGCCCCTGATGGAAATTACATTAATGCAGGAGAGAAGCAAAGGTACCGCTGGTGGATCAGCATGGAGTACGGAGATGTATTGGCTCACTGACACCAGGGCAACCAATCTTTGCTCCCCATAGTCCTCCTTTTCCCTGATGGGCCACCCAGTTGTGGTCAATGTGCCCAGTACAACAGTCTTACTTGATTTAGAAATGGCTGGAATGGTATTGATATCTAGCAGGACAGCACTTGATGCATATTTGGAAAGCGAAGTACATTTACTTAAAAAAACTAAGATCTTGAGACCTCACGACGCTCAACGGTGATTCTCGGAAGATCTTAAATTAAAGAAACTTGAACTTAGACAAGCAGAACGCCTATGGCGTCGTCACTACCTCCCAGAAAAAAAAGGTTATTTTCTAGCCCTGATGAAAGAATATAAAAATTTGATTATTCAAACGAAGGCTAATTACTTCTCTTTAAAAATAATCAATGCATCTAATAAATCCAAAGAGATCTTTTCTATAGTTGGCCAACTCTCAAAACCAGATAGAGTCACGCCAAAGCCGGTTCCTTCTCAGTCTTTATGTGACTCTCTCAACTCATACTTCTTAGAGAAGATAGCCATCATCAAGGCTAGTATTTCTCCTGTGGCTTGTGCTCCACTGGATCCCAATAATGATCTTAGCCCTCACCACCGTGACAGAATTCCTCCGATTTCGGAGGAGACTTTCCTGAATTTATTAAAAAAGGTTAGTTCTGGCTCTCCCCTGGACTGTTGTCCCCCTCACATTCTTCGGGAAGCATTTACCATATGCCCAGACCCTCCTCGGTCATTTCTGAACAACTCACTTGAGCTTGGCATTGTCCCGGATTCTTTTAAAAGAGCAGAGATTATCCCAATTTTGCAGAAACCGGGCGCCGACCCGTCGGCTCTTAGTAATTATCGGGCTATTTCTCTGTTGCACTACTTGGGAAAAGTCTTAGAGGCCCATGTAGCCAACTGCCTCAGCTCTTTTGTAGAACACTTCCAGGTTTTGGACACACGCCAGGCCGGCTTTAGACCCGCACACTCGACTGAGTCAGTTATTCTCACTGTTATGGACATGCTCAAAGGGGGGGCGGATACAGGCACCACCCAGGCCCTGATTCTGTTGGATCTCTCGGCAGCTTTTGATACGGTCGATCATGGTATCCTGATCGACCGTGTCAGCAATGCCGGAATTCAGGGTCTGGCCTTAAAGTGGCTTTCCTCCTTCCAGAGTAATCAGACACAAGCAGTGCGCCTTGCCAATTTCTCCTCTAACAAAAGAGATATTACCTGTGGGGTTCCTCAGGGCTCTTCCCCATCTCCACTCCTTTTCAATCTTTATCTTTTCCCCCTAATTCACTCGTTGAGGGAAAGGAATGTCGGAATCTTCCATTATGCAGATGATCTTCAACTGGTGTTTAATGTTAATTCATCTGTTTCATCCGAGTCCAATGTTCAAGACACAATGGTTTTTATAAGTGACTGGATGAACAACAACCAGTTGAAGTTGAATCCGGAGAAAACGGAGTTGATCCTCACAGGTGGGTTGGCTAACCCTTGGCACTCCAACTTCTGGCCCCCTAAGCTTGGTAATCCCCCTGTGCCAGCTGCCTCTTCAAAGAGTCTGTGGATCATTATTAGTAATGATTTGCCCATGAGGTCTCAAATCAGCTCGGTAGTCTCTGCTGGATTCTTTCAGTTGCGTAGAATAAAGAAGATCAGCAGATTTCTGAGTAGGGAAGCCATGATCTTGGTCACTTTAGTCTTAGTGATCTCTCGTCTGGACTATGCCAATTCATTGTATGTTGGCATTCCAGCATACCAACTGAGGCACCTCCAACTAGTCCAGAATCAGGCGGCTAAGCTGATTTTTTATCAGCCTAAATGGCATCATGTCAGCCCATTAATGAAAAGCCTGCACTGGCTCCCAGTGAGTAAGCGCTGCATCTTTAGGATGGTCTGTACTATTTTTAAAGCACTACATGGTAATGGCCCGGTCTTCATTTCGGCTTGTTTACACCATTACACTCCCTCTCGAAACCTTAGATCCTCTCACCTGAATCTGCTGGAAATTCCTTCAGCCAAACGGAAGAAGTATGGCGGATTACGGTTCTCGGTCCGTGCTCCGCAACTTTGGAACTCCCTCCCAGCGGAGTTAAGGTCTCTGACCTCTCTCGCCCAATTCTGGAAACAGTTAAAGACTTGGGCTGTTTATTCAAGCATATTCTGATTAAGCTTCCTTCTTGCCATCGCCACGATCCTTGCCCGAGCGTTGGTGTATGCGCGCTTAATAAGTGCTTTTAACATTTACTGAAGGAAAGGCCGCCATCAGAAATGGGTTGGATTCAATTGGCTTTCAGGCAACATAAAGTGCACTTTTAAAAGATACTTTACCTCTACAGAGACCAGAAAATCTACTTTTGACACTGAATGAAATTTTTGATAAAAAGAATAAAATAAATTTCAAGCAAGTTTCTACCAATTTTTACTACCTGAATTGTAAAATGTACTTTTTCACGATTAGGCCTGGCCATGAGAATTGTTGCCTAGCCTAAACGGTGATAAACAGCTTTGAACAACATTTCACTATGGTGGCATTTTTTAAATATTTAGTATATCTCACTTTTATACATTAAGCACCCAGCCCTTTGCCAATACAGGGCGCACTTAAATGTGATTTATTTAATATAATAATCTTGGCTCCACACAAGCCAAACACTTTTCCTTCGCCATAGGTTATTGCACTGGTTTTAAAACTACAGCCTCCACGGAACACACTGGTGCTCTCTGGAGCAATATACTTAACTTTTTTATGTGGGTAGTGTAAATATACAATACAGCACACCTATGACATTTCACTTCCAAGCCAGGGGCAGACTTCCTGGAAAAGTGAAGTTAGCCAACTAGTTGCACCAATTTTATAGTATAAAAAGCTAACAAAATGTGACCGAGAACAGTGTCATAGCCATAGTATCAGCAGGAAAATAGGAGGGGGCAGCACAAAATTATTTCCTTCCTCACAAATAGCATTCACCATACATAACTCCGTCATATCTGGCATATTGCGCAATTTTATCACGTTTACCCGCCCAAGGTGGAAAACAGTGGACTTACCAACCCACTGTCCTCTAGAATAAAGTTTCAGGGGCAGTCTGTCTTTTTAAAAATGATCAACTAGCTACACAAAAAAGTCAGAACAATTCTCTTCAGAGCAGCTTTTTAATATATGTACACCATGTTTGTCAGACTTTTGTGTTTGTTACCTCGATGATGTAGCATTGCATACAACGTACCCTGAAGCAATCTCTGGGATGTCAGGTTATACAACAAAGACATCCCATTAGCATCTAATTAATTATTATTAATTATCAACAACAAATAAAACAATAAAATCAATAATACCAATAATGATAAAAAATAAAAATAGCAATCATTTCTGCAGAGCACACCACATATTACATTTTTGGGTATTTAAATGATGATTGTTATTATCACCCAAAACATTGGTATTCAAATCTGTTTACTGTTGTATGTTTTACCTGAATGTAGTACCAGTGCACATACCGCGATGTAGAACAGCCCCTGGGATGCCGAGTTGCCCTGAACAATGTTGCTCATTTTCCAAACCTCACAGCGCTGAAGGATGCGGCGGCCTTGTTAGATCTGAAATTGTGGCCTGTATGTTTCTGGGCGGGCACTTAGTTGACAGACAGATCTTTAAGCCTATAGATGGAGACGGTTGTGCTACAGGTGTATGGAAGAAATTAAGCAATGGGATCCTTTTTATTAAAAAATAACGCGTTTAGGGTCTGGAAAGAAACACGATCCATCCGAGGAATCCTGAGCGTCGTGTGAACACTACACGACCTTCAAGTGCAGCGTGAAATCAGGTGCAGGGCCGGAGGGTAGCAACAGATGCCATCCGTCCACACCAATAAGCATCTGTCGGGCTACAGCTATTCATCAATCAGGGGAATACATAGGAACGTCCATAAAAGAAATAGTGCTGGCACCCCTTACAGCATCCAGGAAGGTGAAATCCACGGAAACGCTATTTTAACAATTGGACCCTGGATCAGGAGGGAATAAAAATTATTTATTTGACAGGAGACTATGTTCAAGGAAGAGTGGTGGCTGTTTTCTAAGTGAATTTTAGACAAGTTATCGATAAGGGGAAAACAAAAGACGGAAGACAAGTAAAAAAAAATCAGTGTTGCTGATGGGACTAGAAGGCAACCTGGGGTTACATAGGTAAAAATTCGGGTTACATAGGTGATCTGTGCTGATGCAGTATATGCACTTTCCGACGCTCCTCGAACAGAACCGGGGCCGATTTAGCGAACATGTGACATGAGGTAAAACATGGATTGGAGAGTCTAACAGGGAAATGCCCCTGTTTTTGAAGATTTGCCTGGCTAAGCCGACGAAGGGCCATTTAAAGGTGCTCTTGTAATTATCTTGAATAAGAGAAACAGGAGAAAACTTGTATATCTCAAGAAAACGTTGAAAGTGGCCATGGCGAGCATACGCAAGTGGGACTCTAGAACAAGAGATAAAGAAATCAGGTTTGCAATCCGAGCCTCAGAATTAGCCCAATATACCCCTCTTCGGGGAAAATGTGGCTAATGAATGAGTAAACTTCACAGTGGGGGATGGGGGGGGGGGGGGTGCAAGATACACTGTGCAATCTTAGAAAATACAAAGCCAGAGCTGGGAATTGAGTGTCGTCTATCTTGGACAGGGCGGCAAAATCCCAAAGGACAGGCTACCGTTCTGTTCTTTTAATCTCACTATATCAAAAGGGGCAATTTTAATCAAAACATATTTTACTTCTAACTTTTTTCTTCCTCATTACCGTTTTTATTTTGCCGGTTATAGATGTCTGTGGGAGCAGCGCCGTCGGCCGCTGGTCAGAGCAGTACATGTCCCTGTACAGTCGTGTGCGTGTGTGGCAGTCTAGTGGTTGGAGGGGCGGAGTATCCGGGTAAGGGAGGAAAAGGAGGAGCGTGTGAGGGGACGGCAGTTAGAGTAAGGATGGCGAAGTGGAAGGTTGACAATAAAGAGTTGATGTGACAGAACACGGTGTCGGTCGTTATTGAAGTAGTATCACGACACGACAGCTGGCGACGAGGGTGGGATGAGCGGTGTGCTCTCCTGAATCCCAACGTGCGACCTAATCTGCCCGAGCGCGAGAAGCAGAAGAAGACGTCGGGAGCAGCGCTACGCGTGCAACCGTGTTCAGTGTCTGTCCTGAGGGAGCGGAGAGTGCGGGGTGAAAGTGAGACCCTGGCCCCCCCTGCTTGGTCCCTTCCAAGCGAGTGACCCGCCGTGTGAGAGCCCCCCGGCGCAAAGCGGAAGACGAGCGGATCCTGTGGAAGCGGCAGCGCAGCTCACCTGCCTGATACCGACTGAGACCTCACGGAGCTGGTGAGTGAGGCTCTCAGAGCAATACGATTAGCGGGAGACTAACGGCTGAGACACGTGTAAAGCCCTGTGTGTGGTGCCGGTCCGGCGGCCATCTTGAAACCAGGCAGTTCTATGAGGACGCCCTCATTAAATCGGATAGGCGGCCATCTTGAAGTCAGGCGTCCAGGAGCTACTAAGGGGGATCGAACAAGCACGAGCAAAGGCAAGCACAAGACAAGCACAAAAATAAACAAGCACGAGCAAAAGCAGGATAACCTTGCAACAAACCCGAGCAAAGACAAGTAAAAGAGGTGAACGAGCGCGAGCAAAGGCGGCAAACACATCAAACAAGCCCATGCAAAGACAAGTGAGTGGAGACAAGTCCACGTGAGGCACAATCAGGGATCACCCGTACGCCAAGAGGCGAAACCCATCGTCATGGGACTGTCACACCTGCGCCCTCCAGAGCCGTTGGCGCTTGTGGTCGGAGGTAGCATGGGCCCCCGCTGGGAAGAGTGGATCGAAGATTTCGAAGACTACATCAAAGGCTCCAAGGTACTCGGTGATGAGGATCAACTGATTGCGCTTCGAAACCTCGTGGGGAAGGACATCAGCAAAATGATCAAGGAAATCCCAGCTGCGGATGCAGGGACGTATGCCAAGGTACGGGAAGCGTTGGACAAGAAATTCTTACACAAAAAAAACATAGACTACGAGCGGTATGTGTTCCAGCGGACGCACCAAGAAAAAGATGAAGCGATGAGCACATACATAACTCGACTAAGAAGGTTGGCACGCCACTGCAATTTTGAAGCATTCTCAACGGATGACGCCATACGGCTGCGCGTCATTGACGGCTGCCAGTCTGAGACCCTCCAGAGAAAATTGCTAAAAAAAAGTCACACCTTAGACGAAATCGAAGAACTGACAAGAGTGCATGACCAGGCCGAGGAACAGGCCAAGACCATGGAAGCCGGGCGTACGGAACGCCGAGAGCAGATATGTCAGGTGCGAACTGGCCGCTCTCGTCGAGGGTCCAGGGAGCGCGGGCGATACGATCGGCCATCATCGCGCCGGCGCCATTCTGGGCACAGTCGACCGGACTCAGAGAGGAAGAGCAGACGATATGATCACGTGAAGAAGGCGACAGCACGGAAATGCTACAGATGCGGGTATGACTTCCCACACTCCGGAGTGTGCCCGGCCATGGGACAGCAGTGCCGCAAGTGCGGTCAGAGTAACCACTTTGAAGCCATGTGCGGAGAGTATCGACGCGAGAAAGAAAAGAATTCGCCCGCGACGTCGCGGAGCGACACTCGCCGGCATCATGCGCGAGCGGTGCATGATCGCCCAAAGTCGTCATCAAGGTCATCGCATTCCAGCAGGGAGTCGCGGACATCGCGATGGTCGAGGAGATCACCCTCTCGAGACTCAAGATCGACATCAGACGAACGTGAATACTCGGTGGAGTATGCGAACATGATTGCTGACCCTGATCAGCTAAAGAAATACCCCCGACTGGATATCAGTGTCGGTGAACACAACACAAAATTTGTAATGGACAGTGGGGCGTCGCTAAACTACATCCCAGTGACGGAGTTTAACAAAATGAACCCTCGTCCTCGACTGAGCCCGGCATACGTCCGTGTCTACACCTGGATGTCCAGGAAGCCACTTCCCTGCCTTGGGAAGTTTTCAACTATGCTGAGACACCAGACAACATCTGTCCCCGCCGTGATTCATGTCATAGAAGGTCCGGAGGCTGGCTGTCTCCTTAGTCTGCCGACGGCCGAACGACTCAGGCTGGTGGAAATCCTATACCGTGTCAGCAATGACAGCGACATCATTCACAAATTCCCGAAGTTATTCATGGGACTTGGCAAGATGATCAGAGGCCGGATCCGCCTCCACATCAATGAACAGGTCCAGCCGGTTGCCCAGCACCCTCGGAAAGTGCCATTTCACCTCCAACAGGCTGTGGAAGATGAATTGCAAGAGTTGCTGACGGCTGATATCATCGAACGCACAGAGGGTCCCACCCCGTGGGTGTCGCCAGTAGTAATCGTCCCAAAGAAAGGAACTCCCGGAAAGGTCCGGTTGTGTGTGGACATGCGGATGCCCAACACCGCTATCGAGAGAGAGTGTCACCCAGGACCCCACCTGAGCGACATGATAGCGGCGTTCAACGGTGCGCGAGTGTTCTCCAAGCTAGACCTTAACAAAGGGTACCACCAGCTGGAACTCCATGAGAGCTCTCGATATATCACAACCTTCGCGACGCACCTGGGGCTATTCAGGTATAAGAGGTTGAACTTCGGCATCTCATCAGCCGCTGAGATATTCCAAGAAGCCATTCGCCAAACTATCCATCACATCCCTAACACACTGAATTACATTGATGACATTCTGGTGTATGGGGCGAACGTCCAGGAGCATGACACGGCCTTGGACCGAGTCTGCCACGCACTTCTGGAAGCGAATCTGACACTCAATAAAGAGAAATGCGAGTTTCACCAATCGAAACTGAAGTTTTTCGGGCACATCTTCTCAGGGGCCGGGATGAAGCCTGACCCTGATAAAGTGAGCACACTAAACGACACCAAGAGCCCACGAGATGTCAGCGATGTGCGGTCATTCCTGGGAATGGCGAGTTACTGCTCAAGGTACATTAAAGACTACGCCACGCTCAGCCACCCACTCCGAGCACTGACAAAGCAAGGACAGACATTTGAGTGGACTTCCGAGTGTGAGCGAGCTTTCCAGGAAATTAAACAAGCCGTGGGAGCAGCTGAAAGTCTGGCATACTTTAGCCCGGACCGCAAGACTGAAATTACAGTAGACGCAAGTCCGGTCGGCCTAGGTGCCATCCTGGCCCAATATGACAATGACACCGATCAGCGTCACATAGTAGCACATGCCAGCCGAAGTCTCTCCGACACGGAAAAAGCCTACTCTCAACCTGAAAAGGAGAGCCTTGCGGTAGTATGGGCCTGTGAGCACTTCACGTGTTTATCTATGGAAAGCACTTCACCATGGTGACAGATCACCAAGCGCTCGTCACTATCTTTGGGAATCCACGCTCGAAAATGCCGCCTCGCATTGAACGCTGCGGACTGCGACTGCAGGAATACACATTCACCACTGTCCACAAGCCGGGGAAATCAGCCAACCCCGCCGACTATATGTCGCGGCACCCCGAGGCATCCCAACTCTCCAAACCGTCTATCGCTGAAGAGTACATTCACTTTGTGGTGGACCAGGCGCGGCCACCGGCGGTTCCCCTAGAGGTCATCCTACAAGCCACCTCGCAGGATGAGATGCTGCAAATAGTGATTCGCAGGGTGCAGACACACCGATGGCGGCATGAAGAGCCCCATGAAGAGAGTGATCCGACAATGCGCCAGGAACTGCAGGCGTTCAGGAATGTGAGCGAGGAGCTGTCTATCACCACCGAGGGTCTGCTATTAAGAGACCACAGGATCGTAATTCCTCGACAATTGCGTCAAGGAGTCATCAACCTGGCTCACGAAAGCCATCGAGGGGTAGTTGCGACCAAGAGGGCCCTCCGCGAGCGTGTCTGGTTCCCGTTCCTGGACACAATGGTGGAACACACCCTGAAGGACTGCCCCCAGTGTCAGGTAGTAGGGCATGGTGACCCCCCGGCCCCATTGCAAATGACGCCATTGCCACCTGGAGTGTGGCATGAGTTAGCCATGGATTTCTACGGCCCGATGCAGTCGGGCAAATACGTTCTGGTAATCATCGATGAATATTCCCGATTTCCCATTGCTCAGTTTGTGCCATCGACCGGTGCAGCCACTACCATCGCTGTGCTAGACGAAGTCTTCGCAGCCTGGGGTCTACCTAAGGAACTGAAAACAGACAATGGTCCTCCCTTCAATGGGCGGGAGTTCGGTGACTTCATGAAGCTAATGGACGTGCGACACCGGCGGATAACGCCGTTATGGCCACGAGCCAATGGCACTGTCGAAAGGTTCATGGCCACCCTCAAAAAGACATTCCAGCAGGCCACGCTTGACAAAAGAGACCAGCAAACAGCCCTCAACTATGTGCTCCGATCATACCGAACAACGCCTCATGCCACCACAGGCAAGTGTCCGGCAACACTTATGCTGGGACGCCCTGTTCGAACACGGATACCTACGTGGGAAGGAGCACTCCGACCTGTATCCCCAGGTCGCACTCATCAAGAAGTGATGGTGGCTGATAGAGCCAGTAAAGAGAACATGAAAGAGTATGCGGACCGCAGGAGACGAGCCCGGTCTCTCTCTTTTCAAGAAGGGGACTGTGTGGTGGTCAAGCAGGAGCAGAGCAAGAAGACAGACAGTAGGTTCAGAGCAGAACCTTTGACAGTCACTCGACAAAAGGGCACCATGTTGACTGCGGAATCGGACAGCAGACGCATCACGCGAAACGTGTCGCACTTTCAAAAATGCAGTCCTGCCCTGCAGGAAGCCCTTGAGCTGCGGCTAACAACGCCGAGAACTGAACGGACTGAGAAGCAAGCTGAGCGTGCCGCTAATCAGGAACAGGAAGATGGAGGCAACCTCGGAGCGGTGGCAGAAGGCCGGTCCCTCAGACCACGGCACGAAATTCGACAACCCAAGCGGCTAATTGAAGAAATATAAACTCATGTTTTTTTTGTTTTGTCTTCCTCATTACCGTTTTTATTTTGCCGGTTATAGATGTCTGTGGGAGCAGCGCCGTCGGCCGCTGGTCAGAGCAGTACATGTCCCTGTACAGTCGTGTGCGTGTGTGGCAGTCTAGTGGTTGGAGGGGCGGAGTATCCGGGTAAGGGAGGAAAAGGAGGAGCGTGTGAGGGGACGGCAGTTAGAGTAAGGACGGCGAAGTGGAAGGTTGACAATAAAGAGTTGATGTGACAGACCACGGTGTCGGTCGTTATTGAAGTAGTATCACGACACGACAGTCCCAGACTGGGGAACGTTTGATCGTACAGAAACGATATTTGACTTTGACTGATTTTCAATAAACATGCCTAGTGAATATTATTTTCCATAGCCCTCGCCTTGCCAGCTCATAACATGTTGGAGCATTTGGTTTCATTTGCTTTATGCACAGTCTGGTATTCGGACTGCTTTAATTACACACAGCAGGCATGGCAGAGGGCCTGCATCAGAAAGTAAACCCTCTGTGCACTCTGAAAAGGTGAAGGAGAAGGTTCAGTGCAGACATGAGCGGAGCCATCTGCAAATGCTTCCATGCACAGGGCTTGTTGGACTCAAGGCCCCACACTCACTGAATGTTCTATTCATGCATTCTATAGGTCACCTGGGGCTACTGACCCTGAATACCAAAGAGATTCACACAGCCTTGCAGTGTTTTTCTACTTTTCGTGCCAATCAAAAGAAATGTCCTGCTGAGATGGCTAAGTCTTCTATTTCTGTCATCAAGCACACCTTCCTTGCTCATTTCTATTCTTGTGGGCTCCCTGTTTCTCCTGCTCTGGTTATTTCACCACATTTTCCTTACAGCTGATTGCCTCCCTTTGGATTGCTGTTCTGCTATTCTCCTCCACAGTAATAACTAGCAGCAGAAACAGCTTTCTGTAGCAGCCCTGGTCTGGTCAGAGTTTGTATTATTTATTATGTACAGCTACATGCAATTGACTGCAAGGAAGGGACTTGTCCATTCTCCTGCCTACATACCGATGGCGGCCATATTTGGTTACCTGCTCTATTGTATAAAACAATTGCTTGTGTCTATTTTTTGCCTCCTTCTATTTTGCTATTGGTTTCGGAGTTTTGGGAGGATAAACAATGCAGGGACCACCATTCTTTATGTTTGTGAAGGGATTACTTTTGATTTCCTCAGCACTCCTCTCTTGCAGCTGCTTCACAGCCTTACGTTACACATGTGAATCTGTGTTGTGCGTTTGAATAGCTTCCAAGCCCCTTACTTCCTTGCTCGGTTCTCTGTAAGGCTGAGACTTAATGGCCACTTCTCAAGCAGAGCTCACAGACTATGCAATATGATGTTACAGATGGCCACTTCTAATCCAAGAATATGCCACACACCAGCAAAAATATAATATAATTGCAATTACTACTAGAGGTTAATGCATAGGTAATTAATGCAGCCACCACCTGCCCTTGAGGTTTGGACCTATAGTAAAATGATAAACAGCACATTTTCTTTCAAGCAGCTGTCAGGAAATACTGAAGGTTTCAGGTGTTATCTTTTAGTAAGGGGCATTCTTACCTTCAAAAAGCAAAGTGGTGAATGTGTGCAGCTTTGGTGTCGTTATGGCCCCCAGAAGGGGAAAAAGCATGCCGATTTGCAATCTGTATTTCCTGGCCCACATATTCCCTACACTGGGGGAAATCATTTATATTCTGAGATTCCTGGCACCGATGAGATATGTTGGCAACTAAATACAGGGAACTCGTAATGGGACCAGCAGTAGGAAATCTGCACGAGTAAACCATGCAGAACTCCTTATTTGCAGTTGTTTTTCTCCATAGAGAAAAACTGTTTTTGTATAAATCACTGCCCATGTACCATCCTGTAAAATATCAGAGTGTTTCCTTATCTTTTCCACCCTTCAAAGTCATATCTTCTTATATTCAACAGAATCAGATGTTTGAGCCCTGCCAATATAGAAAACGACCTGCCAAATTTTGCCAACCCTGATCATACTCACCTGAAATGTGCCGGAAAAATAGGCGTCTCGTGTTATGGTGTCTGGTATGTATTAAAAGCCACGATATCAGGAAGGATCCAAAGTAGGCTTTATTAAAGCGCAACCACCGACACAGACAGGTCTCCTTCCCCACCGTCTCCAATGTCGGAATGCCCGAACCCCCTACCCTCTCAGGACATTCTCATTCTGTTACCAAGACAACTAAAGGTTCCATGCCAGACTTACAAGTAAATTACAACAGTATGATACTGAAAAAATACTCAATTTGAACATAAAAAAAAACACAAGAATAATAACTCGCTATACTTTCCTTTGGTACGCTTGGTTGAGCCAATAATAAGACGGGGCTGATTCTCAAAACCAATTGTAGATGTAAGCTCAATGTACACTGCTCATAGCCTGGTTTACATGTGACAGGTATTCGCAAACAGTGACCTTACACTCAAAGTCATTTACTCTTGTGCAATCTTACCCCAGAATGCTCTGATACTGTGCATTAACACATCCAGTGCCAGAAATAGGAAGTTAGCAGCCCCATTTGGGACAGGAGTTTGTGGATAGTCACAACCTTTTTTCCAACCTACTTTCACTTTGGAAATGGACGAAGATCTACGTGCATAAATGCTTTTGAGAGTAGAAATGGCAACGCATCACCCTTAAGACTGATTGAAATGTAGGAGGGGAGTTTCTCTATCATGAAAAAAAACTTGCCACTGCACAAATCTGAAGGCATGTCCTTAAGCAGAATTGTTAATTCAATTCAATTGCACATGTAGTATTTTTTTCGAATTTCACAAAGGATTGATTCTCAGTAGTACCTCTGAAAATCTGCAACCGCAGAAGGTTTCAGGCATGTTCTGAAAAATCTTTCTCTATTCAAGAGATCAGATTCACAAAGATTTACTTTGATTTACTCTATTACACCTGGCTAAATGCTGGAAAAAAGTGACCTACCAAATGAAACAATTATTTGAGGACAATTTTCAGTTATCTTCATGTAGGAACAACAGTTAGACCTAGCTGACAAGCATAGCTGGACTTGTAAACTGTCCCTTCCAGACTTACATGTGGTGCAATAGTTAACAAGCATTGGCATAGCCAATAGGTCTCGCTTTTGGGACCTCATAAGTATTTAGTGATGCAGCACAATATCCTTGGTGCAACAACATCAACCGTTGCATGGCTAAACACTTATAAGGTCCCAAAGGCGAGACCTATTGGCTATGCCAATGCTTTTTTTTGTTTCTTTTGATGACCACAGCATTGTGTAGGTTTGTCTCACAGTAATGGAGCTCTGCATTATGCTAATTTGTGTCCGGGGGGACGAGGTGGCTATGCAGTATTAGATGTCCCACAGTGACATGGTGCCCTATGCAGAAATGGAGACTTTCTGTGTCACGGGTCTATGCAGAGATAAAGTCTCTTAGTGGGATAGAGGTTCTATGTAGATTCTGTGTTTTTCAGTGTCATTGTCTCCCTGCTGTAGGTAGTCTCTCAGTGGTATAGGAGCCTATACAGAAGGGAGTTTGTTTTCACAGGGGCTGTGATGGGTCCTAAGTGACATAGGGCACCGTGCCGAAGTGAAGTCTTTCAGTTGTGTGGGGTCAATGCAGTAGATAGTCTCTCAGTGACCTAAAGCCCTGTGCAGAAGTGGTGTTATTTGGTGTCACATGGTTTGTGAAGAAATAATGTCTTTCAGGGAAATAAGTCCCTATGCAGAAGTGGCGTTTTTCACTCTCCGGGGTCTATGCAGTAGACAGTCCCTCAGTAACCTAAGGACCTATGCAGAAACATGTCTGGGTGGGTCACAGGATCTATCCATCTATGTAGTAGCTACACCCTCAGAGACATAGGATCCTATGCAGAACTGAAGTCTTATTCAGAAACATGATGGGCAAGGCAGGAGTGGAATCTTTTAGTTTGGCGGGCCTGTGCAGCAGTTACTCTGTAAGTGGCAAAGGGCTCTATGCAGTATTCAGAGTCTATCAGTTTCACAGGGCACATAGAGTACATATGCACATAGAGTACATAGTGCATAGTGTTACAGGTGAGTGTAGTCATCTTTGGCAGCACAGTTTCCATAGGAGGGCCTACCCACTACTTCTGTTTGGAGTAGTGAATTTGTCCTTGCCTTGTGCCTGTGGTTCAGCTGAGAGAGAAGTTCATAGCGCTTAGAAGCAATGTTTTCCATGATATGCGGCACTAATAGAGGTGTTCTTAATGCTCATTGAAGATAGGGTAGAGAGATACGCTAGCTGGATCGACTGTGGGCTTCACAGAACAAAGTGCTGGCATTGGAGGCGTGGCCAGAGACGGGTGGGCGTGGCCAGACATGCTAGTGGGGCTGGCAAGAGTCTATTAAAGATTTTTCAGTAAAGGTCCGCGGGGAGTGAAATCTAACCTACGTGTACGGGCAGACTGCAGTATTCACATCTTACAGCACCTTACCTCAGAAAGAGGGCTTTGTCTGCAGCACTCTTCATGAATGTAAACACTGTGTGTGCTGCCCCCGGCTGAACAGAGCCTGTCTGTGCTGCCTCTCCACCACTCTCCTGGACAAGGAGCTATGCGCGGGCCTGTGATGGACTTGAAGCCTTTATTCTCATTATAAACTCCTACATTTATTGACTGTGCCAGTGGGGGGCTGTTACAATTGAAAGAAAGCTAAGTAGTCCAGGGATGTGGTCCAAGATCTTAGCTTTATTCTTTAGATAGGATCCACAACAAGTTCAGATTAAGCCTAGATTAATATCCATAGATGCCCCACCAGGAGCAGCCTCCCTGCTGCTCAGCCCATCTCACCAACTGATCTTTCCTTCCACTCAAACACACTCAACATTCCGATGACATCACACAGACTGAGCAGCAAGGCAAGGACAGCAACAGAGAGTAGATGCATTATAAACTTCCTAGATTACAACACATCACCCCCCCATCAAATTAGTGAAAATATGAACATGCAAAAACAATGTACTTTTGTGCAAATCGTGGAGAAAGTAAAATGCAATAACAATGTACTTTCCTGCAATATATGAAGATAGTAAAATGCAAGAACAATGTACATTTATGCAACAAGACTAAATAATTAAATTATGCGAATGATAGAAAGACACACATACCCAAAAAAACCAATGAGCTTCAAGAATAAAACAAAACTTCAAGACGTAACACTAAAGGGTAATTTTGCAACCCCTAACAACAGAATGATACAAATACTCTTGTGTGCACCCGTAACGCACAGTCCAACACCTCACACGAGGTAACAAGCAATTCAGAGGGTAAAACCAAACAAGCAGAGAAGCTACTAAAAAGGTAGACCTCTCATGTGCGGACCTGTAACGCACAATCCAACACCTCACACGAGGTAACAACCAATTCAGAGGGTATAACCAACCAGACAAGTCAGAGAAGCTTCTAAAGAAGGAGTCTTCTCATGTGCGCACCCGTAACACACAGTCCAACACCTCACACGAGGTAACAACCAATTCAGAGGGTAAAACCAAAACAGTGAAATCAGAGAAGCTTCAAAAGAAGAGATCTTCTCATGTGCGCACCCATAACGCACAGACCGACACCTCACACGAGGCAACCACCAACACATGAGTAAAACCAGACAGGTACAACTGAGAAGCCTAAAACAAAGGTCTTCTTACGTGCGCACCCTCAACGCACAGACCAACACCTCACACGAGGTAACCACTAACTAAATGGTAAAAACCAGACAGGTAAAACTGAGAAGTCTCAAGATCAAGAGTCTTCTAACGTGCGTACTCGTGACACACAGACCAACACCTTGCACAAGGCAAAGTTTATATAAAAACATACATTAACAAGACTAAAGACACACAAAACCAAAGACACAATACTCTCTTTCTCCCTCTTTTCATACAAACACACACAAAAACAACCGTCATGAACACCATCTCCCAGGACTGGAAACACGAAACACCTCCCCTACAACACCCCTTTACGCACTACAGTGCAGCTACACCCGCAGGACTTAGAAGGTGACACAAAGAGAAAGTGACACAAACACTCTCCTCTTCTGCAAAAACCCAGGACTTAGGACATACGTAATCTCTCACCAACACATACCTAACACCATATACTGGTGAATATATATCAGACAACGTTCACACATCACCTCAAATATTCTAGAAAGAGCATGGAAATCAAAACGAAATACAAGGATGGCCTTAAACATTACAGCACAAGCTCAGACATCACATTGAAGAAATAACCAAACAGTCACGTGACCGGTGAGCGACTTCTCACCCGAGGCTCACAGGTGTCTTTAGACAGCAATACCAAAAGAAAATTCCTCCTTGTGACTTTTGCGTTCTCGCAAAAATAAAAACTTTCCAGTTGGCTGCCTTCTTAGCTCTGGACTTGTAACATTCCTTCTTTAAGTCTAAGTCAGAGTTTTACAACAAGAGTTAACAAAGAAATCTTCCCTGCTACTCCGTGTCTCGCCGCTCCATTTCTTGCGATACTGCGTAACTCCGCTCCACTGAATGCGCTTCACGGGAAAGTCCCCTCTCTTACAATCGGCCATGAATCCCAAAATGGTGGCACGTAGGTGACGGCGCGCCGGATGGCTCACGGCTCGTCGTCGCATGCAGGCTATGCGCTCATCGAAGTGGATCCATGGCAACCTCCCCGCTGACCAGCTCACAGGTACTTCTGCGCGCGCTACCCAGGCACGAGCGACGCTTTCAAAACCCAACGTAACAGTCAACCGCAATTAATATGACGCTTGAAAAATGCTTAAGATAGCCTTATAAAAATACCTCCACTGTTCAATAAATCCAGCACTGCTGGTTCCTCCGTCTAAACACAGTTCAGATGTGCATCCAACACATCCAAATTACCACGAGAAATGTACCTCGAGCAGCGGCACATCGGCTCTCTCCTCCAAGCCCCACCCGTGACACAAGGAAGGTGCGGGGAAACGATCATGCGCCAGACCGCCCAGACCAAGGCTTTAAAGTCCAAACTTGGCGCTTACTTCCACACGCAGGCAATTTACAGCTAAACGCCCACAGCGCCTCTCTTGGTGTTTAATCTAAATTAAGCTTGAGTCTCAGGCCAAAGGTATCCTCAGATGTCAGGATGTCCAGTGTCCTGCCCTTCCACAGCAGGTTACAGCAGGCCAATACAGAGACAATGTAGCAGGAACTGGCACCTTGAGTTGTGGGCGACCGTTGACAGGGTCACTGGTGGGGCATTAGGGGCGCCAAGTTCCTTCAAATCCAGAAGATTAACTTACTGAAAATTCAGTTTTAATAGTCCAAACAGCACACAGGTTCATGAGAAATCATTTCTCCTTCACTTTTAAAAGTCCAATCAGCACGCAGGTTCTTCTAACTCGTCGCCAGTGTTACAATTAAAAGAAAGCTAAGTAGTCCAGGGATGTGGTCCAAGATCTTAGCTTTATTCTTTAGATAGGATCCACAACAAGTTCAGATTAAGCCTAGATTAATATCCATAGATGCCCCACCAGGAGCAGCCTCCCTGCTGCTCAGCCCATCTCACCAACTGATCTTTCCTTCCACTCAAACACACTCAACATTCCGATGACATCACACAGACTGAGCAGCAAGGCAAGGACAGCAACAGAGAGTAGATGCATTATAAACTTCCTAGATTACAACAGGGGCGCTATTCGCCAGGGGACATCTGAGTGACCTGCGCTCCACAGTCTCAACATATGCATGGCTGTGATTTAGGGGGAAGAGACTTCTGACAACTTACCTGCTTCCGTGATGTCGAGTCTTGTTCAGTCATCATTCATCCGTGTTCTCACCCAGACTGATATTGTTCGTACTTAACGTATGTTTACTCATGGAAAGGCTGCTGCCACCAAATGTTTACAAATGTGCATTCCATCGTGCTTTATGTCCCGCACAAGCCCCTGCAGTGCCCAGAGTTCACCTGTGGGGGCAGTGTTCTCTGAAGAGTCTCGGATTGGCCTGTAGTTTCTATTCTCCAACAAACTCGCTGCAGATGTTGAGGTGGGTGTTCCAGAAGGGCTGCTGTTGCCATGTTCTTTACGCAGAACCCTGTACTAATGCGACTGTACCCGGAGGAGACAGGATGCTCAAGGAGGTGTCTACAGGTGCTATTTGTAGCTTCGGCGGTACCTGTCCGGCCCTAGTTCTCTAGTGGTTGATAGCAGCTGCTGGCTGTATTCACAGTACAGCCTTCTGGGCTGCTCTGGCTGGCAGTGCTCCTAAGTGAATGCTCACAGGTTCAGAATTCCCTGATACTGGTTATCTCTAGCCGTGTCATGCTGATATTAACACAATTACGGTATTTCTCTCATGAGGTTTATAAACCTTTCAGACCCCATCGCCTTAATTGCTGAAGTCCAGGTTTAGAGCACTGTTTGTAAAGGTCTGGCCTTCGAGACACAATTAACTATAGCCTTACTATCCCCCCACCCCGAGTGGTGCGCGCGCCACAGAGAGCGATCTGTTTTCAATTATCACGTCTGTGTCTGGGCACGATAATTGAAAACAGATGTGGCCTGTGCGGGTAACCGCAAGCAATAGGCTGTGGGCGGAGCAAAGGTGGGACATGCACCCACCTTTGCCCAATTGCGTGCTGTCTTTCTTAGAAAGACGCACGCAAAGCCCAATAGCCTGTAACAAAAGCTGACCACACGCACAAGCGTGTGGTGAGCTTTCTGAAGCCCCTTACATAAAGTCGAGCAGAGCAGCGCATGCGCGCTGTGCTAGGCTCAACTTAAAAATGATACCTAAATGTTTATCCAATATTTATGATGCTGTTATATTTGTTACTTTCATATAGGTTTCAAGCTGTCAGAAGGTGGCATCATAGCGGAGGGATGTGCACATGCACACATGTGTGTGCACATGTTTGTGCCAGGTAGGGGGAGAGGTGGGGCAGGGCTTACCCTGTGCATGTACAGAATAAATGCTAAAGCAGGCTCTGCTGCCAGAATATGCCTGGCATACTGATAGGTCTTTCACTGTGGCCCTCTCTGCATTTCTTTCAATAGAGAAACAGAACGGCCTAAAGTTAATCTTTCTATATGGACATTGTCATTATATGTTAAACAAACAAAGAGTACATTTTATACTTTTTGTCAGTTTCTGTGGCAGTTGTGTTTAAAATTCCTATAAAAGGTCTATCAAGGTACATTTCCTTTATTCAGGTCCATACATCTAAATAAAGTGACATCTTTTAATATCCAATATAATTGATAATACTTTCTGCTGGAGATAGTGCCAGTTCTGCTCTTCTGGCACTCTATGGTACTGCAGTCCCTAGGAGCCAGGGGATAACTGGCGGAAAAAAAGAGTTGTTGATCATGGTGCTTCTTCTGTCTCACTCGGTCGGAAATCCGGTCTTATTTGAAAACTAAGAGGCACTGGGAAAAGCCCTGTCTCTCCTTGGTTGGGTGACATAAAGCCTCATCATTGCTCCAGCAATTCAGGAAAGACATTGATGGTGCGCGATGGTGCTCTTCCGTTTGTAGGGGTGCATCATAATCATGAATAGTCTGCACCTACATTTATTCTTTTGTTGTGTTAACATTTGGTTATTAGAATGTACTTGCCAATAACATGTGAAAGAGAAATGATAGAATTAATTTGTGCCATGTAAAGAAACAATGTGGTAGTTGTGTTTTGAACAATCTAACCCATAGCATTTGTTTGCAATTGATTAACGAAGTTTACTCCTTTACAATGTAATGCATAGATTTAAACGTGCACATTAAAGTTGCAAGTGGATGTGGTTAATTGAGTTTTAACGTGTAGGATATCATAGGCTGCTCAGAATGATTTGCGCATTTGATGTGTTTATGTAACATGATGGTTTAGAAATGCTTGAATAAAATGTTCATTTATGTGTAATTCGTAGGGCATATGTGCTTCACTCTTATGTTGGCCGATTTCCGTAGGCCTGAAGGGTATTCTCCTTGACTGCTCTCATGGAGGGGGAAAACTGAATTTCATGTGCATGCTGGATTTGTTCTGTTCTCACGTTTCTGTTGCAGGTGGAGAAAGTGGTCTTTGTTAGTTAAAATAGTTAGGCTTGGAGAGGAGAGGATACTTTTATTGCAAAGAATGTTGATAATTGGGAGAAGGTGTTCTTTCTCACTGAAGGAGGCCTGGGAATCAAGGTCATCAAGCCAGGAGCTGGGAGTATCGAAACTAAATGGAAAACCACCTATGAGAAGTGCCCAGCAGGATGAAGTGATTCAGATGCAAGCTGTGGGCATGTTCTCTCCTTTTTGTGTTTTGAATTAGGGACAGTGCCCCAGGGGTTGAGTCAGGAGAAGAGGTGAGGAGATCGATGGAGAGGGAAGGAGCATCACAGAACTAGCTCTGTAGCTTTGGCTACTTGACCCACACAACGTGAGCGCACTTCTTAGGAAGTCTTCATGTGATGACACCTTTTCCTGATCTTGCCTGGGGAATGCTAAGTAGGGATGTCACAGTAGTAGTAGTGTAGGGACAGACACATGCTTTTCACTTACCAACTTCAAATGAAGACTGATCTTGATGTAGGGGCAATCATTGTCTGCGTTCTAATTCTGGAGTTTGTCATCGTTTTCATGCTCCAGCGTTTCAACCTTCCTAGTAGGTTTCGATTTTTATTAGTTCCAATGTATTTCTACAACCTCGTCTTGAGGTGTCTGTATGTCCAGGTATTTTTGGCTTTGTAATAAACCCACTAACTTGAAATTCGGAGTCTGTGATTCTTCATAATCAGGTACCTTTAGAGCTGGTAGTTGCCTTAATGAGTTAGTTCTCCCCTCTACACTTCTCAGCAGGTAATAACGGTCCATTGACCAAGGGTTCCAGAGTAAATTGGATGAGAGGAATCTGGCTCTATCAACCTCAAGGCATGGATGTTCAACCAATAGGAGAACAGGCAGCACTATCCGACAGCGCCTCGAGACCCTCACGGGTGAAGCAGTCACGTTCTACGTATCCTGATCGATTAATTGATTGATTGGCATATACAGAGTGCTCCCTGTTTGCCTACGGACATGCTGGGCATTACTCTGACCCCCTCTTTAGTCTGTCCCCTTTACACAGGCCTCCTGACAGAGAATGTGAGGAGGATTACTAAAATGGAGTATCCCAAGGACTTTTGTAGACTTGGTTACTGGTTTCTGTAACCCTTGGTTTGTCCCAAACAGCTGCGCATCGTACTCTAAATCAACCATAAATCCACATAAAGACAGTATTAAGCAAAGCATTTCCCAAAACCCCTCATATACTATGTGAGTTTAAAACATAGTATTTTCTACGACAAAATATTTTTGGTGCAGAAAAAAATTAAAGCATCATGTTCTTATACACTCTTCTGTCACACACGCTCCGCGGATCGTCCAAACACACCAGTGGACAATGCACAGGAGAATATGCAGGGCTGCAGGACTACATCTCTAAGTCCTCCATTTTATGGAAACCTAAATAAGAAAATAGCAACTTTTGCCAATCCGCCCCAAAGCTTTTTGACCAAGTGACTCTTGCCAGCGTTTCTCCTTTCAGAAGGCGGGGCATACACAGGTTTTAACCTGAAGCTTACAGCACAGTTCCGAGGGGCATCATATGAACGTCAAGGGTGACAACATTACCATTAATTGCATCTGTTTTTAAATATTAGCTGAGGTGGGGAAGAGTGCTTGGACGAGACACTGCATGCCGGAGTCACCCCGAGCAGCTGGCAACACCTGCTGGAGTTCCCATCATTAATCTGCTATCAAGGATAATTGATTCTATTTACTTTAGTGCGAGGGCTCCTCGTCCATCAACATTTCGGCAAACGGCTCAGTCATTCTGAAAGCTATTTCCCCCTCAAAAACTCCAATGCATTTGAGACAGAGCGCCATTAACTGTTCACTTTCCAGCTGGTCTCTGGAGAACACGTGTCCTACTTTCAGAACCCCACCTGAATGCCCGCGCTCTCAATCATAATGAGGAAAACGCGCTGCTGTGAATACATTACTGACTGGGAGGCCTTACATGTGCCTTTGAAGTAACCAGGCGCGTGCAGTGTCCACGTCTCTTCCCACCTCCGTCCACGAGACGCCACGCAGTCAACGTGGGCTGGCAGGGGGCCGCCTTGTCAAGGGGTTTAACCTTGAGCAGAGGTGCCCCCATCGACTACAAAGTCCTCTAAATCAATGGACTTGTCCAAAAACTCATCACCACCTCATCGGCAAAATTAAATGGAACAGGAATGCCACAGTGAATTGACAATCCTCGCCTTAAAGAATAACAAAGTCCAAAAAGCAGGGCAAAGCCTTTCCAGGCCGCTCTTTGTAGGCACAGTATCAATGCCCAGGAAAATCAAATATGAAATGCCCAGTTCAAAAATCCGCAGCTGGAGAATTCTCGGAATTATCAAGGAAGGGCAAATACTGTGGGCAAAAAAATAATTATATAAATAAAAAAGGAACGACAGTACTAATGCTAATAACAGTAGAAAAACTAAATAATGTTAAATCTGATAATGCTATTGATTTTATACCGCATTTACTATGGCAGGCTGTGCCATGCTGTTTAACTCTAAAATAACACTTATTAGCAGGGACTTGACTAGCACTAGTGCAGCAGGTGCAGTGGCGTATGAGAGGCCATCTTGACGCCAAGTATAGCTGTTTTGGCTACTAAACCCTCGGGTAGGGCCTGTTTCCGTGCTTCATTAGGGCCTGTGGCACAGTTGTTTTGTCACTCATACTATAGCGGAATCATTTGCCCATCCTTGCCACAATCTTCACTGAAGATTCTCACATAGGCGTGCATAGTGTGCCGATGTGCAGAGAAGGGCTGATTCGGTAAACATCATGTAATGTCGCATGGCAAACAGACCTGATTGTGACGACAATGAATCCGGCGGCCTTTTCTATTGGTATCTATCCTCATGACGTTCTCAACTTGCACCAATCGACTGCAGAATAAAGAACACGTATTGACCTATGTTTGGAGGGCCTGGAGGCAACGTTAAGAGGGTGGCAACTACTAAATAATTGGCGGAAGGAGGACAATTGCCATAAAACAGAACAATGTGTAGAGTTTGTGCACACATATACATACATACGTACGCATTTCAAGTGAATGGCTTTTACTGGAAAATGAATCTATGTGCTTTACATCAGGGCTAAATGTTCTCATGCCAAACGTTCTACAATATAGTGGTTCACAGGGGGTCACAGACTCTTTTGGGGCTAATATATTGTATCTGTTACCGCTGACTGATAAGTTCAGAGGCTGGTTTTTAAAATTTAAGGAAGATGGCAAGCACGCATCGCATACATATAGGTTTTACTAAAGCTCTGTGCATAATGCAGGTGGATGTCTCTCTCTGCTTACTCTGCACTGTTAATGCATAGTACAGCAAGGGCCACTGGAATTAAGTAAATTCATGGTCACTGGATTTGCTGAGTAATTAGGGAAGTGTGTCACTTGCAGTACAACCAGTGGTCGAAGTGGGGGGGAAAAAAGTAGGAAAACTGTGGGCGGAGAATGACGATTCTCCAATTATTGTGCAGAGAGAATCTTGATTTCATTAAAGACAAACGGAGGCTAACATTATGCAAAATACTTTTATTTGCTGCCCAAAACATGCAGCCCTTTAAAGAATGTAACTACATCATAATAAATAGAACATTGACAAAATGACGAGTAGACAGCGTAGGCTCTCATCTTCCTCGTGGACTGCGATGACACAGCTGAACAACTTGAAAACTTCAGAAAATCCACTTAGTCTTTAATGGGCGGGAATAACCCGAGGATTAAATTAGTGGGCGGAGTCAGAGGTGTGGCCAGAATGCGCAAAACATCGCAATTTTTTGTATGTGCTAGGCATTTTACTGACCAGTTAAAGCTTATTATGTTATTTTATACAACCAATGGATTTACATGATTAATTAATGTTTAATAGGAGTTATTGACATTAAAATACATCCACAAAGTGGGATATGTTCCAATCACAGAATGTCCTAAATACACTTAAAAGTGGAAGCACAAGACATTTGTCTCCGAGCCGTGCAGTTTGTCATCAGAGCTTCTCCCTTTTCCCACAAGAGCAGTTAAAAAATGAATGGCAAGAAATCCTAGTTGGAAATCTTCTCTATATAATTATGGCTCTGCCATATTTGTGATATAACTCAACATCTGCTGCATAATCTGACAATTTTAATTAATAAATTGTTTGTAGCTCAAACGGATCAAAAGTTTAAAAACAATAAAATATTTTTATTGAATTTTCATCCATAAACCAGCACAGTATGTAGCAAATATGATTACAATTGGTACACAAGCAGGCTGTCCCCATATCTGAAAAAAAGGAGGGAACACAACTGTACAATTCTTGTTGCTAAAGGTCATATGTTATCGTTCATCCAGTGCTGTACAGCTCCTGCTACATTGGGATATGGAAGAACAATATCCGAAAACTTATCCAACTAATTGAACTGTAAACTAACACCCCCCCACTCCCCTCGGGTCACCTGGGTATACACCACCCATTGGCTACATACCTCAAAGTTATTGTTAGTACCAGTTGCTGTATCCTGCCTGTGGGCCTACTAGCCCACGATAATCTATACACTGTCTCTGTCCTCCGAGCCCTGGCAAGCAGTCTGTGCTCCTCCTGTGGCATGTACAGGGGAACCTTCCTTCTCCTCCTCTAACGGGACCTCCGATATTATACCCTGCCATGCTCTTGCATTGTCTTCGAACTTTTCGTCCCTCCGGACTTTGCGCTTGCAAATTAATTCAGCTATAGCCCATACCTCTAGGTCTTTAGTCCAGTTTTTCATTGTGGGTGGCTGTGCGCTCATCCAGCTAATTTCTATCCGTCTCTTTGCCAACACTAGCCCCAGCTGTAGAAATCGCCTCGTAAGTTTTTTGCTCTTGGGCCGTGGTATAAGTCCCAGGAGTACCTGCTGGCTGGAGTGCTGAATCGACCAGCCCGTTAATTGATTCAAGTGGTCTAAAACCACCCCCCAGAATGGGGTCACCCTTGGGTAGTCCCAGGTCATGTGTAGGAACTTAGCGTCGTTAGAGCCGCACTTGGGGCATTGAGAAGACCAGTCCGGGTAGATTTTATGCAGTGTAGGTGGAGTTCAGTATAGTTGATGAACTATAATGAATTGAGTAAGCCTAAATCTTACATTCAAGCTAATGTGTTTAACCTCTGCGTGTACCCTTTCCCACTCTGCTTCTGTCAGGGGCTCTTCGAGTAAACCGTCCCATCTGCCCTGTACTGGTAGTGGCTCTACAGCGAGGTTCTCCCTCAACGCCTGGTATGTATGTGACACCAGTCTACGGCCCCCAGCCATCGTGACGAGTGTCCTGAGAGTCGCCGTTATGGGTGGCTCTTCGGGGAATGATGGCTATATCTCCCGCGCCGTCGCCGAGATCTTGGCATACTGGATGTATTGGCCTCGACCTAGATCAAACGTTGATTCAGCTTCCTCTCTTGTGAGGAAACCTTGACCCAGATGTAAGTCTCCCATAGCGGCACATCCTCCCGTTGTCCACCGAGTAATGGACATATGGTGGCTTATTTTCTTGAACGGTGCCGCCGCCCATAACGGGGCCTCCGGTGCTCTCTTCACTACTGTTTGTACCGCGTATTCCCATATAGTGGCCACCTGCCTAATAATGTAGGGGAGGTGCGCTGGGACCCTCGATCCCATCATGAGGTGCTCTGGGAGAGGGGTCTCCCCATAGGTACCCTCCAACAGACGCCTCTCCCAATTGTCATTTTCGTCCAGCCAGTGTGTTGCATGTTGTAGTTGTGTCGCTATGTAGTAGTGTGTAAATCTAGGTATCTCTAGCCCCCCTGCTCCCATGTTCTCTGCAAAGTATTTAACTTCACTCTTTTCTGTTTGGATACCCACAAGAGGTCCACCAACAGTCGATCCAGCCGTTTGAAGTGCACCCATGGGATACGATAAAGAGAACTCGGCAGGACATAGAGGCATTGTGGAAGAACCACCATTTTTATCAGGGCAATCCGCCCCATCAGTGATAGTGGAAGGTCCCGCCAGAACCTAATGGAGTTTTGAACCCCATCTATGCATCTCCCCACATTGTGTTGATGGAATGCGTCTTGCGTATGTGCCAGCTGGACCCCGAGGTATCAGACAGAGTCACGAAACCAGCTCATTCCCACTGCCGGCAGAGCGTCTATTGCTGCACCCCATAGGGAAAAGTTTAGACTTACCCGGGTTAAGACAGAGTCTGGAGATCGCACCGAAACAGGTAAGTTCCTGAAGAAGCTCCGGAACCGCTGTTGCAGGGTGTCTGAGATATACAATGGTGTAGTCGGCATACGTAGACACAACATGCACCGACGTACCCAGTCGAACTCCCCGGCCCTCCATTGGTCGTCTAAGGACAATCACCAACGGCTCCATCACTAGAGCGAAAAGGAGTGGTGACAGGGGGCAACCCTGTCGCGTACCCTGCTGGAGCACCAACGTATCCGACACCTGGTTTCCGGAGACAGATTCGAGCCATAGGATTACAATAAAGCAGCCTCAACCACCTTATGTAGTCGTCTCCCAGTCCCATCCGGGCGAGAATCCGCCACATATACTCCCACTCAACAGTATCAAAAGCCTGACGAATATCCTGAAGACACAAAAACCAGTCAGACTGCTCAAGATCAGGCGCATGCCACAGGTGTGCAAATCTACGCAGATTGTGAGTGGTATTTCGAGTCGGGATAAACCCAGATTGGCACGGTGTACCAACTGGGTCATATATGGCAAGAGTCTGGCCGCCAGCACACCTTCACGTCTATATTTAAAAGCGATATGGGCCAGTAGGAGCCCGGGGAGTGGGAATCCCTGTCTGGTTTAAGAATCATGGAGACCAACACCTCCATCATAGATTTAGGAAGGGTCCCCTTCTCCAGGGCCTCTGTGTACACCGCAAGAAGTCAGTCCACCAGCTCAGCGGCAAAGGTCTTGTAAAACTCAGCCGGAAGACCGTCACTTCCGGGACATTTTCCATTTTGCACTCGTCATATATGCGTCAGTAGTTCTTCCCTAGTAGGAGGTGCCCCCAGGGCCTCTGCCACATCTTTACTGAGTGTAGGAAACTCTATATCTTTAAAAAAAAGTCTTGAAATGCGAGAGGTTTGTCATGGAGTACCGACAAACACGTGTGTTTCAGGTGAGTTGCAAATGCTCGAATAAACGCCTCATGTGTGTGTAGCAACACTCCGTCCCTGTCCCGAAGCTGTAATACCGGAGCGTGTTCCGTCTCCGTCCTAATTAGTCGAGCCAGTAGAGCTCCGGATCGGTCCCCTTCTGCGTGTAGTCTCTGCCTATAGGTGGTGTATTTGTACTTCTCAAGGCGGGACCAGGGATTAAGTAGCTCTCCCCGAACCCTCCCCCACTCCTCTCTATGCTCTGGGGTCCGATGCAGCGTGTCCTCCAGGGTCTTCAGATGCTTCTCTAGCGAATCTATATCAGCTATGAGCTGTCGATGCACTCAATAGGCCGTCTTCATACAGACCCCCCCTTAATGACAACCTTCATGGCCTCCCATTCCGTAGACCTCGTGTCAGTGGACCCCCAATTCTCCTCAAAATAATATCGGAGAGCCTCTCTTACTGCCTGTACAAAGGGAGGATCTAACAGGGCCTCAGCACGAAGGTGCCACAGAGGAACAGGTGATATTCCCGACCTGGAGCTCAAGGTTAACAGTAAGGGTGTGTGATCCGACAGATATCATGGCAAATAGACGACGGCCTTTGTCGCTGCCACAAGGCCGGCCGCGAGACAACAGTTATCAATCCTAGAGAAGGTGTTGGCTGCCGGAGTGAAACAGGAGAACTCCTTTTTAGCAGGGTTGCGTACTCTCCATATATCTCGGAGCTGCAGGCCTTGTAGTGCGCCTCGAACGGATTCCACCATTCGGGGTTTAGTACTGTCCCTGGGAGGCTCCCTATCTAAAGACTCATCTAATACACAGTTAAAGTCGCCCATTAGAAGTATCTCAGCTCCCATGAACAGTGTTGCGGCCTTCAGTACCTCCAGGTATAAATCGGGGCAGTCTATGTTTGGTGCATACACATTTATGATACAGAGTTCTTTACCTTCCCACCTCCTGAACAGAATAACTTAGCGCCCTTCAGGGTCCAGTACATGATGGAGATGCTGGAACGGCACTCCCGATGCCACCCACACCATCGCCACCCATGCAAAGCCAGAGTAGGATGTGGCATATATTTGCCCCCTCCACCTCTTGTGTAAGCATTTAATGGTATCTCCCCATATGTGCGTCTCCTGGAGGCCTGCAACCGCAACCGCAACCCTGTATTGTCGTAGAAGAGCATGAACCCTGCGACGTTTGACTATATTTGCCAACCCTCGGGCATTCCAACTGAGCAACTTCAATACTTGCACCGTCACGGCAAAGTGATGGTATGGTCGGGGCGCCCATCCCTCTCCGCCCCGGGTTCCCTCCTTTTTTCAACCAGCACTGGTGTGGTTTGGTGTAATTCTGTGTGATGCTGTAGATTCCCAAACAACAAATCAAACGTAGAAAAACAAGAACTTGAAAAACCCTTCCCCCGGGCAGCCATGTGAATAAGCAAATACAGTTCCATATAAGCCATCATATATACCGCCCCAAACCCCTCCCCCTTAACCAGAACAGGTAATGCTGTGCAAGAGTGTTACCCTGGTGCGAGATTGCTCTCAAGCTTCCCCGGCGAACTGAGGCTCTGTTGGGGGCTTTGCTGCTCCACAGGCAGCCCGCTGCCACTATAGTTCCATCACTTAACAAGACCTTCGACCTTTACAATGTCCAGACCAAAAGAAACATCCCCAGACCGGGAAAGAAGAAGGCGGACCCCAATAATACAATAGTCTCTGGCAATTTCCCTCTACTCTTACTATGCCTCCCACCGACTTTTCCCTCCCGAAAAACAGGTCCTGCTCATATGCCTCAGCTCAGTTCAGGCTCCCACTGATGTAGCTCAACAAAATAACAGATACTTTACAGTTCATGGAGATCCTTCTCTCACTCCACCGCAGCCGCCCCTGCCTGGTACAAATTCTGGTGTCGCCTCCACGGAATCCGGGACGATCTCCGTGTCCGAGGCCTGCAACGTGCCATCCCGCTGTACAATGATCCGGCCCAGGCTCATTGTTCTCCCTTTGGGCTTTTGGTTCTGAAGCTGCCGCCAACTTCTCACAGGTGATCTTGGGTTGGTGGAGCCCGCAGTGCCCATTGAGGAAACCAGTCTTCTTCCTTCCGGAGCTTTAGTGTCCAAACAGTCCCTTGCCTCCCCCCCCCCCGAGAAAGAAATCAAGACCCGGCCCTCACTCTCCACCCGCAGCTTCGCCGGGAACATGAGACTGTAATTAAAACAGGTCTCTAAGTCGTCGCTTGATGTAAATGAAGGACTTTCTTTGCTCTTGAACCCTTTGTGTGTAATCTGGATAGATTGCGATGGAGTGACCTTCAAAAAAAAAAGCGCCGCCCGCCACATGAAAGTTGAAGCAGGAGATCTCTGTCTCTAAAGTTAAACAGTTTAGCGATAATGGCCCGAGGAGGGGCTCTGGGTCGCGGGGGGGCCACCAGCGCTCTTTTGCCCTTTCCACACTAAAGAATTTCGACAGTTGCTTGGGTGCCATTTCGTGGGTGATCCAGTTCTCCAAAAAGAGATCTGCGGCATCCTCCTCCGCCCTCTCCGGAAATCCCACAAATCTCAGGTTCCCTCTTATTGAGCGGCCTTCAGAGTCCTCGGCTAGATTGTCGAGCCTAATCACCTGCCTTTTCAGCTCCACCACCGTGGCACAGAGACTCTTGACCTCGGTCTTCAGGGTCTCCGAGTCCTTTTCTGTGACCGTCACGCGGTCCGAGACCTTGCGTAAATCGCAGCGCCAACAAGTTAACATCAATGGCCACGGCGTCGATTTTCCGGATCATGTCATCCCTTGTCGCCTGCACAGCGCGAATCACGTCCATAAGGGTCGGAGACTCTTCTCCCGCACCCTCCGGTGCCGCCTCCTCCGATACCCTGCCATCACCTCGATCGTCCGGGCCGTGTGAGACAGGTGGGGCACAGTTCAGTATTTTGTTAGCTTGGGATTTTGGTGGTTTATCTTTGCCCATTTTGTCTGACCGCCTGGCAGATACATCTATCGTTCATCACAAAGCCCTGTCTGACTTCCAGCCCAGCCGCCGAGGTACAGGATGAGTGCTCAAGATCGTTGCGGGGGGGGGGGGGACACACTAATGGAATCCGCTCCTTCTGGCAGAGTAATTACAAACCTCCAAGTCTGGTCCCACTGTGCATCGTCCTCCACCACAGGAGCCTTGTGGGGCAACAAAATCACAGGCTCTGATGGGCCGTCCAGGCGTCCCCTAGCCCCCCACAATCGTTATCCAGGGCTCCGAGGCAGCTGCGCAGCGAAGGGTCCCACGGCCCGACCAGCCGTCAGCGACCGGCAAGGGTCAGCACCTGAGCCGGTGTGAAGCCGAGGGCGTGATCTCCCCTTGGTGCCTTGATGCAGGAGTTCCACGGCTGTGACAGTCCGTCTCTAGAGCCTTCTCAAAATGGCAGCAGCGATTTCTCCCGACCCGGCCACTCGGTCTAAGGGCTGCATCCCGGGGCTCAAATCTCCTCCCGTTCGCTGCCGAAGGTCCTCCAGAAGTTACCACTTCGAGTCAACGGCTCGTAGGGGTCAGGATTCCACAGGATTTTATTGCAAATAGGAGCCGCCTGCCGGAGCTCACTGAAAGCACATCTACGCGGCCATGATAGCAAGCCAAATGGATTAAAAGTTACTAAACAATCACCCTCGACTCAACGCTCTCCATGACCAAGCAAGTCAACACCGTCTCATCCTCCTGTTTCAACATCCTCCGCATGCTCCACAAGATCTACAGGTGGATCCCCACCGTCACAAGAAGAACGGTCCCCCAGGCCCTCGTCAGCAGCAGGATGGACTACGGAAACACACTCTATGCGGGAGACCCGGCCAAACTGCTGAAACGAATGCAACTCATACAGAACGCCTCCGCCCGCCTGATCCTCGCCATCCCGCCACACAGCCACATCACACCCCACCTGAGAGACCTGCCCTGGCTGCCCGTCAACAAGGGGAACACCTTCAAACTCCTCACCCACGCACACAAGGCACTCCATGACACCGGACCAGCATACCTTAACAGACGACTCACCTTCTACACCCCGAACCGCCAGCTCCACTCCGCCACCCGCGCCCTCGCTACCGTCCCCCGCATCCGAAGAGCGACCTCCGGCGGCAGATCGTTCTCCCACCGCGCCACCAAGACCTGGAACACCCTCCCCATCCTCCTACGGCAGACCCATGACCTACTAACCTTCAGGAGGCTAATCAAGACCTGGCTATTCGTGCATTAGCAGCCCCAACCCTCCCCCCAGCGCCTTGAGACCCTCACGAGTAAGTAGTGCACTCTACAAATTTCCTGATTGATTGATTGATTAAACAATGTGACTTGTGTTGCTGCGAAGTGGACGGCCCTTTGCAAAGGTTGACTGATCACCTTTCTCAATGCTGCATTTGCAGTTACACTGGTACTAAAAAGGCAAAATCTTTCCAGAGACTGTTAGCATGTGTAAAAATGTCAAAATAATAAAGTATCCGAAAATATACTGCATTACACCGGATTCGAGTCTCGGTAATGACGCCCATCATCCTGTGATTCTAGGCAAATAACTTAATCTCCCCGTGCCTAACAAAAATGAATGTGTCCTCATGTAACGCAACTGGTGCTCATGTAAAGCGCTCTGATACCTGATACCTTCGGGTCAACTTCGCGCTATATAAAACTCTGGAAAAAAAAGGATCCTTTACAAACGTGAACTGATCGTCATTCAATCTGTGGGATGCTGCATTAAGGCAATAAAGGATTGCTAAGATAGCGATAACTTTTTCAAATGCTGAAATGAAGAGGGGAGTTTGTCTGCAGTAGGCAACACAAATCGTTCATGTTTAAATGGAATTCAGACAGAATTGTAACAAGCATTGGCATAGCCAATAGGTCTCGCCTTTGGGACCTTATAAGTGTCTAGCCATGCAACAGTTTATGTTGTTACACCAAGGATATTGTGCTGCATAACTAAATACTTATAAGGTCCCAAAAGCGAGACCTATTGGCTATGCCAATGCTTGTTATTGTATTGTTTTCAGCAAACATATACACACCATCTTTAAAAGGTGACATTTTTGCTATCAATTACTTTTAAAATTTCAATGACTATTGCATAGGTTTGAAAAAAAGAAAACAAATATATCAAACAATAATTAGATGAATACAATTATTGTAGACTTGCCAAGCCCAGGCATATTGGATATGCGGGTGCTGGTTAAATATATTCTGAAATAGGGGGAGTTGAGTCCTTGAATCCCTCCCAGCCTTATCCTAGATTCCAGCTGAAAATAGCACGACGTGCGTCAAGGGCTGCTTTTTAGCTTGCCTGTTACTAAACCCAAGAGCCCACTAGCATTGATGTCAAGTTCTCAAGAAAGTCGAGATACGTTGCGCGCTTTTAATCATTAGAGCCATTCTGCACCCCCTCCCCTGGACGAGAGCACATGGCGTGGGAGTACCAGAAACTGCAGACTGCTGATCACGTGATAAGGGGGAGGTAGAGAGCAACGTCTGTACCAAACTAGCACACAAGTATTGGAAAAGTACTGCTTAATGACACATCGGTCTCCTTTGCCAGCGTTTTCCAATGGATGAGAGCAGTTCAAGACTAAAGTGTAGGCAAACCATAGGACGATGGTGGCTTTCGAGGAAGCGCCTTTCTACGGAAGCCTCTAAGCCCCCTGCTTGCGCCCTACTCGAGGTAAAGCACTGGTGTAACTTCCAAGCCATGAACCTCCAGTGTTCCCAAATGCAGAAACATGCTTTCTTTGGCCAACTGCGGCTTCTCTTAAGAGCAGGGCAATCAGCTGGGCTGCAGTTTTTTTTTTAATAATGAAGGTCCATGCCGCACCTTGAAACTTACACTGCAGTTGATAATAAATAAAAACGACGAGAAAGAAACGTGCGCCGTGCGCGCCTCGCGCTAAAGGAGGAGGCAGGAGGGGGAGGGGATACAGGAGGGGGCCTGCGCCTGTTTCCCTTGTGGGAGCAAGCAGGGGCACCATATGTTTGCAAGTTAATTATAAACATATGGTGTCAAAGCTCGCTCCCGCAAGGGAATCGCCAGATGTGCACGCATTGCTATTAAAAGCAATGCAACACGTGCACGTTTTTGGCTGAAAAGGCAAATCGATGGCTAAAGGTCTTTCTCGTATGCAGCGCATGTGCGCTGCGTAGGCGAGACCTAAAAAACGATTCCCCCGTAGAAAGGAAAATATTATGAAAATTTATATTTACACCACATACACTGCTCTCATCGCAGCAATGATTTCAAAAGAGTACTTTTAGTTGGAAATAAACCCAAAGCATTTGAAATACATTTTAAATTCTGGGTTTTATCTAGACACAATATTTAAGCTCTAACTCAGTAACGCGATGACTCAGAACGTGAACTGCAGACAGCGAGCCATAGAAATACAGAGTGCAAGCATCCAACCGCCAGACAATATCCCTACATTTACACAGTTAGCGTATGCTCATGACGTGTTACAGAAAATGAAGCATCCAACCACCAGACAACATCCCTACATTTACACAGTTAGCGCATGCGCATGACGTGTTGCAGAAAATGTGTGACGTGGCTGGGTACTCTGTTCATGATAAGGCCCCTAATGTTTTCAGTCTCAACATTCCTCACAGTGGGGCATGTATAATAATTATATGGCAAATTACTATTCTACATAGATGTATTGAAATAGGAAACGATGCTTTCAAGGGCCGTATAAGAAAAACACAGGTCACACACAAATTTGAATACACGTTTTAAACCATAACCGAAACTAGCAGAGTGAACAAAACGACTCTTTTAAATATGTAAGATTGCTGTCGGGTGAGAACGCATATGATTTACCCAAATGACTTCACAATAGGAGTCAGAAACGACAGTGTAAATAAGATGGTAGTCACTAGCTTCCATGCAGTACCAACTCATGAAGTGTTACGAACAATATTTTTAATAGGGTCTGGTGAATGAGTACAATTTCTTTAGAAATCTATGCATGTTCTCTGGAACTGCAATCCCTATGCAGTGAATGGGCCTATAAATACCAAAAAAACGAAAGAAAAGGTCCACAGATTGAGGTACTTAATTTGGTGTTAATCATTTTATTGCGGAATAATTTGCCCTTCTTTGCCACAATATTCACCGCACCTTCCCACATAGTTGTGCACCCCAGTGTTGCACAGTTCCAGCCTAGGGGCTCTTGGGGGTGGAATATTCTAACTGATCAAAATGCCATTAGGACACAGACAACGATTAAAATTTCTCACATCTCTTGGCAGCTTCCTGCATATTTTTTTTCCAGCTCACGCTCTGAATTACCGCGATACTGTCTGTGCCAGTCAATATATTTATTAATTGTAGGATTACTTAAAATCGTTACAATCTCGCAAATAGTAAAACAGCACAAAATGATTGCTGAGATTTAAAAACATTATTCTAAAATCAACACCCAGAACTGTGCAACCAATTTAATTACCGGTACCTCCCTCCCACTCAGCAATTACTCGCTTTACCATCATTGCAAAAAAAATAAAAAAATATGGCGGGCTGGTCCAACACGCTCATCTTCTCTGTGACTCCCAACTATAAAACCTTTGGCTTGTAGTGCATATCAATTACTTATCAAAATCCAATCTCTAAAATAGTCCCTAATTAAAATCATCCCCAAAAACTGCAAAGCTGATCTGGAGTCTTGGCTGCTTCATAAACCCAGGTGGCCACAATATTACTGGCTAACATATGGCCCCTTACTGGCACTTTCTAGTACTATTATTAACTTAAAGATTTAGCATAATACATAAGCAGCTATTAAAACGAGGTCTGCTGACAAAAAAGAGCCATGCAACAATCATGAGCAGCACTAGTCTACATCTTACATTCCACACATGGCTGGACTATTCTATGGGGATCTTTAGGAACCTGCTTTAACAGGCATGCCATGAACTAACCAATAGTGTAAGTCAAGCAATAATCACAAAGGCAATGTACATTGAAAACAGCAAATTAAAGTAATCTTTCAGTGCAATACAGCTTGACTAATTTCTTGCAGCATCTTGCACAGCAGAGATTTCCAGCTAAGCATCTTGCTTTGCAGGGCGGCTCGATGGAGGCTTGGCCGTCCAATACTTTGATTGTCTGCTTCATGAACCTTAAGAGCCGTGCTGTGAGATGACCGGAGTCGCCTGTCAGACAGGTTTCAAGTACTGCCAGAGCACATGGACAAATGTTTAGCGATCTAAACATTGGCTTGAGCCTAAATCCGCATAGCTCCAAAATAGGACAGGTGCACACAATAGGAGTTAATGAGTCTGCCGCGGCCCGACATATCCGACAGAGCCTATCCGTGCCAATCTTTAATCTGCCGTACCAGTGCGCCTTTAGTGTTATCAATCCAGACTATAGCACATCAGCTGCCTTTTCAACTCGAGCGCCATGGTTGGTTCAAACATGATACGGTGTTGGTAGAGTTGTATAGAGCAAATGCCAAATTTGGAGTAAGATTTATTGCAGATCAATTTCTTCCAGTCCAGCATGCCTGATGGCAGCTTTGCTGGTTTATTCAGTCATTCATTTGTGAGATTGCTCGGAAGGGCACTATTCCAAAGCTCTTCAGCTGCTACATCACGTAATGACAACTCTCAATATGATTTCCATGGAGAGGATCCTTTTCATTATGCAGGCCCATTGCAGGCTTTTAAATTGTCTGCTTGCGCCTCTTTATGCTTAGAGCAGTAGGAGCGGTATCTGGCCTGGGGCATCAGATGTAACTTTGGTAATTTAAACTCTAGACAAAGCTGAGCTCGAGATGTTGCATCTGGTAAGTGAAATATATATATACCACCATGCCATGCCCTGGATGCTATCAGCTAATGAACGAGAGTCTGTCTGAATGCCGCCATTCAATACATCAAAGTCGGGGATAACTTACAATCAATTACTTTACATAATTTGCCTAAATGTGCCACATTTAGTTGTTCTAACAATCTTATGATATAAATATTTATTATCAAGTTAGTATTTTTGATTGACTGTGTCTGGAACATAGTCCAGCTTTCATCAAAACATACACCAAGTTATTTGTAGGAAGAAACCTTTTTTTTGTTTGTTTACATTTTCAATTCACCAATGTCTTAGTTTATGCAGTTTATGGCCAAAAGTGACTATCTTGATTTTATTGGTGTTGATCTTATTACAATATCTGGAGCAATAATAAGCTAGATTATCCAGGAAACTATCTAACCCTACTACAGTTTGATTTAGTAATATAGTATCGTCTGCATATTGCAAAAACGTAATCCTCCATCCAGCTAACTTCACAGGGCCCTGTGAAAAGAAGGGGACTCCACACAGGTAAGTAGATTACACTTTTTTTTAATGAGCAAGTGTATCTGAGCACAAAGCGGCACCAGCCAGCAGCAATGACTCCTTCAACCGTCTCCCAACCGCCCCGTTGGAATCCTCCTACATCACACCCACTTCTTACATCCACGCATTCCACACATGAACCCATCCAGAGGATGCCAACACGGTACAACAGACACACTCGTGGAGAAGTTAAAGCCTCAGGCATTTGCACCAAATAAAGATTGAATAATAAGCGGGTAAAATATTTCTCAGTTTCAAACTTTTATTTGTTGCAATTTTACTAGAAGCAATCCGTTTTGAGGTTAGTTTTATCTTGACCTATGGGTTGGAATACATGCACATTATTGCTCCTACCAACAGGATTTCCAATTCAACCAGTTTTACCCATAGTTTACCTTGGTTTACATTGTTTTATGCGATGGCAAAATCAACAAATGCGGCATGCAATAATCTTCCATTTTCTTTCATTCCTTGGTCTACTCATTGAGTAAACATTTCACTAAATATTTTCCTTCGAGATCCAGGAGTGCTATTCAGCCGTAATTGGGCAGAATGTTATTTGACCCTTTTTATGAATGGGAACCAACAGCTAGCCCTACTAGCTTTCAGGAATTGCATTTGAGGATAAGCATGATCCGTACAGGGGGAAAAGAACAGTAGGCCATTGTAACACTTTTATTTAAAGATGGCCGTCCAGATGTCATGAGGCCAAGCAGCAACATTCTGGTAAAAAGATTTAATAACAGCTTTAAGTTCAGTTATGGTAATTAAACTATGATCATAAGTAAATACTATCAGAAGTGGATTGTTTACATTTTCCATCAGGTGTGCTGGTAATACATTTTCCACATATACGTTGGTAATGTAAGCAGACCACTCAGCCGGAGAGATGTTGATTGAGGCAGATTTTTTTTGATGTGATAAATAGTGATTGATTATTTATAATCCAAAATTTCCTTAAGTAATTCAATTTTCCAGCCTCCTGTAGTGCTATCAACTGTCTCTCTTCATTGTCCTTTTTGAGAGCTCATAGTTTTTTCCTATAAGCTGATATATTTACTTTTAATCCTTCGGTTAGTGACAGATCATCCGGGTTGTGCTTCCTTTTTCTCATTGGTGTGTTAAGGTTACTTTTCAAGTTTCTCATCTCATTATGCAGTGAAACTGGGAGCCAGAAGAGGAAAAATAGGATATTTCCTTTGTCTTCCATCAAGCCCTGCCTCTAACTCTGGATTTCACGAGGGAAGGCAGAAGTGAGAGAGAGACAGAAGCTATGGTTTGGGGTGTTGGTACATTGATAGCAGTAGTGCTTAAACAACATTTATTGTGTCATGATATATAATTGTCTTTAATAGAGCTCTCAGCGTTTCATAATTCTAACATTTTCTAACATACATTCTAATATAGCTTACTGCCAAAGGCTACACCATTTGTTAAATTTCCCCTCCCTGACCTTTAGACACAAGACACATGCAAGGGTCTATAACAGCTAAGAGGGAATTTTGCAACTAATAATGTCCAAGGTAGAAAAGCAACAATTCTATTAGAACATTCCACCCACGCAGGATCAAAACGGAAAGAGAAACATTGTAAGGTTGGAGAAGTAGGCCTTTACCATTCATCATCAACCCTCTACCAGTCCTTTCTCCTCAAAGGAGCGCTGCACATTCCAACACACATTTTTAACTGTGTGCATTTGGGATGCTGCCGCAGTTTTTACAACTAGCATTCTAGGTCACATGCACATTCGTGCAAGGGTGTATGTGTATTATTTTGCTTGTTTTGAATATAACTGAACTATATCCCATGGTTTAGTCAGATTCATATGGCACACATACTCGTTTTTAAATTTTCACTCTGCTAAATGCTATGCTAAGTAGTATTTGTGCAGTAACAATCTACAGGAGGATACCCATAAACCCAGTAGAGACCAGGGTAAATAATGTATAGCATACAACAATGTCTCAAAGGGTCTTGTTTAGTATAATATTTACAAAAAAGCAAAATGAATTGCAACAAACAGGGAAGAAAGGGAAACAGGGAGACAAAGGACCAGGAGACATTATTTGAGGAAATGATTTTTCCATATATTCAGTTTATACGATCAAAATAACAATTACAAAATCACTGTGTTACATTAAATGTCATGTTACCTGTACTAAGCTGTGCACAATTGCTCGTGAGAAGGTGAACCGCGCTGGTGACACGTGAAGGAGTATATACAGCAGGAAAAAGAGGCGCAAGAACACAAAGTGATATATACAGTGTACTCCTAGTGATGCCCTTACATTAGATACATTAAGAACAGAGTTAGTTTCTTGGGCAATCACGAGGGAGGCGCCGTGAATTACGCTGTAGAAGTCGCGGCGTTTCGGCCTTTATACAGTTAAAGGCCGAAACGCCGTAGACTCCCCGTTATCTCATTCTTTGCATTTCCAGGATTTACCCTTTTCTTTGCCCTGTTTGTCCAGAAAAATCAGATGGCATTCTAGTTACTATCTTCAGACAATAAGCCATAGCTGAACAATCCAGAGTTGAGGATCAACGTGTCAGGTGGCTCCTGTTCCTGGGCATTCCCAAACATCGCAGCCAGAGATCTCCACACTTGGATCTCCGACTTCGTAGATGAGCTACGCAACCCCGGCAAACAGCACTCCAGAAAAGCCAACTGGTACGCCACCGCTCTCCAAGAAACCAGGTGCACCTGCAGATGCCTGGAGAAGAACTGGAGAAACACCAGGACAACCGAAAACTACTCCACTTACAAAGACGCCATGATGGACTACCACAACCAAATCAGAACCACCAAGAGGAACTTCAGCCACAACAAAATCCTTGCCAACTCCACCAACTCCAGGGAACTCTTCAGTGTCATTCAGGAATTCACCAACCCACGCAGCGAAGCCGCAGACATCACCCCGTCCCAAGACCTCTGCGACAGGCTTGGAACCTACTGCCACCTCAAGATCAAAACCCTCTACGACAACTCCGTCGACCATCCTCCAGACGCCACAGCCGGCCCCCCCCACCACCCCTCAAAGACACCAGCCAACCCACCATCTCCAACTGGACACCGATCACGACCGAAGACACCGCCTCCACCGTGAAAGGCATCCACTCGGGGGCCCCCACCGACCCTTTCCCCCCTCACATCTACCACAGAGCCGCAGCCGCCATCGCACTCAAACTGCAATGCACCGTCAACACCACCATCAAAACCGGCACCTTCCCAGACGACTGGAAGAGCGCAGAAGTCAGGCCCCTGCTCAAGAAGCCCACAGCGGACCCCACCAACCTCAAGAACTTCCAGCCCATTTCACTCCTCCCCTTCGCAGCCAAAGTTGCAGAGAAAACGGTCAACAACGAACTGACACGATTCATCGAAGAGAACGCCATCCTCGACCCGTCCCAATCCGGATTCTGAAGCAACCACAGCACCGAGACCGCCCTACTTGCTGCCACAGACGACATCCACACCCTTCTGGACCAAGGCCACTCCCCAGCCCTCATCCTACTTGACCTATCAGCGGCCTTCGACACCGTCTCCCACTGCACACTAGTCACCAGACTGCACGATGCCGGCAAACAAGGAAAAGCCCTGGACTGGATCCGATTGTTCCTCACCGGAAGAAGCCAGAGAATCAGACTACCACCCTTCCTCTCAGATCCTACAGAAATCACCTGCGGAGTCCCACAGGGGTCATCACGGAGCCCGACCCTCTTCAACATCTACATGGCCCCCCTCGCAGCCATCGTCTGACAACATGGCCTCAACATTGTATCCTATGCCTATGACACCCAGCTCATCCTCTCCCTCACCCAAGACTCTACCACCACCAAACTCAACTTCCAGAAGGGAATGCAAGATGTCGCAGTCTGGATGACCAACAGCTGTCTTAAACTCAACACCAAGAAGACAGAAGTACTCATCCTTGGAACCAACCCTTCAGCATGGGACAACACCTGGTGGCCTACCGCCCTCGGAAGCCCACCAACCCCCGCAGACCACGCCAAGAACCTCGGCATCGTTCTCGACTCTGCACTCACCATGAACCAACAGGTCAACGCCGTCACATCCAGCTGCTTCAACACCCTCCGCATACTTCGCAAGACCTTCAAATGGATCCCCCCGGAGTCAAGGAAGACAGTCACCCACGCACTCATCACCAGCAGACTGGACTATGGAAACGCAGACTGGATTATGGAAACGCACTCTACGTTGGCATCAACAAGTCCCTACTCCACAAACTCCAGACTATACAGAACACCACCGCCAGATTCATCCTCGGTCTCCCCCGGCACCAACACATCAGCCAACACCTCCGAAAACTCCACTGGCTCCCCGTGCAGAAAAGAGACACCTTCAAAATTCTCACTCACGCCTACGAATTCCTTCACAACAACGGACCCAAATACCGGAATGACAGAATCAACTTCCACGTACCCTAAAGAAACCTCCGATCTTCCAATCTCGCACTGGCAGAAACCCCGCGCATCCACAGAGCCAGATCAGGTGGAAGATCCTTCTCTCACATTGTGGCCAAGACCTGGAAAAAGCTACCGGCAAAAATCAGACGCGCCCCCTTCCTGAACACATTCAGGGAGACCCTCAAGACCTGGCTCTTCGGCTAACAGACGTGCGAATCCCCCCCGCCCCCCCCCCCCCCGCGCCTTGAGACCCTCACGGGTGAGTAGCGCGCTTACAATTCCCCTGACTGATTGATTCTTCAAAGATGGCTGAAGAAGAGGAGTTGAAAATTGGGAAGAAGAAACAACAGAATACCCAAGCATTACCAGGAGCCTGGGAACACAGGAGGATCAAGAAAGAATGCCAGAGGAAGTACCAATATTACATAAGAGACCAGAAGCAGTAGCTACTGAAGATACCAATCATGAAAAGATGCTGCTCCTGGGAGAAACTAATTGCTACAATCTTATATGACTCACCTCCAAAATGGGGTTTTGGCTTCATGCAAACGTGGCAGGATTGATGGATAAGTATCTCAGATAGCCAGGCACCCTAAACCCATACCCGAAAGACTCCTACACTTAGCAAATTAAAGAGCAAGACCCATGGCCTTTACTGCTGATACCTGAAGTGGTAATAATATTTCAACAAGGGAGACCCAAGGATCACTGCAGATCTGAGGTAAGAACTATAACAAAAAAAACATTGGTCCCTAGTAACAAAACGTTTTATGCCAAGAACCAAATGGAGAATCTAATTTATTTTAAGGAGTTTATGAAAAGCGATATCAAGATATATAGCAGCGCAGTGAATACTGGTGCAAAACAAATGTGCTTGGTGCACTCTTTTGAGGTGATACACTCAAGTGATAAATTGTGATCAACAAGTGTATCAACAAACACAAGAACAGCATGGCCCATTAAAGCAAGTTTTCAACAATCATATAGGATCAGTGTTTCTGAAGTCGCTGACATTTCGATCCCATTAACAACAGCATAATCATCATCAGGACTCAGGGGGATACCATAAGCCCGACACAGAAATTATGAAGGGTAATACAGTTCTAAAAGAGGGGCTCACTGGTGACAAGGCTCAAGAACAGGGTGGCCGGGAATGACCGGAGGTAGAACTATGCTGGATACCCATGGAGGGCTCCAATCAGTCTGCTTATGTTGAAAATCTACTAGAGTGGCAACAAAATCAACTCGGTATCTGCGCTCTCTGGCACACAGCATAGTGCGCTCGCGCTGACTTTTCAGCGCAAAACTTGCTCCCAGCACTAAATCACAGTGTGAGAAGTGCAATGTGCCCATTGGCAGAACTTTGCGGAATCTCGCTGAGTTTTTTTGTAACTCCACGGAATTCTGTGAAGTCAAATTCTGCAAGCTCTGCCCACCCCTACTTATTTTTACTACCTTTCTCAAAAGTGTCAAAACTTTACTTTTATTTCTTCTGCTGTGATGTTATTGTCAATTCATTCATCATAATTTCTATTTAATTTGGAAAATGTCATCCATAACATTTTATAATATACACTTATAATTACAATTTTGCATAAACGCATATCACTTGTAGTTAGCACAATCCCAAAATGACAACAGTAATTACCTTCTAAATTAATGAAAATGTTAGTTTTTCATATTGTAATGTGCTTATAATTTTCTATGCATGGCAATCACCTAACATTAAAATGCAGCAATAAATGCAAACACTAGACTAGGATAAACGATCTTGAAAGTTTCAACACTAACTATAAAAGCCTCAGTTTGAAATAAGTAAAGCATCCCAGTCTGGGTGCAAAATGTGGATGCAGAATAGTTTTACAGCTAAAGAAATAAGTTTAGCTCTTAATCTCCGAGCTCTTCTGATATAATTTACTGAGCTAAAAGAAAAAGTCCACTATAGAGAAAGCTTTCAGCACAAGGATCGAATGCTGCCTATTACTTACACCCGTAAACATAAAAATGTGTATATGCCAATGTACGCTAAGTTCACATTGTGTGGGCATGATAATAGAATGCATAACTTCTCTTCCTTTCCCACTAAGGGACAATTACAGAAAGAAGTCCCTTTGTCATTTATTAGAAAGGGTTCTAATTTGTGACAGTATAGCCAAATCTAGGTGCATTTCTCTCCTTAAAAAGAAATTGCATTGTAAATATTAAGGAACCAAAAGTATGACCAAAAGCCAATTACTTTCTCCACTGCTTGTTTTCCTGCAATGTAATTTAAATATCGGGTTTAAAGCAGAAGTCAGTTCTGCTAAGATTTATCTGGGTGTTCTAGATAAAGATGCAGAAGACTTCTTTGATGTCACAGCATGGGACAAAGTTGCTGAAGCCTCACCTGGCAGCGCAGTCAGGTCATATGTAGATCCAGAAGAGTCCTATAATTGAGGGAAACTGTTTACATCAAGTTCCTGTCTTAGAACATAGATTGGTGTCAAGCTCAGAGGATCACTCTTTCATCTGACTTTTGCAGAGAGCATTTAACTTGGCCAAATTAATCAGTCACCAAAGTTAGGCTCCATTATGGGAACTTGTTTTAACCTTCATCTGAATTGCAATAAAAAGGGCAACAATTGTATTCCCCTCAGTCCACAGTTTGAAAATTGACATCATTCGGTTTGTATATGATTACTTTAGAAAAGATTTCCAGACATAAACATTCTACTCTATTTATTAGAACATTACTAGTGAATATAATTTCCTTTGATTTACATAAAACCTTTCTTCACACAACAATGCTTCACAATAATTTTAATATCCCTACCAGGTAATACACCCAAAATGCCACTAGTACTTCACAAAAGGATGTTCTTTGTCTGAGCCATCAGGACAATGTCATTAATGTGTAAGAAATAGGCGTCAGGTTCTTAGGTCAGTTTTGCGACATCAGGGGTGGCCAAAGATCATGCTAGTCACAAACCACTGATAAAGATGTTAAACATAGTTTTAGCCAATGTGCACCCCTGTTTAATAACTTTATTTACCAATATCTGAGAGGTGCAGTTAGCAGACACCCGCTAACGCACATAAGCAGGTTTGTTAATATGCCAGGAAATGTTTTCATTTATAGAATTAGATGAAACATCATGGGAACATGGTGCCTTATCTAACAATATCATATCACATTATTGAAGGCAGCTTCTAAATCAATAAATGTAAAATAGAGTTTGTATTCTATTGCGTGGATATACTGAGCGATTGGTACCGCAAGTCTACAGTAGTTGTCATTAAGACCAATCTCTCTCCTAAAACCTGAGTGATTGTTCAGTCCCACTCTTAATCGTGACCTTCTAGTCTAGACATACATTTGGTTCAACAACACCTCATGAAAGAATGGAGACCTCCTCCTTCGCCCTGGTTACTCTGTTATTCCTTGTGTTCTTGAGAGCTGGTCTGGGCCAGGGGTTGCAATGATCCACATGAACTCTATTCACTTCAATTGGCTTCCTACTGGAACAGACTGCTACTTTCGATGTTTGCTCCTGCAAGGAAGGGCCGTCACTCCCAAGAGAGTGGGTCACGAAGCCCCTCTCGTCACTCAACAATGGTAAGAAATAGCACTGTACATCTGCAGAATGGTGTGGGCCATGTTGTTCTTTGATGTCAGTAGTTATAAACAAGAGCGTTTATCTTTAACCAGAATGAAAAGGGGGGGCTCTTGGCCCCCCCACCCGCATGGCTAAAAGAAAAAGTCCACTATAGAGAAAGCTTTCAGCACAAGGATCGAATGCTGCCTATTACTTACACCCGTAAACATAAAAATGTGTATATGCCAATGTACGCTAAGTTCACATTGTGTGGGCATGATAATAGAATGCATAACTTCTCTTCCTTTCCCACTAAGGGACAATTACAGAAAGAAGTCCCTTTGTCATTTATTAGAAAGGGTTCTAATTTGTGACAGTATAGCCAAATCTAGGTGCATTTCTCTCCTTAAAAAGAAATTGCATTGTAAATATTAAGGAACCAAAAGTATGACCAAAAGCCAATTACTTTCTCCACTGCTTGTTTTCCTGCAATGTAATTTAACTATCGGGTTTAAAGCAGAAGTCAGTTCTGCTAAGATTTATCTGGGTGTTCTAGATAAAGATGCAGAAGACTTCTTTGATGTCACAGCATGGGACAAAGTTGCTGAAGCCTCACCTGGCAGCGCAGTCAGGTCATATGTAGATCCAGAAGAGTCCTATAATTGAGGGAAACTGTTTACATCAAGTTCCTGTCTTAGAACATAGATTGGTGTCAAGCTCAGAGGATCACTCTTTCATCTGACTTTTGCAGAGAGCATTTAACTTGGCCAAATTAATCAGTCACCAAAGTTAGGCTCCATTATGGGAACTTGTTTTAACCTTCATCTGAATTGCAATAAAAAGGGCAACAATTGTATTCCCCTCAGTCCACAGTTTGAAAATTGACATCATTCGGTTTGTATATGATTACTTTAGAAAAGATTTCCAGACATAAACATTCTACTCTATTTATTAGAACATTACTAGTGAATATAATTTCCTTTGATTTACATAAAACCTTTCTTCACACAACAATGCTTCACAATAATTTTAATATCCCTACCAGGTAATACACCCAAAATGCCACTAGTACTTCACAAAAGGATGTTCTTTGTCTGAGCCATCAGGACAATGTCATTAATGTGTAAGAAATAGGCGTCAGGTTCTTAGGTCAGTTTTGCGACATCAGGGGTGGCCAAAGATCATGCTAGTCACAAACCACTGATAAAGATGTTAAACATAGTTTTAGCCAATGTGCACCCCTGTTTAATAACTTTATTTACCAATATCTGAGAGGTGCAGTAAGCAGACACCCGCTAACGCACATAAGCAGGTTTGTTAGTATGCCAGGAAATGTTTTCATTTATAGAATTAGATGAAACATCATGGGAACATGGTGCCTTATCTAACAATATCATATCACATTATTGAAGGCAGCTTCTAAATCAATAAATGTAAAATAGAGTTTGTATTCTATTGCGTGGATATACTGAGCGATTGGTACCGCAAGTCTACAGTAGTTGTCATTAAGACCAATCTCTCTCCTAAAACCTGAGTGATTGTTCAGTCCCACTCTTAATCGTGACCTTCTAGTCTAGACATACATTTGGTTCAACAACACCTCATGAAAGAATGGAGACCTCCTCCTTCGCCCTGGTTACTCTGTTATTCCTTGTGTTCTTGAGAGCTGGTCTGGGCCAGGGGTTGCAATGATCCACATGAACTCTATTCACTTCAATTGGCTTCCTACTGGAACAGACTGCTACTTTCGATGTTTGCTCCTGCAAGGAAGGGCCGTCACTCCCAAGAGAGTGGGTCACGAAGCCCCTCTCGTCACTCAACAATGGTAAGAAATAGCACTGTACATCTGCAGAATGGTGTGGGCCATGTTGTTCTTTGATGTCAGTAGTTATAAACAAGAGCGTTTATCTTTAACCAGAATGAAAAGGGGGGGCTCTTGGCCCCCCCACCCGCATGGCGGTGCGGCGACCGCCCTTACCTCCTGGACCTCTCGGGGGTGGGGCGTGACGTTTGGGGCGCGCCCTGCCACCCTCCCTTGACCCGGATGACGCTAATCGACATCCGGGTCGGGGGGCGGGGGGCGGGCTGCTGAGGGATAAAGAAGCGGGGAGCGCCCAGGTGACCCCCTTGTTGCCTGGTCGCTCCCCGCACCGGACGTGCCCTGCGCTCGGGGCTTCTTGCTTTTGTGATTTTTCCGTTTCTTTCGCCTTGCAGGTGCGGTTTCGAGCGCTTACGGAGCGGAGTTGCTGTGCGGGAGCCTTCGATAGCTCAGCTGGTAGAGCGGAGGACTGTAGTGGGGAAGCTGACATCCTTAGGTCGCTGGTTCAGATCCGGCTCGAAGGAATTTTGCGAGGTCCGGTGCGTCGAGCGTCGAGAGGTTGGCTGGGTCGCTGCGGTGCGGTGCGGGACAGAGGTATTGTCGAGGCAGCGGGTTGGGGCGGCGGCCAGCGCCGGCAGAGCGGATTTCCCGCCCATTCTCCTCTGGTGCCGGGGACGATCCGGTGGGGGTTTTAATACACGAGGAAAAGCGCGGGCAATCAGTATTAGAGTTTGTTAAGCCGGGAGCAGGTGTGGTTTGGTGGCTAAGCTGCCGACTTTGAAGGCATGAACCGGGGGTTCGAATCCTGGTCTTGACACATAATAGAAATTGAATTTCCTTTGTTAAGCCTTGGACTGATCGCTATTATACGTTCTGTGATTGCTAAGGTAGGGGCAACAGCCAAGGGCAGTGGAGGGGTGGTTAAAGAGAGTTCAAGCTTGTACATACGTTGTTTAACCTTATACAGTCTGCTTTCACCAACTGCTTGATTTAACACTCCCAGGTATTAATACATTTTCTATTTTAGGCATGTTAATACTGCATTCCTGCAATTTCACGTAGTAAGCTCTGAGTCAGTAGTTATAAACAAGCGCGTTTATCTTTAACCAGAATGCAAGGGGTTAATTCTGCGCAGTGAGGTGCAATCATAGTAACTGGGTCCTGTGAAAATGGACCCAACTGTTTCCTTCTGTCAGTGATTTTAAAATTCCGCCTGTGATGCGTTAGACAGTGTTTTTCTTGGCCAGTTGGGCCCTACTGTGGTAACATCGTTGAATTGGACCTTTACAATGCGGCAATAAATGGGTATCTCTGTGTTTAGTGATACACACACAGAGGTTTGGCAAAAGGGATAAATAAATTGCTTTTATTATTGCTCCCCAATATCTCATTTTAACTGGGTTCTAAAGAATTAGAAACTCGTTGCTCCGTCTTGACCCCTGGTCCATAGCATGAAAGTTAAAGCACGGATGAGGAGTGTCAGGTACAAAGCACTGTGAGAGAAGCAGCATTAGGGTGACATGAAGAGGGATACACCATTCCTGCAGAAGGAGGTCAGTGCATGCATTATATTTTAATGCAACATAATTGTTTTTTGCCGTCTTCACGTACCACTCCACCCTCCTAATTATTGGTGATAGAGCAGAATCGGGTTTTCACAGTTTGTGGGGAGCTGGCATCACGCTGACTAGTTACGCCACGCCAGTCTCCTCCCACACAGGGAAGGGGCCCGAGGTTAGTTACATTTCCTAACTTCCCTTTCTAACATAAATATGTTATGAGAATCAGTGCTACATCATCAACCCCCTTCCTTTCCAGCAAGATTAGGAAAGCGAAATCCACTCGCACTTTGAGAAATCACAAACTGATTGTCAAAGAGTATGCGCGTGCAGGACACACAAGTCAGCAACCTCAGGTGGCCAGTGTCACGAGGCCTCAGGGCGAGAGAGGCTTCCAAACGACTGTGGAAACAAACGCTTCCCCTCTTCCCTCACGAGGAAATGCTGTCGCGCATGAGGTGACCAAACGACCTTGCACGTTTTCACTGCATAGTAGCAACTTCCAGAAAATAAATCTAATTTGGAAAAAAGCCCCCTGAAATTTAATTTGATCATCTGATCAAGCAGTTGTGGAGCGAGGCAGAGAGAAGGAAATAATTTGCATGCAGTTTTAATCGTGTCCTCGCTTTGATGTGTAAGCAGTGCATCTGGCTGGGAATCTCTAATGATCAGAACCGATTTTGCTGAGGCGAAACCCTGGCATGCTTCGGCGCGCGGGAAACCACATTAACCTGTGGTGTGTTCATTTGTCACACCTGCACACTCAGTGCCAAGGGCTCCCCCGCGTGGATGCCTTAACTTTAGCACAGGATACTGTTCCACCAAACACTGCAAACAGATTAAAACAAATTCTCATAAAAAGCTAAATCACTGCTTGTTGGTCATTCGTCATGAATAAAGCATACTATTTGCCGTCATCTGAAGTAGAGACAAAATTAGGATTTATTGTTTAGGACTCCAGATGAAATACTTTTACATCCCACACAGCACTGGAAGCTGAAACAGAATGTCACAGCTCATTTTTCATGTGAGGCCTTACAGAGGCAGCTTAGTAAACACTTGTACAAACATTGTCCTCTGATTGCACAGTAAGCAGTGGCCACCCACTGTCTACTGCAATCTTAAAGCAAAGCTGTGCTTTAACACAAAAGCAGCCCTGGAAAATGTGTCAGACCAAAACCCAACCTACAGAAAGAGAGCGAGCACACTGGAGGGATTTGGGGGTTACTACCCCAATATATGTTTGAAAAAAATGGGGCATTTTACAACATACTGTTCATGATATATTCTAATAGCATAACTTTTACACGATAGCAAGTGATGTCCACAGGGCTGACTGACACCCCTAGGGACTATGTAACCAGAGGTACAGAAAGAACCACAACACTGAAACAGCACTCATTGGAGCCACTGACAGCATTCAAATCATTATGGACCGAGGACAGACAGTGGCCCTCATCCTGCTCGACCTCTCTGCGGCCTTTGACACCGTCTTTCACAGCACCATCATCAGAAGACTCCACGAGATTGGCATAGTCTTAGATGTGTTCCTTTGTCATAGGAAGAAGGCAAAGGGTCAAGCTGTCACCCTTCACATAGGCGACCAAGAGATTGATATGTGAAGTCCCAAAGGGATCATCCCTCAGCTTCACCCTTTTCAACATATACATGACACCGCTCGCCAACATCATCCAATCACAAGGTATCACCGTCATCTTCTATGCCGATGACACCCAACTCATCCTCTCCCTGACGGAGAGGGCAACCACCACCAGGACCAACTTTACCAACTGCATGACCATGGTAACAAACTGGACGTGAACCAAGAGCCTGCAGCTCAACACCGACAAGACAGAATTGCTGGTCTTGGTCAACAAGACCTCCAAATGGGACTCCACCTAGGGCCCAATTATTTAAAGGGCACACTTTGCCTGTTTGCGCCCGGTGCACCTTAAAACAGGTGTGGCAGGCGTAAACAGGAAAAGTGGGCCCTATTACATGGAACGTGCTGCCCCCAGGGCATCCGTGAACTTACACTGCCTTGAGGGCGGCGCATTTATGTGAAAATTGGAGGAGCTGTTTTATAGTCGCTCCGTGATTTCACAGCAAGCGACAACCTGCCTGCACTTTTAAAGGAGATTAGAGATCCCATTGCAGGTGGGTGCAGTCAGGGACTGTACCCGATTGCAAGAGGATGTCTGGAGGGTTCATGGGAGCCCCTTACCCCCAGAGGGGTGCTCTCAGAAGGTGCACTAATAATGTGCCACCTTTTAGGTGGTGCACTTTCAGTGCGCCTCCTGAGAGCTTCTTTGCCTCTGTGCTCGTGTCTGGAATACGGCACAGGTGCAAAAGGATTCCCTCATTTGGATGGGGCATGCCCCCATGCAAATGAGGGCACACCCCCTGAAGATAGCGTGGGCACTTTATGTGCACCAGCACTATCAGTATTACAGAAGGGGCCACACAAGCATCTGCGGCCTCTTTTTTAATTCCAAAGTGGCCTGGGGGCGCGGAAAGCGGGTGCAAATGGCTGTTGCGCTCCCGGGACATCTGGATGCTGTCGGAGCTAGGACCCACACCCACAGATCACACAAGAAATCTAGGCACCATCTTAGACAACAAGCTCAACTTGATGGCTCAAGTCAATGCAGTGTGCACCTCCTCCTCCTGCTATGAAAGATCTTCAAATGGTTGCCTTAGAACATCAGAAGGACCATCACGCAAGCCCTTATCACCGGCAGGCTGGAATATGGCAACACTCTCTATGCCAGAATTGCCAAACAACTCCTACACAGACCACCCAGAACACCGCTGCAAGACTCAAACTCACCCTCCTATGCTGCACCTACATCACACCTCACCTCAAGAAGGCTCCCCATTCACAAGTGCAGCCAATTCAAACTTCTTACGCACACGTACAAAAAAGCCTTACACAAAACAGGACCAGAATAGCAGAACAGCCATATACACTTTCACCAACCGGCCAGGCACCTATGCTATGCCTCACTCTCACCCATTCCCTGCATAGCAAAAGGAAAACTGCAGCTCGCTCATTCTCCTACATCAGACCCAAAATATGGAACCACCTCCCTCAAAACATCAGAACCTCCTCCTCACTTCTTGAGTTCAGTAAGAAACTCAAGATCTGGTTCTTCATATAAGCACCTTGGGGACTGAACATCTTCACAACTGCCCAAGTGCCTGGATAGCCTCTTGGGTGATTAGTGCTCTATACAAATCAACCTAAGATAACATAACATCAGGCTGACACCTATACGTACTGTGTAACCTGAGAGAGAGCGTCACTGTCTAAAACCCTTGCCTGAAACTTGCATAACTTGAGGGCTGGGCATGTTGTGTGACGTCTGACCTCATCACAGCTGTATTACTCAATGTTTGGCCCTGTTCTGTCTGTATGTCGCAAGAAATAGCTTTTGTTTGTAAACACCTGAGCATGTAATGTTTTACCTGATGATTCTATGCTATGTAAGACCTCTGCAGCTTACAGAGAACTGTGCAAAACCCATTGCTAATACTACATGGTTGGTAGTATCTGATTGAGCTGAGAACTTTTGAACCTCACCTTAATAACCGTTCTGGTGATGCAAATCTATCAAAACTATAAAATGAAGATTGGTAAAGATTACTAGTCCTTCCAAGTTCTTCACAACAAAAGCAACATCAGAACTGGCACAACATAAATACTATTGACTGCAAGGTTCTCAACAGATAGGCCATGGAATCATTGGTCATGGTATGTTAACTTGCTTATTGCCTGTCATGGCGAGTTGTTGTGTGCTCTATTGAAAAGATCCCCATCTTGCTGAGCCTTTTAAGCCTGCACCCTTTGAGAGACAAAGAAAGTGTTGATAATGGAAACAAGATGAAGACATCATCCACCCCTAGAAAAACTGAGACAGAGTTTCAACGAACTATCAAGATATAGCACATGCCCGAGGCTTACATGGTGGGTGGTGTCTCACACCTTGGAAAACAGTCTCACTTTTAGTCACTCCCAGTTGCCCCACTGACTTGAATTATGTCCCCACCTGAGAAAGGTCCCTATCTTATTCAAAATCTTTGTATTCTGCTCTCTGAAAAATAAACATCTGCAAATGGTTAGGGATTTTAACGTGAATTAAACCTTCGAAAAGGAAGCAGACAGAGGTTACACAACAGCGATCCCGCACATACCACCAGATAAACTTTGTCACATTCCCTGTGTGCAGTATTTCAACACCGAGTGAGTCTACTGGAATTTTGTCATGTCCCTTGCACCTCAACAAATAGAGGGCTGAAAAACAGCCTGCTGTGGTGTTAGAACCTACAGATTACCCAGATAGCTGCAGCAGGCCTCCACACTATTGATTTATACCACAGGCGTGGACCTGACAAGCAAAAAGCAGTCAGAAGGAGCAGTAGTGGATGCTACCGGACCCAGGTGGTGGGGCGGGTGGAGTAGGGGTGGAGGGGTAGACGACGAAAAGAGAAAAAACAAAAACACTTACCTGTAACGGCCGGCCGCCGCCTCTTCTCCATCCTCTGTCATCTTCCTTCTCGTCCTGCAGTCCCCGCCGGCAGCAGGAAGCATACGAGCTCCCAAGCTCCCCTGAGTCAATCACAAAAATGCAATGCAGCATTGTGCCGTGGTTTGGTGCTCAGACAAGGGATGGGAGGTATGCAAGTTCCTCACTAGGCTGCGTAATGCAGCCTGGTGGGGAAAATGCAAAGTGTGCAGGACTGTTTGGCCGGCCAAAGAGGGCTGGCCCAGCAGCAGTGTGCACTTAGCAAGTGCAAACCACTTCTCCCCCTGCTCTGGTCAGCGCTGCCCGACCCGAGAGCCATGATGAAATAGGAAAACTAAAATGATAATAACAATAGTTATCATTTTATTTTTAATTTTGTTCAGTGGGGAGACAGGCCTTCGCCTTAGCGGAGGAACCGCCACTGGGAAGGAGTTTATTCGTCAAAAGGCTATTTAAGACCATAAAAGATTGTTAAAGGGAGAGGATGGAGAATCAGGTTGGATTCCTGGCATCGGCTCAACATCCTGTGATTCTGAAAAAATTACTTAACCTCCTCGTGCCTAAAAAACATAAAGCTTCGATACCTTTGGGTTCGTGCTATATAAAACTGCAAAAAAAAAATGCCTCCCATGACTAATAAACCAGCCCAAGCAGACCTTTAACTAGGAAAGAGAGAGGTCGGGAAAAAGTGGTCTAGAGAAGGGGAAAAATGTGTTGGAGGAGGGGCAGGATGGAGAACTCTCTTTACTTTCAAACTCTGATAAGAGAACCTGCATTGGGAGAAAGAGGAAGTAAGTGAGGAACTCAATCAGTGATTGAGTGAACGATTGATCCGTTGCAGGAATCACTGACATAACTATTGAGTTACATTTTTTAAGTTTTTACAATACATTTGGCCACTCTGGTCTCCAATCGGAGTACAAAAAAAGTAGAAAGGGACAGTAAAGGAGTGACAAGAATGAGAAAGGCGGAACAAACAGGAACTAAAGGAAAGGTCACATTTATTAGAAGCACAACAAAGTAGCCAATTACTTTGGGCTCATTGTGATCAGGCTTTGTTCATAGAGACTGTTATCTGAGTCCAACCATTAGAAAAAAACCAGAAATTGACACAAATGATGGCAGTGCACAGTGAGAGGTAAAGTGAGTATAAATCTTTCGGATTCCATGTGATCTGTAAGAAAGAGGATACAATTGGTCTTTGGGTCCCATAACCTCCTGGACCTTCAAAGTTTCCCTTTGGGAAGAACATTAGAGCATTTATTTGCTCTAGCCCAGGGCTTCTACGGTGACTGCTTCAAAGAGTGTGCCACTGAGTGAGTTAATGTGAGTTAAAGTGACTTAATGGAATTGAGAAGAATGATTTAGGATTTGATTCTTGAGTGAGTTAATGAGCGAGTCAAATTATGTAAATGTGTGAGTGAATGAAGACACTTTTAATGGTAATTACATCCCACATATTAGACCCTCTTGAGTCCTCCCAGTAACGAGGGCTGGGACTCAGTTACCTGCACAAGCCCACAGGAGCAGCAAATACTGAACTGATTGCTAATGACCTTTTTTTAGGTTATTTGCTTAACAGGTTCCAGAAAATAGTCAGGGACTATCGAAAGGCCGGCGTCCTCCATCACCGGAAGCTGAAAACCTCATCTTTGACATGACCCTTGTTCTGAGTCCCAGGGTATGTTTATGCTGCCTCTGCTCCAACCAGCACACAGCAAGAAGCCTAAGTGATGCAGCCAGAGAGCAAGAGGCTCTGATGTACTGTAGGAAAATGGCCTCTTGCCCCCAGATTCAGGAGTAGAAATAGCCCTGGCTCCACCTGCTGCACTACTAATAGCTGCACCCAGGGCTTTAAATGTGCCGGGTCTCACCGGAGCTGAGCACCAGCAGTTTTTTAAAGGGGGCCTCGAAACGGGTCTCTATCGGGCTATGTTTGTGCCGTGGCACAGGCGGTCTGTTTTTTGCAGACTGCAGTGACAGAAGGCACGTGGATGTGCGCCTGCTCACACTGCTCACTTCTCACTAGTGGAGAAGTTATGGCATGACGTCATGCTAGGTGAGCGTTGTATGGCAAGGGAAATCCTTTAAAGAGAGTCATTTTCTCTCTTAAATTAATTTCCCTTCTCTGTTTGAATCTCAGGAGCAGCAACATCCTCGTGGTGTCACCAGGGCTTTAAGTGGAAGCTTTTTCAATATTATATACAAGCTAAAGTTGCTCCTTATTTATCTTATGCAACTAAAAACCATTAACAAAGCCAATAGTCCTGACTTGTTGTAGGTATGATGTTACTTGTTTTATCATATATCTGGAGGCAATGACAGAAACAGCAAAATAACAAGTCGGGCAGTAACCTATGCTAAGCACTGATTTTTAGCTTGCATTTTTAAGCCACGCCCTTAAGCACATAGACCACGCCCCTTTCAGAGAACCTCCAGTTTTTTCATCCCACTTAAAGCCCTGGCTGCACCCACTCTTTCACGTCATGGGCCTCCCCATGCCAAGCACCAGCTCCCATCCTTTCAGCCTTCCGGGCACATGCTCACTTCCCGACAGGATCAATGCAGCTCTGGGAATAGCCCTTTATCAGGAGGCCGGGCATCAGAATAGTTGCACCTCACGTGGAAGGGTGATGGCAAACTGAGCATGGCATCACAGTGATGCCAGAGATTCAGAGACACAAGTTACACAACCAAAAACCTGGGACACTGTCTTTGCCTGAAATTAAGAACAAAACCCTCAGCACCGCTGAACACCTGCACTTCCAGATTGACACCGACCCCAAAACCACCCTCAGAGGCACCCTCATCTACAGATCCCCCGGACCCCGAACGCAGTTCAGCGACTCCATCGCCGACTTCATCAGCACACACGCCCTCGCCTCCACGGACTACATCCTCCTCGGGGACCTGAACTTCCACCTCAAGAACAACAACGACTCCAACTCCTCCACCCTGATCGACAATCTCGCCAACCTCGGACTCAGACAACTCATCACGACACCCACCCACTCCGCCAGCCACACACTGGACCCCATCTTCTCAGCAAGCTCCGACGTCTTCTTCAACCGCACCACCGAACTCCACTGGACCGACCACCGCTGCATCCCCTTTACCCTCCGGAAACCCACCGTACCCAGCAGATGCCTCGCCGCAGCTGGAGCAAGGTCACCGAGGACCAGCTAACCACCGCCCTCGCCCAGAGCCCACCCGCAGACCCGACCAACCCCGACGCTGCAGCCCGCAACCTCAGACAATGGATCGACGACTGCGCCAATACCCTCGCCCCGCTCAAGAAACCCCCTAACACCCACACCAGGAAGAGAGCCAGCTGGTTCACCGAAGACCTCCAGGCCTCCAAGCGAACCTGCCGAAAACTCGGAAAAAAATGGATCCGTTAACGAACACCGGAAAGCTACACAGACCACAAGAACGCCACCCGCAGACACCACCACCTCATCAGATCCGTCAAAAGGACCTCCTTCAAAGACCGCCTAGACAACAACGCACACAACAGCAAAGAGCTCTTCAGCATCGTGAAGGAACTCTCCAACCCCAGCTCCAACACCAACGACATCCCACCGTCACAAGACCTGTGTGACTCGCTGGCCTCCTTTTTCCATAGCAAGATCGCAGACATCCACAACAGCTTTGACGCCGTCACCTCCCCGGCAACCACCAAGACTCCTGCTCCCACGACGGCCACCAAGCGCCTGCTCGCCTGGACCAACATCAACGACGACAAGATCATGAAATCCATCCACTCCGGATCCCCGGAAGACCCCTGCCCACACCACATCTTCAACAAAGCCAGCAGCATCATCGCACCCCATCTCCGGAAAACCATCAACATCTCCTTCGAGACAGCGACCTTCCCGGAGAGCTGGAAGCACGCAGAGATCAACGCCTTACTCAAGAAACCCAAGGCGGATCCCAAGGACCTCAAGAACTTCTGGCCCATCTCCCTGCTCCCGTTCCCGGTGAAGGTCATCGAAAAGGCCGTCAAGAAACAACTGACCAGCTTCCTCAAAGAGAACATCATCCTGGACCCGTCCCAGTCCGGGTTCCGCAGCAACCACAGCACCTCATCACCGCCACCGACGTCATCAGGACCCTGCTTGACAATGGAGAAACCACGGCCCTCATCCTCTTGGACCTATCAGCCGCCTTTGACACGGTCTGCCACCCCACACTAAGAACACGCCTCCACAACGCCGGAATCCAAGAGAAGGCCTGGACTGGATCACCTCCTTCCTCTCCGGCAGAACTCAGAGCGTCCGCCTCCCCCCTTCCACTCCAAAGCCACCGAGATCATCTGCGGCGAACCCCAAGGCTCATCCCTCAGCCCAACGTTGTTCAACGTCTACATGGCACTGCTCGCCCACGTCGCACGACGGCACGACCTCAACATCACCTCATATGCCGACGACACCCAGCTGATCCTCTACCTCACCAAAGACCCCCACATCGCCAAAACCAACCTCCATGAAGGAATGAAGGCTGTAGCCGACTGGATGAGAAACAGCCAACTGAAGCTGAACTCGGACAAGACGGAGGTCCTCATCCTTGGACCCACCCTCTCGGCCTGGGAAGACTCCTGGTGGCTGACCACACTAGGAGCACCCCCTACACCCACCGACCACGCACGCAACCTAGGGGTCATCCTCGACTCCACCCTCTCCATGACGAAGCAGGTCAACGCCGTCTCCTCCTCCTGCTTCAACACCCTCCGCATGCTTCGCAGGATCTTCAAGTGGATCCCCACCGAAACCAGAAGGACGGTCACCCAAGCCCTCGTCAGCAGTAGACTGGACTACGGCAACGCACTCTACGCAGGAGTCCCGGCCAAACTCATGAAACTGCTCCAACGCATCCAGAACGCCTCTGCACGCCTGAACCTCGACATCCCTCGCTGCAGCCACATCACACCCCACCTGAGAGACCTGCACTGACTCCCCATCAACAAGAGGATAACCTTCAAGCTCCTCACCCACGCACACAAGGCACTCCATGGCACCGGCCCAGCGTATCTCAACAGGCGACTCAGCCTCTACACCCCCACCCGCCAGCTCCGATCCGCAGACCGTTGCCTCGCCACCGTCCCCCGCATCCGAAGAGTGACCGCCGGCGGCAGATCATTCTCCCACCTCGTCGCCAAGACATGGAACACCCTCCCCATCCGCCTACGGCAGACCGAAGACCTTCTGACCTTCAGAAAACTTCTCAAGACCAGGCTCTTCGAACAGTAGCAGCGTCCCCCCCCAGGCACCTTGAGACCCTCACGGGTATGTAGTGCACTTTATAAATGCTATGATTGATGATTGATTGATTGATTGATTGATTGATTGAAGAAACGGACCGTGATTGTGACTGCAGTCAGATCTTGCAGGACTATGTTGTAACTTTTTATTTAATTAGCTGCCTGTGATGTCACTTGGTCATTTTCCTACGGGGGGTGGGGGTGTTTATGTTGTAAATTATTTATTTCCAGTTTTGTGTAATCCTAACACAGTCTAAGAAGATGCTTTACATGCAGAGTGAAAAATTGAGTTACATAAACAGGAGAACAAATAAGATCATATAATACGATCAAAATGACCAAAAAGCAGAGATACATATCAGAATCAAATACACGATTGCAGCCAAATAAGGGTAAGAACAGTGCATGCTCATCAGATCCATGTGTCTGTCTATAGTTATAGGAGTTGGAGGACAGGGGGACATGTCAATGTTTTTATGTTTTAACCTTAAGCGTCTAAACTATAAATAAAATATGTTTCAGTTAAAAATAGTTTGCATTTAGAGACTTTTAATTTAAGTAAGCATGTTAATAAGAAATACCTTCCACATCTGTATGCTGCAGGGTCATTACGCACTCTTACGTCACTGCTGACACACAGGGTCCCAAGATGTGTATCTTTGTGTATTTCCGCTGCATATGCTAGACTGTATCCATGATCGGCGGTACACACAAGGGTTGGATTCCTTATAAAAAGGGGCAGCAGCAGCTACTCAGAAATACAGGATTAATATTTGAATATGTGGTTAAGCAGGTTTGTATGCTAACTCGATGTGCTGCAGCCCTAATACGAGTTATTCCCCATGCACTAATTTTAGACCTTGATTGGCTCCGTAGCTGTCATTTTTGTGTTTTTTCAGTTCCATGCTGTGGGGAATCCTGCCACTCAGCGCCATAATGAATCCTCCAGGATGGGAAGGCTGCCTGCATGCCAGGTTTGCAAATGAGCATGTATTGCACTAAGCAAATAACGCTAATAGAAGATAACATTAGCCCCTCTTCAGGATACCTAATACAGGATTCAATCTGGCTTCTGCTGCAGTCTGAGACAAGGACTGAAGGGGAACAGAAGGCCGTCCTGCAGTCTCATGTTGCCGCTCTCATGTAACCGGCTTGCGTCTCTGCGCAGCCTGACGGCTCCAGTGGGCCCAGAGCTCCAGCCATTAGAGTCTGATGCACTTAGCATCAGTACTTAGCAGAGGGAAATCCCTGCTCCCATCCTCGTGGGGCAAATAAACATCCATCTCCATTAGGGCTCCTCAGATGTCCTATGTTTAGGGGGCATCCTGTGCTTTCATCAGCCTATGAAGCAAGCAAGTACTCCAGCGGAATGTATCAGAGGCGAGCTCATCAGCATTGCTGGTGAAAACAGACATGGGTGGAAGAGTCAGTGCATGGCATCCATAACAAGATACACCTCATGTCATCGAAAGCACAACTAATCACAGCTTGTGCTTGTCTGGTGCACTCACACAGGACAATTTAACCGTGCCGTTAAGGTTTCAACACAGGTCAAGCGGGTGAGGCAGCTGAGATTTTCAACACGCGCTGCTCATTTCTATGTGGGACCTGCAAGTCACAAGCATGAATCTCAGATTGTTAGATCCAGACCTTCAGTTACCATGAAAGCCATTGACACTGACAGCATGTGCATCCGAGCCATGTCGGCCATTTCCACTGTTAACCCGGAAGTTTCTCTGTGTTTTTGCTTCCTGACATCAATTTATTGTGGCCTCTGACCTCGAAGGAACTCGTAAATTGCACATCGGTGAACAGCTGTGTCATCCTTTTGGTTTACCCTGAAAATGAGGCCCCATTTTGGTCTCTCCACTCTGCTCTCACGGAAGTGACTCTGCTGAATAAGACCTGACTCTTTCCAGAGACTATTTTTAGTTTTTAAGCCTCCCAGTGTGATCAGGGGAGCTGGCTATTGGTATACCAAAGTAAATAAGGCCCAGAGGCACACGGAGGCCCATTCCGCTTATAATATTTAAAATGTTCTTGATATTGGTAAACTTTATGTGGATATTGTTGCAATAACGATTGCGGTCACCAAAACATGTCCACACACTAAATGCTTTGTAAACTGTACTGGTGCACCCTCTGCTAGGCTTGCCCACACCAGACCACAAACATTTGTGTTTTTAAGAATGAGAGTGGAAAGATGGAAGATGGAGGAGGGATCCTGCAAGCAGGGACAGACCTGAACAGAACTTCTTCCCCCTCTGCTGTACTCTGGTTTTCAGTATCATTGGGAAGCAGTACATTAGGTTTTGTATGCAGCACCCCTAAGGAGTCACGAGCACTGGGAACAGCGCCTAGAAACCTTCCCTACCCTCGCTATAAACAATGAACATATACTGAGGGCAGCCAATGACATCTCCAGTTACAAAGTGCAGGTAAGTTAGCAGTGACCAGCCCGGATAGCACATTCCCTCGCTGCATGTATATATTCATATAATGGTTTGCGAGAGGTCTGTGTGGCCTGGGAGCCGCCCTGTGTGTCTTTTGGCTCGCTTGCTATTCTGATGCCAAGGCGGTCGTCTGACTGTTCACCACCATTGAGGGTGGTTTCTCCTGCGCATTGAACCTTTCATACGGAGCTCCTAGGTAGAAAGATATACGCATCGTGGGGGTTGATAGTGCTAACTCCAAACGCAGGGGGTAGGCTTACTTCCTGGGGTAGTAAATGCACTTTTCAACCGTGAAGCACTATCGCCTTCCTTTACAGGTTACCAAGTACACTGTTGACATTTTGTCATTTGCTTTCCTCTGTATTTGCTTTGTGGTAGATGTTTGTAAATATTAGGGTCTCAAAAAGTACACTCTACTGTCTATTAAAGTATCAGTTTTTTGCGAGCATGGTTTAACCCTCTAGATCGCTTCCTGTCTGCATTCATTGTTGTACTGTGATTTCTGGTGATGGATCTAGTGATTGCTAACCTGACACATTGTACTTAGCCAGGGGCCCTAGTTTTATTGGTCTGTTGTTTTATACAAGAGGTTTGCTGTGGATTGCATGTTATGTTGTGTATACTCTTTGTTTTGACCTCTGAATTATACTCTAACTATAGTCATCTATTTTTAGTTTAATATTAAAGTGTTGTGTAAACTCAACCCTGTTTGTACACAGTCCTTTCCTGCAACTGCGAGAACTGCTCTCTGTGTTTATCATACTCAAGGTATACCATTAGCCTTGGCCTAGCTTAGCTTTATTACTCATCCACACTTACCAAGAGAGTCAAAAAGGCTTAATCCCACTAACTGTCCATCACTTACATATTACCTTCAGCTGCTAGAAGAACGGATGCTTCGCACTGTTACCTTTGGAGTGTATCATAGTCACATTAGCTGCACAACTCATAGAAAAACCACAACAGCTCCTTTTATCCACACTGAAGGAATTCTGTTAAAATGGACAATAGTAACACCTGCTATTTACACAAAGAGATGATGGACGGAGCGCTGAAACTTTTCAAACACTCAGCCCCAGTCACAGATCTGGGTTGAATCCATCATCACTCTTTAGCTCACTTTGCCACCCGAGTTCAGACACAGCTATAGGCAAATCAGTCTGACCCTGTGCCTCACGGCAACAGTCCAGCCCGAACTGCCAAGCCATGTCTTCCCTGGACCGGAAACAAGCATCCTGAGACCGGTTTCGGGCTAACAGCCCTCATCAGCCAGGCCAGCTTGAATCCAGTGGCAAAGTGCACAAGGGACCCACGTCTGGGCATACCCTGCCAACTTAGGGGGAACAAAGCAAACACAAAGAGATGATGGACGGAGTGCCGAAACTTTTCTAACACTCAGCCCCAGTCACAGATCTGGGTTGAATCCATCAACATTCTTTAGCTCACTTTGCCACCCCAGTTCAGACACAGCTATATGCAAATCAGTCTTGACCCTGTGCCTCATGGGAACTTGTTATTTACACCACTGTGCATAAATGGTTGGAAGTCCTGCATACGAAATGAATTGCAACTTGTTTTAGTACAGAAAAATAACCATTTCGCCAACAAAATAGTGGTTTTTTCTGTCACTATCAGGATAACATTCTCACATTAAAGTACTAACCACTCCTTAGAATACCCCGTCTCATAAAATATCTCACATCTCACATATTAATTTACAGTATGTTTCAGCATCATTCTGGGACCTCTCGCATACATATTCTTTTTTGGATTCAGCCTGCTCTGCCGAACTTGCATTATTAATTGATCCGCCCATTGTCCTTCATAAAGCAGCAGAGCTACAGAATACGAACATGACATGCTGCTTTGTTCCCCTATGGATTATAGCCTGTCTTTCACAATTTCATGATTTGAAGTACAAGTTGCCTGCAGTGACACAATAGGCAAAGGTGTTATGGACTGAAAAAAGGCCCCAACAATTGCTAGAGGCCGAAGCCATTGTGTTTTATTCAAATAAAGACCGAGAAGCTTTTCTCCGGAGCACACCCAGAGCTACACGGTAAGTTCACCTCTGAAGGTCAGTCTTCAAGAGTTCATGTCCCTCTCTATTTTGGAGTGTAACTGACAGGAGCAAGCAAGGTTTTTAGAACTTGTTAACACTCAAGCACAGACTTTCATGCCTTCGGTAATCGCGGATGTGACTTTGTAGGTGGAGCTATAAAACACTGAAAACTTTATCTAATTCTTATAAGATTCGACGCCAGAAACATGTCCCCTCATTGTGTGCCTCCTTTTAGAACTATTTTAAAGCTCACCATGGGGTCCCACAGAGTAATAGTCATTCTGCCACACATCTCGTAGTGATAAATAGATTTTTGATTAACATTCCATACTTTATGCAGATAGGGTTTTCAACATGCTAAAGGTGAGAAAGATACCGCAGCTGCAGTCTCTGTGTCATGACTATGCCAGTCATGCCTACCGACACCTGAGCGATGCTGGTTCTTCATTCCCCTCCACCATTTTCTTCTATCTCAACTTACTTTAAAGACTACAGGCCTCATGGGTCAAAATACTGGTGCATATGAACCCTCAGTGAACAAAAACAATCGGTATTATTATGTCCCTCGATGTCGGAATCCCAGCAGTGACACGAGTAATGGAAACTCAGCTCTTGCAATGATGAAACTCAGCTCTTGCCCAAAACCAAAGGCCCAGGTAACCTACTGCTAAAAAGCAACATGCCAAGATGCCAAATAGTGGACTCTGGCTAATAAAAGCTTAATGAAAGGTCCTCATGGTGGGCACTGCCACATGCGGGAGTCTACCTGGCTCTGGTAATGCTACCCGTCCTTTGAAATGCACCCATCCTGAATGCGTCCTCTACCAAAATATCCAGCTCAAAGTTTTCATTCAGCATGAACGCTGTCGCCAAGAGGATATTCTTCCAGATCGACCACGCCTCTCTGACAACCAACAATCATACACAATAAAAAAATGCAAAAAAACAAATAGATTGCAATGGCTGAACGAGTGTGGCAACCCGTGAGAATTATGTTAGCTAGAAGTTCAAATGATAATTATTCGCTCGTATAGTTCAAATCATAGCTCTTTGCTCATACTTTTTCATTGAAAAGAGGGCACCCTGTAGCCCAGAGTGCTGCTGCAAGCCCTGTATGAGCCATAAAATCACATCCTACACAATTACATCACCAGAAACTCTATAAAATCCTGGGCTGACGGCAGAACAAATCCAAAATTATCTTCCAAACCTACAAATGGTTACTTATTGCAGCCCCTGACACTGCCAGCAAAGGCAATCTAAGACTAAGTGTGCCCTTAAACCCATTCATTCCACCAAACACCTCAATACAGGCAGGAGTTAGATGAAATCTATGCACGCCCCTTCGCTCTACAGAAATCTTGTTCTTGCATCCACCGCTACCAATCGGCTCTGTAAATACCCGGAAACCCTAGCTTTTTGGCAATATATAATTACTCAAAAAGCTTCTCAAGTCCTTCCCACCTCTATCATGCCCTTCTCCTTCCCTTTATCTTACCCTCCCTTAGCAGACCAAGAAAGCACACGCAAAAGAAAATATATTTATCCACTGGACAATGGATGACCACTAATCGTGTATGAACAGTGACAAGCATCTTGAGAAAATCCAGAGCATAGTGTATGGCATGCACCTCAAGTAAATACATTCTATCAAATGCATATCCTATATTCCCAGCGGGGATCTGGCATGTAGCAATAGAATTCCTGAACATACTTTCCTTTTGGTACTTCAACTTTGGATGTGAGCTGCCTTTGTAGGCGGCGGATATTACCTTTAGTTTGTGGGAGGCTTAGATCCGATGTCTTCCTCGCCTTGGCATTACCATGGCATTCAGAGGTGGACCACTCAGCTCTGCTCATCGTTCTACTAGGCAACAAACAGGAATAACTGATGATCAAAACGCGTGAATACATGGTATTGGGCATGCTTTGTACTGATTTAGGAACTGATACAGTGAAAGGAGGCAATATGTTCTTCTAAATAAAGAGAACTGTGAAGAGGGCAGACCAATGACGCAAAGTCCCGCCCTTTAAAGTGCTCCATCACTGTCATTTCAGACGGAATGGAAAAGAAGGCTTGCATCATTGCCACTAACACCAGCAGGGTTGATGACCAACTGAAGTGAAACAAAGTGTGAAAGAATTAAAATACTTCTGATGGTACTCAATAAATATTAACTTTAATAATGGTAACTTATTACCTCATGGTCACATTGATCACTTTGGTACACACAGAAGCGAATGATCTGTGGCAGTTAGTTTTACAAACAGTGCAACTATGCTTGTGTAGCACACATTAGGATGACAGCTATGCACAGGCATTACTCATGCGTGCAGTAAAAAAACTGGCTATTTCAAGAAGAACCTCTTGCATATTGAGGAATCTAGTTCTGACAAAGAATTGACTTGAAACGTGATGAGGGGTGTCTGGACTTCAGTTTCGCGGTAAGTGTGTAATGGAGAGTACTTTATATATTATCCTGCATCTCACCGGGGACCAGCAAACCAAATCAAATCTTACTTTTGAGGGCTGTTTTACTTTCTTCATTTTCAGACCATTGCTTGCCAGGTGCCTGTGTTAACATTTCTAGTGTTTTCATTTTTATGAGGAAGCCCTTGCAGATTAGTTTGCAGTAATCTACACATGCAGCTTCAGCAGGTTTGGACCAGTAATTGTAATCTAGCAGGCCCAGTGATTATAACGATGAAATGCAGACAATTTCAATGCATGGACATCATGAAATGCAATAACTTCTGTGCTTGAGTAAAGACGATTAAATATTGCAACCCAGTTCTTTATTTTTGGCAAAGGGCGAAGGCTTCTCTCAGAGAAAATATTAAAGGCTCTTTCTCGGGTTATGCTAGAATTAACATCTCTGTTGTAGATCCATGGAAGAAAAACATTTCCATTATCCTAAAAACAGACTGACAAAGACATTCTGTAAAGCTCAGCTAGCTCACTGGTCCATTAGCCAGACTGAGGTGGAACTAGGCATTGTCTGCATACATCCAGAACTATGTTATGTTTGATCACATGTGGTAGGGGACCATGTCAATATTAACAGTAGAAACCTGAAGAATAACTTAGCAAAGCCAAATATTTGGGATGGAGACATATGTGGAAAGTACAATAATTAACCAGAGAATTCTAAAGGAATTAACCATAAGCATGATCACATGCTTATACTTTTTATATGAGCTGCTATAAAGAAGAATTTGCACAAAAAAATAATAAATAAAAAAAAAATATATATATATATATATATATATAAAGTTTGATTTAAAAAGATGTGAAATATGGGGCCAAAAATATTGAATCTAGTTTTTTGACTTTTAGATATTATATAATATGTATTAATATGTCCAGAAGAAGGTGGGGGGAACCATTCTGTGTACCACCAAAACGCCGCATCGATGGAAAATAATTTTTTTTAGAAGTGCTTTTAATATGTTTTTATGATACAGTGAGTTGTCATAATTGAGATTAAGAAAGATATTCGGGGGGCGTGGCCGGCAGCATGCCTGAGTAAGATGTGCTTTCGCCGAGCTCCGTCTGAAAGCTTCATCCGTCATTGATTCTGGCACCCTGTGGCCCCGGAGAACACCGCAAAAGAGACAATGTGCCCCGCTGCTGTCTCCCGTTGAAACCGGGAGAAATGCTCCATTAAGCGAGCCTGGGAGGCTGGGAATTAGCTGCTCCCGCTCGCCCTGACCATCTCCAAGATGGCGCCGCACTGCAGCGAGGGACTGGAGGCATCGACTCGGGACCTGTGACTTGGGTGGGAGGGGTCCCTGAGATCTTGAAGCCGACCCGTGGTGTGCCGTCCCGCCGGGACTTTGATTGAGCCGCTTTAGGGAGACCTGTTCCCCCGCTGGTGGGCCTGGAGCCGGGAGGCTGCGGAGACAGCGTGAGAGGAGCCCCCTCCCCCATCGTGAGTGTGACCTGCTGAGGAGGCCGGTTGCGGAGCTGCAAAGCCAGGCCCGCGACCGGGGTAGCGTGGAGACCGGGACCGCCGCCGGGGGACCATATGCGGGTCCGCGCTCCGGAGTGGCTCTGAGACACCGCCGCGATCGAGTGCCTGCGGGTGGGAGAGTGGCCCCCTCCCGGGGACTGCGGAGACACACGAGACAGCCCTGATTTGCGGCGGTGAGAGGCGAGGAACCCAGCCTGGGCCATTGCTCCTACGGAGTGCAGTTTCCCCCAGGCGCTTGTGAGCTGATCCTCGGACTGGTGGTTGAGCAGCAAAGCACGACTTAAACAGAGGTGAGGTGCGGGGGGGAGAGGCGGGGGCCTGGCCTGGGAGGACGGACGATGTGAGCGCTTCCCCCCCTCCTGACCCATCACGAGTGGCGCCTGTGTTGGGGGCCCCCCCTTGAGACGGCGAAGGAGATAGACAAACCCCCCAGGAGGGCTGCGGCGGGGGGACTTCTCTCTCTCCCTCCCTCCCTGATCCTGGCCACACATTGAGGAAGGCGCTGCGGTGAACGACCACTGAGACAGGCCTGGAGGACTACACGGTTGCCGCCACCTCTGCTCGCCAGGAGGAGCTCCGCTGACTGAGGGAAGAGGTACTGGGGACGTCACCACCGGGAGAGGGCGCTCCGGACCGTGCCGCCCGCTGGGGACTGGAGGGACTATGGTGGGGGCTCGCCGCTGGGGGAGTGCCCCCCCCCCTTGGACTGATAAGGTGATGCCTGATGCATGATTGTCACGCCGACCTGATCACCTTCTCGCCTTTCCCCTGCCCCATGTCTCTGACTACTTGCTGGAGTCTGGCCGCCCCCCCCCTCCAGCGGTGCTCCATCCCTGTGAGGATACCCACTTGCAGCCACGAGTGGCGAGCACCACACGCGCTGCAGGCTGGGGGTGACTTGCACTACGATCACGAGACGGTGTACCCGGTCTCACATCTGAATTCCCTACGAACTCGACAACACAGCTGGGCGAGACGGAAGACTCAGTGCATGACCTCCGTAGGGACATGCAAGAACTCCAATCATCCCATAAGGACCTGCTCTGGATGGTGGACGACGCCGAAAATAGAGCAAGACGGAATAATCTCCGCTTTGTGGGCTTTAGAGAAGGAATTGAAGGGACAAATGCATCGGAATTTCTCTCCACCTGGCTACGGAGCACCTTCTCGACAGACAAGTTCTCCTCCTGTTTTGTCAGAGAAAGAGCCCACCGAGCGCTACTGGCCCGACCGCCCGCTGGGGCACAGCCACGGCCTGTGATAGCGCGCTTCCTGAACTTCCTGGATAGAGACATGATAATTAGGGAAGCCCGGAAACTGAGAGAGATACGATACGAGAATACCCGCATAATGATCTTTCCGGACAATAGCAAGGAAGTACAGAAACAAAGGTGCACTTTTGATTCCGTGAAAGCTAAACTGCGAGAACGTAAGATACAATATATGCTCCTCTTCCCCGCGAAACTGAAGGTCCTCTTCCTGGGCGAATCCCACTTCTTCCAGACGCTGGAGGAGGCCTGGCAATGGCTGGAGGAAGGCCCCCCGCAGGGGCGCCTGGATACACAGACAGACGGCGGGGCACCCTCCGGTGGAGCCGGTGACCGACCCCTGGGATCGCGGTGCCCCCTTCGGCCCCGCCAGACACGAAGGGGCCCCCCCTGGAGACCACCCCGTATGCACAGAGGAGCACAGGAAGGCGAAGACGGCGCACAGGTGGGTACCTAGACTCACGGCTCCCGGTGGCTGCTCAGGCGCTCCGATCTCTCGGCTGACTGCAGAGGGGCAATGACACTGTGAAAGACGATGTGTCTGAAAGTGACCATTCTGCCTATGGAGGAGAGGGGGCGATACACCCCTCGATACACCTCTTGGCGGCTGAGATACTGGCGATGGAGCAGGCAACATTGACTGAACCGGGGGCATCCCAGACTGAACCCCCGGATTCCAACTCCTGAACAGGGCCCTGCGGGGTAGACCGTGGTCCGATCTAATATGCCGGATCAGGCATGCTGGACACACCTTCTTCTCTTTGATCTTTCACTGCTGATCTCAATTCTTTCCATATTCTCTCTCCTGCTCTCTTTTCTGCTAACGTCTTTGGTTCTCTATTCTCTAGATTCTGTGTTGATGGTTTTGGGACAGCCACAGGAGTTTAAGCTTGTGGAGTGAGTTGGGCACGGGAGGGCGACAGACCTCCGCCTGCCCTAAAGTCCACTCCCCGACATCTTGCCGGGATGAGTCATTGGGAGGAGGGAGGTGGGGTGGGGGAGGGGGGAAGGGGAATGTGTTTATGTTTTGGTTGGGAGTGTTTTGGGTTATGTTTTGTTATTCATTTGTTTGGCACACTGACGTCAGGTATGCACTAATCGGCGCACACTCCGTCCGCCCCCCGCTAGGGACGACTTGGACGTATGCCACCCCATGGCCTCTGTAACGAAGCACGGCACCCCCGACGATAGCGTAGTGAACAGCCCCTGCAAGGTTCTCACATGGAACGTAAATGGCCTAGGGGATAAAATTAAGAGAGGGCTAGTGACTGCATATATTAAACGATTGCACCCAGATATAGTCCTCCTCCAGGAGACCCACCTTAGAGGAACAAAGTGCGGATTCCTGGCGAGACGTGCCTATAAGGTACTGGCGCATGCGGGGTATACGGCTGGCTCCCGGGGGGTGGCAATTCTGATTTAAAAATCCCCACCCTCCACAGTGACCCGGACCTGGACGGACCCCCAGGGGACTTACGTGGGGGTGTCAGGAACATGGGGGTGACGGAGGATCACCATAGCCTCGATATATGCTCCCCCGAAACTCCAAGCCAGGACCTTCACAGGATTGGCTGATATCCTGCTAGACACACCAGGCACACTACACATCATAGGTGGACACTTTAACGCTGTCATGTCCATCTCCATGGACCGCTCGGGACATCGTGAAGGTGGTACCAGGACTACGCCCCTGGCTGAGGTAATGACCACACTAGGCCTGACGGACGCATGGAGGCGGCTACACACGGCCACCAGAAGCTACTCATATTATTCCGGGGCACATAGGGTACACTCCAGACTAGACTATGTCTTCCTCCCTAGACATGCACTTGGGGCTGACGATGAGGCAGAGGATCTGGCAAGGGGCCTCTCGGATCACTCGCCGCTCTTGATTAGGTTGGGTGGGAGACCTCGGGGCGGGGGCTGGAGACTGTCGACATGGGATCTACAAAATAATGAGTTAGTAAAAGGCCTGAGGGCAGACACTAAAGTCTACTTCGCAGAGAACGTGGGCTCGGTGCAGTCTGGTGTGACCGTCTGAGAGGCTTACAAGACCGTACTCCGTGACAGGGCTCAAAATAGAATATCCTGGGAGAAACGGAAAGCCCAGGAAGAGCTTAACTCCTTGGAAACCCAAGTATTGGACCTGGAACTGCGGTATTTATCGGGAGGGGAACCGCGAGTGCTACGGCGCCTGATGGATATCCAACAACACTATAGAGCCTTAGCGACAGATGATGCCAAAACGCAATCGCTTGCGACCTTGTACAGGCTATATGACGTTGGGGACAAGTCCGGCAAACTATTGGCCTGGCTAAGCCGTAAAGAATGGGAAATCAGATGGATTGAAGGGGTGGTAGATGGACGAGGGCAGATGCAGACTGGTGATGCTCAGATCGCCCAGACGTCTGCCTCCTACTATCAGGACTTCTATACAGCCAGAGCATTAGAAGGGCCAGGTGATATCATGGAATACCTGTCAACTGTCCAGACCCCAGTCTTAACGGATGAGGACAAGCACGCCCTTGAAATTGACATCTCGACCACTGAACTCAGAGAAGCAATAGCTAGGCTTCGGCCGGGGAAGTCTCCGGGCCCGAATGGACTCCCGGCGGAATTCTTTAAAAAAGGGGTAGACCTGCTGACGCCCCACCTTCTGACGCTTTTTCAAGACGCGGCCCAAGAGGGTCTCCTTCCGTCAGACCTGCGGAGGGCCACGATCATTCCAATATACAAGAAGGGCAGGCCTCCCGAGGACTGCGCGTTTTATAGACCGATCTCCCTCCTAAATGTGGAGGTTAAGATCTTAGCGACGGTCTTGGCCCTTCGTCTGCGTCAGGTGATTTCGGACCTGGTCCACCAGGACCAGACGGGATTCCTGCCAGACAGGGCGACTAGGCAAAATTTAAGACGAACACATAATTGGCTTATGGAGGTGAAAGGACGGGAGGAACCGCATATGTTCCTCTCTCTAGACGCTGAAAAAGCATTTGACGCTGTCCACTGGCCCTTTCTGGAGGCGGCGTTAGTCAAATTCGGCATAGGCCCCAAATTCAGGAAATGGGTCGGACTGCTTTATGCTGACCCCAGGGCTAGGGTGAAAGTCAACGGGATCCTGTCCGAGGATTTCCCTGTCAGACCGGGGACCCGGCAGGGATGCCCCCTTTACCCATCCTCTTCGCCCTTACTATTGAAGTAGTGGCCTGTGCGGTCCGGCAAACTAATGAGATACGGAGATTCCATACATCACAGACTGACGTATGGGAAGAAAAAATTTCGCTAAATGCGGATGATATTCTATATGTCACCCAACCGGCCAGTACGATCCCCGTGCTGTTCGAGCTCCTGGCTAGGTATGGCTCCTTTTCGGGATATACGATCAACTGGCATAAATCGGTCTTATATAGCCCACGCGGAGAGGGGGAGTGGCCCCCGCTGCCTGCGGCCCTTCAGGTTACGCGGACAGGATTCACATATCTGGGGATCTATCTGACAGCGGCCCGACACGTCTCCTATGATATGAACATCCAACGAGTGATCAGGAATTTTGCGGATGACGCCCTTAGATGGATGGCCCTCCCTCTCACGATCTTAGGCCGGGCTGCAATGTTTAAGATGATCACGCTGCCCCGCTTCTTGTATGCCCTACAGAATGAGTACTTCTTCCCCCTCCCCAGACAGACGTTTAAGGTAATAAATGCGGAACTACGCTCTCTACTTTGGCTAGGGAAACAACCTAGGATAGCCCTAGATACGTTACAGAGGAACCAATACAATGGGGGGATTTCCTTGCCAGATGTGGAAGCATATTACTGGGCAGAACACTTGGCACCGATAAATGATTGGCTCCATGCACCTGCGGACCACCCGACATACAGGCTGGAAAGGGACACCATGTCACGCAGCACTAGTCTTCATTACTTATATGGGGTGGCAGGTAGGAGGCGACTACTCCCTGTGACGCAGATAACTATAGAGACTTGGGACAGGGCGACGAAAATGAAGGGATGGTCACACAAACCGACCAAACAGACACCGATATGGACCTGCTCGTGGTTAAAGGAGCTCCACAAATTATCAGGTTTTGGGGGGTGGGATGATATTGGGATCTCCACGTTAGGGGACTTGGTAAAGCAGGGGAAACTTAAGCCCTATGGGTCCCTGGTGGCGAAATATGGACTGCGCCCCACTCAGTTCCTCAAATATGCGCAGCTGTGCCATGGGTGGCAGGCTGAGACGGCGCTTACCTCCGCTCTGCCAGAATATGCCCCACTGGAAGGCCGCCTGCTGCTGCAAGAACGAGTACCCACTAAGCTAGTGTCACTGACGTATAAGACTCTGAATAACAATACACCAGACAGACTAGGGAAACTGAGAGCTGCATGGGAACAGAACCTGGGCGAGATGGACACGACAGACTGGGAGGCAGTCTTGATGCACCACAGAGAAGTTGCGATTAAATCCCGACTGAGACTCATACAATACAAGATTCTACATAGGGTATATTATGACAGGGCCAGACTGCACCGCATGGGTCGAGCCAGTGACTCCTGCTACCTTAGATGTGGGCACCCGCAGGGGACCTTCTATCATATTATCTGGGACTGCCCTATTGTGCACGCTTTCTGGACACACATAGTGGGGGAATTGAGTAAGATACTAGAGGCAGCGCTCTCCCTGGACCCAAAATTTGTCTTACTTGGGATAGCTACCGATGTAGATTTGAGTCGCCCACATCTGATTTTTGCGATGTTAGCTTTTGTGGTGGCGAAACGAGATGTGGTGCGAGCATGGGGAGTCCCTGTGGCACTCCGGGCCGAGGAATGGAGAAGAGGGATGGATATGTATATGGCGGCCGAAAGGGTCACATATAAAGCTAGAGGAAATTCCGTAGAGTATGGGGTAAATGGAGGAGATACCATGGCCTTGACGGGGGTCTGGGATTAGATTGACGCACTGGGAGTCCTGAGGACTGAGGATCTGTCTCAAGTTGCTGGGAGGCGGGCAATGGGACCAAACCTTCTGGAGTGCTGTTGGGGGAAAGCAGAACATTGCGGACTTCAGTATTATATGTGGTGTCTAGATCTTGTGGAATTAAGATCCATGATGCTGTTATTCTGGGGGGAGGGGGGAGGGAGGGGAGGGCGCCTGAACGTGCGGTTTATTATCTGTGACTTGCCAGATGTGCTTATATTGGTTAAAAATGCAAATAAATATATTTCCCCCCTAAAAAAAGAAGAAAGAAGATATTCAAATGAGACAATAAGGGGTGTGGATTGTGTATTAAATGTGGAGATTTGTGTTAATATGTAGATTAATTTTTTTTTTTAAAAGAATATGTTTTAAAACTAACAACAATAAATACAAATTGGATGCATTTTTTTTTACATATGTAGTAACATTTTCATGGTCTACATAATTGATTAGTGCATCTTCTGATCCTTGTCTATAGCTTTCTCGTACTCCAGTTAAGATATAGCACAAAAGGGAATTTTTTGTTTACAGCAGTATACTTACCCTATCCCTTTTGGCATTGAAGGGTGTATCTCCCCGTTTGGTGGTGTGCTAAACTACTGCATTTAGCATACATAGCCTTAAATAATCTCGAATTTTGTTTCATGTTTTACTGGTACGCTGTCTATAGACTTGTACAACATGCTTAAATGGAGGTTCATAAACCTAAGTATGAATATTCTTTTCACTGTGTAATTCGGTCTGTATTTACACTCACAAACAATTTAATTCAAATATGTCACTAAGTCACTGTGAAGAATGGGGTCCTTGAAGCAGACAAACAGAAGGAAACATACTTTACCCTTGGAGAGCAGATAAAGTCACCGGGTTCCAGCAGGACTCAGGAACCCTTGAAGTCCAAAGTTTGCAAGTGCGGCGGTTGCCTCTTATCGAGACTGGATCTGCTCTGTTTGCCGGGAGACTGTACAGCAATTATAATCCACCAGCAAAGGGAAGTCCTTATTTTTAGCAGCGCCACAGTTAGTTCATGGTATGTCTGTACCTGCTCCCTCACCAGAAGGACTTTCTCAAACAATGTTTGGACGAACGCTTTATGTTCACCAGCTACTAAGGTGATGCGGTGGTGGACATGGAATCCACTAAATTGTTGGTGCAAGCCATTTAATTTAAAACCTTTTCATTGCTCCGCTCCACCTTAGTACTTCTTCACTGCTCTCTCTACTGTTATAGGCCGCTGCTAATTAGTCTTGCCACAGATCAAATGCAGTAGAATACAGTCTTTAAAAGAATAAGAAAGTAGCCTATCTCAATGAGCACTTTGGTATTATTGCACAATCATTATTGAATAATTATTCAAGTACATACTTATTAGAAGCAAACAGCACTAAACTTAAGAAATGCTGCATTTTATCCCAGCTGCATTGGCACTTCAGAATTTGTAAGCCTTCACTCGTTCTACATTTGATATCTTGTTGTAACATCTGTAGTTTTTTTTTAATTTGGCTTGGACCTCTGGTGTTATCAGAAAAGTTTGTTTCAGTCTTCACCTTCTTCGCTCTTGGAATTCCACTCAGGTCCCGATTTATTATTTGATGTAGTCAGTGCTTTATTTGAGCCGGTGGTTGGGGGGGGGGGGGGGGGTGCACGGAACTTATTTTGGACGACTCGCACCTATGTTGGCGCATCAGATATGTAGTGACCGGCTTGTCACTGCTCTAGTGTTTCTCAGAGTATGTATGTACCAGCCACTCCCGAGGGCTGGCTTCCAACATCACCCCACACCCATCCATCACAGGTGTCACCGGTCAGGTGACCCTCCTAACAAAAGGGGCCGGGCGCACGCGCCCTAGGCCAGTTCTACACTACACCACCATGTGTCCGTGTTTCATTCTTAGCAGTCCATGAACTCTATAAGAAATACATGGAGTGGAAGAGCGGAATAACACAAATCGGAAAGACAAAGGAAGAGAAAGACGCCAAAACCCTCAAGGAGAAAGAAAGCGGGAACCTGGAAGAGAAAGTGGCAACGAGTGTCTGGTAGTTAATCAAAGAGGCAGGAGGTGGCTTTGAGACTCTCAGCCTAGGTTTTCCGCACGCTGAGAGTTTATGAGCAGAGCTTTGGCGGCGGCACTCTTTCTTTTATAAATTAAGTACTGGGTGTAGTGGAATTTCACTCCTTTTTTGGCGTGACAGTGCAAGTGCATCTTTTTCAAAATGTAGAGCCTATTGAAGCTCATGAGTAAAGAGCCATAAACTGAAATGCTATAATACTTTAGTGATTTCAAAAGAGAATTGTGGTACAAAAGAATAACAGATCAATAAATGCATAGCTTTTCGTGTGGCCGATAGATGCAGCTTGTGCCGTTATTAAATGGTGCAATACAATACAAAAGTACTTTTAAACGTGCCACATTTTCTCTCCGCCCCACTATGTTAAAAAGCCTGCCTGTTTTATCGTCTTCCAAACAATGAGAACTATGCATGCATTACAGAATTCAGCTTCAAAATGTAAACAGTGCATATGCATACATTCTCCTGTGGACGCTGATGCTATAAAATTAGGCTTCCCATAAAAGATTCCGTCCGCTGCGGTAACTTCTCTATTGGCTCACTCTTGATTTAAAAGGAAATAGCATGCGAGAGCCAGATGTTTTAGGGAAACGCCGCCCTACACGCACGTACAGAATAAAAGAAAACAATCATAGTTCGGAACTTTATACTCAATAGTACCAATACAGGCATAGTGAGAAAGTGCCTGGGACTAACCACTGTAATTCCCAATTCACTACTGTTCGACTGCACAATGAGTTGCATCCCTTAATGTCTAACAACATTCCATGGAAATTACTCAGGGTTTGCTGCTCACATATTTATGCTACGCAAGCACCATAAGCATTACCAACATAGCTTAATTTGAGCCAGGGGTTTTCGGTGCTGGGCACCGGCATTTGTCAACACTGCCACTTATGACGGACTACCACATGGTGGCGCGGTCTGTTTCATTTAGAATCGAGCAATACAGCAGTTGTTTATTATTTCAGTATACATTAAAAAGGACTCATACCTGCCACCACGCCATTCTTACAGCTTTGGGAGCCTGAACTAGTCTAAGTTGTCACACTTGTAGGTGTGTGATGGTTCGTAGTTGTGTTGTTATTGTAATTGGCGGTACTGATAGGGGCAATGGGTTGTGAAATCTGCAGTGGCCTAATGACAAGGGTCCTTGCCTTTAAAAAATTTTTTTTTACAAATTAAGAACGGATTACCATTCTGTTCAATAATAAACAGGCACTTCAGACAGCTTTTATGACCAGCAGATATTTTTTTAGATTATGTGTATTCGCTCCAACCCGGTTACTTATTTACTACAGGGAGGCAGATTATTTATTGAAACGGAGAATCAAGCGACAAAAATCATGGTCTTGGGACAATTGCACTGTTGAGCATCTAGAAGGTAATCTCCTCAATCAAAACGATGGGTCCTTCGTATTTTCTAACCTTCTGTTTATAAAAGTATATAATCTACCTCCCATTAAAGCGTAAAATAAAATACATTATTATTGTACATCCCAGTTATCAGTACTTGCATTTCCTTAACACTAGATTTTATCCAAGGGTGCTCGCATATCTGATTGTGTTTTCAGCAAAACAAGTATTAAACTACAGTTGTGAGCGCCATCTTGTTTCTACTCTGGGCACAAGGAGGAGCTTCAGAATCAGGATTCAGAGGATTGCAGTATTTACCACACATCTACAATTTTTTGGAACTCTTTTTAGAAGAAGTAATCTGTATTGTAAACTCCGATTCAGCGTGTTAAGCATCACTCAGAAAAGCGGAACTGGGGAGTACCTCACCCCGCAGTATCAGTATTTACACAGTGTGTTATTAACGGGTGCTAATACTGCATTGGTTGAGTACTTCACCCCGCAGTATCAGTATTTACACTGTGTTATTAACAGGTGCTAATACTGCATCTGCTAAGTACCTCACCTGCAGTATCAGTATTTACACAGTGTGTTATTAACTGGTGCTAATACTGCATCGGCTGAGTACATCACCCCGCAGTATCACTATGTACACAGTGTGTTATTAACCGGTGCTAATACTGCATCTACTAAGTACCTCACCTGCAGTATCAGTATTTACACAGTGTGTTATTAACGGGTGCTAATACTGCATCTGCTAAGTACCTCACCTGCAGTATCAGTATTTACACAGTGTGTTATTAACTGGTGCTAATACTGCATCGGCTGAGTACATCACCCCGCAGTATCAGTATTTACACAGTGTGTTATTAACGTGTGCTAATACTTCACCAGCTAAGAACCTCACCCCGCAGTATAGGTATTTACACAGTGTGCTATTAACAGGTAATAATACTGCATCTGCTGAGCACCTCACCCCTCAGTATCAGTATTTACATAGTGTGTTATTAACGGGTGCTAACACTGCATCGGCTGAGCACCTCACCCCGCAGTATCAGTATTTACATAGTGTGCTATTAACGGGTGCTAATGCTGCATCGGCTGAGCACCTCACCTGCAGTATCAGTATTGACATAGTGTGCTATTAACGGGTGCTAATACTGCATCGGCTGAGTACCTCACCCCGCAGTATCAGTATTTACACAGTGTGTTATTAACGGGTGCTAATACTGCATTGGTTGAGTACTTCACCCCGCAGTATCAGTATTTACATAGTGTGTTATTAACGGGTGCTAATACTGCATCGTCATCTGCTGAGTACCTCACCCGCAGTATCAGTATTTGCATAGTGTGCTATTAACGGGTGCTAAAACTGCATATGCTGAGTACCTCACCCTGCAGTATACGTATTTACATGGTGTGTTATTAGCGGGTGCTAATACTGCATCTGCTAAGTACCTCACCCTGCAGTATAGGTATTTACATAGTGTGTTATTAACGGGTGCTAATACTGCATCAGATAAGTACCTTACCCTGTTTTTATATAATGAGTTATTAATGGGTGCTAATACTGCATCTGCCAAGTGCCTGACCATGCATTATCAGTATGTACACAGTGTGTTATTAACAGGCGCTAATACTGCATCGGCTGAGTACCTCACCCGCAGTATCAGTATTTACACAGTGTGTTATTAACGGGTGCTAATACTGCATCGGCTGAGTACCTCACCCGCAGTATCAGTATTTACACAGTGTGTTATTAACGGGTGCTAATACTGCATCGGCTGAGTTCCTCACACCGCAGTATCAGTATTTACACAGTGTGTTATTAACGGGTGCTAATACTTCACCAGCTAAGAACCTCACTCCGCAGTATAGGTATTTACACAGTGTGCTATTAACAGGTGCTAATACTGCATCTGCTGAGCACCTCATCCCGCAGTATCAGTATTTACACAGTGTGTTATTAACGGGTGCTAATACTGCATAGGCTGAGCACCTCACCCGCGGTATCAGTATTTACATAGTGTGCTATTAACGGGTGCTAATACTGCAACGGCTGAGCACCTCACCCGCAGTATCAGTATTTACAAAGTGTGCTATTAACGGGTGCTAATACTGCATGGGTTGAGTACCTCACCCCGCAGTATCAGTATTTACATAGTGTGTTATTAACGATTGCTAATACTGCATCGGCATCTGCTGAGTACCTCACCCTGCAGTATCAGTATTTACATAGTGTGCTATTAACGGGTGCTAATACTGGATCGACTGAGTACCTCACCCCGCAGTATCAGTATTTATATAGTGTGTTATTAACGGGTGCTAATACTGCATCGACTGAGTACCTCACCCCGCAGTATCAGTATTTACGTAGTGTTTTATTAACAGGTGCTAATACTGGATTGGCTGAGTACCTCACCCTGCAGTATACGTATTTACATGGTGTGTTATTAGCGGGTGCTAATACTGCATCTGCTAAGTATCTCACCCTGCAGTATCAGTATTTACGTAGTGTTTTATTAACAGGTGCTAATACTGGATTGGCTGAGTACCTCACCCTGCAGTATACGTATTTACATGGTGTGTTATTAACAGGTGCTAATACTGCATCAGCTAAGTACCTTACCCTGTTTTTTATATAGTGAGTTATCAACAGGTGCTAACACTGCATCTGCCAAGTGCCTGACCATGCATCATCAGTATTTACACAGTGTGTTATTAACGGGTGCTAATACTGCATCTGCCTAGTACTTAACCCTGCAGTATCAGTATTTACAAAGTGAGTTATTATTGCACATAATACCTTGGCACACAAAATAAAGCCCTTATTGGTCCTGTCACCAAGGAGATGGCATCATAGAAAATTATATCAAAGAAAAACAGATAATGAAGACCTACAATAACCAATCTACTAATAATATGTCCATTCCCTTTTGTGCAAGACATTCCTATGCTTTTCATGTGTTGAATTCTTTTTTTTGCTGTCCTACCAAGAGACATACTATTGGCACATTGAAATACATCAATATTTATCTTAAAAATGGTAGCTTGGTCTTAAGTACTCATTTTTAAGAGAGCTGTTCCTAAAATACTCATCTGTTTTGAACCTCCGTCTAAAGCTCTATAGGGGAAATCAACTTTCATGTCTCCAAAGTAACCCCTAGGGTGTATTTGCAGACCTAACCCAATATTATTTACAGACTTCAGTGGATCACTATGGTAAGGCAGATCCCCAGAATGCCATCCTGTGAGGTAGAGAACTGAAGCAGCGTTCTATAGTCATTCCTGATGATCCCCATTCTCGCAAGCGGATACAGTTACCAGTGGTTTACAGAATTGTTCTTCATTTGAAAGCAGACAATATCCTAGGACCTCCTTATCCAATCCAAAAAGAGATCATGGCCCAAGACAAAGGCCCAGGAGGACCAACCATATTAATGGATGATGTTCATGCTTAGGCAGGACAGTAGATCTTTCTCATGCAGAGCCACCAAAATTCGAAGAACACCCACACTCTCACTCTACATTACTTAAGATATGTATATAATTAATGCTTTAAAAAGGTGCCGGGGGACTGCTTATATTTGCACAGAGAATAGTAAAGGTTTCCTTGAATATCTTTGTCAGCAATTATTATCTGCAGATGCTAATGCCAACTGCGTGCATATTTAAACACAACGCTAGGATAACAAACAATTAGCATACTGCGGCTAGCATCAATTACCAGAGCGGGCATCAAAAAGACCTTTGATTTGGGAATGAAAAAGCTTCTTGATTGTCCTTCTAGCATTTTCTGCAAAAAGGAAGAACTTATCATGGGTTCATTTGTATTCGTCTTTCGCTATTATTTTCTGCTCCTATTGTTTATGCAGGTCTACAGCGGGAGTAATAAATGGGAGCAAAGCTGTTTCCGTGCATATCTTAATACATATCTATGCAAGTCTTGGATCATGAGAAGCAGGCGCGAATTTGCATTGTATTTTCGAAATAGATTTACAAAAAAACAGCATGCCTGAGAGGCTAATTTACTTGGATACAAATGTTCTGCAAATGCCTTAAAACATCTGTTATAGCACAGTGCTGTAGGTTAGAGAAACTGTGCTGGTGGAAAATGATTTACGTGAAAATCAAGTTTTGACTTACTTAAAAAAGATTTGTGTCAATGCACATATATATAAAATGAGACTGAGTGCGAGACACATGCCGTACATGCCGTGCAGGAAGAAATGCCTACAGTGTTTAGCACCCTCTTTATGGAACTAGTTGTAATCTCTATTCAAGATAAACAGCTATTTGCATCAGAATCAGGATTACAAGTGGTGTGCAAATACCAACTGACTTGGTAGTGCTTCACACATCATTTTCCCTATTATAACTTGATGAAATAGGTGTGGTGAGAAAAAACTGCAATGTTCCCAGTTTTGCAGCTTGCAATGGGGAAAAATCATGCGGTAGTTCGTGTCTCTCCCCTTCCCAACTGCAGAATTTGGAATGGGGAAAGTAGTGTGAAAACAAGGAAGGAAAAAAACAAATCTGCACTGCTGATATTTTGCAGGCAGTATTACTTTGTGGAATTATGGTCCTTCCTGTAATGAGGGCCTCTGTAAGGAGATTTAGCACTAACTTTGGTTAGACTGGTCCTGGTCCCATTATAGATCTCCAGGCAGAAATCCAGCAAAACGTTTTTATGTCTTAGTTTTTAGGGTTAGATAAGCTGAGTACAATCTGCATGCAGTCAAAGAATCTAGGACCTTAGGGCCAGCTCTTGGGGATCAGGTCTCACTCAACAGAAGCCACCAGCAGGGTCCAGTTTAACCAGGTTGAATGGACTCCTTCAGAAAAGTAGGCTTTTTGAAGCTTTTGTGTCCCTTTAGCTTAACAGGAAGTCAGTCAACTGACCATTGGAGACCACTTCTTTGTCCTGGGTACAAGTGGGAGCAGGATCATCCCTTCGGGTTCTCCTCACAGGTCTCAACAGCAGGTGTAGTCCTTATTCTGTCTTCCATAGGGCCAGTAGTGTTCTGAAGAGGGAGCCCAGGGGTGCCACATTTATCCATGGCATTAGCCTGTGGGTGGGAAGTGACTCCCGGCCTCAGCATAAGCAATAAGCAAAAAATCCCCAAGGTAGCCCATCTACTTGTGCAGCAGTTCCTGTGTGCTCTGTTGCAAACGATACCACACTGCCCATCTTCACCTAAACCCAAGATGGCAAGCCTTTCTTCCCTTGTGCAGAGCGCCTGTACCAACCCTAGAGGTGTGGATAGGGAAATGACCAACCCCTACACTGTGGTCACTCAAAACTAGTTCTGTGGGCAGCTTCTCTACCACTGAGACTGCTGCCTGGATGACAAGATTGACAAAGGAGGGGCAAGCCCAGATGTTAGCTACATCTACATCTGCATGTGACAGTGTACGACTACGACAATTAGTTACGTTCTTGGAGATTGGTCAGATGGTCATACTGTCAAAGAAACTGAACATCAACGCCCCACCAAAGCCCTTTATCTCAGCTCTGGCAGCTAGTTCACACCTCATCAAGGAGCTATTCAGATCATAGGTGACAACTGAAAACTCATGCAAAAAGGCACCTAGAGGTTTATGCAGGCAAATGTGACTTTTTAAAAACTAACTTAAGTAAAATATTTAGAACAAATCCAACTTTACCAATGTTTTGGACTTACAAGACATGTTTTGAAAAGTCCATGAATTTACTTTTTAGCTGGTTTCTGGGTGATAATGTAATAGTTAAATTACCTCTCATTGCTTTCCTTTGGAACAGGAAACCCTGTTACAATGAAACTAGCTTCTGGGGCTTGTCACTATAAGGACATATTTTACATTAAACTGTACAGGTCCTCATTTTAAATACCATTCACTCTGCCTTATTGGGCCTTAATGCCTGGTATGGGGTGACTTATTTAAAAAGAAGGTTTACCAATGTCAAAAATGTGTTCTTTTGACAAGTGGAATTTGCAGTTTTAAAACATCACAGATATTCTACAGTAGAAAGCCTACAGCCATGATTTGCTCTAGCAGTGGCACAATGTATGCTGCAGTCCACTAGTGACATTTCACTCACAGGCCCTAGGAACACTTTGTACCATATACCAGAGACTTATAGGTCCATTAAATATGCCAATTAGGTGTATACCAACCTGGCATGATTTAGGGGTCAGAGCACTTAGACAGGGCACTGGACAGCAGTGTCCCAGTGTGCAGAAAAACAGCAATAAAATCTAGCAAAACAAGCATTGGCATAGCCAATAGGTCTCGCCTTTGGGTCCTTATAAGTGTTTAGCTAGAGTTATTGGCTTAGCCAACATGCTTAAACTATGTTGTAGAGCAGTGTGGCTGCTGGCAATTATGTCAGCTTGTTTTGAAATGATTGAGAAAGACTAAGAAATTGTGTGTGTGTGTGTGTGTTGTTGATATGAAGAAGGAAGTTGAGGTCACTGAAGTAAGTAACAGCGAGAATTAGTGAAAATGAAAGGGGGGGAATAGATAATGTGTGGGTAAATGTGAGGGATGGAAAGAGAGAAGGTAGAAGAGTAGAAACAGAGAAAAAAAGAGTAGTATGCCGGAAAAGCAAAAGTGCACGTGCAAATGTTGAGAGGATTATTGGAAAGAGACAAACAGAGGAGAGAAAGTGGAGGAAGAGAAAGGGCGATAGAGGGAGCGCGAAAGTGATAGAAATGATTATTAAGGCAATTGTGAATTGTAGGAAAATATATGATAATTAGGGAGAAATGAAACGTAGTGGAGGGGAGAATGTGAACGTATTATTTTAAAAGAAATAAAGAGAATGTTTGAGAACTAAAAGTTTAGGTAATGTCAGAAATAAAAAGCTGAAATACAAGAGAAGAAAGATGGTAGTTGTGAAAGTCAAGTGAGGTGAATATAGGAGCTTAGCGGAAGTGCACAAATAAAAATTAGTTTGCATAAGCTTGCTTTGGCCTTAAGGAAAACCACACACATGATGTATGCAGAGTCAAAAAAATGTATAGATATAACCAGATTAAATCACACACCTGTCATTAAAAAATGCTCTCTAAAACAATAAGCCTTTAGTCATGGCTGTTTCTGGAACATTTATATAATGTGACCTCAAACCAAAGTAATCAACACACTACAAATACGCACCAGTTACATTACAAACGGACACATTCATTCTTAGGCATGGGGATAGTATGTGATTTGCCCAAAAGCAGAAGATGTGGAATCTCCTGCCAAAAATTAAACCCGGTTGCCCAGTAAATTATATCACCTCTAGGCATAATGCCACGTTAATGCACAGAAAGACAAGAAGGGCTGGGCCAGTGTCAGTGCCACTTTAAAAAAAATCCATCAAATAAAGATGTAAGCACATTATTTATAATTATTGTTTTGTCAGAAAGTGATTGATATTTTGATTAACTGCCAGAAAGCATTGGGCCAGGTGTTAGGTACGCACTTATTTGCTTCAGTGTTATGCAACCCCACACTGCATGGAAGGCACAGGCATATCCATTTGTCACTAATTACTCGTCTGTTGGGCTTCCAAGCATTGGAAGAACATCTATAGCACTTTGCAGCATACGTGAGCAAGCACATTCCATGTCTTTTGCAGCCCCGAGTCATGGGAGGAATTATTTTGAATAATGGGCAGAGTTGATTGTTCTTTCTATGCACGGGTGCCTACTACCTTTTCTTTTTAAAGAAACTTGTCTTTATATAGCACATTTGCTTGGCTTTGTAGTGCTGCGAATTAGAGAGATATTAGTGAAGTGAGGTAACTGGTGAGTGCCACGAGAGAGATGAGTCTGTGTGCTGTATTGTGGACAGTTATAGAAGTGCGATCATGGAGTGTTCAGCCACGTGCTGTGGAAAGTGCCCCTTTCGAATGCATAGAGCAACTGCATGTAATGAATTGTGTTGCGACACCCGTGCTTTGAACGTGGTGTAATGCTGGCATCTGAATGCCTTGTATGTCTTGCCATTTTGTATGTGTATTTCAGGTACATGTGTTTAACACTATCACTTGCTCAGGCCTAGACATTGAGACATAAAAAAACTACACTTTCCATCATGCACTAGTTATGGTGATCGCAAGAATGGAGCACTTACGCTCGTATCGCTAATCAATAGTTCCAACATTATTAATGGAGCTAGGAACCACCTCTGTTATTATATTTTTGTGCACTACTGACATTAAGGGACATGACCTGATGGAAAAATGTTATCTGAAGTTAGACCGAGCAAACACCCTTTTGTGACATGATGTATGTGTGAGCCTTAATTATGCAATACCTCCGAATCAAGACAATGCCGATTCAAACAACGTTGGCAACCATACAATCTAAACCAAAACAACTCCTGTAATAATAAACTTAGCACTAGCCACGGCACCCCTAGTGTTCAAAAAGGCTGTGCCTAATCAAAGAGGAAGATGTGGAATAAACAAAGACGCCGAGTTAAACTGCTGGAAATTACGTCTCTAAAGTTGAAAGGGGCATGCTCTCATAAAGCGGATTAATTTCTTTGGATGTCAATGTGAAGATTTTATCATAACACAACTATCCGCTGGCAGTGGCTCCACATGAAATAAATAGCTGTGCCCAAAGGAGGCAGGAGCTGTGTCGGAAAAACACTCCAGTGAAGGGCACTCTTGTGGTACAATATATTTAGGAAACTAAAGATTTGCATTCATCGTATGAGTGAAAGTAATTACCTTGGGAGTAAATACGATGCCTTCACGAACTGCCAAAAGAGTGTAGGTGCCTGAACGCCAAAACCACATTTGGTTTTTAAGTAGAACATTCACGTGATCAAACGCAGGAGGTGTAATGGAAGTGGTAAACAGAACCAAACAAACACACAAAAGGCATAGAGCTAAAAATGCACTGAATAAAGAACATCATCTGCGTGAAAGTGTAAAGGCAGTAATGAAGGACAGATGAAACTACGCATGAAGCCTGTCTAGGCACCTAATGTCACAACAAATAAAGAACAAAGCTGCCGACTTTGGGACGGAGGAACCAGGTTCGAATCTCGTCATCGGCTTTACCAGGATCTGTATAAAAAAAACAGCAAAGCATATATGCAAGTTTTTTCACTGAAAGAAGAAAGTCTAGCAAGATGCAGAAATAACAATTTTTAAAAATCAGTGCAGGAACCCTCCAAACTAATAAATCTGCTTGCAACAGTTCCGTCCCATATGAGATCGTTATTTCACGTGCAATTATACAGTGTTTAACAATTATTTATTATTACCTCTGTTAGTCACAAGGTGTCAGCTTGCAGACACGCGCATATGGAGCAGGATTACTGATTAAACAATAAAACCAGAGAATGATAATGTTCCTGTGCAGTGCGACATAAAACGTTTTCAAGTGCAAACTGTTTAAAGCCATTCTGTCTGAAGCACCGGAGTAAAAACGCAACGCTCGGTATGTACGCGGCTGGGAGTAAATCACGTGCCATGTAAAACCAGCGCGGCGCGCACTGCAAGGAATGCGAGGTATGCAGCTGGCACCCGGCCGTGCTGCTGATCGCTCACGGGCTCCCTAGGCCAGGGGAGAGAAAAGGCAGGACATGCACCTGCCTTTAGCGTGCTGTCTTTCTTAGAAAGACGCACGCAAAGGCCAATAGCATGTGAGCAACAAAATAAAGCACACGCACAAGCATGTGCTCCGAGTTGAAAGTCCTTACTAGAAGCCTTGCAGAGCAGCGCATGTACGCTGGCTCAGGCGAGACCTAAAAAGGGGTCTCTATGCAAAAAGGGACATTTTTCTACAATTCACCTAGGCAATAACCATCCAGTTTCCACTAACTAGTGAAGTCGGTTTTGAAAGTCCTGCTGCCTCTAGGTTATACGGAATATTTCATGTGTAATGTCCATTTTACTCTTGTTAACGTTCACCCAGGATTGCTCTTCATCTCCAGTGAAATGGGTGCCATTGAAGCTTTGGATTTCCTTTGGTATACCATATGCATTCACAAAATATTACATCTTCTTCAAGTGGCAACCTGATTCGCTTGTTGAGACGGAATAGCTTGAACAGTTCCGTAATACATGTCTACTACTATCATGCAGTATTGCAATTCCCTCCTTTGGCTTGCGGTGACTGAATTAAGTTAATCTGCCAAATTGTCAAATGCTATGATTGATTGATTGCCACATTGTTTCAGCTCATTCTCCCCTCCAAAGCTGATCAGTGCTACATTTCTCAATTGGCCAGTTCCAAATCTGAACACATTGGTCTCATCCATGTTTTGCAGTCTTTGCCATTAGATGGGTGATAGGCATTCCCGTCAGTTGAGCTCACTCATCTGTGCCCTTCTATTCTAAAAGTCCACTTTTCTCATGAGCCAAGCTGGTCAGCCTCTGCAACACCAGATCTATTGGCTGCTTTGTTGTTGAGGCAGCACATGCAACAATTCAGGCCATTAGGTTTTATAGCATCATTTTGGTTATATTACTGTGTATATCCATATGTCCCACGTAGATTTTTCCTTTTGCTGCTACTTCCTATATTTTGTTCCACATCTTCTCTTCCCCCCAGATTAGAAAACCATGATGTGGCCAATGACCGCACCTCCAAGAGGGCAACTAAGCTATGAGTGCCTTTTAGTAAGAATAGGGTTTGTGAGGAAATCCAAATGTTAACACTCCCTATGGGGTCTGAAGACTCAATCCCAACAGTACACAAATCCATAAAATGTCTTTAGGCGGTGGGGACGCCACCACTGGACAGGTAAAGACTAGTCCTTTGTTTATGGACAGTCCTACAGTGGGTTTGACCAATTCAGTAACCATGACTCCCAATCCCTTCGATTGCATTATCTGGGTCTGGGGGTTCTTCTACAAGCTTCTGAATTAAAAATGGTAACTTGTAATGTCTACTAATGCTGTAGTCTGCTGCCCTCTCTCCCCTTTCTTTCGCCAAATTGTGATTGGCACATAAGGGTTAGATATGTATATAATCTAGTAGAACTAGGGTGGCATAGTGAGCTAAAGAACGATGATGGATTCAACCCAGATCTGTGACTGGGGGTGAGTGAGTGTCTGAGAAGTTTCAGCGCTCCGTCCATCATCTCCTTGTGTTTGCTTTGTTCGCCCTTAGTTGGCAGGGTATGCCCTGACCTGTGTCCCGTGCACACTTTGCCACTGGATTCAAGCTAGCCTGGCTGATGAGGGCTGTTAGCCCGAACCCGTCCCAGGATGCTTGTTTCCAGTCCAGGGAAGACATGGCTTGGCAGTTCGGGCTGGACTGTTCCCATGATGCACAGGGTCAAGACTGATTTGCATATAGCTGTGTCTGAACTGGGGTGGCAAAGTGAGCTAAAGAACGATGATGGATTCAACCCAGATGTGTGACTGGGGGTGAGTGTCTGAAAAGTTTCAGCACTCAGTCCATCATCTCCTTGGGTTTACTTTATAATCTAGTAGAGCCATCCTTTTGGAAGACATCTGCCTCTTGGTATTCATCACTTAAATCCCTTTACTTCCTATATATGTTGTAAACTTAGGCAACTCCTCCTTCACTCTGTTTAACTTTTCCTCTGCCTTCTTTTGCTGTCTTGGCCATCACTTCCCTCCATTTCCTCACCAATGTCAACATTGGTAATCCATCTATGCCCTTCGTATCCAATCCTGCCTTTAGTAAGTCTATCAACATCTGTTTTTGAGTATCCTCACTTTATCCTCTCTATCTAAGGCTCCTGTAATGGTATTATGCACGGCTTCACATTTTGTCTCTATGTCTCCAAGTTGAGCCAATACATTTGTTACCTCATGGATTGTATAAGATGTATTCATTCATGCCCGCCAAAAAGGACAGTAGTGGCTACTTTAATTCCGGAGGAGCTGATGCTATTAGTTTAGATTGTGTAGTGGTTGTAAAGGAAGTCACATCTGGCCTCTCCCACTGGATGTCCCACAGCCCTTGTTCTGCTGTCATGATTCTCAACCTTTCCAAACCCTCAATAGTGTTCTTTCACTGTGAGGTGGGAAGCTAGCCTGCAGAGTGTGGGTACGCACTAGCGATACCATCCTGTATCATATCCGTCAGGGAAAACTGTGTATTACTCTTGAATTTCGGTACCTTCTGCATGTGCTGTCCCAGTTTAGGGTCACCGGCCAGAGCTCCTAATGATACTGCTTCATGAGGAATGAGAAAAATACTATCAGCCCCTTTGTACCAACACTGCACCCTTTATGCTATAATATTATAATATTTTCCCCCGCCTTTTTGTTCATTAGTTGTTAGTAAAGCTGTTAACTTTTTTGGGGCTTAATGACCTATTTCCTTATACTGTCTTTCCAGTGCGGTCATATTTGAAGACCTCTGGGTGTCATGCCTATCTCAGAGGTTTCTATTAAACTACTTATAACTACAGGTCAGGGCATGACATTGTCCCTGTTTCAACATCATTTTCTTCTTTGCAATCACTCTCCTAGTTTTCCACTACTATATCTACAGGTGCTCACACCCTTCATTTGTCTTCCCTCACCTGGGGAGTACTATGCTGCAACTCTAGGGACCATCATATTCCCTTGCCTTGTCTTTCTCAAAGACATCAAAGTTCTTTAGTCAATAACTCTATAATCGGATGATGTCTAGATGGTCTATTGGTGTCTCTTGTTGTGGCAATTCTGCCTCTCTTTTTTGTAGTGATTGGATCACTTTATCCTGGGTACAAAGCACTTGCAACATTATCCGGCCTGTCTCTGTAGCTGCTCTGCACTGTCCCATGTCATGTCCTTTAACATATATTTGGGCTAATACCTTCTCCAAATATTATGCCAGGTCACCTTCCACAGGGGCCTCTATATATCTCGCTAATTCCCTTGCTGTATATTGCCATTAAACTTTATTTCAGTCTGGCATTGGGTATTTGGGTGTGTCCCTCCTCGTTTCTCATTTTTTGAAATCAAGAATCCAGCAGAAAATCCCACTTCTGACACCAAAATGTGTTGCTAAATTGAATGAAAATAAATTAAATACCTTTTGGCTTGTCCCTTGAATTACAAGATATAGGCATAACACCATGCATGTTCAAAAAAAAGGTTTCACTTAGTTTCGATTTACAGGTGGCAAGCACACACACTAACAACAACAGCAAAAACATCATCATCCCGTTGCTGGTAAGCGAACTGTTTGTCTGCACGACTCTACCCATGACAATTCCTTTGATTAAGTTACAAGCTCTCCCCACCTCCTCCAACAACTGCCTCTTATATTCTAATAACCACTTTGCCACATAGCCTTCTCTCTGTCTCCTTGGTTTAACAAAATCCCCTTGTCACATCCACCGTTGACTTCTTACACAATCATCTGCCCTGTAAATATATTACTTGGAGTGTAAGCAACATTTCCTTGCCATGTCCATTGCTTCCTTCATACACAATCACCTCACTTGCTCCGCTAATATGTTATTTTGGTCAGAGCTTAAGCAACATGTCAATATGTTCTTGTCACATACTCAAACCTCCCTTACTTGCTCAAATTCACTATTCCATAGAGTTTACTCAGCTGTGACTTTGTTCCTAATATTTCAATTTCCTGGAAAGCTTCCGAAATTGTACCCATCCACAAAAAGGGCCTTCAAGGATTTGGCTTTCAATTATAGATCTATAAGTTTCATAGATTCCACTCAAAAAGTATTCTGCAGACATATACTGGATAGACTTAACCTATGGATAGGGGAACACAATGCCTTGTCATATTTACAGGCAGGCCTTAGGAAGCATGTTAGAACAATTGACCAGTTCATTAACCTGAGGAGACCCTAAATTGAAATGGGTTGAAATGCCTCAGTATTTTAAATTGGGGAACTGATCGCAACATTCTGGTTGAGGTGCTAACTCTTGAAAAACTTGAGTCTCTCTCTTACAATAAGGCCTTGATTCAACCCCTTGTTTTGTTTTGAGAAATGGAGTATGGATACTAGCACACAATGATTTACTCCTTACTTAGGTGCTTTGCAAGGAATTGCACCGGTTCACAATCACACAGTGGCTTATTTGTTGTGTTTTGCACTGATTTTTATGTATGCACAGTTGATAAGATGTTACACAAAAATGTGATTATTGTGGGATAAACGTGAATTGTGAATGTTTCAATTATGCCCAATGAGTATATGATGTATGTACAGTTTATTATATACAGCCAATGAATGTGATGATTAGTAAATGGTGAAGAACAGTTTGATCATGTTAATTAATTTTCTGTGATAAATAATTTGTCAAAAAATGTTTCAGGCAAGGTTTTCCTTTTGTGGTTAACTTTCTAAAAGTGGCATTTTCAGAATAGCAACTTAAAATCTGACTTTAGCATTGAAAACGATTTTAAATTACAATTAATTTGACTGTAAACAGAACCTATCTATCTGGTCTTAAACTAGAGTTATCACTTATTAAGTGTAAAAAGGTAACCCAGTGTTAGTCTATTGGAGAGATAGCCTTACAGCAGTCAAAAACAACTTTAGGTCTGTCTCCCTAAAAGGACATGTAAAACTTAAGTAAACATGTACACAATGAGTGCTGCTGCCTAATAGTAGCATTTAATTTTCCAGCACTTGGCAAAGGGAGTACCCCTAACTAGGGACTTTAATCAAGTCAATCAATGAAAGGATTCCTTCATATGGCGTTAGTCCAAGGGAAGAGCATTCCAAGCCCCAGCAGTGAGCGAGGAGAAAGAGGTGCTTTCCTATCTCTTCCTGCTAAAGTGTGTGACCACCGCCAGCACAGCGCCAGAGGAGCGGAGAGATCTGACCGGATGATATGGAGTGAGCCTGTTGCCAGATATACAGGGCTGACCCGATAGAAGGCCCTGTAAGCCAATGTGAGACATGTGAACCGAATCCTTTAATAGGTAGCCAATTCAGCTTCTTAAGGTGTTGGCGAATATATGCCAATCTGAGAACTTTTAGTAGTAGTCGAGCAGCAGTGTTTTGTACTAGATGAAGTCTCCTCAGCTGATAGGCAGGAGACCCAAAAATAGAGAGTTACAACAATCGAGACAGGAAGTAATGAGGGGGCATGAATGATCATCTTCTTAATCTGTGCCAGGAGTAAATGTAAGAATTTCATAGTAGACTTTAAAAGTTCAAACAGGAACCAACCACTACTGCAACCTAAGGGCCAAAATAAGTTTGATTATTAAATTTGACTCCCAAATTGCGCACTGACATGGCTGAGGCCGGCGAAGAGGAGTATGATCAGGTCAACAGTCACCATCTGGAAGAGAACACAAGCACTTTACTTCTGGCTGGCAGGGTTAAAGTGCACCGAGGCCTAATGCCATCAAAAACAAGTTCAGAAAAATAGGGGAGTGAAGGCAAAAAGTCTGGGGGAATACCACAGCAAGTATGTCAGGTCTAACAATAAGCCATGTGCAGATTTCTCAATGACCTGGTGGTTTTCCCAGCGACAATTTTGTCAGGTAGTACCAGCCAAATTTATGTGCTGAAAAGAAACTGAATTCTAAGTTTTGAAGCTTGGAACAGGGCAAAATATACTGTATTAATACATTATCCTCAAACCTGACCTGCAAAACCCATAATGTGGAAGTAATATTGCACTGGTTAAATACCCACACTCTGTTATTTGTATTTGTCCAGGCGATATTCCTACACCAAAAGCGATGGACTCTCCAGAGCAACACCTTAATATTCTACAGCTCCCACAGTAGAGAGGCTTCACTGAAGGTGAAGGCAAATTCCATTCTATACAGTGACTAGGGCTTGTGTATCAAGTCTCAGGCCACAGCAACAAAATTAAATACGTATGTGAGTGTGCATGTATGTATTCTAGTACACACTAACACACAAAAAGTAGTGTTGAAGAGGATATTCTGCAGCTTACTAAGCTTACTAAAGGGGTGGTTACAGAAAAGATAGTTTCATGATCAAACAATGGTACAGTCATTTATATAATGGTGCACAGTCTAATATATATATAAAACAGCTAACATTTTTCTGGGGTTTCAAAAAACAAGATGCAAAATAAATCACTTTAAAGAACATTTAAACATACTGGATGAGGTGTGATATAATGTGTTCCAGTGAGCCACTTAATATTACGTTTGTGCTATAAAGCTGTAAGAACAGATTTCCATACGTGAAATAGTGGGAAAAGTTCCTTTTTTCTGACCATATCAAATAAATCATTTTTGATAGCGCACTTTACCCTCTGAAAATATCAAGCTGACCAATAATTTCCTTTCTTTTTTAGTCACATTTTCTATATCTTGGTGCAAAAAGAAACAATAATTGCCCCTGAAAGAGCTCATTGGCACCAGTGTAAGCTCCTTCTAAGTAATGATGACACTTGGGGCTTTAGATGTGTCGGCGGTGTAATCTATTGAAGTGTAGCAACTCTAAAGCCTTGGAAGACTACATTCATGCTTAACACTGCAAAATCAAACTGGCCATAGGTCCTGTGTGTCCATGGGAAGGTTTGGGGTGAGTTAAAGAGGGAATCTGCTCAAAGCATCACCTTTCATCCCAGTGGACAACAATTTAATGTTGATGGGCTCTGTGGCACAAAATGTTAAAAAAAATATATATAACGGGAATAACGCTATGAGACAGCACCTCCTGGGCATGGCTGGGGTATGAGGATGTCCAAAACATATTGTAGTGCTAGGGGATGAAGTTCTGGTTTGCAGAGATGATCTTTTATTCTGTCCCAGAAAGCTAGAACCATGAATGGAAAAAGGAACTGTCAATATTGTAGGGGAGTATACTAGTTTTGGTCTTTAAATAATTCATTATTAAAGCTTTTACAAGACTAGGACAATCATATCATCTGAATATAAATGTGTGATTCTAAGGAAGTCTCTGATGTATGTTCATCAGTCATCCCTACTATGTTTCAGGCATTTATATATTCAATCATTAATACACAAGAGTATTAAATATGCATAGGTTTCTTAAAGGACTATACTGCTGAGCTAAAAAAAAAAGACAGTAGGGAAGTGATGTTGGTAAACTGTGCCAGAATAAACACAATGACTCAAACATTGATGACTCCTGCCCTACCTTTAGAACATGCAACAATACCCATCAATTAGTATGAATGGAGTGTGTATTTGAGGAAAATCCCATGTATTTGTGTTTACAATGCAGAGAAATAAATTAGTGATCTAAATGAAAAACAGATACATTTACCTTGATAGCCAGTAGACCATTAACGAAGAAAGGAGCAGGCATAACTGTAGGCATTTAGGCACACATTTACTAAGGCCCTGGGTTGCCATTGCGTCACACAAGGTAACATATGGGCTTAAGTGATATTTTCTAAGAGATGCAAAGCCACCGGGTGTGACGATGCGTCGCTAAGTAAATGCAGAGTAATGCAAGGCAGCACAAATTGCTGCCTTGCAATACTTTGCGCTGTGAAGGTGTTCAATGGGTGGAGTGTGGGTGTTTCAAGACATTCCCTCATGCATTTTGGTGCATTCCCAGATTTACTAAGGGTAGTAAGCCTTGGAATGCATCAAAATGCTATGCAATCCCAAAAGTGCTGTAACAGGGAAAAATATGTGTATTTCTCCTCATTATTTCCTCTTTCTACGCGTGCTGCATTGTGCAGCACACGTAAAATGAGGAAATGCCTCAGAGGATTGATTTTGTGCAGGCAGGTGTCCCTTCCTGCACAAAAGCAATTCTGACGATAATGCAGGCACCCTTGTACCATAGAGCAAGGGTGCCTGCCTTGGCACTAGGCTGCATACAGTGAGCCAGCACAGAGATAGAGCAGGAATGTGCCACATCTTAGTAAGTATGGCATATGCTTGCTCTCTCCATTTGACGCAGCACAGTGCAGCAAGTTGTCTTGCTGCGCTGTGATGCGTCAAATGTTAGTATATCTGGCCTTGGTTTCCATCTGTTAGTAGAAATGTGGAAAAGATGATTTCATAGTAGCCTTCAATTCAGTAATTATTTTAATTTTTAAGTACTCAACTTAGTGCATATCTAAGGCAATATCACTGGCCAACAGGCTGGACACGTTAAATCTCTAGGTGATATTCAAGTAACTTAACAGGTCCTACAAACCACATAATGTAATAGATTGAACCACCTTGCCACATCAGATATTTCAGATTCAAAATGGTCTGATGCTCATTTGTTCCATAAATGGGTGTGATCAATGTGGTTCAAATCCTAAAATGACCTCACAAACACAAAATATGAACTCAAACTTAACCCACCAAACAAATTTGAGAATACGTCAATCATCAAATCACTTCACTATTCAGATAATTCATGTCTAATCTGATTTAATTCATCCTGAATGATTCATAACATTGTTAAGATCAGAAAAATCAAAGTTTGTCCTTACTTAAGTTCTCACATGGTCAGAGATATTTTATTGATGATACATGTAGGTCCCGTCAATGCAATCCAATGTTCTTTGAGGTTTATTTAAGGCCCTCACAGGGGTGGTTTCCTTCAATGGGCAGGGGGGGGTGTGCCCATCCTATTTCTGCACCGTCAGCATCCGCATTCCACATTTGTTTTAAAATGCTAAGTAACACTAGTACCAATGTTATTTACCATTTTAAAACATTTGCGGAAGCCTGCCCCAGAACTGCTACCTGCCTGTCTGCCTGTGATGCCCTAAGTCAGGCACGGGCATCAGGCAGGTTCTTGTGAATTTGTGACACATGCACTTTGCGCATTTGCGCTTTGTCCGTGTGTCACATTTAAGTTTAGTAAACTAGGCTGACATGGTGCCAGCACGGTTGTCACTGTTTTGGCCCTTTTTGGGGCCCGCCCACAAATGACGCCAGGCAGTGTCATATTTCCAGGCAGCCTCGAACAGGTACAGAATAAGCCCTCTACCTCCAGATGCAGCTCTGTTGAAAGCTGCCAATGATGACCCCTCGATCCCGCCCTTTCACAAGCACACACTGCGCAATGGCAAGCCGAGGCCCACCGAGCTATGGCATGCCAACTCAGCTGGGATAATGGCAGAGACTTTTTTTTACTGTAAATAATTCAGAAACAGTTTTAAATACAGTTTTCCTTTATAGGTCTCGCCTAGGCAGCGTGCATGTGCTGCCTCTAGGAGAGGGCCTTTAGCAATCGCTCTTCACTTTTCAAGCACTCGCACTCCTGCTTGTGGCGGCATTCACCTTGCGGGAGCGAGCAGCGACGCGGGCACGTTAATTACAAACACATGTCCCCTGCGCGCCGCTGCTTGCTCCTGCAAGGTGGATGCTGCCACAAGCACGAGTGCGAGTGCTTGAAAAGTGAAGACCTGCTCACTGTCATGCGTACTTTTCCCCTGCGCTGCGTGCTTTTCTCTCTTCCGTTCCCCTGTCCCCGTTCTGTGTTCTTCTTTCAATGTCCGCTTATCCCCTTGCCCCGTGTTGTCGTCTCCCTCATGCAATGTGTTTTCCCATCTCGCTCTATCCTGCCCCCTTCACTTCTTAGTTATCCTCCCCGTTTTTTTCCCTGTGTGCTTACTTAGAGTTAGTTTCTAGGAGCGGATGGACTGGGAGATGAATTTCTCAGCGTTTGCCACAAATGCTTGCCAAAGGCATTTCTTGCTTTCTCAAATATGATTGAAAATTCACTACTTGGTCACTCTTTTTTCAGAAATTTGTCGCAAAGAGAACCCCCTAGAACACCCTTTATAATGGTCAGGAGCGCTCACTATGCTCACTCTCCACCAGGCACTCATCTAGAACTTTTACGCCTAACCACTTTAAAATGTCACCAGCCGCCACTGCCCCCCAGCAACAATTTGATTTAAAGCATAACAGGAAATTATATTTGGTGGAGAGGGGTTATTTTGTTTGCCTTATTTTGGGTATAATTGTTGGGATCTGCTATCAAAGAGCTCTAGTTTTGTAACTTTTGTGCCATTCCATGTTAGGAGGCGACCATATTTCCAGTCCTTATTTAGAAGTGATAGTCATGCTTCCTGTCCCTTTAAACAACAGGACTAATGCAAATGACAAAAATGCCTTTTTAAAAGGTAGACTCTCTGATGACATTGTGTTGTATTATGAATGTCTTCAGCTTCCATGTCCAGATACAGAATTAGTCTCTGTGCTCATTTTAGCTGATATTCTAGTCTCTACACAGTATGCAAGTTGAGTACCACTACCCTTTGGATTAGGCATGGGCGGAGTTCACAGAGTCGCACTACGCTGAGCTCCGCGAAGTGGCAAATAAACTCAGCCGCGCTATGCGGTGTTCCACGAGCAGCGGAGTCCAGTACATTGTGCTGTTCGCCCTGATTTTTTAGCGCAAGGAGTTTCTCAAGTGCTGTAAAATCAGCGCGAACGGCATCATGCAGAGTTCCAAGGGGCTCTGCTTTTTTCTGCCACTCGAGTAGATTTTCTACTCGAGTGGCAGCTTCCTCAGCGGTAGCTTTCCCAATGCCAGTGTGCAGCGACCTGCTTTGACCGCCCGCGCTCAAAAACATCGGCAGGAGATTTTGTGTGCGATTTCTCTTGCTTGCGTTGGCAAGCTGAACAAGTGAAAAAACTCTGCTCTGCATCACTCCGTGGAGTTTTTCGGAACTCTGCACTTCAGGCAAAACTCTGCGAACTCCGCTGACAGAGCGGATTCCTTCGCCCACCCCTAACTTTGGATCTTAGGTATGCTGTCTGCACCTCTTCCACAAACTCATTGATTAACTGAGTTACTATATGTGCTGTGCACTTGCTCTTTACAGCACAACTACTTCAAAAAGGTGGCCAGTGATCCTTCTGAACCTGTGATCGGGATGCAAAATAAGTTCATGGTTCCGCCTTTGGTGTACTCCTGCCATGGAGTGAGCTGGCAATACTTATATTCGGTTGGTAACATTTTGAGGTATAATATAATGTTATTGCACTACTGTTGTTTTGGCCATTCTACCGTGGTCTAACAGTCAGTTTGCATTTCTAAAAATCATGTACACTTCAGTGTTATCATGTGTCACACTCTCTCTCCATCCCAAGTCTATGCAAGGATGTCGTTTCTCCGGTAACTGTCTTTGGTATAATGAAACACTGCAGGTAAACAATCAGCCACAGCAGAGATAATCCACCAGCCATGGAGGCAAAAGTATTAATTCTAATCATAAAGAGGATGAAACGCTACCACAATAGAAATCCTTCCTGCAGCTACAATTTTTGAACCCATGAAAGCTCCAGCGGCAAAAAGTAACACCAGCCACACCGACATTTCGAAAGAAAATGACGAGTTATTTACATTTCAAAAGCTGGGGATAATAAAGGTGTCTGAAATGATTGGCTGCATTTCCCTTTAATAGTTTGGGGTGAAAAAGCTCGCAGTTCAAAATTGCGCCGAGCCGTCTCGACTTTTCACCTTCATGAAATATAGACGCGCCCTGAGCCGAGAGGCGCGCTTCCTGGAGAGCAGCGCGCCTACCTTCATTAAGCCGTCGGTCTTGCATGCAATTTCAGGAAGCGATCACCCAAACATTCATCAAACGCCACCCCCACATGTTGTGGCTCGCGGAGAAAAAATCAATCACTGAAATTATTTAAAAGAAAGTTTCAAATCGCCACCAGAAAGCGTGCGCTTGGTCGCAATTTTTCCCCTCATTTTAACAAGATAATTTTCCAGAGAGAGACTCACGGTGACATGACATAAAGTCCATATCTAGTTCCATTACCTGGGTTCGCAGCCGCTGGATTTCTGCCTCCAGCTCTTTGATCTTGTCCTCCCGCTTCTGAAGCTCGGCCTGCGCCTCCTGTCGAGCCGTGAACTCTTCATCAAACTGCAATGATCACAGTCATGAATGCATTCATCCATCTATGCAGCACTGAGCAGTTCCAAGAAGACTTTAAACAATAGTGCCAGGGAAGTAATGGAGACATGTTTTTTACCTTGTTACACTGCATGACTGCGTTGAAAAATTGCACTGTGCGAGGTCTTTCTGGTCAATAAGCAGATACAACAGCGACCCTCTGGAGCCATGCACTGCCGATTGCATTCGAGTAACTTTCAGATCAGCAAAACAGACTTTTCAGACTCATTCCTTTCAGTTATAACCCTTACACCTCCTATCCAGAACATCCATTTCTTTGAAGTCGGGCAATGCAAAGGCAGTTCAAGGATAACAGGGGTTAGCATATTTGAGCTAGTTTTGCAACAAGTTGCCAAACTCTGCGCATTTATTGTCAAACACAATGCTTTATGCGTTGCACAGATCAGGACAAGCAAGCTTTTAGGACAAGACTTTACTTTTTTTTATTTTTAGATAAAGAGATGTAAGCAAAAGTCAAGGAACACGATAATGCCACCTCTTTTTATTTCAGTATATTGCATGCAATCTTACATTTCCACAGTAGTAACCCATATGATATATGTATTTTTTTCTAGTCAGTTTCAGCCCTTTGCGTTCTCCTGCCTGTCTGCCCGCCTACCTCGCCGCCCTCCGCCTTCCCTCCCCGCTCCCCGCTTCCCGCCACCACCGCTGACCACGCCCCTTTTTCCTTTCTGTTCCCTCCCCGCTCCCGCCTCCCAGCTGCCCCGCCCACCCGCGCACTTCGCCTTATATGGCGACCGTGCGAACGCGCAGCGGTCACGCGCAGCGGGCGCGCCGATTGTGCGCCGAAGGCGCGCCAAAGGTAAGCCCGTCTGCGCCCGTCCACGACCGGACCGCGCCCAGCGCCAGGACCCCTGGCCAACGAAGATCCCGACCGACCCGCCTGACGTACTCCGCCGCCACCCTCACCGCTCTCAACACCAGCCGACTCCCAGAATGCCATCAAGCCACTCCACGACGTATCCACGGACCTTTCAGCTGCCACGCCTGCAAGTTCACCTGCATCCGGACCAGCCTCGCACCAGCACCCACCAAGTCGAACACCAGCAGCACCCACCTCAAGTGCATCCTGCTCAACACCCGCTCCGTCCACAGACACGCCATCGAACTCTGGAACCTTCTAGACGCCACAGCCCCTGACGTCGCCTTCCTCACGGAGACCTGGATGAACGCCTCTTCAGCTCCCGACATCGCCATCGCTATCCCAGAGGGCTACAAGGTCGTCCGGAGGGACCGAAACGCCAACCAGATGGGAGGAGGCATCGCCATCATCCACAGGAACACCATCCGTCTCACGACCAGCACCGACAACACCCTGACCAGCGCCGAACACCTGCATTTCCAGATCCACACCAACCCGAACACCACCCTCAGAGGCACCCTGATCTACCGACCCCCTGGACCACGCACACAATTCAGCGAGGACATCGCCGACTTCGTCAGCCCGCATGCCCTCCCCTCCGCCGACTACATCCTCCTGGGAGACCTCAACTTCCATCTGGAGAACAACAGCGACCGCAACACCAGCACCCTGCTCGACAACCTCGCCAACCTGGGACTCAAGCAACTGGTGTCCACCCCCACCCACCTCGCCGGACACACACTCGACGCAGTCTTCTCATCCAGCACAGACATAGACTTCAGCCACGCCACAGAGCTTCAATGGACGGACCACAGCTGCGTCCACTTCACCTTCAAGAGAACGACGACCCACCAACACCAGCAACAGGCAGCCCGCAGAAGCTGGAACAAGATCACAGCAGACCAGCTCGCCACCTCCCTGAACCAGCACCCTCCTGCCAGCTCAGCGAACCCCAGCCAAGCCGCCGACAACCTCACGAAGTGGATCAGCAACTGCGCGGACGAACTCGCCCCACTGAGGACCCCGCCTAGCAGACCCGGCAGCAAGAAGGCCCCATGGTTCACCGACGAACTCAAGAGCTCCAAGAAGAACTGCCGAGCCCTCGAGAAAGTCTGGAGAAGGGAACCGACACCAGACAACAGGACCTCCTTCAAACTTGCCACCCGGAAACACCACCAGCTGATCCGCGCCGCCAAGAAAACAGCATTCAAAGACCGGTTGGACAACAACGCACACAACTGCAAGGAACTCTTCAACATCGTGAAAGAGCTTTCCAACCCCAGCGCAGGAAACAACGACATCACCCCATCGCAAGACCTCTGCAACTCCCTCGCTTCATACTTCCACAACAAGATCGCGGACATACATAACAGCTTTAACAACCAACCAACGCACACCATGACCGAACAACCACCCCCCCCACCACCACCCTCCACGCCTGGACCCCGATCAGCACCGAAGACACCATCCGCACGATGAACTCCATCCACTCCGGATCACCGACCGACCCCTGCCCTCACCACGTCTTCAACAAGGCCGACGCTGTCATCGCACCCCACCTGCGAGACATCATCAACACTTCCTTCGACACCACCATCTTCCCTGAGAGCTGGAAGCACGCCGAACTCAGCGCCCTTCTAAAGAAACCTACAGCGGACCCCACCGACCTCAAGAATTACCGCCCCATCTCGCTCCTCCCGTTTCCAGCCAAAGTCATCGAGAAGACCGTCAACAAGCAGATGGCCGCCTTCCTCGAGACAAACGGATCCCTCGACCCCTCACAGTCCGGCTTCCGAGCCAATCACAGCACCGAGACCGCCCTCATCGCCGCCACCGATGACATCCGAGCCCTGATGGACAATGGAGAAACAGCGGCCCTCATCCTCCTAGACCTCTCTGCGGCATTCGACACGGTCTGCCACCGCACCCTAGTACGGCGCCTCAGCAACATCGGAATCCAGGACAAGGCGCTGGACTGGATCATCTCCTTCCTCGACGGAAGAACACAGAGAGTCCGCCTACCACCGTACAAGTCAGAGGCCTCCGAAGTCACCTGCGGCGTCCCTCAAGGATCATCTCTGAGCCCCACCCTCTTCAACGTCTACATGAGCCCCCTCGCGGCCATCGTACGCAAACACAACCTCAGCATAATCTCCTACGCCGACGACACCCAACTGATCCTCTCCCTGACCAACGACCCCGCCGCCGCCAGATCCAACCTGCACGAAGGGATGAAAGAGGTAGCCGAGTGGATGACGACCAGCCGCCTGAAACTGAACTCGGACAAGACGGAGGTCCTCATCCTGGGCTCCTCACCCTCCGCCTGGGACGACTCCTGGTGGCCTCCCGCCCTGGGCACCGCACCCAAACCGACAGACCATGCACGCAACCTGGGCTTCCTCCTGGACTCCTCCCTCTCCATGACCAGGCAAGTCAACAACGTCTCCTCGGCGTGCTTCAACATCCTACGCATGCTACGGAAGATCTTCTGGTGGATCCCCACCGAGACCAGGAAGACCGTCACCCAGGCCCTCGTCACCAGCCGACTGGACTACGGCAACGCCCTCTACGCCGGTACCACCGCCAAGCTCCAGAAGAGACTCCAGCGGATCCAGAACGCCTCAGCCAGACTCATCCTCGACATCCCACGAACCAGCCACATCTCCGGACATCTGAGAGACCTTCACTGGCTCCCCGTCAACAAAAGAATCACCTTCCGCCTCCTCACCCACGCACACAAAGCCCTACACGACCAAGGCCCGAGCTACCTCAACAGCCGAGTCAACTTCCACGCTCCCAAACGCCACCTCCGATCAGCCAACCACGCCCTCGCCGCCGTCCCCCGCATCCGAAGAGCGACTACAGGAGGAAGGTCCTTCTCCTACCTGGCCGCCAAGACCTGGAACTCCCTCCCGACCGACCTGCGCCTGACCCAAGACCACCTCTCCTTCAGGAAGAAGCTGAAGACCTGGCTGTTCGAGCAGTAGCGGCACCCCCCCCTCCCCCCCCCCAGCGCCTTGAGACCCTACGGGTATGTAGCGCGCTTTACAAGTGTCACTGATTGATTGATTGAACAATAGGAATAATATGGTGCTCATTTACAGCTTGTTGAATGCAGGCAGTATGCCGATAGGCGTCTGATGGCCTTTCTACCCTATGTAGGGTCTATACTGCCCTGTAAACCCCAAATAGGGCCAGCGGGACATCTGCTTTTTTTGCCAGTTGCCCCATGTCTGACAAATTCTAAATCCAGTACTAAGTGTTTCTTTAGACTCACCTCACCAACCCTTATGCCACACTAAGCATTGCATAAGTTATATACTTGTTTCCACTTTTATCAGTGGTTTTAGTTTCTTTTTTTTCCTATTGCTTGCTGCAGTCCTTCACCAAAATATGCGATTCTCCCTGACTTGGTACAACATGTGCCTGCATAGGAGTGGCCTGCTACTGCTTTTGGCCTGTCCAGGGGTTCACTTTTCTGAAGAAAAACACTTGACCTGTGCTTTAAAATCTATGCCATGTGACCCAAAAGGACCAAGCCCTAACACCGCAAACATCAACTCTCAGGATCCAAGAACACCCCAGTTTTTGTTGTCAATTGTACAGAGCAAGTATAGCTACCGCTAATGTACTACAAAGCGTTTACAATGCCTACTGACCTGTCCCTTTCCTATTTTGTTTCAACACTAAACTCTCTGCCTGTTCCTCCTTTCTTCTCTTCTTAAACTTACGAACTGTAGGTGCCAGTTAATCATGTACCATAGTAAGAAATGTTTCTGTGCCAAGCTGGTCTTACCCTACAACGATTGTTGAATGTATCTGTCTTTAATTTTTAATAAAAAAATTAAACAAAGACATCTTTATAGAATGCACTGTAAAAATGGAAACTAACTATGGACTTGATTTACTTGGCAATCATACGTTACGCTTATGACCACAAAAATGTGGATTCAGGGTTGTAGTTTCCCACAACTTGATTCTCAGAACAGGATTTGGAGTAATTGGATTAAATATAATTTACAATTGTGAAACATCAGCCAGAATGATAATTTGTACCCAGTTGTGGCGGCAGACATATGAGTTTATACATATGTGATACCCGGAGAAGGGCAGGAGGATTGGACTCTTGAATTGTGGAACCACAAAGCCATACATTTATGGATTTTCAAAACAGTTCCCAATGGCATTTCACACTCACCTTTGGAACTAAACTTTAGTGTCAAAAATGCTCAAATGACTGCTAAAATCTGTGGCTGAAATTGCTGCTGACACAACAATCATCTCAAGGGTTGTTGGAAAAAAAAATCTCTGCGTCAAAAAATGTTTTACAAATAAAGAAAAAAGATAAAAGGTGAAAATGCACAATTCCACCAAACTTTATATTACGGAGTGTGTGTCACCTTGGGTCAAATCCTATCAACTTCATGCCACTGAGCATAAGCATTGTCAAATAATCCTGCAGCATTTATCTAGCTCGATTTTCTAAGGGCAGCTTTTGTGAGATTTGTGTTACTTTTAGTTTTTCCACCATTGCTGGTCAAGGTGAATTCTCAGGCAGCGCAGAACTGAGAATCTGCTTTGAAGCCAGAGTAAGGATGAATAAACTGATGAAAAATGTTTCATACATTACAAAAATTTAACAGGCCATGTATTGAGTTGGATAAAGATCACCTGCATGGCTCTGGAGAGGGTGCGCTCGTGTTGAACTCCAAAGCAATCTCTAGTGTTTTTGACCCCCACCTCAGCGCACATACTGGCCATGCTTGTTCACTGAGGCCTTTCTGTGTTGTTGAATTCACCTAGTTCTCCTTCAGGAATGAACACTGTCATCTTCGAGGGCTGTAGACAACTGGCTGCAATTGCAGCAAAGAGGTTATATTGCCAGAGAAAGGCTTTTTTTCCAGTTACCTGCATGGAAGAGCAACCTGCCAGCCTCAACATATTTTCACAAGTGTTCTGCAAGTCTCCTCTAAGCGGTTTAATCACCCATCCTTGAGGTGTATGGATGTTGCATGTGCATGCAATACAGTTGGGTATGTTTTGCATGTGCATGCATTGCTTGTATGAGAAGGATGCATGTGGAGAGCAAAATAAGTGCCCATGGCTACAGTCAGCATGGATTCCATTTTGTATTAGGCACATTCTGATGGTACTTAAGGTGCAATTTTGGATAGATAGCTCAGACAGCAGGAGTATATTGTGCCACCAGGACCTTCAAGGGGTACCTTTCAGTTAGACAGATAAGTGTTTGTGTAATTAAGAATGGGGAGAGAGGGCCTCTTTGAAACTAGAGAGTTCCCTTTGCCCCTTCCTCACCCATTGTACTCTGAGATATGCTATTCGCCGCCAGTGTACAGGTAGTGAAGTGGGGAACCTCACTTGTCTTTGTGTTCTTGTTGGGGTTGCTACAAAGAGGACACTCCCAGCTTCCCCCTACCTTCCTTCTTACACTTGTCACAAAGGCCATGCCTGACCACACCATATAGAATTTACAAAAGTGCAGAACTGCCTCAAACCGGTCACAGAACTGAATCTCTGGAACACATAAGGTGTGTCTGCAGCTTCAGTATAAAGCTGGGTCAGAAACTTCCAGTGCCAAGATTTCCTGACTTGAACAATGATACCTCAAGCCAGTGGTGAGCTCTATGAGCTTCAGGGCTGTTGTACAGAGAGCCAACAACCATTGGCAGGGTTATGACCAAAATCCTGGGGGAAGAGTTGACTAGCCTGCCAGGAAAGGCGGCCTGCAACTAATTTCAAAGAATATAGCTGACTGACTGGAAGTAGCCGAGAATGAAGGAGATGCTGCTCAGAAGAAACCAAAGCCACAAAGAGCTCAGGTAGGTGCAGTTGCAAGGGATGTGACCTGCACTGAGAGCATGAAAGCTGGGTCTAGGGGCCCCGGTCGTGTTTACCTGGCAGAGGCAGCATCAACAACTGTGGCATAAGCTGTCCTGCAATTCATTCTAAAGTGAATTCCCATCAGAAGCCTGGCTCCAAGAACTACCAAAGCGCTGTGAAAATCATGAATGTTGATGCAGTCGGACTGTCAGGCAAAAACTCTAAGTTCTGAGAGAAACTTAAGATGTCTAAGAAGTGTCACTGCGAGACCCAAAGTGGACACCTACTTGTTTGCAAGTGGGTTTGAGATTGGGCTAGAAGACCAAACAGCAAGATTCCTACGAGCTCTGCGACCACACATGTTCCTCTGACTGTCTTGTGCTGGCGCTTCCATGACTTGCCTGAAATCAGGACAGCACGCTACAGTGAAGCCCTATCTCCATAGAATGGGTAGTGGACAAGACCCCAGTTTGGGGTCCATTAGTAAGGTTAAGCGCCGTCACCAGCGGTAAAAGGCTCTGGTTGACACAGTCTGAGCCATCACTGCACAGGGACTCCGGATAAAGTTCCCATGTCATGTGCCACTGTATAACAGTTTTCTAACTGCCTGTAAAACATGCACGTCTTTAGCAATCTCTATTGAAACATCCACTGTGTTGCCATCATGTCTCAGCGTTTATTCAGATTGGTTGCTATTCTTTCCCACTGTAAGTTGAACTTCTATGTCAGGTTCCTGACAATAGTTCTGAGGTGAAAATGAAGCACTGAAAATCCGAGAGAAGACACAGTAGGAGCAAGCAGTACCATCTGTGTCCATAAAAGCCCTGTCTACAATGAAGGGTCATTGCGACAGACCCCATAAAATACAGCACAGGCTCTTTCCTTCACCGACTATAAATCAGTTCTTTGTCCATGGCAGATTGTGTCACTTTTGAAAAACTATTCGATATGAAAGCTATAGAAACCGAACAAAAGGAAAAGGTTTTCTGAAAATAAACTTGTGAACTGAAACTAATGATCGGAACTTGCAGCTGAGGTCAGACTATCCCAAGTTGCGTGCTGCACCGTGTTACAGAGCAGCAATGCCATAGGGCGCAGTTAAGTGTCAGTGTTTTAACAAAGGAATCACTCCTTTATGTCTGTGTCTTCAGGAAGCAGCCATTTTTCTCTGCTTCCCCTTCAAGTCCCAGGAGAGGCATAGAAATAGGAACACACATATAAGGAGAGTATAATTTACTGGTCTGAACTCAGTCTTAAATATTTGGGAACATGTATTTGCAGGTGGAAGTCTCAGGAAGAGTGAAAATACAGGCAGGCATGTCTCTGCACATTAGTGAAATGTGCTGGCCAGCATGCTCAGTGGATGTGAGAGGGCAAGGAAAGACAAGAAGCGTTAACAGATTGCAAAGCACACTTCTGGCTTAAGCGAGAAGCAACAAAAAAAGAGAACCCAAAATGATCCCGTTATTTAGCTTTAAAAGAAAAAAAATCATACTTGATTTTTGCATTTCATTCCCATTTTTTTTCTTTTTAAAAATTGCAGAAATGTTCAACAAGTTCGCCCTTATTCTATGCAGATTTTAGCTCATTCTTCTCCAACAAGCAGCTCGTGAGCTACTGGTAGCGCTTCAGATACCAGTAAGCAGCTCTCCTGTTTGCAGCCCAGCATAGTAAATTAGAAGATATTGCTTGGTTGAATATATGCATGCCAAAATTGAAAAGTGTGAATTTGACGGTTAAAATGTGTGTATTTTCAGAACTCATTGGTAGATGTTTGAAGAAAAATGGATGAATTTCCAAAATATATATTACAGCTGATATTTGAGGCCTTGGGGAGGCTTTGAACTAATATTATTAACTTGAGCCAGGAGCATTGCAGCTATGGCTGTTCTGTATTACTAATGTAGAAGAATTCCACATTGGCAAATAATTTGTTTCTATTACTTTTGGCAACTGTGCCTGATGAACTGAATGATCACTGCTGGTAATCTTGCATATTGTGGCCGCTAATGTAATCTTGTCTGAAGGGGTCACTAATGCAACTTTACTAATATTAATATCTCAGGATGAATGTCATTGAATAGAAGTAGACACAGAACAAATGATTAGGATTTACAAACACATATGTTAGGAATTCATTTTCTATGGAAGAAACAACAGAGGACAGCTCATCTGAAAAAGACAATTGTTCTTTTTTTAAATAATCTCATTACTAACCAATGATGTGGCACATCTGAAAGGGTTAATCAATACTGGCTCCGTTACACTCCAACGGACAACTTACTAACGCTGCCAAATATTGATCAAACCATCAAGGGACTAGCTGTCTCTGCAGCAAGTAAAAATGACTTTTGATAAATCACCCTTTGTCATGTGGTACCAACCCTTTGGAATAAAGATTACATTGAGTTAAGTCCTTACCTTTTTGGAAAATTCAACTGCTTTTTGTTCACTTTCGTCTACTTTTGCTTTGTCCACACAATTATCTGAAATCATTAGAAAAAAAGACAATTACTTAACTTTTTCTTGATGCTCTCCTGACACAAATTCTTTGTCAGATACACTGACACAGTGTCTTGTCAATAAACATGGCTCTTGGAAACCTTGGTTAGAAGTATGTTCTGGAACTGGGAAAATGTCACAGATGTTAACACTGCAATAGGAATGGTTCTCTCATTTTCTGATGCACAATTTGTACTTAGAGAACAGTTCACGCATCACAAGCAGCAAGAATCGGCAGTGTGCTGAGATAATACTGGCATCTGATGAAATGGACAATTGTCAAATTATGAAAATGAAATTCTAAACAGCACACAATATTTTACAAATTTCTATTTTAAAGGTGCGTTGTGTAATATCCAAGCAAAATTACAAAATATCACTTTCACACCTAAGTGTGGAGCAACTCTCCCAGTTCCTACTGAAGTTATTTTCTGTGTAGGTTAACAAAGTGTTACATTTCTTTTTCGGAGGATGTTGTTTGTATTAGTTACCATATCTTTGAGGGATCTCAAAAATATTATTTGGATGTAGTAATAATTCCTGTGATATGAAACTATGTACTCATTTGATATGTCAGACATTTAAACTGTGCTCCCATGAAAAAAACTCACATTTTAAATTATAATACATAAGCTAGGAGTCTACGGTTCACTTGATCTCTATTTCAATTTTCAAGGAACACTTTAAGGCTAAGAGAGGAAAGTTTGTAAACCTCATGGTGTCTATTACCACTCTGCACTGTGGCTCACCAACACACAATTATGTCCGAATGTGGAGTATATGAATAGCTGCACTTAACACACCCACTTGCTTACTACCCAAGCTTCTTAATTTCTTGAAAGGGTTGACTTTCAGAACTAAAGGCCACACCTAGCTCAGCAGCTGTGGCATCTTCACAATATTTCCTTTTGCAGTGCTTGTGAGATCCTAATTCCTGAAGAGTCGTCAAATTTGCAGATATGGTGCTACTCAGGGACATCTTTTGCAAGCCCATACATTCAGATAGTCGCAATGGGGTACCTTCCCTGATCCCTCTGCACAAACCTTGGTTGGTAGCAGCACCTTATCAGTTTTGGGTTGCATAAGTGCCCCTAGTAGATTTAGCAGCTGACCTCTTCATGTTACAATATAACCAGAGTCTTGAGACACACAAGGCTCCCTTCCATGCTTATTATTTCTTTTTAACTAATCAATCAATCAGAGTACTTGTAAAGCACGCTACTTACCCCTGAGGGTCCCAAGGCGCTGAGCGGAAGGGGGGTGCTGCTACTACTCCAAGAGCCAGGTCTTGAGGAGTCTTCTGAAGGCCAGTAGGTCTTGGGTCTGCCGTAGGTGGGCGGGGAGGGTGTTCCAGGTCTTGGCGGCGAGGTAGGAGAAGGATCTGCCGCCGGAGGTTGTTTGTTGGATGCGGGGGATAGTGGCGAGGCTGGCGGAGCGGAGCTGGCGGGTGGGGTGTAGAAGCTGAGTCTGCTGTTCAGGTAGGCTGGTCCGGTGTTGTGGAGTGCTTTGTGTGCATGGGTGAGGAGCTTGAAGGTGATCCTCTTGTCGACGGGGAGCCAGTGTAGGTCTCTCAGGTGGGGGGTGATGTGTCTGCGGCGGGGGACGTTGACGATCAATCGGGCGGAGGTGTTTTAGATGCATTGTAGTCGTCGTAGGCGTTTGGCTAGGATTCCTGCGTAGAGTGCGTTGCCGTAGTCCAGTCTGCTGCTGACGAGGGCCTGTGTCACCGTTCTTCTTGTTTCGGTCGGGATCCACTTGTAGATCCTGCGGAACATGCGGAGGGTGTTGTAGCAGGAGGAGGAGACGGCGTTGACCTGCTTAGACATGGAGAGGGAGGAGTCGAGGATGAATCCTAGATTGCGTGCATGGTCGGTGGGTGTTGGTGCCGTTCCCAGTGTGGTCGGCCACCAGGTGTCGTCCCAGGCTGAGGAGGTGGGTCCGAGGATGAGAACTTCCGTCTTGTCCGAGTTCAGCTTCAGACGGCTGCTCCTCATCCAGTCGGATTGTTGTACCTATTATGCACAGTAATCACTGATACATAAACATCAGTAAGAGTGAAGTAACAAAGGGTTTTGCAAACGTTAATGGTCCACCTGTTTCTTTGACTGTAAACCCTACGCTGTACCTAGTGTGTGCCAATGGTTGCAGGTGGGCACCCCTGGTGCTTATTCCGGAGACTGGGATTCTTTGCGATCTAGCTGTTAGTCCTGGCTTTGACTCTGCAGCTGTTTTAACTTAATGGTAGTAAGAGGTAGATCAGTTCCTCTTTTAAGTCCACTAAGGTCATGGAAACAGAAAGAGGACAACTAATACAATGATCTTCTTCAACCTTTCAGTGTATTTATGTTTCCATGAACCAAAATGGAAATAAAAGAATGCCTGTTGCTCACAGGGAGCAACCTAATTATAGAACAGATGGGTGAGACACAGGGCCGGCTCTAAGGCGGTGCGATGGGTGCAACCACACCGGCTGCAGACTTCAGGTGCGACATCGTGTTTGCAAGTATTTTATGGTTTTGAAGGCACCTGCTGCCATGTTCCTGGCCTCCAAAGATTTGTAGGCAACAATATTAATGTAAAGATAACTACGATGATTAATATTCTTTCTAGAGGATTGTCTAGTGGAAGTTTTGACTCATGGTAAGGTAACACAGAGGGTTAATATGCCTGTTGCAAAGAACATGTACCATTCAGGTCACAAAGTGCATATGTAAATAGGTCAGTGGGTTACTGCTTTTGTCTGAGAGATCCTTTTGTTACTTGCAGTCTATACTTTATAATCCTAACATAGAACAGCGAGCTATTAACTGTCATAAAAGAGCTGCATTCAAACTGCAAGGTATAGATTAGAGCAAAATGATTTCCCCCAGTCTTTCATCATCCTAATGTTGGAAAAAGGGTTCATTTAGATAGAAATAAATTCTGGTTATTAAAGAGAACCCTCAATCATGGAGTTAAGTTATAAATTCTGAGTTTATGCTTTTCCAGACCAAGCACTATTAAACACAGGCGACTCCTACACCTTGTAGTCCTCTGTCTTATGTAACATTTCCTATACACTAATTTACACACCTATGATTGAGTGTCTCTGTGTGATGTGTGTGGTGTAAAGTGCTCTGACACCCTACACTGGTATAAGTGGTGGCAGCACTATACAACTCATTAAACACATCTGAGAGGGAGTGGTTATGGAGATTTGAGGGGCACTGTTAAAGGGTGGTAGGGAAGGAATCGGTGGCGGAGGTGGTCACTGAAGGCGGGGGGGCAAAACACATTATCACGCTGGGCGCCACCAACGCTAAAGCCAGCCCCGGCGAGACACGTAAGAGCTAGACAAGGGCTCTGGGAGCAGAGGTGCTGCAGTTTGAGTGAAGAAGGTACTCACGGGAACCGGCAATTATTTATTTTAAAAAAATTAAGAACTGACTCTACGAGATAAAAAAAGAGAAAATATAGTAAAGGCTCACGTAGGAAAAGGCATCCTTAATGCATGTCCTCACCTTTTTCCCCCAGCCAATATTAGAAGATTTCTGAAGCTATAAGCAGATTCCAGCACTGTCCGAAACCGCAGTTCTGTGAGTTTCTTTAATTTCACAGTTGGTTCACACACGATTAGCACGCCTCAGACTGGGTATTGACTAGAGCTATCATTACATGCACAGAGACATGCAGCTATTGATGGCAGGTAATGTCCGCAAGGCTCATCTATACAAGCACGCTCTCCGCAGAAGTCCATCTAGATACAATGACCACGAAATCCTAGTGGGAAAATTAGAAACCTGAAACCTTTTCTTTAGTTCCTCTTCATCCGGCAGGAGTAACATAATTAACAGTAAAAGGAGCACAGCTTCATTTAAATAGCAACATATACTGGGAGCCCTCATCTGTAGGTTGTGCCTTGATACTTTATCAGTGTTTGCAAATGGAGTATAGATCACAGCTGGAAAGAGCGAAAAACAATAAAATGTCTGTAAAGCACAGACACACTCACAGTGGGGAAAGAGAACAGACACTTCTTAAGTAAAGTATTAAGTTGCACTGCAATAAAGAATAAAGCGATGTAGAATTAATCCAACCTTTCAAACACTTGTCGATTAATCACAAGGTGTGCCATACAAGAGACACACATTAAGAAACTTGCAGCCTACCCCCTAGAGATGGATTTTAAGAAATATTAGCCCTGTTGCTAATAAAATGCTTCCCTCAACATATTTCCAAAAGGCCTACTGCCATGCCTACAATGAAAAAAGAAGAAATACTAGTCCCAACATGCAACGTGCCATTGTCTAAAATCAGGGACTCATTAGACGATGTCCCTTGTAACATGGGAATATCTGGCGGCCATGCCTTATTGATTTCTGTGTTACCCTCATTTATTAAGACCTGCAGAGTGAACCGAAACGCATTTAAGACCAGCCCTTTGTATTTTAAAAAACATATGGCTGTGAATTGCATTGGGAACTTTGCTTTGCACACAGGGGGATGGGGGGGTGAAATGTTAAAAAAATAAAATAAAAAAACTTACTTTATTGCTGCAGCGTCTCTCCAGTCCCTCCTTTGCGTCAGGACTCTACTGGAACAGGAACTAGGAAGCAACCAGGTTCCTCTGACGAATCACAAGGTCTGAGCGCTGTGGCTCAGTGCTCAGCCAGGGAAAGGGGGTCAGGGCATGTTCTCCATGCAGGAGAACATGCAAAGCGCATATGACTGTTCGGTCGGACCGAGAGGGCCAGCCAAGCATTTATGCGCACTTGCAGTGGGCAAACCACTTCTCCCCTGCCCTACTCTATGAGCAGATCAGCCCGCATGCCCCGGACGCAAAGCAGCAGGAACAAATAATATGATAATAACATTCATAATTTTATTTTTCCTTTAGTTACACTGCTTTACAAAAGCGGTGGAGACGCCACTGTTTCCACAATAACTCTTTGCTGCTTTTTCATTCATAAATATATTTCGCGTATATATTCCGGGAGACATCCATTACAACGCGGTCTTTACACCGCAATACATTTACAACGTGGCAATTACAACGCAAGTCGTTACAACGACTTGCGCTGGATGGCGCTATTCACTAAGGAACAGTATGATTTACTATTCCAACACCTTCCCTACTGTTATGTAGGTTGGAGTTGGAATAGTAAATCATACTATTCCTAAGTCCAGCGCCTCTAGCGCAAGTCGTTGTAACGACTTGTATTGTAATGACTGCGTTGTAAACGTATTGTGGTGTAAAGACTGCATTGTAACGTCATACATTCAGATATTCCAATCAAATAACATACAACAAATAGCGAAATTAACATGGATAAAATTTTTATGATTTTTCTACTTGCCTATGAGATGCGTAAAATCAACATCTAATCGTCCTCGGTATTTGAAGTCAGGGTCCATCCCACTGCAGTGCAGCACTATTTGTGATGTACATTCTTCGATGATCTTGTAGTACTGAGGTCTGGTAATCAAAGAGAAGGCGCATGTTATCTTTGCAACACTTCGCGTCCACACAATGTCATCAGTATTACAATCTGTATCCACACAATATGCAAGACAGGAAACATGTAAATGTACACTTATTAGTCACAAAGTCTAAAATAAATGTGCTAGTTGTCACAAGCACCATAGAAGTGTCATGCCAGAAACCCTGTTCACTTTTTCAACACGAAGAGAGGGAGGTAACATCACCAACAGGTTTCAATATGAATATGTCTGTCCTCAGATGAGCACACAGATTGTTCATTTTAAGGCCCTGCAGGCCATTCCCCTAATAATAAAGACCAGCTATTCTCTGATTATACCCAAGAAAAGCAAACCTTTGCCCCATTTTATCAATTAAATGTGAGTGGTCACGACTGGCACAGGCCCTTCCGTAAAATATGCAGCATAACTACTTTTCAAGCTTTCAATTACATTTGCACTCCTGTACTCAGCATTCACAGGACTACTCTCTTCCATCACTGCGCCATTACAGGTCTGCGTTCTGACTGCCGGCTCTGCATTCAGCTCCACTAGAGGTATAGGTATTACTGCACCTTTTCGAGGAATCCATAATATGTGATGCTAAGATGGCTGCACTCAACTCCTTTCAATGTATAACCCCCACTCTCCCTTCTTACAAAGCAAGCAGGCGGCTGGGGTCATGCCTGAATACAAGCAAACAGTCAAAGTACAGGACTATACAAACAGAATGCCTCCTAGCTGAGGATATCCAAACCCTTATATCAACATATCCACTACAAGCCATGCATGTTTCATGTCCAACCCTGATATATGACTCTTGGACATATGACTTATGCCAAAGAGTCATATATCAGGGACCTCCACCTCGTATTTAAGGACTTTACTGTACACTTATCCAACACATTACAAACTATCACATGTAGTCCAAACCAACAACAAATCAGACAGTTCACAGTGAGGGCTGTAACTGGCAATAATGGCCTGTCTTCCGCAGCACTGAAAACTATGTTGTAATAATGATGCACCAGCCAATGTCTCACACCGTTTCTGTTGCTGCTGCCTAGTTTTCCCCAAGGCACTCATTGTGATGTTACACCACAATGTTTCTGCTTGGGATGAATAACTTGAACGGCAGAAATTATCTGATCTCTACAGAGTTCACAAATGCTAATATTGAAAATTACACTGTGTATGTCAACCAAGAAAAGCCTTCAACGCCACAACAGCTTGTTAGAGATTTGGGTCTGTGTATTAGCTGCACTGAGCTCGAGGATACTTTATTTTCTCATTTGTATCAGATACAGCGAACAAGTTGCAAAATATTTTAGTTGAAATAGGAGTTGAAGGCTGGATCGAAGAAACTGGGACAACAAACATGGCCGCCCCTGTAGGAACAAGCAACCTCACTTCTAGTCACTGCATTTCCTTCCAGTGAGGATGTTCTCCAGTTTTCCTTTGCTTTGTCCAGTTCCAGTTCTTGGAGGTGTTTACTCTTTAGGTTCTCTCCAAACTCCGGAGTCTTCCAGCAAAGTAGCTATCAGTAATATGCATTCAGGTATCAATTTTCAAGGCTGCCTGGTTGGTACCCCTAGTCGTTCCTGGTGGCTCAGTAATGCTGCTACTACTACAGAAACTGTTTTTTGTAAGTCTGAAGCAATGCATTTGTACTAATGGTTTTCGCATAATGGCCCTCTGCATTTTAGTTAGTCTGCATGAGTCTGTTTATGTGAACCTGTGAGACATTCAAGAAGATTCAAGTATCCGCTCCAGTACCTGTGCTATGGTCGGATCATTATCTAGTCCCTTTTAGATTAACTGATAGAGCTACCCAAAAAATAAATCAAAATAATTCTTCCAATCAAATTAAGAACTGGTCAAAGCTCAACCCAGAAGTACAGTTGGAAATCTTGGAAAATTCCACCCAAATTCTAACAGGCAATCTGGAGGAGGTTTATACGCAGTGGTAAAACAGGATTATTCAGTCACTAGTTAAGTGTATCCCGAAAACTGCATTTAAGGCAAAAATGAATACTAAAAGGACACCTTGGTTCAACACTCATCTAATCTCCCTAAGGAAGGACTGCAAGAATTTGGAGAGAAAATGGAAGAAGGCGTACAATCCACTTTTAAAAGTTAAATACAAGTTGGCCATTAGGCTTTACCACAATGAAATCAAAAATGCCCAGGCAAAATATTTTGAGGAAAAAATAAACCAGGCGGAATATTCCCCTAAAGAACTTTTCAAAGTTGTTATATCTTTGACAACCCTAAATCATGGTAACTCTCCTTCACAACCCTGCAAGAAAATATGTAATGAATTAGCAGTATTTTTGCATAAAAAGTTCACAGACATTTATGACTCATTTCAAGGAGGGACTGGGACAGCTCCAAGCCATGCAACAGATTCTATGGTGACTCCAACCCCTCCCGTCTTTTCCATTTATCATCTCTGAACAAAGACACAGTACTAACTCTTATGACTAAGACCAAATCTGGATCTCCTCTAGATCCAACACCCCACAAATTCTATACAAAGACATGGAAGTTATTCTTTTACCAACAGTCAAAATTCTTAATTGTTCACTAGTTTTGGGAACTGTCCCAAAAACATGGAAACATGCAATCATTAGACCGCTGCTAAAAAAAATACATCTAGATCCATCATTATCGATCAATTACCGTCCTATTTCACTGTTACCTTTTGTATGAAAACTCTTAGAGAAACACGTAAATTGTGAATTGTCTGATTTTTTGGAAGACGATCATCCTCTTCATCCCACTCAGAAGAACTTTGGTGCTCAGCATAGTACTGAATCTGCCCTTCTGGCAGTCACCGAAGAGCTTAACAGCACTCTCGATCAAGGCGGCTCAGCCGCAGTATTGCTCCAGGATCTGAGCATAGCTTTTGACACAGTTGTTCATGTCATCCTGCTAAATAGACTTAGGGAGACTGGGATCCAGGACAAAGCCTTGGATTAGCTTGTGTCTTTTCTAAATGACAGATCCTTCCAAGTTATGGAATCTGGCTGCCTCTCTGACAATATGCTTTTGATATGCGGGGTACCACAGGGTTCCTCGCTCAGGCCCACGTTATTCAATATTTATATTCAACCACTGGCAGATATTGTTCAGGAGTTCGGCCTATCCTTGATCTCGTATACAGCCGATACGCAGCTGGTGGTCTCCTTTGATAATGGAGCAAACCTAGACTGTAAGCGTTTGGCGCCATGCTTGGAAAAGGTGACTGAGTGGTTGACGAACAGCTGCCTCAAGTTAAATGGGAACAAGACAGAGGTGATGATCCTGGGGAGCAAAGTCGTAACTAGACCTTTGCCCAGCTGGCCAAGTTGTATGGGGAGCTCTCCAGCCCCTAACCCTTCCATCAAGAATCTGGGTGGATAATGAACTGACAATGGAATGACAAACAAAAAAGCTGGCGGGCACTTGTTTCAAATTACTTAGAAAGATCCGGACGGTCCTAGAGTGGATCCCAAAATATTTAAGGAAAAGAGTAGTTCATTCTATGATGATCTCCCGTCTTCACTATGGTAACTCCCTTTACCTAGGCTCCTCAATATAAATTAAACTTCTTCAAGTTGTGCAGAACACAGCAGCGAGGCTTCTTTGCAAAATTCCAATTCATGAACCAGTATGGGAGCATTTGAAACAGCTCCATTGATTCCCAGTCAACGTGAGGATGAAATTTAAAGGCACTTTGCTTGACTCATAAAGCAATAAAGAATAGAGGCCCCGCCTAAGATTAGAGATCTGGTTGTGCTATATGTCACCAATAGAAGTCTAAGATCATCTCAAGATTGTCTTCTCAGAAGTACAAGAATTAAGAGAGTAAGAAGGGGAGGCAGATCCTTTTCACATTTGGCACCTTTGGAACTCCTTGCCACGTGAACTGAGACTAGTGTAAGTGGAATATAGGTTAGGAAAAAGTTAAAACATGGTTATTCCCACAGTAAATTTATAAATATATATCCCCGTCACAGCTCAATCAGATAGCGCTGGGAAGCCCCTGGCCAGCTATGCGCTTTAGAAAACTATCTAACATAACATAACATATTGAATAGTAACAGAGCATTATCTGCTATTTGTGAAGACAAAAAGAGAAGTAAAACTTAGTTTTCCTCTGATACCTTCTCTATTTTCTCCCACTTCTTGTCTCTATCGTCTGTGTTCCAACATTGTCACATGAGGAGTAAAGGGAAGGTAAGAGCTATTATTGACATCTATATTAGGCCTAGCCAGAATTTAAATTAGGCCATAGTATTTAGAGTAATTTCGGTGATTCTGCGTTATTCTTTGATGCAGAATTACTGATGATGGAGAGATTACTCATGCTCACATAATTAAGAATAATTTGGGAGAAAATAAATCCTGCCAAAAGAGCGAGTGGCTGCTCATGCTCGCTGTTTGTGTTCTGCTGCATTTAACACTATATCTCAGTGCAAAAGGCCCTATTGCATCCCAAAAACAGAGCTAAATGGCAGGATTAAGTTGGAGGAACCTCCAACCCCAAGAGCGAGGAGCCATTTCTGCGTTAAGAAATAGTGCTAGACACAAAATTTCTCTTCTGAGTAGTCTTGCAGAATTATCAGGCAATTCCATTAAATTACGCTACACTAAATTATGCAAATTATGCCCACCCCTAATCCTTATGCATAAACCCCTGACAATTTGCAACACTAGTCCTATTTTAGGCTAAAATAAATCTTTCTATATGTTCCCCTCTATGTATGAGATTGTCATGATGTGGTATACGTCATGCAGCTAAGGGTGCTTAGGTCAATGCATGGTGAATCTATGACAATGAAGAAGGAATATAATGTGTGTTTTAGTGGTGACCCTAGAGGTAGTTCTTTGCCTCCTTACTAAGGTATTGATGCTTATTGCACCTCACCCCAATCCTATTGTATAGCCTATTTCTTTAAATAATGAATGCCCATACAAAGCATCACATTACCAACAAAGGTGCAAGGGTCAACAGGACAAACAGGGATAAACAAGCTAGCTGTTCCCCACCAAGGAAGGTATGCGTAGTTAGTGCACCACAGATGAAAGAAACCATGTGGAAAGGGATCTAGGGCTCTCAGGGAACCCCCAGGCAATCTATAGAGCCAGATAATGTCACACTCTTCACCCGCCTGCTCTGTAAAACAATTGTCTAAAAAAATACAACTTCACTCATAAACCTGTGTTATTCACATTCTCCTGTCTTCTTATATTTACATGCTAGATATGTGGTTGTGATTTCTCGTAAAAGCATTGCTTGACCTGCTCATGGGGTACCTACATCTTTTCTTCCACCCAATTTGCATGTCCAAGTATTCCGCGTGCATTCTCCTGCTATTCCACACTCTCTGCTGGTGTTGTTCTGAGGGTAGACTGGGCCATTTTAATGGGGTGTGCTACAAAGTATGCTAGCCTTTGGTGAAAAACTGATATATTCATGCAGACTAGCAGCTTCTGTCACAACACACTGTACGCTAATTGCCAATGCCGAAAACATTTATTGCATTGTGGCTCACAATTTATTCGTAGGTGGCATTTCTGCTTATCACCACTAATATCAAATATACAATATTCAAAGACATTACTAATATAGCCAAACATTAACACAAGGATGGCGAGCCAATGCACACATATGTGTCATCATACTAAGTTCACATTTACATGCATGGGGAGTAACTGGAAATGCTTGATTTTCTGATACAGGCTTTAAAACTATCATCTGTTTGACTTAAAGGCACAGGATTTAAACACACACTTGGTCGCTGTTGGAGCACGTTTTGTATTTCATATGACCAAAACATATTTTTAACCAGCCAATTGCTGAATTGATTTACCTTCTAATGGTTCAAATACTTACTTAAAATGGACAATCATGCAGCCACACTAAATTAAATAGTATTGACTGTTTTTAATAACCTCTTCACACTTCGCCACAAAAGGTTACAATCTGTAACAGTTTGCCTCTCTAATAAGATATTTCATTGTTTATCAACAGAGCTCTTCAACTTGTCACACTGATAATTCCCAAATTGAGATACTTTTGAGTTTAGTAGAAAACAATTATTTTGAATTGAATTATCGATCGGGCCCGTGACGCTTGTTATTACTGCTATATGAGGAGAATACAAAACATCGCCATTGCCTATGAATTTCATAGTGTTGTTATCTATGTTTGATTAAAATATGTCACTGTTTTAGGAGAGTGCCCATACAAAATAGTCATATATGGTGATATAAAACAAATACACATTAGTAAAATGTTCAAACAGGAGTAACGTGGCATTCATCTTCTCTGTACAATCCATAACAATGTCTGCCCGTGATAGAGAGATAGAGAGATAGATAGATAGATAGATAGATAGAGAGATAGAGAGATAGAGAGATAGATAGCTAATCAGACAGAGAGAGAGAGATAGAGATAGAGATAGAGATAGAGAGAGAGAGAGAGAGAGAGAGAGAGAGAGAGAGAGAGAGAGAGAGATATAGAAAGAGAGAAAGATTGATAGCTATTCAGACAGATAGATAGATAGATAGATAGATAGATAGATAGATAGATAGATAGATAGAACGATAGAACGATAGAACGATAGAACGATAGAACGATAGAACGATAGATAGATAGATAGATAGATAGATAGATAGATAGAGAGAGAGATTGATAGCTATTCAGACACACAGAGAGAGAGAGAGAGAGAGAGAAAGAGAGAGAGATAGGAAGAGAGAAAGAGAGAGAGATAGAAAGAGAGAAAGATTGATAGCTATTCAGACAGATAGATAGATAGATAGATAGATAGATAGATAGATAGATAGAACGATAGATAGATAGAACGATAGAACGATAGAACGATAGAACGATAGAACGATAGATAGATAGATAGATAGATAGATAGATAGATAGATAGATAGATAGATAGATAGATAGATAGATAGATAGATAGATAGATAGATAGATAGCTATTCAGACAGAGAGAGAGAGATAGAGAGATAGAAAGAGAGAGAGTGAGAGAGAGATAGAAAGAGAGAAAGATTGATAGCTATTCAGATAGATAGCTATTCAGATAGATAGATAGATAGCTATTCAGATAGATAGATAGATAGCTATTTAGATAGATAGATAGATAGATAGATAGATAGATAGATAGATAGATAGATAGATAGATAGATAGATAGATAGATAGATAGATAGATAGATAGATAGATAGATAGATAGATAGATTTATTTTACATAGGCTGCAATGGTGCCTCGAATACAAAGACTTATTCGGTTGATACCTTTTTGGTGGTTTGAAGAATCTGTACTAAGCTTCACAAAGTAAAATTGTTTCCTTCCTATATGATGCATAAATGTTTCAAGCAGATTGGTCGGGATGGGTCAAACTATAGTAGGAATCTGAAAATTATCTATTTCCCATTTAACATCCACAGAGAGTTTTGAGATAAGCTTTTAAAAAATAACCGATATTCGCAAGATGGGCTTTGTTAACATTTTGTATAAACTGAGTCTGTATTTTCCCTGTAATCTTAAATTGTAAAGATATGTGTACCTTTTAGGCAAAGTGGTCGAGTTCTGCGGATATCATCTCTAACCACAATAATGTGAATTAATGTGAAATCAGTGGTATTTGGGGCGGAATATTTTCTTTCATCTGTAGGAGGTCCCTGGATTACATGCCAATTGCCATGAAGGTGGCAACAGGGACAAGCTACCCACAGAGATAAATAATGCAATCCCAACAAATAATTGGTAAATTAAGCCACAGGATGAGACAGAAATATATGCAGAGTATGCAAATAGTTTATTTCAAATAAACGAGTTTTGCTTGGAAAAAATAGACAAAAAAGATTTGGAAGAAAGCCTTGAAGCCTCTTTTCCATTACTACCAGAAGACTCTAAAAGCAGCGGCTAATTTCACAGAGTGCATTCACGAGGCTGTCTCCAATCTGGTGACGGTAAAATGGATAAAAACGTTTAGAAGTAGCCATACCGCACCTTGGTTTCCCCCAAATTAAGAGAAATGAAACAAAAGTGCAGAAGGCAAGAAAGAATTTGGAGATACAACTGTAGTGAAAACGAGAAGGTAAGTTACAAGAGTCTCATCTAGGAGTATAAGTATCTCAAAATTGAGGAAAAAACGACATTTTACACCGAGAAAATCACCCTCGCTCTTAACTCATCTAAAGAGCTCTTTAAAACTGTACAAACACTTGTGAATCGTTTTATTTCAAGTGCCCCCCTCAAAGTCAGTCCTCTTGAGACAGATTGGCAACTTTTTTCAAAGATAAAGTAGAAGCTATATATAGCGACTTTGATCTTATAAGATCCTCACAGGACCGAGATGATGAGTCCATCCCTTTGAGTGTCAATAACGCTGAGCTTCGTTATTTTTCCCTTATAACAGTAGTTGAGTTGGTCGCTTTAATTAGACATACAAAGTTATGAGCTCCCTCAGACCCTTGCCCGCATTGGGTTATACACAATGTAGTTCATAAAATAGCCCCGGTTCTTATGACTCTGTATACCACCGTCATTAAGGAGGGACTTTTTCCGGAGGAATGGAAAACGGCTTCTGGTCTTCCGCTTTTGAAGAAACCAACTCTCGACCCTACGATAGAGAATAATTATCGTCCTATCTCTCGGTTTCCTTTCCCTGCAAAGGTCATAGAAAAACATCCAACAAAACTCAGACAGATTATTTAGAAAGAAATTAAATACTGAACGTAGCACACTTTGGTTTTAGGTCAAACCATAATACTGAGACAGCACTGGTAGCAGTCTCATAGATGAGGGTCGGAGGCCACAATGATCCTTTAATACAGTGTGCCATGTGGTCCTATTAAAGTGGCTGGCAGGCGCTGGGATCACCGGATCAGCCCTGGATCTCCTTGCCTCTTTTTTAGAAGGTCGTGAGGAGAGGGTGGCCCATGGGTTGTTTAGTTCAAAATCTTTTTCTCTGCCCTGTCGGGTCCCCCCGGGGTCATCTCTCAGCCCTATGCTTTTTAATATCTACGTGGCCTCATTAGCCAAGCTTATCCATTCTTTTGGCTTCGCCACAGTAGCATATGCCGATGGTAGACTATGGTGTCAATTTCCAGTAAGTTAAGGAGGTGGAGGACCGATTCAACAGATGTATGCTAGCTATTGATAAGTTGGATGAGAAAATACTGTTTAAAATTGAACTCCCAAAAACCGAGGTCCTTCTTTTTGGTAAGCATGCTGACATCTGGAATCATTCATGGTGTCTTCAGTCTCTCGGTTCTCTTCCCATGCCAGTTTCAATAGTAAGGAACTTAAGTGGCATCTTTGATGCCAAGCTGTCTTTCGAGGCTCAGATAAACAGACTGTCTTCATCCTGTTTTTTAATAATAGGAATGTTGAAGAAAGTATTACCTTTCATCGCCATAGATCTGCAAAAATCACTGGTTATCTCCCTAGTACTATCAAGGCTTGACTACTGTAATGCCTTGTATATAGGTATTAAACAGAGATCACCAAACAAGCTACAGATGTTGCAAAATACAGCTGGTCAGCTACTGAAAAAGAACTACGAAGTTCAGGTCAGTAGCAGTCACACTGGAAGAGTTTCATTGGCTCCCAGTAAGGAAGAGGATTGCCTTCAAGGCTTTGTGCCTGGCACACAAGGCGTAACATAGGCTTGGGCCAGAGTATCTGAAAAGTAAGTTCAGATGGTCCTCTCCCAAGAGATTCTTAAGATCAGCCACCTCAAGATCAGTGATTGTTTCCAGGATTAAAAAAGTGGCATAGGTGGTTGTAGTTTTGTCCATTCCACATGCAATCCCTGGAATAGCCTGACCCAGCATCTTAAAAGGCAGACTAATTTTATATGATTTCGGGAGCATTCAAAAACATGGTAATTTTCTCGCTTCTCATAGTACGGTTGCTTCTAGTGTTGGTTATTGATGGCTCTGTGGCTGGACGTATTATTCTGCTAGCGCCAAGACGCTTTAGGGCACCTGCGCACTCTAGAAGTTTTTAATCAAATCAAATCAAATAAAGCTTAGAGCTACATTGCATTAGAGTGACTCTACCAAATATAAGCTCTGACTTACTACCAAGACGTATGACTGTCAAGCTTATTATGGCAACTAACCAGGATACTGGTGCATCACCTGAAATGGAAAGCTGGCCTCCCAAATCTTCTTGTCTTTACAGGTAGTTGTGATAAGCAGTCAAGGTGGCTTAGCTCAAAGGGGTCAGTGTGAACTTGAGTCAGTTATAAATATGCTAAAATGTTTGTGTCTGGCAATGTGTTGTAATAATACAACACATCACATACCAAAAACGAAGGTCAAAGAGTAAAGTGTACACAAGTTAGATTTCCAAGAAAAGGGGTTAACACGGTACATAGAGAATGATAAAGTAGGTAGTACACACAACATGCCATTCACATTTACTAGATGATCATGAACATTGGAATAATCTTCAAAAAGAACAAAAAGCATGTGTCAAAAGGTGTAAATAATTTAACACAAATGTAAGATGTTCCCGGACATACATAAGACCTAACCAGTTAGGAACACCATGCTGAAAAATGTGGGATGGTAATTCTGCCTCCAAAACCTTGAACATGATCGAATGACGAGTGAATGAAATACAATTCACAAAGTGCACTACCATCCAAGCAGTGCACCTTGGCGCTGAGGTCTGACCACCAGGAAAAGACGCACAGGGAGAGGCTAGAACTGAACTAGCCAGGCTTTAGGTGCTTTTGGAAGGCCGACTCATTTTCTAGAGACCACAAACAAAGCAGTAAAGAATCCCAGAATCTCACATCAAGAAGAGAGAAAGAATGTCCTCCCATCTGCACCCATCTACATCTGGTTATAGAAAGTATTTTGAGATCAGTAGATCTCACATTTCTGGAAGGTACAAATGGCTTCCACTTGGAAGTATTTTGGTCCAATGTTGTCAAAAGCATGAAAGAGAATGCAATCTGCTTTAAACAAGCATCTTGTACACACTGGGATCCAGTGCAGCTGTTTCAGATGGTTGGATACTGAAAGCCAGGGATGAAGCTTTAGATCAAACAATGCTGAATCGATTTTGACTGTCTGTAGCTGTTGCAGTCTATATTTAGCTAGACCCAGCTATAGCAAGTTCTCATAATCCAGTCTAGAGGTCACTAACCGTGGCATAACTAAACATGAGGGGCCCCCCTGCAAAGTGAATGGATGGGGCCCCCCTCCATGGCCCTCCACCTACCACTTTTGCAGAGGGGGCCCCCTTGTGCTTGGGGGCTCCCCGCATCGCAGGGGCTGAGGGTGTTTATGTTACGCCACTGGTCACTATGGCATGGACAATAAATTAACTAAAAGAGTCTGGAAGAAGAGGAAGAGCCACTCTTAGTGTTAAAGAAACACGAAGATGACATATGGGAGATGCAATCTTCAAGAGAGGGATTGGAATGGTGTCTAATCAGAAAACATGTTTTCTGGAGGCAGAAGTGGTTGGAGAAGGAGGGCCCAAATCAGTAGATCACCACTGCCTGGACCAGATAGACAAGCTATTACCGTAGTGCCTCTGTTTTCTCACAGTTTTAAACAGTTTCAATTGATCCAGGTAGCTACCTCTGATAGGCAGGTTTGAAATGAGGTACAGTTAGCTTCCCAGTTATCTGACATGAAAATAATTAATTGTGTACCATCTGCATAGAAGATAACCTGGAAGCTAAAAGACTTAACTGGTGATGCAAGGGGCCATGTATATATTTAATATAGTTCAATGCTAAGCCCTACAGTACACCCTGATTAAGGATTCTTCTCATATAATTAAATGGTGAAAGGAAGATCAATTTCATCCTTCCAGTTAGAAAGATAGCCAGTGTAGGGCTTGATCACAAATGCCTGAATCTTTAATTCTCTGCAATAGAATGGAGCATGATACAGTGCAAAGGCTGTCAACAGTCTAAAGGAATTATAGCTGACAGCAAGCCCTGGTCCAGATAGAATATCAAATCTCATATAAATGCCAGCAAGGCAGTCTTCAAAGCTGAACTGGGCCTGAAGCCCGCATGGGTAGGATCAAGCCAGTTATTAGTTTTAACAAATTCCATGAGATGGCTGTTAAAGTGTTTCTCCCACATTTTCCTAGATAGAGGCAGTAGGAAGATCAGTCTATAGTTATTGTGGTTAGATGTGTCTACATTGGCTTTTTTAATAGGGCGATATCTGTACCCTGCCTCCAAGTGTCTGGGACTGTGGCAATTGTAAGGGAGCAACAATGTGGGTCTCTAAAAGGAGGTCCAATTATAAGCCTGCATAGTTGCATAAGTTTAGGAGTGAAGGGGTCTGTGGTAGAGCCAGATTTACGTAGCTTTAAAGCTCTGATTGTGTCCTCGAAAGAAACAAAGGAAACATTCCTAGAAGATGATCTGGTGAGGTGGGCTGACAAAATCTGCCAGAGAGTCATAAGGAATGAACCAAGGAAAAGTGACATGTATCTTAGCAATTTTGCTGTGAAAGAAATCTGCCAGCTCATTGCACCATTGCAACAAATTTGCTGTTTTAAAGCATCAGGCTTAATACATTTAAAATAATATAACAAACAAGAACAAGTTTGCTACCTGCTTAACTAAAGATTAGAAAATGTGGTCCTCATAATCCTTGTGGCAAGTGTGCCTTAGAACCCACAGAGTGCTTTTTAAGAACCCTCACTCACCAACCTAGTTCGAGACATGCCTCATCATCGGGTTCTCACCCTGGTCGCCAAATGCTTACACGGTGTGCTAGGACACCTGATTACAGCAGAGCTGGTTTTCTTTGTGATTGTGGCAGTGTGTGTGATGGTAATATGTGATTTAAAATTGGCCCAGGAACTCTTACCACATGTTGTGATTTTAATAATGCAGGTTCTGGTCAAACTTTAAAAACAGTGGTGGATCTGTATGAGCGTTGATTGATTGATTAATTGATTGATTGATGTGGAACTTTTATAGCGCAACTATCGCCCTACGGGCATCTTGGCGCTTTTGACTTAAAGACAGCATCAAATGGTGACAGAGGGAGAGTCGGGAAGAGAGCCTGCCAGGTTTAGGCTGTAGGATATAACCAGGTCTTAAGACCCTTACGGAACTCAAGTAGGGAGTTACACTGTCGCAAGTTCACGGGGAGCTTGTTCCACAAGCCGGATGCTACTATGCTAAAGGATCTTCCGCCTACCCTAGAACGCTTGAATCTCGGAATCACCAAGAGACCAGCTGAAGAGGAGCGAAGTTGCCTGCCTGGTAGATAGCGAGCAAACTTGTCCTGTAGAGAGGCTGGGCCTAGTCCATGTAATGCTCTGAAAGTTATGCATAAGGACTTAAAGACGACTCTTTCCCTCACGGGGAGCCAGTGTAGGTCCCTTAGTGCTCCGGCCGACGAAGAGCGACGTCGCCTATCGAGCACTAGCTTGGCTGCGGCTGACTGAATCCACAGCAGACCTTGGAAGATATACTGCGGAGCCCCTAAATAGAGGGAGTTGCAGTAATCAAGTCTGCTTAATACCGTGCTGCGTACCACCGTGGCTCGCGACTCCCTAGGGAGCAGAGGAAGAATGTTCCGAAGTACCCGCAGCAAGGCAAAGCAGACATTGGCAGTCTTACTGGCCTGGGACACCATCTGAAGTTCGTCATCGATGATCACCCCAAGGTTGCGAACCTTCCTGACTGGGGTGAGGGGTCCTTCCTCCGGTGTGAGACAGAAATCGGGAGGGAGGTATTTGGGGATCCTGAAAGGCGAACAGAGGACCACCTCAGTTTTACCGCTATTAAACTGAAGAGAGTTCCTTCTGAGCCAGTTCGTAGTCTGGTTCATGCACTGATGGAAGCAGTCCATGGATAGTGCATCATCCCCTTCTAAAGAGAAGGCCAGTTGCGTATCGTCAGCGTAGTTCACCAAGCTGACTCCAAAAGATTTAATTAATGGGAACAGGGGCCGCAGGTAGATGTTAAAAAGGATGGGGCTATTAGCGGACCCCTGCGGCACCCCGTACGCAACTGGAGACCTGCTAGAGGAGAACGGTGGCAGGGTGACAACCTGCTGTCTGTCTTCTAGGTAGGAATGAAACCATTGCAGCGCTCCACCCTTTATGCCTAACTGTCTCAGCCTCTCTAACAGGACTGGATGGCTCACCGTATCGAAGGCTGCCGACATATCAAGAAGCACCAAGATCATGGCATTCCCGTTGTCGGCACGCATTCGAAGGTGGTCCAGCATGGTGGTTAACGCTGTTTCGGTTCTGTGGCCAGGACGGAAACCGAACTGGTCCCTGTCTAGCAAAGAATTCTCCTCCAGAAACTGAGATAGAGTCTTACTCACATGCCTTTCCAGTATTTTCACCGGGTAAGGCAGGAGGGAAATGGGCCTAAAGTTAGCTGGCACCAAAGGGTCCAGGTTCGGCTTTTTTATCAGTGGGGTTACCACTGCTAGTTTCCAGCAGACGGGGACCGATCCGGCCAGCAAAGATTGATTGCAGATCATCCTTAACCAGGGAAAGGTGTTACGTCCATACAGTTTCCACATCTTATGAGGAAGAGGATCTAAAGGAGAACCAGACGACACGCTTTCAGACAGGATGTCGAAGACTTCATGAGAGAGAGGTTGAAAACTGTCTAGGACAGCAGTTGGTTCTTTATCTCCGTCAGCCAGGCTGGTTATTTCCTCCGGACTGTTCTGGGTGTTGTCCTGCAGATTCTTCACAATGTTGGAAATCTTCTCCTGAAAAAGGAGGCGATTTCACTACACAGAGTTTGCGAGGGGGCGACTCTGTTATTCAGGCAGTCTGGGTTGGAGAGATCCCGGACGATCTTAAAGAGGGCCTTGGACCCGTTGGAAGCCTGAGTAATAGAGTTGGTGTAAAAATCTGCCTTAGATCTCAGAATGAGAGTTTTATATTGCAGTTGAACTAGTCTAAGGTCTTTTTTATCTTCTTCAGAGTAATTTCTTCTCCATTTCCTCTCTGCTTGTCTGCGAGAGAGTCTGAGATGATGTAGTTTCTCATTGTACCAGGGCGCTGATCTTTTCCTTGCCCTCTTTAAAGGTTTTATAGGGATACACTGGTCTAAAAGCTTAGTGATGTGTTCCGTGAAGGACCTATAGTTATCCTCCACGGACTTATTGGAGGAGAAGAGATTGACATCAAAGGATGTAGTTATAGAATCAATCCTTGCCAATTTGGCCCATTCTCTGTCCATCCTGTGGAAGTGCCGCTGGCTAGGCAGATTCCTATGGCAGGGCAACACCATACTTAGGAGGACAAGACGATGATCAGTCCAGTTCAAGGGCATTATATTAGAGACTTTTGTTGTTGCTGGATTGGCGAAAACCAGATCCAGAATACGTCCCTTCTGGTGGGTAGGGCTGGACACCAATTGACAGAGGTTCAAGGTGGAGCACGTGTACAGGAGGTCTCTCAGCTGACGACAGAGGCCTCCGTCTTCACTGAGATTAAAGTCACCAAGGATAACCATGTTGGTATGGGTAAGTTTTAGATTGGTGATGGTTTCGGCGAGAAGATGGAATTGTGTGGTCGCGCCCGGTGCTCTGTAGCAGAGCATCCCCGTGAGTAGATTTCCGCTAGGGGCCTGAAGTGAGAAGCCCAAAATTTCTATGCCCCCAACCTCGTCAATCTGACATGGTCTAAAGTCCAAAGTATCCTTAAAGATCAGACCCACTCCCCCCCCTCTGCCCGAACTGCGAGGCTTGTGAAGGATTTTATATCCGCTGGGACAAGCCCCACTCAGGCTAACGGCAGACTCCGTAGTAGCCCAAGTTTCTGTTACAAAAAGTGCATCCAGTTCCATATCTTCCAGTAAGCTAAACACTTCAGTAGAGTGCTTGACAAGCGAGCGGCTATTAATTAGGCCACAAGAGAGACCAGCACTAACTGACTTATGACCCTTTGATGGATTTAGATATAATAATTGTGCTCTGCTGTATGTCATTCTTTCTAACTGGCGAGTAGCGTTGCTGGCGCTGGGAGCGTCCGGGACGCGGACGGGCGCAGACGGGCTTGCCTCTGGCGCGCCATCGGCGCGCCCGCTGCGCGCGCGCGCTGCGCGCTTGCATCGGGTGGTTTTATATAGGTGCTCAGCAAAGATTCCCAACCGCTAGAGCGCCTCGCAAAATGGCGGCGAGTAGTGGCACAATGGAAAAGAGTTACACACCCAAGATGGCGGCACTATAAGAAGCAGAGGATTATCACGCAAAAATAGCGTGTGCAGATTGATTTTATGGTGCGGGTAAGTGAAACGCTATAGAACAACAAATGTTAAGGTGCACTTGCAGAGTTTAAAAACAAATACAAATTAGGCACGAATAAAAAGGGATAAAAAGCAGCACCACACGGCGCCCTAACTAAATAGTGTATAAAACAACAGTCGCTCGTTCTACCACTCGGTGAAAGCCTCAGTCAGTTAGGCTGCGCGCTTGCATCGGGTGGTTTTATATAGGTGCTCAGCAAAGATTCCCAACCGCTAGAGCGCCTCGCAAAATGGCGGCGAGTAGTGGCACAATGGAAAAGAGTTACACACCCAAGATGGCGGCACTGTAAGAAGCAGAGGATTATCACGCTAAAATAGCGTGTGCAGATTGATTTTATGGTGCGGGTAAGTGAAACGCTATAGAACAACAAATGTTAAGGTGCACTTGCAGAGTTTAAAAACAAATACAAATTAGGCACGAATAAAAAGGGATAAAAAGCAGCACCACACGGCGCCCTAACTAAATAGTGTATAAAACAACAGTCGCTCGTTCTACCACTCGGTGAAAGCCTCAGTCAGTTAGCGTTAAATTGATCTCGATTATCCTCAATGTGGTCAACATGTTTCAGCCTTCTAACTGGGTGCCTCTATGCGTCAATATGGCTTTCGTCAGGACCAGAAACAGTAAACGTATGCATGCTAAGACATGCAAATAAAGGTTTGTACTTACAAACCCTTCAATTATGGAGAAAAAGTCACCTCTAGCGACAGTTCTCATAATCTGGTAGTCAATCTCTATATGAGATGCTCCGAGTGGGTGGTGGTCCCTGTCGTCACACTTTCATCAAAGTGTCTCACCCTCCGATACACTTATCCATCCTCTTCCTGTATTTTGGTGGGTATATTCATATATCTAAAAAAGCACACCTGAGTATGGCGGGCGAGCTTCAGGTAGTGTTAAGTCTTATCTCAACCAAAGTAGGATATGATGTTTTACTTTGGAAGGCAAAGTGTGCTTGGATCCAAGTAACCCATGTTTAACTATATAAGAACAGGGTTGGTTTGGGTTCAATATTTTTATGAATGCATACTTGTCAATAACTAATAAGGGATCTAAAGAAGAACAGCTTAAGTACTTTGAAGAGGAGCTGAAGTATTTGATGCATTTGTCATCTAATAGCCTCATTATACTAATTGGTGATTTTAAGGCCAAATTGCGTCCAGACAAGGAAGAGAATAGTCAGGGAGAAATGATGTCTGAATAGAATATCCCTGAAGCAGCCGTCCCCAACTGTTTAATGTCAACATTTGAAAGGCATCTAACTGTGGTACTCAGTAATTCAGGATTTGTTTGCTTGAATAACTGATATGCCAGCTTCTCAAACAAAAAGATTTGAGTGCAACTCTGCCCAGTTGATTACTTATATGTTTCTTTTTAGTATTTTGAATTAATAACAGGATTTTGCATTCTAAAAAAAGGGGGGCAGTTATCATTGAAATGGGGAAAGTGTTTATTTTCCACTATACATTGATTATTTATGAAAACCTGTAGTTCGAATTGGAGAAGAATAGATGCATTTACTTACCAAATTCCAATTGAAGAGTACATTTGACGATAGGATTGAAATCATTAGTAACCTAAATGGATGACGTAATCAAAATATACATCAGGTTGTAAAATGCCTACGGTAGAATTTGGAAGCTGAAATAAAACAAATGTAAGAAAAAATGTACTCCTCATGGTGGTACGATAACCATTGTCAAGAAGTAAAAACTAAAATGAGGAAGAGGAAAGAAAAAAATTGAGTGGGACACAGTAATGTAGAAAAATAATTAGCAAGAGTTAAATTAGAATATAAGTTATTGATTAAATATAAAGGAGAAAACATTTAAAGAACAATTCGTAAAAAGAGTTGTTGGTAATTTGGACAAAAGATAAACTGTATGGTCAAAGAACATCAGAGGGTAAACTTCATAAAAGAGACCTATAGTATAGAATATAATAAACCACTAGTTGGGAAATATGTTTATGATAATGAACTGTTGAACTGTTTCTCCCTGAACGCAATAAAAGAGGTAGTTATGGATCTTAGGTACCAAGAGTGGAAGGAGTGGACAATCTCCCAGTGGTATTAATGAAGTTGAATAGTAAGTGGTGGACGAGGTTCGTTGCATCAACCTTCGAGTGTATTGCAGTTGTGGGGATAGTCTCAGATAGCTGGAAAGGGCCATAGTATAACTTCTTTTCGAGACAGGTAATTCTTTCAATCCAAAGAATTATAGGCTTAAAAACCAAACTGATTTGAGTTTGAAAGTATTTTCAAAAGCTTTACTTTTAAAGATGCAGGAGTGGATTGATATAAATGAATTATTTCCAGTGGAACATGACGGGTGCAAAAAAGGAAATTCAATATCGGCACACAGGTTAGGTTTATGGGCTAAAACCCAGAACTATAAAGAATCCAAGGGTAATTTATATTGCTGTTTCATTGACTTTAGGACAGCGTTTGACTTGTTAAACCAGGACGTACTCTGGGAGACACTAAAAAAGTTGGAAATAGCTGGAAAAACATTGGTAATCCTTACAGAAATTGTTAGAAATGAGGGTCTCTAGTTGGCAATGGTTTGCACCTTTGTCCAAGTAGGGACCCTTGCTTCTAGTCAGGGTAAGGTAGTTATGCCCTTAGACAACCCCTGCTCACCCCCTTGGTAGCATGGCACCAGCAGGCAGGCTTATCTCAGAGGCAATGTGTAAAGCATTTGTGCACACATACAGTAATACAGTTAAAACACTACAAATGGACACCATACCATTAAAAAAAAATAGAAATTCTTTATCTAAACCAACCAAGACAAAAACGAGAAAATCCATACATTTATCAAAATATGACTTTTAAAAGGTAAAAACAGTTCTGTCCATAGCAAACTATGGATGCGTTACTTTCAACACAAAGTACCTGGGATGCGTAAAAAATCACAAGCAAAACCAGCCACAGGGAAGGTTATGCGTCAGTTCCTCACACGCAAGGAAGGTGATGCGTCAGTTCCTTGCTCTAGGGGAGGTGATGCATCAGTTCCTTGCTCCAGGGGAGGTGATGCATTGGCTCCTTACTGCCACGCAGGGGAGGTGATGCTCCGGTTCCTTACTGGAGAGGAGATGATGTGTTAATTTCTTACTTTGTGGGGAGCTAATGCGTCGGTTTCTTACTGCGGCCCCGGCGTTGTGCTAGATTTGGCGCCCAGGTGCAATGCGCTGCGCACCGGAGGGAAGGCGTCGCTTTGCGAGGCTTCATGTCGTCCAGCGTCAGTGGTGGGGCCTGTGCGGTGAGGCTTTGCGGGGCTGTGCGTCATCCAGCTTTGATTCGGAGAAGCGCGCAGCTGTGGCGTGGGATTCGGCGTGGCTTTGCATTGTCCAGCATCGGTTCCGAGGAGTGCACAGTTGTGTGGCGGGACTCGACGAGGCTTTGCGTCATTCGTCGTTGGTTCAGAGGAGTGCGCAGCTGTGCAGTGGGACTTGGTGAGGCTTTGCAAGGCTACGCGTTGCTTCGCTCCGGTTCTTACAAAGATCAGCTGCATAACCCACTTCTCAGGCCCTTTGACTGGAGGGAGGAACGTCAGGCAAGGGTAGGACTCACAGTTGGCAGAGTCCAGCAGCACCGTCAGAGTTGCAGGACGTATTTTGTGTCCCTGAGACTTCTTAACAGGAGGCAAGCGCACACAAGCCGTTGGAGAAATTTCACAAGCAGGATACACAGCAACGTCCAGTCATTGGTCTTCTCCTTGGCAGAAGCAGCCACTGCAGGCCAACCCAGCAAAGCATCCACACAGCAATGGGGGCAGTACTCCTCCTCCAGCTTCTCCAGCTCTTCTTCTTGGCAAAGGTTCCTCTTGAGTCCAGAAGTATTCTAAAGTTCTGGGATCTGGGCCCCAATATTTATACTAAATTTCTCTTTGTTCTCTTCTGGCAGAGAGGCTCTGTGCTCAGTCAAAACCAGTTCTGTCCTCTCTGGCCCAGCTTTCTCGCAGGAGGTGGAGACAGCATTGTCCAAGGAAGAACAGGCCTATTCAGGTGTAGGGAAATCTCCTTCCATTACTCTAAATGCAGCCCAGGTCTATTCAGCCCAGCCCTGACTTATCCAGGAAAGGCAGGACACACCTCGACCCCCCCAGTGGCGTTCTGAAGAGAATGCACATCCCCAACCTGTGTCATTCCAAAGCCAGTCAATCCACAAACCAGCAGAGGCACACAGGATGGCTATGCAAGAAAATAGCCACTTTCTAAAAGTGGTATTTTCAAACACACAATACAAAAACCACCTTTACTAAAAGATGCCTTTTTGATATTCTGAGTTCAAGCATACTAAACTCCATCTTTATTTCTTGTCCCCATGGGAGGTTATCCTTGTAAGATGTTACAAAGTATTCCCCATTCTATCCTATGGGGACAGATTACCTTTCAATAGTGAAAACCGAAATACACGGTATTTCACTACCAGGACATGTCACACACACCAGTATATGTCCTACATTTCACATACACAGCACCCTGCCCATGGGGGTCCCCTGGGCCTACCTTAGAGGTGACTCACATGTAAGAAAAGGGAAGGTTAGGTCCTGGCAAGTGGGTGCACTTGCCAGGTTGACATGGCAGTGTAAACTGTGTGCAGACACTGTAGTGGCAGGTCTGATAACCCTTTGAAAGGCTGCTTGTGTGGGTGGTACAATCAGTGCTGCAGGCCCACTAGCAACATTTGATGTACAGGCCCTGGGTACACACAGTGCACTGTACTAGGGACTTAATAGTAAATCAAATATGCTGAACATGGAAACTACAATCCATGAACATAATTGACATCGACAGCATATGCACCTTAGCACTGAATAGCAGTGGTAAAGTGCCCAGAGTCCTAAAAGCAACAAAACAGGGTCAAAAATAGGAGGCCAAGAAGCAAAAAGTCTGGGGTTAAACCAGCTGAAAAAGCCAGGTCTAACAGAAATGCATGGGAAAAACTGAGTGAGAGTGGAATTAAATCAAGGACAATTTCCATTAAAGATGGCTTACACCAGGGATGCATACTGGCCCCAGATCTATCTGCCCTATACCGTAGGAATTTATTCTTCATATAATTCAATCCTTAGTCCTTTAAACTAAAATGGGATGGCAACACGTACCCTGCCTTTTATATGCTGATGACGTGGATATTATGGACATAGCAAACACAAGGTGATGATGGACGGAGCGATGAATCTTTTCAGACACTCACCGCCAGTCACAGATCGGGGTTGAATCCATCATCGTTCTTTAGCTCACTTTGCCACCCCAGTTCAGACCCAGCTATATGCAAATCAGTCTTGACCCTGTGCCTCATGGGAACAGTCCAGCCCTTACTGCCAAGCCGGGTCTTCCCTGAACTGGAAACAAGCATCCTGGGACCGGTTTCGGGGTAACACCCCTCATCAGCCAGGCTAGCTTGAATCCAGTGGCAAAGTGAGCAAGGGACCCAGGTCTGGGCATACCCTGCCAACATATGGACATAACACTTGTAAGTTTACAAAGGAAATGTAATGCTTTTGTTACATCTTGTGAAAAAATAGATTTATGATAAATATGGAAAAGAACAAAACTATAGTTTTTGGTCATGAGAAGCAAAAGTGCCAATGGTTCTTAAGTAATTCAAGGGTAGAGGATGTGTCCTACTATAAATATCTGGGAGTGCACGTAACCTCTAAATTGAAATGAAAGTTGCATGTGGATGCAGTAAAATCCACGGTTTTACCATGTATAGTGGGGATGCGAATGTTTAGTAGGGAGTATGGAGGACCTTAGTTGGTACTGATGTTAGATGCTTCCAAAGCAATGGAGCAAACAAAAAAAACACCTATATGACACAGATTTATTATTTATGAGTGGGTTACAAAATTTGAATAAAGTAAAGGGTGTGCGTAATAGCACTTTAAATCTTCCTAAGTCTAAAATGATTCAAGTGATAAGAATGGAAACAAGAATGATTTCCTGGTATTTCATATTGATGACGTTGATGTTGGAATTTTGGAATAGATTGCTTATATCCAACGTGGATAAAATAGCTTTTTTTTGTAAAAATGAACTTTCACATAGGGAATTTAGGTGGGCTGCAAATTTAAAACCTCAGATAAAAATTATAACTGATTTGCTTTCTCTGGATACAGAAAGAAGGGGGGATATATTGGTAGGAAATGTTAAAATGTTCATATTCCGTTTGATTGTCCATTATTTATAGTGCAGAGACGTTGAATTTAAAAACAATTTTGATAAAATATGGTGTGACCTCTCGCCAGAAAGCAGTGAGTTTTTTACTTGCTATGTATTACCTTGATGTAATACTTGCTGTCTGAAGGTTTTTAGAGATGGTAACAAGGATTCTTTTTAGCTAGCTTGTAGGAATTTTTAAAGTTAGAATAACAGCTGATTTTTAGAATTCTTCATTTCAGATTTTATGAAATAATTTGGAATATGTGTTTTAAAGAATAGTTATTAGCCGAGTGTGGTTTGTTTTGAATTTTAAGTGAATCATGGTCATTTGTTTTATTTACTAAGTATGCTAATGTTTAATGAACCACTATACTAAATTTCTGACTATGTGGGTACCACTCACATGTTAATTGAACTGAGAGTGTTTTCCACCAGTGTCTGCTTTTTAAGATAAGGCCATTGTGGTGCAGTTAGGGTAACTTGCACTGGGCTGGTTATATGTAAACAAGTGTGCAGGCTGTGTGTGGGCGACTGCCGTTGTGCACAGCCAGTAATTGTGCACAGGTAGTTTAGCATAGCAGGGACTCTACAGGGATTGGTGCTTACATGGAACAGGACTTTTAATATTAGTTGGCATTTATAGATAGGTCTGTAGGGCTTACTGGAAAATCTGTAGTGCTTTCACTCACTATACCTATAGGTGCAATCTGCCCTAAAGTACAGTTTCGCTCCGAGTAGGCCTACAGTGTTAAGCCATTTATCAAACTGGGATGACATATGCAAGTTGAGCTGCAGTTCCCAACACACTACATACACTATCTATAGGACTTCAGGGTTTATCATATTTCTCTAGCTCAGCTCACAATCAGATTCCAGGCCTTTGCCCCCCACCCCACCCACTTACTGGGCAGTGTTAATTACTCTGCTACCCGGCAGAAATAAAAAAGGCCTCCCCACAGAAAAGGAGCAATTATCACTGATTGAACTAAATCCTGGGTGAGTGAGGTGAATCAGAATCTGATAATTAGCTGGTCACACTGCACAGCTAAGGCTGATTAGAACAAAGGGGGAGTGCCAGCCCTCTGGAGCCAACACAGGAGGGGTTCACCTTTTAAGTTTTGGTAAGGAGGGAAAATGCAATGATGTCAGCTTGGAGCAGATTTAATCCCTCAGAGGAGTTCTTTCTGGAGAATAACTGAAGTTGCCAAGAAGGACTGCCCCAGAATGCTGTGCATGGGTTTGGGACAGGGGTGGATGGGTGATGTGGCATCCTAGGATTGGCCAGAAGTACATGGTATCTAGAACCTTCCATCCCCACTTAAAAACTGCTGAACAGGGGAGACACAATAGATGAGACCCTGGGATGATAAGAACGATGGAAAGGATGCCCTGCTAGAAAGAAAAGCCACCTGATGCCCTGCCAAGATGGACTAAGGATTTTGTAATCAGCTGACTCCCAGGACTAGGATAGTTCTCTCCAGGGCCAGTGGTGCTGGATCCCTTACGGCCCCTAAGGACCAGTTGGGAAGAATACCAGGACTCCCTCCATTGCTTCCAGGGGAGCCTGCAAGATGGGCAGGAGGCCATGGGCTTGGAGAGTGCATGCAGTTGGGTGTTCTAATGGATGATTGCAGAGGGGTTGCTCTATATGCTCCCACTAGCAAGAGAAGAGCACAAGGAGCCAGGAAAAGGAGACAGCTGGTGCAGAGAGCCAGAGAACCCAGCCCTTTAGAAGTCAGAAGGCCCACTAGCTAGGCCTGGCCACCAGAAGCATAATGAGCCCAGGATGATTAAAATGGGCAAACGGGCCCCGAGATATGCATTCTGTATGATTTGCTCATTTTTAAATTAAGCGAATATAACTGAGTGGGTAGTGCTCTGCCCATTGCCCTAAATTCCCCCCGGGGAAGGCCAAACCCACGGAGGTTGATGCCAATTCCTGTATTCATTTTTAAATGTGAGGGGGTGTGTGTGGGCCCCCAAGCCCACTTCTGGCCTGGGGACTCTTTTTCTGACAGACAATGACAAGAGGGAAGACATCTTCCACCCGTCAGAGTGTTTCCTCTTTATGTATTTATTTGTCTATCTCCTGCTCTGGGAAGGAGCCTGGCGATGGTCCACAGCACTGAATACTGTTGGCCACCACCCACAACCACCAGCTCAAGTTAACCACTGGGCCACAGGAATTTGCTTTGAGTACACTCTCCAGAGTAGTGAAAAAAACCTTGACGTAGGGATTGATCAGTACCTCTCCTTCTGTAAACAAATAACTGCAGTCATCAAAACCATCAATTTTCATGCTGAGGTGGCGAGAGTGATCTGCCTGCCACATGCAGGCACCTATTACAGGTCTGATGAAGTTGGAATGAAAGTTTTCAAGCATCGCAAGCCTTGATGCTATGATCGGCATTTGTGCTTTAGTGTTGAGTATACAATTCACTCAATATAAATGCGCCTAGCATGTTCCTTCGTGGGACCTCATAGCACTATACATAATAAAGTCACTGTTCCCCAGGCTACCAGCCAGGATTCAAATCAGTGGTCCTTTATTTACTCTCACAAATGTCTGAAGTGATGACATTAACTAACTGAGCTTTCCTACTGCAATAATGCATTTCCCTGGGTCTGAACTGGGGTGGTGAAGTGAGCTAAAGAACGATGATGGATTCAACCCAGATCTGTAACTGGGCGTGAGTGTCTGAAAAGATTCAGCTCTCCGTTCATCATCACCTTGTGTTTGCTATGTCTATAATAACCACGTCATCAGCATATAAAAGGCAGGGTACGTGTTGCCATCCCATTTTAGGTGAAAAGGACTAAGAATTGAATTATATGAAGAATAAATCCCTATGGTATAGGGCAGATAGATCTGGGGCCAGTATGCATCCCTGGGTGTAACCCATCTTTAATGGTAATTTTCCTTGATTTAATTCCACTCTCACTCAGTTTTCCCTATGCATTTCTGTTAGACCTGGCTTTTTCAGCTGGTTTAACCCCAGACTTTTGGCTTCTTGGCCTCCTATTTTTAATCCTGTTTTGTTGGTTTTAGGACTCTGGGCACGTTACCACTGCTATTCAGTGCTAGAGTGCATATGCTCTCCCTGTCAATTATGTTCATGGATTGTAGTTTCCATGTTCAGCATATTTGATTTACTATTAAGTCCCTAGTACAGTGCACTGTGTGTACCCAGGGCACAACTGTTTCCCACCAATTTAACTTACTTCTATTTTCAGTTAAGGTGTGTTCATTATAATTTATATGCAGTTCCCTCTAGGTGAACGGTCACTAAAATAGCTACAGAAAGCTTTGTTCTCTCTAGCTGTGTCAGACCCTGCCCCATTGCCCTCAGGATCACAGTTTCCATACGTGCTATGCATTTCGACTGCTGGGCAAAACCTACAACTTTCCATCATTTGCAGAGTTGAACTAATTTCGAAAATACACACTTCAGCCCGGCACACCCTACTCAATTTCCCACAGGAGAGTTCTTCTCTCTTCTGCATCTGGAAGGAAACTAGTAGAAACTTATTTGCATTTAGTTCTAGATATATGTAAAAAAGAACCACACTGGATCATAAATGCCCTTACTTATGCAAATACCTTGCACTGATTTGAGGACCGAAATCTCTATCCCAGAAGGATATCGCTGGGCCTCTAATAATAACAACCCACATGAATCAGGAGAAGACAGACAAAACGCATTTGGGAAACATTTATCCAGTGAAGGGCAAGCCTCGCTTGAACGATCCTAACAATCAATTTGCTACGTTGACATTTTCTTTTCTGCAAATGAGTTTACTTGGCAAGCTATGCAGGAAATCGGAACATTTCAGAGAAAAAGATACTGACGACATGCGGCTCATTTACGGAGACTGTGCAGCCACTGGATAGAACTCTATCCCCTAATGAATGCTGCTTCCGAATTCACATCTGTCTCTGTTATTTGCTAAATGCATCCCTAAAATACACATTATTTTATAATGGATGGGGTGAATGGCCAATCAGATGTCTAACAACAGAAAAGATCTTCATTAGTGTTGACATGCACATATTTTTTGCATCAGATACATATTTAACATATGGAAAATGGCGGGCCTGTGGTGGCACAACCTTTATGACAGTGAACTGTGCTTTTTCTCGTCAGAATACAGCGGCCACAGTGTCTAGGGCTTTGTAGGAAGTGGCAAATGGCACGTGAACCCTCTACACGGGTAGCTAACTTGTTTACTGCCACCTGTGGATAGTAGTAAGTAATGCGGGAATCATGGGTGCTACCCGAAAGTGCTCTGTATTCAATTAATAATGGCATGTGTCCCTTATTTAACACTTGGAATAATCAAACATACACAAACATGTTCTATCTTTAAATATAACATGCCACAGTTAAGCAGATGGGCGCTGAAGAGATGAGACAACACTGGTTTTGTTCATGTGTGATATTCCTCACCGAGTCACAGACACGCAGCCCGCCTCCCCTCATTTCACACTCTCTCCATGAAGGTAATGCCTCAGCTGCTGACACTCTATGGGGCAGTGTCCCTATAATAGGTAGCAGCCATCAGGTGTACATCGAGACAATCAGCATGTCTATATGACAAAGGCCCAGCATGCCTGACCCTACCACTTGACCCATCACCATCAGTCGCCTCTACGTGAGGGCGGAACCCTCAGGCGGTGCCCAAGAGGGTGCGGTTTCTAATTGGGTTCATTGCCCATTGGTGCCCATTCAGATTTCCTATATCTCTTACGCCGCCCCCAGCGAAAGGAATAGAAGTGTGCCTGGCTCCTCCGTATGCTCCGCCTCTCCTACCACCTTTTCTCTTTGATGCATGCAGAGGACACTAGTCCATCTGTGTGTGCTGAGCTCTAGCTCTATCACTGTGGTTGATAAGACTAACCATGCATTAATACATGCTGGTACTACAGTCCATATTTACTTATTTATTACTTTCTAAGTTATCACTTCCATTTATTGCAGTAAACACTGTAGTGGTGGCTCTAGCAGTTACTAATAAAAAATGAAATGTAAAGATTGAGCTTATGTCAGAGGGCTTACTGGCATCAGAATAGTCACAATCTAAACAGCCAGATATATAAATCCACCCCTAGGAGCAATTTTGTATTTGCCATGCGGCACACAATGTGGATAAATGGGGAGGATGGGGTTCAAAAGCAGAACTGATGGATTCAATGTCGGCATGTCATCAATTGCAAGCTTACAGTATTAATCAGAGATATAGACAATTATTTATTTTGAAATAATAAGGCATTTTTTTAAAGTATGCAGCTGCTTTCAAATTAGCATTTCGGCGCAGGCAAGAGAAAGCCAGAAAGTCCCAAGCTCTCGAGAATCAAGGGACCTAGAGTCAATCTGCAAAGAGGAAAGTCTTTAGCTGTTTACGAAAGATTGATTCAAAGGACTCAGCGCGTAGCAGAGTAGGAATGGTGTTCCAGAGTTTAGTAGTCAAGAAAACAAAAGATCTTCTCCCCTTTCTCACCCTGCGCACCCCTGGAACTTGTAGCAGCATCAGAGCATCGGAACACAAGGCCCTGCTCTGAGAGCACACTTTCTCTTCTCCTCAGACACATAGGACCTTTCAAAGGGCCTTTTAAAGTGCTCGCTATTTCAGATTTGCATTTTCATACCACTTTAAGTGTTAGGTGCCGTTGCTCCACACAAAAGGATGAGTCAATCTTGATAGGCTAGGAAATTGCGAACATTAAAAAATGAATAGATCTTGCCTTGGATATACCCCCCTTACTGGCTACACAAGATGACAGGCAGAAAGGAAATGCAAAGGTCCTATCAAACCAAGTTAGATACGTTTACATGGCAAAACAGCCAGAGAGCTCTCAGGACCCGCTGCAATCTCTCACCTAGCCGACATCCGAGAAGGAGGACCTTACACTACATGACATCATGGCAGCTATCAGTGAAGTGCGTACTTCCCTAGTGACGCGTATAGACTCTGTGATGACAGAGGTCTCGCTCATTAGAGCAGACCTCCGAAATATGGACACAAGAGTCAAAGGGGTGGAAGAGACAGCTGCGAGTCTTCAGACCGACACAGAATCTCTCAAAAGACAATTCAGTGAACTCCAAGCCACAAGTAAAATCCTTGAGGCCAAACTCGACAACTATGATGGCAAGTCAAAACGTAATAAAGTAAGGGTTATTCGAGTCCCTGAATGAGCAGAGGGACCCACAGTGGACCTACTTGCGGAGGTCCTGGTCCTAAAACACTTGAAACCTTGTGGCCTCTTCTGATACTTCTCTGTTGAAAGGGCGCATCGGGTGCAAGGTGGAAGACCGAAGCCGGGGGCCCCTCTGCCCCCTCCCACCGAGAACAATCCTGGCCCGTGTGGAAATTTAGCTTGTAACTGAACATTATCTGCGCCATCTTGCCTCTCCCCAGCGCTACGCACAGCGAACGCACGGCCGCCATTTCAGGCACCCCACTCTCTCCCTGCTCATTCTCGATCGCCAGCGCGTTCCCCTGGCGCTGCGAGCATCCCCCGCGCGCCGGCCACCCCCGCTCTCTCATACACGGGCCATAAACCCCCTCATTCTGCGCGACCCTGCCATGGAACCACATCCCACGCCTGACCGACATCCCATACATGGTCATACCTCTCTTTGATAACCCCCTTCCTCTGCGCCCCATTGTCCGAACCGATCCCAGGCCATCACCTAGCCCTGCGGATGCAGTTTATTGCCCCTACTGTAAGGGAAACACCCCACATCAAAGGGATGACAGTGGATCAAAGCCCCTACCCCCTGAGACCCGGCCGGTTGCACACATCCCCGGGAAATGGCGGAATGTCCAGCTGCGTGATAGCCATCTCCTACTGTAGATGGGGTGGGGACTTCCACTGTAGATATGTGTGGGAACGAGCTCGAAGTGGGGATTCCGAGGATGTTCTTTCATGTTCCAAAACAATCTCAAGAATGTGCCATGTATAATAAACCTGCAATAAAGTCATAAACCTGTGTATAAGAGGCCAGGCCTCAGAGATGCAGTTAGAGCACCTCGTGACGATACCTTGCTGTCTGATCTGATGTGTTCTGCTCCGACGGAATAAAACTTTGTTTCCTGCCTTCCAGTCTCCGGCGCCTGCCTCTTTCATTGGTAAATTATTGAATGGTATGAGAGGCGATTACCGCCGGGCAATACTTGAAGGGTTATCGACTGAAACTGCCGCTACCATTTAACAGCCCGTATCTCCAATTTTCACGATCAGGATGTCATATTGCAGACAGCATGCAGCGCCCCTCCGGTGGCATATGAGAGCAGTGCAATCACTTTCATCCCTGACCTCACGGTAAAATTACAGAGACAGAGAATTTTTTTCCCTCAAAGTTAAAAAAGCCCTGAGAGAAAGAGAAGTGAAGTACTCCATGTTCTTGATGTGAAGCTGTGGGTGGAAGCAGAAGGGAAGGCTTAGTTCTTCTCGAACCCTGACAAACCATGGGAGTGGCTGGACAGATGGAGAAGGGTGGGGGCTCTAGCTCTAATGCAAAGAGAGACAGGCGAGCGAAGAGACCAATGAAGCTCACCGAGCTGCGCTCAGGAAGTGCCAGCATTGACGAAGGAGAATCGAAAGATAAACAACTGAACTCAAAGACAGACTGTTGACAGCTGTACATGGTCTTCCCACAGAAGGCCGTTAATGATGGTGGGTGACTCAAAGCAATGCCTTGATGCGACTTAAGGATGTATCATTAAAAAGGACTTGCAGATCCCGGGCACAATGAGGGCATATGACTATAAAGGATCCTCACTCTAGAGGGGACTGTGGGAGCTGATCTACCAAGACAATCTGATATCTTTCATAGGATTGGTACCACTTTTCTTTTCTTATTTGTGCATGGAATGGGTGGTGGGCGGGTTGGAGGGCCATCGTCCTCCATGTTTAGGTTGGGTTGGGGCGGCAGGCACTTTGCAGAGTTGGGGAGGTGGGTAGTTCAAAGTCCGTCTTGCAGGGAGGTAGGAAGGGGTAGTTGGTTTCTTCCTGTTCTGAAGGAAAGTTTCTTAGGTATCACTCTACGGGAAGAGGGAGGTGGAGAGAGACAACTTCCACACTTAGCTTCCTGAATCACTTTTTGGATAAGGCAGCAGCTAGATTCATACACCACACAGAACGACAGGGCAGGGCTACAGATACAATATTGACTCTGGATTCCAACTCCTGATGCACTCACCACTAGCGGGGTAAAGGGACACATATACCCCATCACCAGAGCATGGCTGACGCTATGACCAATTACTCTCCTGGAATGTTAATGAACTGGGGGACAAACTAAAATGGGGAATAGTGTTCCAATACATTAAGGGCCACTCTCCGAATATGGTCCTGTTTCAGGAAATGTATCTAGTATGCAACACATGCAAAGTTTTAGATAGATGGGGCTACAAACTAGTGATATATGCAGGATTCACCTCGGGGTCCTGTTTCAAGAAATGCAAGTAGTAGGAATCACCTTCAAAGTTTTAGATAGATGGGGCTTTCAACCAGTGAAACATGCAGGATTCACCTCAGTGTAGGGATACTTTTGAGGAAATAGTTCCCTTTAACTGTGGGGCAGACCTGGATGGACACACAGGGCAGATATGCAGCACTATCAGGTACATGGGAAGGTAGGACTGTAAACATTCTGTCAGTCGATGTACCACCAGCAATACATAACAATTCCTTACCAGACCTAAGCAAATTGTTATTGGAATTGATGGATGGGGAGCTTTTGAAAGGAGGGGACTTTAATATGACATTGTGCAACTCTATGAACCGTTATCTCTCAAAGCACCCACCGCGCCGCCACTCTCGCCTGCCAGATTTCGTCTAGGTTTTGGGGTTAACTGATGTATCTAGAGCTCACAATCTAAATGTGCAGCAATACACATTCCAGTCAGAAGCACACAATAGCCTTTCACTGATAGATTTCATCCTCACCCTAGCTGCCCTAGTCCCCAACTTTCAGGAGGTGTGACATCTAGCAAGGGGAATCTCTGATCATTACTAGAAAGACCATCTCACTAAATCCCGGGTACTTGAAAGTCCAACACATTAGGTTGGGGCTGATACAGGACACAGAACACTATTTTAAGGAGAACGAATCATCAGTCGAATCCCCACTAATTCTCTGGGAAGCTTTCAAAACAGTGATCAAAGGGCAGTCACACTGTCTTGGGTGGGCACAAAAGGGATAAGAGAGCTGCGCTGGAATCAAGATATTGGACATGGAGGCCAAACTAATGGGAGATATTACTGAGAGCACTAGGCACAGTCTGGACCCTAAGAGGCAAGAATACAGAGACCTAGCAACAGAGGCAGCGAAGGCCAGACATTTGGCGATGCAACACAAAATGTAAACACTGGGGGACAAAGCTGGGAAGTTATTGGCATGGCTTTTATAGGCATGAACATGGGAGCTGTTGGGTCACCACTATATTCTTTGAGGCAGGAGCGATTTTGAGAAACCCACAGGATATCGCTGAAGCCTTTGCTGCTCATTATTCTGGCCTGTATTCCCCCACATCCACAGCCACAGCAGACGACTCTAGAGGACTGTTAGCTGACCTCCCCATCTCCATCCTCTCCCCCGAAGACTTGACACTACTATTAGGAAGTGATCCCACTGACGAGGAGGTAGCCCAAGCGATCCGCTGTATCCAGTCGGGTAAGCCAATGGGAGTGAACTGCCTCCCAATAGAGCTTTAAGAGCTAACTGCCTCCAGCATTGCACCCTACCTGTTCAAAATGTACTCGGGGAGCAGACAGAAGGGTAGGCTTCCCGAGAGGCAAAGATTAGCCTCAACAGTAGTTATTCTCAAAGAAGGAAAGTCGGCAGAGGTATACACCTCCTACCGCCCTATTTCGCTGCTCAATGCACAGGTCAAGATCCTGGCTAGCTATTGGTGTCCCGACTTATTCAAATCATTTCCAAATTTGTACATCTGGACCAATCCCTCTTCCTGCCGGGGCGAAGTACGGCACTTAATCTGAGTGCTTGGTAGGATGGACACGATACGCAAAGATGCAGTGCTATTATCCCTCGACGCCCATATGGCCTTTGACACAGTCGAATGGCAATACTGATTTGCAGTTCTAGAACAAATTTGTTTTGACTAAAAGTTTCTCACGTGTCTTTGACTGCTTTACTTGGAGCCCTTGGCACAAGTGGTGGTGGATGGGCAAGCCTCATGAACATTCTCTCTCAGACGTGGAACCAAGCAGGGGTGCCACCTGTCGCCATTAATCTTTACTTTAATTCATGAGCCTCTGGTGACCTGGGTTCAGGAGGACCTGTTGATTGGGGGACTGCATTGGACTGAGAACTTGGAGGAGAAAATATCCCTATATGCTGCTGACATGCTATTTTTTGTTGCAGCGTCACATTCCTCCATCAATAGAATTCTGAATATTTTCACTAATTTTGGTAAATACTCCGGCTGCACCATCAATTTGTCCAAATCCAAAATATATATATATATACATACATACATACATACATACATACACAAGTCATGGCCTTCTTCTGCCAACAAAGTGTGAGGCCACGGGGTGACAGATAGTTTCCGATATCTCTGGATATTTGTCCCAACAGACCTAGATCTTTTTCACACCCACAACCTCCAGGCCCCACTGACACGACTACAAGGAGATGTTCACCACTGGAGATAGCTACTGATCTCCTTGCTGAGACAGGCAGCCTTATTTAAAATGATGGCGCTTCCACGATTTCTCAGCGCCACAAAACACTCCCTTCCTCGTCCTGGGGTCTTACTTTAGGGCCATAGAGTGTGAGGTCATAACTCGGCTTTCGGATGGTAAGTCACACTAACTCACGAGAGGGAGGTATGATGGTGGGATAGCAGTGCCTGACATCCAGACACATTATTGAGCTACACAATAAGCGGTCATCAATCAGTGGGTCCACCGGACACAGGATGAGCCCGCATACCGCAGGGACAGATATGTTCTGCGCCTGGGGGATATGTGCGGGCGCTATACCCTACCCACAAATGCCTTCACTTCACAGGCCCAACAGAACGCACAGTTAGACTTTGGCACTCGGTACATAAGAGGCTGGTATGGCACAATAAAGTGACCCGAGCTACAACACTTTGGGACGCAGGAAGTCTAGGTATGCTGCGCAATGGCCCTGTCTTCGGCAGATGGGATCTCATAGGAATTTCTAGGGTGGGAGACTTGTGGTCTAAGGGGGAAGTGATCCCATTAACTGACCAACAGCAGGAATATGACGTAGCTACAACAGAGACAATCCGATATCTGCAAATAAGACATGCCCTATTATCAGTAATCCCACAGCGAGACGATTTCCCGAAACATCCCCTATAGAGGAGAGGCTCTTAACAGACCATATGGACTGCAGAGTGATCTCCCTGACCTACCAAAAACTTATCAATGACTCCCCTGACCCTCTCCTACATCTCCGAGAACACTGGACATATAGTGGAGGAAATAGTGGACGAAGATTGGCCGGAGGCTCTCACTTCCCTCAAAGAGGGAGCCATGTCGTCAAAGCTCAGATTACTTAAACTCAGGATACTCTAAAGGTCCTATCTCTCCTGCAATACATCAGGTAAGCTGGGCAGGGTATTGGACTCAAATTATCGCAGACTTTACTGTCGGGAGGGTACTTTTTATTATATACTGTGAAGGTATCCAGCGGTGAAAACCTTCTGGGAGGATATCATACAATGCATGCAGGAGGTATGTGGGGTGGGTTTGCCACCCTCGCCTAAATGGTGTCTCCTTAGCTTATGGGATATTACTGACTTAAGCCGTAGGAAACAGACTTGGGTGACCTTGGTGGTGACTATACCTAAACGCAATATCGCGCGGATGTGGGGGGGCACCAACTGTCAGAGACTGGGAGAGAGATATGGACTGGTGCATGGTGGTCGAAAAAGCCATCTATGAAACTGGGGTTGCCCTAGGAAATGGGAACAGATCTGGGGTAAATGGTATACCTTTAGGAGAAGACCATGCATGGCCCCGCCCATGCTTCTGGGTGGAGCCGCAGCCGTGAGGTTCAATGCCTTTGATGATCATGACAATGGGACCGGGTAGGGGAATCGGGGTTTAACAGAGGAAAATGTAAATCGCAATGCTATATAACCTGGTTGTGCCCATGGCCGCTCTGGTGTATTTCTTTTCGAATTTAGGTTAGATTCTTGGTAACACATTCTCCCCCAATTACAAAACAATTTGTTCATGTAGGTATAAAATACTTAGGACCTTAAAAGACCATTAATTACCTTAAAGTGTGTGCAGAAATTTACTTGAAGCACACACAGCTTATCTCAGTCTACTAATGACAAGCTGCCAAAGGCTGAACCTGTGAAACGTAACATCAACAACATAGATAAAATGGGAGAATTCTGCACTGCCGAAAGCCCTCTAAAGCAGCTTCCCCACTATCTCCTTTAATCCAGCTCAGCGAACGTGGGTTCTTTCTCTGTGAAGCATGTATTTTGTGATTAAAACTATTTCTTTTAAAGTCCAAGTGCTGGCTCAATGCTGGTTTATTCACATTAGGCTGCTGGCGATGCTAGACTGGAAGAGCCAGCTGCTGTAGCTGATATATTTACAATTTGTATCAATATTCCACTGGCAAGAGTATGACTTTGATTGTGACGGCCCTAAACGTGAGGTGCAGAACTAAGGCTCAGACTGCACAGTGCCAGGAGGACACATATTCAAAACCTTTTTGTAGAGGATATCTCTGCCTATCAAGAGTGCAACTACACCACAGGTACCTTAGGAGGTGGCTGAACTGCCAACATCTTTCAATATGTGGAACAGATCAACTCAAATAGCAGATCACCGAGTGGCAGCAGCAGGTCTTTCAAGACGCCTATATAATTGAGAACGGCATCAGAAGTTGCATATTCACTTACTTATCCACCAATACATTGCTCTCAGCGAGTCAACCTCCTGCTGCAGAGATATGACTTTAACCTACATGCCATTCATGCCTTAACTTTGCATGTTCTGTGAGTGATGCAAAGCTCAAGAAAGTCTGTCATGCTTAATATGTTCTTCAGGGAATGAAAGACTGCAATTGCTGTCTTCTGAGACAGAGGGAAGTTTGCTTTATTTCAATCATTGTGTACCTGTTCTGTGAGGAAGCAAAGCTTGCACTGCTGCTGCCTGGTTTAAAAGTGTACTGGGAGGGGGGAAGCTTGGGCTGCTGCTGCCCTAGCTATAGCTGTCCATTGAAGAAGGGAAGCATGTTCTGTTTCTGCTTAAGGTTCACCTATTCTATGTTGAAGGGGTGCTCCATCCCATGAAAAAAGAAAGGATATTATTGAATGCACTTGGAATGCTTGCCCTATGAACCAAGAATTGTTTTGCAAAATTTGATGTGAGATACCTGGACCTATAGTTCGAAAAAGCCATCAAACCTCATGTGAGTAATATTTGAGCACCAAACCATGTTGATGGAAAATGAAAGCAAGGTTTGTTGCTCGGCCACCTGTTTTTGATTTTACAGAGGGAGACATCAGAAAAACATTTTGGCTCCCTTCCATGTACTTTTAATATAGTTCTGAAAGTTAAACAAAGGAAGAACATAAACACACATAATCTCACTCAAAACAGGGGAACCCATAACTAGAGGACCGTACAACCAGTGAACACTAGTAATCTTAGATGTAGAAAGTGGAACCCATTGGAAAATAGCACATTAGGTTTGCAAGTGGTCCTTATACTATTTGATTATATGAACTTGAAGTCATTCCATAAAAGGCTTGGGTGTTTCAGACAATATATCTCAGTGTACAACCCTCCTTTAACTCCTCTAATCCCCCATTAAGTGTGTTAGCTACATTTATTGTTCCATTCGTGTTTGTTAGGGGTAATTACTGTCACCTGTCCTTCGTCTATTCTTTGCATTAGGAAAATTGTATTGCTGCTGTCAAAGTTGTACTTGGTCATGTTGAAGACTTGGGTATAAATCTTTCCACTACACAATACAAGCATTATTTTGCCAATGCTTGTTTCAATGCATTGAGTGAATAAAACAATGAACTCTCACAAAATATTTGAGTAGAGTTTACTTTTTGTTTTACATGTGAATCAAGCAGTTTTTAAAACGGACTAGACAACTTAGTAAAATGTTAAAACATACCCGACAAGTGGCTCCATGTCATGTTTAACACCTTTGGCCAGTTCTGGCATTTTAGACAACCTAATTTGACTGCTGTGGATTTGAACCCCTAAAGAGAGTGTTAAAAGCAAATCTAAAATCCCCATATGCAAAATACTGTGGCTGAGAAGCAAGTAATGGCTCATGGTATCATATGCCTTAACACCATTTAGCAGACTTGTGAAATGCATTTAGTTCTTGACCTTTCTGCCTGGTTTTCCTCCAGGCAATCAAGGGTTACACAGCCCTGTGGGAGAAAGGCAAACATGGCCTTTCAAGTGGAGAAAATCACAGTACTAATGGATTAAAATTAAAACTCTTTGGAAAGAACAAACTGGTATGAAACAAAATATTATTTACCACATCACCAACAAGGAACAAATGTGCTTGCACACCTCTGCCTGAGCCCATTAGTAAATCTAGATAATGGCAGGCTTTATTTCGTTGGGTCCCTGTATGTAACACAACTGTGATGCACCCTACATTGAACAAGTGCACCACGTGCTGCCCGCGAGGGCTGCCAGTGCTTCTTAAATGTGTGCCCGCACAGTACCCGTATTCACGCTTCTTCTGATGATAGGGCCCTCAAAGACACCACATTAGTGTGCACCGGCAACATCCACCACCTCCTATCCATGGCTGAAAAAGCCTTGTCAGATTTTTATGAATTGCTCATCTTCTTCACAATTATGGACTGTCAGAGCAGGCCCGTGAAACTAGACCACGCTCCCACTGCCTTCCCTGTTTTGTAATGCCGTGCATGCAGCCTCTGCACGCGCCATCAAAAGCAATGGTTTACATAACCGTTACAACAAATTGGCTTTAAATGAGAGCATTTTAGATTTTGTATTACGAAAAACTTAGAACTAAATGTTATAATTCTTTTGGAGGAAATGAACTTAGTTGCAAAGGATGAACGACCATCTCCATATTCAACCTTAAAATCATGACTATACGCAGTAAAATCTCTGGATTCAAAATAAAGCTATATTTTTTAAGGAAACTGATGGTGCACAGTGGCGTTTAATTATGAGATCATAAGGTGCTCCTGATAATGAAGGGGCAGTCCCCACTGCCTTTGTCGAGGGTATCCACACCCATTAATTTGGCAAGAGCCTCAAGACACCGTTAATGATCAAATACAGGAAATTTGCAATCTAGGACTCTGATAAGGATAATAATGGGAATGAAGGGTCAATGGCACAACCACATACAAAGTGGCAAAATTCCATACATTCCTAATGCCAACTGATGTTTCTGTCCTAAACTAGTGACCACTAGTTGAGACTGGAATGTCCCCTTCATTCTATATAGTACCGACTGATTGTGAAACTGGTATATTGATTGTTAAACCTGGCATCTTTTGGCATGTTTTCCCGTCTTTTTGCTCTCTGGCCTCATGTTTTTAATAGCATGTTGGACTTCGCTTTGCTTGTGTAGTGCCTCTGTGCACTTTCTCACTGCTGTTCAGTGTTAAAGTGCAAGTGCTCAGACTGTAAATTGTGTTTATGGATTGGTGTTTCCGTGTTTGGCTTATTCAACTTACTACTAAGTCCCTAGTACAATACACTGTTAGTGCCCAGGGCCTGTAAATCAAATGCTGCTAGTGGGCCTGCAGCACAGATTGTGTCACCCAAACAAGCAGCCTTTCAAAGGTGTCTCAGACCTGCCACTGCAGTGTCTGCGAGCAGTTTTTGCTACCATGTTGACCTGGCAAGTGGTGGCACTTGCCAGGCTCTAACCTTCCCTTTTCCTACATTTAAGGCACCCCTCACACAGGGCCAAGGTACCCCCATGGGTAAGGTGGACTGTATGTGAAAGGGAGGACATGTCCTGGTGTTTGTGATATGCCCTGATAGAAAATGCTGGCAATTTAATTTCTTCACTATTGAAAGGCTATCTGCCCTATTTACTAACATGGGAGTTGCTTTGGAACATCTTACAAGCCTAACTTTCTATTGGAACAAGATAGAAAAATAGAGTTTAGTAGGCCTGAACCCAGGACTTAAAATGCATCTTTTAGTAAATATGATTTTTAGGTCTCGCCTTGGCAGCGCATACGCTGTCTCAGCGAGACCTAAAGTAATCTGTATGTTGGGTGAAACTCAGTGTATTTTGTTATAGCGCTTGCGATTTGTTCAACTGTGGCATTACTGTCGTTATCTTTCTTTTTGTTGGCTGTTGAACCTATACATAACTTTCATGTAGTCCGGAAGCAGTGGCGCCTAACAACAGTTTTCGTCCGCTCGCACTTGTTTTCCAATCAGGTGTGTTATTTGCTGAATAGGGTTCCACAACGGCGGCCATATTGAAATGTTAGCTTGCCAGTGAAGGTAGGCAATTAGAACTATGAATTCTAGTAAGGAAGTATATTTGAAAGTGGAAATCGTTCTCATTATACTACAATGGGTTTCAGATGATTGATGACGATTAATTTAGTTGGTGAAAAAAGAAACGTTTATTATTTTTTTTGCACAGTTTTCTTTCTTTTGCTTCGCGTTTAAATATTGCCTTATCCCTCTTGAAAGGGATTTTTTGAATCGCTCGATCTGTAATTCAGAGCAGCGCAGGATCAGAAAGAACAATGACAGCCTTCGTTGTTTACATCGGAAATCTATCACACTGCGACCAAGCTCATTGGCTCGGAAGCGCTGTGACGTCATCCCATACTACGGTGAAAGCAGAGGTTGCGGGTCTCTGCACTTGTTGTTGCTTGGGGGTATCTGCAGTGCATCACGTCTTTCCCGGTGAAACAAACTCAGGAGATAACAAGGTCGAGTGCAGAGAAGGACTGACATATTTTAGAACAATTAATTCTCAGACAGTCTAGACTTGAATCCTGTAAGTTGCGGTTGCTTAAGGTACACACACAGGATGTCTGCTTTGCCCATTCTCCTATCGGATTTTCAAGTTCCGCAGGCCAACGATAAACTTTCCTTTTAAAAAAGCTCAAATTTTAAGATTTGGCCGCAGGGGCTTGAGAATTCAAAAAATTGCTTGTCTTCTTGACAGCATTGCGCACCATTCTGTCAACACCAGCCCTGGATGTGGTTGCTAGGCAGCGACTCTGATGTGTCAGAGGGGTCTCTGATTTGCCGCGCCGCTGCAGGCACATAGTAAGAGGTCCTTTTCAGCTTATCGGCACGTCGGACCACAGCACGCTGTCTGCATACTGCTGCGGTTGGGCTCGGATGCGCTGGGAAGGACCCACACAGCGGGACCTGTGTTGCCGCTGGCGCACACAGGAGAGCATGGTAGAGGTAAACCAGGAACATGCAGGTGGGGTTAGTGAGGCCTGTGCGGCGCCGACAGAGATGTGTTGTGTTGTTCTTATTTATGCCGTTAGTTACGGACGGGGGTAGACAGGCAACAGAGCACAATAATGTACCAGAAGTATTTGCACAAATCCAGACTGACACCCACACGATTTACGTCACACTTCGAGTGTCACGAAAAGATGAAATGGGGGTGTGCACGGTTTCTCTATCAAACACATCGCATTTCGGAATTCTTACATCTAGCAGTTTAAAACTTTGAATGAGCCAGGAACAACTTTCAAATACTTTTTATTGAACAAAACTAGTTGTGTTATTGTATTGGCATGAGTATAGCGCTGCCAATGATTTTTATGGCATTGTAGTTCATCCCCCGACCAGAGCGCTCTTTCAGGTGGACTGGGGATGCCATCAAGCGATTGAGTCTGTTCTTTGTAGTGTGGCTGTGTGAGGTGAGTTCAGTTAGTTCAGTGCAGCTCTTGAAATGGAAAACCTAAAGTGCAGGTGGCCCTGTACCTGTGAATCTGCTTGTTTCTAAGACGTGTCCGTACTCTCTACTTTAAAGTATAGCACAATCTGCTCAGACCTGCAGGTACGCTCCCTCTCAAAATAAAACAAGCATTTGCAATGCAATAGGTCTCGCATTTACACGAGTTCAAGCTATTGGTATTGTAAAAGACAATGCCTTTTATTTATATTTTAAAAATGAATCAAAAATAAAAGGCATTGTTATTTGCAATGTCAATAGCTCAAACTCGTGTAAATGCGAGACCTATTGCATTGCAAATGCTTGTTATATTATGTGCTTGAAAATACCACTTTTAGGCATAAGGTATTTTCTTATCTAACCATTCTGTGTACCTTTGCTGGTTTGTGTACTGCCTGTCTGGTTTTGAAGTGGCAGAGGTTGGGGATGCACATTCACTGTAGACAGCCACAAGGGGAGTTGAGGTGTGTCCTGCCTTTCCTGGGTGACTCATAGTTGGGCTGAATAGGTCTGGTATGCATTTAGAGTGGTGGGAGGAGTTTTCACTAGCACCTGCATAGGCAGTGTCTCCTCTGCACAATGCTGTCTCTACCTCCTGTAGTGGAACTGGGCCAGCGAGGGCAGACCTGGTTTGGACTGGGCTTAGAGACCCTTGCCACCAAGAAGAACAGAGAGTAAATGTGATATAAATATTGGGGCCCTGATCTCAGGACTTTAGAACTCTTTAGGATCAAGGAACCTGCCAAGAAGAAGAGCTGGAGAAGCTGTGAGGAGGAACTACCACTTTGCTGTGTGCTTTGCTGTGTTGGCCTGCAGTGGCTACTTCTGTCTTGGGCAGAGTAAGAGTGGACTGAACTTTCAGAAACATCTTTGTTTGAGTTCCTCCAAGGGCTTGAGGTAGAGCTTGCCCCCTGTTCCACAAGTCTCAGCAAAGACTTCAAGTTTATCTGCTACAAGCAATTGCAACAGTGTGTTTTGTGCTGCAACAGAAGAAAAAGCAGCCTAACGCCATCAATGGCGCTGCTGTGTCCTAAAGGCACCACAGAGGGTACCACCATACTTTGCACCACAACCCTAATCTCACCGACGACACCGCCCACTGCCGCCACCAATCCGCTGCTTGCACCGTGACCTGTGGGCACCACCTCGCTTCACACTGCTGCTCTGGTATCCCTGACGATGGCGCTCCACGCTGACATCGATGCCGCGGCTGGCATCGTTGTTTGAGGGCACCACTGGTAAGTTACACTATGCACCACCCCATCCCACACCCATTGGCCTTGACTCCAGTTCGTCAGCCAATGACAGCGCTTCAGCAACAATGATGCGGTTGTCTGCAACGAGTACAGCCCCACTTCGCACCACAGCCCAGGTCTCACCGACGTCGCTGGATGATCACCGAGTCACTGCCTGCACTGTGACTTGAGGGCACCAAACGAAGCACCGCAGCATTTCACACCGCAGCCCCGTCGCCCGATGACGCCAGCACTCCTAACTTCAACCGCACAGAGTTTGATCTGCAGTGTGTGTGACTTTATGGGGCCGACGACTCCTGCACTGACCTCTGGAACCGACGCCTGCTGAGGTCAGCTTTTTAGAGCTCACCACAAGGTCGCCGGTGCCCTGCATTTCTAAAGGCACTATTTTGCAGATCTTTCGACACCGTAGCTGGCCCGCGATGCCTCGGTCAGCCTGAACGTTTTAAATTTGTTGTTCACGATGCCATGATACCCTTGGACGGAGCTACTGACTTCAAGAAACAGAATTTTAAGGGTTTTTTTGCTTTTTGATAATTCTAAGAATTGTGTGGTGGATATTTTTTGATCATTTTTGGACTTGTATTGCTCAGATAAAGTATCGGATATTTTTCTAAAAGTGGTGTGGTGTCCTTTTGTAGTGTTTTCACTGTATTACTGCTGGTTATGTGCAAATACTTTACACACTGCCTCTGAGTTAAGCCTGACTGCTCATGCCAAGGTACCAAGGGGCGGCGCTAGGGTTATTTTAGAAGTGTATCCCCCTTATCCTGACTTGGAAGAAGGAACCCTACTTGGACAGGGTAACAACCTGTCATCGAGAGACCTGCATTTCTTTTTTATTTTTTAAACATTTGCTTATTGGCATTTCCAAAGTTATTATCAACACTCAACAGGATACATGTATAACAATCTTGACATTTTGGTGTGCTTTTTACATCCACATTCTTAATCATTTATTCACAGCAGGAATTCGGTACTTTGCTTCATTTTAGTTCAGCTTTCTTCATCTATATATTTCTATATTATAGATCTGCTATCTCAGGAGTTGTTGTCTCTGTTATTGTCCAATATCGTCTTTCCTCACTATGCGCTTATCTTGCGCTCATGATCATGAGTCTCAACAGTGAATCGAAGCCTGTTATAAACTTAACTAAGAACATAGTAACTTACAACCTGTGCTTATCCTATTTCCGCATGTGTGTTCTTCGTTGCTAATATATTTAGTGGGGGGCCTGGGTACCTGTGTGGGGTCCATGCTACTCAAACCGCAGACTTTTCGCAAAAAAGAAAAGGAGACTCAGAGCCTTCTCAGGCGCGGCACCCAAGATCTGGAAATCTCTTCCACCGGAAATTTGCAGAATTCCCTACACGGCGGCATTCAAACAGGAAGTAAAAACAATCCTAATGACCAAGTTCCTGCCTTAATTGGACCATGGCTCGTCTGTTTCCGAAATGTCAGTTTTTTGTTTCTTTGTTTTTTCTTATCAACTGTTAATGTCTATGATTCTTTGCCTTACCTATTAAGTAGTGTTGTGACTTACCTTATTAAGTTATATCTTACTCGCATTTATGTACAATCTTATTAGCTCAACATGTTAGCCTCTCTTAATGTTATGTTCCCCGACTTTGTACCCCTTTCCACTACTGTGAAGCATTCTGATACCTTTCAGGGTCTTGTTCGCGCTATAAATAAATAAATAAATGCTGGATGCTCGGCATCTACTTTTGAGTCCCAGTGGCAGCCGTGTGGGGCCATGTGAAAGACCTGCATTTCTAACACTGATTCCTATAATAGACCAGATAAGACACTGATCTAGTGTGTTTGCTGGGGCCTAGGCCTGTCCCTTTGAATTCCCATGTCTTGAACCTCTTCTGTGGAATAGGAGGGCACACAAAATATACCCTCTGTGGTGACATGGGACTACTTCCCATACCTTGGACAGAGTTTTTTTGCCTGACTCAGACGAGAGACACCTACCAAATCACCTATGCGAAGGTCTACTGGGATATGGAAACCTGACAACTGCACTGACATGTCGTGCGTGTCAAGTGCATATGTGCATTATGGATGTATTCACACTTGTATAGTAAGACCCAGTGTGTAGTATGAGTATGGCTGCTTTGACCAGTATCTATTTTAGGTGGTCATTAGTCTAACATGGCATAAAGATGAGGGGGGATGCAGCTTCCCCAGATAGTTGAAGTGTATTACCTACATTCCTGTGACTTGGCGGTGAAGACTCCGAGACAGAAGCGAGGAAGGATGGAGACAGAGGTACCCTTAGAAATTCTGTGAGAACCTTTTAGCAAGGGATTGCTAATTGAATTCTTAAGCACTGATATTTGAGGGATGGTAGGGGTGAGCCGGTGAGTTAGGACATACCGTTATTAAAAGTTAAGATGTTTATAGACAGGGTTATCTTTTTTGTCTGACCCTGATTTCCACTTCAGGAAGGCTGAGGAAAGCCAGGTGAAGAGATCCTGAATTTCACTTTGCCTTTGTTTTGAATAGTTCTGTGAGAACTTTCAACCTGCATAAAGGTTGTGTCTGTACTACAGATAGATAAAAAGACATTTGATAGGGAACCACTCTAAACAAGTTCCAGAGCCAGAACCACTGGATCCACAATCTCCCAGGAAAATGAATATAAAAGGGGAATCCAATCATACTCGCTTTGTTTCACTCCCAAATTCTTCTTGCCCAAGGAAGGGAATGCTCTGCGGAGAACTTGAAGAACATCTATGTCACTATGGCTGGTGTCGGCATGACAGCCAGACTCCCAGAGGTGAGGGAACATCACCTGAAATATGCATATCTCACTGGAAAAGCTGTTTGCTTGCCAAGTGCCTAAAAGGTGGCCTATATTCTCAAGGAGGGAAGGAGAGTACCAGTGCCTACATGAGAAAAGATTGTCCAAGAGAAAACCAACAATTTTTCTGGTGCATGAAAAGTCCAGAATAAGCCAGCTTGCATGTGAGAGTGCACTGATGCAGACTCAAACTGAGAGAGAGTCTCCCTGGCCTTCTCACTGGTTCATTTTGTGAACTACATGAAGGGGCATTACGTTTCATAATCAGTATGCCATCTGTCATCTACACTGTGACCTGAGGGGCCGCCTGCTGGTGAGTTATGTGTTCAGGCATCATTACAGCTGCAGTTGAGGATATCTCCTGTGGACCGGAGGCCACAACTGTGAAATAGAGACGACCGCAAACCCCAGCCTTTAGTCTGACATCTTTGCATGACATGAGGAACTTCCCTACCACTGCTGACAAGCTGTCTCACCAGCCATCGTTGCCACCACAGCTGAGAACTTCACCAATGGCCAGGAGGCTGTCACTGCCAAGGATGTGTTACAACTGATTGGGCCCTGCTGTGCCCCAGCTCCGATATTACCTGAGGGGATAGGGTGCCTTGGCGATCATGCTCCCATTTCCGGTGGACTCTGCCCTGTGACCATGTAGAGAGCGGAAAAATGACCACAATGCTGAGCAGTGCTTCACCAGGGCAGATAAAACAAGGCTGTGTCTGTTAAGTTTTGAGTTCTTTCCACCCACACTGACTCCCCGAGAAGCCTTTGACCCCTCGCACTTCAACCTTGAGAGCCAAGTGTGGCAGCGTTGTACTCAATCCACTTTGCCTAGCCAAAGTAGGAGGGAACCCCAAGACACCATTCACAAATAACCCCAACCACCAGTGTTGTGGCCCAGTAGCCCCTGGCTTTGCTGTGCACCTTTTCCCCAAAAAGGGTCTCACACTCCTGTTATGAAGACTTAAATGGCATGTGTCAGGTTTGTAAACCCAGGATGAACCCTGGAAAAGGGCGATGTGGAGGTCAACACGTATGGCAAACAGAAGGACCATCCCTCTTACAATCAAAAGGGTAATTTTAAACGTATTTCTAGCAACAAATATCACTGACACAAGATACGGGTAAATGGCAGGCTTTGTGCCTCAAAAATGTTGACCAAAATAACACTCTGTATTGCAACCTGTCACTAGATACAAAATAGATGAACAAGAAATAATACATCAACATTTATCGAATACATAAACATATGCCTTGTATTCCTTTAATAGGTGTATATTCATTAAGACCCTTTGAAAGTACATGGTATACTTCAAATATTTTGTTTCATTTCAGTGGGCACCTTGCTTTGTTTTAGGAAGTAAAGTGCTCTGAACAAAAAACATGAACTAATGATTTGTACTTTTGTCACCTAAAAATATAGCTGTAGCACTAATGGCTGGTCTTGACGGCAAATTTGTTTGCAAACGATTATGCATTTCTATTAAATATGTTTCAATGGAATCCATGATTCAGGGTGAAATATTGCAGGGGAGACATGCCATTTATTCATTCGGTTTAGCAGTGAATATATTTTCCCTATAATAACTGTGAATACTATTTGTCTGTCTGAATTCTTGCATATGGCCTTCAAGCTCAATGCCAGGTGCTGTAGCCTTTATATTTAAGCTTCTTCTTAGTGCATACAATTGAGCATAACAAGCGAATCACACGATACACCGCAGATACATCCTGAATGACAAATCTGCTGTGGCCTTGTGATATAAAACAGTGAGAACAGAAAGCTGTTCCAGGAGAATCAAACTTACTTTCTACAAACACAGTAGAATCCGTGTATGTTAAAGATAGAGAAGTGCTGGTTGCATTGAACCGCTCACAGCAAAACCACTGAGAGGTCGTAAGCACTTATAAGAGTGCACACTCTGGTGGTGGAGAAACACATTCCGCTCCACTATTGACACATTTTAAAGTTGCGCTCTCACAAAAAAGGTACATTGCCAATAATTTAACTGTTCATAATAATTCCAGTTGTGAAAGGAACAAGACCATCCCTTCTCCATTCACCTCCCCTCATCCAAGTGTCTGGCTCTTGCCTTTCTCTGGCTTTTTTGACGATTTATCTAAGGTAACGTGTTGCCTGAAATATATATGCCTCTTCTCATGTAATTGTGTCCTCCCCCTCTGACCATGACTATGTTATATGACTCCTATTGCTCTCGTGCCTTTGTCGCACACACGTCTGCATGCAAATCACTGACCTACGTAAAGCTCTATGGCTGCAATTACAAGTTGCATGACACCTGATTTTACCGCATGAGGTGCCATGCACTTCCAAGTAAAACACCATGGAAAAGGGGGGTTGAGCAGGTGGTAAATGTATGAGTGTATGTTATTTTTTTTTTCTAGCAGGCCGAGGGAATCATTGTTTGATTCCCTCCCTTAACAAGCATTGGCATAGCCAATAGGTCTCGCTTTTGGGGCCTTATAAGTATTTAGTTATGCAGCACAATATCCTTGGTGCAATAACATCAACTGTTGCATGGCTAAAAATGTATAAGGTCCCAAAGGCGAGACCTATTGGCTATGCCAATGCTTGTTTTTAGAGGCCTGGCATGCAGTTTTAAATGTAGGCTGGTAAGAAAGGTGTCAACCTGAGGGGCAAGGTCTAGAGAGAAATAAGATAGGAAGAGAGGTGAGTTATAATGAAATAGCACAAATAAAAAGGTGAAGAACAGAATGACAGGTCAGGTAAACAAAGTAGCGAGGCAGAGAGGCAGGTAGAGCCGGTGGGATGAAAAATAGAAATATATGAGAAGTAGAGAGAAAAGTGGTGCAGATGAGGTAGAGAGATGAGGCTAATACAGAGGAAGGGAGAAGTATAGAATTGTGAAATAGGGAGACAGGTAAGACAGATGTATTAAACGAGCGAGACATTGGAAGCAGAGAGAGTGAACGGAAACAGTGAATGAGATAGAAAGAGATGAAAGCAAAGGGAGTGACAGATGGAGTGAAGATGTAGAGAGAGCACTGTAGAGAGAAAGAAATACAATAATGGGAAAGGTGAGGGAAAGAGGACATCAATAAAAAGAGAGACATAGAAGGCCAATAGGTGAGGTAAATTGAGAGGCAAGATAGTGTATGAGAGGTGGGGAAGAGAGAGATGAGGCAGTGAGTTGTGAGGCAGAGAGAGAAATGAAAGACAATGGTGAGGTAGAAAGAGACATGCGAGAGGTAGAGAAAGGTAAGGTATAGATGGCAAAGATGATAGAAAAGGTAAGATAAAGAGAGATGAAATTAAGAGGGAGGTGAAGTAAATGGAAGAGAAATTAAAGGGGGTGACAGGCAAACAGAGCAGCAAGATGTAGAAAGAAGAGAGAGAGAGAGAGAGAGAGTTTAAAGGTAGAGCAAGAGTGTGGTAGGTACGTAGCCATGTATAAATAGACAGGTAAAAAGGGAGTGTTTAGGTAAAGGAATGAGACATGGGACAGAAAGGTGTGACAGAGAAAGAAATGTATTGGGTGGTATAGAGAAGTGACAGCTAGTCACAGAGTGTGGTATGTAGAGAAGTAAGTTAGAGAGAAGGGCAGAGATTTAGTCTCTGGTCAGGTAAAGAGAGTTAACTTACAACAAGGGAGGAAAAGGGGAGATGAAGGAGGCAAATGTGAGTAGAGGTGGGAGGTAGAGAGGCAAAACAAACAGGAGCTAAGAGTAAGTTAATGGGAGGCAGACAGAAAGTAGAGAGGTAAAGAAAGGTTAGCATGACAGGGAAATGGATCCAAAGCTTCACCAAAGTACTACCACATCAGTTTCCTCTCTTAAAGCAGGACGTCTACCAAAACAGACATTCAACAAATGTAAGCGACAGTGAGAATACACCAAAGACAAAGGAGATGCACTGGACACCTGTGGTTTTGTCAGAAAGCTGCCACTCTACACAACCCTCTGCACCAAATATGGGCAGGGCTCCTATTCTCACGCCGGGGCACCTGTCTGTGCATCACTATCTGAACGGCGACACTGCAGAGTTTTACACTGTTCGTGTTTCCAGTGATTAAAAGGTGCCCCCTTGAAAAACCTAAATCAATGCACTAAAAATAAATAACCAACCAAATTGACGCCAAATGCGTTGCAGTTTTAATAAAGAGAGCGAGAGACTGGACAACATAATGCATTCTGGGTACTGTAGTCTTGGTGTCAGTGGACCTAATTAAACTAACACGTGATATCCGTTATTTAAGTATGAGAAGCACAGGACTAGAAACAGTGTCTGGAGTAACATGGCGTTGAGTGGCCACCATAGTCATAGGACTTAATTTTCAAAAATGTTAGGAGCATACATTTCAAAATTAGTGGAATCACATACGGTGGCAGATTACAGTGTGCACACACCTTCCTCTGTTGAGAAGTATAACATGGCCAGTAGCAAGCCAAGTGTCAGAGCAGTAGCGTATAGTGAGGGCATCAGAATCAAATTAAAGATATATTACCAGATAACCACATAAGTCCTCTCAGGTCTACTGGTTGCAGCAGCAAAACTCCAGGCAGCTAACAAGAAAAGCAGGTGTCCCAAAAGTACACAGAAAAAGTGGCAAGAAATTGATCGATCAGAGAGCAACCACCCATTGGGGCGTGCAAACCACCAGTCTCTTCTCCTGGGATCTCTGGTGGAAAACTGCTCTCCCTCACAGCCAAAAGAATCTATAAGCAGGTGAAATGCAGACTTACTGAGGTGAAGGAGGGAAACAACAGGCCCCACACTGCTTCAGTTAAAAGAATGAACACACATTTGAAACTCTTTCTCCCGTTCTATCCTCATCAGCAAATGTTTATAACACCAGAACTTAACATATGCTCGCTGAATGCCCCTTCTTACCTGGCAGAGGTCTGCTGGTCCTGGTCACTCATACGAGTGGCATGGCGAAACAGAGGTACTGCTGGGCTATCAGGGCAGTCTCCATAGTGCTTGCTTCGACAGCAATTACAGGTATAAGGCAGTCAGTGGCAGCAAAATGCCAAACTATGCCCCCAGCAACACAGCATGAGTGCGCTGCACATTGTAGTATTCTGTCCATTGTGTGATGTCATGACGTGACACAGGCGTGGGGGTTGGAAAGGACGGTTGGAACCGGCGGCAGAGGAATACGCAGGGGGGGTTCTGTGTCAGTGTTTCTTCAGCAGCAGCCCAAAGAATCCGTATTTTAAGGCGCCACAATCAATAACAGGTGGTACCACCAGCCCTGGCTGCGCTCCATGACAGCGGGCACGCGAGCGGAAGGGCAGAGTGGCAATTGTGTAACGTAGCCAGTGCTCATGTAAAGCGCTCCAATACCTTTGGGTCCAGTTCGCGCTATATAAATCTGCAAAAATAAAAAACGTTACACAAAAGTGGCACCTACGTGGCATAGTCTCACACACACGTGCGATGACATACGTTGGATAATTAAAGTCCTCACTATTACCTGAGATCTACGTTCTGAAAATGGTTTCACAAACGGGAGCTTTCGGTCAAGGTTTAGGAATTTTCGCCGATGGCTCTTTCAGTTTTCACAAAATTATTGTTGGGTAGCACTATTGAGAGTAAAATTATCATTTGGTATTACGAGCTCAAAGATTACTAAAACTCAAATTATTCCCATTGCGATTTCGAAGATATGTTTCTTTGAATTATTAACTTTTAAATGTTAACTTCTAGTCTTCGTTTGGACAAAGTAAAGTTAACCTTGTTATGCAAAGGAGGTGCGGCCACCTGAATGCCGCTCTGTTGTCTACATCCGCGGTCTACTTGTTTGTTTGAGCAGTCAGCTAATCAGAGCTAGGCAGCAGTAATCGCATACCGAATCCTGGCATGCTGTATTTGGCGTGGGATGGCAGAGGTGGAATCTGTGCGGCGGTGTCTGAGGGACTTCTATCTCGAGGCTCTGGGTGAGGCCACATTGATTGTCAGTCAGCTGTGGGTCGGGGAAGAGTCCTTGCATGGCAGCACGGTGCATTTGGTCGCTTGTACTTATATTGTTGCTCCTATTGGCCCACAAGTTCCAGCTAAAGAGTAGAATATTAAGGGGCAGAGAGGTAGTAAGAAGGGTTTAGAGAAATGGAGGCAGTTTTAATAAAAAAAAGAGGACGAGAGTGAGAGGGGTGAAAAACAAGTGTGCGCAAGACGCACTCTGTGGTGGGGGTAGGAAAAGAGGACGAGAGTGAGAGGGGTAAAAAGTGCGTGCGAGACGCGCTCTGTGGTGGGGGAGGGGCATGCGTTGAGGCATGGGCGAGTGAGAGGAATGCCAGATGGCGGCTGTGCGCGTGCGCGTAACCGCAAGCGCTAGGCCACCAAATGCATGGAGTAGCACTTTGAAAACCCCACTTACTAAATGTCTCGCAGATCTGCGCATGCCCTGGCTCAGGCTAAACCTAAAAATACAGGTGGCAGGAGACTGGGCTGATACTACAGCCAAAGACTCGGAGGATTTGGAAAAATTGTGCCAAGTTCTTCCACACACAGTAAATTCAGGTCTGGAAAAACCTAAACACGTATAATCAGGCGGACTGGCATTGCTCTTGGCTCGCGTGACAGAGATCTTTTGAGTGTGTTGCTTACAGCATTTGGAACACTGGACCCAGATACTTCAGGGGTTTGTGTTCTACTGCAGGTCGCGTTTTCTCTTTCTAAGCACTTGGAAACCCCAGTAATAGTCTCAAAGTAAAAACAGTCCTTTTAGGTCAATATGAACTTTATATTAACTTTACTACTGACCAAAGTCATTAAGTGGCCCTTCACTAAGGAACCATCTACAGAATGATAGGAGATGCTCTTTTTAGGTCGAGCCTGGGCAGCACATGCGCTGTTGCGAGGCATACAGTAGTGGAGTATGGCTTTGAAGCCCCACCCACTCCCTGCCCATATTTTTAATTGGCTTGCTTCGTAAACGCTTGCTTGAGAGTCATTTTTAGCCTTGTTAGTCCCTCCTTGTTACCGCCTTGTCTGCATTTGTTACCTCCCATAACGACTGGATCTTTTACTGCTGTTGTTACATGGTATGCTTTATAAATCGGTGAGCACTATTATCTTTAATACTCTTTCCCTATTCCACCCACGACATCGTAGAACCCGCCCACTATAGTTTTAAAGTAATGTGTTGATCCATAAAGTGCAGTCCGCTTTAACTATAGCGGCCGCGCTTATTTAATTATTTAATATACGGCGGGTCCGCTTTCACTTTAGCGGAGGTGCTTACTGCAGGAATACCACTATTTCTTGCTGAATATTTTTGTTATTGGTCAAGGTGCAAGAAGATGAACGTATGCGTAGTATACCAGAGTTGCAACTTAGTGAACTAATAACGACTAAGGCTGCCGAGTAATAGGGTTTCGGTGCAGTTTGCATAAAGATAAGGCCTAACTGCATGGATCAGAATGGATCAGGTTGCATGGATCAGGATGACAGGCATTAAAGGTGTATTGGTAAACAGAGAAAGCCAGCGGAGTTTACACGTCATCATTACTATATCAATGAATGGTAGCAGCAAGTTCTAAACACAATTCAACGTGTCGTCCCTTTTCTACGTCTACTCCCCAACGAGGAGTTGTTTTGGTAATTGAAACTGGAAATCACTTGCCTGCATTGGTACAGAAGTAGCAGTGAAAAAAGATATTGCTGTGCTACTGATCCTGTGATTTATTTGATGCTTGGGCGTGGGCGTCCGAGCTCAGTGACCACACTGCGCTCCCTCCAACATGCCTCTTTACTTGTGTATCCTGGGAGCGGTGCTTTATAATGTATATTCTACTGTCTCCGGGAAGACGTCACTCTGAAGGACAGTCCGCCTGACACCAAACCGGTGAGGTTCTTCACAGAGGAGGACCTGTTGAGGTACAATGGGCAGGAGGTAAGTGCGACGCCTGCAAATGTAGACAAAGTGTGTCCATGCAGTTCCCTAATGAAGTGTGTGTCTGCAGCCCGAGATGCACCTTTAAAGAAAGTATTTCTTGCATGCCAGTTCTCCCGCTGCAGAGAGGAGATATACGATTTTCAGAGCAAAAATGCCTTTCCTTCATCTTTCTTATGGTGGCCAAAATCCTCCAGTTTATGTAAGAATTTTCTAAATCTGCCTCTTTCCAAATACTTGAAAAGTAAACAACAATATATCTGTTATTATGTAATAAGCTAGCTGACGAAAACTTTCTAATGACAAACAAGAGTTTATTTTCATACACACAATGTTAGGTTATTCTCTCTTAGTGTAGAGTTCACATAAGATTCTTAAAGGGGCCCTTGAATCTGTCTGGAACAGCTCAAAGAATCACTACTGTTTTTAAGATCTCCATAACCGTTTAGTGCTCCCTCAAAAAAATCAAAATGGTGGGAAACCCAATCGAGTTAAAAGCGACAGATATCACAGACCCGAGGGCAGGTTAAGTGAGTATCACTTGAGGCTATGTACAGTGATAATGATGAGCAGCGCGTCTTCTGTAGAAAAAAAACTTGGGCAATCTGTGGAACGTGATAGCGCTAGTTAATTGGTAATAACAATGCAGACTTGGAGGAGAGTTGTTTGTTATTTTTGGAAGTTTTATATAAGCACGGACAAGGCTTGAGAGGACGTCAGTACGTATGTATGTGGCATTTCTATGGTGCAAACCTAGCCAAAGGCGGCGGAGCATTGTCCAGGATCGAAGAGATGCATAAAGTCAGCAAGTGATAGGTGAAGCAGCGGGCTTCTAGACTGTCCAATCATTCTGATGTTGTGTTCTTAAAAGACGTGCACCTTAAACTCTTTTTTAGGTCGAACCTGGGCAGTGCAAGCGCTGCTCTGTGAGGCATGTTGTATTCAGGTATGGAATTGAAGCTCTTCGCACTCTCCACTCATATTTTTAATTGTCTGGGGTCATTGTCCACTATAAACGATGGCTTTTCATTTGTCAATAGGCTTATATATAGTTCCTCCCTAGTACCGTAATGCCTCATTTTGTAACCTCCCATGAGGACATCCCCTGTTACGGGTGTTGTTACTGGGTAGGCATTAATTACAGCCTCTGAGCACTATTTTTTCAAATAGCTTTGTACTGCCTGCTGTTGCAGGCAGGCAACACTTTCTAAAAAAAAATCTTTATAGAACGGACGCCAAACGCATTTGCAATGCAATAGATCTCTCCTTTGCAAGAGGTTAAGCTATTGCAATTGTAAATGACAATGTCTTTTATTTATCTGTTTTAAAAACCAACACATAAAAAAGGCATTGTCATTTACAATGCCAATAGCTCAAACTCTGGTAAATGCGAGACCTATTGCATTGCAAATGATTGTTGATCCTGCATCTCTTCTGCCCAAAGGGTCTGCTCTGAAAATGTCCATCTTTGGATCTGCTGTTGCGAATTTTAAGCCACGAAAGATACAGCTGATGGAGACAGGCACATGTGGGCTCGGTTGTGAAACTGTGCTTTGGTGCTGGTAGGAAAATGGGGCATGCCGGTGGTTGCGGAGCGAGTCCTTGTCATACCTGTCAGTGTTATTTAGACACTGCTATTCAAACACTCTCCTTACACTGAAATGAAAATGGTATGAGAGCCGTGATGCTGAGCTAGGTTGACATAAGATTTCTGCTCTTCACAGCTGTGACACTGGAAGCGTGATGGAAATATCACCTGTCAATCACCCAACGATCTACCCGTAGGAGAGGCATAGCCCAGCCAAGCATAGGATGCAGGAGGAGTCACTTCCGGCAATTTGCACATTGCTTGCGTGATGAGAGGCCCTCATACTTTGATTTTCTTCTTAAAATCCGAGCTTAGTGTTCTTGGGAATAATGTCAAACGGATGTAGTATAAATACTCTGTTTTCCAACACAAATGTGTAGAGCCTATTTCGCTCCTTCTATCCTCAAGTAAAAGTGATGGCTCATCTGCTGCCTGGAGGGGTGAGATTTACACAAGAATGAAACTGAGTGAAATGTCAATATGGAATATCGTGTAATCATATTTGTGTATTTCCCGATAGGGTTAGTGCTTCTAGACAGGGCGAAGATCGCAACGCATTTATTACACTTAGATTGACACTACTAGAAGAAAGCTCACAGGTGGCAAACACAGCCATTAATTGAAAAGAAAAACATTTATAAACCGATAACAAAGAAAAACACAGATTTCCTCTGATCTTCAGAATGTAGTTAAATAAATGTAACTTGTACATGCCTACCTGTGTAATGAACAATCAATACTTGTCGGCTATGCTAGTTTACACAAATGAAATGAGTGCACTTTTTATTAACCAGCAATGTTTCCAATACACATTTTAAAAGAACTACTTGAAGAAAAAGACAGAGACACCATATTTTATGGTAAACAGGCCACATTTAATGAATGAATCCACTGAAAGAACTATTTAAAATTGATCACCGCTAGAGGAGCTATGCTCCCAAAATAAAAAATGATAAACTTTGTAATTTTCAGTTACTATCAATTTGATGCTGTGAGTACTTTTCTTTTCGATCTCTAAAGACACCAACTACCAAATAGCTAGTCTCTAAAATAAAAAAACACAATGATTCTCTCAAAAACGTGTAACTTGGAAAGGTGCTAAAATGAGAGTGGTCCCAGGGGAGGTCACTACACAAGAGAACATTCGGATCAAGCCTGAGAGAGAAAGTTGAAATGACAAAACGCCTGCTTAAATGTCAGCAGGGAAGAACAAAGAGTGTACTTAACACCAGGGGGGGAATATGTCACCAGAGCAATCAAAATTCAGTGTGCTACAGTGAGAAAAATACAGAGATGATTGGTAGCCAATAACCATATATATGCAGGGATGAAAACAAGTTCACATCCTTAAGTGGGAGGAGAGACTCACAGGTACACGGTGGTCTGGTGGCAACCTTAATAAGCATAAGGGATGGCGTCAATATAAGGAAGCGAGGCTCAGGTCAGAGGAGGGTGACCGCTGCAAAATACTACCTTTTGCAAGCCATTAGCCGCTCTCATGAGCCATGAGGTAGGACACTTGTGAGGTGGGTCAAGGAAATCAGACTAAAGAGCGCAATACCACCAACGTTTCGGAAGAAATGCATAACAATGAAGTTGCCAACTAAGTTTCCGAAGCATTGTGGTCCTGTTTGCCAGGCCTGTGCCCAGCAGAAGCATAGGAAAAGTACTTTAGGGTATTATGAGAACCAGGCTCCGTGTTTCTGAATACAATTTGCCAACCTCCTTTTAATGCAAACATACTTTAACATACAGAGGGGTAGCTAGTGGCTGCATGCCTTTAAGCAGAGTAAATGTTTAAACAGCATTAAAATAGCCCACTTGATATTACTAAGGCGAGCGGAGAAACTTGCCTTAGGTTCTGTTTAGACTACTTTATCACGTGTTCACCATATAATACTGAAATACTTGTATGCAACTTACGTGAGGTATACTAAGCCTCAGGTCCTATTATAAAACATTGCAGTATGCATGTGAACTATATTTGTGCATTCCAGAAGAACAAAAGTCACTAGTCATGAAATAAATACTGATGTTAGGTGACTTACCGGACAAAATAATCGTTCCTTATGAGCAGCAAGTGTTGAAGTATGGAGAGAAAATAGTTTTCAGACGCCGTGTCCTTCAGCATGTTGAAAAGAAGATGGTACACTTCATTCATATCAGTGACACGGGAGTCAAGGAATGAAACAGGGATGCTGATAAAGCTGACATTACATGCTCTAACACAAGCCACCAGTCCTCCTACGATGGGAAACTGGCACCAATTTAGACTGATTTTGACATCGGGGAGGGCGGTCTTTGCACACTCGGCCACTAAAACTGCAATTCACAAATTAAAAACAGGCCGATTAGAAAAAAATGCACAACACTGCCTAGGATATGTAGTGAGAAGATAGTGAAAGCTACCAGGTTCTAACTCCATACGTGGAGCTTTACAAATGCATTTTTGTGATGTTTCAATACAGCTAAAATCCTGCACACTTGAGATGTATGGCACCTCAAAATTAGGGAGGAGGAGAGAAGTGGGTGACAGCTCTGCTTCTGGAGATGTTTAACGAGGAGCCCAACAATGGTCCCTGCTGGTGCAGAGATATTTTTATGAAGTACATTTGTACAGAAGAAATGTAACTGGAAATCGTTTAGTGATCAATGTTTGAGCTTCTGAAAATCTAGCATTGTCCCCGATGTGTGGCCCCAGGGTGAACGCCGTCAGTCCGGAGTGTCCAACTTATGCCCAGGAGGGTCAGATCCATGTTACAGTTTCCGGATATGCATATCAGACAAATGTACATATAATATAAATAGAGCATTCAGTCCTTTCTCAACGTGTATATCATGCTGTCTGCATTTACGGGCGACAAAGAGCTAGAAGACAATTTTTAAAAAAACGAGTATTTTGTAAATATTAGAATACTTTTAAAACTACACGGGAAAGAACACAAAGAAACAATATTATCTTAGAAATAGCAGAAGACATGAACGAATTTAAATACATATGTCCATGTTATATCAACTCTGTTAGTATCATAATGTTAAAGACTATCACAGGTTTCACAACAGTGTAACCTATTTTTGTGCGGGTGCAGTTCTCTCAATGGTGGAGGGGTTTGCTTCTAGTTGCAGAATCTTTTGGCGCAGGCTTCTGAGCACAAGTGCTGTAAACTGATAGAGTCCTGTGCACTTCTCATTATAACCTCAACAACAGCTTTGTGCCTCTTCAGCTACCGTCAAAGCGCCTTGGGACCATAGTCTCGAGATTTCCAGGAGCACTTCAAAAGAGCTTCCCAGCCACGGCTTCCGAACCTTCTCGAACAGCAGCAAACAGCCCTGAATACGAGGAGCAGGGCGAGCAGTGCGCAGCTGCCTCTCTTGTCCTTAATTAGTGCCAGCAGAGGGAAAGGACAAGCGAGTCTTTAAGCAGCAACTCTTGCCATCCAATCTCAGGGCCACTTTACTCTGTAATGGAGTGATTTAATTACTTGACGTATTTTGTCTATAACTCCCTAACGTGACCAAATTTGAGAACATTCCAATTTTCTTTTCTATGTATCGTGTCTCAATAGTACTCTATCGGGTACGTATTTAATTAAGATGCGAAGCCATGCTATCTTCGCCCTTTGACCTTGCCATCCCTTTGAAGCACCACTCGAAAGAGCATGGACTGGCTACCCAGCCGAGTATAACAAAACGTCTGCACCACCGTCACCGTGCCACGGTAGCGAACGAGTAATTAAATGCGACTAAACAGAATCAAACGTGTGGAAATCACGATTGCTTGCGGTATAACAAGTGCTCTTTTTCTGTCCCGAATGGAATCCCAGCTTGGCAGATCAATGCAACAGAATAATATAATACTCCATTGATTTGCCTGGTGGAACATATTGATGAGCCGTCACTAAATGATGCAGGTTTTCACCTTAAAGGATTGCTCAATGCATTATTAGGAAATGCAACAAGTGTGTCTCCTGCATCTTGATGCGCGCCCAGAGCGTCTAGCGCGTGCCAGGCCGTGGGATCAGCCACAGAACGTAGGAAACGCAGCATATGGAAGGGGTCCCTTTTCTTTACAAGACTGTAAAATTAAGAGAGATGGTGGGCAATCAGTGGTGCTGGAACAATTTTCAGAGAGTGGGGGTGCTGCCATCAATGTTATCTCACTGTAGTCAAAGGGGTTGTGAAAAATCCAAGCGTCACACAAGAGAACAAACACAGCAAATGAGCCACGCCAATTCAGCAGGAGAGTGGTATGGGTGCGTTATTTGTCCATCAGCAAAAAAAAGTCTCTTGATTTGTTTGGATTCATTTAAATTCTTGGGTTTCATCCACTACAGAATTACAAATAAAGTGCTTAATTTGTGTTTTCCTAACTGCTGATAAAATGTGAAATATCTGTACAGTTCATTCACATGTATTTAAGTTTTGTTGTTTGTTGGAAGAAAAAAACTGTCACCCTACAGCCTTTCCTCTCACACTTCTAGTACCCCAGAAAGATTGTCGCATAGTTCACCTTCCAAAACCCTCTCACTTTGCTTTGCAGTCAGAGAAAGAAAAGTAAACACCAACCAGCATGTTACAAGTATAAGTAGTAGTTTGCTAGAAGACATAGGCTAACATTTGACCTCTGTGACGAGATAAAACTACATTTAAAGGAATCCTTTTTGCTCATTCATGATCCAAGTATGTAAATTCTGGGGTGCTCCAGCACCCTCTGCACCCCTACTTCCAGCACTTCTATCATTATCGCCATTCAATTCAACAAATGGATTGCAGTTTAACTCTGGAAACACTCCCAGCAGTAAAAAGAGTACATTTTTATAGACCAGTGCTTCCCACACCTTATAGCACCAGGACCCAATTTTTAGAACGTAAAACTTTCACGACCCACCTTGCTTATATCGACATGAGGTGGGCAATTTTCTAATGTATCTAAAGCATCATGTGGTAGAGCACTTTTATTTGCAGACACCACATTTTTTTTATAGAAGTGTCCACTAAATGTGCACATACATGCAGTTTTACCAGTAGAACTATATGACACACACATGAGAATGTGTGTAAATCAGGTTTCCCTGAAATTTTATAATTTGTGCATCACCAAGTAAAGTGTATTGATTTGTTTAAATCCTATTGACATCTTTGTGTCCATCTATTAAACCTGGCTCCCTTAGGGTGGTCTTCTCCTGGAAGTTTTGCCTGTTTTCTCCACGTTTTGCAGATTTTTTTTGTTGGCTTTAGGACCATGAGCACTTTACCACTACTAACCAGTGCTAAAGTGGGTGTGCGTCTTCCCTAAACATGATGACATTGGCATATACCTGAATGGCATATTGTTGTACTGGTAAGTCCCATGTAAAGTGGTATACTGTATACCAGGGACTCTACTTCAAATGCTACTAGTGGGCTGCAGCACTGATTGTGCCACCCACAGATGTAGTCTTTCATACCTGTATTAGACCTGCCTGTGTTTGCAGTTTACTGCTACTTCGACTTGGCATTTAAAACTACTTGCCAAGCCTTAAACTCCCCTGGTATTACATATAAGTCACCCCTAAGGTAGGCCCTAAGTAACGCTAAGAACAGGGTACTATGTAAGTAACAGGTAGGACATGTGTTTGTATGTTTAGCATGTCCTGGTAGTGACAAACAGCCTATTTTGTTTTTCACTACTGTGAGGCCTAACACTCTGATAGGGCAGCATTGGGAATTCCTTAATACACATTTAAGTTGTAATTCCTGATCAGAGAGGAGTAGTTTTTTCATGTGACATATGTTTGGAATGGTAATGATAAATCCGCTTTACTGGTGAAGTTAGATTTAACATTACTGATTCAGAAATGCCACTTTTAGAAAGTGTACATTTCTTTGTACTTTACTCTTTGTGCCTGACAGCCTAGGTGACTGCTACACTTTGAGCATTCCCTCTAAACAGCCACAAACACAAGAAGGTGAGGTTCATCTGCATTCTGAGCCCTCATCTGCATTCTGATGGGTCTTTCTGGATAGGGAGGAATGGGAGAGGCTGACACTTACACTTACATAGGAAGTGCCCTGTCCAAAAACAAAGAACTGATTTACCCCCCACAGGTAGCCTGGCAAGCCAGACTGGGTTGAAAGGAATCCTTGTGCACTTCAGAGAGTTGCTTTGAAGTCACCTTGGTATCAAAGGTACTTTGGGTATAAGTTCTGGGTCTCTGCCCCCGATATCAGACACTTCTCGATCTTCAACTGAACCTCTGTCAGAAAGACTGCTGTGATACTTAAAGGACTTAACTGGATTGCTTTTTCGGAAAGACTGCTTTTCTGCTTGCTGCCCTGCTGCTCCCTGACTCTGATGAAGGTGAGCTGGACGCTGCCTTCCCTTCAAGTCATCTCCAATGCATTGCCTCCTGTTTTCTGCAGTCTCACGGATACAAAAGACTTTCTGAAAATCTGTTGGTGCTGATCAACACTGCCTTCTGTGTGTCCCACCCATGCCTCAGATGCCCCCCTAAGTTCTGGGCCTCATTGGTGGGTTCTGCTTCTGCTTTCTTCAAAACAATGCTTCGTCACCACTGTGCTGATCGGAACCGATGCATCGCCCTTCGACGTCGATGCAGAGGATGTTCAACAACAGCGGTTCTACAGCCTGCATGGCCAGAGGAGGACGCGCTATGCGGCTTGATGATGCTGCATTACCATTACTTCAGCAAAGCTCGACGGCGATGCAGTGGCTCTATTCCATGGAAAAGATTGACGGATTGAGCCCTCAGCATCGACGCATTGCTCCATCCAAGATTCTTTCGCAGCCGGCCCTGTGTAGGTCCTATAGATAGACTGCCCTCCATTTCAGTTTTACCTCAACTTTGGATTTGTACCTAGACCTCAAGTAACCTTTTGTAGGCTTGTGGCTTCCAAGCACTATTTTTGCATTTAATCTTTACAAATTCATCTCTCTACTGATTGGATTTTTGTTGTTTTGGTCTTATATTGCTTAGACAAATATTCTCTTTTTTTAAACCTATGTGGAGTCTTTTTGTGGTGTATTCATGATGTTACTGTGTGTGTGCATGTGTGTGTTGCACACATACTTTACACACTGCCTCTTTAGATAAGCCTGACTGCTCTGTGCCAAGCTACAACAGGGTGAGCACAGGTTATCTTTTAATGTGTATCTAGCTTACCCTGACTAAAGTGGTGGTTCCTGCCTGGCCTGGGTACATACCTCAGTCAACCAGGAATCCCATTTCTAACACCATCACACTTCAGAATTACAAGAAAATGTGCTTTATTTTTTCTTTCCAAGTTGCTGAATATGTACAGTTCACATTTTACACATATTTACATGTTTTTGCATGTTACACAAAAAAATGACATCTTACAGCCTTTTCTTTCACTCAATTTCTATCCCAGGTCGATTGACACATAATTCACTTTACTTTTCTTTGCCTGACTGCAAAGTGAGATGAGGTTGTAAATTGCAATCCCTATGTTAAAAAATAAGCAGCAATTTGTAAGAGGACATAGCCTGACATTTGACCTCTGTCTTTCAATTGCAGCAACTGTGACAACATAAATGCAGGCTTTAAATGATTCCTTATATATTGCTTGAATTTTTGCACCCACCAAAAACAGTTTGTGAAACACTGATATAGAAGCACCATTCCAGTCTGCTCATTACTGTTCTGCTGTCTTGAAAACTGCATGAATGCGACAATTAACACATCAAAGAGCGCTTTTGTTTTTAGGGAATGCCGTTTAAGAGTGGGCAGATTGCACCTGGTTTATCAGGATTAGGAAATGAAATGCAGTGATAAAAGGTATCTTTGCAAAAGAAAAAAAACACTTAGAAAATGACTCCATATTTACATCAACGCAACAAATTAGTTTATACATTTCATGAACAAAGGACAAGTGAATTAAAACTAGAAAAACAATTAAAAATCAACATAACAAATCAGCTGAAAACACTATGCTTTCAGCTTACAATAATCGAGGCCAAACACGCGTATAAAACCTGTCCCTTAATTAGAACACATAGTTGTTATATTAGCCTGCATTTTTTATACACAATAAATGCCTTTCCTGTCAAAATGTCTCCCGCTGTTTGTTCTGCGATCCTTTGTTAGTGAGGGCTGTCATACAGCAAAAGTGTAGGCATTATTTATCAAATGCCAATGATGTATTGTGGGTGCACGTTCCGTTGCTATGGCAACGCCTAACTGTGCTTAAACTATGCCATATTTATTCATCCTACACTCCATCATTAACAAGGCTGTAATTCCACACAGGAAGCTATGCATCATTGTTCCCTATAAAAATGAGCCGTTGGCAGCTTTGCATTATCATATATTTTAGATCCTGTTTCCATTTCGTTTTGTGTGAACTTGGATATATCTATCTACATATATCCAATAGAGCCATCAAGGATTTTTGGTGACTTCACAAATCACAAGGCCATATTAGAGAGTCACCTGATATGTATTTTTTATATTACATGTTTATTTTGGGATGCTTCATTTTTTTTTCTTCTAAGGGAAGAGAATACATGATGATGAAGAAGGCAGGCCAGTGGGATTCAAACCAGAGAGGGGGACCCCGAGTCAGTCTTTCCATATTGAGAAGATACTCAAAGGCTATTAATAATTGTGTCAGCATTAAACATTTGTATTGAGAGGGACCCATCGGAGTTTATTCCAGATCCTTTCAAATTTTTCAGAGAGGTGATACCTATGGCCTTAGCCAAGGCCAGCTCCGCCTTCAAGATCTGGCAAATAAGAACCTTCCATTCTAAGGCTATAGGGGCATTTGAAGAGATCCATGCCCTGGCGATACTTAACCGCGCACACACCAACATGATCTTCACCAGGTGTTGAGTACCTCCCTCGCAGTCACACTTAATCCCCATCATTTTCTTTCCTTGATTGTTATTATACTCTGGTGGCCCAGGCCAGATATCATAGCCTGGCTCACCCCTGCCCAGAATCCTTGAAGAGCAGGGCAGAGTGCAAACATATGTATTATGTCAGCAACCGGGAGTTTACACTTCGGGCATTTAGTCTTATCTGTAGCAACATTTGTTTCCCATCTGAGTATTTTGTCCGGGATATAATATAACAGGCATATAGTATGCAGTTGCTTCAGTGTTAGACTTACTGAATATACAGAGTGATCTAATATTTCAAGGGAGTTATGAAACTCTGAAGCCGAAGTCTCTCCTGAAAGCAGTCTGCTCCATTTAGCTGCCAGAGTCGTAGTATCGTCTGTGTTTCAGCAGGAGAGCCCCTGATAGGCGGTGCTAATTGAGGGTTTAATACCTGGTTTAAAATAGTATATCAAGGGGTCAAAGCCCTCAATATTCAATGTATATTGACAGGCTGACTGAATATAGTCTCTCAATTGCAAATATTTTTATAAAAAGGTGTTGTGGAAGCCCATTTAGTTCCTGCAACCCCAGAAAAGACCTGAAGCTATTCGCATAATGGAGCTGACCGATTGTTACAACACCGCTCCGTGTCCAGACCCTGCAGGTAGAATCCTGAAAAACTGAGTGGAACGCAGGATTATTCCAGAGTGGTGTTTCTCTATTTATAAAGGCTAGGGAGTATTTAGAACATATCTCCTTCCATATATGGATGGTGTCCCTCAGGACCATAAACCGTACCCTCTTGTAATAGTTGGGATCTCCTAATCGCTAGAGAAAAAGCCTGCACTCTACAGCTACAGCTAATCGATAGAGGTTAGATAATAAGCCAGGATCATCTGGGTCGAGTAAGCTGCGCAGATGACCGGTGAATGCCGCCTAAAAATATAGCTTACAGTCTGGGAGTGAGAGTCCCCCCTTCTTGAATGGAAGCTTCTGAAAGCGTATGGCTCTCCTTGCGTGCCTAAACCCCCATATAAAGCCGAGATGATGCCCTCCAGGCGCTTGCTTAAAAAAAGAGTCAGGGACCCTCAAAAAGGTAAGACCCTGAATACATTTTAAAAAATGGGTGAGATTATCATCATAATGATTTTAGTTCAACCAATAATTTTCAGAGGAAGTTTATTACACAATTTTAATTTAGAGTTTACCACGGATGGTAGAGGTTAATAGTTCAGTCTGATAATATTGTGTACATCTGGACATAGCTTGATACCTAAATAAACTGCAGTAGTAGTTACCCTGGGGTAGGAGAGTCTAGATTAAAATTCAGGAGAAATTGAGTTTTGGCTATATTAAGTTTGTACCCTGCAACCTCACCAAACCTAGCTGCCTCTTTGTGAACTGTTCAATTGATGTTAGAGGAATGGAAGAAAAAACAGCCACATCGTCAGCATACGCGACCAGTTTCAATTGTTGCTCTCGAGCAGTGAAGGGTTGAATATCTGCATTCATGCAGACTCACTGCAGGTATGGTTCTGTATCGAGAGCAAACAAAAGAGGGGAGAGCGGGCCTCCCCGACGGGTGCCGCGGGATATCTGAAATTGATTAGAGCAGTTTCCTGCGAGAATTACCCTTGCCCTAGTTGTCTTATATAAGGCTTGAGTCAGGTTGATAAATCTTTCACTGATACCGAAGGCTCGCATTGTAGCCCACATAAAATCTCATGCAACATGGTCGAAGGCTTTTTCTGCATCGAGACAAATCATGCCCATATTCTTCTTAAGCCTCCAGGCCACACCAAAAGCTGTAACTGCCATATTAGTATTGTTAGTGGTATCCTTTCCTGGGACAAAGCCATGTTGAAGTGGGGAAACTAGGAGTGAGATTACTGGGGCCAGACACATGGCCAGGATCTTAGCAAGCCATTTTGCATCAGCATTAATCAAGGATATGGGCCTATAAGAACCCATATCTTCAGAGGTCTTATCTTTTTTTAAGAAAACCATAATGTTAGTGGTATTCCCGGTGTCCGGGGCATTCGCCCCCTCATTTAAATATGTTGGACCACTTTTTGGAACTCAACAGTTATTATATCTTTAAATACCCTGTAAAACCCTAAAGTTATAACATCCTCGCCAGCCGCCTTACCGGGTGACAGAGCCATTAGTGTGACATCAATCTCTGTCAAAGAGAATTCAGCCTGCATACCATTTACCTTACTTTCCCCCAGGTGGGGTAAGCTGCACTGCTGGATATACTGTAAGCAGTTTGCCTGGTCTATACTTTGTGTTTGATCATAAAGCTCCTCATGGAACCCAGCAAACTGTTCCAGAATAGGCAGCGGGGTAGTGTATAACCTGTCATCCTTGCTCTTGATTGCCTGCATAGCACACTTTAATTGTCGGTCTAATATCTGATGGACCAGGACTCTCCCCACCCCTTTTCCAATATTCATATTCTCTATTTTTTGTATACCTTGGGGCAACCTGGTTGTTAATCTAAACCCAATGAGAGATCTTTTCTCCACTAACTGGAGATAAACCAACTGCTCATCTGTCAGTCCTTGCGAAATTTTAAGAGCATGTAATGTTTCGAGTTGTAAAATAGCCTGGCGCAGAATGTGAGCCTCCTCAGAGGTATCTCTATTTTGCTTAACAACATTCTGCAGCGTTATACCCCTAACATACACTTTCGTGGTATCCCAAATTATTTGGGGTGAAGCCGTGTCCTGATTGACCTGGAGGAACTCCCTAAGTAGACCTGATGCATAATTAATATAGCCGTGTTTGTAAGCAAATGCCTGGGAAATGAGAACTTAATACGATCATCCCTATCTCCAGTTAAACCAAATGAAAACAGAATCGGATTATGGTCTGAAACTATCCTAGGGCAAACCCTCATTTCCATGCTATCTATCAGGGACCTCCCCATAAAGACCATATCGATCCTGGAGTAATGCCTGTGAGGGCAAGAATAGAAAGTATAACCAGGGTTGAGAGGATATAGAGTGCGCCGTAAATCACATAGCCCATACAACTGCATAAGATCCCTAAGTGAGACCCTGGTTCTGGGTTTATGCAGGATAGCAGTACGATTAGTAGTATCTATATTATTATTAAGTATGCAATTAAAATCTCCCATTACGATCAGTCCCCCAGCCCAATCTACAAACTCCAATGAAAACATACCTAGTACTTCTGGGTCATCATTGGTAGGGGTATACACCACACACAGAACACATTTTATTAAGTTTAGTAATAACTGAGCAAGAACCCATCTTCCCCTAGAGTCGGCAGCGCTTCTGAGCACTTGGCCAGGGAAGTTATTATCAGAAAGTAGTGCCACTCCATGTATCGAAATTGATTGTGATGTGCAGACAATTATGTTATATCCTACCTGCTTATATAAGGACCTATCCTTATATGCTAAGTGGGTCTGTTGTAAATTGGCAGCGATTGGATTAGTATTAGCGGAATCAATCTTGTATTTAAAGGCTATCTTGTCCATTTTGTGGAATCCATTTTGTATTTCTGGCAGCCATTTTGTTTGCCATGTGCTCACCATGTGCTTTGTCCTCCCTCAGTGTTGACTGCTCTTGTATTCTGCCTAGAAACGAACTATATTTAGCATCTTCCACCTTTGCACATGCCCAGTGAGTTTTCAGCTGTCCTTGCAGCTGTTAGTAGTATGTAACTGTCAGGATGTGTTTACTAGCATTGGCAAACTGTTAACTCCTCCTACTTGTCGACTGTGCATTTCTATATGACCGTATATGTACATAAAACCTTCTCCTGTACTTGTACCGCCCTTCTGTTTGGTGTGCTACTTCATTCAATACCGAAGGGTGCTGTGTGAATGTAGTTCCACCTCATGAGGTTTATTAAACTTTGTATTTTCTATTCCAGTTTCTGTGCCAACTTCTTCCTATTGGTCTGAGGACTCTGTGCAGAGAAGGGCGAACCCCTTGCACTGGTAGGCCTAACTGAGGTCCACTTCTACAGGTCTCCGTCAGGGCTACCAGTTGGAGTTTATAAAAAATAATCTCCTCCCGAACCAGTTGTCGCTTTCTAAGCATGTTAATTCTGGATACATTCCAGCATATACATTTAATCTAAGCCATAAAAACGGATAACATTCAGTGGTTCTACCATGCCCTGTTCCTCTTGTGCCCTTCGTTGCTCAGTTTTATTATTCGGCGACCTTAAAAAATGCAGAGACTAAACCCCTGATAAATTGACTATATTTTGACCATTTCCAATCCCTCCATCATCCCCCCATTGCCAAAGCAGAGTCACTGTAGTCACCCACCTTCAATCCCTGTCCTCCACCTCTCCCAGTCCCTTCACCCTCCCCCGTGCTCTTGAGAAGGAATTAACACCCCCCTTCTGGCTGTCAGCTGGAGACAGCCCTGTAGAGTCCCGACACCCCTAAGCCTCAATCATCCACCCAGCCATCCTGTGCCAATAAGTAAAAGGAAGAACCACTGAGAAAACAAAAAAGGATCTCCCCACCCAGATGATATATTGTATTCAGATGTAGACATTAGTGTCTAGATCATCAACCTATCTTAAAAAAGAAATGAGCCGTCTCATATAACCGAGACGATATATCGGAAATGTATCAAGGTATAGCAATGAGGAAAAATAATGAGAGATAGTCTATATCAAATTAAAGTCCAATGCTAGGCTCATGCTACTGTACTGTTCGCAGGTGAGCCAGAACCTGCTTAGTATCCTCCATTGAGTAGCACATCTTTTTCTCCTGTCTTTTATGATTTTGAGGCGTGCAGGCGCCTGCAAAAAGACTTAGGCCCCCACAGCCTTAAGCGGATCTATAAGTTGACGCATCTTCCATCTTCGGTCTATTGTGGATCTGCAAAGATCAGACCGGGCCACGATTGGCATCGTCTCGATCTGAGCTGGAGTTGCCGAACGTGCTTTTAGAGAGATTGCCTGTCTCAAATGAAAATTCCCGATGTATATTAGGATTGGGCGAGGCTGAGCCATATTAGCATTAGAAGATTTTCAGCTGAGTGGAAGGCGGTGAGCATGCTGAATTTGAGAGTCCCAGTCCCAAGCCGAGAAGTCTGGAAAGGCGATCCCACTATATAGTGTCGGGTCAGGGCCTTCATTTCCCTCTAGGATCCCAAAAATCTTTAAGTTGTTTCTCCGTTGGCGGTTTTCAATATCTTCGGTTTTCGTCTAGAGATATTCAAGCTGGGAGTCATGGCCCCTGATTGCCTTAAGTGTTGCAAGTGTGAGCGACTCTTTCCTGCAAATCAGGCAGTTCAGTTGTAAGAGTGGTGATCTGCCCTGAGACATCATCCAAGGATTGTTGTACCTTAGTATTATCTACTTTAGTCTGAGCATAATACTGCTGAGCCTCCGAACGCTGGGTCTGAACGACTTGAAGGATCACTGTTAGTGAAGGTTCCTGTGTACCATTATCCTGGGATTCTGCGGGCGGAGAATGTTCTGGAGTAATGTCCAAAGATATGTCAGCCGTGAAGTCCGGATTTGCAGAGGGACATTCATGTGGTGAACATTGCCTGGTAGGAACTTTATCGGCCACTGGCCCAGGGAGTACTGATGACAAGCGAGAAATAAGTGTTTTTACCTCCCCCTTTGACATAACCCACTTCCTGAGCGGGCTGCTACGAGCAACATAGTTGCTGCACTTGCATGGATGCTGTTGCCTGGAAGGTTTGAAGGATGTTGATACAGCTGGGCCTGGTCCTGGTCCACACACTTCTTCTTGAAATTACCCTGATTCTGCTGAGCATTATGTCCTCCACCCCAACATAGGTGTGGTAGTAGTCAAAAGGCCCCTAACCGTTTTGGGGGAGATGATATCGATTGAGCTGGTGATGGTTGTGAAAACATCACTACAACCCACCCTTGAGGGGTTAATGACACTGCTGTTGTGCTGTACCACTGCATTTCATCCCGCTGGGTTTCAGTATCCCGCTCACAGCCTTCACCCTCTATGACCTCCATATCAACAGGAATCCACCCACCCTGGGCCCCTAGAGTGTTAGTAATAGTACTCACATTAAGCAGCTCAGATAGCCCAGTTTGTAGGGGGCCAGCAGATGATACTATGTATCCTGCGTTTGTAGAGAGGTTGTCTGTTGCTTTGCCTTTTCGTCTGATCCTCCACACCAAAGCAAACTCCTGCTGTGACTGCTGCAATTAAAGTATCTGCCAGCGAAGGCCCATCATCAGAGACTGCCGGCTCTGTGGCAGAAGACTGTATAAGTTCCCTCATGGTTCCAGATCGCAGTAATTTTAGTATAGGGCGCCCAATTTGAGTATTTTCTAGCACAGGTAAGATGGTGTCTGGCTCCCCCACCACCTGCATTTGCTGCTCCTGTTGCCCCTGTGGTTCAATGGCTCGAGTTGTGGACCCCCCCACCCCTCAAGCCCATGGGGGGATTCACCTTTTGAGGCGCCATTAAGATACCACCCTGGTATCCTTGAAAATAAGAAAATTGAATTGCAGCCAGCTGGGAGCAGCAAAAAGCTCCAAAACGGCTGTTGACATGGCGGCCACAAAGCTGAAGCATTCAGGCAGAAGAGTAAGCAGTCAGTGAGGCTTCCACAGGTTTGCGTGAGCCGAGAATCCGCAGCTCGGCATCGGTGATTGCAGCACGACGGACACAGCTGTCACTGAGCTACCGGGTGGAGAGGCTCTCCACCGTGGGCTCAACCCGCCATCTTCCTTCCCTCCCCAACAGCGTGCTGTTCTATTGGGATGCTTCATATTTTAATGTTATTTTCATCAATATGTACCTACCAGTGGGCACCGATTGGAATTAGAATAGTCAGCCTTATATTTCATGAATAAATTGGCAATAGAACAATGGACAATTAGAGGGTGAGTGGATTTATTTGATTTTGAAGCTGCAGCGTTTACTATGTATTTATAGATTTATATTTTCCAAATAGTTTTCAGATTTCAACAAAAATGCTGTTTCTAGCTCACGTTGATCAAATTTATCCTGTCAGAGAGCGTGCAGCATAATTTGCCTTTTTTCTGCATAATTTAGGTAATCTTGCTGCATAATCGAAGTAGGTGTGGCAGTTGTAAAACTCTGCAGAGCGGCTTGGGGGCTCTCATTATGATGAAAACATTTCACAGAGAACCATGAAATATTGTCCAATATTCATAGTTTCCTGTAAAAAATCACTGAAAAAAATCACTGTATTTTTGCAATTAAAGTTCGCTAAACAGGAGCGATTTCAAAGCTCCCCATCAAGCAAGAGCAAACACAAAGTCTGCTCCCAGCTGACGGAACCTTTAAAAATGCACCTGCCAGCTGGGAGCAGACTTCGGATCTGTTTCCCTACCCACAGTGATGCGGGCAGGGAAACAGCCTGAATATTGCTCTCGCCCACAGGGAGCAGCATTTCTAGCTGCAATGCTGGCTCCTGCTGGATAAAGGGAGCCCCCTGGGGCCGTGGGGTCCTTGGGCCTCCAACAGGAGATGGTGGGTGCCCTGGGTAGACATCACCCTTAGTTGGCCAAGCCCTGGGAGATAGGGTCCCCAGGGCCGAAATCTCCTGAGGTAGGGGGGGGCCGCGTGGCTTTTAAATATTGTCTGTGCTTTACTAATTGGCTAGGCCCAGGGGATTGGCGTCCCCCTGAGTTGATATTCGCTCAGGGACGGGGGTTGCATGCCACCCTACCCCATAATACAATGTTGGGTCCTGGGGGATGAGGTCCCCAGGGGAAAAACTGGCCATGGGACAGGGGGCTGCATGCACCCCTCCCCCATAATTACAGTGGTGGGCCCCAGGGTATGTGGTACCAGAGGCCAAAATGGCTCAGGGAAGAATACCACGTACCCCCACCTGAAAAAAATATGCTGGGTCACAGGGAGATAGATAGATAGATAGATAGATAGATAGATAGATAGATAGATAGATAGATAGATAGATAGATAGATAGATAGATAGATAGATAGATATTCCACTTGTTTCTATTCCAGCTCTCACGGAAACCTCAATCACTTGAATTTTGTTTGAAGGTTCTTGAGAAGGTTTAGACTAAATAGTTTGAGACAATCTCATGAGTGATATTTGTCTGTCAGATTTGGCGTGCTCAAATGACTGAGTATCGCTTTTTACACAGACACCATTAAAGCTGACTGTACTAACATAAGGACATTAACTGCGAAGCGAGGGAAAAAGAGAACAGTGAGCCGAAGGGCAGGTTTGAACTGTTTATGTCGAAAGCAGGTGGGCAGTCAGGCTGGCCCCCGCCCCAATAATCTCACTCAACACAGACTACTTGTAGGCAAACATAAGGACTTAATGCCAGCATTATGTACAATATGAATATAATCTGAATCCAATTTCAGTATTTGATAAAGAGCAGTAATATTACTAATTTATTTGTATATATAGATGTATTCCAAAGTTTAGCCTTTTCTAATCATTGTAAATAACAATTTCTACTCCGACCCAAATCAATAGTGCGCAGTTTTGCTCACCTGAAATATCCTGGTTTCTTTTCAGGGCAGGGTTTTGAAGCTACATATAGAAATATATCAGTAGACATGGGTTTGAATAAGACAGGCCAGTTCACTAGTTTACTTTGAAAAAGCAATGATGCGACATGGGGAAATAAATGCGGTGAGGGAGTAAATCAGCATTCTAAGGTAAGTGTGCTTTCCAGAATCTAACACAGAGAAAGGATGAAATATGCAGTTTTCAAGTTGTACAACCATACATTTTTAATTACCATGGTCCCTAGGCCCTGATGTGCTTTTTGTACCACAAATGATGTGCGTATGTGAAGATTTGGCACTCATCTTGTAAAGAAGATGCGTTTGGGCACATTGTGTTTCCAAAGTATGTAGCCTAGAAAAGTGACAGTGTTCCTTGCAAAAGATGATGTTTGATAGCCTAGCAACCTTGAGGTTTGTTGTGTTCAGCGGCCTGTCTTGACAAAACATCACCAGAATGTGTGTCACTAAGTAGTATGCATGTGTCTACTTGTAGTATGTCTGGTCACATTGCTCAAATGTTGCTGCATCTATTGAAGGAACAGGCATCTCTAAAATACTACATGGGGTAAGCGTTACCATCAGAAAGTGGGACGTTTATAGTCTCATGCACAAGCGTGTGAACAAAAACAGAGAAGGTTTGTGATCATAGGTTTAATATGGGGTTGGTTACCATGCACTGCATTTAAACTATTTTTTCCTGACATCATCAAAGGAAAGCTTTTTCTATGGGCACAATATGATCAGCAATTTCTAAAGTAACATCATTGTTGTTTCTTTACAGCAACTGAGCAGTTATTTTTTTTTCATGTTTTTATTATATAGACACTAAAAAAACCCAAGTAATGTCACAGCACTTTTCAAAGGGATTCATGATCATGAAAAGATATCGTCATAGACGAGGGTAGGATGAGAAAAGAGGACGGTATATGTTAGAAATTAGATTGTTAATTTGGGAGTGGCATGACCCATACCAACCTAATAAAGATTAACTAGTTAGGTCAAAACACAGTTTTGAGAGAATCTCTGCTCAATCCCTGGTGGTTATGGCACAAGCAGCAGGGAACTCCCATAAAAGTGTGTGCCGAGTAGAAGCAGTACCAACAACGTTAAAGTCAAGAAAACATAATAAAATTCTCAAATAATTATAGAAAAAGAAAAAAGCAATAAGCAAAATACATCATGATAATTAAAATAGATAAATAGGAATGATAGAATTTTTGACTTTTTCAGGCAAAAAAAGTATCTACAAAAAGTAAAGCACCATTGAAATAAATTGGTTCACGACTGACTCGTACTAAATTCTGTTTCAGGCTAATCACCATTGAGCATAGGTTGAATGATCAAGCGCGTCATCCTGGTCTAAGAGTTTACCTCAGTCTCCCACTTCCGGGGAAAGTCCTTTTTGGCCAAATCTGCAGTCTCTAGTTCCACAGGGCAGGCTTCTGGGCACCAGGTCTCTTTGCAGGAAGGTCTCCTGCAGGGTCCACTCCTCTGTTGTGAGCTGGGCCCTCTTGGAGCTAGCCATGGGTCCCTCTACTTTTTTTGTCCCTGAAGCAGGTGAATAGAAGGGCAATTGCTTCATTGTTAGACAACAGCTCCAGTCCTTGGGTGACAGCAGGAGTCATTCAGTCCTTTTCTTCTAGAAGGAGACACAAGTCTTCATTCTGTCAAGCAGGGCCTTTTTGTTTAGTTGGAGTCTTCTCAGGTACAAGTATTTTCTCAGGAAGTGCAAGTTTTAATCTGTGGTGATTGGAAAAATCCCATCAACCAGTCCTATTTTCTGTTTCAAGATGGCAGAACCCATCTGCAACCAGGCAGTCCTGTCTTCAGCTCCTTATTTTCTCCCTTTTTACTATCTTACAAGTTGGAAGCTGTTTCTCTCCCCTGCTGTGTCTGAAGCCTGGTGGCGTGGGAGGGTCCTGGGAATAAATAAGAGAAGTCATCCATGGCATCCCCATGTCATAAGAGGTAGTGCTAAAGATGCCCTTTTGCTAACAGCTATTTTTGTACACTCCCTGCTACGTGGTCAGCAATTAACACTCATCTGCTCCCCTTGGGCTCAGATCGAGATGTTTGTCCCCTGAGCCAGAGTCGCTAACTCTCCATCCCAAGGGTGTGCACCCTAGCTCTGGAGTAGCTGAGTGGCAAAATTAGTTATAGGCCAGTTTTCACTCAGGTAGGATGAAGTACATTTTTACAAAGTTACATTTTCCAAAAAGTTATCAAAACTTTGATTTCACCATTAAATCTGATTTTGGAAATTTGGTAAGAAATAGCTTTGAAGCATGTTTCTAGCACTTCACCAAGCAGAGAAAGGGAGAGGAAATAAAGATTTTAATCTCATCTAGGTATCTTCAGGTAAAGGAATAGCAAAGCCGACAATGGTAAATAGTTTTTTTCCCACTGTGAGCGCACACTAAGCACAATATCTGCTGTTCCTTTATAATTTAGTACCCTGCCCCGATGCCTTAAAAGTCTGTCTGTCTGTCTCAAAACTTTATTCGATTCAAAAAATGGATCATAAAAGTATACATTCTTATATTAAAAAAAAAAAAAAACATGCATTTAGGAAAATAAAAACATAATTTAATACATTCAACAGATCATTTGTCAGTATAATAGGACATACATGGCATCCTAAACCAGAGAGTATAAATAATGCACAAGGCAATTTGGTGGCCATCATACAACAACAATTTCTAATACGGTTTCCCACAACAATGTAGAGGCCTAACACCAGACTAACTATACCGTTTCCTAATCTGGAGTGAAAGTCGTATGAAATTTATCATGGCACAACATACTCCAGGAGATGATAGTGATAATGAGTAGTCATAACCTTCTTTTTAATTACATGGTTGCCGCCCTTTAAGGATAGGCTTAATAAACCTAATCCTAGGCTCCTGGTATAAAGAGCAAAAGAGGACAACATGAATGGTACTCTGACTAACTTTATTATTACAAGGGCAAGGGGGCAGCCTCTCACACCAACCCCCTTGTTTTGGAAAGGCAAAAAGAAAATGAAGAATGTTTAGTCTAAACCTAGTAAGATAAAACCGCCATTGTACATGAGTTGTAAAACTTAAATAAAACTGATGCTGCAGTTTATCCATACAGCTTGTTGACCTAACCGGACACAATGTATTTGAGTATTTCCGGTAACTTGATTTAATTAAAGTTTTAATATCTCCCCGGATATATTCAGGATTATCATAAAGATGACCTAAACCTATTTTATATAACGTATCACTGACATATGACAACCAAGGGATCTGCATTGCGTAATCAAGACTTTTACAATCTTGAAGAATTTCTTTGGAAAACTTAAGATCTTCAGATAACCATATTTTGCCCCAAAGTAGTAAAGGGGAGATGCGAATGGCATCAGTCACGTAATCCATTCCCATCTCAACATGGCAAAAACTGTTTGACGAACCCGAAGGGATTGATAATAAGCGTTTCAAAAAATTATTTTCCATGACCTGTATCACGGCCGGGTTTTCAATCCCCCATACCCCCGCCCCATAAGTGGCCACAGATTAGCATTTAGATCTGTACAAAGGTTTTAGGTGTGCGACCGGTTTTTGACCCAGCTTACTGCAAAAACGGAACAGGCCCTCTATGGATCGACTAGCACTCTGCACTCGGGCCTTCATCAAAGGGGCCCAGCTCAGTTTATTATTAAAAAGATTTCCCAGGTAATTAAAATTATCCACCTTTTCAATGGTGAAGTTTTTTTACCATAAGCTTCCTAGTTTTTGACCCTTTTGGGCCACAGACCATCGCAAAGGATTTTGCAAAATTTACCTTCAGGTCCAGGTCTAGCATGAAGGTATTAAAAGCATCAAGACAAGTCTGCATGCTATTTCCTGTAAGGGTCATTAATACCGTGTCGTCGGCATAAGAAAGCATGGGGATACTTTTACCATTTACCTTTGGGAAATCACAGCAGTGATCCAGCAAATACTTCTCCAGGCCATTTGTATATACTAAGAACAAAAAAGGCGCTAAAATGCAACCTTGTCGCACACCCTCAGTTGAGGGAATAGATTTTGTTTTTTCCCCCCCTGGTCCAAATCTTATAGCCACGGTTGTTGCTGCGTGCAATCTGCGCAACAACGTAACCAAGGGTTCCTCGAAACCCATGTCATCCATAATTTGCCACAACTTGTCTCTACAAACAGTGTCAAAAGCACTTGACAAGTCCATGAAGGCAAGGTGGATGGAAGAATTCCTTGCCCTCATGTACTTGCCTATAATTAATGCCAAGTTCAGACACTGTTCGATCGTTCCCTTTCCTCTTCTAAAACCATATTGGGAATTTATAATAAGACCCACAGAGTCTGCCCATGTTTCCAACCTGGCAAGGATTATTCTACCCAGCAGTTTACATGATGCATCGATTAATGATATAGGGCGATAGCAACGAGGATCACCCCTATCACCCTTCTTAAAAATCGGCACCACCACTGCCTCCTTCCATGATGCAGGGATACGGCCAATAATAACCCCCTTAAATAAATTCAAAAGCAAAGGTGCCCATACATTGATGTTATGCCGAAAAAAGTCCAATGGCACAGCATCAGGACCAGGAGCCTTTAGTGGTATACCTTTCCTCAAGGCCTCTTCCACCTCTTGCAACGTAATCGAGGAACTAAGAGACGAGGCTGTAAGTGAAGCCTCCAGATTCATAGTGTCACCCAGCAGACCCGAGAGTATTTTTGCTTTTGGGTTAAAAAATTTCCCGAAATGGGCTTCCCATATTTCACCAGTAATCTGCATCACTATGTTATCTCTGCCATCATTCGTAAACAGGGGCGGTTCACTACTTCACAAAAAAGCCTACTGTCTTTTAACTCTGAGGCCTTCTCTAGATCTTCCCAAGCAAGGTTTTTTAGATCCTGCTTCCTTTTTCTAATGGCCTCCTTATAGGCATTTCTGGCAGTTTTTACCAACTCCTTATTCCTTGGTTTTTGTTGCAAAGCCACTTTTAAAGTTTTGTGGGATGCAGAACACACAGAATCAAACCATCTGAAACCCTTGGATTTATTTTTCCCAATTGGTTTTTTAAGATGCTCAGCCACATGCCCACACAGGATTTCAAAGTTCCTAATGACCTTTTCAGGATCGGATGCTGGCAGTAAACATGACTCAACTTCAGAGCTATGAACGCTTAAAATCTCTGCCTCTAAACCAGCAGCATCTATTTTGCCCCACTTCAAGATAACACCTTGATTCCTGGTAAACTTTATGGGTTGCTCCCAAATTGGGTGTTTTGTACTAGCAGGAGGACACAAAGTTAACATTAAGGGGTTATGATCACTTGCCGCATTTGCGAGTATCTCAAGCTTATCTACATAATGGGAGTAGCTACTAGACACAATGGCAAAATCAATGACACTCATCGAGCCTCTAGTTCCCTGAAAAGTTGGTATTGGTGATAAATTTGGGGCAACCCAAGGCTCCACTATGCATAAATCATTTAAAACAATGATATTATTGAATGCGTCGCCCTTGAGTGTGTGTTTAAAGTGTATCAATGGTTGTTCGTTTACATCCTCCAGACCACACACATTTGAACCACCAAATTTACACAGTGAACAATTAAAATCACCAACCCAAATAATAAATAATAGAGGCCGGTTACTACGTGCCTTACAAATTGCTTCCTGCAAACTCATAATTACAGATGTCTCATTATCAGAAAAAACATTATGGTACCAATTAATCAATAAAAGTGGCACAGGAAACAAATATTCCAGCAAAAGCAGTTGATACCATGAGGTATCCACTATCTTGGAGGTTACTAAATTCTTCAATTTAAGGGAGATTGCAGTCATTATCCCACCCTTTGCCCTTCCCGCTGATGATGGCACAGCTGGAACATTAAACGGCTGAAAGCCATCAATCTCATTATCAGTTCGACTCCATGTCTCCTGAAAGCACAGGATATCTTGGTCACCCACAAAATCCAACCATATCTCGTCTTCTAATCTGGTGGAAAGTCCTGCAATGTTCCATGAGATTAGGCGGAGCTTTGATTCCCCTAAATTATCACCTACAGGGTCCAATCGAATTGGCAAGTCTAATCGAGGGGCAGACAAATTCAATTCACAGCCTGTGTTAACATGAGGCTCTAGATTTAAAAGATTAACCATATGTACATCACTAGCTGTAACATCCTCCACAGAGGTAACCTTTAATCTTTTACCCTTTTCTCACACAAATTTAACTGTACTGTAGAAGGTACATTTTCCAATCCGCTAGTTGATGGTCAATCTAACCCCTCCATTCCCACTAATGGATCAAAGCGGTTTCTTAGGGGAATGTTATTGTTATTATTCGGTATCCACCCTAAATATTCCTCTCCTTGAAATCTCATTCTTGGGTAATTATAGGGTGGTTGCATAGGATTGTTACTCAAAGGCCCCCTAAAGAAACCATCACCCCGGTGGTTCATACCAGGGTTATTATAGGGTGGTCGTACAGCAGCATTACTCATTGTCCACCTAGGATGTGTTTCACTCTGTAATCTTACCCTGGAATAATTATGGCATAGATTAGGGGAAGCATATTTCAAGTTTGGGTAAAAGTATTCTAAACCTATGCATTGAATATCCCCCGATCTGCCAAACCTTGGTTCGTGGCAGATCAAATCTTTAACCCAACTATCCAAAAAATTTATAAGAATACAGTCCCCCTCTAGATCTTTCACACTTGGCCCCACCCAGGGGACCCTACGCACACTTAATATTTTTGTTTTAGCAGCTGGGGGGAGTGGCCTGTTTTTATTAAGCCAAAAGATTACTTTATTTTCAAGATCCTGATTTGATTCCAAACGATTTTGCGCTAGTACTGGGACACCTGTCAAGATTGCCATGTATGGGGCAGAATCAGGGGGTAGGTTTATACGAACCTGTGTATTTAGAGGAACTTTTTCTCTAGGAGTAGATGACTTAGATGATGATGCTATAGCTGCTACAGTCTTTAACTGAGAACCCACAGTAACCACCAATGTAGGCTCAGTTAGAGTTGTTTGTGAGGGGGCTTCCTGGGGGTCCGCAACTACAGGTGTTTGTGGCGCTTTAGTTTTATTTTTCTGACCCACCTTCTTAGTTGTAATACAGTTATCCAAGATCTCAGGGGGTTTACTATTCTTTACCAATGTTTCAAGAGAGTGAGTATTAGCTGATATGAGATATTCTAGTTGATCCAATTTTAAATTGACGACTTGCATTCTCTCTAGGAGGGGCATAAAAAGACTTTTTACCCGCTTTTCGATGGTTGCCAAAAGTTCGTCATTATTATGTGAACAACAAGGAGTTGCATCACTAACATCCCCAGAAGGGATACCCCTTTGTTTAACTGGATTTACTGCAAATTTTACGGCATTTGTCATTGCTGATTTAACTCTACTTCCCTTTTTTTGGCCTCCTCCTCTTTTCCGTTTGCTAGTAATTACTACTACTGGATCATGATCCAGGACCTGGAGTTGCATTGGAGTGGGCCCCGTGTTAATCGGGTTACAAAGTAGGATACTATCCCCGGTAGTATTTGACGGTATGCGGCCGTCATTTGGGCAGACCACCATATCATTCATTGAAATTGGTTGGGGATCAGAAATTACTACAAGAATTGGGCTAGCTTCCAAGTTATTGGCCACACTTTTATCAGGAGTAATTACAGAACCAATCCGTCCCAGAGAAGAGTGTTTCCCAGTTACTAAATCTAATGACAAGCGCTTTTCTGTAAGGGCAATTTCCTTTTCCAATATCCCTGTTGCCCGTATAATAAAATCATCTAAAGGTCCAGTTGCTTTAGCACTGCTCGATTTTACTGTTACCTGCCTACCCTTCCCAGAACGTAGAGCCATCATACAAACAATTAAATAAAGTTAAAAATAAAATAATAATAAGACCAAGACCTAAACCAAACTATCTATAAAAGAAAACCTAATAGCAATACTTAATATAATTTAAAACGTACTTTGAGTCCTTAAGGCAAGATAATGAGCCCGGCCCGTCCTTGGACGGCCTTAGACGGCCCGCCCTTTGCCCGGGCTTCGCCCCGCACACTCCCGCGCAGCGGAGGCAAGTGCCACACGTATATAGTCAGTGTGACGCACAGGGGGGCTGGGCTAGCAGGGAGAGCGGGCCAGGTGATACAAGTTGCCCAGGGACTCCTGGGCAATGGAGTCCCTGCGATTACGCTCGCAGCCCTGCAGGTAAGCCCCAGGCTCCCCAGTCGATACAGGCACCAACCAGCAGTCCTCCACAAGCTAATACCACGAAGCGGGACCCGCGAAGCGGGTCCGGTGAGCAGGGAGCAGGCAGGGAGCAGCAGTCAAGAACAGCCCACACAGGAGATCACAAAAGAGGGGGCCGTAGGTCTGAGCAACAAGAGTTTGGTCACTCACTCCAGCGCTTCGATGACAGCCACCCCACACGGTCCACACAAACCTAGGTCGCAGCGTCAAACAGCGTCAAACAGCCCGCACATCGATCGCCCTCGACCGGTTGGCCCTCCACTCACTCTTCACGCTACTCGGCGCCGGCGCAGTGCTCAGCGCAGTGCGGAGAGCGTTCAATACTGTTCAGCGCTGGTTTTGGGAACAGGTTGGGGAGCAGTAGAAAATCGACTTGAAAAGATTTTTGTGTTGGTCCTCCGGCCAACACAGATAAAAAAAAAAAAAAGTCACACTTTGGGAGTGACTTAAGAATATATAAAAAAAATAGGCTTTTCATAGAGGCCAAAAGCATTTTTCCTCCAAGCCATGTGTATTGCTACGCATTTAAACTGCATCCCAGCCAGAGCACAGTGGTGCTCCTGGCAGACATATGCTTTTGTCCTATATGTGGACTGGGTAAATGTACACTGCAGCCCACATAAGATCTTTGATATTCCATACCCTAGATGCATTTTATTCATGCTTTACAATGCACTTATAGGGATGTTAAATAGGCCAAATAGGAAGTCCACATGTACAGCTCATTTTACTTTGGCACCACAGGCAGATTATTACTGATTTGCGGTGGTAAAGCATGCAGAGTCCCAAACCCAATAAATCCCTGCAGGCAAAAATGGGTGGACTATGACAAAAAAGTTGTCATTTCTCATATGGACCACTTCTAGCTGAATTTAGGCCAAGCTAACCATTAGTTCTCAATGGTAAGGTAGAAGAACATGGAATGACCATCTGCAATATTGTGGCTATTCCCAGGTCTGTATTCCACCATAAAGTCCATACCATGTAGGGAGATGGACCACCTAAAGGGTTTAGGGTTCTCACCCTGCATCTGCATCCGTCACCTACTCATCGGTCTGTGGTCTGTCTGAACTCAGAAATAAGTCCCAAACAGGAAGGGTATCAGTTTCTTCAGGGAATAGACACCACAAAGGCTCCCTTCTCAATACCACTGCTCCCTGGGTAGAAATTATCGGCTGATGGATACTACAGGCTGAAACTGTCCATCATTTCCGGGTAAAGCACTGCCCCTATTCTAAGCTCTGAAGCATTTATCTACACAACAGACTCTTTGCTAAATGCGGGTGCCTTAAGAAAAGGGTCCAGTACACAGTGCATTTTTCAGGGTGGCAAAACCTTTTACCATACCTCTGCCCAGATGTTTTTTGGGTTGCTTCTTTGAGGTGGGTTCCATGAGTCATGCAACCATGCTCTCATACTACTTAACAAATCTCAGTAGAAGCCAGTGAGGCACAAAAAAGGCACTAACATGAGTATAACTGTGTGAGGTTTCCAGGTCATAATGGTCTGGGATCTTGGGTTGAAGAGAATACAATACACTTGGCCCCTGCCAACTTTCTGGCCAAGTTACAGAGGGAATGGCCTACCAATAGAGCCCTGCCCTACCTGTCACTCACTGGCCTCGATATGTGGCCTTCCTGTTGAAGGGCCTGAAGCACTTTCTTCTGTTGAGTCAGCTAATCTTCCCAGATGGAGCTGAAGTCCACGTCATCCACGAAAGTGGCACTGAAGTTCTACAGCCAAGCCAGGAACCTGCTGACCAACTTTTATGAGGTGGCAGGTGGATTATTTAACCAAAAGTGGATCACTTTAAACAGAAAGTCTCATCAGGAGTGGAGAAAGCTGACCACTCCTTTGTACCATCTGTTGGGCAATCTACCAGTATCCTGAAGTCAAGTCAAAAGTACTCAGAAACTTGTCAGTTCCTGATTGGTCAATGAGTTCAAGGTATCACATGTGCATCAAGCTTAGTGACTGCACTGAGCTGCCTGTAGTTGACACAGAATCTCAGTTCTGGGGTGCTACCCTGTGGGCTTCCTTTGGCTCCAAAACCACTGTGCTGTACCGTGGACTAATAGCAGGCTCAATAGCCTGAGATTTAACATCTTAGAATCGTTTCCTTTGATGCCGGTCTGTAACTTATTTGACAGTCTGATTATTATTATTGACAGGCATGCTGTCACTGGCTTCAATATTATGGGTGCATCAAGTGGTGAGCCCAGTTGTCAGTAAGAACAGACAAATATATTTGTTGCTGTAGTATTATGTAGAGCACCACAGGTGTTGGAAGTGCAGATGACATCTGTGAAAGCTAAGGTTAATCTGCTTACAAGGACATTGCAGCCAAAGGTTTCAACTTCAGAGTCGTCAGTTCCTTTTAATGAACCTCTGACAGATACTATGGCTGTGGCATGGTCGAAGCCTCACTCGGAACATACAGTAATTGCCCCATTTGTGGGCCCTTCGGCCTGCACTTGGTGGCACAGCCTTCTTGATTCATCACCAAACACTGGAAAGTCTTTGGTGCAAGCTTGAGCCACAGAAGTCAACTCAAATTATTTCCCTACAGCCCTTCCTGATAAAGAATCGAAGTGCATTGATGACTTTTGCCTGACCTTCTTGAAGAGTCTTGGAACTCTTTTGCGCAACAGTCCAAGACAGACAGGATGCAGCAAAATATATTTTATGAGCTGGGATGGACTCCACAGACTGCTTACATCATGCTATTGGCACTGCTGTGGTGATTCGCCTCAATGCCAGAAATAGCGGCATCGGGTGATACTCGCCTTATTTCTTAGTAGCCGAAGAAGACAATGAGCTCAGACTGATTCTGGAACTTCAGTGTTTTTTTTAACACCTTGCCTCAGAAGGCCACATTCAAAATGCTAAGTCTGGGCCACATCCTCTTCGCCCCATGCTCTATGGTTTTGAAGTTGTCCTTAGACTTGCAGGACGCATACTTTTATGTACCTATGTTGCAGTCTCAAAGACGTTTTTTTCATTTTAATGAGGAGGGAGTGGGAAATGTGTATATGACTCATTTTTGCAGCTTCGGAGCCCATGCATTTCAATACCAGCAAGACTGGTTGTTGAAGGTGAGCTCATCATAGTTAGATGCTGACCACCTGCAGGCTACCATTTTTCTTATGTGTTTCCTAGGGTTCGTCATAAATTAGCTAAAACCCCAGGCCTGTTCTGGGCATGGTGGTGTGAAAAGTCTTCCTACCCCAAATCATGAATCAGGATATTCAGTGTATGATCCTGGTGTTTCAAGCGTAGTCTTCTGTTCCAACCTGGATGGTAGTGAGGCTTCTTGGACTCTTATCCTCATGTATTTTGCTGGTGCCACATCCCTGTTATAACTGTGGGGTCATGTGTTCTGTGCCAGGAAATACTGAGGATGTGGCGCTGGCTGAACTTCAGGGAATTTCCTTGTTTGTGAGCTATCCGGTTTGGTCCCCAGGGTGGAGGAGCTCACAGGCCCCATTTATAAGAAAGTAGATTCTGGGCCTGGGGATGGTTCAAGGCTTTATCGTCCACTGGAGCAGGCCTTGCATAGATCTTTTTGCAACCTCAGAGTGCTCTTACTGTCAATCTTTCTGTGCTCCACAGTTTCCACATCAGGGTTACCTGGGAGACCTATTTTACTTACTGTGGGACTATGGGCTCGTTTAGGAATTCCCTCCTCTGCTTCCCGGAGTTCTGAAGAAGGTCCAGGCTCAGCTCATTCTGATAGCCCTGCAGATTCTTCAATGAACCACTCTCCCCTCATCTCAAATCTGTGGAGAGGCCTTCTAGGTATTCACAAGGTTGAAAGTTTGCTTTTGCAGTCAGGCATAGTTAGTAATCTCATACTGAATATCTGAGTCTAAGGGCATAGAATGCTCTGAAGTAAACTGAAGTCAGTGTGCAGGAGTGATGTCTATATCTAACTCAAAGCTATCAATTCCAGAGGCAGGACAAGGTCTTCACAGAGTGCAATGACATCTATGGGTGCACAGGAGCAATTGCTTTAAAAAAGTTTCTGGATCCAGTCTGGGGGAATTCAAAAGAGGATCCTGAAGTTAGCGTGTTAACCAGAGAGTATTCATGCCTGCGTAGCATGAAATTTACTTTTCACCAATCAGAGAAGCCTATTCTATCTGTATGGGGCATTGTTTGGATGTTTCAAGGAGTAGCCACGGCAACCCATATGCAGCTGAACACTTTTTCCCTACCATTCCACAGAGCTACCTTTAGCTACTTATAGTGGTAAGCATGCCACAATATTCAGCTCTAACATATCAGTGGTGAGGGCTGAATAGCATCAGCTGACCTAAATCACTGTATCATATTAAGTAAGCAGAGAATGCTATCCAGTGATAATGGGAAATCACCTCTCCACACAGAGCTAAATTCACTTAACACCGGTTATTAAACCTTTTGTGTCTGCTTTATTTCACACAGAACACTGAAGCTACACAAACCCATTAATTATAATTTCCAGGTATATTCCCAAAGTGAAACACACCCGTCCTTACTGTCCTCGGATTAAAAGAGTGTCCCTCATTTTGTCAAAGACTACAGTCACATTCAGTAACCTAGGCAGGGGAACATTTTTGTTACTATAACAAAAAGTAATGTGGTGTCAGCCTTTAAAGCAAGTGTCAAAAGTGATAGAGTACTGTACAGAAGAAACGCAATACAAATACTATTTTGTACAACAATGAAGCTAAACATCTAAACGCTAGGCACTGAAATGAGTAAGACTTTTTGACTGCTACATTAGCGCTATGAGTGCGGAAATAGACATTTGCATAATGCAGTTGGAGATGGACTACAACAGCCCCTGAAGTCAGGCCCCTACTGAAAAAGACATCCGCCATTCCAGCAGCACAAAATCCCAGCAAAGGTTCTCTAGAAACCAATCGACCAGCAACTCAACGAGCACCTGGAACAAAACAACCTCCTGGACCCCTCTCAATCAGGATTCTGAGCCAGCCACAGCACGAATTGTTACACAACAATGAGAAAACCCAGTACTCAGCCGGACCTGGGCTAATATTAGTACAAAAAAAAGTAGTCTGAAGAGATTACAAAATATTTTATACCCAAAAACAAACATGGATTGACAATATAAATTATCAAATCACATTTTTTTTAATATAGTATGAAATGATTCATAATCAATTATTCAAATGGTTGTTCCAATGCACTTGAAGTGAAACAAGTCCTCAAGGAAGTGCTTGTGAAGGGATAGGAGTAGAAGGTATGAGTGCAGTTAAATACAATATTTACAATAATTTGATCAGGAACCTGTCTAACAGTGTATATAGTACTAACTAATAAACTCCATAATTGCAAGATGCCGTAAATGAATGAGCAACCCACAGGGGTAGGTAAAAACACCAAAAAAAAGATTAACTAAAAACAAGGTGTATAGAATAGGTAAGTGGCTCAGCTGCTCACTCAAAATTCCACCGAAAAGGAGGGGGTGGAAGACATTTGGTAGAAGGGCCGAATGGCTCCCAGTCAGCAAAATGACACAACAAAAGCATCCACAGTAGTCCAGATATAGAATAAGGTTGATGTGCTGGAAAATAAATTAATGAGGCACAGGGACTATGTTGGTTGTTCCTTTCTTAAATCTACGACTCAGCCCTCTCTTTGCTCAATGTGAAATTTACCTCAAATTGTGGGACACCATAAATGTGGCCATTGCAAGGCCTGTGATCTCACTATGGAGACCAAACAGTTCACGTACAATGAATATAACTTAGTACTTAAGAACCACCCCAACTGCAACAGTATGAATGTAATTTATGCTATCATGTGTTCATGTGGATTACTCTACATTGGACAAACAAGTCAGAAAGTCAAAACATGCATATTCCAACACTGCGGTCATGTGAGATGCAAAGTCCCAGGGGCACCCCTAGAAGAACACTTTCTATCATTCAACCACTCTGCGGACAGCCTAAAATGGGTAGTTCTAGAAAAAGTCGTACTAGGCCCTAAAGATGGTAATATTGCAAATATCTTGAGCGTGCGTGAATGTAAGTGGATGCATTATCTAAACATTGTCCATCATGGTCAGAATGAACAGGAAGAGGTCACCAGACAGTTGCCCTTACTCAACACAAGCTGAGCAGTACTGAGTTATTATTGTTTCTGCATTATCAGGTTTTATTTTTAAGGGAAGTTTTATCGAACCAAATTGTATATCTTTATTCTAGGTACCTGATGCTATCCCATTGACATCGACCTTTGAGTCATAATATTGCATGAATGTTAGCAATTTTTGTACCATTCTGTACATTGATTTGGCAGTAATCTTTGAAAGTATAAGTTGTGTATCACATTTGTATTGCTTCACATCAAGGGGATAAGGTGTCTTCGACTCACTGCCCTTACATGTTAGCATATTTTGTACCATTTACTGCGAATCATTCTTGAAACTATGTATTATAAAACTAATTTAATCACTTTTTCTCCGACTGATCTTGTTCTCTACATGTCACTGATAGGATTGGTCATATTGCAATTTGTGAAAAAATGTTACATCGCAGATTACCGTTTGTCGGCATTCCCGCAGCTGCGATTGCCTAGGATTTTTCCACCTGCCTCGCTTGCACAGAAGCTAGCAACTGTGTCCCCGACATGGGAGCAGCCACGTGCACGTTTACGTCTGGCTTATTTATGACGCAGGCTCTGGGACACTTGCAAAGACGCAAGATGCTTCTGGAGTCATATACAGAACCAAAGGTAACTTGATTTCGCATCTGTGCCTTGCACGGCCCCTTTCTCGTTAGTAAAGAGCTCTTTTGTTTGCTTTGTACCGACATGTAGATATGTGAACAGATTCATTCTGACTTACTGATATGGTTTTGAACACCACATTGTACTCGAAGTAATTGTAATACTATGGTCCTAGATTCGATGTAGCCATTTTTAGGAAAGTACCGGTTGTAGATTCTAGAAATTAAATTATTACGCATACACATAATTGATGTGCCTCATTAATTTTTGTTTTTCCAGCACATCAACCTTGTTCTAGAACCTTTGAACTACTGTGAATGCTTATCTTGTGTCATTTTCGTGACTGGGAGCCATTCCGACCTTCTACCAAATGTCCTCCACTGCCTCCATTTCTGTGGATTTTTTATGTGAGCAGCTCAGCCACTTACCTATTCTATACACCCATTCCTATCTTGTTTTCAGGTTAGTCATTTTATGGTATTTTACCTACCCCTGTAGGTTGCTCAGTCCTCTGTCCTGATGAAGACCCCTTCTTAAGCAATTACTGGCCCTTCCACCACTCATAGGGGTCAAAATCTACAAATTACCCATATGCAGATGATGCAATATTCATTTACGGCGTCTTGCAATTATGGTTCTTATTAGTTAGTACTATACACATTGTTACACAGGTTCCTGATCAAATTATTGTAAATATTGTATTTAACTGCACTCATACCTTCTACTTCAATCCCTTCACGAGCACTTCCTTGACCACTTGTTCCACTTCACATGCATTGGAGCAACCATTTGAATTAATGATTATGATTCATTTGATACTATATTTAAAAACATGTGATTTGATAATTTATTTTGTCAATCAATGTTTGTTTTTGGGTGTAAAATATTTTGTAATCTCTTCAGTTGGACCACTTCTTTCTGTCTGTACTAACCACAACACAAAGACATCCCTGATTGCAGCCACCGATGACATCAGGGCCCTCCGTGACCGCAGCGAATTGGCATCCATCATGCTCCTGGAGTTGTCCGCCTACTTCAACACCGTCTCCCATCACATCTTGATCAACAGAATTCAAAACAATGGAATCCAGGAAGACGCCCTCAAGTGGGTCGCCTTGTACCTTACTGGAAGAACCCAGAGAATCCGTCTCCTACCTTTCACCTCGGAACTCAAGAAGATCATCTGCAGCGTTCCCAAGGATCGTCCCTTAGCCTCACCCGCTCCAACACATACATCAAACGGACTCAACATCATCTCCTACGCCAAGGACCACCCAGCTCATCCTCTTGCTGTCAGAAGACCCCTCCACTACTAGACCCAATTTCCACAAATGTATGATAAACCTTGTCAACTTGGTGAAGGACAACTGTTTCAAACTCAACTTAGACAAAACACAAGTTCTCATCTTTATGAACAACACCCCGCCATGGAAAGACGTATGGTGGCCAGCCTAACTCGTATGGTGGCCATGCCCCTAAACTCAGCATCATCTTGGACAGTAAACTATCCATGAAGAAACAGATAAACGCAGTCTCCCCATCAACACAAGAAGAACCACCAAGCAGGCTCTCGTCACCAGCTGGCTGGACTACGGGAACATACTCTACGAAGTAATCACTGCATGCTTCCTGAAGAGACTTCACACAATACAAAACTCAGCAGCAAGACTCATCCTTGACCTCCACAGACGGACCCACATCACTCGCATACCTCAAGAAGCTACACTGGCTCCCAATCCAGAAGAGATGCCAGTTCAAGATGCTGACCTGCGCTTACAAAGCCCTGCGCAGCAAAGCACCAGCATACATCAACAAACGCATCAACTTCCACATATCAACTAGAAACCTACATTCCACCTCCCTCTTCCTCGCAAACACCCCCCCTAGTCTGCCAAAGCAACATGGGTGACATTCCTTCTCTCACCTGGTGGCCAAAGATTGAAATAGACTTCCCCTGAATCTCAGGACTGCTTCATCACTCCAGGAATTCAGGAAAAGACTCAAAATCTTGTTGTTTGAATGAGTAGATCACCATGAAGCAGCTTTCAACCCCCAGCACCTTGAGACCCTCAAGGGTGATCTGCCGTGCTAAAGAAATCCTGATTGATTGATTGATTAAACAAGCATCATAGCATGTTTTGGGCATCTATAGCACATACATAGTGGGAATTGCATTGCAATTTATGCACATCAGTCCAAGATTTGCATCAGCTGACCTAAATCACTGTATCATGTTAAATAAAGTGAGAATGCTATAGCTGGTCAATGTGTAAGGGATAACATTACTTTTCCAGTGTTTGTTGTTATAGGTCGATTCTCTGCGGATGCCCACGAATAATACCCAGGTTGCATGTGAAAAACAGCTTCACACAATAACCATCAATGAAGGAGCTAGTTGGCAGATTGACCTCTTTACATGGCTAGGCGAGTAAAGGGTGCTGTTTGGGGGGCACCTTCAGGAGATGATTGGAAGGAAGTTAACATGAACATCTAGCCTTTCTTTTGTGAGATTTGGTGCATCTCTGGCCTCAACCATTACAACACTTTCACTTTATGTGAATAATGAATAGGATCAGAGAAGGAAGCATGCTGTGTTACTGCTGCATAGGACATCATTCGGCGTCGAGGGCCCATCTTTACATGTCTCTCATGCAACACTCTTATCTTACCATTCTTGGCCTCAGAATAGCAGAAACGTTATCCTGCAAGCACCCAAGAAGAATTTTTTGGGTGAGTTTATCTAGCACGAACATGGCCCGTGGGCATCAGAGCACTTTCCAATAGAACCAAAATAAAACAGGCACATTGTGAATGGAATTACAGTAGGACCAAATCAAAACAATCAAATCATGAAGAAATGACACAGGAGTAATGTTGGATTTTGATGGACAGAGAGATGCCAGAACACAGCGTAGGGAAAGAGAAGTGTAAATGTATGTGTGAAAGGAGCGTGCTGCAGCATCAGTCAGGGTGCATTTATGTGGTAGTGAGGTGATAAGGATGTCTGAGACACAGGGAAGAAAAGATGTCAGTGCAAAACCGTTTGGAAGAGCTGCACGCATTTCACAGCTGTGGTAGTGGTGTGTTAATATTAAAAAATGATATGGGTTTATATGTAACAGTGATGGTAGAAATGTGTATATATGGCCGAAGGAAGGAAAGGTGGATAAACTGGGGGGGGGGGGGACTATATGCAGGGCCGGCCTTAGTGGGGTGCAAACCGTGCGGTCGCACATGGTCTGCAAGAAAGGGGAGCCTGGAAATGTCTCCAAAAATTTCACAGAAATGTATCATCGAGGTCAGAGTGCCCTGCCCTTCAGCGCTGGTGCTCTCTTCGCCCATCAGTCTCGGCTGAAGAATTGCTAGGCACAGTCAGCTATGGAGATGACAAAAGAGCAATGAGGCGAGGAGGCAGAGGGGAGTGTGCGCGCCTCAGAAGCCCTGTAAACTGACACGTCCCACAGAGAGCGGGAGGCTTTTCATGGTTTCTGCAAACACTGGCTATGGTATGCCGCTGCTAGCTCTGTGATCGCAGGACAGTACTAGGTAACTTAGGGGCACAGTACCTCCTTGGATTACTGATGAAATGTGCAATGCATGTAACGTCATTACTGTAATGTACTGCACCGAAGGAAGGGTGGCAGCCTCCCCTACATTGGCCTGTGCTAGTTTTCAAACGTGCACAGCAGGATAAACAAGCACTGGCATAGCTAATAGGCCTCGCCTTTGGGACCTTATAAGTGTTTAGCCATGCAACAGTTGCATAACTAATTACTTATAAGGTCCCAAAAGCGAGACCTATTGGCTATGCCAAGTGAAAGTGATCGCGTTCGCATTCAAACATCAAAGCGGCTGTGAAAGTAATCGCGGTAAAAGCGCCACGCACGCACGCCCGCGCACATGCATTGTAGCTCTAGGCTGGCCTGGTAGCACTTTTTGGAGCCCTCTCAATAAGTCTCGCCAGACCAGCGCATGCGCTGGGTCAGGCGAGACCTAAAAAGCTGCAGCGTGCACGGTACATTGTGTATGCCATGGGGCAGAGTGATTTATGAACTCAATTCTCAATTCATTCTTATCCAGTAACATTCCCCGTTATCTGCAACGTGAGAACCTCAAGCAACTTCTTTTAGCGTGCATTAAGGCTGGGCAGGTCTTGTTGTTTCAGTCTGGGGTGTTGTCATTTGAAAGCACCAGGCTGCGAGTGGTCTGCTGTTTTCAACCTTAGATTAGGAGCTCAACCTGTCAAATCTGGTGTAGGATCTACCTGCCCTCTGCTGTAGAGGAGCGTAGTTCTGGTCCTGCCACCTTAACAATGTGTTTTCAATGTGCTATAGACTTCTCAGTGGAGCTCACAAAGTCTTCAGAAACACAAACTCACAGAGGCCAATAACCAGAATACTGCATGCTCGCATAGAATTTAAAAAGTTTGATAACGTCATCATCGCTAGTGTGTATGTTTCACATTCTCATTTAGCACACTGCCCAAAAATGTCTCAGAAATTTTCACAGAAATATACCATTGAGGTTGGAGTACCAAAATTGGTGTAAATTAATGTTATTTTTTTCTTCTTCAGAGCACCGATCCTTCATGGCCTTAATGATTGGATTAAATATTTAACCTATAAATGACACACACAAAAATCTTTATTTCAGTATTTGGAGGGGATCGTATATAGACGATATGGGTTTGTGAATCAAGTCCTATCGGGTAAACCCTTGGCAACAGGAGATATCAAGAAAAAGTGCAAAGATGCAGCTACATATTTTGAAGAAGACATTGCAGGGGATGAACTCATCTCAGAAATTAAAAGCTTCCAGGGTCTGTACAAGAAAAGTCATCCTGGTGCAGATGCAGCAGGTACTGCATCTGCTCTCTCTGTTGTCAAATACATGTAAGACAACAGCTTGCATAAAATGTATCCCAATGTAAACATCATTCTTAAAATGTTTTTGACAGTTCCTGTCACAACAGTAGCCTCCGGGGAACGATCATTCTCAAAGTTGAAAATTATTAAGAATTACTTGCTCTCTTCAATGGTCCAAGATCAGGTGACTGGCTTGGAACAGTTATCGGTGGAACATGAAGTTGAACGAACTCTTGAATACAGTGAATACAGAGAATTAATAAAAGAATTTGCAGGACAGAAAGCAAGGAAAGATCCCTTTTAGTGAAAAAGTGGTGTTATATATTATTCTATTACAGGTGCACTTGTATAGTTACATTTTATTTGTACTTGTTAACAATCTACTAAAATAAAATGATTAGCAATGAAAAACAACTAGACTTGTGTCATGGGGGGCCCATACAGCATACTCTGGACAGGGCCCGAAATATCTTAAGGCCGGCCCTGCTGAATGAATCTGTGAGGGTGAGTTTAGAGGGTCTGATAAAGTGAGTATAGCTCATGCTTGTGATAGAATAGGAGGTACCGTTTTATGTGGCAATGAGGATCTGTGTGTATGTGACAATAAGGGAGGAAATATGCATTCATAAACATGAGAAATAAATGTAGTGTGGACCTGTGATAAAGGGAAAGGAAATGTGAAAAAGGGAGATACGTTCAGATGTGCAGAACAGCACTATAAGAGGTTTAACAATGAGGATATAGCTGTCTGTATTTGACATATAGAAGAAATGTATGTGCAGGTGAAAGTGGGATATACATGTATGACAACTTACCATTTGTGATGACATTGCAAAAACATTATGCAGTACAATAAGTACTAATACCCTGCTCCTAAGCCTCCCAGGCTCCACACTGCCCCCTTTAAGGTCACCCTACATATGCAGCATACCATATCACCTGGACACTAAAGGAATTCCATTAGCTTCCATAGTCAGCTCACAGCATCTTCAAAACAAGCTGTATTACAACAAACACATCATAACCAGCACTACTGCCTCTCATGCTGACAGTCTAAGCATAACTAGACTGACAAGAGGGAAGTCCTAGTCTTTGGGAACAACCCCTCGCACTGGAACAACACGTGGTGGCCTGTGGATCTTGGTCGACCCCCACCCCCCAAATGACCACGCCCGCAAGCTCCGCATCATCCTGGATAGCAAGCTATCCAGGAAGAAACAAGTCAATGCAGTCTCATCCACCTGCTTCCAGTCCCTACGCATGCTACGCAAGTTCTTCAGGTGGCTCCGGGTAAACACCAGATGGACTGTCACGGGAGCCCTCCTCACCAGCAGACTGGACTACGGAAACACGCTTTAGGTGGGAATCACTGCACGCCTCCTGAAGAGAATCCAGACAATACAGAACTCAGTGGCAAGACTCATACTTGACCTCCCCAGAAGGACCCACATCACACCACATGTTAAGAAACTACACTGGCTCACAATTCAGAAGAGATGGCAGTTCAAGATGCAGACCCCTGCATACAAGGCACTGCACAACGAAGGATCAGCATACATCAACAAGTGCCTGACCTTCCACCAACCGACCAGACACTTTCGCTCAGCTTCCCTCTCCCTCGCAGACACCCCGAGTAAACAGCAGAGGACGCTCATTCTCGCACCTGCCTTCCAAGGTCTGGAACAACCTCCCCCTGCACCTCTGGACCACACTATCGCCCAAGCAATTCAGAGGAGAACGAAAAATCTGGATATCTTGAATATTCAACCCCCATGCAGCAGCAAACAGTTCCAGCACCACGAGACCCCCAAAGGTGAATTGCCAAGCTACATAAATGTATGATTGATTGATTGACTAGTGACTCTCGGCACAGCCAGGAGATCATCAGACAGGAAACAACGAAGTGAAAAAACACAAGGCAACCGCCCTTTACCATCTATGGACCCAGCATCTGAAATGACATTCTTGTATCCATCAGGACAAGTTAAACCCTGCGTCAATGTAGGAAAGAGCTTAAAACACACCTCTATAAAGAACACTACGTCTCAGAGCAGTAACAATCTGCTTTCAGTCTTAGAACCAGCTATCCCAACAGTTAAATGTTGGCTGTACCTTTACTTTTCAGCCTTTAAGGTAGGTTCACGCTATTCAAATACCAGCAAAACACACATATATACATAAATAGTATGACCATTGATCTTTTGGTTTGTGAGGAAAAACGTTTGCACATCACAGTGTACCTTTCATGTAAGAATACTTAATTGTTTGAATAACAAAGATTTCTGGGGAAACCTTAGGTTATCTGCCAGGCTCGTTCAGATAGGACCAGCTACATGACACCTCCATGTATTCAAGTTTGAATGACACGTGAAGAAGAAACAAGTATAAAATATGTAATTGAGGTAAGAGAAAGACATTTCTGAAACAGCTGGACGACAGTTTCAAAAATCTATGGTTTACGCAACATTACCTATGTGACCATATTTTTCAAAAAGGCTCCCGAGTCAGGCTACAGTAGGCCAATAGACTTGAGCATCTACTCTTAGAACCCAAAAAGACAGAACAGGTTTACTACTGAAACAATGCTTAAAGTGGACGGGGAAAAAATGAGACAATTGGCAAAAGAAGAAAAATAAAATAGTGCCTTTGAAAACGGACTAATCACCGGTGTTAGGCAACGATAGATGAGGGTATTGGACTTATTCAACAGGGCTAGGCAGAGATACCTGCAGGACACTGTACTGTCACTATCTACGGCTGCCTTGCCAGTGTCTGCAGATAGGCCCATGAATTCGGTGTAAAATGTGTGGTCAGCCTCGATGAAATTCTTTCCTTGGTCTTATGTGAAGCAGAGAATCGCCTCCAACACTATTAAATCTGCAATAATAATCTAATATAAGAGTGCTCAAAAAGGGCAGCAGCTCTGCTCAACGCGTGATCTCGTCTGACCTGTCTGAACATGGAATTAAATTAAATATGGCCACAAGATCTTCGCCTTTGCCACGTTCTTTCATCCAGGGGATGGAGCCGCGCGGACTCCCCATTTTGAAGGCGAGAATGAAAGAAGCTTAGATAAGGAGACAGAGATTGATTCATCACGGGCTGTATATATGTCTTTACGGAAAAGTTCAGCCTGAAACGCGTGCGGTCACCACCCGACCTCTCGGCCACGCAATAAAACGACCAATCACAGAGGAGAGGACGCCGATAATTAACGGGCAACCTGTTTTAGCAAAGGATATTCCATCTCAGCTCGGATGTCGCCCAGGCGGTGCTGTAATTCGATCAAGTCCTCATCTTTGCTTTCATCAAACACTTTCAGTTGAATGTCCAGCTCCTCGTTGTCCTTCTCTTTCAGCGCCTAATGTAAAAAGAATATAAAATGTGCATTACTGCGGCATCACGAGAGCATTCTTTTCCGTCAATAAATACGTCAATACAAAGAAAAGCCGCATTATAAATTCCCCAATACAGTCAATGCTGGAAATATCATTTTCAGAGGTAAATTGCTTGTATGTTATTTTTCAAGCTATTCTAAAAAGAAAATTCATTTCGTCTATTGCTCTCTGTCCGTAATTGAGAACTGCTTCAGTACAGACCGCGCTGCTACCAAGCTGGATTCACGCGGCAGAGACTTACCTTTCCTATAAATTACATTATGGTTTCATGATGTGTAGAGAAATGTCTTTCTGGAGTTGACAATCAACTAAAATGAATTCCTATCAAATGATATGCCTCATGGTGAAAATATTTGCAGCTTGTTTTGCATTGTCCCTTGCTTTTGAAAATGCCCCCGTTTATTTTAGTGTTACTACTGCGAAATAAAAAAACAAATGCATATATATATATATATATATATATATATATATATATATATATATATATATATATATATATATACATACACACACATACATATATATGGTATATATGGGCTTGTTTATCACCCTGTAGACTCAGAGTGATTTTTCTTATGGAATATATATATATATATATATATATATATATATATATATATATATATATATATATATATATATATATTACCTACTGGCGATAGCCAGTAGGTAGTTATAGTTAGGACCACGTTTCCATAGGAAAACCTCAACATTCTATTTTGAATAACTTTGGCGCCGGTCGACGAATCCTCGCGAATTTCTCAAAATAGGTGGGGCGCTACGCTCCGCTCCTACCCTGAAAGTCTCGGGGGGATTCGTCAAGCGGGGGCTGAGATAAAAGGGGGGTCCCAAAACGCGTTTTTCCCATGCATTTTTCCATAGGACCTTTAGAACGAGCTACAGCCCGAATGGCTGAACAGAATTACTCAAAATTTGGCAGAGAGGTAGTCCCTAGGTCAAGGAAGTGCCTTTTGTAGGTTTGGTGTAAATCTGTTCAGTAGATTCTGAGAAAATAGCCTTTAAATCAATATATATATCTGAGCCAGCTTACGGTACGCTTACCGTACGCTTACGGTAAGCGTACGGTGGCGTGCGCGAGCGCGATTCTGATTGGCTCTTAGATCTTAGTAAACATTCGAATCGGCCGAAACCAGGAAGCGGCGGCCGCCATTTTGTCTCTCGCACTGAGAGAGATTTTTAAAATCGGAAGCCCAAAAACATGTAAAGGGGCTGTTTTGACAACTCCCTCCCACATAGTCATGTTGAGGGAGTCCCCAAACATCCCCCAAGTGCAAAAACGGTTTTATTTTTTTTTCGGCAATTTCGCGGGGTACGCTTACCGTACGCTTACGGTAAGCGTACGGTAAAAAAATAAAAATAAAAAAAACACTATCCACACTTACCCCACCCCCTGTGCTTTTGGTGGCCGAAGGCCACCAAATGTGCTGGGCTTATTACAATGGAAAAAAACACTATCCACACTTACCCCACCCCCTGTGCTTTTGGTGGCCGTAGGCCACCAAATGTACAGGGCTTATTATAAGGGAAAAAAACTTAGCATTTAAAAAACCGTACTAATTCACTGAAAAAACCATAGGTTTCACACACGTTATAGTTAGGAATTAGCATTTAAAAAACCTTGCAAATTCACTGAAAAAACCATAGGTTTCACACATGTTATAGTTAGTGGAAATTTTACTGATAAAAAACCAATGAAATTGCCCCGTTATAGTTAGCGCAGGCAACTATAACTCATGCGACCGCAATCCTCTGCTGATGACATATGTGTCTTTATGAAAAAAAAATATTTGTAATATATGTATAGCTAAAAATGTATGGAAGAAGACATGGGCAAATAAGTGTCTAAATACAGTATTAGCATCAGCAGAGGATTGCGGTCGCGTGAGTTATAGTTGCCTGCGCTAACTATAACGGGGCAATTTCATTGGTTTTTTATCAGTAAAATTTCCACTAACTATAACATGTGTGAAACCTATGGTTTTTTCAGTGAATATATATATATATATATATATACACACACACACACACACACACACATATACACACACACACATATCGTATCAGCTTGACTCCACTCTTGTGCTCTTCCTTGAGGGCTTAACTCCATCATCCATCTTATCTAAAGTATGACTTACACAACTCTTAAAAATAATACGTCAGTATGGGTAATCCTGCATACCAATTTATAACTCAAACTAAGAAAACAAAGGAATAATTTTGATAACCATTGGATTGAATAGGAATATATTTTCTCACACTCAACATTTCAAAATTAAACCTTTTGCTAATGAGAATAAAACCGGGCAAATAAAAAAACTCTTCTCCACTATCCAGTGTATTGTGGGTGACTATAGTAGGTTGCCCAAAGCCACCAAATGAACCATATGCAACATGTTCTATAAGACCGATTCTCAACAAAAACAAATCAAAACTGTAAACATAATTCCAGCTTCCAGATTTAATATATTTTGTCCTACTTCATCAGTGATAACAATCTTTATGATGAAAATGTCTAACCACAAGTTCCTCAGCTAATGAAAACCCCTAGGTGCCAGATTGAATCCGAGTGTATTCACAGCCTTTCTCCTGTGCGCCATCAGGTGGAATTGTTCCAAAACGGAAATTACATCGGAGGTGCATATAAGCACCACTCCTATGTGCCAACATCAGCTGCATTCTTTCTGCACCTTCGGGTGCAGTTTCAGAACTCGTTTTCTACTTTTTAGCTCATCTTCTGCTAAAGATGTTTCCTTCAAAATTCTGTGCAACGGACATATCTCTACTGTCCTCACATGTCCCCAATAAAAGCAACAGGGCTTAAGGCTTGTAGGGACTATCACTAACAGATCACTGTGAGAGATGCCCATGTGGTGTGCATCTAGTGCTAGAGTCATCGAACAACTCAAGATCTGTGGCAATTGCATCTAGAGGAACCAAAAAGTGACCTGGGGACACAAAGCCAAACTCTCTGCAGCCAAACCTTATAGGAAGGCATGTAAGACCTGCTGCATGTTCAACCTCAACTCTGGGGATGATGCTCATTCTGACTTCAAACCCATCGCCACACTCCACACCGGTTCCTGCCATGTTGACACCAGCTCTGACCCCGTAGGTGGACCAGGTTGTTTTGTCAGACTCCAAGCTGAATCCAATACAACCTTCACTGAAGCTGCATCCTACGCAAGTTCGGACACCGCCAGTCCATCCTCATTCTGGCTCAGACAGAACATTGCCACTACCTAGGGGTAGCCTAAAAACTCCTAAATCTATTCAGAACATGGTTTCCAAGACTTGGGTGATGACGATAAACATCACAGGCATGATGCACCCCCCTATTATGATGATGACGAACCTCCCCTGAAATTGGGTTGAGTTTCACCCCAGACTCTCCATAGAAGAATCGGCCTCGTAAGCTGTGGTGAAAGTTCTTGAATTACAGCTACCATCTATTGAGGTCAAAACTAACATACTAACAGAGGTTATGCAACCTGGGCAGATGGAACGGCTTCTCCCTTACAGTGAAGGTCTTTTAGACATGCTAACGGGCACTTGGGACAAACCCTGTTGTTGCCAGCTGGTAAATGGTCAAGTGGCTAGAAAATAATGTATTGCCTCAGAAGACTCTACCTTCCTTACTCAACATTCTACACCTGAAAGCCTGGTGGTTCAGGCATCTACAAGTAAACTAAACTCAAACTGTATAACTCCTTCTGAGAGAGAATCTAAACACGTGGAGGCATTTGTCAAAAACAATATTTTCCTCTGTGAGTCTCACCCTACGTTCAGTTATTTTCAGCTGCCTAGCCGATAGCCAGCAACATCTTACAGTCAGTCACTGAACAGTATTGTGCCAATTTGGCACAGATCATCAAGGATGACTAAGATGCACTGAACTATGTAATCTGCTATAGGCTAGTCAATACTGGATGCTTAGACTGGACAGTCGGTACAGGAATGGGGATTCAGTACCACGTGTGAATGAGATACGCAGGTGTTTCAGGTGACATCCAAGTTTAATTTACCAATATGCTCTTTGACGGCACCTTACTTTTAGAAGACAAAACTGACTCGGCATTGGAGTGCATCAAACAAAGCTGGGCCACAGCGCACACCTTCGACCTTTTTGTGATAATGTGCCAGTATCCCCAAGAAGTTTGCCCCTTTTGAGGCTTCTGAATGGGCTATGGCACAAAGGCCCTTCACCCCAGCAACAGATCCATGGTCCTTTTAAAGCAGGGTTGGCGATCCAGCTGTCAAAGTCCAGGCCTTAAGAGGCAGCATATTGCTCAGCCTCCTGCCCATTGTTTTCGCTTTCAAGCACTTTAGCTTGTCCTCTGCAGCAAATAGACAACCACCATGTTGGAGGGATCCAACTTAGTTGTGCTTGATTTATCTTGTACTCCTACCTCCCAGATGGTCCTTGTGTGGATTTCACATTTTGCATTTGGTGGACTGACATTTAGACTGGAAAGGCGGATCAGAATGACACTGTGGATAGACAGCACCTAGCACTTCTCACATCAAAACTTTCTGCCACAGCAGCATGGTGTTGCCCAGTCCACTTTGCTCCAATGTGTTCTACATCTTGATCATCCTTATCCACTCTGCAAGTGGCAACTGGTGGTTGGAAAACCTTGAGCCGAAGGGAGATCTGTGCCTGCTCCAATTTCAAGACACATTCACATTTTAAAGGATACTGTTGCAGCGGATACCGGGCCCTTTTTATTTAAAAACATAAATAGAAATCTCATTATTGTAATTCTCTATCATATTACTTAATTCTCCAACACTCACTTGATCCGCCGATGGATTAATTTCAAGTTAATAATTAGATTCCAGTATATGACTCTCAATACCAGACTATATAGATAAAGAATTATTAGTGCTAGTCCGAATCTTCTAAATAAATTTAGTCGGACTAAAATCATGCAGACCCATAGTTCTGTTAATGCAATACAAAACAATACCATTAGTACCTGATGATTAGAGATTTCTCTAGACTGATATTTCCATGTCAATAATATATCAATTGGAATGCACAATCAACTTAAGGAGACAAATCATGATAAGACGGACAGTGGTTTAGTTAAAGGTCAAATTTATCAAAATTATTTAAAGGTTAGTGCATCATTAATAAACATTTAGGATATAAAGAGTGCAGGACAGTCTAATTAGTTTGTGGTTTCCAAAAGTGGAAAGGAGCTTTGGAAAGTTCAGCAAGAGCATGAGCCAGAACAACTTATGTGCAGTGTCCCATCGGGAAAGAGTCCAAGATTGGCACACACGCGTATGCGCTAGACCTGAAAGGATCCCAACGGAAAGATGCAGAAAGGTTAAAGTGCGGTCTCCAGTGTCTGTCCGAGAGCTAGTTCCGGGGTGACACCTCCTTGATCACCTCATTTTGTCAGACCACTCAGTCCATTGGTCAGTTTGTATAAGATGGTTGTCATATGGTATAAAGGAAGAAATATATTATAGGAAGAGGTGGCATAGCACAGGTAATTTGTCAGATCATCCGTTGTATGCATCTCCAAACAATGTTCCTTTAGTAACAGGCACATGAGTGAGTTCAAGGATACAGTTTCCCATAGCAGATGTTCCCAAAGTAACAAGTTATGTTGCAAATAGTCCTTGTAAGTGAGTGAGAACTCTTCTCGTTCACAGTTTCATTTCACATTGAAAGTTCAGGAAAACATCTCACAAGTGTAAGATAAAGCAGAGAAGGGAAAAATGCAGGCCTATAATAAAGTCAGGTTAAAATATGCAGAATATGAAGTAATGGAAATATACATTTCATAAAAGAAATCAAAATTCTAAAAATCCTTTCAAACTGTAAGCACTCAAAATATGTTATTTGCTGAATTACAAAGATCACATATAACTATGGCATATTACTGCATTTTCAAGGTACTAATGTGTTATCTCAAATCATAAAATATGAATGTCTTTTCAAATGTTTTACATTAGTACACATATAAAGATCATCATTTGAAGGTTTCAGGACACCTGCACCAAATGTTCACTAAGCAACCTTATTTATAAACATACAAACACACTGAAAGCCTCAAGCAGCAGAACAACTATACAGCTGACATTATGGCTTTTTAAGGAACAGTGTACAAGAGGAGTAACTCAGCGGCATCTGTGTGATGAACCAGCGACACATTTAGGTGCTAGTGCAAGAGAGAAAGAAGCTAAGTAGTAATCAACAAAATAGAGAACTAGGCATGGCAAGTACTGTATAAATCCCAACAAATTTAGAAAAATGCAATATACTATGTACAAGGCCGGACTGGAAACTTAAAACAGCCCTGGCAAAAATTAACATTTCAGCCCGCGTGGGCAGACGTGCTAATGTGCGCTAGATCAAGTTGCGGCCGCCGTCGGTAATGAGCACGATCATTCCTAGAGGCTGAAACCGGCCTCCAAATGTCAATACCGGCCTCCTGGGGCTCCAGCCTCCCGGGGAATGGGCCGCTTGCCCGGCTGGCCAGTCCGACCTTGACTATGTATTACGTATTCCTTGGAGACGCTCATTAACTCCATTACACACTTGCTTATTGGTTGTATGTGGACCATCAAACCACTTATCCCTGATACTGTGAAATCACATGGTCTGCAAATCAGGACAAACAATTGTGTACGTTTTTTACTTTATAAGGAAAGAAGCCAGGTCTTCTCTATTTTTAAAAAAAATTATTTTTATTAACCATCAACAAAGTCGACAATACAGGGCATAGAGAAGTACAGACATATATGCTTCGAGTCCTAGGGTATTCATGGGTACAAACTTACAATATCCTTTTAACTGCGACATGGTTTAAGGTGTAAGTTGGTCTTCGGAAATACGGTCCAGGGGGGAAAGCACAGATACATCCTCGATATTTATTCCATTTGTCCCAGATGGAGGACCACTTCCTTGGACACCTACGGGAGACATACACAGTTTTTTCCCTGATCATGCACCAGTCCATGTCTTTTTTCCAGGAGTTTAACCCGGGTGGTTCCCTCGCCCCCCATGACTGTGCTATGTTCCGTTTGGCAAACATCTGACCCAAAGTGACCCATAGCCTATCTCTGCTGTTAAGGTCTGTGGGCTCCCAGATATTCAAGAGGCACTTCCTGTCACCCGACTCATACACTCCAGCACTCCTGACCAGTAGGTCTGAATGAGGGGGCATTCCCAAATTATGTGCATAAAGGATCCAATCTGTCCACATCCACGCCTACAATCACCCTCATCCTTCTTACCCATTTTAACCAGTGTTGGACCAGAGATGTAGATCCGGTGAAGGATCTTTAATTGCACCAGACGTAGTCTGGATGAGATGGCCACCTCTTTAGTGGAGGCCAAGGCCTCCTGCCATTCCTCATCGTCTATCTCAAGCCCGTCGCACTCCCAGCACTGTCTCAGAGGTATTAGGGGGTCAGGTATATTGTTGACTAGCTTTTTGTACTTCAGTGATATTACCCCGTCTGGTAAGTAGCCATCAAATAGTCTGTCCTCTACCGGTGAGGCATCTGGTAGGGAGGTGTCCCCATGTATGTTCGACTGTAATGCGTGCTTGACTTGCAGGTAGCGGAAGTGTTCTGAATCCGCGAGGTCGTGGCTTTGCTGTAGGTCTGCGAACGGCATCACCCCACCTCCCTTCCACAGGTCACCAATTGTTGAGATCCCTATCAAGTCCCACTTGTCGAATCCCTTGGTGGTTACCAGTGTGCCCAACTTTTCCGAGTCCCAAAAGGTGGTTGCCAGTGTAAGTTTGCCATCCCACCCCAGACTTTTACTAGCCATGTGCCACACAGCCACCAAGTGTTTAGTCGGGCCCGTGAGATGATATCGGCGGGGTCTGGAATATAAGGCTCTGTGGTATGCGCCCCAGGAAGTAGCCATTTATACATCCTGTAAGCCGGATCATCTTCAGGTTTATATACACAGTGATTTATGGCCGCCAGATGTGCAGCCCAATAATATCTCCCTATGTCAGGTAGACCAATACCCCCATCGTACCAGCCCAGAACCAGCTTCTGGAGTGCTATCCGAGGCCTACCCTCCCACAGCAGGTTTCTCTGTAGGGCTTCTATTTCTCTAAAATAACTTGTTGGGACTGGATCAAGTGAATTCTGCAGGGCGTATAAGAAGCACGGTAGTGACATCATCTTAAATAATGCTGCCCTCCCCAGGAGCGAGAGCGGAAGTTGCCTCCACACCTCAACATCACGTTTAAGCCTCATTAGAGAGGGGCACAAATTACGCTCATAGTGAAGCTTGGAGTCAGCCGTGATAAATATGCCCAAGTATCGGAAACCCTCACTTGCCAATTGTATTGGGCAGTTGTGGGGCAGGGGTGGGGGCTCCCCACTAAGGACGTATAGTAGGGACTTGCTCCAATTTATTTTGTAACACGAGTACCTCCCGAAGACGGTGAAAATGTCAAGGACAACTTGTAGGGAGGACCTGGGGGGAGGCCAGGTCTACTCTATTGATAGAATTATCTTTTGAAAGTAAAAAAAAAACGAAATAGATATGAACAAAGTGAGAACTCATATGGCTGCAGAGGAAAGAGGATAATCAAGTTTGGGAAGGTGGACAGCACATGATGGTCCAGATATCCTTTCATTCTACGCTTCATTTGTTAACTGTTCGTGGTTATAAAGAGTGTGCCTCCTCCTCGCCACGGGGAAAAGAGCAGAGGAAGGAGAGAGGCTTGAATAGAACGAGGGGAACCTGCATAATAATGAGCTCCATTCACAAAAGGATTGGTCCAGCCCTCTGACAAAGCTAGACAAGTCCTTCACTTAGAAGGAGGCAAGGCAAGGACAGATAAGGTGAACCTAATGCCAGCACCTAGGCTTCATAGGTGTAACGTGGCGCTACAAGTCTGCATTCCTTGAAAAGATGGCAAGTAGGATTTCAGCAACTCCAGTGGCCTTGGGAATCGTACAAAATGTTGGCTAAGATATAGGAAGCAAAGCTTTAACAGTTAAAGTTTTTTTTTAGCTCATTCGCAATTTATATGAGCGTAATTTTTTGTAAACATTGACAGCCACTGCTTGTATTTTACGACTGAATGGGAACGATATCTTTCATAAACAAAAATATAATCCGAAACAGTGGTGGAGCACAGGGATTGCACATTCAAGGGAAATAGAAGCGTGTGAATCCATTTGACTTCACTTGTTAGATACAGGTGATGTACGAATCAAAAGTTGCTAAATATATACCCTGTGGGAGCGAGCATCACTGAAGCGCAAGAGCCATTCATAAATGGGACCGTCCTTTGAGGCCAGTGTGCTTTAAACGAGATTATAATCTGAAGGCAATTCGACACCCTATCCAAGAAACAACAGTGGAATGAGTTGTCTAGGTACATTCATAACCAGAAACATGCTGGAAATCAGTTTTTGTGGTAGGCGGATTTTGAGAGTGAAGATGGCATAGTGGCGTGTTCTTCAAATGTGCTGCATGCTAGGGCATCCAAATTGTATTTCAAGTTGATAACAAGAGGGGGGCTGGTCCGCTACAGCTTAATAGGGCACTCAGAGGTGGCCAAGCTAAGAGAAAGCAGTCCTATGCCGGTGAGTAACCGTTCTTCTCTTAGAAGTGAGGATGGTCTGAGGGACAGCAGACAATCATGGAAACCTACGGGAAAGTAAGGAGTACACCTCTCTTTGTATTGCCCCACCCCCTTCCCTGCTAGCAAAAAAACAGTGCCCACGACAGCTAACGCTGAATGTTTTGCTTTGTTTTGTGTTATTTGAGCCACAGCATAGCTCAGCATTGCATGGTTCACAGTTGTTTGTGTTGAGCACAGGATTTGGATACAACAATACACCAATCAGGCACCACCCTCGCATGCAAGCGACGGCCCGAGTAAAATTTGTATTCCTCCATACAACGTTCAATTTTAGGGTTGGTAGAATAAAGTTTCAGCTTTTGTTAGGGTAGCACATGGAGAATATACAGTGTCTTTTAAATGCATTATGGAATAGCTGCAGGTGAGAGTGGCCCTCGCCCAAGGGCAGCTTCCCATTGCGTGATTTAGGCACCCCCGCAGCCGGAGGAGGTTATGATTAAAGAAATAGTCCTCACGGACTTTTAAAGCAGACTGTGTAATGCCACAAGTAAAAAGTCCAGTTGTTATGGGAGGTTACAAATGCAGACAAAGAAGTACCAAGGAGGGACTGCTAAGCCTTTTTGCAAATGAAAAGCAACGATTTCACAAGGATAGTAACAGGAGCTGTTTGGAAAGAGGGGCGGGGAAAAGGGCGGAGCTTCTATGCCGTACCTCAATACAGCATGGCTCACAGAGCAACGCATGCGCTGCCCAGGTTCGACCTAAAAAAGGAAAAGGTTTTTGATAGTGATGGACTGGAGAGCGGAACGGTTTGCTGGTCTGCTGTGAAATAGTAAAGGAAGAGTAAGCCTGTGCCTTCATTTGTGTTCTGCAGAGAAAGCAGTGACCGAGGCAATGAGAATGTTGGGGCTCTCCAAGACTGAAGTAAAATTATACATAAAGTGAATTATTTCATGACATTGAGTAACATATTAAGAAGTTAATGACAGACCTCAAGACCAGAGGTAAGATAATTTCAAAAGACTGACAGGATGTACTTGAGAAAACAGGTAGCTGTGGATCACCAAGTAAACTGCAGTTTGGTACACCCAGGATGGAAAAGTGTCAGAAAAGAATTCAAGTGTATGGATAGTGCAGTGGATAACAGAATCATTCAGCTGACTGCATTTATTGGGGTAAAAAGGATCGAAACCCCATTCAAACCAAGTGACACAGAGGAAAAATGTATTAGGGAAATTTGACTCAAATGCAAGAACACCAGGCACTTTAGTGATGCTTGCCTGAGTACTGAACTGATGGGAATGTCAAACTACATGCTCCCGCTCTGAAGTACACAGCCCAATATAGCAGAAATAAAGGGCCTTACTAAGAGTTTGGGGGATGGGATACTCTGCCACAAATTTGGCGGAAGGCCTGTCCACCTTAGTGCAAGTGCATTATAGCCTATGACACCTGTAATACAGCATAAGAGTGCCATGTTTTGAAGGAGTATCCCTTCTGCCAAACTGTAACTAAGGTGCAAAGTATTTGCTTGGAGAACACAATGTATTCACATATGTCTACAATGAAGGCTGAGTTTTTATTTGCATTTTCTTTTTCTTCACAATTATCCCAGCTTTTCCAAAAGGGATAGGCAATTCATGGAGATGGGGGGTATTTCAGTCATTTGACTCAATTCAGAATAATGTCACATTTGATTCAAATTAATTCTGTATCTCACTAGAAGATGATGCTTTGACCTGCCTCAGGCTTTTGTAAAGTGGCAATTTGCATTTAGAAAGAAATGTAAATACTCCAAATAATGTCTACATTATTACAATTAAAGCTAATCACTCATGTATTAAGGTAAATCCCTTTTGTGAGCAACTTAGTATTTCTTTTAAATAAAGCAGGACTTGTTAATAGCGCCATATACTCAGAATCCAAGATCTCAACTATTCGAGAACAGAAATTAAATCAATTGTTAGCTAACCCTGTAAGGTTTAGCGATTAGTGGCCGTACATGTTGAGAACAATTGTGTAGCAAAATTCTTAATGCAACCTGAAAAATGCATGTCTTGGGTTAGTTACCTAATTAATTGATTGGTTAGTTAATGCACTTCATTGGTTAGTTTAATATACTGGGAAATCACTCCAATTATTGGTTATCAGTTGATCAACGGCATACACTACCTAATTGTTTTAGATACATTTTGATGCAATTTGTTAAGGTGGTATGCATATTTCAATAAAAAATTACAATATCAGTTTCCATTGGTCAACACAGAGACGCATTCTTTGGCTGGCTTATACAGAGCTACATGAAGATTGGCCTTTCGTTCCATTCCTAAACACATTCTTCTTCCTACGATAAAGTGTATTGTTTTGGAGAGTCAGACACCACCCGCCAAGATCTGTGATGGTACAAATGACACACGAGGAGACAATGACAAGCGCACCATGCATTATTACAATAATGTTCAGATTATTGGCCTCCTTCCAGCAATTCCACATTCACAGAGTGGGGTGGTGATCTCATTTTATAAAGATAATGATCGGGGCGTCCTGCCCACTTTGCAACTCCATGGTAATGCTTTTTTATTTTTGCAGTTGCATTCGTTGCTTAACCCCTTCGACGCGCATGACGGAGCGGTGCCGTCATGCACGTCGGTTGCGCTGTGCGCATGACGGAACCGTTCCGTCATGGCCCCGCCCGCGCACGGAATCTTCAGCGTGGCGCGGAAATCCGCGCCACGCTGAAGGGGTTAATTTGAGCCAGAGGTGGGAGGTAAAGCTCAACTGTACTTATTTTTGTGGACCAGGACTTATTTTTTTACTATCAGATTATGACCCGGTGCAAGAAAGAAGAAGTAAGAAAAATATAGAAAAGCAGTAATACAAGAAGAGATTAAAAGAACCTATAAGAGTGACCTGAAGGGGCAAGTAGTGCTTGATGGTGGACGAAAGAGGCGTGAGATGGAATCAAGAGTAGGCAATCCTGACATTCAGCAGTGCCGCCACAGGCTTCAGATAATATCTTAGGTCCATGGCACATATTCTTTTACAAATTAAGCAATGGTTTCACTGCTATCATTCTAGGAACTCAATCCTGTCCCTATGATGCACATTAGAGGTACTTGTAATAGGCTATACTTCCTTGAGCACTAATAGGGGTGATAGGGATAAACAGAAGAGGAAACTATGCCCAAGAAAGGCAGGTGATGAAAGACGCTGAAATGCAAAGATAAATGAGCACTGAGGACATATCGTTTTTATTCAGGCAAATCCCAATAGGGTGGACATTCCCATTTGCACCAGCATCAGTTTATAATTTAGGCCTAACTGGGGACCCTCCAGAGCAAAACACATGCTATTAGCGGCTTATCATCTTTTTTTTAGATTAGAAATGCATAATGCAATTCTGGTGAACATTGCACCCCACAGGTCAGGGATATGCCCAGTGCTGTAAATGGTATATGGAAGGGAAGTTTGCATACTCATACTATAGAATACCTGGTTGCTATCAAGAAGTGCTGGTACTCTCCAATTAAAAGTATTGCACTAGAGCAGAGAAGTGCAGATACTCTCGATTTCAACTTAAAGCAGTGCCTGATCAGTTAAAGCACTGGATATACCAGATGTTCAATTTCCACCCCAAATTATGTGGGGCCTGAATGTCTTGTATGCACTATTTAAAAATAACATACATTTAGCTTTCTTCATGAACATTGACAACTGATCCTTGTACCAATGCACAAAATGTGCTGTTAAATCTAAATTTCAGAATACAAACGCAGCCAGGGGCATCCATTAAATTCAAGAATTGCATATCAAGCGGCGTTTCATTTCTTACTTAACTTGATCACATAATAACCAGGAATTTCTTAAAAGAGTGCATACATTTTTAAATCTTCAAATGTAATACGATTTTTTCTTCATGTCGGCTGCCAGTCAACTGTCAAATCTTTATACAAAAAAAACTGCAAATATGATATTTATGGTAGACTGCTACAATTATGCTTCAATTATTTACAGATCATCACTATAAATTCTAATGCATATATCAACTTTTCAGCAAATGTGTTGAAAAATTCAATGAGGGATAGAAAATTCTAATATTCATATGAGTCAATAAATGCAAATATGATCCATTCTATATTTCAGACCTTAGCTCTGAATCTCAATGTATATATAAGTGTCAAATGTATTTAATTCCGCAACCAGAAGAGTCTACAACTTGAATTATTTACTTGCATTTCTACATTGCTTTTGCAATCACAGTACAAAATATAGTTTCCACCATGATGATGACCCAGAGGTACACGCAATGAAGATGTAAATATATGTATGATACTCAAAAGACACATTTCACCATATGCAAAATGATGACATCGCCTCACTTTGCTCTGTATTTTAAGTTCTGATCATAATTTTTCTTAAATGACATTTATTTATTTTTGCTATTTTATATGGCAAGGACATGGCTCGAAGGCGTCAGAGCGATTCACAGCAGCAGCATGAGACAAGGGTACGACAAGTTACAGTTACAATAATTATGTTTTGCAATATTGCATCAAGGAGCTGCAACCAGGACAAATGCAGCCATTGGACAAGAGACGTACACGGTTCAAGCATTGATTAAGAAGGTGGGGACACAAAATGAAGGTCATTCGTCTCCTGGCTAGAGTACTTAGGTATGGTTGAGGGTGATTAACCCAGATGTCTGTCAAATAGGAGGAGATTGAGGTCCTTTTTGACGGTGGCTATGTAGGTTGATAAGTGAAGGGAGGGAGCTAAGATTCTTGTGGCACTATCAGAGAATGACTGGCTCATGTACCATTCTCGACTGAAGGTGGGGTTTCAGGAGCAGGTTTTGGGCATGTCTGGAACCCCTTTTTTCTCCAGAGATTTTCAGTTTCTCACTTAGATGGGCAGGTGAAGAGGAGTGCAGCGTTCTGTGGGTAATGCAGGCGGTTTTGAATTGGGCCCGAGCTTCAATGGGAAGCCATTGGAAAGTTAGCAGGGACGGGAAAATGTGGTCACATTTCTTGAGACCTAACAAGAAGCACACTGCTGCATGTAGAGTTGCTCTCAGTGGGCCTAGATAAACTTTGGGAATACCTGACAGAAGGGCAATTCTGTAATCTAGTCTGAAGAGGACGAGATACTGCACCACTGTTTTGAGGACCTGTTCCAGGATCAGTTGTCTGACACCGCACAGCTGTCTGAGTTAGTGTTGTGCACTTTTGGCCATGGCTGTGGAGGTTTAGATGATTTGCAAGTGTGATACCAAGGGATCTAGCACCATGGATAAGCACTCTGGATAATGACAGGGCAGCCATACAGGACGGGAAAGTTGGCCATTCATTCCTGTACTGGGGCTTTTCCTTTCGGAGGTGAAATTCTGTTTTAGTTGGGTCTTAAATGATTGTTAGAAATCCAGTTTAGAATCTTTAAAAGCGTGATTGAAAGGAGGGCAAGGTCTTCAGGGGGAAGAGCTTTTCATGTATATTTGAGTGTCGTCAGCGTAGAGGTGGAAGAGAACCCCAACGTTTCTCAGAATCACACATAGTGGCTCTAGGTACAGGTTAAAGAGGGTTGGGGAGAGGACCGAGCCTTGAGGGTCTCCATGATGGACATTGACTGGTCTCGAGAACACGTTGCCCATTTTCACAATTTGGGAGCATTTGGTTAGGTAAGAGGAGAACCACTTGGGGACTGTGCCTTCACAGCCCATGCGCTGTTCAAGAGTGAGAATGAGGTCCAGATAGTTGACAGTGTTGAATGCAGTGGACAAGTCCAGAAGGACCAGGAGGCAGGATTTCCCAGAGTCGAGGATTCTAAGGGAGTAGTCGACTATTTGTAGGACCACAGATTCCGTACTGTGGCCCTGGCGGAAACCTGACTGAAGAGAGTCTTGGAGGTTGTTTGTTCGAATGTGTGAAGTGAGTTGGGAAGAAACGGCACTTTCAATGACTTTGTCTAAAAATGGAAGTGTGGAGACTGGGTGGTAGTTGTTTATACTCTCTAAGTTGAAAGCTTGTTTTTTCAAGACAGGAGAGACTTGACCCACTTTTAGTCATTCTGGAACATCATTAGAGCTCTAAATTTTATTTCCTCCCAATTCATTCTAAAAAGACAGTCGCCCGATCTTCTTCTTCCTTATTATTTGTTGCCGAAATTTATCTCTGTTAAGTTAAGCCATGTTCAGCTCTCACAACCCGTTCGAAACAACCGGTCCGATAAATCCCGCTGTTGAACATAAGGAATAAGGAAGAAAAAAATCGGGAGACTGTCTTTTTGGAATGAATTGAGAGGAAATAACATTTAGAGCCCTGATGACGTCCTAGATTGGATGAAATGCGTAAGCTGATTGTATTGTGAAGCTTATTGGATGAATTTTTGAACCTACATGGTTGCTAATAAAGGACGGATCTGGAAAAGGAAGTTTGCGTATGGACTGGATCTTTAAAGAATTCAATAATTGATTGGATACAACTAGCATTAATGTGACGCTCCTTCTCTCTATTAGTATTTTGTGCAAATTTGTTGATAAGGGATTGCGTGCAGGAGTTGAAATTGTCGGTGGCCTCATTAATTTCAAGGTGGGGTGTAATTGAGATTAGGGTATGAAGGTCCTTGATGGCCATGGATTTACTGCCAAGTTTGGATGTGTTCCTAAACCATATTTTCTCTTCCTTGGGTTGCACCGAAGTTTTGGTATAAGAGCTGGAGAGGAAGAATGGGATCTGCATGTTGTTATAGCAGTCGACTGGAATGGGGTCATATGACTGTAAATTGTGGGAATTGGAGATTATCGGGTCAAGGATGGCGCCTTTGTGGTGTGTGGTTTTAAGGCAGTGTTGTTGGAGATTGTTGTCTTTGAGAAAGGCTGTAAAGGTGTCCACCAGGCTGTTACCCTCAATTCCTCAGTGGATGTTAAAGTCTCCAAGGAAGATGGTGTTGTCTGATGGGATCAGTTGAGAGGTGACGAGATCCAAACATTTCTCGATGAAGGAATTTTTATGACCTAGTGGATGGTAGATCACATTCAGGAGGTAGTGGATGTGGGTATTTCCTCCAACATGCATTTGAAAGACTGAAATTGAGTCATTTGGAGGATCCTGCATCTCAGTGAGCTTCTGTGAATGAGTGAGAGATCTCCGCCTAGTCTATCTTCGCGGCCTATACATAGGATTGAGTAATTGGGAGGAAGTAGAAGGTCTAGGAGTGTGGTTAGATGAGTCGTTGAGCCATGTGTCAGTGAGGATCAGGATATCACGATTATGATCTAGGATAAAGGCCAATATCTCTAGACGTGTTTGACTGCAGACTCACAATTGTGTAGCATGCAGTTCAGGGAGAAGCTGCTGACTTTCTGGCTAGACTGTACAGGGAGGTAAGCTGGGGTTTGAGTCAAGTTAAGTGGGGATGAACGTACACCGGGATGGTGTGTGCTAGTTTGACTGTGGTCTGAGATAATGGTGAGAACAGGTAGTCCACTGCGGGAATAGGTTGTGGGGGATGGAACTTGAAGTTGCATAACTCTCTAGGAGATAGAAAAGTTCTGAGATATCTATGGGAGATTGTGTCCATGGGTCTGGTTAGACGGCTCTCTCTCGGTATGTAGCAGGGTGTGGGGTGGAGCATCGGTGGGGGTAAAGGAAGGAGCAGCAATGAGAGGATAGAGAAATGTTTAGATGGGAATGAGCTAATGAGAGGATGTCAATTCTTCGAGAGGGGTGCGAGAACGAGGAAAGGATCTTGTTGAGCAGAGGCATTTGAGGAAGAAGAACATAAAATTAAATGTGCCTGTCACCCTCTATGACTGCTTCCAGACCTCAATTCTTCATTAGTTTTAAAGAAATAGTACAAAACCAATGATACACTACTCTAACGGATATCAGCTGACAAATATGCAACATTCACTTTACTAAGATCTGTATCTGGTTTGCTAAACACAAAAGGAGAAATATCTCTGCTGGACAGTAAGAGCCCGATTTACAAAGGTAAATTTGGACTTTAAAACTAAGTTTACTACTTTTTGGTATTCACAAATGTAAGTTACTACTAGTAAAGTTACTAGTAGTACATTCACTGCTAGTAAGTTTACTAGTAGTAAAGTTACTGCTAGTAAGTTTACTAGTAGTAAAGTTACTAGTAGTAACTTACCTTTGTGAATACCAAAATGTAGTAAACTTGACCTAAGTGTAAGATTACTACTTTTTGATTTTCACAATGGAAAGTTATGTGTAACTTTACTATTAGTAAAGTTACTACTACTAAAGTTACTAGTAAAGTTACTACTCATAAAATTACTAGTAGTAACTTATCTTTGTGAAGGATATTAATAATTTTATGTCTATGAAAAAAAGATGCCGATGTGATATCGGAGACACAGGCTTCATTTGTTCATGAACACTAGTCAGTCTTAAAAATCTAAGTACAGGCTATATATAAGGAAGGATGTTTCCATTAAGACTTCAACCTGAAGTGTAAAACACAGTGTTTAGTGCATATAGTGGGAATTAAACTTAATTTTTCTTTGGATCATGGGGCACATGCAGCAAAATGCCACACTTAAAAACAGGGCAGGAAAATCTAAACAATGTAGCCAATTTGATGCTGTGATGCTGAGAGGACACGGGCAACAATTTTGGGCAGCATTATTGAAGGTGTATAATTATTATTATTATATATTTTTTTTTAAACATGAAACGTAGAGTGCCAAATACCAATATTACACATGGCAATTGTTTTTACAAACTTTATTTTATTGATTTTGTATATAAAAAAAGCACAACCGTTACAGACAGTGCATGGCTCCAAACACACGAGGACAAATATCATAGTCACATAATAGGACAGTAAAAGCAAAGTGAGCAGTGTACACGGATGAACAGAATTATCAGATATACAATCAGCAAGGGAGTAAGAATATACCAAATCCAAGTCAACAAGACAGGTATACAGTAGGAAACACAGGAACGTCACGTTTGACAGTCACATCTATTATCCATCAACAGAGTACACAGAGGTCATACCTTTCTGTCTGAGTCATCCTCCAAGCTAGCATCATTCTCATCAGTGAAACTATTGAGAAGAAACCCCCCAACATAATTGCGTCCAAGGCACCCTGATCAGTGAGGGTGAGGCGCATATGCATCTCCTCCGCCATTACATATGCTAATTAGTCAAGCATTCCACAGTGGGCACAGGTGGAGCCACATTTCAAAGCCTTTCAGGATTAAAGAACCCGTTACATGAGTGAGTATTAGGGCAGCAAGTTGGTAAAAACTGTCTCTTTACACCGAATCTGTATCCAGCTTTGGAACCTGGCACTTCTTCTGGCCCAGGTCCTTCCTCATCGGCATCTCCAGCACCCCAATGCTGGGTGTCCTCATGCCTGCACCCTCCAGATCCCATGGCATACTTTTGGCCACATGCTGAGCACCTCGGCCAGTGGATGTTAGCCCCTCTACCCTAGTCTGGAAATCATACCTCTGCAGGACCAGTCCACAGAAGGCCAGGCAACCAGGGGACATTTACAGGCCCTCACCATCAGGTCCATCATTCTACTGTCCCTCAGAAAGTGTAGGGGGGTAGCCCTACTGGCCGTGGAGAAACAAATCCCAGTCCCTGTGTTTCAGCTGAAGTCCAAAAGTTCTGAAGGAATCAGCAGTCTTCTCTCTTCCAGCTGAGCATTCTTCCGACATCAGTTACCCAGGTCCAGATTGTTCTGAAAATCTTTTCCTTGTGCAGGGGTTTTAAATGGAGCTAGGCACTTCTATCCAGTCTTACGGTGACATATCATCACTCGAACTCTGCCTCAACAATCCTGCACAGCATTTTGGGAATTTCCAAGACAGTATTGTGAACTGATCTCTTGAAAGACCTTCTCTGAGAGCCTAAACCCCACTCCTAACTGCCACAGCTGCATGGTCTTATTCCTTCCAAACTTCAAAAGGCAGCCTCTCCTGTGACTGGCTCCAGAGCAGTGCTTAATTTCAGCCGGTGTTTGCAGTGGGCCACCGGCATTTATTTTTGGGCACAAGCACTTTTATTTCCACATCAGATATTTACAGAGAGCAAGAGAGGGGAAAATATACACATCAGAAAGACGGAGGACGAGAAAGACACAATACCGTCACAAAGTGAGAATGTAGGAACCTGCTAGACCAAGAAAAAGGGGCATGGAGTGTCTGGCAGTGGTTTAAAGACTGCCAGCCTTGCAATCAGGCACAACAAAGTTTAATTGCACCAGCTGCCAGCTACTGAGCAGAGTTTCAGGCACCAGCAAGCTTTCTTTCAAAATTAAGCACTGGTTCAGGGGTCTGGCTTTGCTTCTTTGTTTCTGTGAGCTTTAGTCTTCCCAGAAAAAGTTGCTTTTGAAAAGAAATAAGCAGAAGCAAATTCCATCTGCACCTTCTCTTTTTGCCTCCCCCAGTAGCAGGCACAATTACTGACTAATGGTCAAGCTGTGTGGGTAGGCCTTTGACCTTCCAGCTATCCAGCACAGTAATTAAGTTGGCTTAGCTGGGTGATTCAAAAGCTGTGTCTATTTGGGAGCACTCTGGGAAAAAAGATACATCTTGACGTGTCACAAGGAGCAAAAATATGTGGAAATGAATGTCACATCTGCATTTGGTATACTGACTTACCATAATATTGGTATGTCAACTGAGTCTTCAGGTCTATGTTGCAACTGTAGTTTGGTGTAGATTTTGCCCATAGTGTATAATATAGTAAAGCGGTCTATATATGTTAAGGAAGCACTGCAGAGACACATAACACACATTAGTAATGCCCAGTCATAAGGCCTACTCAGGTCAGCACCAACTCATAAAGGGTCCCTTCTGAGACAGGCTACCTTTGCACAGATACTGGGTTGACACACTCAGCCTCACACACACAGCCTATAGACATGTACACATGATTAACTGCAACAAGGCCAAACGCTTTTACTGTACCCAAGTAGTAAGTCTAACCTTAAAAGATGAACTCTAGTGGTTAAAACTCCCAGTAGATTATAAAAGACTTTGCAAGTGAGTGAGACTCAAGTAGTAAGATTCACTCATGGCAGAAGTCCATTAACCAGGAAGTCTGAAAAGCAAAGAATACAGGGGAATTAAAGGGGCAGAATGCATTTCTCACACTTGTCCCGGCCACCCAACACTAGGAGAAGAATCAAGAAAATTGTCACATATGTTCTTTCCCGGTAATTGACCACAAGTGGTAATGGGTTTTTACTGTACACACCATTTTCCAATTGGCCACCACCATCACGTTTCCAAACTGGCCTTCTTATGCCTATGACCACCTCGCTAACCCAATCATAAGGACACTTCTCCCCACAGGGAAAATGGACTGCACTAAGAACCCTCCTGGTTCTAGTTCAGGAACATCCAGCACAATAAGTGCTTGTATGGCCTGAGGAGGTTTAGGCCCTTATTATCATAGGTAATGCAATTCTGCGCCAATCACACTATTCTTGGAAAGGGTTCAGTGGCTCAGCACCGATGCTGTGAACCCTGACAGTTGCCAAACCTGTCCCTCGAGTAATTAGATGTTCTCCCTATGGAGAATACAGATTCAAAGTACCCTCACTCAGCCAACTCACCACACCCCAAAGATACAGATGGAGGACCCTTCCAGGTCCTCTGACCCTCACCCAGAGCACTTAGACTTGGGTCGATAAGGAAGAACAGTCCACTCAAAACTCGGATTAGTCCCCTGACCAAGAGTCATCACTGGGCCACCTCAACGATGGGAACCATCCCTGAAACACTGTCCCACCAGCCCTCTAGGAGAACAGGGTCCATATCCCCCACCCCATGAACTCTCAAGCCACCTGTGATCTTAGAAGGGTTGATGTTTCTGGTTAAAAAACCTGGAGCTCACTCCCTCTGGCATCACCACCCTCTGGCACCACCCCAAGAACTCTGGCCCACTTGTTAAACATGAGAGCAGGGTCCGTGTCCTCTATCCATTGACTCACAAGCCCAATTAAGTGGAAGTGCCACTGGGCAGAATGGAGGTCACGTCTGACCAAGTTCTACCTCAGGTAAGTCCCTCCATGAAGTGCCACTGAGCACAGTGCAGGCACTGCCAGACTCAGGACCACCGTGCACTACTCGCCCACCCCCAAGTATTCAAGCCAGAGACAAACTATGAACCTTAAATATCCTCCTGTCAAATTTGACAGGTTACCTTGTAGACACACACGATTTCCTTTACACTTCACTCAGCTAAGGGGTCACACCTTCCCAGCTGTACCACTGCACTGCAGGCCTGGAGTTGTGAGGGGGCTTCAAGGCCATTCCGCCCCTTGGCTGGTACATATAAAGTGGCTAAAGCATTAGTCTGACAGGACAGAGTCCTCTGCAGCCTGTCCTTCTGACTTTTCAGAGCAACAGTTCCTAATAGAAGTGTCTAGCACCAACACAGACTGATGCTCGGGCCCCCTCTGTTTGGAGTAGGCATGACCAGGTGACCTGTTTATAGGGTCTGAACCCACAGGACCAACCTTAGTGGACCATAGAAGGGGCATCACCACAGCCACCACCTCAGGATCCCGCAAAACAGCCTTTAGGCTGACATCCTTGACTAAACACGGGCAGACACTTATCCTACCCCGAACTTCACCCATTACCTATACTGTCCCTAGGGAGTCCACCACCCCTTCTCTGATATCTGCAGGGTCAGTGACCAGCACACCTAGAGAAATGAAAATACATACTACCCACTCATCTGTCACCTCAGGAGCTACCACTACAACCTCCTCCTCAGGAACCATTCCCTTACTGGGCCTCTCACTACTATGGGTATCCTAATGATAGTTGCCACCCCATCCTAGGGGCACCTTATGAACTATGGGGCAGATATATCATTGTAGAAATTAGCGAGTCTTTAATAGTAATTCATAGCGAATCGCTATTATGGACTCGCAAAATGCTATGTAGGTAGGAATCACAATAATAATTCCGATTCCTTAATATTCCTGAATTGCGAATCGCAAATTGCGATTAGCAATTAAGGAATTTGCGAGTACCCATTAGGTTCTAGCAAATTGCAAATGCAATTTCAAGGGTGCAAGGTTGTCAAAAGGACACCCTGTAGCACCCCTGGAATATGTATGCGCATGTATGTGCACCACATGGCACTATGAAAAATGCATAAAAGGGCATTTTTCAAAGAAATCGCAAATTACCGCCAACTTGGAGTAGGTGGTAATTTGCGATTTCTTAAGGAGAAATCGCACAACTTGGGTGCTTCCTGCATTGCATTTAAGAAATTGCAATTTGTGATTCCTTAAATGCATTCGCAAAATAGGGATTTGCAAATTTTGCGATTCACTATTTTGCAAGGGCCTTTTGGGATGATACATCCCAAAAGGCTTTTTCCCATTCGCAAATGGGCCGATTCTGAGAATCGGCCCGTTTGTGAACGGGAAAAGGGCTTCAAATCAAATCAAATCAAATCAAATCTGGCCCTATATATTTTTCTCACACACCCATTGTGAGAATATTTCTTTAGGACCACCCCACCCTCCTGGCAGGAACCCCTAGGGGAATAACTGGACTTGCTAGTACTCTCCCTACTAACTGTGCTTATTGTTTTTGGCCTGGGCATAAGGGGAAGAATCGGTACAAAAAGAATGACTCCTCTAGAATCTATGTGGCATGGGTACTTTTTGCAGTCCATAAACCTTTAGAGAAGTGCCATCTTCTTACAGGCATAGTACTGCACTATAGCCTAGGGTCCATCTAATAGAAACTATCCTATGAAAGCCTGCTCCATCTTCACATCATTTCAAAAACAGTCACATTAAACATAGTTAATATGCTAACCAACAATGTCGTTACATAGATTATATATGCTGGGGCTTTCCTCTCCCACGGCCTTTTACTCTGATTGTTGCACAATTACACATATTTAATGAGTGCCAAAACTGGACGTATCAATGTTATTAGTGTGTCCAGAACTGTATTCTACTGATCCAAGTGCTGGCAACTAATGTAAGAAAGTGGATTATTACTTGTGGAAGATTTGGGTTCTTCAAAAGGAGTAAGCCGACAACTGGGAATGAAGCAACCTGTTGTGGCACACGACTCACTCAGTGTAGTGAGGCAGAGCAGTACTTAGGGGAGATGGTGTGAGCTACTGTCCCGCTCCACAGGCATTCAACAAGAAACACCCAATAAATCATTATACAGTCAGTACTTTATCACACACAGACTACGCAATACTACAGATTAATTTAGAAATACATACATGATGGCAGATGAAAATACCTATGATGATATCCACCTAACAGCTCACACGCTTAGTGAGTCCTGAACACTAAGACCATGACACACCCCACATACACCAGATACAATGCAAATCGGGTGAACTTATGAAAAGGCAGGACAACTGTCTTTGTCAGTGTCTTACTATATGATAAAAGCAAAAAGATATCATGATAAACCAATGCAATTACATTAATACAACTAAGGAAGGTACCCTCTCACAATGAGATCCATTAATACCTGTAATGATTTACCGAGCAGGGAAAGTTGTGTTTTTGTTCCTGGTGGTGTGCTCCAGCTCTCTGGACTGGTTTCTTCAGGCCTTCTGGCTTCTACATTTTACAGTTCTTGGGGAGCCTGATATTACAGTTCTTCCTCCTTACACAGGACCTGCCAACTGTCTGGGAGTCTGGCACGTCTCCTGGGCCTGGGGCCAGCTGTACCCCCAGCCCCCAGACGCAGAGTGCCCTTCTCTGCCTGTACCCTCCAGTTCTTACGCCATCATTTGCCTATTTGGAGAGCACTTGGTTTAGGAGATGTCAAGGTCCCCTTTGTACTGCAGTGCCAGTCCACAGAAGATCCAGGGCAGCTGTTCAGGTTCCCCACTACAGGTCCAAACCTCCAGTGACCTGGACAGTGTGTAGGGGCCAGCATCACTGGCCCTTGGACAATTCATCATCCTGGGGTGCCAGATCAAGTCCAAAAGTCCTGAAGTCCATCTGTGTGGGAGTCAGGGGTCTTCTCTCTTCCAGCTGGGCAATCTAGGATCACTTACCCCAGGTTTAGGCTGTTCTCAAAAAAGTCTCCCCCTAGAACAGTGGTTTTTAATTGGGGCGGACATTTCTAAAAGCTAGGCACCTCAGCACAATCCTAGGGTGATTCACTTCAACCCTGGCACAACCCTCCTACACAGCCTTTTGGTGATTTCTAAGATGTCTATGTAAAGTGGTTTTCTGGAAGAGCCTAATTCATGCCCCAAACTTCAAAAGCTGTCTGGTCACATACCTCCAAAACGTCATAGGGCAGCCCTTCCTATGACTGGCTAAAGAGGCTTGGCTATCCTTCTTTTTTGCTGGGTTGAGCCTTCCCAGGCCAGGTACAGTGTGAAACTTAATTAGCACACAGAGATTCCATTCCCAATTTCTCCTCTCGCAGGAGAAGGCCTAACTTGTGGCTAATGCTACTGTTAGGTGGAGAGGCCTTTGACCCTCCAGCTGCCCAGCACAGTAATTAACTGGACCAGAAGGGCAATAAGAAGGCCATACCTTAAAAGCCATGTCAGAGAAAAATTATACATCTTGACATACCCCAAGGAGCGCAGACACACTGAAATCAATTACAGATCGGCATCTTGTAGCTCAAGTTACCATAATATTGGTGTGTCAAGAGAGTCTATAGTCCTAAGTATGGAGAAACAGTTTGTGCCCATAGCATATTACACTGTAAAGCACTGTACACAGTTCGATGAAGGATTTAAGATATACATACTCACACTTCTCTTTTTCTGTTTTGTGCGATTTGCTAGGTCTCTGTGGTCTAGCCAGGGCAGCAATTTCCCGGCCTTGTCCCCGACATCATAAATTCTGCTGAGTGTTGTTCTATACTGTACCTGGCCGCATCAATGACCAAGTCTGTGTATTCCCTGGTCTTCACGTGTAGTGCCTGTTTCACCTCTCCGGAGTCATCATCCTGGAGATTCCCCTCCATCTGCAATATTTCTTCTTCTAAGCGAACCATTCCTGCCTGTTTCTCTTTTTTCACCCCCACTATTTGAGCCACTGCCACCCCCCTGATTAGTAAAGGGTGGGCGGCAAATTCCGTTCCGCTCGCGGAACTTGCTACATTTCAGCATTTCCGTGTTCCGCGCGGAACGCGAAAATGTCGAAACTTCCGCGATCCGTGGCGGAACGGAATTCGGGGGCATGAGGGCAGTAGAAAGTACTCCAGTTGAGTAGAGGTATGGCACAAAACGGTGGCATCTTCTTGGGAAATAAATATCAGGGCAGGATTCATTCTGGCATGATGCTCCTGTCACAAAAATTAAACCTCAACAGGAAGCAAAGAAAGACTACCACTGAGCCCCAGAATGCACCAGGTTGGAAAGGTAAAGTCCAGAACTGGCACAGTTGTGTCCTGATGGCCTAGAGACTCCTGGGTTTACATAAACACAGTCGCCACGCCCTCCTCCCAACACTTAAGTGTATCAAGCCCAAAGTTACCAGCAAGAGCCCGCACCCCTCTCTTTCCTAATGGTCCCAGAGTCAGTACTCCAAAGTTACCTACAGTGAGCTCCCTGCAGTTCCTGGTGCCAGTGTTGGAGTGACAGGAGCACGCCAAGGAAGTTGGCCAAGCTATAGGCAATCAGCCCTCTGCAGGGATGTTCCCATCTCAGAAAACGGGAACGACCCTCGTGCACGGAGCACAGCTGCTCTTTTCACTTCCACATGCAATAAACGAGGCTGCACATATAGACCAGGGCCCTGAAAGGAGGCAGTGTGTAAAACACGAACACCCAGTGGCATTGTCGGGAAGCAGCGAGGATCAGCCCCGGCGCTGCCCTCCCCCTCCATCACACCGTCTCCATGGCGATTCCTCAATGCAACGCTACCTCCGCCGGGGGAGGACCCCAAGTCTTCCCTTCATCTTGCATCCGCTGCAGGCAGAGGGCGAGTTTTCTCCTTCATCCAGGCATCCCGGCTGAGCAGAGGCAGGACCAGGCAGGGGAGATGGGATAGGTGAATCCGCCCAGGCAGGGGTTCAAGGGGTTGGCTGGAGCTGTGCAGCTGTGGGGCCAGGAGGAGAGTGCAGAGTCAGGGGGTGCTGGGGGCTCCATGTGCAGCTCGGAGGGATGGTGGAAGAGCCAGCACTCACTCCATCAGGGGAGAGGCTGGTCCCCACGAGGAGGCAGGCACGGGTTTCTGCTGGCAGTCTACACTGTCCAGTGCTTTCAAGAGGCATGTGAACTCGTAAAGAAGCCCCGCCCGTTCGGCCCCGCCCCCACACACACTAGCGGTATGCAACCTCTTCCCGCCATTTCCCCACTATGATGGACAGCGCACTCAAGGGACTGCGGGGACTTTCGGCGCAGTGACAAATTCAGTTTGTTCATATTTCTTAACCTTTCTAACCCAGCCTGTCAACTATACAGTTCTTCTCATCCCGGGTCCTAAATTAATTTGGTGCCCTTTACAGGTCTGTCTCTCCTTCTATTGGACTTCTGTGATAAAAAAAAAAAATATCCGCAAAACTACTAAATACATACAATGGGTGATCATAGATCCGGGTGTTCATAGATCCGGATGACTCTCCACTTCTAGCTCTGGCCAAAATGTTGGTTATGCCTGTGTGAACTTGTGTTTAGTAATTTCACATACGGTGCAGCAAAATCTCTGCGAGCACGCAAAATTTTGCGTGCTCGCGGAGATTTCTTGCCGTTTTGCGAAATTTTGCGGAAGGCAATTCCGCAAATTCCACCCACCCCTACTGATTACCTTCTAATTGGCCTCCCACAGTGTCAGGGCCGAGTCTACTGAGCCCTCTTTCTCTTGGAAATATAGTTCTGTGTCTTGCGTGATTTGATCCCTTATTTGGGGGAGCTTTAAGTACCATGGATTGATAGGAGCTGTCCTGCCGGTCATGGGCTCTCCCACCTCTAGCCGGCACCAAATGGGCGAATGATCTGAGATACCCCAGGCTAGGTGGTTCACTTCCTTAATACTATTCATTTGGGACTCTGGCGTCAATATGTAATCTATTCTGGACATGCTACGATGGGCCCCTGAGTAAAAGGTGTACTGTTGCTCCTCGGGATGCAGCATCCTCCACACATCCACTAAGCCCATTGCTCCAAGGAAGCTATGGATCTGCAACCGGGCGGGAGGCAATACTCTCTGGGGCCAACGATCTACGGATTAAGAGACAATGTAATTAAAGTCACCCCCAATCACTAATCTACCCTCCGGCAAATCAAGAAGGAGACTCCCAAGACTATCAAATTCATGGACGTGGAGACCGGGGGGCAAATAGGCTGAGACCAAGTTTAACTTGCGACCCTCCCATGTCCCTGAAGTCGCTACAAATCTGCCCAGGTTGTCAGTCCAAGTGCGGTCGACCGTTATTTGAAAGGTTTTCTGCATCATTATTCCCACCCCCTAGACCAAGACCCGAAAGCGGAATGTGCCACTAGTTTGAAAACCCACCTCATCATTGCTTGGCAAGCATTCCCTAGTAAATGGGTTTCCTGTAATAAAATCATGTCAGGGTAATGTCGTTTTATAAATTGAAGCACTATTCCCCTCTTGATCTTGTCCCCCAGTCCATTTACAATCTAAGACAACAATCTGAGCCATTGCTTAACTGTTGAATCCATACTCGCCTAGGGTAAAATATTGTAGCCGCAAGGGGAGACCCCAGCAAGGCCCATCGTACTGCGCTGCTCCCGCTAACCGTCCCACCCTGTTGTGCGTCAGTATCACTCCATTTAACGTGTTTGTTAAGTCGTAACTAGTTTCTTCTGCCTTGTCCATCCCACCCAACCTGATGATTAACTGGACTGAACGTCCCTTCCCACCCCACTTGGCACTAATATGTTCAGTTTTCGAGCTTTTGTCATGGGTACATGTCATGACAAAAAGTGTAAGTGCACAGAGTTCCACCCCCGAAACGTTTTAAACTGTGCCCCCCTCCCTGCCTGGCGGTATCGGAACCTCCCACCACTCCGAACTTGCAGGGTGCCTATCGCTCACCCCTTTAACTGAAGGTGTGTGCGCCCAACCTGACACCCGTTTGAAACATTAAAGTCAATTGGTGAGTCAGTGCCTCGATGCTTCCATCAATTGCTACATGGACTAAACTCATAGTCTCACATCAGCAATGTAGTTTTCAGTCCGTGTCTTGCCCATGCAAATGGTCTAAGCACAGGTTGCAGCCGTTGCCCAGCCCCAGAAGGGAGCGACTCTGGGACCTTCATATTTACAACAATTAATACAGACCAGATCTCGTGTGTCTCATTCCGCTGCCTCATGCTCTCCCGGTGGGGAACTCTCGTCCAGCATCCCTGGTAGCTTCTCCTGACCAGTTCATTGATTCTTGTGTCCCCTCCTCCTGGCCTGTCGCCATCCGTTCAGCCAGTCCCAAGCTTCTTCAGGAGTGGCGAAGAACCAGACCGTTCCTTCTGATGCCATTCTTAATTTGGCTGCGAAGATCATTGCGTATTTAATGTTCTTGTCCCGCAACTTTTTCTTCACTTCCAGGAAGCTGTGCCTCTGCCGTTGTACCTTAAGTGTAAAGTCCGGGAAGAAAGTCACTCTGCTGTTTTGAAATTCGATAGGGGTGCTGTCCGAGCTGTCTGCAGGATGATATCCCTGTCCCTATAGTTAAAGATACTCACCACTATAGGTCTCGGGGGGGGAAGGATTTCAGTTTACCACCAGGCACTCTATGCCCTCTCTTGACCGTGAAAAAGTTTGACAGCCTAGTTGCTTTCAGGTAGATTGTGACAAGATCTTCAACGAACAAGTCAGTCGCTTGAGCCGCTGCCCGTTCCAGGACCCCCAGTATGCGAACGTTGTTGCGCCGTTAGCGCCCCTCGTATTCTTCCAACTGTGCCTCCAGCCTCCCACTCAGGGTCTGCAGATCATCCACCCTCCGCTGAAGGGCGGTCGTGTCAGTGACGAGGGAGCTTGTAGTTGACACAACGTCTTCGAGTCTGGTGTTTATTGAGCACATATTCGCTCTAATTAGGGAGACTTCTGATGACACGGAGTCAATCCTGGATTTCAATGACGTTCTCACCATTGTTATAGCGGTTAGGATATCCTGCAGAGTCTGCTCCTTCGTTCCCCCACCCCCAGCCTGTGTTTTCTCAGATGGGTCTTCTCCTCCCTTTTGGTTGGGTCCAGGGCCCTTGTCCTATGCGTATTTGTCCAGTTTGGCCTGTGTGGAGGCCTTAGAGTTGCGGCCACTAGCCATGATCGTGTGAAGTGGGCCTAAGGTCGAGTGAATGAACCCAGCCAGGCAGCTTCTCTATCTCGTTGGGGGTAGTTGTGCTACAATACGTCCACGTGCCCAGGCAATTGTGATATATGTTTTGATTGCCAGGTTTGTGTGCTGCACGCTGTGGGCAAGTCAATCAGTACCCCGCCAACGATTGATTTAGCCGGGTAACTCCTAGTATTTTGCAGGCCTCGAGTCACTGCCCAGCCCTGATCTGATTGCACAAGCTAAGGGCTCTTGCAGGGTCGCTGGAGGTTCCCTTGGTCACAGGCATCAATGATGATCACTGGGCCGGTCCGCCCACTGTATGAACACCTTGCGTTGCTGCTCCCCGGCCAGGGAGAGCAGGGCCACCCTCCACCACCAACAATCCAGAGCCGCCCAGCCGATGTCATTTTGCCGGGACAGCCGCCGAGAAGCCAGGCAGCGAGGGGCTCCCTTGCCCACAGTTAGTCATGCTGCTTTGTGGTGATCGACACCCTCAGTTTGTCTGGGCCTCTGCCTGACGGGCCTCTCCATGCACAGTGCGCTGCTTGTCCCTCAGTGACCAGCTAGGTGCTGTCTGCGCTGTTAGCCCCCAGTGATCCGCCGGTCTTCGCAGGCCGGCCCCCATTGCCTCTAGGGAGAATGGCGGAGGGTCTCCTCTGTCGCGCACCATCTCCCAACTGACAGGCTCGGGCGAGCAGGCTGTCCAAAGCTCACCTGCCACTCCGCCCTTCGGGGTCTCTGCTGATCTGGGGCCTAGATGGAGCCGGTTGTTACCCCGCGCCTCTTCTGTGCTCAGCAGCAGTTCGTTCTTCGCCGCGGGCACATGGGCCAGGCAGCCTCGGGGAGTCGAGTGTACTCCGCACGCCAGGGCCTGCACGCCCCTCTCCGACTGCCGAGGCAGGTCCTCCAGGCTGCTCCCGTCACTGGGGTGATCTCTGTCGCCCGCAGTTAATTCGGCAGATTATTAGCTCCAAAGGATCGAGGAGGGTTTATGGGCACGGCCCTAATATTTCTGAATCAGTAATTGCGGATATGTGAATGAATAATCCCCGGAACGAGTGCGTTCGGCGGAGCTGCCTCAAAGTGCGGCCATGTTCCCCGGCGGTTGGTCACCCCCCCATACTCACACTTTTAATGCGCACTAATGTTCAGTCTACTGTTTTAAAAAGAGTGATTGAGTACCTGACTGAAGGTGGTTAGTTGTGAGTTTAAAGGTCGGGTCACTCGGATATGCCGTAGGATTCCTGCACGTGGAAGGTGAGCAGCTTGAATTCAGCCACTGCAGTATGTACATCATGCTTTGAGTAATTGAGTTTTTAGCTATTTGCACAACAGAAAATGACAAATGCACTCCTAAGAATGGACAGTTCTGCCCATTATCCTAATTAATAGAATTTCTGATGGCACGTTATGCGTTTGTTGCCTGACCAGATGGTCTAACCTGAAATGAATTAGGAAGCTAGTCTCAACATGTCTCCTGAAATACGATTTCAAAGCTACTGGTCCATGGTACTTGGCATCTTGCATATAACTGTGGTTTTCACTAGGAGTGTCTCCAGTGCTATTAAAGTGGTATTTATAATATTAGAGAGTTTCTCTAATATTATGTGTCACCCAGGTTCTTTTAGGAGTATTCGGTCACTCTTGTTTTTCCTATACACTTCAAGGCATTATTGACATGGGAAAGTCAGATCTCCTCAGGGGCGTAGCTTCAGGGGGTGGGGGTTGGGATACTACACCCCCTAATGAATTTATTTTCTGGTAAAAAGTTGGGTACAAGTGTTTTCATTCGTGTATGGTGAGGTGTCTGTCGTATTTCACCAGGAAATTTTACGTAACAGAGAAAAAAGGGCACACACACTCTCTCCCTCCATGCTTTCAAAGTCTTAAAACATGTTGGGTATTTTACTAAGTATTGTGTCTTCTCTTACTCCGCATTCGTCTCACTATCCACTGCCCACTTAGCCACTCTCATGTGCCCTGCTTGTCATATTGTACATTTTAATATTATCTGACTGTGTGACTGCGGAAATCTGAAGCTCACCCTCGCCTCCCAAAGTCATACTGACCAAGCTAAGCCCCTGGGTCTAATTTATACCTCAATTTATCAATCATTGCAGATTTTCAATTAGATTTCCAGATAAACCCTTATAAATCACATAGCAAAAAGCCAGCTATGCTTAACTAAGGATGCAGTCAGCAGCTCTTTGTTGGTCATCAGGAGAAGTGGTTGGAATCTGTGGAGAGTGCATGGTTGGACTTTGATCATTGATTGCAATTGGGGAGTGAATGTTGGGTTTGTATCAAACATTATCCAACATCATTTTGACTTTGGGCTGTCCCTAGGGTGGATGGTCATGAAAAAAGCACCCTTTTGTCTTCAGTGCAACTCATCAGGACGTTCACCATTTGGTTCCATGTAGGCATAGGAAAACTATCAATAGTTGTGGTTAAGACCGTGCACAATGTTAGTTTCCTCTCCGCTTAACCCCTTGCGTGCGGGTTTATTTCTCCCGCTGTGCGGGAGAAATAAACGGCGTTCGGGAACATGACATCTCCCGGCCGCCGTGCGCACACGCCCACCGTAATGCACGACGGCCGGGAGACGTCGTGCGCACGCAAGGGGTTAACCTGGAAGTAAACTGGGTGTTGCAGGTATACCCAGAGCATTGTTGACAGTATTAAGAAACTGCCTGTGCCATATTTACAAATACATATTGATCCTAAAGCACCCCGAAAAGAATCCTTAATTTGGCAGCTAATACTAATTACTTACAATTTTTCAAGAGAAGATGAAATTATCAGTAGTTCAATCTGTAGAATACATTCACACTGCATACATGTCAAAGCAGCGTTCTCATCTTGAAACTTGTAAGCATTAGGCTAAAACTGGAACACGTTTCACGACTTGCTTACTATAACCCCTTGCATATTGACAAGGCTAAATAAAGTATCTAAGATGGGGGGGCGTGGCTTGGTGCCCAAGTGAATGGAGGCACCCGGGTGACACTCCGCAGTCCTCTGGGAAGACTCGGCGCTTCAAGACCTGCTGCCGCTCGGACGGAGGTGCATTCGGACTTCTGAAGACTCGGAGCTTGCTCTGGGACCCCCGCGGAACTCAAATGCGGCCTTTGAATGCTTTTCTCACCAAAGTGAGTTCTCTAGCGGCTTTGTCCTCAGCGCGGCCGCCATTTTGAATTTCAGCGTGCGCGTGAGCGCCTCCTCACAGCAATGTTGAATTATCTTTTCTGCTCACCTATGCCAATCCGTTTACCGACATCACACCAAAAACACTGACTGGCAGTTTTTTGAGGGGGAACTGTGGCATTTTACTGCGGTCTACTTCTATTTTGGACATTGTCTCAATCTCTTCACCCAAGTGTATGCAGTAATTATTATGGGTGCCTCTCCATTTCCTTTCAGCATGTCTTCAGGCTGCAGTGCTCTTCTACCTTAGTACCACTGCTATTCTCCTCTCTCAGCATACTTATCAAGGGGGATTGTCCTTGACAAGCGCAACATGACCATTTTCTGCGGTGTTGTGCCTTATATATTGGTTTTTTCCTTCAAACACTGGTGGTACAAGCCGCAGTACATCCCTTTGGAGTTCTCATTTGCTTTTTGGCTGTGTACTTTTATCTCTGGCATACCAGTACTTTGATGATGGCATGATGACTGACTGCAAACGGCTGTCTTGACTAGAAGAGTCTCCCCTGTTATTTTCAGAAGGTACTCTCTGGCGCTCTACGCATTGTTCGCTGTGCTTGATTCCTAGTACACTAGCACTGGCTCGGAGTACGATAACTGCGTTTTATGGGTAGAACAAGAGTACCTCAATCTTCTCTCTCCAAACCCAAACACATTTTTATAAAAAATTCAAAGATTTTTTCTGAATTCTCTAAATTAGAAGATTCTCTGGCTTCATCTTCTCATAGTCACGATACAATAATGGAGCCCTTGTCTGGAGCTTCAGGGAAATCCAACACCAAACGCTTAAAAAAGGATCCTCCGTCGCCGCCTAAATCAGCTTCACCAGTGTCAATGGAGTTATTATTGGAGGAAATTAGAGCTCTTTGGCCATTCATGGAAGAGACTAATACTAAATTACAAGCCTTAATGGACAATTGGTCTCAACTTGAAGCTAGAGTCTCGTCAGTTGAACATAATGTCTCCTCCTTTAAAGAAACCTGTGTTACTGTCTCTCATCTTCACTCTCAAGTTTCTACGCTTCAGAAACAAGTTGAAGACTTGGAAAATCGCAGTAGATGCTGCGCATTTATGGCCTGGGAGAAGGACTTGAAGGGACAGACTCTATACTTTTTTCAAATCATTCCTCCCTAAGTTGCTCCATATGCCAGAAGGGACGGTCCTTAACATTCAGTGAGCGCATCGGTTAGGTCGTCTTCCAGCACACGCTGCGTCCCCACCAAGGCCCAGAGGAGTCATCTTATACTTCCTCGAGTATACGGATTTGTTGAAGGTTCTTTCAGCGGTCAGAGCATCTCCTAAAGTCACATGGTCTGGCTCCTCCTTGTATTTTGCGCAAGACTATGCTAAAGCTACCGTCAACAGACGCAAACGCCTTTTTGAATATGCGAGCTGACTTACGCTCAATAGGAGCCAGATATGGACTTTTTCATCCTTGCCTCTTTAAAGTAACATATAATAACAAAACCACCACATATGAGGATCCTGTGTGTTTACAAAGCTTTATCAATTTGTGTAAACCGAATGTCATGGATTCTTCTGGTCCTGTCTCCTCTCTTTAAATGTTTGATATGATTTTTTCATTGAAATGCTGACCGAGTTCTCGTTTTCCCCTTCTTGATGTTTGGCAGTTTGAATGTTGTTTTCTCCCTGTCAATAGCATACCTGACGGTGTTTTCTCTATGTTTTTCTTTTTGAGACTTTGTTTATTAGTGTTGCTAAATTTTACTGTTAATGTTCCTTCTTACGGAGTATTCTAACATTGATTCTGCTTTGTCGCCACAGATTCCCTACCTTTGTTTTATAATGTCTTCCCGGTCCTCTGCTTTGCTGACCCCTGGATGCGTCGTCCATTCCATGTGGTTCCACCCCCTCCCCCGTCTCTTCCTGGTTTCTCCTTATGTAGGCATGTTATCCTCCTATACTCCCATTCTTTTTGTTTTCTTATTCTATTTGTTTATCTCTCTTCTATCTATTCTCTTTATTTTCCTTTTGGATGTTGTCGAGTCCTTTTCTTTTTGCATATCTTATCCTGTTCTCTTTTCTGATCCGTTCGATCTTTCTCCTGAGGTGGTTATTTCTCAGCTTTTATTGTTATTTATTCTTCTCATCTCATATTCATTTTCTTATCCTTTTCCTCTGAATCACAGATCCGGCTATATTTCCTTCTGCTTTCTGATTTTTTCTTATAGAAGTGTTTATCTTCCTTCTCTACTTTCTGTTTGTTTTTTCTCATACACTTGGGTCCTGGTAACCATATTTCTGATCTTTATTCCCTTGTATGTCCTCTCTGATTATTTCATTGAATCGATTTGTTGTTGTTCCTTCTCCTTGTTTATTTTTACTATTGAACTACTATGCCGATGAGATTAGTATCAAGGAATATTAGGGGGCTCAATTCCCCCATCAAACGACAAAACGTTATGACCCATTTAGCCAAGTTGAATGCTGATATTGTCTTCTTACAGGAGACTCACCTAACGGAGAATGAGTCATCAAAACTAAAACGAGGATGGGTAAGGGAAATATTTTATTCCAACGGTGATGGCAAACGCAATGGGGTTATGATGCTTTGTCGTAAATCACTTGATGGTAAATGCAGAGAGCCGTTTGCTCCATGTTAAATTGATGCTGAAGGATGTTCCAGTCTCCTTTTTCAATGTATACGGTCCTACTGGTGGTGATTCCTCCTTTTGGTCTTCAATTGCCCAGCAGATGGCCCTTTGCATGGAAGATAATTTTATTCTAGCAGGGGATTGCAATCAGATTTTTGATCCCTTTGTTGATGGAAATTCCAAAGTTCCATTCGTTCCTAACAAACCACATAAATCTTTCATTCATGCTATCACTCAGCACAAACTTTTGGACGCTTAGACGCTGGTTGTGTAACCCCACCACCAGAGAGTATACTTTTTATTCTCCTGTGCATCATTCCCAAACACGCATTGATTATTTTTTTGTCTCCCACAATATTTCACAAGCACTTTTGAATGCTGAAATAGGACCTACATTGTTATCTGATCATGCCCCCGTTTTGATTGATTTGGATATTTTACCAAAATTTAATGCGCCCAGAAGATGGAGCTTTAATAACTCCCTTCTTTTAGATCCTGCATTCTCTTCCTCGTTTTTTACCTTTTTTGACGACTATTTTTCCTTGAACGACACTACCTCCTTATCCTTTTCAGCTATTTGGGACGCCTTTAAGGCTTCAGCGAGAGATTTTATTATCAGCTATGTGGCCAAGAAGCGTAACATTGCTCGCAAACGCTCGAGATCCCTACTTCAAGATATTAAGAGACTGGAGCATTCTTTTTACACATCCAATTCAAAAGATGTTCTTGATGCCCTTATAAAAGCGAAACTGCAATTCAATAAGGAATCTACGGACAGTGCCTCTTTTTACCTCCTGAAGTCTAGCGCAAAATATTATGGTGGAAAAAATAAGGCAGGTAAGATTTTAGCCAACTATTTGAAAACCAAACACAATAAACTGAATATCGATTCTATTTTTGATGGGAATTCTATTTTAAAATTTAATGACACAGAAATTTTGAATGAATTCGCACTTTTTTACAAATCATTATATGCTCCCGAAACGAATCCCACCAGCCATATGCTTTCACAATTCTTCTCAACCATACATAAAACTCAGCAAAAGCTTCCCGATTTGTCGTCCTTAGAAACAGACATAACACAACAAGAACTCTTAGAAGCACTTCGACACTTAAAAAAAGATAAAGCACCTGGGCCTGACGGATTTACTGTCGAATTTTACCTCCACTTCTCTAAATTATTATTACCTAAATTACACCTTCTGATTAATTCCTTTAACTCTTTGGGAGAATCAGCAGGCTCTTTCTCAGAGGCTCATATATGTCTAATTCCTAAAGAGGGCATAGATTTGAAACACTAAGAATTACAGACCCATCTCACTGGTCAATATAGACTATAAAATCTTTTCTAAGGCACTGGCCTTACGCTTGGACCCTATTCTATCATATATATTAGGCAGGGAGCAATCCGATTTTGTTAAAGGGCGAGTCATTAATGATAATACGAGACTGTTTTTTAATATTTTATCTAAAGCTCCGCATTTAAAACACTCTCTCGCTGCTATAGCGCTTGACACAGAGAAAGCATTTGCTTGAGTTGAATGGCAATATTTATTTTATACCCTCCAATGGTTTGGCTTTGGTCCTAAGTTTACAGCCCTGATCTCACTTCTGTATTCTAGTCCGCGCGCTGCGGTTTGTGCTAATGGTCTTATCTCACCTTTTTTTGACCTCGGTAGGGGTGTGCGTCAAGGCTGCCCCCTCTCTCCTTTTCTTTTTAATTTAGCCCTAGAACCCTTCCTCTCAAAGATTCATCAAAACACACAAATACATGGTTTTCAGACCCCGGCCACTAATGTCAAACTAGCAGCATACGCTGATGATATTTTGCTTTTTATTTCCAACCCCAGTGAATCATTTCCTGCCTTTCTCAAGGAAGTTAAATCCTTTTCACTGGTTTCAGGGTATAAACTGAATAGCGATAAGAGTGAAATCTTACCTCTGACTAAATTCACTTTTAAAGCTGATTTCGCCCCAACGAACTTTACTTGGAAATCCTCCCATATCAAGTACCTGGGATTGTATTTCACGCCGACAATTAAAGACACAGTTACTTTATGTTTGAATAATTGTATTAAAAAACTTTCCGATCTTACTACTAAATGGCATCCCCTATACCTTTCCTGGTGGGGCCGTTTAGACACTATAAAAATGATGCTCTCCCCTTTGGTTTTATATACCATTTCCAACATTCCAGTCCCCATTTCTCCAAAATTATTCAAATCGATTAACTCAGTATTGTCTTCCTTTTTATGGAACAATAAAAAATCACGTATGTCTATTTCTAAGTTAATACGTCCTAAAACTGAGGGAGGGGTTAATTTTCCCAACTTTCCTGTTTATCAGAAAGCTTTTTTATTACGGCAAGCCTCACATTGGCTGCTTGACCCCACAGATGATTGCCCCTTATGAGCATCAGTTGAAAGTTTGTTTTTGTCCCCAGTTTCTTTTCAAGAATATCTCTCTTTTTCCCGTAAACCCCACACGTTATCTACTCCCCTATTTAAATTTACTTCCAAACTTCTCTCCCCTCTACTCCCTTTAGCTCCTGATACTCTTGAGTCCTTTTTGGCGTCCACCATTTGGTACAATACAACTTTATTAATAAACAATAAACCCTTTTATTGGAAGTCATGGAGGCAACATGGTTTGATCTGGGTCCATCATTTATTTTCGAACAATGAATTTGTTTCTTTTCCTTTGCTTCGACAGACTTATAACTTGCATGCTGCTCTGATTTCTAAATATCATATTCTCCGACGTACGGTACTTGACGTATACACTAGGCTTACCAGTGATTCTTGTAATTCTCATATCGCTGATGTGCCTACTGACTTGTCCACTCTTTTACGTACTAAACCTAAAGCTTCTACTTTATACACTCTTCTCCAATCCAAGGGTCTACCTAGACAAAAATCTACGACTGAAATCGCTTGGGAGAGAGATTTTAGTGTAGTATGGTCCCCGTCAATGTGGAATAAGATTTGGACTAAGATACGTAAAACCTCCAGAACAGCTAGTTTAACACAAACATTGTTTTATACATACAATAGGCTTTTACTATCTCCTCACACCTTAAATAAAAGATTCTCCAATGTACAAGATACTTGTTGGTCTTTGCGCATCTCCTGATGCTGATTTGTTTCATATGCTTTTTTCGTGTTCACAGGTAAATAAGTTTTGGAAACATGTTTGGTCTCAAATTAACTTTATTTTTGGCACCAATGCCCCATTCTTTGTAAAGGACATTTTCTTGGGAAGCCTTTCCCCAATCTGGGATAATTACAAAATTAATGTCAGAATTGTTGATTTACTAATAGCAGTTGCTTTTAAGCAGATAACGAGAAATTGGAAAGATTTCACGAAGATTTCTTACAAAGCTTGGTGGTATGATGTATTTCATAATCACAGACTGGATACATTTCTCCTGTTTCCTCTGCAAATGGCCATGAAGCGAATTCAGTTATGGTTACCTGTCACAACATTTTTTGATAAATGTGCATTGAAACACTCCTTACCAATCCCATCTCAGCAGGAAGTACTTAAACCCCCTTGATTTCTCTTGATGTTTTTCTAGTTTTCATCTATATATGCATGGTGTTCTCCCTGACTATCCTTTTGCTGTGTTTTTAAATGTTCTTCCTACTCGTATATTTATGCTGGAATATGTATATGATGTATTGTTACCACCTCTATACCTTTAATACACATTTCTTCTGAACTGAAGTATCTAAAATTGATTGTCCTTAAAATAGTTAAACAATATGTATGGATGTATTATTATTTATATAGCACAAACCTCAATGTGAAGCAACGTTGCACTGTACATTAGATGAGGGGAGGGTTAGGAGATTGTAGATCGTGTAAATCGTGTGGGGATTACACAAATATATTTTACACACATTTAAGCACAGGGAGATTAAGGGGCAGATTTACTAAACTTTCATACAATGCAACACAGCAAGACAAGTTTACAAAGATAGGGCGCTGTTCAGCTCTCTCCCTACACTGGTGCACTTGTGGCTGCCTAGTGCCAACACAGCCACCCTTGGCATCCAATCAGAAGGGTGCCTCTTCGTGGTCAGGATTGATATATGCAGGAAGGACTACGTTTTTGAACAAAAACAATCCTTAAAGGTGTAGTCCTCTTTCTATGTATGCTGCAGAATTTAGCACACATGGAAAGAGGAAGTAAGAAAGAGAAATAAATGTATTTCTCCTTGCTACACCTCTCTTGGGTACGCGCACCATTTTGGCACAAACCCAGTTTTACCGCCTTTAGTAAATCTGAGCTTGTGTAGAAATAGATGAGTGAAGGCCTGGGAATGCCCTGCCCTACCCAGGTAACACCTACCCGATGCATTGTAATGCAACGCAGTGCAAGGAGCTGCATTGCAATGCCACTCAAAGCGACAAAAATCATCCCTTGCGTGGCTTTGGAAAGCTCAACTTCCATTTTGCTTGTGGCTAAACCAAAAAAGTGGAACAACTGCGATCCAAAGTGTTAGTAAACCTGGGCTCAGGTGATTTGTCCAGAATCACACGATGTTGGGTTTAGAGCCAAGGCCATGACTGAACTGAGTTCCCAGGGTACAAAGGCAGTAACTCGAGCTAATAAGCCACATCTCCTTAGGATGTCTGCAAAAGCACTGCAATGCCAGGGGAAAAATAAGGGAAAGCTTGATAAAAACAACATAGGTTTTCAAATAAAATGCCTTGATCTAAATTATTCATCAGCACTGTCTGTAATGCATCAATTCTCGAACCTCTGGGGTTATGTAGCAACAGGTAAATTTTGGGGAATTCCACGTATTAGGAACATTTTCAATAATTACCAACAAGTTCCAGAAGGACCCTGAGGTTATTTCTTCCACAAGAGAACAAATTATATTTTTTAATATATTTATAATCTGCAGATGCTTGTGTTGTCATTTTAGAAAATGAAAATATACCATACACAAGAAATATTTTCTAGCTATCCCTATGCTACTTTATTTCTTAACAATAGAAGAATACGAGGTAAGAACATTTATAAAATTCGTGAAATCGCCCCCAAAAAAGAAACATTCTCAAAGAAGCCAAATTGTAGAATTCTCCTTGTGCCAAAGTGCGACGTGTAGCACATTAGGAATGAAGATATCCCTGAGATATTCAATTAAGAAAACCTCACATTTTGTCGCCTTCCCAATTTAGATGGTCTTCTTTTCACACCACACTGAAGCAATAATGTTTATGCAAATGTGTGCTCTGAACTCCAAGTAGTTGCTGCACCAGCCGCAGCTGGAGGAACTGACCTGAGGCTGACTACTGCCCCTGCTACAGCTCTGGTTGACTGATTTTTAATCAGTCCCTGGAGCACTCACACGCCAAGGAAATAACACTAAGAAATGCATAAGGACGGAGATTTTAGCATTTCTCCAATGGAAGCCAGCTAACCTCGTGGAGTGAGTACATAGACAACACATTGCACATTTCAAATAGGATGTTTTAACTTTAAAGAGCTGGAGATCTTGTATGGCTGATAATATGCTGCTTTATTGCTATACACCAGAGTAAAAGACATACCCTACAGAGATAACGGAGGCAGCTACGGGCTGACAGCAAGATGCAGGTTATCAATTTTTATGCCATATCTAGCGTTATTATCTCTATTTATTTTCCTGCTCTTGTGTTACTCCTACAGTAGCATTGCTATCTTTTATCTATAAAACTCAATTTGGATTTAGATACTTATTTTGCCACAAGAAGTTCTGCAAGTTGACATCCGCCTTCCCTTTATTCACTTTCCGTGACGATACACATCACTTCTGCAACTACGATTCACCCAACTCGCACTGTACAGGCATCTTCCTACGGAACTAGGCTGGCATACTCTAGTGTACTGCATTTATTTGTATCTCCTTTTTAAAAAACACCAATCAACCTACTAGGTGCCAACAGAACAATTGGCAGGCTTGGGTAATGCCCCATTCTAAAGAAACAACAAATAACATGAGGGTAGACAACCAGAGACAAAAGTTAATGATAACATTTAAAAAGAAATAGGAAATGAAGACATAACAATCAAAGCAAGGTAAATGCCACGTGGGAGTAAGAAAGGAGATAAGGAAGGGACATGTGGTTGAGGATGTTAAGAGAAGGGGGAACCCCAAGGAGAATGACTTATGAAATTATGAAAAGGGGAAAGACCTAAGAGTTTATTTGAGGAGACAAGGAAGAATGAAAGTAGAATACATAGACAGGGGGAGATGAAAGAGGGTGAAGTTGGGTTCCTGGAATTTAAGAGGGCTAGGAGGGACACATTTAGACCGAAGTAGAGAGATAATGAGCAGGAGATCACCAAATGAAGAACATCGAGTGATAAGCCTCAAGTAGAAAGGAGCTGAAGGATTATATGAGAACGTGCCTACATGATTTATTTATATTTATCAAGCATGTATCTACACTTCACCTCTTTTAAGGTGCTCCATGGTCCACAATCCTGTTCTACCCTTTTTGAGTTCAAGGTGGCCACAAAGCCCGCTTGCAAACTATTATGGTCCTGATGGTGTCCAAGGTGGAGGCCACATCCCTGTCCTTCTGGAAAGGTGCAGCCGAGTCTGGTGGAACTGAGGTGCAATAAGATTGTAATGTAGTGTATGTGAACAGTACCGGGTATGATGTGAAAATTTGGGGAAGAACAGGAAAGAACTGGACAACAGCACTGTTTTGATCTCCATATTAAATGAATGGACATTGATATAAAGCCCAATTGCACATAGCAGATCTTCCAATTCATACGGGTCAACGTATTTCATTTCCTTGTGCATGATGTGTCTGTATTCAGTTAGTTTTAGGTATTTAAGGCATTCTAAACCAGTCCAGTTCTTAATGCATCACAAAGCTCCAGGGACCCTTTTGCTGCCAGAATTGTTCCCCTTTACGCTGATATTTTTGTGACTCTGTTTTTGGCCGTTTGGTCCTATTTAGGTGCTTTGCTCTAGTGTGCTTCCAATTCTGTTCCACTTCCCTTTGGCACTCCAAATGTAGTTTTGTGATTGGACAATCTTCATTTTCTCAATTATTGTATCCACCTGCTAGGATGTTTTTTTTAAGCCTGTGTATTTTTACTCCTGAACCTGTGATCCCTTTCTGTGGGTACCCCTTAGCTTTGTGTACAATCTCCTCTGTGTGGAAATATTGCAAGTAAAGGGGGCGACCCTTACCTCAAGAGTAAGAGACAACTGGTGATGGAGCTACCGTTACATCGAATCACACACTTTCAGATTACAGAAACTTAAGATAATAGGGGCTTAATAGGTATCCTCCACAGCAGGGATTGGTTGCTGGCAAATCATAATTAGTCTGAGGCTTAATTTGTACTCCTCGCAACCCTTACTCATTTGAGGATTTTGCTTTCCGGAGAGACAAGCCAAAGTAAATTAGCCCAAACAGAACTTCTTTTAACTCGTCACTATTAACTGACTATATACCTCAACAAAACTGCAAAACGATATGCCAATATTAAAACAGTACAACAAAATAATCCAAAGTACAAATAAGGGAGGAAATTCAGGACAATACTGAAGAACAGTCATCCATCTGCCATGTCACACTACCATCTCAAATGTGGAAATACTTATTCAATGTCAATGCAATGTCCTTGCCAACAAGTCCAAGCCTGTCACACTGATGTGATGCTTTGCTCCTGTTTACTGAGGCTGACATACCATAACTTTTAATTAGAAAAAGTACTGAAAAACAATAAGGCGAAAGGATTCTCCAGTCAGACCACCAGCCATAAGCTTGTAGCGATGGACAAAGGTTAGCGCTAGACCAAGATGCAGCACTCACAAGCACTTCCATTCCCCATTCGGTACAGCCAGGGATCATGGACAGAGGCAATGCACCTCTAGCCTATGAAACATGAAACTACACCAGCTGCGAAAGGTAACGACAGAAGAGTCTTTAAAATAGCAAGCGGGAGAGAACATCAACAACCCTGAATGAAATGAAGACATGATCGTGCTTGTGAGCGCAGATGTTTCCAGTATTATCCTGCTGCTCCCATGCCAGACCATGCATAACTGCAGGATCATCTTAAACTACTTTAAGTAAAGAGGTGATTTTTTTTAAATTCCAACTGTCAAGCACAAAGCATTTCCTGAAGACTTTAAAAGCAAGAAAGGGAAGCTCACAACACTACAAGCAAGGCACCAGAAGAAGAAAACCTGTATACAGTTGTCAGCAAATCACAAAAGCCCACAATCGAGGAGACATTTGCACCAGATTACTGTACACTGCTGAGATGTTCATGGAGTTGCATCGTAGACATGGAGACATAGAAGGCACCATCAGCACCTACTGTTCACCCCACAGGCAACTCCAATGATCTCTGGCAAGATACAAACTGCCAGGAACGTCAAAAATCCATACACTTTCTCCAAGACTGCCACACCCTGGAGGTATGTCATATCTGGTCGGGAAGATTTTAGTGTTACCGGGGACCTTTGACCGACTGTATTTGAGACCACATTTCACCCAACAATGCGGCACTTCCATTCAGCGGTACCTGCTCAAAACAGAAGAATCCTTCTCCACACTGCCGTGTCATACTTAGTAGACCACCTTAAAAGGATAACCATCCTAATAGATGCAAAACATTTATACTTTTATCACCTTGCTGAGCCAAGGAAAATTAAATTTCTCCCCAAAAGACAGAGAAAGCAATTGGTTTTGGGATTATCTCTGAGCTTCACAGCCAGGTAAGGGGAACAGTTTAAGAAAGTCTTGCTAACATCTACACTTCACCTTTGTCCTGGATGTACACTCCCCTAAATGAGTAAGCATTTGATCAGTAAGAACGTCAATGAGGGAATTCATTATTTGCTTGACAAACTTCATTTCTTTCTGACCCATCAAGGATACGGCTAAGTCGAGATAAATGAGAGCTATGTCTTCATGAAAAACAATAAAACAAATCCCCTGGCTATTAAAACTAAATGGAATTTTAGTCATAAAGTACTGTGTGCAGACATGAAGATTCCTAACACTTCCTGTATACCTCTGTACTATATTTTGTAGCCTGATTATGCATAAGGCAGCCATGGGCACGGCTGAAGTTCTGCAGATCCTTTAACTGTTTTAACATTTTTGAGAACCTGATTTAACAAAATTTGACAAATTTGGTGTAACTCCATTCAGTAGTTTAGCAATTAAGACTCAAAAACGACATACATTTCATACCATGGAGTATCCATGGAGCCCACAAAAAAAGAGCAGGGTAGAGATACTGTGTCCCCCACAGAGAAAGCCCCTTCCCCGGACCATAAAATATATATTTTTTATTTTGCTGCAAATTTGTGATGAAGCATTGGGTGAAAATGTATGTTAAAGTGCACTGTTTTAAACAAACAAAGCCATTACAATTCACTAAGTATAGATATCTCAAGTAACTGTAACTTGAGCCTTAAAGCCAGGGCAGGCTATTGGCATGGGCGAGCCGGGCACATCCCTTCAATCAGTCACTCATCCCCTTTCATGATATTTATGAGCCTTTGCCTGCCGATTTACAAACAAAAGGCCCACCAAGAACTTCACCCCCACTGTAGCTGCTAAAGTGGGGGGTTCACAAAGGTGTGTCTGTGTGTGTGCGAGTATGTGTGTGTAGCACTTTACAACACCACTGACACTCCAAATCCTCAAATATCTGTTTTTGCAGCAGAGCTTTCAAGCAAAGGATTAGCACAGTGCTATCCATGCTGAGTTAAACCATGACAAAGCCTTTTATCATTTTTTCAACAATGTCTTGAAGCATAGGATTAGAAAGTGCCATCCATGCCGAGCTGAAAAGGGGCAAAATTATTTTACCATTCCAGGCACAGTATTACAGCTTTGGGTTGGTAAAATACCACCCATGACAACCTGGGATGAATAAATGCAACCCAAACACGCATTTTGCGCTTATTAAAGTTTATCAGAGAGGTATAGCTTTGCCCAGACAGAAAGACGCAAACAGTATATCCCACATCCTACCTATCAAGTTGTTCTTTTGATAGATTTTCTTTTTTCATTTTTGTGCCATGGTCTAATTGGTGTTTTGAGGATGGCACAAGTTTTGGAGTCTGTTCTAAGCATTTGACCAAGAACCATAAACCAGTTTTCAACTGTGATTTCTTTAGTGAATCTCTTGACTTTCCTATTTATCATCCACTTTCCAACTCCAGGTGCACACTTAGTGACTCTGCGACTAACCCACCATAAGAAGCCAACTTCTGCTGCACAATGGCTTCAGACATGTACAGGGGGAGATGGCAGCAGGGTTTGACCTGCACTAGACCTGTTGTGGGGGACAACCCATGGGATGTAAACATTCAGCCATGCACATTGGGAGATGTCCCTAGGGCTTGGCTTCATGGACAGACCCTGCACCCAACCTTGAGCAGATAGATAATGTCCACAGCGCCTGACCATTGACTGTGCACTGCAATGGAAGGCTGCTGGGCCTGGCCTTTAGCTAGTCCCATCTTCCAACCCACTGTGTAACCATCACCCATGTGAGGTGGGTCACCTGGTAATCGCCTTGGGCCTACAGATACAAAAGAATCTCAGTTTTTGAAAAGTGTGAGTAGTTCAGAGCTATCTAGATTTTTCGATTTTCTCTTTGTCAATACCAAATGCTTCACTTGCCAACTCCCCATTCAACTTGCTGCTCAGCCTGAACCAGGACACAGTAAGGGCATGGGCTTGGGTTGCTACTAGAAACAATTGTTTTGGAAAACAAACATTCTTCACCAGAGATTAATAAAATCAGGCACAGTATCTCAATTTAATGGGTTGCCGTGCCCTTGTTGTAGCTGGGGGAAGGACAGTTTTCCTACTAACTCAGCAGTGGAAGCACTCAAGATTACAGTAAAAAGATGTGGCATTCTAACTTCCTGGGCGGAAAAGTGTATTACCCTACTAACATTAAGATACTAAGCACCTCAAAACAGATTGCTGGAGAACCAAATAGCAATTACAACAACATACAATCAAACATAGATATTGAAAAGGATTACATTACCTTACTCACACCCAGGGTACTAATAGCCAAACTCAAACAATATATAAGCAGTCTGAGGTCTGTGATGGAATTCCCTACCAGGGCATGAAGATAACAAAATCCAGATAGCTTTGTGAGGTTACAATAATGGCAGTATTGCATCTCTGTCACCTAACATAGCTTAACATAAAGCTTTTAAGCAGGTTATGCACACGACGTGTTATCCTAACCTTGCTTATATTCCTCATGCAACACATAGTGTGATTGCTTTTGATCTCTAATGCTGTTAGTTGAGGTAATCTTTTTCGGGAAGTTCTTATCCTGATGAGGTTAAGACCAAAGAGAGTGAACTCATACAGGAACATCCAGGACAGGCAGTCCCAAGATTCTGATGGCCTCCTCTTTCATTATTGGGAATTACGATGGGTCTGCTGTGTAAATGTAATGCTAAAAGGGCAGTTCAAACCCTTATAGATCCTCTCCTTCTTCAAATGTTAAATTACCTATTTCATTTCATGACATCTCATAGGGTAGTTTAGGCAATGTCAAGAAAGATGGAAATTTGTTCTCCCGGGAACATTTAATGTATCGTCCTAACTTTGATAAAGCACACTCTCATTAGTGTTTCAGGCACATCATCAGTTCTTGATTTTTAAGCAGATGCCTCCGACATACTCTAACTGATTATGGATATGGATTTACCAACACATCTCTCAAGGCCACAGCTCCTTCTTGATAACTGTCTAAAAAGTTGTGCTGCTTCCCCTAGTCACCGTCAGCTTTTAGTCATGGCTTCTGTCCGAATTGGACACTCGGGTTGCCTCAGGTAGCTGAGAAGTGATGTTACTAATCATGCTTAGGCGCTGTGGAGACTTAAGCATATCTTTCATGAAGACAGAATGATAATCTCTGAGTTCATAGGGCAGCATAATATGTCATGCAAACATTCCACGTCTTCTCCATATCTAAAGTATTCAAGAAGTAGCCTGTTCCGCAGGATAAAAGTTGTGTTTTCAGCAGGTCTGTCAGGCATGGCCAGTGGCTGGATAGGGTCCAGTTGACACTGGTCAGAAAATGACTGTTGGGGAAGATGCCTTGGGGTAATGGAACGTAAAACACTTCACAGAAAGGCGCTTGGTCAATTAACATAAAGTTCTTAAAGATAAATCCCACATTGCCAAACTGTCATCACTTATGTCACAGTGTGTCTGCCAATGGATGAGCATTGAAAAAGGGTGATGGGAACTCCCAGTTCCCATTTCCACAGTAACAAGGAAGAGTCCTTCTTCACTGGTGTCAGATAATTTAATAATGGATGCCCACTTCCAATGCTTCTCTCATCTAATCCTGCAGTGGAAATAGGGTTTGACTCAACTCAACTAAGCAACCTTGAGTAGTTGAACATACCTCTGCCAATCAGGTAAGGACATTTGTGAAGCGACTCAAATTAAATGTACAACCACCTTTCATACACCTACAATGGTTCCCTATATAAAGTTCAGAAACAGCGCCTCTGTAATGCCACACAGATCAATCACCATACTGTTAATTTCCTGCCAATCTGTTAACCCTCTTCTGACCAATCCTGCATCCCATCCATACACACTCATAGAATGATCGTTCAGCACCGCCCCATGTTCACCACATAGTTGCCTACAAATATCTGTAATGTGGCAGTTTTGGTGGGTCTCCTGTAACTTATCAGTCTACACTGGGGAGCTGGACCCCAGAAGTCCTATGTGGAGGGTGGATAAGGGACCACCACAAGTCAGACTCAAGTAAATTTGGTATTGATGCCATTCAACAGCAGGGCATAAAATAAAACATGGATATATATTCCAAAGTATTGCTCTGCTTTATGACCGAGGAATGGTAAGCTAACTTGTTTTGCATGATCCTCCCTATTTAGCAGGAAGATATGTTCTATTTGGAAGCAGCTAGAACCTACAACCTATGGATTGTGCAAAAATATCTTTAAGGAACTATTAGGCTGCTATTAAGTGAAGAACTCTCATTGTGTTTTCTCCCTCCAGACACCAAACTGTTATGAATCACTTTCTGATAATTAATGCTCCTCTGTTGCTCCGTGGAGGACCCATCTCAGCACATACCATGACGGGATGCATTATCCCATTCCTACTAGTTGCTCTACTGCCACATATGTGTGGGCTTCCGAGAGAGATAAAATTGCATCTCAAAGGATAGCATCCTTTTATCACTGGATATGGGAACCACTGGCGTAACGACACTTGAGGGGGCCTCCCTGCAAGGCACGTGGAGGGGCCTCCTCCGGGCTCAGTCAGAAGATCTGCAGCCAGAGTGCTGTGCTGAGGGGGGGCCCCTAGAGCTTGGGGGCCCCTGCACCACGGAGGCTGCAGAGGCCTGTGTTACGCCCCTGATGGGAACAACCTATGCCCATTTTCAATGTTGGTTAAACTCTATGATACATACAATGTAAAACTGGTAGATACCCTTCCACGACTCTATTTTTACTCATTCTTTTCTATTACACTCATGCATAGGAGAAACAACGATTAAACAGTCTGTACTATAGACATCTCACACTGAACCACTACTCACGTGCCCACACTGAACTCACACATTTTCTATTCATTTACACACCTTTAACTAGTGTTTACTCGTCCTGTCTCGTACACCTTTGTTTTCAAATCATGCAAAGGCACAGTGATAGACATGACCGGACGACAACTCATCTACAGCTCCCAAACAATAACCAAATGGACCGAGTTACAGGCACACGCTCTTCCATCGATAGCGCTCCAAAGGGGGGAGTATGCTGCGCATTCGCAAATGCAACTGTATTATAATACAACACAATGTTGTTTTTTTTTCTTTAATTGAAAGTTACATGAAGTTGACAATTTGAGTATATGTCTTTTTGTTTTACCAAAGTGCAATACAATCTTTAAATCATACAGTTTGCAGGCTTTAACTGCATGCGGGCACTAAGCAAGTTTTAAAAGGTCCATTCTGCAGTCAGTGCTGCCCATCTAAGAGCAGCTGGAGCGCAGTAAAACGCTCTCATTGCAACAGTTAGTACAAACGTTACTGGCGGAGGACTGGTGGCGTCGCACTCTGGCGCAGAGGGCCAGCTGCCACATGAAGATTATTGTTTTCAATGGCCCATGAAAAGCACGTCTGCTATTTTTTCACTGCGGCCCAAAAAATCACCCCCCCACTTTCTGTTCGATAGGGCCATGAATCCAAACATTGCATGCCCCTGAAAATGACAACGCTTAACATGAACGCTTGAATGCCACAGGCCAAATTATTAAGCATAAACGTCCGAAATGTATATAGTTGCTAACTTTCATATATTGTAAAGGCTGAAGATCATGGTGGTCTGCATGCAGTGAACATTTCCAAACAACTTTTCTGTGTAACAAAAAACAAACATGTATCAGTATGGCTGCACATTTAGTTTAGTGCCAGCTTCGGATATCAGTCACAACGGTTTCCATTCTTGGAATAGGTATTTGGCATTCCATTTTCTCGGCATAATACATTCTTATCTTTGAATGCCCTAACAGGAACACAGTGGCGGCTACTCCGATAAGGAGCATTGCCCCACTGCTGCCGTGCAGCAGTAAAAGAAAGGGAAAATAAAGTGATAATAACGCAATGTTATTATAATTTTATTCTTTCCAGCTGCGGCAGCATGAGGGCGAGGCTGCTCTGCTGACAGAGCAGGGGAGGAGTGGTCGGCACACTAAAGTGACATGACGCTTCAACTGCCCTTCTCGGGCTGGCCAAACAGTCATGCGCACTTCATCATGTTCTCCATGCAGGATGCATTACAGCCTGCAAAGGAGAACATGCCCAGGTTCCCAGTCCCCATCTGAGCACCGAACCACAGCGCCCAGTCCTATCAGAACTATGCTGCTTTGCAGTGTTGTCATTGGTTTATGGAAGCTATTCACAATGCTGCATTGCAGGATTGTGATTGGCTCAGGGGAGCCTGGCTGCTTCCTGTTCTGCAGAGGAGAGACGTGGGACAGAGAAGCGAGGAGGTAAGTGAATTTTTTATAATTATACCTCCTTACCCCTCTGTCCCCCGCCCCACTACCCCAGAACGGTGCTGGCCGCCACTGTAGTAACAGCTATTGTTTACAGTGATACAAACTGTGAGTATTGTATGAACACATGTTATATTGATTACAGTTACTAGGATGTCCTATTATTCCATTTGTATATAGGTGTGATAATAGGTTTGTACTATGGATGTTGGTGCAATCTTGTATTACAGGTTATATTCATGTGATGGAAGAGCATGTAGCAACATCCAAATCAAGAAAATGGTGAACATTTTATACAACATAGATGGGAAATTTTGGGTTAATCAGGGCTCCTTTGGTTGCTTATCACCATATTCATAATCAACTGAACATGATTTGAGGTCGCAGTTCCCATCAATGGGCATTATCAGGAGCTGCTTTTCCAGTTTTACCTCGGAATGAACAAAGGGACACTGTTTGTTGCCATTGGCTGCACACAGTCTATCCCTACAAAATGCCAAATCACTTTCATTTTTAGCTTTCACTTGCATAGTGCTTGCGCTGTGCTTGTGAAATCTTTTGTATTAAATATATATTAAATGGGTCTTACATCCCGCCCTCTTGCTTTCATTGCTTTTCATTGATTCCTGTGCTTGCCACTAATGTTCCCTCTATTTCTACTAGCTGTAGCACACAGTTTCCTCCTGTTGTTCCTCTGGTGTGCTTCTCTTATTAGTTTCCCGTCACTGAAGTGCTGGTTCCATCCACTTTTGGGGCACTTTTTAAATGTTTTCCCTGCACAGTGCTTACAATGGGCTTGTTTACCTAATCTCCCCTGTGCTGCGCATTTAGATAATCATGTTCCTCCTGTCTGCAGCATTTCAGGCTCGATGTGGGCTTCGTTTCATTTTCTTTCATTTATTATTACACAAGGCTTGGAATGCATCGTGCTCCAAGTCTCGCTTTCAGACCTGAGCAAATACCTCCTCCCGACCTCCTCCCACAGATTCTCATCAACCTGAGTCCGACGCACAGCAAAGTGACATGCTGAGTCTCGTACATTTTCCATGTTTAGCTCCATCTCTCAAGCACTGCGTGTTTGGGGTTGACATCTGTAAAAAGGAGGCGATTACAAAACACATTGTTCTCCCTCCCCATCAAGCCTCCACGGTGCCTCACAGCTTGTTGCTGACATGCTCTGTCTCTCCCACACCCGGAAATGCTCAGCCTGTGCCGTGCACAGCCAGAACCCGGAGTGGAATCTGGTCAGTCAGGAGAGGAACTCACAGAGGCAAGTGGCAAGATTTTCAGAGAAACGTGCCTACATTTCTACCCGTTTACTTAGATCTAGAGCTTCCAGTTCCTGTTGTGCACATTTTAGTTGATGCATCTTCAATCAATCAATCAATCAGTCATTTGTAAAGCGCACTACATACCCGTGAGGGTCTCAAGGCACGGGGGGGCGCTACTGATCGAACAGCCAGGTCTTGAGCATCCTCCTGAAGGTCAGCAGGTCTTGGGTCTGTCGTAGGCTCAGTGGGAGGGTGTTCCATGTCTTGGGGGCGAGGTGAGAGAAGGTTCTCCCGTCGGTGGTTGTTCTTCGGATGTGCGGGACGGTGGCGAGTGAGAGGTCGGCGGAGCGTAGCTGGTGGTTGGGGATGTAGAAGGAGAGCCGTCTGTTGAGGTAGGCTGGGCCGGTCTTGTGGAGTGCTTTGTGTGCGTGGATGAGGAGCTTGAAGGATATCCTCTTGCTGACGGGGAGCCAGTGCAGGTCCCTCAGGTGGGGGGTGATGTGGTGGTGGCATGGTACGTCGAGGATCAGTCGTGCCGAGGCATTTTGGATGCACTGTACTCTTGGAAGAGAAGATGGTTGTTTGAATGAGCATCAGAGCTTTTCTTCCAAACCTATAAGTGGGCGTTTTCATTAAGTGAAACCCACATTGAGAGAGGTACAGTCATTGTTTTAACGTGTCCCTGCTTTTTCACCTCTTCAAGTCCGACTCACTCTCTTCAGCAGTGTGCACCTTATTCTCAGCTCTAAGCCATCAGTGCAATCTATTTCGTTACTTTTCTGGGTCATCATTTGCTACTATTTTATTTGGCAGCTCCTGTTTCATTCCTTTCTTTGCAGTTCTGTTGGCCTCCATTTGCAGCAACTCCTGATCAGTACCCGGTTAATGCTCTCTACCTTCCTTGCAGTTTATAACCTTCACCCTTTAACCCCTTGTGTGCCCCGCCCTTTCCACGCCCTGTGCCGGGCGTTTCATTAGCGGGCGGGGCTCATGACGAGATAGTCTCGTCATGGGCACAGCGCAACCGCGGCCCATGACGAGACCATCTCGTCATGGGCACTCAAGGGGTTAAAGCAGTCCTAGGCTTTCTCTGCAGTTCCCAAACTCACTTCTCATCTGAAGTTCATTCTTTTCCCTACACACTGTTTTCGTACATCTGCAGTTGTTCCTCCTAGCCCCTGCAGTTATTGCTTTCAGCACTTAACCCCTTCTGTGCCCGCCCCTTTCCCCGCCCTGTGCCGGCCGTTGAATTAGCGGGCGGGGTCTATGACGAGCTGGACTCGTCATGGGCACAGCGCCACCGCGGCCCATGACGAGTCCAGCTCGTCATGGGCACTGAAGGGGTTAATATTCTCAAACATTCTTGCTGTTTTAGTTTTGGCCCGTTTCTGTCTAGAGATGATAAGACTCAGTAGAAACATAAATTCACCTGGTTACAGGTCTTCATTACCTGATTGTGATGTCAGCTGTGGTTTTGCCACCCAGTGGCATTTTGAACAGTATTGAGAAGGACAAGATGGAAAGTGCAATCTTAAAGCAGTGCTAGAGTTTATTTGAACCTCCTTGAGGTATAGTCATTTCCAGGGCACTGGAAGCCACGTGCACATCTATCGATGTAGACCGTGCCACTCTGAGCTCTATTGACCTTTCATGAGAGCCTAAAATGGACTTGCATTGGAAACCCTCATCTCGTATTCTGTGTTGTAATTAAAAAGAAGACTGTTTACACTGAGTTTGTTTGTGGAACCTAAAAACAATTTCTCTTTGGCTATAAATTCCCCTATTTACATTGTACAAATTTTTTTTTTGCATTTTAGAACCTATTTTGAATTTCTTTTGTGACTTGTGTTGCTGTTTACATGGCGTAGCCATTTCTGTTTGCATTTTTACCAAATATAGTTTGACTCGAATCTTTAATTTTGAACATAAGTGACCAACGTCTCTATATATTGAAGCCACATTTTAGGACAGAGTTTATTACCACACATCTCATAAGTCCCATCCCTGCACAAATTTTCATAGGCGTCAGAATGTCAACACCGTCAAAGGGCTTAATTAATGCCTGTTTTTTAGACAGTGCGATGAACTTGAAGATACTGGAGCGCATTTCATGAGAACCAGTTACGTCACACAAGGACACATTCATTTTTGTTAGGCACTGGGACATTATATGATTTGCCCAGAATCACAGGATGTTGAACCGACACCAAGACTTGAACCTGGTTACTCAGCTCCAAAGTTGGCAGCTCTGGCCATTACGCCACATTTGAGCCATTACACTTTTACTCCGATCCTTGCTTTCTTCAGCTGTCTGACGGAGGGTGATTTAAGCACATCATGAAGAGATGTAGCAAGGATGCAAGTGCCTGCTGGGGGAGGTGTCCATCTCTAAACTTGTGCTGACCTCCAGCACTTGTTACACATGTTGCACTGTCTAGAAATAGGTCGCAGCTCATTAGTACCGGTTCAACACCCGAATAAAACAATAAGCAACAGAAAGGCGACCAGTCAGCCTTTGCAAAGGGCATTGCACTACGCGAAAACACGTCATTGCATTTCCAATAACTTTTGAACCGTTTGGCCTAGAAACTTTTATTTTTAATCTGCAGATTTTGCATTTGATGATGGATTATGTGGCAAATGCAGCAAAACCAGAACTGTGATAAAACGCAGTTACTGGACATATTGCCTTGCTCAATAAACAAGTCATAACAATTTTACTAAGTTTCAGTAACTTTTATTGCACAAATGCTCGCCAAGCTAAAAATGACAACCAAAAAAATCCCTTATTTAAAATCAAAACAAGCTTTATTCGGTTGTAAAAAAGAAACAGCCATAAAAGCACAGCGTATTTACAGTTAAAAAATCTAAGCATTTCAGAGACATATAACCATCCTAAAAATGTCATACAGCTAACAAATTCATTTAAGCACAATACATCTTTCTCAATCTACCCCCAGGCGAAGAAATTTTCTTAAACTATAAGCTCTGCCAACAGAAGTTCGAGGTAGAGTATATGAAAGTGCTTTGGTGCAGTCACAACAAAGTGGCGGTAGGCTTAAAAACAACAGTTAAAAACATTTTAAAAAATGAGTACCACAATTTTAAGACAAGAGACAGACACTGAAGGCGTTCGCACATTTCCCAAAAACTTTTAAAGAGGAAAGAACAACCCGTATTTAGTCAAGGTTCTGTCTGTGCCTAACAATTAGTTTAAAAAATGTGGCTATAGATTTGGCAAAAGGTTCAGCATCTAGATATTGAAGGGCAAGAAATGCAGGGCGGCACCTGCGGAGACCCCAAATTTTTAAAATTGGCATAAGCCACTGTTTCCTCAAATCCTGGTAGAATTTGCAGAACAGCGTTATGTGAATTGTGGTTTGAGGGGAAGTCTCATCGCAGGGACAAACTTGAAGAGATTTTTTCCCAGGTATTAATTTTGGGAAAGGTAACCAGATGATGAAAAATGTTTAATCTAAATCTGGTTAACAAAAATCTCTCGAAATCCGTGAAATTAAAAGTTAAATAAGGCTGAATTGTCAAAGTTGTTTGAATCAATAATGAGTGTTGTACAGTAACTTTAGAGGCTTCACCAGACAATCTCAAGGACTCTAGGTGAGCCAAGCAAACCTTTTTAAACTGTTTTCTCGGTATTGCAGCAATTAAAATTGGGGAGTAAAAATATTGTGACATGCCAAGGTCGGTAAGGAATTTCTTAATATAGGAAAGCCATCCGATCTTATGTACGTTATCTAAGGAAAGGCAGTCCTCAATGAAGCCTTGGCAAAAGGTGGTTTCATTAGATGACCAAATGCGATGCCATAGGAGAAGGGGTTGAATCCTAATCAGGTCTGTAAGATAAGGCAGACCTGCTTCCAGATGACAGGCATAGGTCGACGTAGCCCGCGGGACTGCCAATAGAAATCTTAAAAAAGTATTTTCTACCTTTTGCACCTCCGTGACCTTGGCATATCCCCAAACGCCAGCCCCATATATTACGCTACATTTTGCCCTATAGATCTCTAAGAGTTCTACGGTAGGTCGTCTACCTAATTTATTTGCAAAATTGGCCAAAGCAGCTGTTGTTCTCATGAAAGTAAGTTTCCTAGATTCAATAGCGTGTTTCCAAGAGCTTTTATGATCGAATACAATGCCCAGATACGGATATGTGGTAGTGTGCTCTAGTTTTTGGTTTTCAATGAAAATGGTCTTTGTGTTCTTAGTCCTTGACCCGACAGACATTACAAACGTTTTTTTAATGTTAATCTTCAGGTCAAGGTTGGCCATAAAGGTGTAATATTTCACGAGAGCACGCTGTAATTCCATGGGGGTACGCGCTAAGATTACAGCGTCGTCCGCATAGAGTAGAGCCGGAATTGGGCGATTATTTATAGTGGGGAGGTCCTGGAACCCCGTTAACATGGCTTTTTCCAGGCCATTGGTATATAGATTAAATAAGAACGGGGCCAGGACACACCCCTGCCTTACCCCCGCTCTACTCTGAACGACCTTGTTACCTCTACCCCCATGCCTTATCTAACTCTAGCTGTGGCATCTGAGTATAGTTCGCGTAGAAAGGTTATGAGGGGCTTCTCTATTCCCATCTCCGCTAAGATTGTCCACAGCTTAGTATGGGTAACGCAATCGAATGCTGCTGAGAGGTCAACATATGCCATATGTAGAGCCCCCCCTTTTGCATCCACATATTTGCTTATTAATAAAGATACATTGAGGGCTTGCTGTGTGGTACCCAGGCCCTCCCGGAACCCAAATTGAAGATCAGACAGAGCTTTATTATCAGATGCCCATTGCTGGAGACGTACCAAGATAACACGGCCAACTAGTTTCCCCCACAGAATCCAGCAGGGAAATGGGCCGGTAACAGGATGGCAATTGACGGTCCCCTTTTTTAAATATGGGCACAAGAATTGATTTGGACCATGAATCAACAGGACCCAGAGCACAAGATGCTTGGAGAACCCTAGTTAAAATTGGCAGCCATAGTTCCGTTGTAAATTTAAAAAAATCAATTGGGACCCCGTCGGGGCCCGGCGCTTTACCATTTTTACTAGCCATTAGGGCAATCTCCACCTCCTCGTATGATATGTTAATGGGCAGGGGGAAGGTTGAAGTCCTTGACCCCGGTGAGGTTAAAACTATTGCGTTTGGGGGAAGGCTGAATATCTGCTCAAAATAGTCAACCCATAGCTGTTCATCGATTGCAACATCATTACTGGGGTTAGCCGTTATATCTGTTAAGAATGGAGACTTCACAACCTTCCAAAAAGCGGCGCTATCCTTAAGAGTACAGGATTTATGGAGTTGGTCCCAAAGATCTTTTTTCAGGTTATTCTTCCTATGTTTTAAGGCCTGTCTATAGTTTTTCCTGGCGATTGCAATTTCCTTTGTGTTTCTAACCTTTTCATGAAGGGCAGCTTTGAGATTTTGATGTGCTTTCGAACAAGAAGTGTCAAACCATCTTCTAGCTTTATTTTTACTATTTTTGATGTTAACAAATAAAATTTCCTTAATTGTTGCTAGGAGTACTGCAAAATTTTCCATGATAACCTCATTTGAGGTAGCTGGATCAAGGCATTTATCAATCACTGGTCTTAATCTTTCAACCAGGGTCGCTGTAATAGCCGTCTGATCCACTTTTTCCCAACTTAATGTATAACCATTTAATCTATCTAATATTAAATTATTTTGAGTTAGAGTTGTCTCGATATTAAACCTCTCAGATTTCATGGTGGTATTTAAGGTGATACTAATTGGAAAATGATCGCTAATAGCGATATCATGGGTTTTACAGGTAAGTAACTGTTTGTCCGCTGCAGAGGAAAAGAAAATAAAGTCAATTATATTTAGCTTGCCTCTACCATTAAAAGTAGGCACAACAGGAATAGGAGGATTCACCAGATCATTAACAAGGGCAAGATCTAGGCCAAACAAGATTTCATTCAAAGAGTGCCCAGCCAAAGTATGGGAAAAGTGGGTTACTGGGTCGCCATTTTCGTCTACAATACCACAGACGTTATTTGCACTCCGAGTGCATAGGTTTTGATTAAAGTCCCCACCCCATATTAAAACCAGCTCCTTGTGAGCCTTCCTAGATAGTTCTTGTAGGGAGGAGTGTATCTCCTTAATCACCTTCAATAAGCCGTCCACAGGGAGATTGTTGTAAAAATTCACAATTACAAGGGCCTTAGTGTTATTCTGATGGAGAGCAAGTATTTGGAAATTTAGATCCAATTTTATACAGACTATGGTCTTGAATTGTAAAATGTTAGATACAAATATAGTCAGGCCACCTTTTGCTCTACCAAAAGAAGAAGGTAAAGCTGGGGAAAAATACGTTTTGTAACCCTCAACGTGCGATTCGGAGGGTGCCCATGTTTCCTGTAAGCATAGAATGCCAAAGTTGCTGACGAAATCAAGCCAGATACCATTCGCAACCTTTGCACGCAAACCCGCCACATTCCAAAATAGTATTTTCGAGGATGGGTCATCCTTTTTTGTTGTAAATTTGGGGAACCTTCCCAAAGATTCCCCATAATGGGTAGTCTCTGTCATAATTGGGGGGGTTACTTCAATCGCATCACCATCTGAATTCAGGTTATCTGGGTAAACACCAGAGATAGATGTATAAATCATGGTGTTAGGAGAAAGACCCTCCAGCGAATGTCAGTCCACCCTTTCCAGTTCGGAGAGCTGATCGAAATAATTAAAAGTCGGGATATTATACCTAATTCTGGACCCCTCCATCAAGTCCGCATTTAATAAACCCCTGTGATGGGTAGTTAGCAATAAATGGGGAAGTTGGGAATAGAAAAACCTCAAGTCCCTGGTGTAGATATTACTGTCACCGCAATGAGCAGACCAATTACATATATGTTGGACCACTCGCCTATCCCTGAAATTGATGACGATACAGTCCCCTGAAAAATCCTTTCTTCTGTGACCCAACCAACTTAGCCTTCTCGCAAATAATATTTCCCCAGATATATTAGGCGGGAGTGGCCTATTCTTATTAAGCCAGTGTATGGCTTTATTTCTTAGCTCAAGGTAGGTTTCTGATTTTCCTTGGGATAGCTCCGGGACGCCAGCTAAAATTATAGTATATGGTAAAGATTGCGGGGGTAGATCAATATGTGGAAATGACCTCTTGGGATTGGTATTCATAGAAGATCCCTGGAAACACCAGGGGTATTAGTAGTCAATTCTACGGATTCCATATCCTTACATGGGGCGCCCGCCCCTCTTTCCGTGTCCTTAAATTCAGACCCCCTTGAGGCCACCTGGGAACGCCTAATCGTAGGATCAGTGTTCTTCATTGTTTGAGGCGAAAAGGACTTATTAACAGGTAGTGATTGGATGATATTTCCAATACCACTTTTATGGGATCTAGTACTTGGTTGTAAGTCTGTAATCTTCGTGTGTGCACTAACCAGCGATTGCCCTGGGACAATGGGGGTGATTTTCAGTACTTTCTCCAGATTATCTATTTTTTCACTGATACATTTAACCCTTTCCAAAAGTGGTGACATTAAGGATTTCATAAGGTGCTCGATTTTATCAAAGAGTCCCTCACTGTGTGAAAGAGAGATAGATGGGGAAACGACTATTTCAGATGTTGGAACATGTGAGCCTCTGTCATTAGGCAGTTTAAATATGGTTTCGGGTACATTATTACTAACAATTTTCTCTTTTGTCACATTAGATTTAACAGCAACTTTCTTGGGTTTACTGCCACCAATGCCCCTTTACGATTTTTTGCAGTTTGGCCCTCCCTGTTAGTATGTTTTAACTTGCATCTGGCCTTCTGACCTCTGGTTAATACCCTCAGGGTGGGACTGCCTACCCTTTGCTGCGAGGCTGAGGGCGAGATAGAGGTTGTAGGTATGTCAAAAGACCTATTAGCTGTAAAAATCTCTACCTGGGCGAGAGGAACAGGGAAGGACTCACTAAGAAAGGTGGGGGGAGTCAACGATTGTCTTGGTGAAAATGAAAGGAGTTCAGGGGAAGCGTTGGGCAAGTTAGCAACAGTGTCCTGGGTTTTGGAGGTATGATGAGCCCCTGGGAGGGCAACAAAGGATGGTGCCAGTATCGGATCCTAAGAGTTAATAGTGAGGGTCGATGTATTGGTCAAGGGCAAGGGGGGAAGGGAACCTACAGGAAGGGACAGGCGACGTTCTGTATTTTCAATTGCGTTAGCAACTACCCCGATGGTTTTCTGCAGCATACGATCTATAGCTGTCAGACTAGGTAGTGGGTTATTTTGGGTTTCTTTATGCTTTAGGACGTGAGCGGATGAAGCAGCGCACAACTTCCCCATTCTTCTCCACTTTGAATGACAATAGATAGGTGGTAAATTATCCTCAGGAGATGGTTTTACTATTTCTTGGCACCGAGTAATATATAAACGGAAGTCAGTGACTCAGAGCAGAATTATACAGCACAAGGTCAATTTCACGACCACAATACGCAAGAGATGAGGCCCAGCCCGCACTCACCCGGGCACTAACGGTCACAAACGGTCCCGCCCTTGTCCCGGGCTTCTCCCGGCGCATCCCACGCGCGACGAGGAACCAGGCGTGCCTTAATAGCACCTCCTGGCGCGTGCTGGTGACGTCGGCGGCGCCCTTGCCGCGGAGGGGACCCTGGGAAGTGTAGTCCCGTCCACCCAGGAGGAGCAATGCCCGGGAGACAGTCCAGCAATGCGAGTCCCGGCAAAGCAGGGACCCACCCACAGCAAGCAGTCTGGGAAGGACAAAATGTCAGGCACAGCCGCGTAACAGGAAGAAATAAGCACCACCCCGGACTCAGCACCAGGCGTGCCTTAATAGCGCCTCCTGGCGCGTGCTGATGACGTCGGCGGCGTCCTTGCCGCGGTGGGGACCCTGGGAAGTGTAGTCCCGTCCACCCAGGCGGAGCAATGCCCGGGAGACAGTCCAGCAATGCGAGTCTCGGCAAAGCAGGGACCCACCCACAGCAAGCAGTCTGGGAAGGACAAAATGTAAGGCACAGCCGCGTAACAGGAAGAAATAAGCACCACCCCGGACTCGGCACCAGGCGTGCCTTAATAGAGCCTCCTGGCGCGTGCTGATGACGTCGGCGGCGTCCTTGCCGCGGAGGGGACCCTGGGAAGTGTAGTCCCATCCACTCAGGCGGAGCAATGACCGGGAGACAGTCCAGCAATGCGAGTCCCGGCAAAGCAGGGACCCACCCACAGCAAGCAGTCAGGGAAGGACAAAATGTCAGGCACAGCCGCGTAACAGGAAGAAATAAGCACCACCCCGGACTCAGCACCAGGCGTGCCTTAATAGCGCCTCTTGGCGCGTGCTGGTGACGTCGGCGGCGTCCTTGCTGCGGAGGGGACCCTGGGAAGTGTAGTCCCGTCCACCCAGGCGGAGCAATGCCCAGGAGACAGTCCAGTAATGCGAGTCCCGGCAAAGCAGGGACCCACCCACAGCAAGCAGTCTGGGAAGGACAAAATGTCAGGCACAGCCGCGTAACAGGAAGAAATAAGCACCACCCCGGACTCAGCACCAGGCGTGCCTTAATAGCGGCTCCTGGCGCGTGCTGGTGACGTCGGCGGCGTCCTTGCCGCGGAGGGGACCCTGGGAAGTATAGTCCCGTCCACCCAGGCGGAGCAATGCCCGGGAGACTGTCCAGCAATGTGAGTCCCGGCAAAGCAGGGACCCACCCACAGCAAGCAGTCTGGGAAGGACAAAATGTCAGGCACAGCCACGTAACAGGAAGAAATAAGCACCACCCCGGACTCGGCACCAGGCGTGCCTTAATAGCGCCTCATGGCGCGTGCTGATGACGTCGGCGGCGTCCTTGCCGCGGAGGGGACCCTGGGAAGTATAGTCCCGTCCACCCAGGCGGAGCAATGCCCGGGAGACAGTCCAGCAATGCGAGTCCCGGCAAAGCAGGGACCCACCCACAGCAAGCAGTCTGGGAAGGACAAAATGTCAGGCACAGCCGCGTAACAGGAAGAAATAAGCACCATAATCCCTTATTATTAATCACATAGACGAAACCTAATGCATTTACCAATGCTTTTTCTGTTTTTACAACTGTGTATGCTGCACAGGGTCCCCTCGAGTAGCTAGCAAGTAGCGTAGGGAGAAAGCAGACGTCTTAGAAAAAATGATCACCTGTGAGCAAAACAGTATTCTGCAAAGTACTGGGTATGGGTTAACTATGGAGGAAATGTCTCAGCTGACTGCAGAAGAAAGGGCGCGACAAGAAAAGCAACGAAACTCCGACTGGAGCCAGAAAAGCTGAAAAGGCTCCCACGTGCAGCTGGCCTCTGGCACCTGTCTCTGTTGAGGCTGTAAATCGCGCTCATTTCTCCATCTTCGAAAATGACACCTTGGTTTAGGTCTGTCTCCACGCATTCTAAGTTAGTGCAATTCCGGGATCTGTTTGCGCTCCAGGCCCTGTTACGAGTAAACACCGGTGTGAGAGCTGATGCCGTACTACAGACGTGCGAAGAAGCTGCGGGTGAGAAGCTACCGCCGCATGTATTATCGGCTTCACGTTGATGACATGCACGCTACCGTTCGCAGGCTATCATCTCCAGTCTCCGCTGACTGTCTTGTGACATCTTTAAAGCAGGATTTCATTTTCTGCCAAATAAAAGAATCTTTTTTCAAGCAAAAACGCCCAAAAGCACATTTTCCAATGTAACACTGGCCCATGCCCGAAAAATGTTTCATGTGTCCGAACTCCGAACTGACGGCAGACAGTATATTGGGGAGTCAGCTAACCTTTAATCAGAGGTGGTCAAACCACTTTTACATGGGTACCAGACTCAATTGTGAAATCTTTTATTTGAGAAAAATAGGTATTGTGTTTGTGCTGACCACTCATCGGCATTGTCGAATTTTCTTCCTGGATATACTGCCAGTAGAATGAATTTTAATTATTCCCTACACAAACATATGAATGTTTTATTTGAAAAAAAACCCACATTTTTAAATACAAAATTGGCATTCATGTAAATGTTAACTATTGGCCTTCACGAGTAAGTAACAGCCTTGAGAATCCAAATGAGGGCCAGTTCTGAAGAAGAACAGGGCACATGTATGAGAATGTTCTGCAGCTCTGTCCTATGGGGAGAGAGCACTGTTGAGCCCTATCTACTGATATGTGGCCCTTCTGCTCCCTTCCCCAAGGCTTGGGCACAAAAAGGCTGACTAGCGCCAAGAACACACATTGCACGACACTGCAAAGGGGAGTGTGTGGTGCCTAGAATACGTTTCTTCAATGGACGGGTAACCTTTCATTATAAAATCCTGCATTTAGAATTACACTTTTGCTGCAATGTATGTGTGTCATATAGTGCAGGACACGAGCACGCATGCAATATGTTAAAACTTAGAGGAAATAAAAACATTTCCTCTTGTTAGGACTTGCCTCGAGGAGGATTGTTTGCAAAGTATTCTCTACCATTGCTTGGAGATGGGGCTTTGCACCAAAAGCTATGGGTGGTAGAGTGGGAACGCTCACGTGCCACCCACTGGATGCCCCTCTCTTGCAAAGTAGCACAAAGAACTACTTGTGTAAGTTTTAGACTATTTTCCAGCATTAAAAAAGTGCTGTGCTGGAAAGGAAATATTTTTTAACACTTTGCGTAATGGGGTGGGACTTTGTGGCAGCGCAAAGTGATTTTTGTTTAAAATATTATATTGCCTTGTTAGTAATACAAAAACAATTAGAGAGAAAAACAAGGAGGGAGAAGAGGAAAATTAACAGAAATCTTTATCAATGTCAAGACATGTATATCAATGTGATATTAATGGTTGTATTGGTAAGTTTAGCCTATTGTCAGTTGGTGGAAATTGTGTCAAGGGGATTGTAATGTGATGCTACAGTGTTGATTTGTTGGAGAGATATATAGCAATAGGTAGTAAGGGATAAGGTTTGTCTTTAGGGGTGTGTGCCAGTAGTGGATAAGTATCATACACATCGTTGCAAATGTAGTCTGGTTCAAGATCTAAGGATGGGGACAGGGAAAGGACGGAGAGGCGGCGTCATGTGATTCAATAAGAGAGGTGTTGCAGTGTGGATAGTATCGGGGATGTAAACGTTTGTGGCCAGAAGGTATTGGCATTGGAGGGTTTTCCATTACAGGGATATGTTGCGATTAAAGCGGTCTAATGTCTCCCAAATACGATGGGAGGTTACAGGGGAACCTTTGTTACTAGATTGGATTATGTGTGTGCTTCTTAGATAGGTAGCCAGGCGTGATATGATATATAGTAGATTTTCAATCGATCAATATTACTTTGATGGTGATAGTGAGTAGAAGGTCAAGGAGGGAGACATCCGTGTCAGAGAGATTGATTGGGGGATCTGCAAAATGTGGTACTAGTAGAATAAGTGAGAAGGGCAGTGAGATTGTTGGTCAGAATATTTTGTGTAGGTGGAGGGTGATATCTCACCAATAGGTGCGTAGATGGGGCAAGAGAAAAGCATGTGTTCTTCATCGCCGGGTGATGAGTCATATACCCAGCATGCGTTTGCGCTTGAGTTTCAGCCAGAACAATCTTGCCGGGGTCCAATACATGAAGTGTGCAGCAAAGAATTTGGTCTGGGTCAGTGAGGGTATCAGGTTGTGCCGAAGTAGGTGTGATCCTATTTTTGCCCAGGCATCTTTTCTCGGGAGAGCAAGGTCTATAGCAGAGAAGTAAGGAGCCCATTTCTTTACCAAGGATGGGTGATGCAGGGTTTTAATAGCAGTGGGTATTTTGTAAAATGTAGGCGCAGCATGCCCACTCTGAAGTGTCAGACGGAGTTTCTGTAGTATGGAAGAATTATGAGTGGGACTGATCTTGGATATTTTGACTTCAATTTGAAGGAAGACATAGAAATCCATGTTGGACAGGTTGTGCTTATGCAACAGAAATTAAAACACTACATTGGCTGTCCATTAGGAAATGGGTGCAATTTAAGACACTTTGTATTGTCTTTAAGGCACTTCATGGTCAGGGTCCTGATTTTCTGACTCACCAGTTTCGATGGTATACTCCCAAAAGAACCCTCCGCTCACTAGGAGCCAAATATGTGAGCATACCACCCACGAAGAAAGCCTCGTGGGGGGGGAGAAGTTTCACTACAGGTGCGGCCAAAGAGTGGAATGCCCTCCCTTGGAGTTTGATGATTTCAACTAACCTCCTTACTTTCAGGAAACAACTCAAGGCCTGGTTTATTAACTTATAATTTCCCTCCAGCTACATTAGGTCACCAAGCTACCTCAGTAGAGTTGAGCCCGTAGTGCCAGGACACCTCCGGGTAACCGTGCACTCTACAAATACATTTAATATAACATAACAACCAGTAAGATACAACCAGTAAAAACAAAAAGGAGGACACAGGCCCACCACAATGATTACAGAATGATTAGGTATGAACAATGAGGCTCTGTCTGGCAATAAATGCACAATTAGAAGGGCGCTAGAGGGCGCGCAAGCAGAATGGCCGCACCTGTGTGAGGCTCCTGCAGCCTGGTTCAATAATCCTTCAATCATCCTGTTTCCGGACCGCCTGCCCGACAGCGACCGTGGAGCGGTATTCCTGCCGGTCTTCCGCGGTTCCTGGCTACGGCAACTTGTCCTCTTCAACCTTGACCGGTGAGGCCCTCGTCGGCTCTGGACATCATGAAGCGATCTTTGAGCGTCACCATTCTTCATTACTAATTTCATTCGCCATTAAGTGGCCATCCTCCGGAGATTTCACTTCACCATTTCTACCATGATTTGAACACTATCATCATTACCTGTTACACAGCCCATCCTAAGCTAATCCCCGGACGTCACGGAGCTGACCTCTCCACACGAGGGGACATTCCCTCAGGATTCAAGAGCCGTTATTATTGAGCTCAATATTATATTTGCCTCCAGGAATTTTCTAGTCAATTACCGCTTTCAACCTACCGTGTGGAATCTGCATAAACTCTGAAGATTTATCCTATGACTCTCTCAGCCGCCCAAATTGAAAGAACTCCATCGCAAGTGGAACTATCCCTCGTATTTACTGCCTCCTATTGCAACCATCATTGAGGTTTCGCCTCTACTCGAGCTGGGCCCCCTGAAATTAAAGAAAACGCCCTGAAGAAGGTGGCACCCTATTTAAGTGGGTGATTGCACCGAAACGCACGTCGGCGTGTCCTACTGCTTTTGATCTGGCGCATCCCCCCCCTATGAGCCAGTGGTGCCTAACCCTAGACACCCTTACACTACGAGGAGTTATTCCCTCTGCTCACCTTTTTTCTCTTAACTTTTAAGAAGAGTAAATGTATGTTTTTACCATTTAAGATTGATTGTGTATGAATGTTTTGTATGCCTGATTATTTAATTGTCATTTAATTGTACATATACTCTTTTCAATCCCTGATGGGGGCCCACTTTTGATTACCTTGTGTATTTTTCATTATCAATTATCATATTTTTTGTATTGTTCATTTTCTATCCAGGAGTTATCTGTAAACTCACTTATTGAATTTTTTGTATTATATATAAAAAAAATAATAATAAAAATATCATAATTTCATCATCTATTCCCTTTTGCCATTTATGTGTGTGTGTTCCTCTTTTTATGGTGGCAAATTTAGCTGTTGAATCAGAGAGATCTTCTTGATCCATTGATATATGTTAAGGTAGAGCTTATTTTCTTTAGTTGTTGATGTGCCGGTCTTCTGCAGCCTCGGTCCAAGTCTGATACCCGCAGAGCCTGCCGCTGCGAAGATCGACGCGGCTTGATTGGGACCGCGACCCGAGCGGAGGCTGAAAGCAGTGTGTGGCGGTACGTCTGGTCTACGCAAGACCGAGGCGTGCCACGAGGAAGGTGGGCCCTGAAGCGCGCATCGATGAGACGAGCCCCCCTGCTTCCGAGGAGCTGATCGCCGGCGGCGAATGGTGAGCGCCGCGACGCCGGAGACCTGTGATTGGGCCCCCCCCTCCCGGGGGCTGTGAGCGCTTGCCTGAGGCCGGTCCGGAGGGGTCCTGAGCTCCCGGTGAGTGCTGCGGGCGAGGAGGGGGTTCCCCTCCCCTCGCCTCGATTTGATCCATCTGCGGTCTGGGACCGTGCCTGAATCGGCTGGGGGTGTGTTGCCTGGCTTCCCCCCCCTCATCGGCCGGATCGTGAGGGTGAGAAGGCAATAGAGGATCCTTCACTTCCCCCCTGGCGCGACTTCGTCTGTCGGTACTGCACACGCCTGCGGGGGCATTGAGCACTGCTGTGCAGGCTCCCCCCCCGTTCTTTCCGATGTTGTGCACACGTGGAGCTCAGTGGGGGCAGGACATGGACCAGAACCTGCGGCGCAGCTGAGCATGTCCTGTGGCGCGCTGGGGGCACTGTCTGACCTGTGTGTGCCCGATCGGCGGCTGCTTGTGGGGCCCTGAGCTTTCCTTGGACTTATATTGTCCCTTCGGAGAAACTACGGAAGCCACCTTGTCCTGCCTCTGTTCCCTGCTGCTGCTGCTGTGTGCGAGTGGCCACCGATCTGCAGGCCTAGGGCGAAGCGACCTGGCGGCGTCCCGCGCGTGGGGTGCCCGCCTACCCGCCCGTTTGTCCGCTGGGCACTCCCCCCCTCGAGTGTCCCCTACATACCCGGAGGTGTAGCGCCGATTGAGGCGTTCTGCGGCCGTGACCGCTTTCCTGCTATTGCTGGACGTTGGTGGCAGCCACTCCCCAAGACGGCTGACCGGTGTGATTTGCTCCCTACCTGCCATCGTCGTAGTGGACTCACTGGGCCCTCCGATGTGCGGCGGACATCTGCGACTGGGATGTGATTGAGTGCTGGCTTGGTCCGACCTGTGAGATCCGCGATTTCACCCTTTTCTTACGTGGTTGTGCCCCTCTCCAGAGGACCCATAATGGGAAAGCAGGACAGCAGGCAGCCGAAGCTCACGTTCGAGGCCTCAGGGCCCAAGAAGGGATCACGAGGTGTACTGGATTCGGTGAGCTCTACCGGCCCCCCTGCGGCTGGCGCGGGCCTGAGCTCGCCGCCGCCGGACATGCAGCAGATGATGCAGGAGATGAGACAAGGCTTCGCTACTATAGTCGATAAGGTGGATGGCATCTCCTCGCGCATGGATGCTTTTGCGCAGAAGTTGGACGTTCATGAAGAACGCACCACCGAGGCTGAAAGGCGGATATCAGATACTGATGACACCACTGCTTCACATACCTCGCAACTTTCGAGAATGGATAATGTGCTGAGAGTTATCGCTGCTAAGAATGAGGAGTTGGAAGCTCGCAGCCGACGTAATAATATCCGTGTGGTGGGGGTGCCGGAGTCCACCAACACTGGGCGCATGGAAGAATATGTGGAGAGGATACTCCTTGCCTCTGTCGGTCCAGAAGCGCTCTCCAAGCAATTCATCGTCGAGAGGGCACACCGCTCGCTTGGGCCGCGACCCAAACCAGGAGCTCCGCCTAGGCTTTTAAATTATAGAGACCGGGACGCTGCACTGCGGGCAGCACGCCAGAACCAGCAACTCTCCTATGATGGCGTCAACTTCACCATTTATCCGGATTTTACACCAGTCGTCCAGGAGCAGCGGCGTAAATTCGTCGATGTGAAGAAGAAACTTCGGGCCCTCCAAATTGACTATGCGCTGCTGTATCCTGCAAAGCTTAGAGTCACTCATCAGGCGAAGCAACATTTCTTTACGAGCCCGCAACAAGTGGACGATTTTTTGAAAACCCTGAAGAGTGCACGTGCTGGGCGACGAGACGAGGGGGATGCGGAGCAGGAGGACGATCAGTGACTGCTTCCCGGTTGTCTCCCTGAGCTCGGTGAGGTGCCCGGGGGAGGGCTGTCGGGCTCTTGTCTGGAGATCCTTCATACATGCCCGCCTGAGAGTTGGCATCGAGGCTGCACAACATAGTCCTGGTTGAATGATGGCTGGCGGTTGGTACTGTAATCCAGGCACCACCCTCCCCTGTTCCTCTAACTGTACTGGGGAGCTCGGCGCAGAGGGTGGCTATGCGTGTCCCCTGGATGTCCCCCGAAGGGTGTACCCCTATGGACGAACTGACTTTGGTGCTCCTGTTGAGCTGTTTAGTGGTAATTTGGGGAGGAGGGCGGGATGTACTTTCTGGCAAGTTGGGGGTGCTTCAGTGGGTGGGGGAGGGGGTAAAAGGGTGTGCACCTGCTTTGATATTTCACGGCTCCATTCAATGCTATGATGTCTCTTTATTTTTATTCTATTTGCTAGGTAATTTCACACCACTAGTTAGGACTGAAATTGCAAATGATATAAGATTCCAGATGGGGCTGTGGGATGGGAGGGGTGGGCGCATTGTTTTTTTCGTTTATGTTGTTATGTTGCTGTGCGCAGCTGATGTCCCAGGGTTGCTATTAACAGAGCTGACATGGTATTATCTTAGAGGACTGTATAATGGTCCGTTTGTGCGACATAAGGTACACCAGATTGCTGGCAGCGGGGTGGGGAGGGTGCAGTTGATATGCGTCCCTTTGGTGGGTCTCGAGGCTGGGGGCCCTCTGCCTGCGCGCCATGTTCCTTCCTCTCACCAACCTGATTATGGAAGACACTGACCTGAACATATTGACTTGGAACGTTAGAGGCCTGGGGGATCTGAGGAAACGCAGACAGATCCTCTCTTACTTAGAACGCCATGCCGTACACATAGCGTTTTTACAGGAGACGCACTTCAGTGCTCAGACTACTCCGGCCTTTGCCTGTAGATGGGCTAAGTACACTGCGTTCTCCTCCTACTCTTCATACTCTAGAGGGATAGCAATATTGGTGAAAAAGGAGACCCCCTTCGTCATGGCTGGCTTTAAGTGTGACACCCAGGGCAGGTATTGTCTGATGTGGGGCAGGCTTGGACACTTGGCTGTTACCCTGGCTTGCTGTTATGGCCCCAACATAGATGACCCGCACTTCTTCACCGACCTTGGGGCATCCATAATAGGTGCAGGCCCACAACACCTCATATGGGGGGGGAGACTTCAATACCACTCTCGTCCCGCAGATGGATAGGTCCCACCTGGCTCCCCATCACTTCACCAAATCCCGCAGTGCGCTTCTGGAGATAATTGAGGAGCACCGTTTGATTGACACGTGGAGGCACCTCCACGCTACTGTGCGGGAAGGTACGCACGTTACGGCGCAGGCGAAATCATGGGCACGGCTTGACTATGTATTCTTGGCCCCTCGCTTTCTCGCAGCGCTCACTCGGGCAAGCCACCTCCCCCGTACCTTCTCGGACCACTCGCCGGTTAAGGTTACCCTGCAGGCACCGGACCTTGGCCCTCCGCGGTCGGCCTGGCGTCTGCAGCCCATGATGCTGTTGGATGAAGTGTTTCAGGAAGAGTTGCGTGACGAGTGTCTGGACTTTTTCCGGCGCAACAAAGACTCGGTGAAGGATGTCGCGACTATTTGGGACGCGTTCAAAGTGACGCTGCGGGGCATGTGCATTGCTAAGGGGTCGGGCGTACTGAAAAGTATATTGGCGCGACTGCGCCTCTTGGAAACGGACTTGAGGACCCTCGAGACGTCGCTGACTGACAAGCCCGACGATGCCACGCTTGCGAGCATTCGCGAAAAAATTACGGAGTACACTGACGAAGCCGCTAGGGAGACGAAATTTAGAGGCAAACACTGGATCGCTCGCCGCTATGGTGAGGGCGAGAGGCCGGGGAAGGCCCTGGCGGCGACAGTGCGACTGATGCGGCCTTCTAACATCATAGTGGAGCTTTGGGTGAGGATGGCACACTGTACAGAGACACCGCGCAGATCCTCAATACGTTCGTTGCGCACTATCACAAGCTTTATACGTCAGCTAGGGCTGGCGATCTACACTTGCATGAATATCTTGAGGATGTCTCGCTGGGCTGGCTTAGCGCTGCGCAAAGAGAGTTTCTGAGCACCCCTTTCGAGCTGGACGAAGTGCGGGAAGCTATTATGCACATGCGGTCTGGTAAGGCCGCTGGGTTGGATGGGATACCCATCGAATTTTATAAGACCTACATCGACTTCATGGCGCCTGTCTTGAGGGAGGTGTATGAGGATGCTCTGGAGGTGGGTCGCCTGCCCCCTTCGATGCGCATGGCCCTCATCACGTCCCTACTTAAACCCGGAAAAGCGGCTGACAACTGTGATTCTTACCGTCCTCTCTCTTTGCTTAATTGCGACACGAAAATTCTTGCTAAGCTCATTGCAACTCGCATTAATCTTCTACTCCCCAACTTGGTCTTACCCGATCAGGCTGGGTTTGTACCCGGGCGTGCGACGTCTCACAATCTGCGCACGTTTTTTTCTATCCTTAATTCAGTGCATGACGACCTACCCATGGCCGCGGTCTTCCTTGATGCCACAAAAGCCTTTGATTCCCTGGAATGGGATTATGTGTTCCAAGTGCTTGAGCGTATGGGGTTCCCCGGCATATTTATCTCATGGATCAAGCTACTTTACGTAGACCCTAAAGCCACAGTATTGGTGAATGGCCGGCTGTCTGCTCCGTTTCCCATATCCAGGGGCACCAGACAAGGGTGCCCTTTGTCGCCGCTGCTGTTTGCTCTTGCCATGGAGCCCCTGGCTGCAAAACTGCGACAACACCATAGGGACAAAGCGTTACGATGTTTTCAGAGGCAGATTTTAGTATCTATGTACGCGGATGATATCACTCTCTATATACGGGATCCGGCTGAAAATCTCAATCCTATCCTTAGGGAATTTATCCGCTTTGGTAGGATTTCCGGGGTCCAGATCAACTGGAGCAAGTCTCGGTTGCTCCCATTAACGTCCTCCACTGTGCGGTTCGGGCTGGACTACCCCCTCGCCTGGTGTGAGGGTGACTTTAAATACCTGGGCATACATGTGGAAAAAAATAGGGAGGAGCTCATGCGGGCTAATTATGGCACGGCGATTACTCGTATTACGGATTGCGTGGCGCGTTGGATTACCCTTCCTCTCTCCATGGCGGGCAGGTCGTCATTGATTAAAATGGTGATTCTACCGCAGTTGCTGTACCTTTTCCTGAATATTCCCTTTCACCCTGGCGCCTTCTTTTTTCGTCAATTGCGTACAGAGCTTATTAGACTTGTTTGGGGCGGTAAGGCGCCTCGGCTGCGATGGGAGATCCTAATTAAGCCGTACAGTCAGGGCGGATTTGGCATCCCGGACTTTGAACTGTACTATTATGCAGCTCAAGCTCACTATGCTTTTTTTTGGATAAGGCAGCCTAGATACATGCCCCAACTTGCTGCCGAACACTGGCTGGCACACCCGGTCCCTATAGAGGGAGCCCTGTACATCCCGGTGACGGGTAAAGATAGGACGCCCTCGGCGGTGCTCGGCACGGTGTCCGCATGGAATCACTTGACCGCTATGTTGGGACTGGGCATGCTGTACGCGCCGCTCTTGCCCCTGGCTTATCACCCTAGCATGCCTTTGCTGCAAGAAGTAGGGTTTCAGAAGCTATTACGAACCATCCACGTCTCGACGTGGGGTGATTTGTACCATAATGGCATATTCCGATCCATGGACCACTTGTATGAAGGCATACAGCCCTCTCCCCTTGACGTCTTTCTGTACCTCTGGCTTCGACAGGGGATGCGGGCGCTTACACCTGCCTTTCCACAAGAGCCCCCACCTATGGAACCGTTGCAACGCATCCTTCGAGACGAAGTCCCGGCCAAGCTCGTTTCTAAAATATACCGATCAGTGCACTCCTCAGTGGCTTCGCCGTCGTTGGCTGCTCGAGTCCAATGGGACCAGGAGCTGCCAGCCCCGCTAACGGATAAACAATGGGAATTCTGCTTGCTGCAGACGGAATGCATTTCCGCCAGCAGTAGATTTAGAATAATACATTATAAGTATGTCCACAGATTGTATTATACCCCTGCGCGATTGTACCGCTTTCAACTTAGGGATAACGACCGATGCGATAGATGTCGAGCTCCTGGGGCTGGTTTTCTGCACTTAGCGTGGGAATGTGCGAAGGTACACCGCTTCTGGTGTCAAGTGTGCGAGGCACTCTCTAAAATGATCAATTCCGAGGTTGAGCCCTCTCCTCTCCTTGCTCTGCTGGGGTATGTAGAGCCCATACGTGCAGTGCACCGCAAATTTATCGCGCTGGCCTTTCTGCTTGCTAAAAGGCAGGTTGTTTGTCGATGGGGCAGGGGGAGGGCCCCGAAGTTCAAGGACTGGATGCGTGACCTCGCCTATTGTCAGGAACAGATTAGTACATATTCTGAGCTTCTGCCGCCAACTTCCCGTCCCACGGATATCTGGGCTCCGTTGCGGTGCTACCTTGCAGCTGCGGTGCCTGCAGAGGGCGCCAGGGTGATATACGTTGTGGATCCCCCCCCACATGTCCCTTAGGAGAGGCTGGCCGAGGCCGCTGACTTGTGGATGGTTGGTATGTGTCCCCCCCCCGCGCACTGCGGCCCCCCCCAAATGGATGGGAAAAACACTGGTGCGGGCGGGCAGACGGGTGGCGGGCGGAGGTTGCCCTCTAGCAGTAATGTCACCACAGATGTCTTGATGGCTGTACACCTGCTTGTTGCACTGCATTGATTTGATTCTGATGTCTACACTGACAATGTCTGCCTACTCCTGTTTTTTCTGCTCCTCCACCCCTTGCAGCACTATGTACGATATTGTTGTGTCCTCATTGTCGCACCCTTTGATTTGTGATGGCTGTATGCACAAACTTCGAAAATAAAAATTTAAATAAATAAATAAATAAATAAATAAATAAATAAATAAATAAATAAATGCACAATTAGAATACATAGTTCCAAATGTAACTTGGCATGGTAAATTACCAAACAATAACGTATAATAATAGACAGGTATATGTAGTCATACAGAGATAATATGAGGGGATAAGGGTTGTTGGTATGTTAAGGTTTATATTGCAATGAAGGACATTGTGAACTTGGATAATATGATGTGCAGTGTGCTATGCTATGGGTGGACATGCCGACCGCAAGAAGGGACATCCTGGGATGTGGAGTGCAAAAATGTGGAACTTTGTAGGGCGCCTAATAGGACTGAGTAAGAGAGGGAATTGAGGGGTCCGAGAACTGAAAAGTTGGAGCCTCTTACTCTGAGTAGGGAAACCGTACACTTAAACCCACTATAGAGAGTCACCTGAGGTTAGAAAACCAGAGACTCGTGGTGGGTTACTGGTGGGTCGTTTATCAGCCCTTGTGTTATGCCTTGTGGTGGGTCATCAGTGAACACACCGGGAGAGTTGAGGCTCACCATAGTGAGCAAGACGTGGCGGTGGGATAATGGGATGTGTTGTAGAGGGGTTAGCATAAGGCATGAAACAAATCAAGGCTGTATAGTTTGTGTGGGTGACACACATGTGAAATATTGGAGTTAGTTGGGGCACTGTGTCTGCACAGGTGTGGTTTAATGGGGAGTGGATGGCATGCATCGCCTGGGAGGTAATATGGCTGTTGGTGCAGTGCACCAGAAGTGATAGTATGTGGGTCATGGGTTGCACATATTGACATATGGTAGTGTTATAACCCTGTGGTAATGTTGGATCTCTGAAAGGCAAAGCATTAGAAGCGTTAGAACATTAAAAGCTGAGGGGCGTGGTTTGATGCCCACGGAGCATGGCGGCGTCCGAGTGAAGCTCCCGGGTCTGCCTCGGTGAAGCCGCACTGCACGTCTTTTTTGACTGAAGTCTCCTGCGCTTCTTATCATCGGAAGGTATGCTGACTACATTGCGGGTCTCATTTCCCGCGAATGCGCGTTGAAACGTGCATTTTTTCGTGTTTCACGAGTCTCCTCACGGAATGGCTCCGTAGCAGCCGCCATCTTCTTTTATGCCGCTACTGGAGTTATGTGAAGATGCAGCTTTCCTTTGCCTACCTTCTTTAAAGTTTTTCACTCGATGGGGCACTGAAATGTTTTTTTTTTTTTTAAATTTTCTCTTTATTCCAGTGCTATCTATTTTCACTCTTCTGTGCCTCGAACCTCTACTATTCTTACGCCGGCTATGAGTGGATCTCCCCAGCGGCCATCTTAGAGTGAATAATTAGGAGGAATGTTCCTGAATGGCTTTGCGCATCCTGTTGCCTGCAAGTCTGATTTTCACTGATGTGTTAGCCCAACTAGCAGTCTTTCTGCATACGTTTCACGCGCCATTTACTTTTTTATTGGTTGCTTGAAGGAGAATACAACTGTTTTGAGTACTCTTTTTGATATAAGTCTATAATTGTTTCGCCTTTTGGTTTGGTTGATGGGTAGACCCAAGTCTTCTTCCAAAGTGCGGCGAACCTTTATCAAAAACTCAAAACTCTTCACAGAACTTTCCCACCTCGAAGACTCTTCATTGTCTTTGTCACGGCCTTTGGAATCTATCATGGATACCACTTCTGCTGTTCCCGGGAAATCTGTCACCAAGCGCCTGAAAAAAGACCCTCCTTCTCCTCCTAAATCGGTCTCACCGGTCTCTATGGAACTCTTGCTGGAGGAAATTAGAGCTCTTCGACCGTTTATGGAAGACACCAATGCTAAACTTCAAGTTCTTATGGAGAATTGGTCCCAATTAGACACTAGAGTTTCCGTGGTTGAGCAAAGTGTTACCTCACTAAAGGAATCCTGCGCTACTGTCTCACAACTTCACACCCAAGTTACGTCACTTCAGCGTCAAGTGGAGGATCTTGAAAATCGCAATCGGAGGAATAACCTCCGCATTTACGGCCTGGAGGAGGGACTTGAGGGGTCGGACGCTCCCACCTTTTTCAAGTCCTTTCTTCCTAAGTTACTCCATTTACCAGATGGTACTGCGCTCAACATTCAGCGCGCACATAGACTGGGTCGCGTGGCCTCCAGCTCTTCGTCATCACAGAGAGCAAGAGGTGTAATCATATATTTTTTGGAATATACTGACTTGCTAAAGATTTTGTCAGCGGCCAAATCCATTCCGAAAATTACTTGGTCCGGTTCTACAATATTTTTTGCTCAACATTATGCTAAAGCTACTGCAAATAGGCGCAAAGCTTTCCTGAATATGAGGTCTGATCTTCGATCAATGGGAGCTCGTTATGGTCTCTTTCATCCTTGTCTCTTTAAGGTCACTTACAACAATAGGACCACTACATATGAAGACCCGATAAAGCTTCGAAGTTTCATCAATTCCTGCGGGCCGACCAGCATGGACCAGCATGGACTCGACTGCCCAGTCTTCGTCATTCAAAACTTAGTATTTAGATATTGTTTAATGGTCTGCAACGTAATGGTCTGCAACGCGTTGTAGGTCTCTGCATAAATTTTTTCCTGTTCTTCATTGCTTTCTCTATACAGTATGTTATTATCTCTAGAGTTATTTGTTGGCTCATGCTGGTTGGCGCTTAGTTTTGAATTCATAGCATAAATGCTGCCTCATCTTTCATTTGTGTTAACTGTTTCTCTTTGCTTTCGCATGTCTCTCTTTCTCCGACGTGGTTTTTCCCTGGCTTCCCGTGTGTTCATGCTTGGATAGTCCATCTGCCCATGTGGTCTCACCTCCCCCTCCCTCACATCTCCCTTTTGTAGGTATGTTTTTCGTTTTGTTTTATGATCCTTGTGTTGCATTCCCTCTACTTATGTTAATTGTTCTACAATGTGGTTTTTTTTGCTCTTCATCTGTCCTTAGTATATTTTCTTCTCTTCTTTCATTCTACTTTTTTTTTGTAAATGTCTTTGTTTGTGTTACTCTCGTAAAGTTTTCCTCCGACTGAGACAGGAGGTGCTGCAGCGTGAGTCGTAATCGCTTCGCTCCTTTTCTTCCCAAATATTAATAGGAAGTTTATCTCGGATCGGTTCCGACGCATTTGATTCACCGGAGTCGGCTTTACTTAAAAGAACAACGCCGGTTAAGAGATTACATCGGATGAGGCGCTCTGTATTTCTACGCGTGAACTTTTGTCTGCGACAGGCCATCCTAGACCACTGGCTAGGTTGCCATCGTTTATTTTAATGTCCTGATGAAGACCCTACATGACGATTCAAAGTCGCTTATATTGGGTTGAAACGTCGACGATAACTGTTAGGACCAGTGCGAGACCTGTTTTTCATACATGTTTTGATTTATCCGTGAAACAGTGTCATTGTGATTTTCCTCGATACTGGCCCTCCTCATGTATATTGTGTACATAAAAAGTCTTTTCTGCATTCGTTCACTGTATATATTATGCACAATTCGGTCACTTATGTCACCTTGTCACAAATTCACTGACTCACTCTACAGTTTACTACTTTGGTAATCCTGCATTACAAATGTCATTTGTGCTCTTTCATATAAATGATGCAATTTATATATAAAAAATGACATCACATCCTTCAAAACAAGCCTAATCGTGATTTGTACTTTGAGATTGTGTGGTCAACTTGATTGATTCCCATTTTTTCCTTGATTCATTTTTTCAACAAATTAATTGTTTTACCCATACCCGACAGAACCATTGTTTTCCTATAATAAGCTTACCCAGGTTCTGAGGGACACAGGGTCACCCCATTGTTTATATATTACTCTCGTAAAGTTGGCATATTTCTCTTTTTCAGTCACAGCATTTTTCTTTTCTGTTGATGGTATATTATGTTTATTCCTCATTTTACAACGTCTCTACTGGTTTCTGTTCTCTAATTTCTATATCCCTTGTACTTGGACGATGACTTTCATGTCTTTTTACTTTCTTTCTCGTTTTTTCAAATTGTTCTTGTTTGAATTGGGTTCATATCTTATGATCTTTGGTTTATTCGTCTTCATTAATTTATGTCTTTAAAATTAATAACTTGGAATGTACGGGGTTTGAACTCTCCTATTAAGAGGCAACGGGTTTTAACTTATCTTGCCAAACTAAATGTGGACTTTGCCTTTTTACAGGAGACACATCTCTCTGAGGCTGAATCATTAAAGTTAAAGAGAGGTTGGGTGGGCGAGGTTTTCTTTTCTCCAGGTGACGGCAAACGTAATGGTGTAGCGATACTTTGCTGCAAATCCCTCTCGCTTTCACTATTGTCCCAAGAGTCAGATGCTAGTGGTAGGTGGTTAAATGTTAACTTGTCTTTCAGGGGTGTTCCAGTCTCACTTTTGAATGTCTATGCCCCCCCGTGCGGTGAACCCTCATTTTGGCCTACACTTGCCAAGCACATATCTCTCTGCATAGATGATAATTTTATCTTAGCGGGAGACTGTAACCAGGTACTCAACCCTTTCATTGACAGGAATTCGAAATTTTCCTTTATACCTAACAAGTCCCATAAATCCTTTGTTCATACCATAACCCAACATAAGCTCTTTGATGCTTGGCGACTATGTAATCCAACTACCAAAGAATTTACTTTCTATTCCCCATCTCATCATTCTCAATCAAGAATTGATTATATCTTTGTTTCCCATAATCTTTCGCAAACCCTCACTCATGCAGAAATTGGTCCCATTTTGATTTCAGATCACGCCCCAGTGTCCATTGGCATTGATATTTTACCCAAAATTACTGGTCCCCGGAGATGGCGTTTTAATAATACCCTTCTCCTAGACCCAAAGTTCACAACCTCCTTCATCGCCTTCGATGAATTTTTCAGGATAAACCAAAGCGATTCCATGGCTTTTTCTACGATTTGGGATGCCTTTAAAGCCTCTGCCAGAGATTGTGTAATCTCCTTTGTTGCAAAAAAGCATAAAATTGCTTCTTCAAGTCATTAAGAGACTAGAGCAGTCCTATTACACTTCACATACAAATGATAGTTTAAAAGCTCTTGTCCAGGCTAAGTTTCAATATAACAAAACGTCCACAGAGGACGCCTCATTGTTTCTATTAAAATCCAGCGCTAAATTCTATGGTGGCAAAAACAAAGCTGGGAGGACTTTAGCCAATTACTTGAAAGTTAAGCATAACAAGTTGAACATTGAATCCATTTATGACGCACACCAGGTTCTAAAGTTTAAGGATGTTGATATTCTAAACAAATTTTCCTGTTTTTATAAAGCACTGTATGCTTCTGAAACACAACCCACTGACCAGGCCTTATCGCATTTTTTCTCCACTATTCAAAAGCCCCAAACCGCCACTCCCAATCTGACTTCTTTAGAATCTGATTTGACGCAGCCAGAGCTGTTGAGTGCCCTTAACTCCCTTAAGCGTGATAAGGCACCTGGACCTGATGGTTTTACAGTTGAATTCTACCTACACTTTTCCAAACTCCTACTACCGAAACTGTATCTTTTATTACACTCTTTTAGTTCATTAGGACAGTCCTTTGGCTCTTTTTCTGATGCTCATATTTGCCTAATCCCTAAAGAGGGTAAAGATTCTCAATACTGTAAGAATTATAGACCCATATCTTTAGTAAATATTGATTATAAGATTTTTTCTAAGGCACTAGCCATACGGCTGGATTCTTTTCTGCCAGAACTGTTAGGGGTGGAGCAGTCTGGTTTCGTTAAGGGCCGCTATTTAACGGACAATACACGACTCCTGTTTGACGTTCTGTCCAAATCCTCACGTTTTATAGACTTCTTAGTAGCGATTGCATTGGATGCTGAAAAGGCATTCGACAGGGTTGAGTGGGCGTACCTCTTTTATACTCTTAAGTGGTTTGGCTTTGGTCCTCATTTCATATCTTTGATTTCTCTCCTTTATTCTAGCCCTAGAGCGGCAGTCTGTGCTAATGGTTTGATAGCCCCTTTTTTTGACCTAGCAAGAGGGGTGCGTCAGGGATGCCCCCTCTCCCCTTTTCTTTTTAACTTGGCCTTGGAGCCGTTCTTATCAAAATTGCGACAAAATCCTAATTTGCATGGATTCCAGACGTCTAATTCTCATATGTAACTTGCGGCTTATGCAGATGACATTCTGCTCTTCATGTCTCACCCGACTGACTCAGTCCCTGCTTTTTTAGCAGAAGTACAAGTTTACTCTGTTATTTCGGGATACAAATTGAATAACGATAAATGTGAGATTCTACCTCTGACAAAATACACGTTTAAGCCTGATTTTGCTGCCTCTAAATTTACTTGGAGTCCCAATTATATTAAATATTTGGGTTTACATGTCACGTCTTCAATTTCAGGCACAGTTTCCTTATGTATGGATAAATGTACGCAGAAGATTTTGGATTTAACTACTAGGTGGCACCCTCTTTATTTATCATGGTGGGGCCGTCTGGATACCATTAAAATGATGCTATCACCCATAATTATATATACAATATCCAACATTCCAGTCCCTATTTCACAAAAGTCCTTTAGGAGGATTAATTCTATTCTTTCGTCCTTCCTTTGGAAAGATAAAAAACCTCGAATGTCTCTGCATAGGTTGACTCGTCCTAAATCTGAAGGTGGAGTTAACTTTCCCGATTTTCCAGCATATCAAAAAGCATTCCTCCTCCGTCAGGCCTCGTTGTGGTTGCGTGATTCTAAAGATGACTGCCCCTTATGGATCACATTTGAGCGTCTCTCTCTGTCTCCTTTTACCTTCAACGAATACCTTTCCTTTTCACGTAAACCGCAAGCCCTTGCTACTCCTATTATCAAATTCACTTCTAAACTCTTAATACCCCTCTACCCTTTTCCTCATAATACTATTGACTCTTTTCTTAACTCCACAATTTGGCATAATAAAAGTTTGCTCATTCGTAATAGACCCTTTTATCGGAAGTCTTGGCATCAGAGAGGCCTGGTCTGGATCCATCAGCTTTTCTCACACTCAGATTTCCTATCTTTCCCTTCATTGAGTAGCTCCTTTAATTTACCTCCCTCATTCATCCATAAATACCTCATACTCAAAAATACTGTGCTGAACGTACATGCGCAATTCTCAACTTCACGCATCCTCTCTGCTAGCCCAGATCCTTCCTCACAACTACGTTCCTTATTAACAATGATACCTAAGGCTTCCGCATTATACACATATCTGCACAACATTGGTAAGGTCCGGCAGAAATCCAACATTGAAGAAGCTTGGGAGCGCGATTTTGCAATGTCTTGGCCAGTTTCTTTATGGAACAAGTTATGGGTTAAGATTCGCAAATCTTCAAGGGCTGCAAACACAATGCAGACACTGTTTTTTGTGTATAACAGACTTTTGTTTTCGCCGAAGGCCCTAAGTAAGAATTACACTACTGTACCCGATATTTGTTGGACTTGTTCCTCACCAGGGGCTGATTTATTTCACATGTTTTTTCTTGTTCTACTGTGTCTGCCTTTTGGAAGCGGGTCTGGTCTCAAATCAATCTGATTTTTGGAACTACACTTCCTTTTGCCTATACGCATGTTTTCTTGGGAAGCCTATCTTCTTGCTGGGAGAATGTTGAGGTCAATGTTAAAAATATTGATTTACTATTAGCAGTTGCGCTACAGCAAATCACAGCCAATTGGAAAGATCTCTCGAAAATTTCTTATAGGGCATGGTGGTATGCTGTTTGTCATAACCATAGGCTGGATACTTCCTTTGTATATCCTATTCACTTGTCACCAAAAAGATTGGATTTGTGGTCTCCTATTACTGCCTATTTAGATACATGTGCTAGTCACTCTTTTCAATTGCATCCGTCCCAGCAAGAAGTCTCGAAGCCTCCCTAAATACCCCCAACCGTTCCGACTTCAATTGTCTTTCAAGTGTTTGTATTATTGCTTTTGATGCTTTATCGTTTTCATGTTCCTCACTGAACCTGATTCACCAATAATATTGTGGATTTTCTTTTGTATAATGTATATTTATTATGATGTAATATGTTGTGACATTTTCTGTTTTTATCAATAAAACCCCCTTTTGAACTTAAAAAGAACATTAAAAGCTTAAGAGATATTATAGTACTTTATAGAGATATGCCACAATATGTAAATTAATATATAAGACGTTACATGAATTTGTAAAATAATGCAACATGCTACAAAGGATCTTGGGGAGCTGAGCCAGGTAACATGGTGTGACTTCTTTTTCGGCCGGAATCACTCATGGAGGCTTCCATATCAGTCCTGCAGTGTTGTCTAGGAACGCTCCTAAGTCATTGGGATCAGAGAACATGTGCCATGGTAACTGATCTTTAATTGGGCTGGGCCAATAAAGGAGTGTTGGATGGCTCTGTCCAGTAGTGAATGCTTGAGGGCTAAGAACACCTTCCTTTTGACAACTGTGTCTCTGGTGTAGTTCTGGGAGATGTTGATCTTTGCGCCTTGCCAGGAAAGTGACTTCATTTTTTTCATGTGAGATAAGATGAGTCCCAGGGTCGTCGGAATCAATATTTTGAGAAAAGCGATCATGGAGGGGCTTTATCTTCTGATCCTTCAGGTAGGCCAAAGGTCCTGAAGCTCCCCCTCCAATTGGGGTATTCCAACTTACTTAATTCACATTGGAGAGTAGAGAGGGAGTTGTCATGCGTAAGGAGGTGTTTGGATGCGCATTCAGGCAGTCTTCCGTCATTCTTATTCGGTTTTCGGTGTTCGTTACTCTCAGATTTAGCTACAGGCGATCTCTTCTGATCGCTGTGACTTCTGTTTGAAGCATATAAGTGTTGGTCTTTGTGCTTTGAGTAATTTGGTGGATGTTGTTTATTTTTTGGGGTATCATTTCGAGTGTGGATTGGTTCCTATGCTTCTCTTTGATGGGAGTCAGGGTTCAGGGCTTCATGTTTCAACCTCTTCAAACCAGGATTAGTTTCATTGTCCTTGAGCAACTTGTAGTGTCTTTGATCCACCCTTTCTACAGACTGTCCAGTGAGCAAGGAGAGGGGGTGATGAGTCAGTACAGTTGTGTCTGGCCAGTTTGGACAGGGAGTGTTTAACAGAGGGGACGTGTTTGTACAGTTACAGTCCCCCTGTAGCTGGCCTTCCCAGTTTCAGCCCTGTCTTTGAGCAGATCACTGTGGTGCTCTGTAGCTGGACAGAGTAGTAGGCACTTAATTTTGAGTGGAGTATGTGGGTTGTCGTATGATTGAAAGCCTAAAGCCAGTCACAGTGCCCTATTTACATCAGTTGGTATGTTTCGGCAGTCGGTGCTGCCACTTGGAAACCAGATAATGGCAGATGCAAAGGCGGGTAGAGTGTCTTGCTGTGCAAACAGTGATGAGGAGCGATAAGCTGGATCAGTTAAGTAGAATTTGTATACATGTGGCAGCTACTAGGATGACCGTTGTGTCACCGCTGTAATTAAGGGTGGGTTACGATGTATAGCGCAGCCTGTAGTTGTACGGCAGGCAGGGGAGCACAGTGAGGGCCTGAGGACCACGTAGGCCAGAGTATGATGGAGCCCATGTATTGATTTGATGAGAAGGTGCTGCAATCTAGTGGCAGATGATGGACAGAAGGAGCAGCGCAGTTTAGTAATAATCAATCTTTAGAAAGCCAGCGTGGCTGTGGAAGATTCACACAAACATGGACACAGGCATGAACTAGTCTCATGTATTAATGTAGATTTCAGGCAACACTAGATTACAGCCAACAGCACTAAGGGAGCAATGATTTGTAGATGTGTGTGAAGGATAGGTGGCACTGCCCCTTCCAGAAGCAAAGTAGTAAAAACAGGACTTCTTCTTGACCACCGGCCAGGGGACAACTGTGCCTCACGAACCTGCACGTGCATTGCTTCATCCATTCGATAGGCATTGTAACGCAAGCATCATTAGCGACCTGGTCATACTGTTGAGCAATAGTGATAGCATGGCTATGGAGGGGGCAGCATCAAAGCCCCAATCTCGATCGAGAAGACAGGCCGGCCAGGGCTGATCAGCACGTGCTGCAAGGCAGTGCAGCAGAGGCCGCAAGAGCAGATCAGCATGCACACATGTAAATCCTGAGGCAGAATGGAGGGTTCACCAGGTGGGTACAGTGGGTGGGTCTAGCAATGACCAGCAATGTTGCTGAAACTTCTGTTCGACTTGCAAGGCAGGGTGTGCAGATACCTCATGCTTGCAGCACTCGGCTCGCTGTTCAAGTAGCCGAAGCCACCATCTTTGCAGGTGCGCTGGGTTGAAAAGGCTCAACGGGGGAACATTGTTCTCAGGGTGCAGGAGCCTCGAGGACCCCAAATGCAGATACCGTTCCATATTGAGGTGTGAGTCCTCACAGCAGGACCTTTGGGAGGTGATCTGGACCGGTGAATCGTGCAGCAAAGCGGCAGGCTCGGCAGAGCTCAGAAAGGAGACGCCATCTTGCGTGGATGCTAGCCACGCCCCCGTGTGGCAGCACAAAGTTTTGATAAATCTAAGCCGATTTCAATACATCCTGATGAACCTTTACATAGTCATGATAATTTATAGTCAAACGATTAAAATGGTAATGAATTTACCATGTCAAACCTTCAACGCTACATATAACCCTAATCATCACCCAAACTCTTAGGCAGCACCCAACCTCACACTCATTTAACTAATCCTAAATTTAACAGTAAGCTTAATCATAAAACGAACCCACATTTTTATCCTAATCTCAACCCAAACCCATCTCAGTTCTCTTAACCATGTCTACCACTGAGCCCTTCGGTTTACCTCAAAAGCTAATATTGACACTCACCCTACTGCATACCACATCCCTAAAAGTAGTCCTAAACCTTACAGAAAACCTTCCGCAACCTTTACACCAACACTGACCATGATACTATTGATTACCATAACTTGACACAGATGCCTGTCTCTAAGCCTCTATGCATACAAATGTCAATTTACAAACAAAATACAATAGAGATGGCCATGCACGCCTTGACTATTTCCTTATCTCCAACTCCCTGAAGAATAGGTGCACAATCAATAAATTGCCTAGGATACTCTCTGATCACAACCCGTTAGCACTTAATCTGGTATGCAATTGAAGTAGCCCCACACGGAGGAGCTGGACCTTTGAAAGGGCCTTTTTAAATAACGAGGGCTATAATAACCATATGAGGGATTGGATCTTGGCTTTCTTGGAAGTAAATATCGGTAGTGCTCCGATAGAGATAGTTTGGGACGCATTGAAAGCTGGGATCAGAGGAGAAACTCTCCAGTTCTCTGTTAGGTCCAACCGAGAAGGAAAGGCTCAACTTGATAGACTACAACAGAACTGGAGTATGACAGAGGCGGAATTAGCCAAAGCAACACTAAGTGGCCAGGTAACTGATGAATTAGAACGGGTGGCTGTGGCAAGAGACCGGATATCGGAAGTGTTTATTGAAAAAGCCATTAGTAAAGCTACGATCTATAAAAAAAACTTACGAACTTAGCGAACAAGTTGGACACCACCTAGCTGTTCGCACAAGAGAAGAACATATATTTAATACAATAAAGAGTATTAAAGACTTAGATGGAGGGGTGAGAACGGAAGCCTCTGAGATTAGAACGGCGTTCGAGAGATTCTACGAAGACCTATATAAGAGCCTAATAGGGAACCGGAGAACATGGATGAATATTTGGAGCAATATGAGGGATTCTGCCTTAACAGGCTAATCTAAATAGCTCCCCTACGTGGGATGAAATTTAGATGGTACTAAAATCATTAGCTAATGGAAAAGCTGCTGGGCTAGATGGAATCCCTTCAAAATTTTATGTGAAATTTGCAATTCAACTCAGAATAATTATGCTTGAATTGTTTAGTTCCATTTTTAGTGGCGGGAAGTCACCTCCCTCTTGGTCAACAGCGAAAATCATGGTTTTTCCGAAAAAAAAATAAAGATCCCATGGAAATGGGTTCTTATAGACCCATCACACTGATAAAGGGGGACTCGAAAATTTATTCAAAAGTACTGGCTGCCCGATTAGCTCCTATCATCCATAAAGTAGTGTCTCCTCGTCAACACGGATTTATCCCAGGGAGATCAACATCGGACCATGTACAACGGGTGATATCGCTCTTTGATTTCGCAGAAAAAACAGGGGACCCTATGGCTCTAATACTATTGGATGCAGAAAAAGCCTTCGATAGGGTCTCCTGGAGGTTCCTTTGGGAAACTATGGCAAGATGTGGACTTACACCACAATTTATCAAAGCCATACAAGGACTATATGTTGACCCAGGAGCCAGTGTTATGATCAATGGGACACTCTCGGAGAGATTTAAGATCACTAGGGGAACAAGACAGGGGTGCCCATGCTCTCCCCTTCTCTTTGCAGTCTATATAGACGCGTTCATACGGAAACTAGAAAATCATCCATTAGTGACCCCGATAAAGGTATTTAACATTGATACAAAAACACTTGCGTACGCCGACGATATAGCCATAGTCACTTGCAATCCTATCCAAGCAATGGCAGCGATAGAAGAGGAAGCGCATAGTTTTGGTAAGATCTCCGGATACAAGTTGAACTCAACTAAAACACAGATAGTCATTAATGACAAGCTTAAGATGGATGACTATAGAGTAACGAAACATGCTGTCTACCTAGGAGTTGATATAACCACAAGCGTAGATAGAATAGTGAGTTTAAACTTAGACCCACTGGTTAAACACACCAAGAAAGAACTAACCCGACTTGACATCTTACAATTGGCGGCAGATGCAATGTTATAAAAATGCTATTTTTACCTAGATTTTTGTATCTCTTTCGCACAATATGCCTGGAGTTCACTCCCCAACAGTTTAAAAACATAGAGAACATCTTTTCTAGATTTATTTGGGGATACAAGAGACCTCGCCGAGCCACTCAAATGGCTTATGCTGCCCAAAGAAAGAGGGGGACTCGGAAAGCCAAATTTTAAATTATACTATTGGGCTACGGTTATTAGATATTGTATCGTGCTTTTATCAATAGAAGAGGGCCATAACTCCGATAGGACCACTCCACAAGAATTGATCCTAGGGACAGGCTGTGAGGGTTGTCTTTGGCGACACATGAACGACAACTATTTTAAGAAAGTAAAACTCAAGACCATCTCCAACATATATAAAGTTTGGATTAATGTAAAAAAAACTGCTAGGCCTGGGCCGCTTCTCATACTACACCCCACTTAAGTTTAACAATGAGCTACCCGCACTATTCCACGATACTTGTATGTCGAGATGGATCGAGAATGGCATTCAGCAATTAGGCTGTTTTTATAACTCTAGTGGCCTAAAAACTTTTGCCGACCTCCAGTCTGAATATTCCATCAGCCATAGGGATTTTTTTAAATACCTACAGATCAGGGATTTTCTGCAAAAAAAAACAGGGGGACGTGACAAATTTCAAAATAATATCGTACTAGATACTATATGCAGACCAAATACCCCTAAAATTGGGGTCATCTATGAATTTCTCAGGGATAATCTCCCTGATGACCTGTGAAAACATCTAATGAGATGGCAGACCTCTCTTGCAATCCAACCGAGTATTCCTTTGCGAGCGTACGAACTATCAGAGGTTTGTTTAATGTCTATAAATCTTCAGGCACAATTTTATAAAACTTTTTTTCCCCTTTATTATACACCATATAAGATTGCAAAATGGGCAGTAGGAAAGGGAACAACCTGTCCACGTTGTTCGATGGGTGCTGCTGACACTATTCACATGTTTGCCTCATGCGTCAAACTATCAGGTTTGAGAAAGGAAATCTCTGACTTCCTTTCAGAAATTCTCCAAGTTAGAATATCTATCACTCGGGAGGAAATTGTGTTAGGAGTATCTAACAATCAAAGACCTAATCATATGCAGGGCCTTATTTTTGTAGCTATGGCTGTCCTCCGACTCTGTATAGCTTCAGCGTGGCTGGATGCTACTTCACCGGTTTTTGCACAATGGAGGACTAGATTACTAGCAATTTGTACCCTGGAAGTAACCATATACAAAACCAAAGGGAGGAGAAAAAAGAGAAGAGGGATGCAGATCTGGGGTCCGCTCTTGCATTGGCAACTAGATCACACCTAAAATGCTTGGTCTATAATATGGTTTCATTTGGGAGAATATTCATTGTAACTATACAGATTTTGACAGTACATGATGTATTATCTTACAGATTTACCGAATTGCTTTTCTCTCTAGTGGATGATTTGAAGTAATACCTTGGTCCAAAGGGGGGAGTGGGGGGTTTATGTAAATATTATATAATTTTGTGAAAATTACTAATAAAAATCATAAAAAAAAAAAAAAGAGATGGCAGCTGTTTATCTAACTGCAATGGGGTATGCATCAGCGAACATGCCAATGCGAAGATGTAAATGTATGTCGATGCTAATGTGGCAATGCAATGAGGTACAAGTCTGGAAAACATTACATTCCGTTGTGTTTTCTGTAATCTTTATTGCTCCCTCAAAATGCCTACTTTCTAACTGTCGGGGTGATATTGGTCTGTCACAAAGCACCTCTGTAGAGAGTTTGTGACGACCGACAGGCCAAAAGCTTAATATAAAAGGAAACGAGACTGGGTAAGTTACGACAGACAAGCTGCTTCCATTCATGACGCGCATGTATAAAATAGCTGAACCCTCATTTTACCAAAGTGTTAAAAAACATTCTGCATTGCACGTGCCAATATAGGCGTATTAATATATTTTACGCTCAGACTAGACAAAATATATACACTATTGGTAAAATGGGATTTTTTTTCTGTAGGAAAGCAGTGTCAAACAAAGTGGGCTAAAACTGTCCTAGTGAGCATTGCTCAGTGGATTCTAATCAAACCAGCACATGTGATACGATAATCAGGAGGTTCAGTGGTAGATTCTTTCCTTTTAATGTTTGTTTATTTTCCAAGACATGCTCCCAAACGTAAGAATAATAGTTAAACAAACCTGAAAGGTACCTTCTCCTCCGCAAATACCACCAAAAGAACCCAGTCTGCAGTGGAGACATTTCTCCCACAGTAGAATCAGTGCGAGGGTATGATACCTAAATGCATTTACAAACGAGGTCTTGTACCTGTGCACATTTTCGTGGATATTTTAAAAATGTATGCACCACTGAACCGCATGATTTCCACGTGTGTGCAAATGCCTGGGGAATAATGTGCACACTTAGTAATAGCGTTTTAGTGCTTACTTGCATTATTTGTTGAAAGCTTTGCACAAGCAATTAATAACATGCATAATATCATTGTGCCTGGCTAGAAAAGAGCACAACTTGCGCTCACTTCCTGCGGGCGCAAATGTAAAACCAGCCGCTAATCGCATGGGAGGACTTTTGTGCGAAATTATCCTCTTGGTTGAAATGGTGGCTTCCATACCTCCATGTGCACCTAACTGCTGCCTCTACAGCCTCCTTATGACAACCATTACAACAAGCTGTAGAAAACAGCGGGCCTATCAGTGGCTAGATCAGAACTCAGAAATATGAGTGTATTCTGAGACGTCGGTGTGACGTGTACCCATGCAACCCTGCTCCGGAGCCTCTCAGAAGCTACAGGAATTGCCACCTCCTCCCTTCCCTATGAGTTGCTGTTTGGGTGGAAAGTTCTGGACTTTCGGCGCTACAATTGTCCTCCCTTCCCTAGTTTGCCTCATTCCTCTAGAACATTGATCCTCGAAGTATGGCCCAGGGCCTGCACGCGGCCCCCTGGTCAGCAGGAGCACTGGGCTGCGGGTCACTCGATTCAGCACGAACAATAAAAAGATGTTAAATAGACAGGCAAGCATGTACTTACAGCCTAATTAGGGTTAAAGAGAGGATGCAACTAGGGAGCCCTGCACCTCTTTAGACACTCCATCTGTTTTAAACGCATCTTGCAGCAAAAAGGTGAAAATATAACAGTCTCTTCAAAAATCTATGTGTATTTAATTACCTTGCAGAACCTTTGTACCTTAGTACAACTGATTTTATCAGTGCATTTAGAAGTATTAATTTAAAAAGTACAGGTTTCAAACATGACATTAGAAACATTATTTCTTTCCTCTACCCTGACAACAATGCCAATAGTGAACTTTAACAACTTCAGTTGTTATGTACACTCTTTGTTTTGCCTGGTTTTCTGTTATACATGAACATTATAGTTTATTAAATCAAACACAGGAGAAAGTTTTGTGCTGTGCACATCCTGAAGCTATATATATCGAGGTACTCTTTAATTTGATAATGAATAAAAAGGAGTGAAAGTGAAATAAAACAATTACCAAGGATCACACAATTTGGTAAAGTGGGGAAGCTGGGAATAATCCTAGGTTTTATAGTTTCACATTGTTCTATTCAGCCACTAGATGTATATTCTACGCTTCACCTACACCCACCTTACCGCCAAACAAACCCAATTCCCTCGCCCAACCACCACCCTGGTGGCATCAAAGCGGCCCTCGGCCACGTCACACACCAAGCTTTTTGGACCCTGGGAAATGTTTGTGAGTAACTGTGCTCTAGAACCACCATCATTGACTCCAACTTAGCTTCTTTCTCACTGACTACCATCAAAACTTGTGTATATTTCCACACAAACATTCTCTGTTGCCAGCATTTACCTCAGCCTCTTCTAGAAGTGTGGTAAAGGATATGCGGAGCGAATATGTGAAATTAAGTCTGAAGGAGGGCAGATTTTGTGTTTTGAGGATACATTAGAGCAGGTGCAAAGGATTACTTGTGATCAGAGACCCATTTTATTGGAGACATTCAATTCAGTCAATCTGCAAGGTTGGTCTTTAGTCGGTGCCTTTCCATTACAGAAGATCAGGGGCGGCTCCTCTGCTATGACGACAGGCACCGAGGGGAGTGGTAGGTGCACTGCCTTCACTTAGCACATGGATTTGGCCTTTCTGCGGTGAAGAGGAGAGCAGCAGAAGAGCACAACACAATGTTGGAGGGCAGCAGGTAAGTTCTTTTTCAGTTTTTACATTTGTCTCCCTCATCACCCTTTCCATCCACCCCGATATGCCCGGCCTCTCTTTCCGGATACGATCCACTCAAGTAGAAGATGCTTTGAGTAAGGACGTTGGCTGAGGTGTCACTCAAACTTAGTCGTGCAAAACAGGAAGTCAGCAATAGTTAGGCACCTGTAAATGGTGAGGCTGGGTTTATTTCTGGATAAGCAAGCATAGTCCTGCTTAGTGTCAATAGAGGACGTCTTTGTGTGCAAGTACGAACGCTCTTTAATAAGCAGAAGTAATAAGTAGAAACATTCAGATACTTGAATCTATTTATGGACATCTTTTTCAGGTATTTGTGGGAGGGACTTCCTGGTGTACTATGCGGTCTCAAATGCAGCCTTTTTAAGGAAACCTGAACATTCTCAAAATGAAGACCATGCCATTACAAGGTAAAACCTCAAGAGGCACGGTCTATCTAAATTTCCCACATTTCGCTTTTCTGAGACGAACATGTACTTACTGGTAGCATTTTCTTTAGTCCACAGCGCAGGAATTCATTTCTCAAATGTATCCTGAAGTCAAGATCTTCTGGAGAGGTGACAAGCGCGTTTATAAACTGCATACAGGCCACCTGTAAATAGTAACCACAGTGATGGTTCAACAGTATTTCAGACTGATTGCAACGTTACAACAAAGTGACATGGGCTGGGGGTGGGGGGTACTTTAACAGTAAGCACCGGGCACCGCATATTTCAAGGGGAAATATCATTTGGTAAATGCAAGTTTGGAACACAACTCTAATACCCTTGATATATAAACATTGATCATGTGCATTTTAACCATGACAAAAACATCTTACCCTTCCTCAACCATGAAATCCATTTTTCACTCAATATTTTGGGGCCTATTCACAAAGGCATTTATTTTGGACTCCATAAAGTAGTTCTGTTTTCTAAATACACTTATATGTCATTGTGAATTTGCCCAAAAATGTCAAAATGGGAATATTCAAGGGATGTTCATAACATTTGTACACATGCAAATCAAGGTGCCCTCTTTGAGCTTTTATGAAAATGAGTTGTAAGTTTCGTGTCGATTCACAAGGTCTTGTAAAAGTATGCAGGAGAGTACTAATTTACATATTCAACAATGCATTTGTGAATCGGTTAGGAAGCACTACACAAATCTCACAATACTGTGCAATTTAACAGAATTAAAAGCATGAGCCGATATTTGACAATAATGTGAAATACATCCTACTGCTCTCCAGGTGATCACTTCAATTGAAAAGCGATTTAAAGTGATGAAAACTGTTTTTCCTGTGCTGTGCCCTGTATTTTCTGTGAACTAACCTGAACGTACAGTAAGATTGAAAAGCTTAGTTTTTTAAAATAAGCAATGGCTATTGAACATGAACTTTAATATGCAGGCATTAATGGTCGATGTGTTAAAGCTCACCCTTGGCATCTGATGTAACCTGCAGGGCATGACTTTGAACTCCAACTCCTAGAGGCCATAAGTATGGCATGAAGTGATATGTAAAACAGTTATTAAATAATAATAATAGAATTGAATTGTTACTGGTATGCAACATATGTAGAATTTTGTGACTATGCTAAACCTTGTGACGTTTTAATTCTTGCAACAGCAAGCACTCAAATTAAACGTGCATTGACACTCTAAAATTCTGTAATCACATGGGTAACCTTTGGCTTTTTCATTGAATTTCAAAGGTCTTTTGGAATGCCTAACTATAACTCCACGGCCCACCTCCACAGCCTCAGCAACCTTGGACTCCCCCAGCTTGTCCAAGAACCAACCTGGACCAATCAAAACAGCAGGCCACACCCTCAAGCCTATTTTATCCTCCAACAACAGGATCACCAACACCCATATAACCTTGCTCATATTGTCTCACTACTACATCGTATATTTCAAGATAACTGCCCACCAAGCCACTCCACTAGAAAAACCCAGAGCATCATCAAGACACTGGGGCAAAATATCAGAAGAAAACTGGACCAAGACACTACAGGAACGCCCACCCAACCACACTGGGAACCTTGATGTCGACAGCAAGCGCCTAAATAAATGGCTCACCAACTGCATTGCTACCACCATAAACAAGACCAAAAAAAACAACAAACAATCCAGCTTGTACATCAATGACCTCAAGGGAGTCTAATCACCACTGCAAACAACTTGAGAGAAAATGGAGACTTGACAAAAACACTGCCGCAAGATCCACATACAAAGCCGCCCTCAACCTCTACGACCAGTAACTAAGAGATGCAAAGAAAACAGCCGTGAATCTCAGATTTGAAGCCAGCTCTAATAACAGCAAAGATCTCTTCATCATGATCTAGGGATTCTCCAATCCTGCAGCTCCCAACAACATCATCCCATCCGAAGCACTTTGCAACAATCTCTCAAACTTCTTCAAACAGAAGATTGACAAAATCTACCACACATTCGACCCACAGCACACCAATATGAAATCCCCCAACCAGCTGGCACCAAACAGCAACTAGAAGCCCCCCTCGAATGAAGAAACCACCGCCCTGATGAATACCATCCACTCAGGAGTCCCCTCAGACCCATGTCCCCACTTCATATAAAACCTTGGAAGAACCATCATCCCCCCTACACTCACTGCTATCATCAACACCTCCATAACCACCGCCACCTTCCTGTCTTGCTGGAAAAATGCAGAAGTAAATGTATTATTTAAGAAAACAACAGCGGTCCCCAAGACCCTCAGCAGCTACAACCCATCTTGCTCCTGCCTTTTCCAGCTAAAGTCATGGAGAAAGCCATCAATACCCAACTAGCAGACCACCTAGAACTACATCAACTCCTAGACAGCTTTCAACCAGGCTTTTGCACCAACCACAGCACAGAGACAGCCCTGATTGTGATCACTGATGACTTCGGAAGCATCCTCGACTGAGGAGAAATTGCCGCACTCATCCTCCTCGACCTCTCCGCAGCTTTCAGTATGGTCTTCCACAAGTCGCTCATTAGAAAGCTTCAGAAATTGGGTATCTGTGGACCAGCCCTCAAGTGGATATCCTCTTTCCTAATGGACAATACTCAATGAGTTAGACTTCCCCCCTACACCTCAGAACCCATGAAACTCATCTGTGGAGTTCCTCAAGGATCCTTGCTCAGTCTAGCACTCTTCAACAGCTACAGGACTTCCCTCGCATACATCGTCCGAGCCCACGGTTTCAACATAGTATCCTACGCCGACGACACACAGCTCATCCTCTCCCTGACCGACTTAACCAACACCGCCAAAGCAAACTTCACCAACTGCATGAGCAACGTCTCTGCTGGAATGAAAAACAACTCCCTCCAGCTCAAAACAGAAGAAATCAAAGTCCTAATCTTCGGCAACTACTACTCCCCTAGGACGTCTCTTGATGGCCCTCGGAACTTGCCCCCCCACCCACACCTGCATGCTATGCAAAGAAACGTGCCGACAGAATACTGGGGTTTTCTTCCAGCGAGAGTTTGGCATAGACAGCCCACACTCTCCCAGGCAGAAAACAGAATCTTGCTCCTGCCCGTCTAGAGCAGTAAAACAATGCTGCACCAATCAGGTGGGAGCAGAGAAAAGGTGCCAGCTCCTCTCGTCACTAACTATGGTAATGGCTGGAGAGCTGGATGGCGCTCAGGCACCCCTGGGGCTACCCTGTTGCCCCAAATGAAGGCATGGGTGTGGGTGCTCTGGGTGGGCACTGTGTCACCTACTCAAAATGAAAAGAATTGCCCGCCTCCCGCCACAATGGTGGTTGGGGAGCCAGCTGGGGCTGTGGGGACCTTGAGGCTCCCTCATGAACTTGTGCCTTAAAGTAGCTATAACTAATGCACCGCAATGCACTTCTAATTACTTCCCATGTCACAACACATGACATTTTTGATGACATCATTGATGACATTACTGCATCATCTGAAACTGCGCATGGTGGGGGCGCAAGTTATAGTCTCTTTAGGACACGAGTTATAGTCACTCAAGATAACTATAACTGGTGAATTTAAGTGACTTATTTGTTTAAAATTTCAGCTAACTATAATGTCACTTTAACCTTTGGGTATTTCAGTGAATATGTAGGTATAGTTAGATCAGAGTTTCCACAGGAAATGCAATCTTTGTTTTGCAAATAACTTTGGCATCATTTGACAAATCTGCACATGACTTTCTAAAAAAAAAAAAGTTCATCCACTTTAGGTCCTTCAGCCTGACCCATCTAGAAGGGGCTTAGGAAAAGGGGGGAGCGTTCCCAAATTTTGATTTCCCTTGTTAATTCCCGTAGGAAACTTTCCTCTCCGATACAGAAAAAACAGCTGAACAGAATTACAGCAAATTTGTCAAATGTTAGAAATGTGCTCTGAAGCGGGCTTTTTATGATTTGATGTAAATTAGGGGCGGGCGATAAATTCGGTTCTGCTGGTGGAGTTGGCGAAGTTTTGTACACATATAACACAGAGTTCTGTCAAATTCTCCAAACATCGTGTGGTGGCAGTTTATCTCACGAGTGGCTTGCTAATCATAAGTTTGCAACACAAAGTGAGAATTGGCAATCCCTATCATGATTTTCAGTCACTAGTAGGCGCCCGGCGAGATTTTTTCTCAGTGCAGGCGGTCGTGGGCAGTTGAGTCCATTCACAGTGAGAAAGCTGCAACTAGAGTAGAAAGTCTACTTGAGCGGTAGTAAAGAAGTAACACCATGGCAGGCCATGTGGTGCCTGTCGCACTGATTTTGCAGCACGGAACAAGCTCTCTGTCCTAAAAATCAGCAAGAGCAGAGCAACGTGCTGATTTCTGCCTGTTCACGGTACTCTGTAGAATCTCGCAGAGTTTTCATGAAACTCAGTAAAGTTCTGCACAGTGAAACACCACAAGTTCCGCTCACCTCTAGTGTGCATCTATTCACCCATTTTTGAGGAAATTGCACTTAAAGAAGTGCTTGGGTTTGGCTTAAAGGGGTTAAAAAGGTAGGTATATCTGGATGGTTGGTACTGAAGGAGTCCCACGGTACCAAATGTAAAAAAAATAAGGCCTCCAAGCTAGCTTTTTCTCCTTTCCTCCATTGCTGTACCAGCTCTCAGTTTTGAGAAACCTGATTGGCTAGCCGCAACTGAGAAGAATATATTGTGGCTGTCAATACAGGACTTGTTGACTCGGTCTCCATATTCTGAAAATATTTTTCAGAAGTACTGTGGTACCTGAAAAATATATATTTTCTAAAAAATGTTGGTTGGGTTTCCAAGGCCTTGAACCACGGTTGGGAGTAGGGCCTGGCCGGGCCCTGTTTTCAACCCCAGCTGAGCATGGCTGAACACCTTGTGCAGCAGGGATTTTCCACTAGTTCGGTGCCTGCAAAAAGTTGGGTGCAGGACCTGGACAATGGCCAGGCCCTGTAGACAACCCCTCGCTGTCCATAGACAAAGGCCACGCACAGTGAAGGATTTGGAAGAATATGATCAAGCATTATGGGACCAGTTCCTAGGTATCACCCCTCATCAGCCAAGCTAGCTTGAATCCAGTGGTGCAGTGAGCACAGGATCCTCGCTTGGGCATAATCTTCCCACTAAAGGTGACAAAAGCAAAAAGAACAGATAATGGACAGAATGCTGAACAATGCAAACATCCACGTCCAGTCAACAGATCTGGTTTAATCCATCACTTTTTGCATTTGTCACCATAGTCATATAAAGCATAGAGTTATTGAGTTTACACATGTGGGTCCATAGCATGGAAACAGCGTAAGCCCTGGATGCAAGTGTGATCGTACATGTAAAAAGTTATATGGTGCACCGTTTACAAATCACCTAAGTTTGAGGTGCAAGTAATACTCAATGTTAAATAAGGTAAAGGTTGAGTGGATCTGGGTTGCAGAGATATGTTTCAAAGTAGGTTGTGGATTAAAGCCAAAGGCTGTTCCAAAACAACTGTTAGAGAGTTCACACATTCTCTTAAAAACAGATTATTCTCCAGTGGATATCTGTGCATGTGTTCTTGTTAAAAGGTTTGAGGCAGTGCAAATTCATTAATAATCCAGAATGTAGGGGCGTCCCACTTGTAAGTGGATTATTTCACAATGGTGTGGTAAGAATGTCTCTATGGTTAAATGCAACGTGCCCATCTCAGGAACGTGTGCAGTGTAGTTTACTAAACTACGGAATGTTGTCCACAGGGCCTGACCTAAAACTGTGGATCATGAGAAGTCCTTAAGAGAGAAATACCATTAAGGTGAATACAAAATTGTCCACTGGTGTAGCTTGTTGCATTACTACAAGTCAACAAACCCTCTGGGATGGGTTCAAAATGATTGTATGATGTCATCAGTGATGATATCAATGATGTAATTTGTCATGTCCTGAGGGATGAAATGTATGTAATCCTCAGTAAACTATAACTGTTAAATTTCAGTCTTTTGGGGTTTTCTATCTTGTTGCAAAACCCAACCATAACATCACTTTAACCTTAGTTTTTTCAGTGAACTGATTGGATTTTGGTAATGTTATCTAAGCCCTTATTACCATATCTAATTATAATACCACTTTAATATTTGTTTTGTTTTCCAGTGAATTACTGGGCTTTTTTGACCTTTTTCAGCCAGTACTCTCCCATTGCACACAGCCTTTGGCCATGCACAGCGGCAGGATTGGTTGCAGGTCCTGGCCTCGGGCCAGCCCATGTGCCCAACCCAGCTGTGGGCGGCCAACCGCCCTGTTCAGCCTCTCCTCTATTCAGCACCTGGTAGCACAAAGGGCATGTAACCTACTGATCATTATTTTTTGGTCTGCTGAAAGTTCGAAAAACTGCCACACCACGAATTCTTTCTCAGGCATCGGTTGCGGCGATGCTATAGAACTGGATTGAATGTCAATATTGTTGTTCTCTTCTGATGTTGCACCTGTAACAGGTGTGGTGGATGATGTGCTTAGTGTTTCCTGGTGTCTGCTTTTTTCCTGAAGCCCATGATGGACTCGGATTGCAAGGTATGGGCTTGTTTTTTTAGTAGGGTTTTTTTGAGTGGCCAATAACATTTTCTTCTTTCATTTAATTTTTGTACTTCCCATACATACCATGGTACTCTCACGAGATGTATAGAGCTAAAAAGAGAGTACCAAGGGAATCCTGCATGGGTCTTACTTTCTACTCCACCAAAGTGGGGCCGTGGGGGCCAGAACATAGAAAATAAAGGGTGTACTATGAAGAGGTCATTTTATTTAAATTTTGAGAGTAGATGTTGTCTTACAGGTGCAAATAAGCAAGTTGTTGTGTTACTGCTGTGCATAGAAATGGTACCTCGTTACCTGCAACTCACAGTACATTTGTTGTGGATTGTTTGCCATCACTTTATTTATATGAAAGTAGTTTCAGCCTCATTACATTTATTACAGAACTGCACTTGGGAGAATTCACATCTATTGCATTCTGCTGAATTTTTCTGGGACTTTCCCATGTTTTGGTGGGATTATGGGTACTCCGAATTCATTAGGAGTAGACCAATGAGAACATCAGGAAGAACAAGCAGAGTGTGTGAGTTCTTCTCTGTCCCAGCAATAGAGAAGAAAGTATCTTGGAAAAATGTGACTGAGAACATATAAGAGAGAATCTGGCTGTGCAACTGGCACACATATTCATTTGGCACCTCTGGAATGCTCAGTCATCTTAGAGCATGGCATCCCAACCAGTGAAAATGGTAAAACGGAGTTGCAATGAAGAAGAGGACCTTCCACAACTTTCTTGGCACTCAAGAGTCTCCAAGCAGGACATATTGTACCAGTGGATGTTCTTGGTGCACAACAGAAAGACCTAAACATATCCTATGTAAGGATTGGACTGTTATGCATGGACTGTGGAAAACTACTTTCTGTGTGTGCTGCAGTCGATAACAAGCAGGTTTCTGATCATGAAGCCATTTACAAAAAATATTATTCCACCCATGTTGTGATACCCTCTTTTTTTCTTATTTTTTAGTTAATCCTCCCTCCCCAAAAAAAGAAAATAATAGAAAAAATGTAAAACTACAAAGTTCTTAGAACCCCCATTCTTGGTTAAAAGATAGAAAAAAATATGTTGCCTTGTCTATCAGTTAATGTTAATATAGGCTCACAGCGTCATCTAGCAGACTATATTCACCATTAAAGACCCACTCTAGTGTTAACAGGCTGAAGCTAAAGGCAACGGTCTGTAACAAGGGAATAGGACTGTAATGGTCAGCACAGCACGCTATAAGGGCATTAGAACATTCTGCATAATAAGGAAAGAATGTCCAAATTTAAGGGGAAAAAACAGCTTTCTTGAGAAATGCTTTCGAGGCCTATTCAGTTACTATCATACACATACAGAGTAAGAGTTAAGAAACTGGGCACCATTTTGCCCCTTCCTACTTGATCAATAAAAAAGTGTTTCCATTAATTGGTAGACCCAAGGGAGACAAGTGGTGAGCAGAATTCCCTTCTTCAACTTCTGCCTACAGCCGTGCAGTGCGTCAGCGGCTACCAAGCAGCGGCATATTCTGTGGCCAGGCTCTCCACGTAACCCCCATGGAGCAGCCCACACTCTGAGGCAGCTAACCCCCCCAGGCAGGCAGCCAACTCCTTACTGTGCACAGCTTTCAGATGTGTGCAGCGGGAGTTGTCCACAGGACCTAACCTCTGGCCTCTCCATGCACCCAAACTTTCACTGGCAGCCAACCCCCTGCAGACAGCCAATGTCTGCTGCACACAACCATCAGTTATACACAGCGGGGGTTTGGACGCACGGCCTGGCCTCCAGACAGTTGCTGCAACCAACTCCCTATGGGACGTCAACTCCTTTGGCCATGTGCTGCCGTGGGTTGGCCACAGGGCCCGACAACCACCCCATGGGCAGCCAATTCCCCGATGTGCATGGCCTTTGTCTGAGTGCAGTGGAGGTTGACTGCAATTGACCCTCTGCGGGGAGCCAACCCCCTCCCCCCGACTTTCCCCCCGCCCACGGGTGGCCAATGTCCAAAAGTCATGCACTGCAGGCCTCTGCCCGATCCCCCCATGGGCAGCCAACCACCCTGCAGGCAGCCAACCCTCTTGTTGTGCATGGCCGTCGACCAGAGGACAGGCCCTGCAGCTAACCCCACCATGGATTACCAGCACTGCACATGGCCATTGGATGTTCACAGCAGTGGGATGGCTGTATGTGCCAAAGCCTGCCCCCCTGGCTTGGCAGTTTGGGCTGGACTGTTCCCATGAGGCACAGGGTCAAGACTGATTGCATATGGCCAGGTCTAAACTGGGGTGCATGGAGAGCAAAAGAATGATGGATTTAACCCAGATCTCTTGACTGGGGGTGAATGTTTTGATTTGTTCTGCATCCCGTCCATCAATTGTGTGTCTTTTGCTTTCTCGCCCACATGCAGGCAATCGTCCGAGAAGTCAGGGTCTCCCTTACCTCACCATTATTTTTTTGTGTGATTTCAAGACACAGGGACTCACAAAGTACTGTAATGAAAGCTGCAACGTTTTCTCTGAGTGGTGGCCAGCCAATCAGACTGCTCAGTACAACAGGAGAAAAAGCTCACTAAACTTCACCAAGTGTACTAAAGAATAACTGGCATAGTTCAGAGTTTTTTTTTTTTTTTTTTAATGCTAGCTTGTCTTTCATTCCAACACCTAAGTATAACATCACTTTAACTGTTATTTTATTTCAGGGAATTTCTCTTTTTTAACATAAGTTAATTTTGTACCACCTAACTAAATTGTCACTTTAACCTTTGATTTTTTTCAGTAAATATATTTATATATTAGTCTATCAAAATGTTACTATTTTAAAATTAGGGAGCTGTTAAGGGGCTGAAAATGCGGGTAGGCTGAGTAAATAGATATGGGCAGGTGATGATGTACTTATGGCGATATCTCTCTCTTTCACTAATTTTAGCCCATTTAGAAATACAATATGCCACATTTGATCCCACTGGGTTCATGACCACATAAACATGTCAATGTACTTTAGCCTGCTCCTCACGAAGCAATAACAATTAAAAACACAGATTTTATTGCCACATGGCTAAGGAAAACAGTGTTAACATATAGAAACTTAGCTCGTATTTTAGCTTTTGGAGCACTTTCCATAAACTATATGAGGAAATCATGAGAGATAACCGTTTTCCCTCAAAAATGGTTCATCAGTTCCCAGCAGAGGATCAGCATGTTTCACAAGGTAAAATCACCTAAGAAGTCATCAGGATTCCCAAAATGGGTTGAACAACAACAAATGGTTTAAACTAATATACATTAACTCTATCACATTTCATATGTGTTTTTTTTGGTGATACTGAAAGACGGGCTTTTACTACAATGTATTTCAACCATGACCCAGAGTTCCATAATGGCTGAAACAACATGATCTCCATTTTGTAGCCAGCCAATCAATGATGGTTCCCCTTGGCACCCTCCCCCTCACCCCATGCCCCTGGGTGTCAAGATGTGCTCATCCCGCTACCTTCTATATTTTTCTTAAAATCCATTTTCAGGATGCAGCTACCATGTCCCTCAGTCCTGTAATGGCTGCCACAACAAGTTGTTCATGTTGTGACCAGCTAATCATTGTTTACAGGTTCCCTCCAAATTAACAATTGAGAGCATATCCTGAGTATATCTCAACAACAACGATCCAGATATTCCTACGTTTTTAAACCCTTCATGCCCAACACAAGCCTCCCCCCCCCCCCACACCTTTTGAATGTTAATTTCTGGTGAACATCTGAAAGAATTTACACTACATCACAAATAGTACTTTCTGAGCAAAGTTCTAGCTTGTTGTGGAATTTGGTGTAATTGTGTTCAGCCATTGTATTTTACCACAAAGTTAACTATAGAAATAAACATTGGAAATCACACTTTTAGGACCCCCACTTTTTCTTAGCCCCCACTTGACAGGTCAGTGCAAAGTTTCAAAGAAGGAAGCAAGGTTGATCAACGTTTTGGAAAGTTTCACAGGGATTCATTAAATGGCAGCAAAGTTATAAGGGAAACAAACACTTTTTCCTAGGGAAACTCTGACCTAATTACACTTATCCTATGGTCCAATACTGCTTTAAGGCGTTCCAGTAACATCATAAGTCATGAAGCTAAAGACATATTATGGAGCTTACCCATAATAGAATTTCATAACACATGTTTATTTTGCTGATACGAATGTTTCTCAAACAGCGAAATGTTTACTGAAAAGAGTAAGTAAAATATTGAATAAAACTGTTTGATAGGCTGTAGAAAAAAGAAAAGTATTTGAGTATGTAGTAAAGAACACAGAGTGTCAGTTAACAAAAGGTTTTCTTTCCTTAAAACACATTCGAGCTATAATAATCAGAGACTGTAAAAGTTGGTACCAGCAAGGCAGAGTTAACAATGGACACTGATTGCAAAGAGAATATTCAGCTTTTGTGAATAGACTGTTGATTAAACAGTAGGCAGTGGTTATGTTGAGAGATTATTGAAGCTCCTGCCAGCAAGGTAGACGTAATAAAGGACCTTGATTGCATTTAGAAAGTTCTGGTTTTGCTTGGCTTTCACAACTAGACTCCTAATTAAACAACAAACAACTGTTAAGCTTGGAGATGTTTGAAGTTTCTCATGCAATGTTCACCCTGACAATGTCACACATTACTAGTTATATATTTCTTTATATGATGTGTTTATATTTTGCTTCAAAAGGCTGTGACTTCTTCAAAGTGCCATGGCAATGATCATTGATTAGAATTAGAATGTTTACATTTACGTTCTGTTAATATATTGTTGATTAAGCAATGGACAATGGTGAGGGTCAGAGGATTTATCTGATTCTGTGGTTGTAACGTTTACCTCATAATTATGGATCCACTATATTTGCTAAATAATTTGCAGATTTTTCCCAAAAATTTGTCTTGAGCTCAAATTTTGTACCACTAAATTTGCATTTTTTTGCTGCATAATATGGATAACCTTGTTGCATACTTTTAATAAGCTTTCTGTGTAATCATAATAGGTCCTAACCAAGGTAAAGCTATGTGGAGTGATTTGGGAGCCAATCATTATAAGGATGTGGAACGTAATGCACAGGGAGATGTGACTTATTTCCCATATTTCACAGTTCCCTCTGAAAGATGGAATTTAATACTACTGCACTTTGTACAATATAAGCACCCAAACATAATAATATATAGATCTCCATTCCTGTGATTATATGGAATGCCTGGTGTTCTATGTCAATCTATAACTTACTATCAATTCCTGTATAGATGCTTTTCTCTCTACAAATATCTAGGCAGCAGCGCCTCCCCCCCCCCCGCCAGCAAAAAATAAAACCATAATAAAACATTTGTATTATGGATTTATTTTTCTTCTGAGGGCCGAGTCCATCACGGAGGGGGAGTGGTGAGCACTGCTATCAGTGCACATGTCGGTTTGTCCAGCTGTTTTAGAATGGCCAAACCGACATGCGCACTGAGCGGTCTTCAAGCTGAGCTGTGTTGCAGGGTTGGAGGCAGCGGGCACAGCCTCCTAGTCTCTCTGGGAGCGCAAATCGAGGGTGCTCAGGCCAATCCTGACACTTCTCTCATGCTGTCAGGAGCATGAGAGCAGCGTCTGCATTGACTGCAGCGGAGTCTGGGAGCTTGTGCCTGCAGTGGACTGGAGCCGGAGAGAAACAGAAGAGCGGCGATGCGGCAGGTAAGGTATTTGTTTTTGTGTTTTGTTGTATGTTATGTTGCCCCCCCATCCCCACCGCCTTACTACTTTAGTTTGACACCGGCCGCTACTGTATCTAGGTCTGCCTGTCTACTGCTATTAGCTGCCTTTTAGAGTTCTAAAGCGGTCTATGTACCTTCTTATCTGCTTCTCTGTCACTGATGCAACCATCCAGTACCTTACTATCAGTCGAGATATCACCCTAACACTTATCGAGCAAATACAGTTCCTCTTAACTTGTCAACAAAAGAAAATGGATGCCATCGGAGAGTGAGCATGCACTGCGCCTGCGCTGGCGTACAGCCGCAGCTCCAGAGCCTCGGTGTTTCTCTCATGCATTGCTTGGGATTCAAGTTTATGTCAGCAGATTCGATGTTTGAAATGCTCCCCTCTTTTCGTGATAATATTCACAACCGGCTGAACGTTGTTTTATGGACTGTTCTCCACAATACACTAACCTGCGGAAATGCAGATTTCTGCAGCACTGCCGCAGTCTGAAAGGAGGCGGCTACAGACAGAAGCCCGCATCCGACCAGCATTGTGTCTGCTCGAATGATCCCTGTTATGTTACAAAGATGACATGAGCGAACAAGCCAAAGCACATGTCCAATCCGAAATTAATAAAGAGAAACGGTGCCATCTGCTCCGATTGTTTTTGCCAGAAGAAATTCTGGCTTAATGGTTTGTGAGAATACTGTAGATTACGAGTAAAGAAAGCATTTTTATCAGAGGCAAGCTAATGGATACGGCCGATTTACATCTACTTAAACGAAGGTGTATGGATCAAGGAGGCGATAAAACAGAGGAGACCTTTACAATGAACTTTAAACAAAGGACATGAATCCGGCTGTCAGGATAGGGTTATGACCTCTAAAGCAGTTACATGGATACTTGACAGGAACAGAAAACCTGCCTGGCACAAAATTAGCATCAGTGATGTGAGTGGAAATGCAAAATACTGCAGAGAAGCCTGGAACACACAGAAAGAGAGAGAGACGGGAAGATGATGGCAATCTTCAGATTTCAAATTAAATTCATGATTAGTGGCAGGTTTGCTAATTCCTAATGATTTGGTTTTTTACCTGCCACATAGTAATTGGCATCTAGACAAAAAGTGTCAAGACAAATCAGCATTACGATACAATATATAACAGATCCGGGCTCATGTCTGATTATGATAAGAAACCTATTGGAAATACAGATCATAAAGCTAACCAAATATACATGAGCGCTATAAAAGGTGAGATGCACTAAGTAGTTCAAACAAATGGAAATTTTATGTAGCAATAGGCTGTTTTGAGGATGCTGGTTCATGAAATTAGGCGGGCTGCAGCATAATGGAACATGCCCTCCTTTATGCTGTGCCTGCCATGGCCAATTCGATTTGGCAAGGCTTGTTGGGAGAAGTCTGGCTTGCCTTTAGAGACCAATTACAGGAGCAGGGAGCCTTGTTATCAGTTCCAAACTGACCACGTTCATTTCCAGTAGCTAAACTATGCACATGGTGCTAAAGAATCAGCACTTCTTTTTAATGATTACATATTCCAAAGTTATGGAAGCTAAATATATGTATAGTTGTGCAATGTGATAAACAGGTAGATGTATAGGCAGGCAGTCAGACTATCATGCAAGCTGTCAGACTAGGTGGATTGAAGGCTCCTAGGGTTAGGGATTTCAGGACGACGATGGTGAGGATCATGTACATGTAAGACAAGCCACTTTGAACTGAACATATTCATTCATGGCAAGTTCTCTCAATACCCCTTAAATGCTAAACAGTCCAATGGCTGTTTAGGATACAGCGTTTCTCTCACATATAAGTCGAATTGGATATTATCCATCTCTTGCCATAGGTTCTTATTTGAACTTATTGGTTTTACGTTATCCTATTGCATTGGTTAACATGCCATTTATACCTGGACATATCATTTTGGACTTAGTTGAATATTGGACATCAATATAACGTCACTTCATTTCTTTGTGGATCATTAAGATATATAACAAATAGAATACATTGGGTAATAATAGCCTTGTGCGTGTAACGGCACGTGTTGCCATTGGAGAACAACAGACTCATGGGCATCCGCAGAAATGTTTCCAGGGGGGGGCAAATTTTTAACTTCATCACCATCCTCCGACATGATTGAGCACAAGTATTAAATACATTTTTAAGTCCGTCGCCTGCCCCGTCCCCTTAGCCGACTCATCTCCCCGGTACCGAGCATTGGGTTTACCCAGCCCTAGTCCTGATCTCTTTCCCTTCTTGAGACTCCTATGGACTGTTAGGGTCCCCCCTCCAGGGGAGCACATGCTGCTATTTCCGATTGTGGATTGCCTTGTGGGTTTGTTTTTCTGGCTGTTCTTTAAGTTTAAAATGAAACCGTATAGTGGGGTCCGGATGGTGTGGCTCTCAACGCTGCTAACTCCTGTGCATGCTCCTCCGCCGCAACACGTGCTTTACAATGTGTATCATATGCTCCTTTTGTTTGCTAGCGGCCGGCCGGAAGGTTGTAGGCCCATCTTTGTATATTTTTTGAGTTTTGTAATAAACGGTTTCAAAAACAACAAAAAAAAAAAAAATTTTTAAGAAATCTAATAAGACAAAGAGCTTAAATAAACAAAGAAACCGATAGGGGGAATAGAAAAATCTTGTGAGGTGCCACAGCAGACGACCTGGCAACTACAATGAAACAGAGGGAAAAACTAAAAATGGCCGGAAAAAACAAAAAAATTCTAAATCAGGTTGATGTGGTTCTAGAGAGATCCACACCAGCAAACCTTTCAATGATGGTACAGTGCACGATTGTGTCAAATTCAAGAGCTAGTAGGATCAGCCTCGCTAAGCCACATCGTATCAAACAATATTAATGAAGCACCTCATTAAGTACCAAAGCCATGACTGATTCCATCTATCTACTTGGACAGAAACTCACAGAGGAGTGTACACAGCATTGAATTCTTCAAGATGGTCGGGAAGTTGTTCAGACATTATTTGCTTTGCCTTTTTTCCAAAGTGGGTAACAGCACCATGAGATCAGAGTTATAAACATTTGGAACATCCAAACCATCTTTTGAAGGCAGAGGGCTAACAACACTGGCTTTCCAAACTTTGGGGACAAGTCCAGCTGTGAACAATGCATTGATAATATTGGCAATTTCCTAGACACTGGCAGTAGATGTTCCTTGTAATATTCTCACACAGCACAATTCATTGGGAAAGCCAGGTTTCAACATGGACAGAAAAATGCCTACCTCCTCTTTAGAGTCTGTGGAAAAGCAAGAGAGGGAGATTTCAGTGCAGAAGTAAAGGTCAGGTGCAGAAAAACTGAAACAAGGAAGCAGTGGACTGATAAATGGTTGGTTTTAGGTGTACTCTGCAAGTCATTGAACATGGAAGTGGCAGGGCTACATATCCTCCAATGCACACCTCTTTAAAACAGAGGCAGAGACCAAAAGGCAAACAATAAGGATGGACAGAATGGAGTTCATGGGTTTGGTGAGATGAAGTTCTGAGAGACTTGAGAGTTACATTCAGCTAGGAGTAGGGGGGCAAGAAAATGGAGGATGAGCTTAGCCCTATTTTACGTTATTCAGGGGCCTTGCCCATTCTAGGGAAGAAATCGTGTTTTGAGGTCACTTAATAACAAGCATTGGCATAGCCAACAGGTCTCGCCTTTTGGACCTTAAAAGTATTTAGTTATGCAGCAGAATATCCTTGGAGCAACAACATCAACTGTTGCATGGCTAAACACTTATAAGGTCGTTAAGGCGAGCCCTATTGGCTATGCCAAAGCTTGTTGTTCTTGGAAGTAGACAACTTGTCATGCCCACATGATCGACCCGTTCACACAGTCAGGGGTATGGTACGGAATGCGATTTTGGTGCACGGGATGAAAGTTCCCTATTATGGGCGCCTCCTGAGAGGTATACAGGCTTGAGATTGGTTGGTAGCTCTTCCTTGACTGCACCTTTCTGCAATGGATATTCTAGTGAATTACTTTAACTGGGTCTACAGGGTTTCCAGAGGGGACACTTTTGCACAACATACAGCAGTTTGTAACATCTTGCACTAGGCATTTAGACACAGAAGTCATATGCTCTCCTATTCAAGATTTTTATATACCCAGATCAATTGAGTGGCCTGTATGTCATTTGAAAGGAACCTGTTCACTGCCATGAAATGTATCTGAGGGGACCTGGAAAATCGATGGAGGGCAATTAAAAGTAACTTTCCACCCATAAGTTGCGATAGTCTGGGAGGCTTCATTCCTTCTTCATGGGTCTTCATGGGTCACCATGGCCTGTTAGTCTGAAGGGCTCTTCTATGTATCGCTGTGTCCCTGCGTACCCTTGTGGCGTCCGTCTTCACCGGCCTGCTGCTATGGATCACTACTGGCTTCCCCCTGGTAGACAAGGTTGAGGTTAATTGGTGGCTTCCATCCTTTACTTATTTCGTTCTGCAGTGGGGAAGTTGTCAGAGCCTGTTTCCCTTGCCAAAATGTTTTGTTATATTACATTATGTTATTAAAACCTTTATAGATCGCACTATTATCTGGAGGCCTGCTGGCAGTAAGGGGACCCTTGTTTTACGAAGTTATCAGATAAATTATCCAAAGATTTGTCCGAAAAGCAGAGTTAAAATGAGTCTTAAGAGCAAGTGTGAAAGAATAGATGTGAGATGAAGAGGGAGACCTTGTAGAAACCTCAGAACCAAGGTCGACGAATGGAATTAATTTATACATGGGCTAGACCGTGTTTCATTTGAGCCAGTGGGTGAGGGGGTGCGCACTGGCACTCATTTTTGGGGACCAGTACTTATATTTCTTTGTCAGACTTTTATCCAAAGCAAGAGAGTGGAAAACACACAAGGAGCAAAGGAGGAAGAAAAAGGCCGGAAAAAGTGACGAAGGTTCAAAGAAAGAACATGCAAGAGTGAAAGAACGGGACAGGAGTTTGTGGAACAAGGAAACAGGTGGCGGAATCAAGACTATGCAGCCATGGCTTTCAGCGTGCTGACATACAGCAGCTCCTTCTGAGCAAAACTGAGAGCCCCGGGGCTTCTACTTACAAATTAAGCACCGGTCCTAGAGGAGTGTAGGTTCTTACATATTGAGAAACAAACGTGGGAACAGTCAGTGAGCTGGAACTGTGGATGCAGGAATTGATGAACCAATCCCATAAAACTTGAAAGGTTTTAGTAGGAAAATTAACAATAGAACCCCTTCATATGTTTTTCGTTTGTCATCATTTAGTATGTTTTCTGACACAAACTGTTAAATATCAGGCAACCGTTTCTGGCAAACTGCTGTAATTATTTTAACATGATGACCTCTGTTTTAGTTTCCTTTCTGTGACTGCGAAGTGAGGAAATGTTCTAATTTGAACCGAATCTCCCCGCGTAGAGGTGTATGAAAGGGGAACATTATATCCAGTTCAGAGATTAATTTGTAAGAAAAGAAAAAAAGTCCCCATCCCCAAACGTTTGTTAGTGGCCAGTCGGCCACTGCCACCACTTGCGTGGGCTGTTGGTTCATAAGCACCTTCAGATATTGTAACTGTAGCTCTACTTTGGTTGTGGCTGACGATCATGGTGTTGTTTCTCTCTTCAAATATTTAATGTTGTCAATCATAGGAGTTCATCTGTTTTCTGAGTCGGAAGGGAACACCTAGATTTATTTCTTTTTGCCTGCTCCCCACAGCAGCAAAAATGGTTGCATTCTGTGTCTGTGAGCTTCGAACAGAACCAAAAAATTAAATCGGTAATCGTCCATTGTGTGGCCAGAGACGTGCCATCAGGCTTTGGTGTGTGAATGATGCCTTTAGAATTGCCATGACCTGTGGCGTAAGGACGAGTAATGACCAGATCCGTCCAACGTTGCCTGGCACATTCATGTACCATAAGTATTGCTGCTCCTAGGGAAAATCAGACACAGGCTCTGCTGCACTGAACGAAGAAACCCAAGTAAAATCTCTCCCCTGTTCAAATAAAATAAGAGGAAATGCAAGCTTGTCTCTCTGCTTGAAGTTCCTCCTGCCTGCATTTGGTTTGATTAGACGCCTCCTTACTATAATGAGGCCCTTGAGAGGTTAAGAAACTAATTTGCATCTTTCACTTTTGGGTAAGGGGGCCCAACCCGGGCAGGGTTCCAGAATCCACCCCCAGACGACAAAAGATGATAGAGTAAACAAAACAGAATTGTAAAAAATAAATAATAATAACCACCTCTCTCTCCATTTTCTGCTCTTCTCCCTTTCCCTTCTTTGGAAGTGAGCAGCGCCCATCGTGATGTGAGGTTGCTCTGTTTTTTAGGTCGAGGACGTCCGGTCTGCCGAAAGGCAGAACCGGAAGTCGGAGATTTAATGACTTGGAGAAGAGGGGCTTGAACCCGCCCCTCTTCTCCCCTGTTCTCCATTGGCTGGCCTCTTGAATGCTGGCCAGCCATTGGAGAAGAGGTCAGTCATTCAGATTAGGCCCCGTCCTTTTCGGATCGGGGGGCGTGTTTTTTGCAAGAAGTCTCAAGGAGGAGACAACAGCAAAACACGCCCCCGAATCCAAAAACGACGCTGCCTTTCGCTCTGGAGATATAGGACATGGCAGAAAGATATGCGGCCGCTGACAGGGCTGGACGGGTCGCTGGGAGGCTTTCTACTTCATCAGCAATTTTAAACGTCAGATTTGTGTGTGCCACTCAACCATTAAATTCGATCATTTATGTAGCAAAGAAAATAAAAGTAATTGTCGCTTGCAGATTTTAACTCTCAATGTCTTCAGTCTCTCACATCAACATTTGTGCACGCTCTCTCGGCTCGCGGGTCATCGTTACACAATTCAAGCTGTTTTACCGAGCGCCAGGCACGTTTTACGAAAACCACCCCCTCCCTCCCTCACATTTATTTTATAGAACTCTGGTTTCTCTGCCACAATGAACCGTGCTTGGACTATGGTCTCCGCTCTGGCAAACAGTACTTCGACCTCCTTAACTTCCTTTTATGTTGTGGTGCTACAACTCGGCGTCTTGCCTCATTTCCGGTTCTAGTTTTGCGTCGAAATGAATTTTGATGGCAAAATGTGGCATGGAACATTCACCACTCCAACTCGACAGATTAAGAAATATATCCCAAATTATATATAACAGTCGGTAGACGCATGCCTCTACAGTGTTCTCTTATATTTTGAAACCAGAATTGGTCAAGTTCGTATCCTTTCAAAGTTCCCTTTTCAAACAATCATTATCAACGCCAAGTCTGGCCCTGGCACGGTAGTGCGATTTTTGTTTAGTATTAATAAAATTTGACACTTCAGACAGCAGTTTCAGCAGAGAGGACAAAGATGGAATGGGCATGGAATCCAAATAGTAATCATGCATATTAGTCTGGGCCACTGGCATTTTGCGATGCTGCGGCGTTTTCCTCATAATTATGGATTTGCCAAACTTCCCAAATAATGCTCGCATAATAAATCTCGCTTTTGAGAGTGATTAAGCTATTGACATTGTAAATAACAATGCCGTTTCTTTAAATGTTTTAAAAACATAAACAAAAATAATGTCACGAGCAATGCCAATAGCTCTAACTTTAACAATGCCGAGACCGTTGCATTGTAAATGCTTGTTTGTTGTGAGCCCTGCAGGATGCTCTGCGTTTCATTCATGCAGGGGCAGGGCTCACTTCACACCTCACACCAGTTCAAGTGTCTGCCTAACGCTGTTCTCATGCAGATGCAGCGATTAAGCTCAGAGAATGAGATGCAGGGAAAGCTAATCACGGCCACAAACCCTGCCCTGCCCAGTCTGCAGCACCTCAAAGGGATGCGGTGTCATGTTGCCGTTTCAGCCCATGGCAGCCCGGCCCAGGAGAGCCCCCCCACCCAGCCTTGTGTCTTTCACAGTTCACCAAATCGGCGAACCCAAAGGGAGGGGGGGTTGCCCACCGGTAACTTGTACACCATTTCAAAAGCATAATGGACTCGTGGGGGGGCCCATCCTAGTTAGACAGCCGCAAGGCCCAGCTGCCCACACTGCTCATGCCTAGCGCCGACCATGACTGGGCCCGCACCGGCGATCCAGGGGGGGGCAAGTGCCCCCCCTTGCCCTCCCCTGCGGACGCCCATGAACAGACTTTGATAGATCTGTGGCTGATCTACCAATTTGCCCTGAAGAAGTCCTTAGTTTAAAGGATGAAACACGTCGGCCTGATGAAAACCCCTTTTTTTTATTACATGGAATAAAAGAAGAATGATACAAGACGACTTTTTGCACTAGCAGTGATTTAGCTTTATTATTAACAAATTGTGTATATTTACGGACTTTGATGTTGACAGATTGTGGTGCAGAACCAATCTAGTGGTTTGTTGCTAAACATATATGATTGGGATATCCAAATTAAATGTGCAAACAAGCAATCCTAACTACTTATTTTTTATGAAAGGTAAAAGCGTGCATTATACATTTTTCACTGCATAATCTATATTCGCTACATTTTATGAATTGTTAAATATTACATAGGCTGTAGGGATAGTTTGTCAATTTGTATAATTATCTATTATTGCATTAATGTAATTATCTTTTTTATCCATACTGTTTATGCTCCTGTCCTTCTCTTTTCCACCTCTCCACAACTTTTCTATTTCTTTTCTGATTTTAATACAATTTTATGATTGAATTAACTTGTGATTGTCTGAAAGAACATTTTATTCTCATTTTGATCTCAGTCGGATTCGTATTGCTACACTTATAAATAGTCCATAAGGATATCCTGTCAGGTATCTGTGTATATTTAAGATTTTTGGAAAGTTTCATTTTATTACAACACAAACGTATATTCAATAACACACTATTTTAAACTTAAAACATTTCCAAACTAGCAAGAACATGTTGTGCTTAAGTATACTTAAGGATTTTTCTTTTTGGTGGTATCCAAAAGTAGAAAAAAATATCACCAAGATTATTTGTAGAAGTCTATCCAATTTGGATGTCAATTTACATGGTACATGGAACTGATAGGAGGAAGTATATTTTGTATCAATGCATACTCTCTCAACATCTTGTCATCCAGTAGGATTTTTAGCAGGTACTCCAAAAATATGAGATTAAGAGTAAGAAGGTTAATAGCTTTGTGATGTATTCCTAAGGAAAGCAATGAAGGACTGGGAAAGTTTCTACAGAGGTTAAGTGATTCGCGCTGTAGGAAGATGGCTCTTTATGTGATATATCAATAACTTCATATACAATGCAAAGCGTCCAGTGGTTCCCTTAAAAGTGGTCAGGGCCTTGTTATGCAATCCCAAAGTGCTCTGTTTGGCAGGGGCGGCTGGTGACATTTGCAAGTGGTGGGGCGTAAAATGATTGTTATACTGCACCGTTGCGAGCGAGCCCGAACCACCATAAGGGCGGTTCATTAAGATTCTCTTCCTGTGAAAATTTTGAAAAAAGAGAAGAAAAATGGTGCATTTTCAAGCAAATTTGAGAAAGCAGGAAGGTTAATAAAGCAATTGTGAAAGTGCCTCTGTGAACTGTCACTTTTCTCTTTACCTATCTCTCTCCCAGAATTCACCACCTTCACCTGTAAGTGGCTGCGAGCTGCTCTATCGGCGTCACTCTCTTCCAGTGACACTCTCATTTTTCCATCATCTAAGTATCCCTTCCTACCTTATCTCTTTCGCTATCTCAGCACCTCCCCTCCTCTGTCAATGGCTGGGTGCTGCTGACACTGCCCCGTGACTGTCTCTTGCTGCCCCTTCCATTGTCTCGCAACCCCCATGCTCTCCTCTCCCTATCTTGCTATCTCTTCCTATCTTGTTGCTGTCACATCCATCTTGCTTGCTATCCCTCCCTACATCTCAGTATCCCTTCCTCCCTTATCTCTTTCTCTGTCTCCGCACCTCCATTTCCCCGACACAGCAAATGACAAGTAGTTACGACAGAGCACATCTCACACAAGAATCGGATGCACTATCTCTAGACTCTACTATAGCGCCTAATATGTACCGATGATTGCAGGTGGTGGGCGCTTAGCGCTGCCACTCTTTTAAGGTCCGGCGTCCGGTTCGGGCGTATTTCTCATCATCGGCCTTCACCACCAGAGCAAGAGAGAAAAGTCAGTTAACCGGGGAATAGAAAGAGTAGGAAACAGTGACATAAGGGAACGAGGGTGCAGAAAAGAACGTGTGAGAGTAGCAGAGTTGACCTAATGCCCATTGCTTGTATCATTACAAAACGAAAGCAGAATTGTTTCAAAAGACCACATTTGTGAACACAGAGCCGCAGTATGCATTTTGTTTTCCAATGCAGGCACCCAACAAGCAGGTATTTCAGTACCTCCAGGAATAGTGTGCTTTCCCATTCAGGGAAGACATGGTTGTTCAAAGAGCGAGGAGGCGACAAAAGTAGGGCTTCACTGGCAAACACTATAATGTGGCGCTAATGTGTTTAGGTGTGAATAAATCAATATGGCCACCTTGCTTTAGTTAGTTAGTTATTTTTCATATTTTGAATGTTTTATTTCTCTCTACCCTGAGGCTGCACTTAGAAATTGAAAAATGTCAGCAAAAGACTACATTTCCAGCAAGTGTTTTTCTTTTTTGGGTTCATTTCACAAGGAAGCAAATAAACGAAAGGAGGAAAGAGAAGGTAATACCTGTTTCTTGAAGTTTCGGACCAGTTTTTACTACATGAGGAGGAGCGAGACAGAGAGGGAAGAGGGGGAACAAAGGAGGGGGGGGGGGGCAGCTGCCAGCAGCGGGAGAACTGGACACTGTCCTTGTCCTCTTTGGGCACGAAGGAAAAGACAGAGTTCTGTTCCTTCTCTGCCCATTTCGCCCGTCCCCAAAGGCCGAGCCTTAACCATCGGCCTTGCCCCTTGGCAAATTCTGCCGTGGGGAAGGCATGTTTAAGAAAGTAGGGGAACGGACTCAAGCAGTGACTTATGACAGAGCACATCTCGCGAGGGGGTGGTGATCGCAGGGGGGTGGGGGGCCGAGGGAGAATAAAATTAAGACAAAAACTTACCTGACCGCCTCTGCTCCGCGTTGGCAATGGCGCCTCTTGAGTTCAACAGCACTGGAGTGGCAACCCCTCAGCCAATCCTGGCGCTGCTGCAGCGCCAGGATTGGCTGAGGGCACAGCTTACTCTTCGCCCGCCGCCTGCCCATTAGGAGCCCGAGGGACTCCTAATGGGCATGCGCAAGTCAGTGAAAACATCAGTGCGCATGACTGGGCACGGGCGAAAAATTCGCGCACTGTCCCCACTCATGCGCACTTGTGCTGCTGTGCTGCCTGTCCCTGCCTGGTCTGACAATGCATGTCAGTCAACATGACACAGGACCGACCACGGTCCGACGTCATGCTGACTGACATGCATTGTCAGTTCTCCCTCGGCGTCTCTGAACTTAAGTAAACTAAGTTCAGAGACGCCGAGGGAGCTTCTGGGGTGGGCGGGGGGGCAACGCCCCAACGCACGCACCGCGCCTGCTGTTTGGGGTAGTGTGGTTGAGCAGCCTTAGGCTAGCAGAGAGGAGTGCAAGACATTTGCAAATACACACAATGATTACTAAATGATAAACATGACTCAAGAAGGAGATCACCACCAATGTATACAAAAGAACAATCGTTCAGATAAGCACTGTGTAAAATAGCAGGTTTGAAGTAAACAGCTGTTTGATACTTTCAAGCGAAATTAAAGCTCACTTCAGGGGTCTCTCTGGTGTCCAGGTGCAAGGTGCATTTCTGCATCGGGTGCCCCATTCACTACAATGGAGAATCGGTCCAGTCACAAAGGCTTGGACTGGGGGACCAGTTGAGCTGAAAGAGCAAGGGCTCTCATCTCTTGGTAATTTCCAGGAATGTGGGGGCACCTTCGGTTATCCTCTCCAGGTCCCAGGGTCTACGGGTGCAGAGGTGTCCTCAGGCATCAGGTTTTTGTCACAGGGAGCAGTTGCAGTTGAGGGGGCCTGCAGAAAGAGGCCACAGGCTGTATCAGGAAGTCTACAGTGGGCAAGTCCAAGGTGGGCTTTGTCTCTGCTGGGCTGGGAGACCACGCTGGCAGCATTGGCCCATTTCAACTCCGGCTTGGTGCGACAGGGGCAGTGGTGTTTTCCGGTGTTGGGTTTTTGGCAGTCCAGCAGGTTCGCAGCAGTTCTTGGGTGCCTGCAGGATGCAGAGGAGCAGCTCCACTACTCCACAGGAGACTCATGGTTCTTTTTCGAAGGCAGGCTGTTCTCCCAGGCTTTTGGAGTCACAGCTATAGGACGAGTTGACATGGGTGCATTTTTCAATGAGGGATGCAGACAGGCAGGTGGGGCAGGGGCCAAGTCAGCTGCTTTTTCTCGTTTTCTCTGCTTTTGCGGCTCTTCGGTCCTTCTTTTTAGGTCAGCAGGAATCTCCATCTCTGGAGCTGGGGCTTTCCCCTAAATACTAAATTTATGGCCATTAGAGGGAGTGGCAGGCAGTAGCTAATGGGCTACTTACCTTTTGGGTGACTACACCAGTGGCGGCTGCAACAGAGCGGGGGTGGTAAGGGAGGGTAAGAAAACACCTACCTGATTACCGCCGCAGCTTCTCCTTCTGGCTCCCGGCAGCACACAGGCTCCCCTAAGCCAAGTGCAATGCTGCTGTCACCTGCATGACAGCAGTGTCGTGATTGGTCTGAGCGGCCTGTTTGGCTTCTCAGACAGAGCCTGGGAGCATGGGACAGTTCTCCACCAAGCTGTGTAACACAGCCAGGTGGAGAAATGTTAAGTGTGCATTACTGTTTGGCCAGCCCAAGACAGCCGGCCAAACTGTCATGCACACTTATGGTGCACAAACCACTCCTCCTCCTCCCTGTGATCCCAGCCCCGCACTAACATAGCCCCGTAGCCAGTACAAAATATTAAAAGAAGAGTGGGGCGACACTCTTCCGCCTTAGCACAGGAGTCGCTGCTGGACTACACCCTCGTATGACCACTTACGTTGGGATGTGGGTATAACCCTGACCCAGGTTGGTTGATTCTCTCCAAGACAATATGGAGGAATCTGACAAGAGGGGTCCATATCACCTACCCCACCCAAAGGGTGGTGCCGGCTGAATGTGGGCACCCCTCATAATCTAACTAACTTCCATCCTGTCCTCCTGCCAAATCTGGAGCAGGACAGGGGGGTTGGTATCCTCTCATACGAGAGAAACCAGATTCGCATACCAAAGGCGAAAGGGCTGCTTTGAAGCTTCCTTGCTTTGGCAGGCTAATCTGCAGGTCATCTCGTGGGAGGGTGTGGAAGACCCCTCCTGCCAGAAGTCTCCTGTTTTCTGGCCTAACCAGAGTGAAGGCCCTCACCCTTGGGGGTGAGGAATTCGTCTCTGGTGATAGGCTGGCTAAAAACAGTCAGTCAGCCCACCAGCAGCTGGTACAGTTTCAGGGAGAACCTCTGAGGTGCCCTCTGGGTGTATGTGCTGATAAATCCAACACTGGAATCAGTGTGGGTTCATTAATATTTATTTATTTTATTTATTTAATTTATATGGCGCGTTATAACCGCAGGGGTCTCTAAGCGCAGTCTGACCAGATTTGCGTGAAAGATGTTGCATTCACTTGAAAAACCAACTATGTACCTAAGATCTGCTCCATGCTTGTTTGAACAATACCGTTTTTAGTTTTTTTCTGAAGGAAAGTAGATTACTTTCCTTCCTGAGCTCTGGGTCCAATTTGTTCCATATAGCTGGGAGCGTGTTGGAAAAAGCGCGGCCGCCCACCGTGGACAATTTGAAACGGGACTGAGACAGAAGAGTGGCGTCCGACGAACGCAAAGTCCTACCCGGTATGTAGGGGGATAGTCGGGATTTAAGGTATTTTGGTGCTTTGCCATACCGAGCCTTGTGAGCGATACACAGTCCTTTGAAGACAATTCTCTGCCGAGTTGGCAGCCAATGCAACTCCTGCATCAGGGGAGAGGCATGGGCAGTCCTGGGTTTTTTAAATATTAACCTAGCCGCATCGTTCATAACTCCCTGTAGTTTGTCCAGCAACCGCTGTGGCAAACCTAAATAAAGGGAGTTACCGTAGTCCAGCCTAGCCAGAATTGTGGCCGAGACCACGTGTCTCAGAGTAGGGAAAGAAAGTAGGGCAGAGATCTTCCTTAGTTGTCTTAAAAGGCATATACTGGTGCCTACTACCGTGGCAACTTGTTTTTCCATGGATAGTTTATTATCCACATATAGGCCTAAGCTTTTAACCGCAGCTGCCGGTTTAGGTGGTGCGCCCAACTCCCTAGGCCAAAATTTCTCACTCCAAGGGTTACCCGAAATGGAAATGGGCAATACTTCCGTCTTATCCGGATTGACTTTCAAGGAGTTCTCGGACATCCAATTGACTGTGGTTTTCAATATGTCCTGTAGCCTAGTGGATGCTCCTGGACCATCATCCAGCCGGATGATTATCTGGGTGTCATCGGCATAGTTATACACTAGGCAGTCCATCCTGTTCAGGAGAGCAATTAAAGGCTGCAAGTAGATGTTGAAGAGTAGGGGGGACAAGGCAGAGCCCTGTGGGACCCCGCAGGTGATCGGAGCAGGGGTGGAAAGTAGGTCCCCCAGCTGCACTCGTTGTGTCCTACCCTGCAAAAATGATGTGAGCCATGCATGTGCTGTACCCACGACGCCAAAGGATCTCAACCGCGACAGAAGCTGTTTATGACACACGGTGTCAAACGCCGCGGAGAGATCCAGTAGTACCAGGGCGCTCGGTGTTTTTACATCAGCTCGCATCCTTAGCTCATCTAGAATGGATAGCATGACTAGTTCCGTGCTATGATTAGCACGGAACCCTGCCTGATTGATCTCCAGCAGGTTGTTACTCTCTAGATGGCCCGATAATAGAGCTAGCACGTGCTGCTCAATCACCTTAGCAAGGAAAGGCAGCTGGGAGATGGGCCGGAAGTTTTTCAGACATTTTGTGTCTGCTCCAGGTTTCATATGACATTTTTGATATCAAACATCCCTATTTTCAGGAGAGCCATCATGTAGCTGGAGAACATATTTTCAGCAGTGCCCAGTGCATGTTTTAAAGTGGCTTCCATAGTCACTGGCAGTAATTGAACTGTCCAGTACAGGGTAAATCTGCTCATGCAGTTAGGCCCTCACAAGTAGTACAGTACACCCTGCCTTAGGGCTGTAAGCCCTACATTAGGAGTGTCTTACCTATACTGCATGCAGTGTCTTCATGCATGGCACACAGGGATGGGTGCCATCTCGACTCTTTAGTTTTCTCTGCACCAAGACACGCAGACTGCAATAGCAGTTTCAATGATCTTCGTGAGGCGTCCCTAGGGTGGCACATAGGGGACCCACTTCAGTCCCAGTGCCCCTGGTACCAGGGGTGCCATTTACTAGGGACGTACAAGGGTTTCTGAGGCTGTGCCAACTGGTACAGTATTAGGGAAAGAACAATGGTACTGGAAACCTGGTTAATAGGGACCCAGTACACCTCAGTCAAGGTTTCATCACAAAACCAGGCAAAAAGTGGGGGGTTACTGCAACAAGTACCCAGTTCCCTACCCGTGCCACAACTCAAATCCAGTTGTTTCTGTGCCATGAAAGAGGTACATCCAGTCAAAGGAATTCCCAAGATTTTTAGAGACATTAAGTGCAGGGCAAACCAAAAACCTACATAGCTGCATCAAAAGCGTTCTGATATAATTGGTTTAGAGTATAATCTTCATAAACCCAGCCTATTCAATGAGTCATAGGGAGCCAGATATCCTCTTCATCATGTTTTGTAGGACATCAGTAGATAGTTTCAGAGGTAGAAGGATGGGCAGCATGCACGGGGACATGTAATAAAGATAGAAAGAGGCAGATGGATACATGAATGACTAGCATTAAACGCTAGTCTAGTGAAATACCTCTTGAAGTATTAAAATGAGAAGATTTCACTTTAAGAGTGTTCTCTCTTGTTGTCTATATGAGAGTGCATGTTAAAGGCAGGGCAGTAATTGTTACAGCAGGTGCAATGGCATATGTTACAGCCAGAGAGCGAATGAGAGGGGCAGGGGTGTGGAACAATAAGATGAATAGGCCCTCCAAAATAATGAGTATGCCTTAGGTGGGGAGGCAGGCGAGGAGACACAGGTGGGGGGTGTGGTGGTGATGAAATCATTCCATAAGACTAGCATTCATTCAACTCACACAAAAAGCAAAGCTTGCTTGGGTGCCAAGCCCAAACAGTATGACCCCAATGTGTGGGAAGTCAATCTCTAGCTTGCCCACACACAAGCATAACAGAAAAGCTGGCAGGCATGGACCCCAAGAGGGGGGGGGGGGAGACAAAATTCCAGCTTGCTCTCCACCCACAGAGAAAGATAGCTCTACTATGGAGCTAAGCTCAGCAGGCACTGCCCTCATGAGATAAGTTGCAATGTACCAGCCCTCCTCACTACTACACAAAAAGGAATGTCTGTCATGGTGTCAAGCCAGACAGACACAATCCCATCATGACTGCTGTGGTGAGAGCATGATCAAGTCTTCCCTTTCAAGAAGGCTCCGAATGAAGCCCTACATCACCGGGCCTGTTGTGGAAGCAGGCAATGACAGCCTGCCACTCTCCCTGCAACTGCATCCTTCCTGCCTTCAGCTGCTCCATGCAACCTTACAGCCCCTCACATGCTAATGCATTTAATGGCCTGAACCACAAAGTGCACGGGATGTCTTGGAACGGTCAAAAATTAAACAAAAAATGTCAGTTTCTGTTTGAGCAGCTACTTATCAGGCGTTTTCAAATTAAAGTGAAAACGATAAACCTCACAAACATTTAGGAAGGACAATATATGTTATATATGTATATAGTATGATTTTGAATCTTAGACTTTCTGACCACTGCAGCAGACCTTGTGTAATGCAAAGATCAGCCCCTCTTCCTCTCGCAGAGGACCCAGAACACTGCTGTGCCAAGAAATAGTGAGCTTGGAAATATGTTAGATTGTACATTTGACAGTGGAAGTATCTCTGTGCCATAGACCAGCTCTTCATTGCAATTCCCACAGAGGACCTAGTACACTGTTATACGTCTAATTTCTTATTTCGCACCATAATGAAATAGTAAAGAATTTTGGGTATTCCTGAGAGACTTACTATCCACTGTATGACATATTTATCCATGGATATACTGATGATACCCAACTATCCCCTAAAATATAGTCGGAGAAACTCAAATCCTCGCTTGACATCATGCAAACCTGTCTGTAGAGTGTCAGTAAACTTCAATGAAGAAGCACCAGGCATTCTATACAGGATTAGTTCAACAATATGGACTTAGATGTTTTCCCCACCCACCTGTCATCATTCACCAAATTTCTGGACTTTCTCATTGACTAATTTTCTGTCATTTGAGGCACTTATCAAAAGACATTACAAGGAACTTGCTTCCAGCTTACTTTTCAGCATAACATTAAGCCCTTCATTCCATCTACAAACTAGGGATCCTCTGTAAAGGATATTGTTATGTCAAAGTTCTCACTCACTGGTCTCATTGAATCCTTACTGTAAGAAATTGGGTTATTAGTTGAGATGTGTGAGAGGCCCACTCAAATAATTAACATAATTCCAGTCAGGGACAACCACAAAAACAACTAAATGAACCTATGCTTACCCTCTGTTACCTTGGCACAAATACAGCCAGACTTAACTTAGATTAAATGTGTAAAGTATTTATGCTGCACTCAAACAATAATATAGTAAGAGCACAACACATGAAAAATAAAAAAATCAATTTAGAAATATAGAGTCATTTTTAATAAATAAAATGACATCAAAGTGACTAAAATCCAAAAAGAAGAACTGTGGTTAAGAATTGTTAGAGTTTTAGGTAAAAACAGCACCAAGAAGCACAAAGCGGCACTCATGGTTAACTCAAATGGGGCAAAGTTGAAAGTTCAGGCCGACAGCCAGGAAGGTTTATCTTCTAGCTCGGTCCAGTTCAATGCGAGGAGCCTCAGTCGGAGCTTCATATTGGTGGGAGACTGCAAGGAAATAGTTGTTGGCATGAAGACCTGGTTGTGGGTCGGAGCTGAACTGCCAGAAGCGCTTTGTTGGCACTGAGAGCAGGTTGCAGGTCAGAGCTTCAAATTGGTGAGAAACCGATGGTGGGTGTTCCTGAGGTGAAGGGCAACGTGCAGGTGAGGTTGAGAGTCTGTAGCCGTGGAGGTTGAGTTGGCTATTAGATGCAGGTCCCACAAGACTCTGTGAAGTCTGGTTGCATGTGCAAGTGTCACACGGCCCATGGGAACATTGTTGTTTTCTCTAAGTTAGCATGAGCACGCTGCAGCTTGCCTGCTGCTTTGTGCACGTTACTACGCAACTTTATTTTCTCAATAATTTCTATGGCTGTTTTCACATGAGAACTCTTCACTGTGTTCACTCTCTGCAAGGTCCTGGAATTTTGACTGAACATTGTGAGCAAGGTCGAACAACAATGCCCCTTGTTATTTTGCCTTAGCCCTTAAGCAAAACATACCAATGCAGCTGTTGTTTGGACAACGTACTTTGGCCTTATTAGCACACACTTGGAGAGGGAGTTTTCCAGGAAGAAGAGCGAGACAGCACATATGATGTAGATCTAAGGGCTAAGGTATGGGGTCTGCTGACAAACCCCAGAGATCTTCTAATATATAATAATACTGCTTCTTAGCAAGGGGAGGGAGGTTATGCTCTATTGTCTTTTCATTATGACATCTCCCTTCATGATTTATGGACTAGCTGCTATGCTGACTGTATTTGTACTATGCATTTTATTGCTTGTTGTGGCACGTATACTGCATGTTAGGGCACATTAGTTCAAATAAATATTTTAAACAGTTTCGAGTCTCTTTCATATCTTATTGTGGACAAGTAGAACAGTGCGAGTGAGAGGGTGCATCTTGTTACTGCGATTCCTGAGAGATCTGGGAGTGTTGTGTTCTGGGGTGCCTAATCATTTGTTTCTCTGTGAGTGAGTAGGAGAGCAAGTGAGACACTATAGCTAGTCGGTCCTGGGCTCATGGGTACTAAGGTGGTAGGATGACTCAGTCCCTATACACCAAGGTCCTATATTCCTGCACTTAGTTGTGTGTTTGAGCAGAATCATTGCAACACAAGGAGACTAAAGACAGTTGTTCTTTGCAACGAAGAGCCCAGAACCTCTGGATTTTCACCTGGAGTCCAGTTGTTGCAGTTTAGAAGAGTACACTCTGACACCAGCCAGTGGTCCATGACCTAGTTGGGCACCTCTTGGAAGTCAGGACTCACTCCACCAGAGGCCAGCAGCAGAGTCCAGTCAGGTCCAGTTGGTGCTGGTCAGCCGGGCAGTTGCAGGGAAGGCTTCTGGAAGCTTGCTGTGTCCCTGTAACTCAAATAGAAGGTCAGCCAACTGACCCTTGGAGTTGCTTGTGGAATCCTGGGCTCAAGGCAAGCAGGTCCAGTTTTCCTTCAGGCTTCAGACAGCGGGGTAGTCGTTCTTCTGAGTCACCACAGGGCCAGGAGTGTTCAGATGAGAATTTCTGAGGATGCCAGCCTGTGTGTGTAGGTAAGCTTCGTTGTCTAACCCTATACTGGGTCTAGTCAGTTCATGTGCTACCATTTGAAGCTCAGGAAAGCCTCCTTACAACACCCCAGGCCATCCTGCTAAGGAGGGAAACACCATTTCTCACACCCAATGGTCTTTTCTCATTTGCCTGGAAGGAATACACATCACACCACAGGAGAGCTATTAACAGTCATGAAACACTGGCAGAAAGGGACATTTGGTTTTGGTAGGTATCAAAATGGCATGTTCAGAATAGTAATTTAAAATGTGACTTTACCATTAAAGAGTATTTTCAATTACAATTCAAATGAGTGAAAGAAGTAGTTTTCTATCTGCTCCCAAACTAAGGTAATCACTTATTAAGTGTAATAAATTAATCTAGTGTTAGTCTATGAGAGAGCTAGCCTTGCTACAGTGAACAACTAATTTGGAGGTTTTTCACTGCCGGAACATGTAAAACTTAAGTACACATGTCCTGCTTTTTAAACAACATTCACCCTGCTCTACGAGCTGTTAGGGCTTACCTTAGGGGTGACTTATAAGCATAAAAAAATATTGCTTGGGACTGGTAAAGTGTTTGGTTGCGGGTGGTTTCCGGTGCTCAGCACCTGCACTTTGTCATCAACACCGACGCTTTTCATGAGCACCAGTTAAGGACACATTAATTTACGGGGTGATTATGTGATTGGCCCAAAATCACTTTTTTTTTTATAACAAATTAACCACTGCTCTTCGGCCCTGTAGAGCAATCCTCTGCCTTTTGGTAAGGTTTGAGATATACAATGGCTCAAACATGCATACATACTAACATTTTTGTATAGTTAAAATTCAGAAAAGACCTTAAACCAACCTCTTTACTTCCTACCATTCTATACTGTATGCTCTCTTCTATATATTGTGGTGCTATATACAGTTTCCCACTGACCTTTATGACTATTTCCACACGTTATATGTACCTCCAAATGAAACACGATAAAAATAAAATAGAATTACACGCACAGCTCTGAACATCTTGGCTTGCAAATATCATTGTTCATAGTCCTCTGCACCAGAGAAAGAACCTCCAGTTCTTACCGATGACCATGAGCAATGATGTGCCACTGGTCTCCATACTTTTCCATAGTGATAGTTTAAGAAAGAAATAGTCTGGCAACAGTACACGGTGCAGGGACTATGGAAGTTAATCTGTATCATGGAAAAAGCCTGATTCTCCTCAGGTTCCCTTCCTGGTGCTAATAATCATATTGATCTTAACAGAGGGGCAATGATGGCAGTTAATAACCTGATCCCTCACTATAGACCCCCACCCGGAGCAGAGGTGCATAACTGAGCAATAATTAGCAGTTATTATTGCTCACAGGCGTAGGCAATAATGTTGAACTATAACAGATAATTGGCACTCATATGCTGACTTTTTCCTCAGTAATGGCTTAGAAGACAGACTAACGAGATGGTGTTGTAAGAGAGGAACGTGAACCGTGAGAGCGGTGGCATTAAAAGTATAAAACGCACGCAAAGGTTATGGCAATTAAAGGGAGGTTTTCTAATGTATTGTAGCTCTTGTATAGAGCTTATTACACCCATGTAGCTCGCTAACCATGTGGGTAAAAGCTTCAGCACTTACAAACATAGATAGCAAGTTTCACAGTGTAGCGTGTTTGGTTGAAAGTTGTTGTGCTTGTCTTGAGCCTGTGTGGGAAGCGTTTTCATATTGTGCCTGATGACCACCAATGAGGAGTTTTCAGGTTTTGGGATGCATCAGCTGGCAGTGTGATGAATGGGGGACAAACATATGTATATGCATAATTCATCAACGTCAAAATATATCGTAAATTAGGAATGTAGTCATTATAAAGGTGTGGCCATGTTGCCTTATCCTGCCTCATTTGTGCCTTTTGGAGATCTATTGCTTGAGAGGTTCCAAGAAAGGCATATGATACCAGGTCCGCCACAAGTGAAGGAAGTGGGATGCAAGGTGAGCATTGCCCTCTTTTACATTTGTAGGCACATTCCTAGTTTCATTTCCTTAGGTCATTTAAAATAGTTTGTGATAGAAACAATCAAAAGAATGTTTGGGTGGGCTCAGACTTAGAATGGCAGGAGTCTGTATTCAGTGGGAAGAGAAAGCTGAATTCTGTGTGGACAGAAGGCTTTGCTCAGTGCAATGGTACAAAATGAACACATGAGTATGTACTGCATTTGTGTATTGCTGCTCCCTGAAGACTGAGACTGGATGCATAAAGCAAGTATTCTCCTGAGACCTATATGTTATATTAAGTATTCCTGGATGATTTAAAAACAAGCACGCAAATATACTTTTCATACTGATTTCTCCTGCATATCAATGGCTGAAGCAGTCGCTTCTTCTCATTAGTGTTGTGAGAAATCATTTCATCACTTAAGCCCTGGTGTACTTCTCGTTTCCTTACCTTTACTGCTACAGCAGACAGCTTGACTGGTCCTAACAGTGGCCTAACCCCTCCTTCCCCAGTATTAGAAGCAGTGAAAACTATAAGGGTCAACATCCTAAATCAAAATATTGCACAAAGAAGAGCAGTTAGATAGTAACTAACAGTTGAAAGCTGAATTAAAAGGATCGTCTACAACCTGTAACATTTGATTATATAAAACTTGACAAATATTGGAGTAAGTGAGCTATCAGCAGCAACCGCTGAAAACATCGTCAATGTAATTTAAGTCAACATTGAGTGAAAATCAATATCGCCCTAGACATATTATTGTTTTGCCTAAGATGAATAAGATAAATAAAACACAATTTTTCAAATTTCAGTCAGGCTAACTAAATGATAAGAAATTACAATATGTTGCTTCCTTATGGGTAATTTATGATTGTTTAAAGAAGATTAGTTTATTATAATGAATAAAGAAAACATGTCCTAAGTGGCAATCACAGTTCGAATAAGAAATTTGGTAAGCATCTTAAATTAAATGATAATTGTCATGAATCTTTTATTTTCCCTAAAGCAGGAAATGTTGAACTAAATTTGCATTTTGCAATTATTTAAAAATGGTCAATTGCGTTCTGTATTCCTATGCTTTTATGTAAAGAGTAATTGTTTTTTCAACTGATATGAATTGTTGCTGAATTTGATGAACCTCTTATTGAATTTGATGAAGTTTTCTTTGCCTAATTTGCAACTCTTCAATCGGTATTATCTCAGAGCTTTCCAGCATTTTATTTTCAGTACCTGTTTCTTGACTGGGTCTCGTTCCTGGTGTCCCTGGGTTTTGGGCTGCGGAGAGGCGAGGGCTTGGGGCTGGTGTATTGTTTTTGTACGGCACGGTGGGGGGGGGGGCACACTGTGAGATGTGCCATTATTTCTTCTGTGTGGTGTCCCATTTTAGAGCGGCCACCTTCATTTAGTTACGTTCTAGTGTTTCCTCCTAACCAGACGCGATGGGTATGCTGGGCTATATTAACAAGTGGATTTGTGTCCACGCCGCTGACGTGCCAAAGACAAGCCCATCGGCGCCCACATCGCATCTGCTTCGGGCCCAGCATGCTGCCCATTTTTCTTTAGAAGGATGACATAGGCATTACTTCGGTGAGTTTCTTTTGTCTTCGAGGTTCTCTCCTTTAGAATGATCTATAATGGCTTTAGTATTTGTGGCTGAAAAGGGCAATAATAGGATTTCGACAGGGTTAGTTCCAGATGTATGGACATTATCCAGGAAGGAGGACTGGGCCTCTTCTTGGGGTGTAAGGGTGTGAGATAAGCATAAGCCTTTATGTGAAATTAAATATAGCCTTATTAATGCAAGGTCATTGTTAAAGCACACTACTTGAAGAAAATAATTTTGATTTTCTCTTTATCACCGAAACATAGGTAAAGGAGGATTCTGACCACATGGTAGCTTTTGCCATACCAGCAGGGTATCTCTTCTATACTATTAATAGGCAGTATAAAACTGGAGGGGTTGCTCTAATCTCTAGCAAGTTATTTGTCTGCTCCTCGCTGCAGGTACCGCTGGTACGGGATATGAAATTATTTGCCATGTTCTCAACTATAAACCATAAATGTGCCAAAAATGTCTCAATATTGTATCTTACTCCTGGGCCAGTAATGAACTTTATTAGCTGGTTTCAAGAAATAGTTTCTCCTTTTTCCCTGAAAACTTGATCTTTAGTGGGACTGGGGTCTTGAACGTTCATTTTGACAAGGACACGTATGCCACTACCTCTCGGATTGTTAACATTGTTCAGCTTTGAAGATGACACAGCTGGTTCATCAACCTACTTATAGGGTCGGTCATATACTGGACCGCATTTATGCAAGAGAGGGACTGATTAATGTGGAGACTGTGGAAGATGTGCTATGATCTGACCACAAGCTGAATTCTTCCCACCTAAGTAAGGATGTTGTCTCTCCCCCTTGGCAATCACCCATTACTGTGACCCAAAAGTCATGGTCCAAACATGATTATCCTAGACAAAGGGAATGCTTAGAAAATTCTGAGCCTAACATCCAGCCTGATGCTACTATGGATTGTCTTGGAACAGCTCAATTATTGGATTGAGAAAACTCTCAACACTGTGCTGCTACTTAAAAAGCAGGACCTCATATCGCAAAATGCCATTGGCTCTCTGGTATACCCAAGAATTAACACAGGTCAAAAGAAAATGCTAAAGATTTGAGAGACTCTGGAGACAAGACTATTGTGAAGTTGGTAGAAAGGTCTATAAAGCAGAACTTAATACATATAAAAGGCTCCTAAAAACCTGTAAGGAAGATCACTACCATAACAAAACAGTGTCTGCTAACAACCCAATTAGGGAACTATTTTCAGTTTACACATCTCGAGTTAAAAGAACTCATGATTTACCTAAAAGCCTCACCTACTCAAAGGTTTTGCTCGAATCTGGCTGATATTTTCAGACAAAGATTGATGCTATTTTATCTACATTTGCACCTACTGGGTCTACAATGGAAGACTCAGGGCCGAAAACTATTTTGCAAAAAGATTGGTCTGAGTTCTTTTCAATTACAGATGAGGAGGTAATATCTAAATTCACATTGATTAAATCTTGTTCTCCCGCGACCCTTCTCCTGCTAATCTTTTTAAAGAGATGGCATTGTTTTTTGCTCACACGTTACCATGATGTGTACTAACTCTATAAAAAGCAGGATTGTTTGGAAGGACACACTGGATCCAATTGTTGTTTCTAATTAGTGTCCTGCTTCTTGGTGCCCACTCTTCACTAAAACTTTGGAAAACTTAGTAAAAAAGCAGTTAGTCACATACTGTGAGGACAACAGCATGGCAAATAAGCATCAATGTGGTTTTCAATCTTATATGAGCACAGAGACTGTGCTAACGGCTGTTACTAATGATATACAGATGATTCTGAATGCTGTGACCTACGCCGACCTTATACTTCCTGACCTATCGGCTGTATTCAACATGGTCTCACATGCTCTTTACTGAAAAAGGCTCACCCCTACTAATAGTCTGAGGAATAAGGTATTCACATGGTTCAGACCCTTTCTGAAGAATAGAATGCAGACAGTGCAGATAGCATCCTCTCACTGAATGAATGAATGAATGAGGGATTTATAAAGCGGTGGACTCACCCGAGCAGGGGTATCTCCACGCTAGCAGCAAAAAACAGAAGCGAGGAAGTAGATAGGTAATAATTTTTTAAAGAGTTCTGTTTTAAGTAGTTTTCTGAATTTAAGCATGTCAGGGCACATACGCAACGCACTGGGGAGTGAGTTCCAAAGAAGCGGGGCTACATAGGCAAAGGGTTTGCCCCCCCGCACGAAGTTTGTTGACCCGAGGCACTACTAGCAGAGCCTTACCACGTGAGCGCAGAGATCTGCTGGGACGATAAGGGACCATACTTGGGTCCACTATTGTTGATGGTTTTGTCAATCAATAAACAAATTTTAAACTTGAGTCAATCACAAATGGGAAGCCAAAGTAGGCTTTTCACTAACGGCCGTGAGGGAGCCCTGGATGGCTGATTTAAAGCCAAACAGCTGCAGTGTTCTGCACTACTTGCAACCTAAATTTTTAGCCTTGATAGTGGGAATAGGAGCCGGGCCTAATTCTGCCGGCCACCAATCAGGGGACCAGAGAAGTTGAGCTTTGCCAAACAGGAGGACTTAGGTTTTATTGGCGTTCAAATGGAGGTAGTTCTTCGTCATCCAGTTGGAGATTGCACGCATACCCTCTGCAAACAGCTGTTTAGTTGCGTCTGAGTTATCAAACGAAAACAGACGTTGCGTGTCGTCCGCATATGAAAAAGGGACAAAGCCGTGATCTCTAATGATCTTTGCAAGTGGGGACACGTATATATTAAATAACTTGGGACTAAAGCATTAATCCTGAGGAACCCCCTTATTTAGAGATTTGCCTCCAGAGCAGAAGATACCCAGATTCACAGTTTGGGTGTGCTGTTCCAGAAAGCTGGTAAACCACTGAAAGGCAGATCCTACTATGCCAATTTCTGTCAGCCATTGCAAAAGTCTGTGATGCGCTACGGTGTCAAAGGTTGCGGACAAATCCAACACCACTAAAGACACTGCCTTATCATTGTCCAGCGCAAGTTTAAAAACGTCTGTAACGCCAAGCAGCCTCTTTTAGGTAGAATGTTTTGGCCGGAAACCAGTTTGTAAGGGGTCCAGACATGACTGAGCTTCCATAAATTCCATGAGCTGCGAGTTGACATATCCCTCCACGAGTTTGCTCATAATGGGGAGGAGCGAGATAGGACGATATTTAGATAACTCAGTGGGTGGTAAATTGGTTTTCTTGATAATCGGAAGGATTTGTGCAGCTTTCCAAGCCATGGGCACTTTTCACTCACTCAGTGAATAGTTGAGTAATGAACCAATAGAAGAGGCGAGAGACCGAGCCAATAAGGCAAACAATTTGGCCGGCATGATATCAGTAGAGGATCCTGATTTCGCTGCTTTCAGCAACTCTTCTACATTAGAGTCCTGCAGGGAAAATAAACAAGCCAGCACGTCATTCTCGCTAAACTCTGTATGAGGCAGAGAGAGAATATCGACGATGCTCACCAATCTAGGAAACGTGTCATAGATTTTTTCAATCTTATGAAAAAAAGTTGGAGATATTGTCACATAAGGTCTGGGAGGCAGGGATGGGATTAATACAAGCCATAGGAGATGTAAAAGATTTGAGAATCGTGTACAGTTCCTTACCTGAATTTCCTGCTTCACTTAATTGCGCATAGATGTGTCTCGTCCGAGTTAACTTGATATTCTTATGATATATGTTTATTGCTGCTTTAAAAATATCTTTCTCTGACAGTATACGAGATTTACGCCAGGTTTTTTCCAGCTTTTTCCAGTTCGATTTCTCTCTACGTAGTTCTTGAGAGAACCAAACTGCCTGCTTTTTTTGCGACTTAGGCTGTAATGGCTTTAGAGGCGCTAACGTATCTAAGGCAGTCCCTATAGCACAATGGAATTCATTGAGTCTGCTACTTATATCTCTGGACTTGGTGAAAGTAGGAGGTCTAAACTCCTGCACAAAGTTCTCTTCTGAGATTTTGTACCATTGGCGTGTAGCCTTCCCAGTATAGGGGAGGTTGGCAATCTTCTGATACGGACTTATTATCTGAAAGTGGATAATAAAGTGATCTGACCAAATCACTGGTTCTGGGGGAAGGGAAAATATATTGGGCGAATTGGTAAGAATGTGATTGCGAGTGTGACCTGTTAGGTGGGTCGGCCTGGCAGTGTTAATTACCAGCCCTAACGTAGCCATGTCAGCTAAGAACAGCGCGGCATGGGTGTTTTCTTTATCTTCCCTGTGTAGGCTAAAATCCCCAAGTATGGGAAAATACTTGGATGCAGTGACATGGGGGGGGGGGGGCGATCCTTTCCATCAATTTAGGGAGAAATCCTTGAGGGGCCCTGGAGGGCGATATACTAGCGCACCCTTCCAGTGATCCTGGGGAGAGAATTTAATTCTAAAGTGACAGATCTTGATAGAATTATCTAGGAAAGTGTATATATTCGTACCTTCAAGAGATGATTTGAACACAATAGCAACCCCTCCAACTACTTTACTATCCCTATTTAATTGCAGGATACGGTACTGTTCTGGGAGGGCCAAGGCAATGGCCGAAATAGAAAAGGGTTTCAACCACGTTTCCGTTAGGAAACGTGCATCAGGGGCCTGGGAGTTCAATAAATCCCATACCTCAGTACAGTGTTTGGGTAGCGATCTTACATTTATTGAAGTGGCTTTCCTATTCACGCTCGCCCCAGGAGTAGCCTTTTTTTGAGCCTCCCCGAGGCTTCAGACTCTGGTAGCGACAGTATCTGTAGGCGAACGGCCCCTCCAAATAAGCAAAACATTTATGAGAGGTTCCATCTCAACTCACTGACAGACGTATCTGTTTGAGTTCTACGTGGGTATAGGTGAACCTAGATGTTGAATGGGAGTTCCCAGGACCAGGGGTCCTGACTTCTGGCGACGGCAGGGCGCGGACGGGCGCAGATAGGCTTTGCCTTATGCGCGCCTTTGGCGCGCTAGCTGGGCACATCAACGAGTTTCTGTCCATTCATGGACTGGCCCGGAGAGTTAGTACCGCCCTCCCTGAAGTTCTGAGGCTGGAAGTGGTGTGCCCGGATGTGAGGAGATTCCAACAGCTAGACCGCACGCACTCTCCACACAAACAGTAAAAAATCCTGGGGTGGTCCGGAGTGCGCGCGTCAGCCGGAAAATGAGGTAAGGAATTTTAAAAGAAGACTCCAATACAAGTGATAATATTAAAATATGCAAAGTATGAGCTGCGTGTGGGGTATGTAGACCCAGTAGCTCAGAGGCTCACCAAAAAGCAAAGCCAACCCGACCAAGAAACACTCCCCAACCACCACACAAAAGTAAACAACCAAAAGCATAAAACAGATCAAATCAGCTGAGAGACGTGCTACTAGCCTCATTGTCCGCTGCCTCTGGTACTACACTTTTCAACATATATGTGCCCCCCGGCAGACTTTATTGCCTTCTTAGAATTTCAATTCTATGGGCACACTGATAATACTCAAATTGTCATCCATTTGGAAGGTGATATTTTGCAACTTTAGGAGTAATTCAGGGGAAGCATGGTTAAGGTGGCCAGATGGATGAATGATAACTCTCTCTGCTTTAATTCTGATAGGTAGAAAACTCTGATTTGGGAAATCTCTCCATCTGGTCCCATAAGTAGTGGCCTTATTCTTTGGGTGACTGTCTAGTACCCCTACTTCAGCGTAGAATTGAGGACTTTTTTTGACAATGGGCTCTCTTTTGAGTCGCATTTTAATTAGCTGATGTCTACTTGCTTCCTGCTTTTGGGACAGCTTAGGAAGATCTCTCAGCTTATTCCTCAAGACTCCAGTCAACTGCTGGTGCAAACCTTGGTGCTAAGTAGATTGGACTTTTGCAATGCCCAATATATCGCAATTCCTGAGTACCTTATTAGGAGGTTACAACTTATAGAGAGTGTTGCAGCCAAACTGATTTTTACTAAGAGAACATTTTACAGTGTTTCCCCACCTATGAAGAGAAGATGCCAGTTTAAAGCCCTTCGTATGGCTCATGAAACTCTCTATCCAGACATTGTGGGCTCATATATTTCAGATATGTTTAAAAGATACTGCCCTTCTAGACTGCTTTATTTATCATCTGCTGGTCTGATCACAATACCAAAAGGAGGCAAGGCTTTTTCTGTGATCGCTGCTCAGGCCTGGAACAAATTGCCTTTAGCCCTTCCCCTTAAGAGGGATCTGCTAAAATTTCATAGAGCACTGAAATCCCATTTATCCATTTAATCTTGGTCTGTACTCCTTGGCATATGGAAGATACATTTTGGCTAAGAGACAGAATACCCGCTGCGTAATCAAATGCTCAATAACCAATAAATAAATGAAAATGTTCATCGTACTGATAGTATAATAAATCAAACCCTCAAATTTGACAATTGTCAAAGTCTTTTTCGGGAATATAAAGTACTGCTGTTTCTCATTATATTTTTGATGTAGTGATAAACTAATCTAAAAACTGTTATATTTGCTGCACTTCATAACAGAAATTACTGAAATATATACTATGGATTTGGCAGATAACATAATAGGACATTTGGAGTAGCTGGGGTAGTTGACAAACCTTAGAAGGATCATAAAATGGACATGGAAAGTGCTAACTTTAGGCACGGTCTAGGTTATGATTTTAAATTGATTATTGTACTTCCAACTTTAAAGTAGTAAATGGCTATTTCTGTCTATATCTTAAAAGAGATATGCTACGTTTGGCTAAAAATGTAGCAGTAATTTTGAGGTCTATAAAATATATCTTAACAATATTTACATAACAACAGTAGAATGTAACACAACATCACATTAACAATGCCACCACCGTACAGCACCCTTCCAGCACAACACAGTGCCAAAACCGCACAAGACAACAATGGAATAGAAATTAACAGTGCAAAAGCAACACAATGACCAACCAACATACGATAAAACAGTAAATAGGAACACACTCACAAAACACATAGAACACACAAAAAACAACACAACACAGCAAAACACAATATAACAGAAATATACAACCAAGAACCATAAGAAATAACAATGCCACAGTTAGATCTGTCAGCCCTAGGGTGGTCTTCACCCAAACATTTTGCCGCTTACCTTTAATTACCACCCTTTGGGAGCTTGGCACAGAGCAGTCAGGCTTAACTTCAGAGGCAATGTGTAAAGTATTTGTGCAACACTTTAAACAGTAAAACAGTGAAACCTTCACACCAAAAGATTCCACACCAGATTACATAAATAGAGCTGAACTTAATAAGTAAAACAAGACCAGAACAACAAACATTGAATGAGCAGAACCGGAATTATGAATTTTTCAAAAGAATAAACAGTTAAATAGCGCTTAAAAGCATAAAGTGCCAACCACGGATATGTGGTCACTCTGGACCAGGTAAAATCCAAAAGTTCAGGCTGACCACAATGAAGCGAGTTAGATACAATCCCAGATTAGTCCCACTGAAGTTTTACCTTCTCAAGTTTTGTGCCAAGAGTTCCATTCATGACTTAGAAGTTTCTTGGGAGCAAGGACAGCATCGCTGCTTGACAGGGGGAAAAGAAGGTCATGCATCGGGATGGATGGGCTTCGCATTGCCAAGCCAGAGGATGATGCTTGCTGTGCGAAGAAACTAAGTTACAGCAGCTTGCAATGATTCTTTGTGCGAGCGGCGTGGTTCCATAGCAAATGCGCCCATTTGCGAAGAGCCCAAAAGTTTGACTTTAAGAGCTAGAGGACAACACCATGGGCCCATGGACCAGGGAGGTGCCTCTTGGGGGTCAGGAACCTGTTGAATATGGGTCCTGGAGCAAAGGGGAGCCTGTTAATAACAGGCTCCCACAGCTCAGATCAGGAGGCCAGCAGACTAGCTAGTTAAGTCCCTCTGGGGTCCTGGGTTCAAGATGGGTTCCAGGCCTAATTCTTCCACTCTAGATAAGAGTGTAGCAAGTCTGCCCAGCAAGGCAGCAGCTCCTTCAGTGTGGCAGTCCAGTAGAGTGACAGTCCTTTCAACAGCACAGCAGTCCTTCTTCCTGGCATATTATTCACAGGTCCATTACTTATACCCAGTTATGCCTTTGAGGTGGGGAGGCTTAAAAGACTTGCCTTTGGAGTCCCTGTCCTTCCTGCCCTGGCTCAAGATTCACAACAGGGGGTTATGCAGCCCTTTGTGCATGGACAGGACACAGCCTATTCAGGTGCAAGTAAGGCTCTGCCCAGCTCCTCCCTCCCATCCTTCCGGGATGCCCCATCAGGTCACACCTAAGCTCACATTGTGTGTGGCTGCCTGGTGGAGGGATACACAAAGTGAAGCAGTCACCCACCCCAAAAATGTGATCAGAGACAGGCAGAAGGCACCAAACAAACCAAAGTAAGAAAATGAAAACTTTCTAAAAGTGTCATTTTCAGATTTGCAATCCAAAAATCGACTTCGCCATAAGTTGTGATTTTGAATTTTCACTACCAAGACTTGTACAACTTCAAAGTTACATGTCCTATCTTTTAAATAAAACTGCACCCTGCCCTTGGGCTGCCTAGGCCTTACCTTATGGGTGACATATATGTATTAAAAAGGAAGGTTGAGCCTGCCAAGAGGTTTAACTTGCCAGGTCGACATGGTACTTTAAAACTGTGCATACAGTCTCTGCAATGGCAGACCTGAGACATGTTTAAAGGGCTACATAAGTGGGTGGCACAATCAGCGCCGCAGGTCCACTAGTAGCATTTAATTTACAGGTCCTGGGCACATTACTAGGGACTTATAATTACATTAAATATGCCAATTGTGGATAAGCCAATGTTACCACATTTTAGGGAGAGAGCACAAGCACTTTAGCACTGGCTAGCAGTGGTAAGGTACACAGAATCCTAAGGCCAACAAAAATGAATTCAGCAAAAGAGGAGGAGGATGGCAAACACTTTGGGTGTCCCCCTGCAGAAAGAGCCATTTTCAATAGTTGTCCTTAGCACTCTCTGCACTTTACCTCTGCTAACCAGTGATAAAATGCATCTGCTCACTCCTCTAAACATGGTTTGATTAGCATATATCTAATTGGCATATTTAATTTACCTATGAAATCATTGTAGAGTGGAATATCATATACCCAGGGCCTGTAAATTAAATGCTAAAAGTGGGCCTGAGGCACTTATTGTGCTAGCCTCTGAAGCAGCCCTCCCAAAAATGTCCCAAGAATGGCCCTGCAGGTTGAATGCGGTGTCACACTGCCATGTCGACTTGGCATTTAAACCCCCTTGCCAATCCTTAAACTCTTTTATTACATAAATGTGATCTCTAAGGTAGGCCCTAATAAGTCCATAGGCCAGGGAACTGAGTAATTGAAAGTTTGGACATGCACTTTTAAGCTTTACGTGTCCTGGTAGTAAAAAAGTCCAAAATTATTTTTTCACTACCGTGAGGCCTACCCCTCCCATAGGATAACATTGGGATTCCTTATTAAATTCAATAAACTGTAATTTCTAATTGGGAGCAGGTAGTTATATGATGTTTGGCACCTATGGAATTGTAATGATAAACCCTCTAATGGTAAAGTCAGATTTTTCATTACAATTTTGAAAATGTCACTTTTAGAAAGTTGGCATTCTCCTGCCCTTTGTGCCTGTAGCCTGGCCTGGGTAACATGAATGGGTGTAACTGACAGACTTTGTGAATTCCTCCCAGACAGTCACACAACAGAGGGATTAGGTGTGCCTGAATGGGCCCTCTGCTGACAGAATGGAGGGGGGAAGCTGAGCACAGCCCCACTTACACCTGAATCGCCTGTGCTCTGCCTTCATACAAAGGGATAACAACCCTGAATAATAACAGGAGCCAGCTTGGGGCCAGAGCAGGGGAGTCAGGAAATTCCATGCACTTCAAAGAACTTTCCCAGAAGCTTCTCCCACCTTCCAGAAGAAGGGCACCAGGTTATCAAAATCAGACCCTCGCTTCAGCTCACTATTGGACCTCTCAAAGGACTTTCAAAGGACTGCCTACTGCTGTGACCTGCAATGCACTCTGCCAGACTGTTGCTGTAACTGGAAGGGCTGTTTTGCTGTCTGGAGCTCTGGAGCTTTATTTGAAACCTCATATGCCAGCCCTGCATCTGCACGTGCACCCAGGTCTACTAGAAGTAACTTCAAGGGTTAGTTTGCTGACCTCCTGTTCAGAGGCACACAGACATAAAATGCTCCCACCATCCTAAACCAACACCTGGACCCAGCCTGTATGAGTCCTGAACCCCCAACAAGTGACCCTCCAGTCCTAGACCCTTGGCTGTGATGCTAAATTTGCCCAGATGGGCAATTTCCCAAACTGAGGACTTTGACAAAACTTGACCAAAAAGTGCTCTGAGAACCAGGAAGAGACTGGGACCAACCTGCTCGTCTATCCACCTAAGTTGCATTGCCAGTCAGATTGACTTTGCGGCTTCTCCAGCTACATTCTTCTGTGCAGCAGCAAATCCGTTTCCGCAGTTCTTTGCCAAAGAGGTATCTGACCTCATGGAACAGTCTTTGGCTACAGCCCTCTGCATCATCAGGCTGGACTTATTTGTCTTCCATTTTGGTGACTAAGTCCAAATGTAGAAATCTTCACCGCGGCTTTGAGCCAAGGCCAGTCGATGATGATGCTTCCTCCTCGAACATCTCCTGCAGCCTTGCTGCGCCAAACTTTACTTTCTCAGACATTTTTCTTTAAGACTGTTTTCAAGTCCACAGGTAAGCACTGACCAATCCATCGCACTCCATCGTGGTCGGCCTTAAGTTTCGACTTTTTCTTAGTCTTGTGTGACTAAATGCCCATAGTAGGCACTTTGATAATTTAGGAGCTAGTTTTCACTCAGAACTTTAAAAATGAATACCTCTGATTCTGCTGATGGGATTTTTGTCATTTTGGTGTCAAGTAATTTATTAAAATGTACTCTATTTTTCTAAATTGATTTGGGGTTTTTCTTGCAATATGCTCTTACTTTCATTACTGTTTGTGTGCTGCATAAATACTATACACATTGCCTAGTTAAGCGTGACTGCTTTTTGTGCCAAGCTACCCAGGCTTAAGCACATGCTAACTTAGTAACGTTTCGTCATTCATTCTGCAAGTGTTTGTGGCTGTTGCTTGACCAGGCCTCACACCCCAGTCAACCAACAACACAATTTCCCCAGCCACACACAAATAACTCAAAAGAAGATAAAAGCACAACATAACAATAGAAAATGTCAACTGTATCATAACACAACATAACTACACCAGCACAATGCAAAATAACACCACAAAACAAAGAAAACAACAATGCAACAAAACTCCTTCCTATAACAATGCAGCCACATACAATACAACACAACAACAAAACCCCAACGCAGCTTCAACACATGCCAAAAACAACAAAAAATGACACACCATAATAACATTATGTAACCTAACAGACCAAGAACAAATAATTGAAACTGTATTGTTGTGTTGCTGTATTGTGTTAGTGCTTTATAACATATTGCTACATTTTGTTGTTGTCATGTTTTATTTCTGCTGTGTTAATATGGTACTGGGATTTTTTATTTTGTTGTTGCTGCACCTCAACCACCATTACCCAAATTCAAAATCCATAAAGATTCTCACCACATATTACTACCACTGACACTACAATCCTACTTTTTGTGACTTGGCTCCTCAACTTTCAGGAGCATCTTAGGATGGGCCAACTGGTTGAGAGGCAGGACAGCTGACATATTTTTGGAGCTGACAGAAGGCCTGCACATTGACACCAGTCAACAAACCAGATCCCAAATTGCATATTGGGTGACCTCTCCTAAATTTGCTCTTAATAAGGTGAGCACGGCGCAGATGGGGCACTTCACAGAATTACAGAAAACATGTGATGTGCCCGGTACATATGCAAACACTGATAGTTCGGAGCTGAGGAGAATAGAGCAGGGAAAAATGCAGTTGTGGTTTTATACTGAGACTCTCTCTCTCACTTGAAGTACACATTGCCTCGTTTTTAAGAAGCTGCAGGGGATCCTCACGTTGACTGCACCTGCCAGTGGGGGGAATGCTTCGGGGTTACTGGAACCCCTGTTTCCCCTCCCAAGAGGTGCATTGACTATGAAATATTTCATGTATGTTGCAAAATCAGTGTGCCTGTTTACCCTTGCACCTCTGCCCATAATCTGGCATGGGTAAAGGCATACTGCAAAGCAAATAAAGGTGCACATATTTGAGACCAGTGCAATTCATACTAGGGAAGGTGTCCAAGGCCAGACTGGATTACCCAGCATCGGGCGTTTCCCCGGGAGGCTGAAAGGATGGGGGCCAGTTTTGTTGCTGAGGGGGCGTTTTTGTAGCAATGCAGCCGTTTTGAAAGCACCCACTACAAACTTCCTTGTATATCCAGTAATTTCGAGGTAACATCTAGTGGCAGTTTTGACTCGGGGAGTACAGAGGGTTAATATACCAGCTGCAAAGGATGTGTATCGTGCAGATCACAGAACAGTATTTTATGTGTATAGCTTAGTGGGTTATTGCTTTTGTCAGAGAACCTTTTTTACTGTGCAGTTCATAAATTACAATCATAATTTAGAACAGTGAGCTAGGAAGTGTCATCAAAGAGCTGCATGCAAACCACATGGTTCAGGCTGGAAGGTTATTGTTTTTTCCGATGTTATGGTTTATCCTAATGTTGATAAAAAAGGTTTGTTTGGGTAGAAATTAATTCTGATCAGTAAAGCCAACCTTAACCATTGTATTAAGTTGAGAATCATGGGTTTGTGCTTCTCCAGACCAAGTACTCTTAACAAATGCCTACCTGCATGCATGACATGAACCCGACACTGTGTAGTCCCCTCTGTCTTGTGTAACTTTTTCTATACACTGATTTACACACATTTGATTCATTGTCTCTGTATTTGTGTGTGATGTAAAGTGCTCCAAACCCCTACACTGGTATGGTATGAGAGGCCCTATAAAACAAATGAAAGACATGTGAGAGAGCGACTATGGAGAGATGAGGGGCACTGTTGGAAGGTGATAGTGAGGGAATCATTAAAGAGCCCCCACCAAGGATTGCTGAATCCTGGTGCACCCTAAAGTAATCATTTACTGTGCTTTAAAAGCTAATACAGCTGAATATATAATGAAAAATGTGTAGAAGAATGAGCCATAGTAGTTCAAATTTTCTTGGTGGATGGACCCCTCCAAACCAACCTTGTAGTGGTCAGGATCGTTGCACTCACTATGCACCGTACGGGGCTTGGCTCACAAAATGTGCAGGGCTGATTTGGGTTCCCAATCCGGCCCTGAAGGTGTCACACAAATTACCAAGGCCCCTCTAGTTATAACAAAGTGCCTCAAGAGCAAAAACAAATAAGTGCAAATTCCTGTTGTGCCTCGGGGGGGCTGGAGGGTGTATGTGTAATAAGGCCCCATGAGTCACAGTGAAAACATTATTTTAAATTAATTTACGTAGCAAACAAATGCAAACTACCTGGTCCTATATATTCAACGTCTGCTGATCAGTGTCTGCCTCTAGCTATACCATACATTACAATTAAGCACTATGTAATTGCTAAGTGAGCTGTGATACGCCTTTAAGTATATGCAGTCCTGAGTGAGGATGCATTTAAGTGTAGAATTCTGACATTTATTTCTTCTACACATACCCAGAAAATGACATTTATCACAGCTCGGCGTTGGGTGCAATGTCAGAAATATAGGCTGGCGTGCAATTCAGCGCACAAGAACTCCTTCTGCTGCGTTTCAAGCCAAAACCACAGGTACCGAGCTTGGAGGCATCAGCTGTCTGAACACAATATTAATACATGAATATACTGCAATATTAAAATAAGTGATTTTTTTCGGGTATTGCAAGTAAACATATGTACAATTTGTACATTAGTGCAGCCTGCCCTCCCATCGTTCAGCATACATGCTAGAACATCTATAACCTTGCTCGATGACCTTCAACCTCCAAGAACATAATCATGTATGCGGCGCCTTCACCACTGAACCAGGTTTTCATATTGGCTTGTAAAGATTACAAAACTACCTCTGTCAAATGGCCTGAACCCGAGAGGCGAAAAGCCATGCACTCAATCATGATCTCATTCTCAGAAGATATTCCAGGGCTTGACTTTATCCCTCTGTGATGATTTAAGTCGGCACAAAAATGTATGTGCAAACAGTCCCTTATAACATTATTTCATAACTTTTATCGACTAGTTTTGGAGCATTGTGATGTGCACTTTAAACTCATTAACTCACTCTGCGGAATCCATATGCCAGTGAAAGCAAATACGAACTATCACGTTACACTCTTTAAAGACAACATATTTGTTGATCTTTAATGGATGTTCACCGACTACAGAATGCAATAAAACACGCTGGGCCCAGATATGCAAATCACTGCACCCTCCAATGCGAAGATAATGATATTTGCATTTTGACAAACCAGCGACAGCAATATTAAATTGACTGCAAGATCTAATGAACCGGTTTCCAACATTTTTGAGTTTTTGGGATTTGTTTTCTTGCTCGAGCACGCACCTGAAATGTGTGTATTTACTAATGTATTTAGCAGTTTTACATGGTAGGGACAAAAACAACTGGTGGCAATGAGCCTTACATAGGAACAGTTGTGCATGTCGTTTATCATCCTAAATAATATAATGTAGTAAATAATTTTAAGTAAAAATGTAACACAATAAAATAGATAATATAAAATTCTAAAACATTTATTCTAGATGAGAAGAATATACAGGGATCAAACTTGTCCATATACAATACCCGTAGAAGGAGCTACAACGTACAACAAATAGTGCGTGACATAAAAGGGGGAAAATCATGTACTAATGCAGAATTCGGTTAATGCTTCGTAGGGCAGAAAGGTCTTTCATACACTTGCAGCTGAAATACCAGATTTTGAGCTATTTCTTCTAAAGCGCCATAGGACTGAATTGCCATAATATCCGGTGGGAAGGAGTTTCACGCCCTAGGTACACTTCCCAACAAGGACGGTTATAAATTTGCATATGCATATATGCATTACCATAGGCAAACATGTGACCCCCTACCCTGCTTTAAAGGACCACTCTAGCTGACTTTGATCATGTAAAGAACTGGGAGTAGAAGTCATAGTGATACTGTAGTATCAATGGAGACAAACTTGAACCATCGACAGCCCGCAATGATCTGCGTCTGGCGGTGTCTGTTGCATCCCCTTGCTGTTTTTAGAGTGCTATGCCTTTGGAGGCACACTTGCATTGTTTCCTTGGCCCATCTGACACATATACAGAACCTGGTATGGGATTACTGGTCTCCAGTATGGCTCTCTTGGCTTGCAGTGAGTTAGACAGTACTGAGACTCGCCTCTGGAGGTTATTTCATGATACATAATTCTACCCATTTCAAAGCAATATTGATGGAGCGTGGGCAGAACTGTATCTACCATGTATGCAGCAGGTGCTGTGGCACCGAGTCTAGAGCCCTGAGGGACCCACTGAACCTGCCAATGCTGTATTTATAACTCCAACAGCAGTCGAAGGGGCCATTTTCCTTGCTTGCACCAGGGCCCATGGCAGCCTTGTTATGCTACTGACCGTGGTACTAATTTTCTCCTAGTCATAAGGTCATGGAGATGAAACGTTTGTCGAGAATACATTATGATATAACCTGTACACTTCTGACACTCTGCAAAGAATCATGAGGGCAGCAACAGAAGATAATTAAGAAATGTATGTGAAGGTTTATAACAAGGAGTGCGAGGGCTGCCGAGAACCCACGGCATTTGGAAAACGTGTTGGAGTGCCCACTCTCCGATACATTTTAATGCTGAAGTTAAATGAACAGTGATAGGCTGGGGAAGTGGCACTGATATGAATTCTGTAGTATCTAAGAGGTTTGCTTATTTACATTGCAACAAACAGCTACAATATCTGTCTGTAATGTACACCTCCACAGAGTGCAATACACATTTGCTATTTAAGCTTGGAGTGACTTTGACCACTTGTCTGAAATCTCTTGGATTGGACTCGTGTAAGAAGATCACTTGTGAAGGTCGAGGGCCATAACAGTGGGGTGTGTTGCAATATTACACTGACCTGTTCTAAGCTCAGGGCTCCCTTCCTGAGACTGCTGAGCCTACCGCTGACCTAGCTGGAAAGAGGACAATGCTTACTTTGAAGAAAACGAAATAAAAGAATGATGTACAAAGATCTTTTGCAGGAGCTAATCCCACAATTCACACGCATAGGGGCTCTGCAACCACTAAAGAAGTCTTCACAATGTACAAAAGCCCTTTTACAAGTCAGAAAAGTATGGTGGTATTGTGACACTTTCCAAATCGCAAATACTAGTGTGCTTCCAATTTGTGAGTTGCAATGGGATAGCATCAATAGTGTATGAGTGCAATGGCAACCCTTGATCAGTTAATGAACCCTGAGCTGGGGTGATAGCTGATTAGCAAAAAGGAAGTTGTCTCTGTGGGATCCCATCCTCTTTGAGATTCATGCGACTGGTTGACATAGGGCGGCAGCAGACAGCGGTGTATAAGTGAGCGCTGTATGTTCCTTCCAACTCCAATATTTTCCTAGAACGTGATTTGAGTTTTTAAATGAATCTAATGCCGTCTAAGAAACATTGCCTTCTCTTAATAATAAATGTTGGCATGATGGAATGTTAACACTGGGATGGAAGTCTGCTGCCTCTACATTAGCACTCATTCATAGTCCATACAAAAGATGCAACAGATCAGTACATCAGCAGCTTGCAAAAAGATGGGCATTTCACAAAAAGTCAGTGTGCAATTTCCGCCCACTATTTGCGACATGCCCAATGATACACCTGGCACTAAGAGTGTTAAGGAAAGTTGACTGCGATGAAACTTGTCACACGTGTTTTAAGCATCTTGTAAAATGAATGGAATCGTCTGTCGCGTCTCTTGTAATCATTAGTAGAGGTTAACCATTGGTTGAAAGATTTATGCTCTGTAATGTATTGACATATAAATGTAAATGCATACAAATAAGAAACATAATGAACCTATGTAACCTGGCGAAAACATTTCTACAATGACGCTTTGATCCAATGACAGTATAAAGACAACTCAAATTATTGGACCTTACCATCAAGAGTAAGGAACAGAATGTAAGGGCCATCTGTGCAGCATGCAAAACCTCCTAGAATCTGTATGGTTTACTACTCTTGGTGCACATATCATTATTATGAATGTTGTATTAAATTTATGCAGGTCAAACCTGCCGATATTTAATGTGGAAAAATGGCCAGTAAATATGGAAAGGTGGGGGGGATTTTGGTGCAGAAAGCCCCACAATCCACATGTTCATTTCCAGAAACTCTTCACAGGTGATAACCTTAGTGTCGGTTTTAAAGGGTGTGATAATGGCCAACTTATAATAAGGCTTAAGGCTCTCCACTGTTCTAGAGCTCAAATAGTCAACTCAAACAATTCGTTTTACTGGTAGCGAGGTGGACGATGAAGGCACCGTAAGCCCCAAACGTCATAAAAAAGACACTACTTGACATCACTTGTGTACGAGAGCAGACACTCATGCACATACCTGCAACTGCAAAGCGTCATGACTTTCCAGCCCCTCGACAATGGGCGAAAAGCGCTCTCTGTTGTTTCTCTCCGCCGCTGTAGTTATGGCGCCTAGCAGCTTATCCAAGCTAAAACGAATAAAGAAAACATCCTCAGAGATCTGTCTCCGAAATCAAATGTGGCATTACAGTCGTTAGAAGAAGCAGCGAATACAACGCTCCATAATTTTAGAAAAGACTCTGTTATTTCTTGTCTTGCCCAAAAAACCTGCAAATAATTATTGATTGAGTTTATTTTATACAGTGCCCACTTTATCTCTTGCACACCTTAATGCGAAGAACAGCAGAGTTGAGAAAAGAGAACCACAGCAAACCAAAGCTCACATTGAGTGAAGTAAGAAATGCCCTGCAAGTTTAGCAGAAGAGATGAGTTTCACGTGTGGTCAGTGTCTACATTTTAAGATATAAATATTGAACAACTTTCAGCTTTTCTATTGTGCAGGGATTTCCAAGGCAAGACCTATGTGTGCTGGCCTTTGTGCCACTCTGGCGTTTTTCTGGAAGCTGCTTTCACAATAAGGAAGGCCTGCGATGAACCAACCATGATATCACGGCCCCATTCTGGTTGCAGCCACCTGCAGTGTGTGGCGGGTTAGACCATTTTTGTCACAGCCGATTTGGTTTCACTTCTGGTACTGGATGTGGTGTGATAAGCTAGAAGAGGCACAGGGATTGGACTGTGGAAGTATTTTGTATTTGAAAAGGCCCCTAAATCTAGTATTCTAGCATTCTGAAATACCAGGAAGTCCATGTGTTTTTTAACAGTAACATTCCATGCTTCCTCTCCAGTGTAGAATAGTGGAAAGAAGATGATTGAGGCTTAGTAGTCTTCTTATACTTTTAATAGACTAGTCAAAAAGCATTTTAAGGATCAGGGGCCATATTATACAAAGTTGCCCGGGGAAACAACGGGTGTTTACGCCCACTTTGTGTGCCTCCAGGGCACTTTGGTATTACAGAAGAGGCCAACGACACTTGTGCAGCCCCTTCTGTAATACAGATAGCGCTGGCACACATATTGCACTAGCATCAGAAGGCATTCCCTCAAATGAGAAAATTCCTTTTCCTCTGTGCTTGAGTCATATTATAAATATGGGCGCAGAGGCAAAGAAGCTGTCAGGAGACACAATGACATTGCACCAACATAAAAGTGGCGTACTGTTAGCGCACCACTGATGGCAGCCCTCTGAAGGGTGTGAAAGGGGTCCTATAGACCCCTAGACATCCCCTTGCAGGCGAGTGCAGTCACTCACAGCACCCGCCTGAAAGGGGATCTCTCTCCCCCCTCTTTAAGGTGCAGGCGGGTTGCCACCTTCACAGTGAAACACGTAACAGCAGCTTCAAAGCCCCTCCGTATTTCACTTGAATGGACTGACCCCAGGTCAACACGACTTTGTGCCTGCCCTGGGGGCTTACTCTCCTTGTTTGCGTCTAGCGTAGCTTTTCAAAGGCGTGCCCAGCGCAAACAAGGAAATTATGTAATATGGCCCCAGGACTGCAAGTTTTACCTGAAGAACTATAAGATTCATGTTGATCCATAATTTATGGAGCAGTTGTTTTTATAACAATTTTATTTTATTGTGATATATTCATTTTTTTCTATCCGGCATTTCATTTTTATCTTACATGGTTAATGAACTACGTCTGAAACACAGATCTGACATGAAAGCAGTGGTTTCAATTTCTATATATTTATTGTGACTGTATGTTGATGACTGACAGCAATGACTGTGCAATGACTTTCATTAATAATTCAAATGAGCCTTATTTGAACAATTTGTTTCTTAATGTTAAGATGAAATTCACCTGCTTAGACTACACATACATGAGCTGCTGCATTTTACATTGCACAATGTGGAGATCGTGACCTTATTTTGTGAGGACGGCTGTGGAACAAACTATAGAGTGCCTATAGTCTAGTGTATTAATTATGTAAATTCGTAAGGAAGTCAAATCAAAGTCAAATACCAACAATATGAGCCTGGCTACCATTTTTCATTGCCACTAGCAAAATATTGGAACAGAGAACATACAGTGGCAAAGCCAGTAAGACTGGCCTTGAGAAGCCGATGATGTTTTTATTTCTTCAAATTTATGCAATAGATGTTACAAGAGTAACAAGAATGTAATTTGAAATGTTATAAGTGATATCATTTCACATGTTCAGGATGAGTGATGTAATATGTCAAGTCATAAGCAATGCATAGTGGGGGAGCAAGTTATAGTTAGCTCAGTAAATTCTACCTGGTATACCTTTTTTTATTGTTTTTTAAAAGTACATTTTTTGTGATTTTTCAACACATACCTATAAAAGGACTAACATTTCAACTTTTAACATCATTATAACCACATTTTTTCAGTAAGTTCTAGTGTTTATTAAATGTAAGCTAAGTTCTTATTACCATACCTAACTATAACGTTACATTAACCTTTTTTTTTTTGTGAATTTCTTATTACCATACAAAACTGCATTGTCACTTTAATCTTGTTTTTTTTTTCTGTGAATATCAAGTGCATTTGATTGTATTCAGCCAACTCCCCCAATAGGCACAGCTTTCAGCCTTGAGCAACAAAGGTTTGTCCACAAGGACTGGCCAACCCCCTGATGCACACAGCATTCAGTCATGTGGAGCATGGGGCTAGTTGCAGGGCCTGGCTTCCGGATTAGCCCTGTGCCCAACTCCCTGCTGCAAACAACCAAGAGCCCACTTCGCATGGTCCTTGACCGTGCACAGCAGGTAGGCGGGTGCTGGGCTAGTCATACAGCCATGCTCTTTGGCCAATCCCACATGGGCAGCCAAACCCCACTGTGCAAGGCCTTTAACTATGGGCAGAGGGTGGTTGTCAGCAAGCTGTACTCAACAATCCATGGACCACGATTTTCCCATGGACCACCAACCCAAATAGATTTTTACTACTTAACCTTTTTGTGGTACCAGAACTCAAACTTCACCCTCTTGGCACCTAACACACATGGGAAGGCAAGCCCCCACTGTGCACATGCCCTGTGCCCAAACCTGTGCTAGCAGCCACAACCCACTGCATACAGACAAAAGCTGTGCCTCGCCTATTGCAAGGCTTTGTGCACAATCCCTCGCTGCATGTGGCTAACCCCCTTTCTGGGCAGCCAACCCTCTGATGACTATGGCCAGCCGGGATCTGCAGCCACCCCTCTGCAGATGTCAAGCCCTCACAGGCCCACAACCTAAGTGTGATTTCTTTTATTTAACCTTTTTCAACCATTGAAGCTTGCAGGGTCCTGTGGTACCATGTGGGTGACACTTGATGGAGGGCACTCACTGAAGACCCATACACCATACAGGAGGCCGCACTTTGTCCTGCGGCTGTACTGCTGTACTTGCTACACAAAATTTGGTTTATTTTATTTTTGTGCCAAGGACGGTCCCTCAGGATCCACCCACATGTGCTATGGGGTCAGGGAATCTTAACTCTGCCCCCTCATGCCCTATGTTTTTCTTTTTACTTCAGGCCATGGGTACTGAGTCCCCGAGTCCTGTAATGGTAACATTTTTCTCCAACTTGTGGCCAGCCAATCAAATTCTTCAGTACCACAGGACTGGTACCAGTTTCACAGTACAAAAAAGGCCAATGGGAGAAAAAGCTCGCTCGGCCAATCAGAAGGCCTTATTATTTTAAATTATGGTGATGCATGACTCCAGCAGGACCAACCTTCCAGATATACCTAACTTTTTAACCCCTTAATAAGCACACATTCACCTGTTGAATGCGAATATCTTGAAAACAACTGAATGTACTTACACCAAATAATGAAAAGCCCACTTTTGGAGTAAAATCCTAACTCTGCCAAATTCGGTATAATTCCTCTCAGCTGTTTTTCTCTGTATTGCTTCTCAAATGTTCAATGGGAATTAACAAGGAAAATCAAAATTTTGCCCCACCCCCTTTTTTCTTGACCTCTGCTTGATGAATTACCAGGAAACATGCCTGAAAGGAGCTAAGGTGGATGCACATTTTATTGGAAAGTTTTGTGTGAATTAGCGAAACAAACAAAAAACTCTTTTCCTATGAAAACTCTGATCTAACTATAACAATCTCCACTGTGTGATGGGGGCAATTACATATTGTAATCAACTATTAATTTTTGTTTAAAAAAACCCTAGAAATTCACTGCAAAAAACAAAGCCTAAAGTGACATTATAGTTAGGTGAATTTATAAATATTGTTGAGATGTTACCAATAATGTCACAAATGATGTCATAGAACATGTAATGAGTGATGCCATATGTAAGGTCAAAGCAAACACAAAGAGATGATGGATGGAGCGCTGAAACTTTTCAGACACTCACCCCTAGTCACAAATCTGGGTTGAATCCATCGTTATTCTTTAGGTCACTTCGCCACCCCATTTCAGACACAGCCATATGCAAATAAGTCTTCACCCTGTGCATCATGGGAACAGTCCAGCCCGAACTGCAAAGCCAGATCTTCACTGGGACCGGAAACAAGCATCCTGGGACCAGTTTCGGGGTCACAACCCTTCCTCAGCCAGGCTAGCTTGAATCCAGTGGCAAAGTGTGCAAGGGACCCATGTTTGGGCATACCCTGCCAACTTAGGGCGAACAAAGCAAACACAAACAGATGATGGATGGAATGCTGAAAATGTTCAAACACTCATTCCCAGTCACAGATCTGGGTTGAATCCATAATAGTTCTTTAGCTCACTTCACCACCCCAGTTCATATGTGAGGTCAAAAGCAGTGCAATGGCAGGGTGCAAGTTATAGTAAGCGCTGCTACCTATAATTGCTGAATTTCCGTTTTTTTGTTCATAACGTTAATGTTGTCACTGAAAAATTCACCTAACTATAATGTTCCTTTCTCCTTTGTTTATTTAATTGAAGAAAAAAAAAAAAAAATATATATATATATATATATATATATATACACACTGAAAAAACAAAGGTTACAGGAATGTTATACTTAGGCTTAGATTTCACTTGTACAAAACCATTGAAATTCAGCAGTTATAGTTACCTGAGCTGACTATAACTTGTTTCCCCCGCAATGCACTGATTATGATCTCACATCTTACAAACTTATGACATGGTCAGTGACATCTTAGATGACATCACTGATGACATCATTCCGTGAGTGTGTTTCATAAACGTTTCTGAGACTTAAAGATATATACTAAGCTACATGATAAGTTAAATTTCTATTCTTTCTCTACTAGTAATTAGACATACTATTTCTAATATAGCTCATCTGAGTGCCTGTTTGACTGTCTGTATCAGTGTGTTAGTGGATGTCTACGTGGATGTATGGGTGTGTGAGTTACTGCATGGATGAGTTAGTGGGTATGTGAGCAGCTGAATGGGTGGGTGAGTGAGTGTGAGTGTGAGTGGCTGCATTGGAGAGTGAGCAGGTGGGTGAATGGCTGTATGGTTGAGTTAGTGGCTATGTGAGTGGGTACACAGGTATGTGAGTGGGTGTGTAAGTGGATGCATGGGTTAGTGATTAGCAGTTTGATTGTGTATAGGTAAATAAGTGGCTGTATTGGGGAGTTAATGTCTGTGTGAGTGGCTGTAAGGGTAAGTGAGTGGGGGTGTGAGTAGCTGTATTGGTGAGTAGGTGGCAGTGTGTGTGGCTGTAAAGGTGAGTGTATGGATGTGTGAGTACCTGTATGGGTGAATGAGTGGCTGCATGAGTTTCTCTATGGGTGACTGAGTGGGTGTGTGAGTGGCTGTAAGGGTATATGAGTGGGTGTGTAAGTGTCTGTTTGACTTGATGTGTGAGTGGCAGTATTGGTGTGTGAGAGGGTGCATGAGTGGATATATGGGTGAGTGAGTGGCTGTGTGAGTTGCTGTATGAGTGGCTCTACAGATGAGTAAATGGGTGTATAAGTGGTTGTATGGGTGTGTTAGTGGTCACATGGGTGTTTGACTGGGTGTATGAGAGGTTGTATAGGGGTGTGAGTGGGAGTATTTCTGTGCATGATATCATCAGTGATATAACTGAACATGTCATGAGTGATGTACTATGTGAGGTCATAAGCAGTGGATCAATGGGGCATAAGTTATAGTTAGCTCAAGTAACTATAACAGCTGAATATCAACGGTTTTGTACGAGTAAAATCTGAGACTAACTTTAATGTCCCTGCAACTTTATATATTATAATGCTGGCGAGGTAGCTAAAGCTGTTTTTCCTCTGCTAGACCACGAAACCATAAAAAATAGGAATAAATGGTTTTAGCAGATGTGTTTGACATGTATGGCAGTTTTTTATTTAAACTTGTTTTGCCATGATTTTGAGTACAAGTAAATGAAAGAAATAATGTAAATCAGTAAGAATGTTTTTCCATTTTCAAACACCAACATTGATAAACTGAAAGGAGCAGATATTAGCTTAACCAAAATGTATACAAAACCATCTATCGTTAGTGAATAACAAATCAGCAAAAGAATACTTACATATTTTCCTCTCCAATGATGCAAATGGCAGAGAGTATTTTCACTATTTCCGTCATCATGTGTACTTGCTTTGGATCAATTGCTCTCGCCAATAAAAACAGACTCCTATCCTCACTGAGGATTCTTTGGAGTCCATACTATAAAGAAGAATATAGACAATAAAGAATCAATACGTGCATAGAAAAGTATCTTGCATGTCTATTTTTATGAGACTCTTTTCTACCATTGCACTGAGGTGGAATTTCAAACAAACTGTTTTCTTTTAAGCCCCATTGTTAGCATTGCCCTCTAAATGCAACATCAAAAAGTATTAGATAGTACCTTGCATTTAAAATTCAATTATTAATGAAGAAACAAACTCACATTTTATTTGCATTGACAGTTAATTTTTAATCATGGTCATATGAGTGGATGACTAAGCAGGGTCAAAACTGACTGGGTCTTGGCAAACTGGAAAACATGCAGAAAAGCACAAAGCTGAAAACTAAGCCACAATAATAAATGAGTACCCCTAGTGTGATTTTAATTACTGTATTTTCATAAAATGGGACCAATGCATAAATCCAGATGAAAATATTAAAATTTTGATAGCAAAAAAAGCACTTTTTTAGAAATGTTAGTCATGATTGGTGTAAGACTGGAGATGAAGGCACTCATTACGAGTCCCCTAGTTTCTGGGTTGATAATAAGACCTCTATGTCTTTTACATGTTGCCCCTAGGAAGCAGGGGTGAATTACCTCACGGCAAACCACCAGTGTCTCAGGCTGATATTTGGATCTTGTACTTATGTCTCCAGGTACAGGGGTGAACGCCATAAATCATATTGTCCAAGAAAATGGAGGTAGTCATCTTCCCTTCCTTGAGGCAGTAGGAGTCTAAAAGACTTGACCATTTACAGGAAGTATCGCACTCTATTTACCAAACAGGAAATACAAAGAAAACAAACAGTGGGATTATTGAGTGAGGATGTATTGGTGTCTGGACAAACTTGTGCTGGCAAGTTTTGTGCAAAGTGTCCCATTAGAGTTGAAGAGAGCCACAGGGAGCAAGAAGAGTGTTGCTGGCAGTGTCGGCCTGGCGTGAGGAGCAGGCCAGGCATTGTGGCGGGTAGACTGGAGCCTCGCAGTGATGATCCTCCATGGTGATCGATGCTTGCTGTGTGAAGAGACAGGCTGGCTGCGGCTCGTGCTGGGTTTCGAAGCGAGCAGTAAGGTTTCTGTGCAAACGGGCCCGTTAGCGGTCACAAAGAGCCCAAAAGCTGGATTTAAGAGCCCACTGAGCCACGCAAAGCGTCCTGGACCTGAGGGCACCACTTGGGGGTCAGGAACTCGATGAAGACAGGTCTAGGAGCTGTTGGGGAGTCTTTTATGCCCCTGAGGCTCAGATCAGAAGCCAGTAGACTAGTCCTTTGAGTCACGTTGTGGTCTTGGGTTCAAGATGGGTTGCAGGTCCCCAGCCCTCTGTTACCGTAACAATGCATGGAGTTCCCCGCTTACAAGATGGCTCACCAGGGTCAGTCTGTGGTTGATCTATTCCTCCCAGGCAAGAGGGCAGCAGGTCAGCTCAACAGGGCAGCAGCTCCTTCAGAGAGGCAGTCCAGCAGAGTTAAAGTCCTTTCAGCAGCACAGCAGTCATTCTTCCTGGCAAAATATCCTCAGGTCTAGAAGTTTACTGAAGAGTTGGTGTCTGAGGTCCTTCTTTTATACACTGGTACCCTGGTTCTGGAAAGAGTGAAAAGCTTCTAGACAGTGTCTTTTAAGTGCATGGGATTCTCTACCTTCTTGATCCAAGCTGGCTGAAGTGACAATGCAGGGCTGTTAGGCATTTTTGTGCGAACACAGGACACAGACTATTCAAGTATAAGGGAGGCTTGGACAAGCTCCTTCCTCCCATAATGCCAATGATGTCCCTACCAGTCATACCTAAGCTTCCACTGTGTGTTGTTATCTAGGAGGCATACACAAAGACCAACTGCCAACTACACCCAGCCATGTGACAAGAGACAGGCTGCAGGCACCAAATGGTTAAGACAAGAAAATGATAACTTTCTAAAAGTGGCAATTTCAGAATTGCAATCTAAAATTCAATTTTTACGATAAGTTAAAATGTTAAATTGTGATAACAGAGACACCAAACTTGAAGGGGTTATCTTTTCCCATTTGGAAATTAAACATATAAAATGCAAGAGGGTAACTATAATGCTCTCCTATGAGAGAAATAGGACTTGCAGTAGTGACAAACTAATTTAAGAGTTTTTCACTACCAGGACATGTAAAACTTAAAAGTACACAACCAACCTTTTAGTTACACTACACCCTGCCCTTGGGGCTGTCTAGGGACTACCTTATATGTATAGAAAAGGAAGGTTTGGGCCTGGCAAAAGATTTATTTTGCCTGGTTGCGATGTCAGTTTAAACCTGCATACACAGGCTCTGAAATGGCAGGCCTGAGACATGTTTAAACTGATTCTTAAGTGGGTGGCACAATCAGTGCTGCAGGGCCACTAGTAGCATTTCATTTACAGGTCCTGTGCCCATGTAGTGCACTTTACCCAAGGACTTATAAGTAAATTACATATGCCAATTCGGTATAAGCCAATTCTATCATGTTTTAAGGAGAAAGCACAAGTAACTTTGCACTGGTTAGCAGTGGTAAAGTGCACTGAGTTCCAACCCACAAAAACAAGTTCAGCAAAAAGGGAAAGAGGAAGGCAAAAGGTTAGGGGATGACACTGCAGAAAGGGCCATTTCCAAAATGACTCCCTCTAGCCTAAAGCCAGGGGAGACTAATCAATACCGTGATTGACTTCTCTGCTTAGGCGATAAAATGTGGACAATGGCCCTTTACTGCAGGGGCACTTGTCAGTTCTATGCCTCTCTGAATTCAGTTGGATCCCTCTGTCTATAGCCTCCTGAGCCACTGAATTGACCCACTTGGAGCCCTCCTCCTTATCTGTGGACCCCATCTGTGCAGCACCTAACCTTAACTTGCTCACAGATGCCTTCCAGTAGGCAGACAGTACCACCATGGCCAACAAAGTGATGTGGCCCATTCCTCCCCTTGGATCAGACTTCTGTCCCCAGCCCATAGGAAAACTCTGTCCCTAAGAACAGTAAGCAACAGAGGCGACTAAGAACTGACTGTCGGTGTCAAAATCCAGGTCCTAGTGCTCCCTGGGATCTCTGACCTCTGAGTTTTCACAGAGTGGGGGGGCAACCGCCCCAGGTGTTAGGCACCCTTTTTCCACTCTCCTTCCCATCAGTTCAAGGATGATATCCTAAAATTGGTCTTTCAATCCAGGGTCCGTACTCTCAGGCTAAACACATGCCTGGTGAAACAGGACTTCCAGGAGGAATTGCCCCCCACGGTGACACACACTGCCTATGCCATGCAAGGGTCTGCCTGGCATAGGTTCCCAGCCCACTGTCCCTGTGACAGTGCATGGAGCCCCCTCTGGTCAAAAGAGGGCTCACCAGGGTTAGTCTGGGTTGCTCTGTTCTCATAGCTTGCAATCCTTGACCAATTGGTCCTCCCACTGTGCACTGTTTCCACCTCATAACCCCCTATTTGAGCCTCTGAACACTCTGCTGAGGAGTGGTACCCCCAGAAAACAAAACTGGCAGGACACCTGTGGCAGCCGCCCCACCCAGCTTCCCTGACACTGTGGAGCTCCCACCACTGGATGATCTCTTGGTACTGACCAGGTCCCCTTGCTAGTGCCCCCCCCCCCCTGGGAGCAACCCAAGCATATGGGGCTGGAAATCGGGCATCCTAGGACGCTTCCCACCATAACCTCCCCTCCTATTCTTAGAAGGGACATGGGACTCCTTTCCTCACTCACCATACTTTGACCTGTCTGGGTCACTGCGTACCTCCCCCTCACATTGATGGGGGAACCTGAGCAACCCTCCTTAAGATCACTCCCCAATGCCTTCCCAGACACTCACCCAGAGGTCTACCTCCTTTGCAAGTTCTCTGGGGTTAGTGAGCTTGCAGTGAACCAGATGTTGGTGTAGTTCTGGAAAACAGTGGCTGAACATGTGCTCGCTGGCAGTCAAACTGTACAGCCCCTCACAGGTGTTTACCTCCCTACCTTCACCCAACCATCCAGAGCCTTACACAATTAACCCACAAAATCCCCCCCAAGATTGGTGAGACAATTTCCGATTGCCTCTAAATCTCAACCTTTACTCTTCTGTAGTGAATCCATATTGCTTAACAAGGGTCTACTTCATGGTGGGATACTGCAGAATATTCCCCTTCACTAGGGCAAGGAAGGCATCTCTATCATCACACAGAATATGTCTCAAAAGGTCATCTCCCCAATCCTCCTCAGGGTTCATGTGCACCTCTAGAGCTACCTCATATGCCTCAATCCACCTGTCTATGACATCTCCTTCCTCAAAGTCAGGCACCAAGTCTCTCAGTATGTGGACCCTTCCTTCAGCACTGGAAGCTGTAGTTTCGCTGTCACTACTCATCCTGGACTGTAACAGCTGATTGGCTTTCAAGTCCAGCTTTTTAAAACTCAGTTCATGAGCCAACCAGATTTAGTTTTCCTCCATCTCAAATTTGGCCATCTGTAACCTACACTACTTCTTTGCCTTCCTTTCTGCCAGTTCCTCTGGGGACAGGTTGCAAGAGGACACACAGCTTCCTTCATGAGGAGGAATCTCCAATCCTGCGGGCATGTCATCCCCCTCCTCAACAGGCTGCATTCCAAGAACCTCCTGCAGGTCCTGCTCAGATCCCTCCACATCAGCCTCTTCCTCAATGTCATCTGTTGTGACTGGTGGACCTCCGCCCATGCCCTCAATTACTTTTGGAGCTTTGCCTTCCTGGTGCACCTTTCGGCGGGCAGTCTCCTCTCCTGGCAAAACTCCTTGAGCTCAGCCACAGTGTAGCTCTACAGGTTGGTAAGCTCAAACTCCATCCTTGCAGGTGGGACCACAAACAGTCAGGTATAGTAGGAATTAATTTGGAAAAAGCAAACAGGTGAATCAAGGAGAGTTTAAACTTGAATTGGTCTTAGGTATGGGATACGTAGTGTACACCAAATAACAGTACGGCACTGCACAAACACAAATCCTATCCTCGTCACTGATCACCCCTGTTAGAATTTGGTTACTGGTTGACTGGTGTGTGAGCCCTGGTCAAGCAGCAACCACAATTTTAGTCAGGGTGCTCAGCCCCCTGGTAGCTTGGCACTGAGCAGTCAGGCTTAATTTAGAGGCAATGTGCAAAGTATTTGTGCAAAACTATAAATGGTAAAACAGTGAAAAAACACACAAAAAGATTACACACCAGGTTAGAAACATAGAGCTTAATTTAATAAATAAAACAATACCAAAATGATAATAATCTAATTAGTAGCACCGTGGTTATGAATATTTAAAGACTAAACAGCAATATATTGCCTAAAAGCATAAAGCACCAACCATGGATTTCTGATCGCATTAGAGTTTGTCAAAGTCAAAACTACAGTGCGACCACGATGGAGCTCGTTTCCGATACAGTACCACATTAGCTCTGGTGAAGGTTTACCTTCTCAAGTTTTGTAAGAGGAGTCCCGTTCACATTAGAGAGGGCTGCAGGGAGCAAGAAGAGTGTCACTGGCAGTGGTAGGTGTGGCTGGAGTAGCAGGCCAGACACCGCAGACCGGCAGGCTGGAGCTTCGCAGTGGCAGTCCTTCGTGGCAATCAATGCGTGTGTAAATAGACAGGCTGGCCATGGCTCGCGCTGGTTTTTTGTTTTAGCAGCGTGATTCTGGTGCAAACAGCCCTGTTCGTGGTCACGAAGAACCCAAAAGTCGAATTTAAGAGCCTGCTGAGACACACCAAGTGTCCAGGACCTGAAGGACATCACTTGAGGGTCAGGAACTCACTGAAGACGGGCCTAGGAGCTGTCGGGGAGCACTTTATGTCCCTGAGGTTCAGATCTGGGGTCCTCAGTACAGATGGGTTGCAGGTCCAGTTATTCCTCCCCAATACAAGAGGTCAGCAGGTCAGCAGGGTAGCAGCTCCTTCAGAGTAGGAGTCCCGCAGAGTGACAATCCTTTCAGCAGCACAGCCGTCCTTTTTTCTGGCAGAGTATCCCCAGGTCCAGAAGTGTGCTGAAGAGTTGGTGTCCAAGGTCCTTCTTTTATAAACTGGTGCCCTGGTTCTGGAAGGTGAGAGAAGCTTCTAGACAGTGTATTTGAAGTGCATGGGATTTCCTACCTCCCCAGCCCTGGCACAAAAGAGGAAGAAGTGACAATAACGTATTATTAAGCCCTTTGTGTGAAGACAGGACACAGCCTATTCACGCTTTGAAGCCTGGCCCTGCTCCCCCCTCCCATCCTGCCACTGATGGCCATTCCAGTCCTTCTTTTGTGTGTGGCTGTCTAAGAGGAATAAACAAAGCCCAACTGCCAACTACTCCCAGTCAGGTGACCAGAAATGGACTGTAGGCACCAAATGGCTGAGACAAGAAAATGCCAACTTTCTAAAAGTGGCAATTTCAGAATTGCAATTTCAGATCCAACTTTAACATAAGTTAGGATTTTAAATTGTGATTCCAGAGACACCAAACTTGAAGAGGTAATCTTTTTCCATTTGGTAATTACACTACAAAAATGAAATAAGGTAACCCTAATGTTATCCTGTGGTTGAGATAGGCCTTCCAAATGTAAGAGTTTTTCACTACCAGGGCATGTAAAATATAAAAGTATGTGTCCAACGTTTTGGAAACACTGCACCCTGCCCTTTGGGCTGTCTAGGACCTAACTGGAGGATTTATATGTATTATAAAGGAAGGTTTTGGCCATGCAAAAGGTTTATTTTGTCAGATCAAAATGGCAGCTTAAACCTGAAAACACATGCTCTACAATGGCAGGCCTGAGGCATGTTTAAAGGGATACTTGAGTTGGTGGCACAATCAGTGATGCAGGTCCAATAGTATAATTTAATTTACAGGCCATGGGCACATGTAGTGTACATTACCAGGGACTTATAAGTAAATTAGATATGCCAATTAGGTATTAGACAGTTCTACCATATTTTGAGTGCACAAGCACTATAGCACTTTTAGCAGTGGTAAAGTGCACAGAGTCCTAAAGCCAACAAAAAAAGAATTCAGCAATAAGGGGAGGAGTACGGCAAAATGTCTGGGGATCGCCCTGCAGAAAGGGCCATTTTTAACAATGCAGTTCTACAATAGAACACTAAGCTACTATGAATGTGATGTACTCATACCATCTGTTGTCATCACTATGGGAACTCTGCTCATTTTATGCTGCAGTCTTCAAACAATGTATTTGATACCTTACATACAGTCATATGACAGAGGAACAATGCATATCTTATAAACGGTTCTATGAAAGACATTTCTGGACTTACTTTTGAACTGTATTAAAAAAGTGGTCACCTACTTAGAGTAAAGTAAGTATATTGATTATGGATGATTCACTGAGGCCATGTGTACACACCGAGAATAAATTCACATTTAGGTCTAATTGTACATGCTGAAAACATCACTGAGTAGAAAGCAGAGAGAATAAATATTGATGGAGCGAATAATCACATACAATGAAGCCTTTTTGGGTAAGAAATCCCCTGAATATTTCCTGTATACTCTGAACACGACTCACTGAGCACACACAAATTGCAAACAGCATCGAAAAGACGCAGAGGGATGTCTTACTCAGCCTCCCAACTGTGAAATTCACTACCCATTAAACTGTAATCATGTACCCATGCTTTTTTTTCAGGCGTAGGTTGAAGACATTGTTTTTTAGAAGTGACCAGAATAAGATTGAGAACTAAGGCTACAGTTCTAGTGGCTATTCTGCCGATTTCGCACCTAGGAATCTGGGTTTTAATGCAAATTCTGGCAAATGAAAGAAAATTACGTAATTCTAGGCAAATCGCACTGTGCACCCAAAATGCAAGTATTTGAAATGCAAACATAAATATGTGTTATGCAAAATAAACGTGTAATTTTAGGATTTAGTAATGTGCAATACTTAATTACTCAGCAGATAGGCTCACGCTTTAAAGATACTAATACATGCATACGTACATACACACGGGTGGCTCCTCCACAGAAGCGGAGGAGCGAAGCCCTGCCTGCTGTGAGCTCGGGAGACAAACACAAATAAATAAAATGACATTTCCAGGCGATTTTGTTTATTTACCACCGCACCTGTTTGCGCCGTCTACAGCGCGAGGGTGGGACGGGGCTAAATCTTACAAATGCAGGATGTCAGCACTGGTCTATACTGTGCATGTCGGATTGGCCAGCTGTCTTGTGACAGCCAGCCTGACATGTGCACTGACTGCTGGCACATGCCACCAGCCTCAAAATGAGCACTGTGTGAGCCTGCTCCCACCAATCCTGGAGCTGCTTTTACAGCATGAAAGCAGCTCCAGGATTGGTTGGCGTTCCATTCCACAAGCAGTAAGGAAGTCCATCCTGTTACTGCTTGTGGAACGTTGAAGTGCCAGCAGTTGTGCTGCTTCGCGCTTATGGTGAGCAGCGCTTTCGCGCCCCACCATGTGAGAGTGTAAAATCAGCGATGAGATCCTAGATATGAAGTCACCTAGGTGGCACAATTTTTAAGTTGGCCCATTCTGAGCTTTCAGTATGAAATCTGAAGGCTTCAGTGGGTTGCTAAATTCATCGCACCTGCCCTTAAGGAGCACTTATAGGCCACAGCATCCTACTTTGTCAAACTGGAAAAAATGTACTTCCATATATTCTTAGTCAGAAGATGAGGCATTAGACCAGGGTAAACCACTGGGCTGCATATTACCAGCACTCCACCACTGTTCGCCTGCCATGGTGCAGAGGCCTGGTAACCCTTGCATGTTTCTGCAGCTGGTATGATGGTAGTATATATGTATCTCAGTGCCAGGATGCCCGCAGGGTTACAGTGCGCTTAATAAGTATGAATAACAATAACCCTCAGCTCTTGGCTAATTTGATATTTCCTGGTGCTTTTGACATTTAACTTCAAAAATCTTTATATCTGATTCTCAGCTTCAATTTTTTTCTTGTTTTGTTCATTAAATCATTCTTCCACCTACATTTTGTGGTGAGTCAAGATTTCACAATCTTTTGAAATTTTTGGGTTTCAGTTCAAAATGGTTTGGTACCAAATCTGATTCTCTAAGTTTACATGCAAGCAGATACCTGTAATTGTGCACTATTTGGGAAGAAGATTAATTGGCTGAAATATCTTGGATTGCTTTGAATGTAATTATATGTAATTGAACATATTACATTTGTGGTGACTTAGCCCCTACATGGCTTGATTCCACAGAAGTGTGCAATCTGAGACATCTTCCTAAGTGATTCAACGGGCCTAACGCAACTACAAAACACACTTCAGGCCTTTCCAGCGTCTTTAAATGTGAATTAGTGTTTGGGTATCCTGGTTTCCTTAACCACTCAATAGAATAAAAAGGTATTTTTCTTGCCACTGGTTCAAGAAAAAGAACATGAAACAGAGGAGGGGAGAACATCCTACGCTGAAGTTAGAAACTGCTTTTCCCAGCTAATATTTCTCACACTGAAACAAAATTTATTGAATTTTTGCATTCGACTGACAACACCAAAAAGACGAAATATGCATCCTGACCTCCCATAACATGGAGGAAGCTGTAGTATCATTAACTGAACAACCCCAACATCATCCCCCCACCCCTAGAAAGAGACCCCCCCCTTCCCCCCCAGTACCGTCGTAAAGTTTCCAGCCCGGTTATGCTGTGCCCTGAGGGTCATTGTGTCCGTGAAGAGAGGCGCAGTAACCTCAGGTATTTAGGGCAGGTGATTTCGTTAAATTGGGTAGATAACAGTGACAAAAAGGGTTCCCAAAGAGTGGGAAAAAAGCACTTTTAGCAACAAGGGAAATCCTTTTCCATACCAAGAATGTACCACAATCGATGCAGCCAACCCGTGTCAGTAGGAAGCAGGGCCGGGCTGGGAACCAAAACCGGCCCTGGCAAAGTGCTCGGCCAGCCCTCCCCCCCCCACTGGGGGTTGGGGGTGCCGCCGAGCTCTTTGCCAGGGCCAGTTTTCGCCCGATTTTGTTACAGGGCCGATTTTGCAGCTATGCTGCAAAAACGGCCCTGTAACAAAAACGGCACCCAGGGGCGCAAAACCGGCCCCCACCCGTGCGACGCACCGGGGGATTGCCCGGTGCCCACTACAGCCAGTCCGGCCCTGGTAGGAAGGCAGCTGGTTCCCCAATGCTCATGAATATTTTGGAGAGCCGCCCCCAAGGCCAAAGCTAGTTTGCGACCCCTGCATGATTTGAGAGGGAACATGAGAGTATTCGGCAAACCCAAAAGAATGTATGTTGGGTAGTTCCGTATTGAAGTGAGTGTCTATGTCCTGTAGTACCTGCGCCCAGTACGATTTTAACGTAGGGTAGTCTCACAATATGTGGGTCAATGTACCTGGTGAACCACACCCGCGCCACCACAGAGGGTCTTTTGATGGGTTGCATTTGTGGAGCCTGACAGGGGAGTCGTACCAGTAGGTTGCTATTTTTAGTGGCTGTCTCCACACTAGCCATTTTCCGTGCAGTGTGTTTGGCTCTGTAATAGACGTCCTCCTACTACCACTGGGCGAGCGTGTGTTCCAGTTCTAGTTCCCACCTCTTTTGGCTCGGCGTCTTGTGAGGTACAGGGGCCTGTCTGACTAAGCAGTATAATTGCGATATGAGATGGGCGTCAGTTTTAGATAGTAGCCACTTTTCAAATGCAGTGAGGTGACACTGCACCAGTGGACGGACCTCAGGATGCATGACCCAGTGCCTTATCTGTTTGTAATGAAAGCGTTCTGATTCAGGGAGGCCCTGCTGGCTGCGGAGGTCCTCAAAAGATAATGGACCCTCCTTGTCAAAGAAGTGCCCAATCGATCTGCTCCCTTTCCATGTCCACCGTGTAAAGGTCTTTGCATCCATCCCTGGAGAGAAGGGAGTATTTTCAACAATGGGAATCAAGGGGGACAGAGAGGTGGTGACGTTTTTCTTGACTGCTATTTTATCCCAAACCTTGAGAGGAACTCTTGTTACGTACAAGAGATGGAGATTCCTAGGTCTGGCTGCTTTTGGCAGAAAAGGAATATGCCATAATGACCTCCCTACTAAAGCTCTATCTATGAAAAGCCAGGGCTTTTCGGACTCTGGGCGTGACCATTCCATGAACGTTCCTGGTCGGCAAATAATCCTGCAAGTTTGGGATCCCCAGTCCCCCTTCATTTGGAGGTCTGTAGCTAAGGTCGCGTTGCATTCTGGGTCGCTTGCCCACCCAGATAAAGGCTTCTACTTCTTGCTGAAGCGTGTGCAACATGCCCGTAGGTGGTTCCAAAGGCAAGGTTTGGAATAGAAATACGATCTTTGGTAGTATGGCCATTTTGACGGACGCTATCCGGCCCAGCCAGGACAGCGCATGTGGCCGCCATTATGTGGGTCGTCCCTAACCTGCCGGAGCAAAGTGGTATAATTTAGCGTTATGGTGCGGGAATTGAAGCTGCAAGTTGAATCCCTAGGTAGGGGATAGCCACTGTGGTCCATTGAATAGGGAGGGCATTTCTCAGAGAGCTAAGTGTAGAGGGGCTCAGGGTAAGATTGAGGTCCAGTGATTTATAGATATTTATTATGAATCCAGAGGCTTGGGAGAAGTGCTCCATTTCCGACAGCACCGCTGGGACAGAGGTCTGGGGTTTTTCTAATGTCACTATGACATTGTCCACGTATAAACTGAGTGTATGTGCGTTCCCCCAAAGCGAATGCCAGAGCCAGAGGGTTGTCTCGGATACGCTGAGCCATGAGCTCCATATATAGGGCAAAAAGCAAAGGGGAGAGAGGGCAGCCCTGACGAGTCCCTCTCTGTATGTTACACAGACAGTAGCTTCTGGATTGGTATAGCCAATGAAGACCCATGCAATGAACCTCTCTGGGAACCCAAAATGTTGCAGCGTCACCTTCAAGTACGTCCAATTCACTCTGTTGAACGCTTTCTCGGCCTCCATTGACAGTAACAATCGCTCTGTGTCGAAGAGCTGCATTTTGTCTATACTGTGAAGTATGAGCTTGGTGTTGTCTGTGCATTGGCTGTTGGGCACGGACCCTGCCTGGTCAGGGTCTATCAGTCCCGGCAGAAGAGGCAACAGTCGGGATGCAAGGATGCCAGTGAACAGCTTAAAATCAATGTTAAGGAGAGAAATGGGTCTGTATGAAGCGCACTGCCGTTTATCTTTCCCTGCTTTGGGAATTACAATTACGGAATCTTCGAGCATTATCTTCGGGAGGGCGGATGTTGACCATATAGCGTTATACACTCTGGTGAGTATGTGGGCCAGTATGGGACAGAAGGTTTTATAAAAGGTTGCAGAGAAACCTTCTGGGCCTGGGGATTTTAGTTGTTTAAGCTTGGAAATGGGTGAGATTACTTCCTATATCCTAATCAGGGCTGCCATCTCTTCCGCCTGGTCAGCGGTAACTTTGGAGGTGGGGACTCCATTGAGATATTGCGTTTGACCTTGTGTAGGAAGGTCTTGTGCAGTATAAAGTTCCGCGTAGAATTGATGAAAGGTTTCGGCAATTCGCTGATCTATCACCATCTCCTCCCCATTAGAAGCAGTCACAGAGGCGATAGTGGATGTCTGCCTCTGCGTTCGCAGCCTTTGGGCCAATAATCTCCCTGCTTTGTTGCCTCCTGTGTAAAAGTTATGTCGGAGCCTGAGTGCTGCATACTCTGCTCTATCTAGATTGGGCGCTGCTAACTGTGATCGAGCCGCTTCAAGTTGTCGCCATACCCTCGGGCCCCAGTCCTCTGATGTATTTGCTCAAGCTCATGTGTCTGTGGCTTTAAGAGCTCTCTCTTCTCCCTGTGCAGTTTATTGTCTGAGGCTGTGATAGCAATGAATTCTCCCCTCACCACTGCTTTCAAAGCATCCCAAAGGATGGCTATCGAGGTTTTGTTCACTTCCAGATAGTTTTGCAGTGCCCTAGAGATCTGTTGGCTCACCTCCGGACTATGCAGCATCGTGTCGCGGAGGCGCCAAGTCCAGGGAGTGGTTAAGTCGCGAGGCAGTGAGAGGGACAGGGCAACTGCTGAGTGATCAGAAAGAGTGCATGGTTGAATATCTATTTCCGTGGTATAAGGTGTTAAACCTGCTGTGCCCAGAAAATAGTTGAGTCTTGCGTAGGTTTTGTGAGAGTGTGAGTAAAAAGAATATTCTCTAGACTCGGGGTGCTTATCCCTCCACATGTCCGCTAACCCCTCATCATGAGCATCTGCTTCCCACCCTCAGAAAGGGCCCCCGACTGTCCCTGTCTTTGGACTGATCTATCTAAGACGCTGTCAAAAACTATGTTCAAATCACCCCCCAAGAAAACCGCTCTGTCCTGGGAGGCACTCATTTCATGCACTACTTTCGACAGGTATTCCTCGGGCCCTCGTTAGGGATGTAAACTGACCCTATGGTAAGTTTTTGTGCGCCCACGGAAAAGGAATAGGCTAAGAGCCGTCCTTTCAGTTCTGCCTGCTTAAGTCCTATCTTGCGGGGGAACTTGTTAGATAGAAGGATTGCCACTCCTGCCTTTTTTGTGGAAACGGAAGAAAAAAATTGGTGCGGAGTCTATGGGTATCTCCTGCTAGGAGGTGGGTCTCTCGAAGCAGACAAATGTAGGCGTTGAGTGCTCCAAATATGACAAGATGGCCCGGTGTTTATTGAGGTTGTTTGCCCTTTTAGGATCAGGGTCAGTATTTTAAGGGGTTGGATCATCGAAGGCTCCTCGGGGAAGGGAGCTAAAGATCTACGCTGTGCTGCATTAGGATATTGAGTGTGTACTGGCATAATATGTCGACCAATGTCGGCGCTTGTGTAAGAGATAGAAAGGGCGTAGGCGTGGCAGAGGGGGCAGCGCAAACTGAATAAAAACCCCAACAACACATAACACATGCCAACTTAACATAGGAATCGACCAAAAGAGACCCTCCACAAACTCTACTATGTTCTGACCTTCCGCCCCGCGAGGGATATTGTGGATGTGAATGTTATTAAGCCTGGAGCAATTCTCTAGGTCTTCTGCGTGGGCTTGAAGTTCCAGGTGTTGGTACCTCAGTTGAATTACCTCCTGCTGAAGGGATTCGATTTTTTCATCCCTGCTCGAGCTCTGAGTTTCTACTGTGTCTACCCTGTCTCCCAAGGAGTCCACAACCCTTCCCACCTCTCTGATTTCCTGTGCAATTTCAGTTTTCATCTGTTTGAGATCTTCCCGTAAGGACGCAAACAGGGTTTCTATGAATGCTCGAGTGAATGGGGCCTCGGCCTCACCAGCATCCGTCATGTCTGTTGCTTCCGCTGTGGCCATTGCCGGAGCTTTAAGTAACATCTCCTTGACTGTTCCATCTTATTTCCCCCATTTGGCAGCTGCCATGGTTCAGATTCTTGGTGTTTGGGCCTTTCTCGCTCTCGCACGTGGTCCGGAAGCGAGTTTCCCTGTTGTCGCTCTGGGGGCGTGGGGGTACCTCCACTGCCGCTGGGATTGGCCTGAACCTATAGTTTGCCGGTGTGGTGGTTCATGTGCTGAGTTACAGGCAGCGTTAGATACTGTCTCCTCAGGGTGACTCAAGGGTCAATGCTATGGATATGTCTCTGCCTCTCTTAACTGGCATCTCAACAGCACTGACGAAGGCCTCGACCAAAGAGTCACGCAGTTTCTTGGCAGAAACTCTTCATTAATGCGGCCTTGTTGTGTGGGTAGGACCGGCGTCTTAGCTCTGTAACACGGCCCTTCTCTGGGCCACCGCCTCTCACCTCTGACCACAGCCCACGTGTGCCATATCTAAGGCGGCCGGGCCCTGCAGCGCCCCCAGTCTCTGCCGCACTGTCTCCCGGACCCGCGATCAATCTGGGTGGTGTCGAGGCCCCAAGGGAGGGGCACGTGGCGGTGAGGCAGGGCAGAGCCCCCGGTGCGTCCAGCTAGGGAGTGGGGTCCTAGTGCCTTCTCGCCCCTCCGGTCGGTCCTGGTGTTGTCATTCACAGGGCGGGGCTCCCAGCAGTGTCTGATGCGCTGCCAGCCTGATATCCGCTGGCTGAGTGCGGCCTGTGCAGGCCGATCGAGTCACACGGGGCGAGGGAGTCCGCTGTCCCAGCACATCTCCCACACTGTCTGCTCTGCACAGCCAGAGCCTTCACGTGTTCCTAGGCTTTTGGTGCGTCCGAGCTCCAGGCCGGTATGACACAGCTGCTTACTGGGCCCCTGGGCTTGGATCCATGTGTCTCTTCTACCCAGAGCTGCACGCTCCCCTCTAATGGCCCGTGCAGGCCAGATATATTTGCCCCCAGATTGGGGGCCTCCACAGGCGCTCACCGCTTCTCTGGATCTCGTAGCTCGCACTCCGGAAGCCTCAAACCTCTTCCTCTCGGGCCACTCTCTCCAATGCTCCTTGCTTGAAATGCACCACAGCTAGATCGGGGAGCCTCCACCTCTCTGCTCTGTGACTGCACCAGGTTCCGGGACGGCGGCGGCTGCTAGGCCTGAACCAGCACCCCTGCCGCTACACACTAGTCCCAGTCAGCCACTCTCCGCTAGGGGATCGGTCCACCCCCCACGGCACCGCCATCCAGCCTGGCTCCGCTAGGCCCCGCTCAGGGTCGCACCATAGTGGCTCCTCCTCCAACACCAATGAACGGCAGGCACTGCTCAAAGACACCAGATAGCTTCACACTATCGCCCACACTACCCCAGGGCTCCGGGCGATATGGTGGGTCTGCTTCTCAAGGCTTAAGCCAGGGCCCGGGGATCGAGCAGGAGAGACGATCAGGCACATCCTACATGGTTGCCATCTTGGCCACGCCCCCAACATGGTCCTTTTAAAGAGCTTACTCATGGCACTGAACAAAAAATAAGGACGGGAGCAAGGATGATTTGGATGGAGGGATGCCGGGCTCCCTCTTTGCCTTATGGTTTTTGTCTAACCTTTATTCTCATACAGACACGTACCTGTCAAGGAGTTATAAACAGGTGAATATATTCCTAATCTACAGTATCTGATGAAATGTTTAAAACTATGAATAATTGTTTTAGCTGTCACCACTTCAACAGGCTGCTGTGTACCTCTTGGAAAATGTGAAGATATTGGGAAAAGTGTCAGGTTCCCAATCCATTTCACTAGTTGTAGGAGAATTCCTAATCACTGTATAGGGGTTGTTGACACTTGGTGACAAAGGACGTCAATTTGGACCATCTAGTCAAAGGGGGTTATCACCACTATGTGATACAGTCCTACACAGTACTTACTTTAAATATTGCCTTTGCTTGGGATGCCCTACTCAAAAATCTCCTTTCTTTTTAGGTTCCCCTAGGCATATAGCGAGATCGTTCCCATATAACAGGTGGTAGGTAACAGTTGTGCTTACCGCATTGTGTAGATTATTGACAGCTCAAATAGGTCCTGAGGAATTGCCACGGATCACTAGGACCACCGGGCAAGAAACATGTCGACCAGTACAGATGAGCTTAGCCAAGCTGAATCATAACATCAGCTAGCTGCCACTCTGTTTTCTTTTTATTCAGGTGGAGAGCCACCCTTAATAAAACTAGATTTTTGGACTCTCCAACTTGTTTTAACTCACTTACCTGCACTCACGTCTACACCACTAGGTCCCTCTCACACACACTGCATCATACGGCCAGGAACTAAAGATCTCCGCCAAAGAGACCCTTTTAGGGTGCCCGTCGGGCATTGCAGCGCCGGCCCGACGAGGAGCAGGTCCATATGATGAAGCATGACACCTAGCTTGCTGGGTGTGTGAGGACCCTAGTTCCGAATAGAGGTATTCCTCTTTCTTACGGTCTCTTCTTTGCATCCACAAAACCCCCCCCATCTTACTGAGGAACTGCATACTCTTTCTTTTTCAATATGATTAACTGGGCATGTATGCTGGACCTTCTTAAATAAAAGCCCATCAGTCCCTCCTTTGTTTACATAGTCGATTGCACGGGTCACCCCCGTGGGACACTATTTAGGATACCACACGGTGTAATTACGCTGAGTGGACCATTCTCATCTTCAAGCACCGTTTATCTAACGGTTGCGTTGTGTTGACCTACCTGTCATGGAGGACAACCTGGGGCTTAGCTTCAACGATGAAGCGGTAGCTGACATTTTAAGAAAAACTCCCTCCCTTCTTGGGAGTGGGGGTTCTGTGGCCTCAGGGTCACAAACAGAAGACTGGACCTCTCTTACAGCGTTAAAAAGGGAGTGGATTAAGATCACACTACATGGGGCTCTTATGACGGAATATTTAAGAGCCAATATAGCACCCAGTGGACTCATCATTAACGTCTTCCCCAGACTTTTCCTGGAAGACCCGACCTTTAAGAAAGAATGGAGCCTAGTCTCTTGGAAATGTACCAGAGACCTCTTGGTTCTTATTATTAATACGGCCCAAAGATTAGCAGACGCCCTTTTGGTGAGGATTCAGGCAGCAGAGAGTGCCCTCAAATCCACAACCCAGAATACCGTGTTTAAAGCGAAACTGGCGGAAATAAACAATGAGATCGCTGAAAACAAAGAGTATTTGCTCAAACTCAAGATCAACAAACTTCAGAAGGACATTCAGAAGTTTGATAAAGAGAAGATTTATCCCTACTTGAGAGCAGACTTCCAGGCAACCAAGAATAGCTACTCATCTGATGAAAGCCCAGACAATTCGAGAAGGGGGTCAACGAGTAGTGACTCGAGTTCCAATAGCTGGGGAGGGAACCAACAGAAACGAAACTTTCAATCTCCTTACCCTGTTTACAGCAACGCCCCGGTCTATACTGGTCCACCACAACCCCCCTTCTGGCAGTTCCCTATGTTTCCACATGGCCAGCCCCAATTCTATCCCCCGGGCAACCCTCCTTTTTTAGACAGAGGTTGGGGCAGAGGAAGAGGTCGAAAAAGAGGGCCAACCAAAGGAGTACAATGGCAGGACCAGGAACAATTCCCGTCAGCACCCAGGGGCAGAAACAGAGGGAAAAAGAATTAGTGGTAAACCTGTCAGACAGACCCTTGAGTCCCTTGGAGGAGGAAGTCCTCGAGAAAGGACTCGGCTATGTCCCTACACCGAGAACTGACAAATTCAGGGATAATTGTGAGATCCATGAATTCCTTAGAAAGATACGTCTTAAGGCATTCTTCCAAGACCAACCAGCTATTGAGTCTATGGATACGGGTTTACGCAATCCATCTAGGTTTACCCCCACTAACAACATGGTCCCCCCGGAAGTACTCACATTTGAGAAAGCTGTTCTTCGTGACTTGGGTACTATTCCTGCCAGGGGTATCTACCACAACATGTCCAATGCGGAGTTGTCAGCAGCAAAAACCTTAGCCAATGATAATAGCATTATTATCAAACAGGCTGACAAGGGAGGGGCAACGGTGATACAAAATACCACTGACTATGATCGAGAGTGTAGACGACAACTTGACAGCACTAAGTACTACACCCCGATCTCCGTTGACCCCACACCGAGACTCACCACCAAGATCGCGACCATCACTTTTGAAGCTGAGAGCAATGGTTGGATCAGCAAAAAGGAAGCTGAATTCCTTAATACCAAGGAACCTAAGACCCCATACTTTTACACTCTACCCAAAATACATAAGGGCACCACACCAGTCCCGGGGCGTCCCATCGTATCGGGTATAGGTTCACTCCTGGAACCCCTTTCGAGGTTTGTTGATCATTTTTTGCAACCTTTGGTCAAAAAAACTCCCTCCTACATCCGTGATACTACGGATATCTTGCAAATCATAGAGGAGGCACATGACACAAGCAATATCGACCTTCTGGTCACGTTGGATGTGGAGGCATTATATACAAATATCCCCCAACGTGCCACCTTGGTGGCAATCGAGAATGCCCTCATGAAAGAGGAATGGACATCACTTACTCCCATTTCCTTTGTGATGGAGTGCGCCACAGTGGCGTTAACTGAAAACTACTTTGAGTATAATAAACAGTTATTCCACCAATCACAGGGGACATCTATGGGTAGTACCTTCGCCCCTAGTGTGGCCTGTATCTACATGGCCACCTTCGAGGAGGCAGTCATCAGGCACCCCAGTAATCCTTACATCAACAATCTAACCTTGTGGAGGCGCTTCATTGACGACATTTTAATCTTCTGGAAAGGAGACCAACAGACATGCCTAGCATTCTGCGAGTGGATTAATGCCCAGAATCCATTCCTGAAATTTACGCACACTATCTCTGACTCTAAATTACCTTTCTTGGACCTTACGGTCATACTAGGGGACACAGGCCTGAGTACCACACTTTACAAAAAGCCAACTGACAGGAATAGTTTACTCTTATACAGTAGCCATCACCCAAAGGCCCTTAAGGACAATTTACCCTTTGGGCAATTCCTCCGCCTCAGGAGGAACTGCTCTACCACCAATGATTACCTAATTGAAGCTGACCAGTTGAGCTCTAACCTAAGACAAAGAGGCTACCCTGAGCGCCAGGTAAAAAACTCACTGAAGAGGGCTCGTAATAACCCACGAGAAATCTTACTCCAACCTACTAATAAGGAAAGGCCAGAGACTTTGACCTGTGTCACATCCTTTACTCCTAATTCTACTGCCATCAAGGGTATAATTAAGAAGCATTGGGGTATTCTTACTGCGGGTGACCTCACTATCCCGCCCCCTCGCTTTGCCTTCAAACGTACCCAAAATCTGAAGGACATCCTTATTAATACGAGACCTAGACATACCAACCACCATGATCAAAGCACTCTCTGGGGTCTCCCCCCTGTGAGAGGACACTATCCTTGTGGTTCCTGTGCTGTGTGCCATCAAACCGCGGTGATCAAAGAGGTGGTTTTTTCAGACTCATTCACATGGAGGTTACAGCGTCATACCAATTGTAACACCACACAGTGTATTTACTTAATTACCTGCCCCTGTGAACAGAGATATGTAGGCATGACTATGCGACCAGTAAAGACACGCATAACAGAGCACAAAAGTAATGTGAGATGTCAGAGAATTACTACGAAACTATACACCCACTGTAAAGAGAAAAATCACACACCAGACTCCCTGAGATGGTTCATCCTCGAGGCACACCCTAGGATTACACAAAGAGCACTATTTAAGATTGAACAGCGATGGGTGCACCGCCTCAGGACAGACCTAGAAGGCTTGAATGATCAGATCCCGTGGGCAGCACTCATGGACAGATAATGTAGACTCCCATGTTATCAGCGTGTCCACTAAGGAGTAGATGGACCACAGACTTGCTACATTGGGCCGCACTTCTAGTATGGTTATAATCATTCTTTCCGATACACAGTTGGAAATTTGTGTTGGTCGCCTACTCCAAGATGGCTACCACCGATTCCATCAATTACCTAGATGGGGCCACCCCCTTGGTTAGCTGACCCACTACAAGGCCACATTATTATCTCTCACCCTCCATTGCGGTATAACACTGTCCGTGTTGTTACCATGCAATTAGTACACCCTTATTCATAGGGATACTATGATTCCAGTAAGCACAGATACCTTTCTAAGATGGCCGCTGTTTTTGACATCCCAATCCAAGGATCTTGCCACACACTCTCACGAGACACACTTCCGGGTATTCGGCCCGCCCCCTGCAGAACATTCCTTCCGGTATATCTGTTATGGCAACATGCCGGCCATGAGTATTCCCGGGTCGAGTGGCGCGAGGGTAGGTTGACAGCCCATTCTGGCAACAACCTCCAAGTAAGTGTATCAGCGAAGGGTCAGGTGAGTGGTCGGTGTGCGTTCTCCGCAACTGATGGGATGCGTATTGGTGTACATACTCCCGCCGCCGAACTGACAAAATACGACTAAGACGCGGTATTGTCAGTGCTGGCTTTATTTTAGGTGCTATTACCACATGTTGTCAGCACGCATTATGAGATGCACATCTATCGGCCCACCGGCGCATCTCGCTCGTTACTCGGGGGGAGCTGGTGGCTTCCCTTGGTGTTTGCCGATCACCTTCACGGCAAATCCGGGCTTGCCCTAGACTCAATACGTGGAGCAAGTGAGCTGGTGCCTTTAGTTGATGGTCACACAGTTCTAACTGGCTGATACCTTGAACGGCTTGGCATTTACAATTTCTGTGACTTTCTCTTTCTTTTTAAGTTCGTTCCGTGGTGCTATTTTATCATCAGATTGCTTCCTGTGGTTTAAGGCTCGCATCACAGCAGCTCATGTGACAGGATCACACAGGGGTAATACAGTTTATACGTGCTGACGATACTTGCCGGGCTTGTTGTTGTCATTTTCATGTATTACTTTATTTCTCACTAGGACACCAGAATCTTGGTGTCCAGGTGGCGCCACGGCCACGGATAGGAGCAGGGTACTACACCAGAATAGGTGAGTGTCACATGACTTCACTTTTAGAATACTTGTAGTCACCTCATTTGAGTGCCACTTAGGATAATATGACACTTCCAGTCTTCTGTTTTTAATTGTTTTCACACTGGTTTTAATTTCACTAGTTGTAGGAGAATTCCTAATCACTGTATAGGGGTTGTTGACACTTGGTGACAAAGGACGTCAATTTGGACCATCTAGTCAAAGGGGGTTATCACCACTATGTGATACAGTCCTACACAGTACTTACTTTAAATATTGCCTTTGCTTGGGATGCCCTACTCAAAAATCTCCTTTCTTTTTAGGTTCCCCTAGGCATATGGCGAGATCGTTCCCATATAACAGGTGGTAGGTAACAGTTGTGCTTACCGCATTGTGTAGATTATTGACAGCTCAAATAGGTCCTGAGGAATTGCCACGGATCACTAGGACCACCGGGCAAGAAACATGTCGACCAGTACAGATGAGCTTAGCCAAGCTGAATCATAACATCAGCTAGCTGCCACTCTGTTTTCTTTTTATTCAGGTGGAGAGCCACCCTTAATAAAACTAGATTTTTGGACTCTCCAACTTGTTTTAACTCACTTACCTGCACTCACGTCTACACCACTAGGTCCCTCTCACACACACTGCATCATACGGCCAGGAACTAAAGATCTCCGCCAAAGAGCCCCTTTTAGGGTGCCCGTCGGGCATTGCAGCGCCGGCCCGACGAGGAGCAGGTCCATATGATGAAGCATGACACCTAGCTTGCTGGGTGTGTGAGGACCCTAGTTCCGAATAGAGGTATTCCTCTTTCTTACGGTCTCTTCTTTGCATCCACAAAACCCCCCCCATCTTACTGAGGAACTGCATACTCTTTCTTTTTCAATAAGGTTCCCAATCCAGAACATGAAAAACATTATCAAGAATAATAGAAGCTGATAGAACTCTCACACAGTGTAACAAAAGTCCTTTAATTATGAATATTTTATTTTTATGATTAACATCAATGATTTACATTAGCTAAGTGCAGATCTGTAGAGAGCATTAAACTTAATGTTTGAAAATTCAATCATATTTGTTCTTCAGTCAGATGATCAGTGGAAAGCAGAAGTAGTGACGGAATATGATAAGGTGGCAAAAACAGTACCTGGTAACTACATATCAGTAAGTACATAGATCAGTGTCTTGTACAGATTGTAGGGAATACTATGGAATCAAATATTACAGAACGCATTGCTAACTATTGGGACATAGTGGAACAATGAGATTTTTTTAGTTTTGGTTTTATGCATACACTATCATGTCAGACCTACCTGCTGAGTATTTTAGAGTACAAGCCAAGAATATGAGATGAGCACATATCTATGTTATTATTTTAGGAGGTATACTGGATAATTATTTTGGGCTTTATGTGACCTTGGTGACTTGATGTGATCACGGACACAGAGTTGGCACATGTATAGACTTATTATGACACATAGGGTCACATAAAGAATAACTTTTTTCCCCTTGTGAATGTTTCACATCATAAATTTAAATCTCATGTATTCATCATACTAAATGAATGTGAGAAAGGGGCTCGATATAAGGAGATCTACTTTAAACAACGATCAATGAGCTGTCTATTTGATCTAAATAGATCCATGCTAATCAGTATTCTTGGTTGGCTAATTTCTAGTCCGACTACGCCCAAAGTGATTTGCAGTCCAGCTTGGAAGTACATCTGATTTCCCTTGAAAGAGTTTCATAGTACGTTTATGACCTCAAAGGGGAGGAATCTCCTGGCAATCGATCTTGATATAAAGATTGGAGTAGTTCAAAGTAGAACTTTTTTGCATCTTACCCCATTTTGTTCCCAAATATGAGAATTACAATCAATCAGTAGATGCTATTGAGCATCAACACTCTTTATATAATAGATTCAGTGGGGCACAGATATATGAGATTTTATGATTTCCCAACTAATCTTCAATTGCTACAGGTATCAAAATACTTTATTCTGTTAGATGGTCGGGTTTACCCTGCCCTCACACTCTCACACAGTTTAAGACGAAACAATTTTCTTGCTTGTTTTTTTTCAACCTAGATGGTGAAAAAAATGCCATTTTTCCATAAGTCAACCAGAGAATGCACTGTGGGGATAATTGTATAATCGAGACCACTGTGAAAATGTCTCACATTTACATGGCAAAACTACTGAATGATCTCCAGGCCATGCTGATCCGTATTCTCTGGTATGATTTTTCGAGTCAATATTGCAGATCATGATTTTACAAAACATTTCAGTTCATTTAAATAACAATCAATTGGTGATGTTCAGAAGGCAGAATGAAATATGATTAATCTCAGAAAGTGTGTTTAGACTCCAAGTCAATGATTTAAGCACAGTTGAGGAAACTGTAGGGTCACTGCAGATGATTGAAGAAAGAGAAAAAACACAGCACCAGCAACCCTCAAACTGGAATTTAGCAAACGATGGAGTAATGGGACGAGGCCACAGTGTTTTAGACTAGACTAGAAAAAGGATATTCACCAACATACAGAGCATAGCAGAGGAACTAATTCATTCTGCTGTGCGATCAATGTTTGATTGCGAATCGATAGATATTATATCTTTTTCTCCCCTTCCACATTCATAGAGGTCCACATGAGAGTAGTCCAGTGGCTGTTTATAGAATTCTCCTAGCCTTCTCTGCTCTCATTTTAAGTATTTGCCCATTGACAATGCCACGTTATACGTTTTCACTATGAAAACCATTGAAACTAACTCACTCTGATTGGGTATTTATATTTGGCAGTTAGAAAACTAAGGAAAGACTGATAGTTGATTACATAGAACACGCCTTTCTTTCTTCTTTGAACGGTGTTTGTCAAGGAAATAGACCTATATTTTAGCACGTATTTATACGTGTTGACTGGGCAAATCAGTCTAGGACATGGAACACAGAAAACCGTGAAATGATACAGACTTTCACACAAGAGACTGCTCTCTGTTCAGCATGCGCTCTTTAGAAGTCCACGTGATACAATAATATGAGACTCAAACACTAATGGAACAATGCATTTTACCCTTAGCTGTCTGATTACACTTACAAGATAAGAGGTAAACACTACAAATTAATATTTAAAAAGCACATTGCCCACGATCAGAGGGGGAGATGTACAGTACTAATAATTGTACATACCGGCTGTATTTATTTTATTTTTATTTTAATTTATTTTTGTATTTTTCATTGTTAGCGAGGTACAAAGTGCTTTGCCTTTTCAAAGTGGACTGAAGAATGATTTAAATGCACTGCATAATTCACACCTTCAATTTGCTGCGGCTTCTGAAAGACTGCCTCTCTAAGAAATATCTTTTTGAAAACAAAATTGCCTTCCTTTGTAGTTCCTCTGAAAATGTAGTGCAAAAACCCAATCATTAAACATATTTATGGTTATGTGACCTCCTACCTTATTATTCATGAATGCTTTGAGGCACTGAATGAGTTTATGTTGATTCTTCTTGTCAATACTTTCTTGCCTTGAGTAAAAGAAAAAAACATTACATGAACTTAAGGCACAGTCGTACAAAGTACTGTAAGTCAAGGAAATATATTTATTCCTCTTACTGTTTCTTGTCCAGAAGCTTTTCCAGAACATCCAGCAAGACTCCGAGACCTTCATGTCCAAAGTTGTTAACCCAGCTGTAAAGAAAAAACAGATATGCGGGTGTCACAAACAATGTAAAAATGAAATACAATACAAGCTATCTGGCATGTCAAGAACACTTTGCAGCTTAGGACACCCATGACAAATGAGAAGTCTTGGAACAAAGCATGTTTATGCTTTTGGCAATAATTCGTCCCTAACGATGGATGAGATAATTGGAAAAAACTCATAATGCAATAATTTGCTGAACACAAGACCGCAATGGAGGACATCATGTCACTGGCCCTAAAGACATAGGTCTCCGTTTAGTGTCTGAGGCTCTGCCCAAAATGTGCAACCCCCCACAGCCCTGCAGGTACTCGCTGAATTCACCCCGCGGCACTAATTTATTATATTTAATAAAAAGACTAAAGACAGAGTGCAATCACAATTTGCTTTTTTATTGCCATTGAATTCACGTGCAGTGACCATAACCTGTGTCAAGTATATGATTGACATTTACTTAAATAGTGTGGACACTTTCAAACGATGACTCTGATAAACCCACGCAATAGTGTTAACGTGGACAACAGTGAAATTTCTGACGCAAGCCCGTTGCAACGTCTCACGACCAAGCCGCGCTTTCAATAATTCCAGACCGCAGCAGAATAAACCAGGAAAGACCAGAAGATTTACAATTCAAAACCACTAACCACAATGATGTGAAATGAAGCCTTCAGTCACATTAACAACAAATAGTGGTCTAGGTTAACTTCTTTCTGGCACTGCACTTTGTATAACTCAAGATTTACACTATTCATTGTCTTCAGTTCACACTGTTGGACTCTTCCACGGTTGACAGTGTCTGTTCACGAGACAATTAGTGTCACAGGTGTCTCCCTGAATTACTGGCCATTGTTTATACCTACAGTCCTTTGTTCCTGATATGTTTAGTCTGCTCTGATTGTGATAATATGTGTACCATACGTCCAATAATTATTGGCCGGAACACATTAGAAATGCAATCAACAAGCGTTCTACCAAAAGAGGAGAAAAGTGGTAAAACTGTACCAATTAAGGTAAAAAATAATTGCAGTGGCTTCAAATGGAGGAAGAAAGCGCTATACAAATACCTATACAAAGCAATAGAATCAGAGCCGATTGACATGCCATATAAAACATATACATCTAGGCCGTCATTATGAGTGGCCCGTTAAGCCCAGTGGGACTGCTACTAGGCTATACCAGCTCCTTTGATATTACAAGTGACACAGAGCAAAGCGGGTCGGCATTTTTTCACTTACACATTTTGTTTGATCAAGGAAAGATAAACTCCAGGAGAACATAGAGTAAAACAAGTGAGAATCAGTGCTAAAACAATGATTCCCATATGCGAATCCTTGTATATATTTTTTTTTATTTTTTTTAAAAAATCTTTATTTAGATTTGCAAAGTCAAACGGTACATAAATGATAGCTGTGTGTTCACCAGTGACAAAGTTTGGAGGTACACCACAACACCTCCAGCTCCCTGACAAGATGTGCAACTTATGGAAGGCATCCGGCATCAGACCCCCATTGATCAATCCTCCATCAACACTTGTCTAACTTGAAACAGATGAAACTGACATCAACGATCCATACCCAGGGCCCATAGCCACCCCATCTCTCCACGCATACCCTGTAACCCACGTGATACCGTGCCATTAACCCCCTCACAGCAAGCGCCCCGTGGATCATACCATCCCATTCATTCCATGACGTCCCCACTCTCCCAACGCCCATTTTGAAGCGCCTACCCCACTCCCGCTGGGACTATACCGGAATGTGTGGGTGACGAGGGGGAACCGGGGAGACCCGTGATGTATGTTTTGTAAGGGCCCCAGATGTCCCTAGGACGCGCCACCGAGGGGAGGAGACTAGAGTAGAGTTCGCTATTCGTGCTGCAAAAGGCCATGGCAGTGAGCCACGATTTGACCGTAGGAGCCCGTCTATCCCCCCAGCGCCTGGCGATTTCACGTTTGGCCAGAAGTAGACCCATAGAGGCGAACCTACGAACATTCTTAGGGAAATTTGCTGTGTAGCCCAACAACGCAACCTCATGCGCGGGAACAAGTGTAAGCTCTAATATGTCTTCCAAGACCTTGTAAACTTGTGTCCAGAATGATTGCAGCCTCGGACAAGTCCAGGACAAGTGTGCGAAGTCTGCATGCGGTGCCGAGCACTTCCAACAGAGGTGAGGTCGCGCAGGGTCGATTGAATGGAGTCTGTCTGGGGTCATGTACCAACGGCGCAGGAATTTATAGTGAAGGAGTTTGTGACGACTGTTCAGTGACACCGTAGCAGTAACCTTACAGCAGGCCGTCCACTGTTCATCCGTAATAGGCCTACCTAAGTCCGTCTCCCACTCCGCCCGTGCCCGGTCATCCGCACAAGGGAGCAAAGCCGCACACGCCTTGTACAGCCTCGAGACTATATGGGCCCCCGTTTCTTTGTTAATAATGATGGTAAGGGGTTCAAAGGAAGCAGGCTCAAGGGGGAAACCCTCAATTACCGCCCTGGCCGCGCAATAGAGTCGGCGAAGAACGAACCTATCCATGAATGTAGCCTCGCTGAAACGCGCCTCTTCCGATGCCGAGAATATGTGCCCTCCAGGGTATAAATCCCCCATCTTGGTGAGGTTAAATTTACTTAACGTTCGCTGCACAATCGCCTCATCCGTGCCCGGTAGTAGCCCCGGGTTGCGAATAGGGAGAGAAGAGGAATATAGGCGAGGGTGCGCTAAATAGCTCAAAAGTTTCTTCCAGGCCCAGCTGGTAGTGGACACTGTTTGAATATCCACTGGGCTTCTGGGGGTACCCTTGGGCAAAACGGCCGCCAACTGGCCCGGTAGAACAAAGTCTGCCTCAGGGCGAAGAAACGGGATCCGAGCGTCCGGATGGTACCAGGCATAGGCATGTGCACACTGCGCGACCAGATAGTATAGATACAGATCCGGTACGCCGAGGCCTCCCCTATCCTGTGGGAGTGTAAGAGTCTTCCAGCGAATCCGGGGGTGCTTCCCGCCCCAGACCAGTCGGATCAGAAGGGATCTCAAGGTGGAGAAGAAAGACCGAGTGAGAGGAACAGGGATGTTATTAAAAAGATACAAAAATTTGGGGAGCACTACCATTTTTATGATGGCTATTCTGGCCGACATGGAGAGCGGGAGGTGCAACCAACCCTCTACCTGCGTCTCCAGCCGCGCTATCGAGCGGCCATAATTGAGGCGTATGATTTCGTCTGTGCTCAAATGTATCTGAATGCCCAAGTAGCGTACCGAGTCCGAGCACCACTCCAATGGGAACTCACACTGCCACGGGCAGGTGCCGCTAGTCAACGGGAATATGATGGATTTGTGCCAGTTTATGCCCAGTCCGGAGTGGCCACCGAAGCGCAGGATCTCCCGAATCAGGGGGGCAAGATTGATATGCGGCTCCCTCACATACAGGATAGTGTCATCTGCGTAAAGAGAGGCAAGCAATGGGCCCGTCTGAAACTGGAGACCCTTGTGGAGGTGCCGTTCCTGGAAATGCCGAATCAGGGGGTCCATGGCTAAAATGAATAAGAGCGGGGAAAGTGGACAGCCCTGCCGCGTGCCACGCGTTAGAGAGAATGGCCGGGATAACGTACCATTGAGGCGCAGGCGTGCCGTGGGGCGGCTATAGAGGAGACGAGTCGTGGCCAGAAAGTTCGCCGGCATGCCCATGCGTTCCATAACGGCAAGAAAGAATGGCCACTCTAAGGAATCAAACGCCTTCTCGGTGTCAAGTAGGATCGCAGCTGCAGGTGTGGCCGGGTTAATTCTGTGCAAAACAGTGAACAACGTCCGCAAATTCAGCGACGTCGAGCGACGGGGGACAAAGCCCGATTGCATGGGCGAGATAATGAATTCCATCAGCTGGGAAAGTCTGTTGGCCACTATTTTGGCTAAAATCTTATAGTCGGTGTTTAAGAGGGAGAGGGGTCTATACGACCCACACAGCGATGGGTCCTTGTTTGGTTTCGGGAGCAGAACCACGACCGCCTCTCCAAGAGTAGCCGGGAGTGAACCACGCTCCAACGCCTCCGCATAGACCTCTATGAGCTTAGGCGCCAACAGATCAGAGAAAGCCTTGTAGAAATCCCCGGAGAAGCCATCAAGACCCGGAGCAGAAGAGCTCCGGAGCACTTTAATCGCTCCCCGTACCTCGGTCACCGTTATGGGCTCCGCCATAAACTCCTGCATGCCCCTATCTAGAAACACGAGCGCAATTTCCGACAGGTAGGCGTCTCGAGCGGCCGTGGAGTCACCCAATTTGGAGGTATATAACTCAGTAAAGTAGGCCAGGAATTCATCCCGAATCTCAGTGGGCGATGTGCGGAGCGTACCGTCCGCTCCCCGCACTTCAGTTATCAGGGACTTACTATACGGCGGTCTTAGAACCTGCGCGAGCGTGCGCCCCGGCCGATCCCCCTCTCCATACCGCCGAGCCACACAATATTTCCCCAGATATAGGATCTCCTTGTCCGCAGCCTCCCGAAAGTCCAACAGTAGGCGCAAGCGCCTGGCAAACACCTCGTCGGAGGGCGACCTTCGCGCTTCCACATCAATCGCATCCAGCTGCGTCTCTAAATGCGTGATTGTTGTGCGTAGCGCCCTCAGGACCCCAGCCTGTTTAGCAATGCAAACCCCTCTGATATAGGCCTTGAACCCCTCCCACAGGACAGCCCACGAGTCCACCGAGCCAGTATTTAGCGCAAAATAGTCTTCTATCGCTTCCGATACCTCATGGACAAAGAGGTCATCCAGAAGTGCCCTTCCGGGAAAACGCCACTGTCGCTCAAATCCCTCCGGGCGGGGAACGTCTAAACTCAGTACTACAGGAGAATGGTCCGAATAGGTTCTAGGGAGGGTTCCTAATGTGCGGAACCAGAGGGACAGGCCTGGGGATAGGAGCCGGTAGTCAATCCTGGTCCAGGTGTTGTGTTGCCCAGAGAAGTGCGTGTAGGCCGTAGTGTCTGGGTTGCGCCTGCGCCATATGTCAGTAAGAGAGAAACGATTGCAGAGGGCCAGGAGCGCGCGTCTCGCCCTAGGTTTGGAGTCAGTGGCCCCAGAGGTGCTATCGAGCCCCACATTCAGTAGCAAGTTGAGGTCGCCGCCCAGCAGGATGTCAGCGGGTGCCAGGGATGCCAACTGGGCAGCAAGCGCGTGGAAAAAATCAGGGGAATCAGTGTTAGGAGCATATACACATACTAGAGCGACCACATGCCCCATCAGCACTCCTTTCACAATGCAATAACGCCCTTCCCTGTCCCCCAGGAAAGTCTGGCAGTGGAACGGGATCCTCTTATGAATCAGGACCGCTGTGCCTCTAGCATAGTTGCTGAAATTGGAAAAATAGCGGTGGGCGCCCCAGGAAGCAGCAAAACGGGTATTCCCCGATGGATGCAAGTCCGTCTCTTGAAGAAAAGCAATGTCAACCCTGTGCCGATTCAAGTAATGTAGTATTTGTTTGCATTTACGCTGAGTGTTTAGGCCACGGACATTCCAAGACATTAAGGAGAGATTGGCGGGAGCTACACTCAAACCTATCTGGGCCATCGATGCCAAACTGTTCGTAGTAGGAGCAAGAACGGTGCAGCGCCTCCGTGTATCAATGAGAACAGCTCACACACAGCCAAGTCATGAAAAGCAAACTTATATATCCCCACCCCCCTCCCACAAGCACAGGAGCCAAAGTAGCACAGCAATTTAAAGAAGCAGAGGACCCTGAAGACGGGGTTCAGAGATACTGCCCCAAATTTGCAGGTGTATCTCCCTTTAGGGAAGCTATGAGCTCCAAATGGAATTCCCTGCCCCGGTTCTCAGGGCAGGATCCAGCTGCCTGCTGCTGACGCCATGCACGGAAGAGGAGCACTTGTGCTCTTCCGGGGACTATGGAGCCCGGCTCACCAATGACAGCAAACACATCTCAAGGATGGGCATCTATCCGCATCACCCGCAACGCTTGCTAATTAACTTATGGTTTGTGAATCAAGAGCATTGACATTTCAGGAGCCTCGATTAATGAGAAGTCACTGGCTCCTCTAAGCAAGCTATCAAGTGTTTTGTTTGTAATTCTAATTTATCAATGAACACAACCCCACTGAACCCATAGGTTGTGCCATTAAAGCAACACACAGCATTTACGTTTTCTTTAGTTTACCATTCAACAATACCACGCCAAATCGCTAAACAAATTATCATAACAATGCATTTTATCAATGGCATTTTCTTGATTACATCTGGTTCAACAGCACTGCTTCCTGGTAGAATGACACAGTGTGCTCCAGAATGCATCCTCCACTCTTTCAAATGAGAGTTTATCTCAAGCAGAACTGAAGCAAAGTGGATTTCAATGAGAAGTGTATTATGAATTATTTATCTTTGTTATGAATATTCCATGCAATAATATACCGAAACCTGTAGCTCAACAAGATAGGTAAAATGGATCAATGGTTTGGGCAATAGTGGCAGAGGTACATGCATGATTTGAAGGTGATATGTCCAGAAGCAATGGAGGGCCCCCATGGCTTCTCCTGTGCTAGATATGGCCTTCCAGTATTGCTGTGCTAAAGTCTGTAGCAACTACACATGTACTAATGGTTATTTCTTTTTACTTTTCAGTGCTACTGGATGGCACTGATTTTGTAATTTTGCAGGAAGGAAGAGGGATGGTTATAGGGAAGGCAGAGAGAGAGGATTAAGAGAGAGAGAATGAGAAATCGAGGAGAGAAAATGAAAGAAAAGGGAAAAGCAGGAAATTGAAAGAAAGAAGATTACAAACCTATGGAGGCTTAGTCCAAGAGAGAGAGAGGGGGTGTCAGGGAAGAGAAACAAAGAACTAAAAAGAGAAAGGGTGAGTGTATGTGAGAGACAAAGAAGCAAGTTCGTGCACTGGGCATATCTTTAAAGCATGTAGTCAGATATTGTGGAAACCGTTCACCTTTTTGTTGGCCCGTATCATGTTATGGCTGTTAGAGTCAGCCGAGAGACCCTTGGCTGGGATCCGGCTCATCTCTACCAATCAATTGTCTGGCTTGCCACCTCTACCTGTCTTTCACATGCAGCATAGGACAACAATAATCTACTTTTGCAAGTATGTGGCAGGACGCTACACTTTATAAATAATGTAGAGCTGCAACACATCTTTAGCGGCTTCATTCTAAGTACTGAGGAAAATGTGGTGGAAAATCAATCACCCAAGGAAAAAACAGCTATCGCCTGCTGTCACGTCCGTTTTTGAACCCAGTTCTAAATTTCCTCTTTTACAATGGGGAATAACATGCAATAATAATCTTTGTGACTGGTGTTGTCGCATGGTATTTTCTTCTGCACACTAAGTTTGCCTGTGCACTAAGTGAGTGCGCACACAAACAGACCAATGGTTTACATGGAACCTATGTTTCGGAAAAGGAAAAAGATAAAAACTGGCATTAGTACCCACTTTCAAAGTAACTGCATCACTCAAAATTAGGCTGCTCGAAAGAGACAGCTATGTAGTGCTACAGAACACATTACATTACACCTAGTTCAGAGAAGGAATCGCACTGAAACCCGCTAAAGCCAGCAGCAATTTTTCACTGGGTACCCACTGGCCTATCATACAGAGGGAAACAAAATGTCCAGCCTATCATACAGAGGGAAACAAAATGTCCACCCTCCACAGAAAACTTCTGCCAGTAAAACAGTAATGACAGACAAGATGCCGCCTCGGAGAGTGTAACGCATTCAAGGGGCAAGCAATTGTTAATTGCTGTACTGCACAAATCACTTGAATATTTAACAAAACATGCATGCTCCTGAGAAGAGGGATCAACAATAATACGATAGCGACATGAAGACAGGGTGATAAGGGAACAGGTGACACAGGGCCAGGAATCCTACCAGGAAATTGCTGCTCTCAGCAAAAGATAGTGCTGCCCTGAGGAATGACTACTATAGAGAGATTTACTTACAATGATCAACCTAGAAAAAAACTTAAACAGTACAGACAACACCAGTTAAGCAGTCCAAGTGTAAACACTCTGAGCCATATATATACCACGCACACTCACTCTCTGAAAACTCTACTAGGACCTACGAAAGGACAGTTGTAACGAATGCAACACAAGGCCTACCAAAACTAAAAGTAGATAGAGGACATTCCCTCCGGAGACATCCCTGGAAACACATCATCCTCACACCTGTGAAGGCAGCAGGGCACTCTACCCCCACCATCCCCCAGTTCAATTCTGCAGCCAACCGCAGGGAGTCCTCAGCGCATCACTCTTAGTATATTGGGCATGGTCTATCGTCAGATGACGACTCTCCCACAACCACTGATGCCTGTGTGTGTGTAAAGAAAAGTGCTAAGAGCCAAGTAATCGGTGGATATGCACTCTATAACCTTTGCATAACATCACATGTTCAGAGTAGATTTTAAAAATACATATTTTGTTGCTGTCCTATTGCTTTTGACATTGAAATTTAGACACACCTATGACCATAAATGGGGTTGTACATTCTAATTGTCCATTTAAATCCATGGAACAAGTATCTACTACGTCTAAATAATTTATCCCAAATCCACAGAAGTATTACATTGTACCAAATTTAATAGATTTCTATTTATAAAATTCATCAGTTTTGCAATTATTAAGGACAATTGCATTGTATTATTTTCATCAAAAAACATATAACATGTTCCAGCAACAACACACAGCTGCGTAAACATAGCTTAAACCATCTGTGATAGAAGAGCAACTTGTGTCAAAGTCTCACAGCTCTGAGTGACTCTGCCACCCAGCAATTAATATGACACATACCGCCTTGTATTCTAATGCTGATCTGAAACCTTATTCAAAGACGCATATCATTATGCCTGATTACAACCGGTAAGCCCCCACCCCCGCCCCGGTTTTCAGCACATTTGATATTGCTGAAAAGGTGCTTCTTATGGGAAAACATCTCTAGAAAGCACCTCTCCTAATGATGCAGAATGAGGTTCTTACATGAAAGCACACACATGGTTCACATTTATTCTACTTAATAAATGGCAGCCGGTGATAATGGTGCCCCTTTAATTTCGATTAACATGAAATACTAGTCCTTTCCTGATTTTCTCTCTTCCCTGTTCTTGCTGCAGAGAAGACTTTTTTCAGCTGTGCAATGTTTTTGTTCACTTTGCAAATCAAAGAAGTCAGAAAACTATAATCATAAACTGAGCAAAGTTAAATTGTGCTTCTTCTACCCTATCTTTTCAGTGTCCCCTGAATCTTTAGGTTACAGTGTTTCTCACAAGGTCCAATGCAATAACCAACGGCTTGAGCTCGAACCATATTAACAAGCATTATCTGCTCCAATGATTTATCAGAGAAGTTGGTCACTGTCTTCCAATGTTTCCATTATATCATTCAGCTCTTATCTATGTGTCCCCCTGATGAAGCCATCAACTTCAAGACTATCATCATGCTCTCCTAGAACATGTCCACAACAGTAGGCTCTCATGTCTGTGTGACATTTGCAGCAAATAGCCTTTAATCCATATCAGACTACCACATCTTTACCTCAATATTAATATAACTTTTCTGTGCTGGCATTGAATGTAGGCAACTCAGGGGACACTTTATATCTCTTTTGTCCCACAACTCACCACCAAAGACAAATTCTTTCATCTATTTAGCATCAACTAAAGCAACCTAATGCTTTCTCAAACTTTTAATCAGCCCCTGCACTATTACTACAAGATAGTTTTACTGGTGCCACAATGGCTATCCAAGAACAATGGTTCCTCGTACATGAAATTATGTTAATTCATGAACAAGGAAAGATTAGACCTTAGGAGGTCACTCATTGCACTTGCAAATAGAGCCAATGAGCAAACAGGATAGGGATCATAATTATATTATTTCAATAAAAATATATTATAAGTCAAAACAAACCGTGTCATAGAGGACAGTGCAGTGAAGATGTCCTCAGAGTAGACAAAGTGCATACATATTTTTGAGAAGCCGCAATAGATCCCAAAGGAAATCAAAAGTGTTTCATGTCACTACGGGGTCAAAGGCAAAATATTGGTAAACATTTTCTTGGAGTCCGTATTACAGTTCATGACAGCCAATTGTTTCAGGTCGACATTTCGACCCAAGCATAATTATCGCAGGGCCATCATCAGGACAAGAACTTATTTATTGCATCTGATGATCCATAAGGATGACTGGATTCATCCTGCAGGAAACAAATAAATACGAATGCATATAATGTTGTGCAGGGAGTCCTCAATAAATGAATGGATTTTTAATAAGGCAAAGAGGAACTACACCACAGGAAAACCCCACACATTAGACATACCATCTACCCAATAATGGAGGAAGAAGGGGGGCAAAGAGAGCCTTCTTTGCTGTCTCAGTCGCAGCGGCGGTTTCTTTATGAGGGCAGGGGAGTGTCACCCCCCTCACCCGCCCACTGCCAGCCGCGCTGAAACAATGTTAACAATAAATCTCCTAACAAAATGATTTGAATGGCATTTTATTTTTCACAAGGTGCGCCACAGCTGTCAGCCTGCCCCAAAGCCGGATAAATGAGGGGCGTGTCCTCGGCTGCATGGAGGAGTAGAGCAGTGCTGGCCGGACACTTGCAAAGTGTGCAAGTCAGTTTGGCCGGCTGTCTTGCGCCGGCCAAACTGACATGCACGGTTTGAAGCTCTCCACCCAGCTGGTTAACAGAATGAAAGCAGCATCTGGATTGCTTAGGGAAGTTACCTATTCCACTCGTGCCTGTCGCAGCCACAGATTGCCAAGGACAGCAAGGATGCAGCCCGGGTAAGTACTTTTGTTTTATTTTTAATGTTACTGTAATGCATGCAAGTGTTTTTATTTTGCATGCTTGTTTTATGTATATGTGTTTCGGGATGCATTGGAGCACCTACGTTCGCCCACCACTTTTATATGTTACCAGCTGCCCCTGCCTAGTCATCTCAAGACAAATTACCTTGCACAAACATTTTGTACCTATCAGGACCAGCTAGGTCATACCACCAGGTTCCCCTACACAGTGATTATTGCCCAGATAGAACCTTGCACATTTTGATGAATTTTCTTTTTACACTATAGAGTTGTTTGTGGAGAAATATAGTACTTTTCCTCTTAAAGTAAAACGTGCTGGACAGCGATTTCTTGACAAAGGTTATCTGCCTTACTGAGTTCTGAGTGTCAATCTTACACCATCTCTGTGAGTAAATCTTGGAGTGTTTGACATCACTGCCCTCAGGATTAAGTGCTAGAGGGGCACATACTTGGTGCTCAGTATTGGGCTCAACAGTAAGCTGACGACCCAGAGCACCAGTGGTAAAAGGCTTTGGTTGTTAAAGTTTTGGCCCAGTAATCTCTGGCAGCTCTGGGACTCCTGAAAAAGTTCCCATGCCTAACATAAGTGCAAGCTGAGCAGTACACTGCTGCAGAGATGGACAGACGTCTGTGCCCTCTCTATTTCCCTTGAAGTTGTTGTCCCTGTGGAAGTATGAGCGGCCGTCAACTGCTCTGTTCACCAACAAGGAATTTTTCTACAGGCATAGGAATGCACATGTATAGCACCATGTTGTATGTTGCTTGTTCTTCAAGAAAAAACGCTACTCTTAAAATAGTGCTACTTTGAGTTACGGGAGCCAGCATGCACTAGGGTATCGCCACTGGTATGGCTGCGGCTGCATTGAGCCCAAAGGCATCTGTATTGTGGGAGCCCCACTACATTAAGAGTAGCCTAAACCTTCAGCCCACCAGCAAAATCCCTAAGTGTCTACTTGGCCAGTCTGGTCCTGTGTACAACAGCAAGTAAAATACGTGCAGTCACTAAGCGCAGACAAACACATTTGCATGCATGAGAATTCCAAATTAGCGAAACTTGTTTGAGTCTATCTTACATTCCTCATTCCAATCAAAGTAAATTACTCTTATGTGAAAATTTAAATACCCTCCAGGAGCAAATACCCCACGCCCCAATTACAGCAGAGATCAATAGGGCTATGTGAGAAGTCCGACGTCCCGACAGACCAGAAGCGGGAAGAAACAGGGCAGAACACGCAATCAGTTAGCGGTCTTGCAGCACTGGGGAAGGATACGGAAGTGTCCATGACGTCACCCGCCCCGGACACAAAAAGAGGGTGGGACCCAGAAGGAGGTGTGTCCGATGGTGGAAGGAGCGGAGTGAGGATGACCGACACGGAAGCAGTGGTGACGGAGAAGCAAGAAGAAGGAGGCGGAGTGACAGAAGAGCTCTCTCTCTCTCTAGAGAGAGAGAGACGGTGGAAGCGAGACCGCAAAGGCAGCGGATACTGCGAAAAAACCTGGCAGCCCGGAGGAGAGGGAGGACGCCCCGGGTCCCTACGCCACAGCCCAGAGCATGGGCCGTGGCTCAAGGCGAGACACTTAGGGGGAGCATTCTGGTGGGGGTGGTGGGGAAGTGCGGGACCGTAGGGCACGGTGTTTTGATTTTGTTAAAAATCACCAGGCCCTCCCTCACTGCACACTTTTTCCCTTCCCTACACGGCATCTGGTGGTGGTGGCACATAGTATACATAAGCTAAGAGTTTGGGCACTAAAACCTGTTTTGTTTGCTATTTGTTTTCTTTCCCTCCCTTTTCCTCTGAGTGCCCTGGGAAGACATGAGAGCAACGCCTAGAACAGGACCGAGACCCGAGGAGCCCCGAGGTCGGCGGACAAGAAGAACCCTTCCTATAGTCCCTCTTCCATGTAATATGCTCTCCACCCGATGCACAGACCCTTGATTACGTTTTATTAGAAGGACAGTACTGACCCTATGGGATTTCAATTTAAAAGAGCCCGAAAATCGCTGTCAAAGAAAAGAATAGAATCCCAGAAATCCCTGTATTATACGCGTGTGGTGTGTCCTTCTGCTACCCCTGTCCCAGTCCTGGCTACAATTTGGTGTCAGAATTTGGATTCTCCACCTCTACCGGCGTGTCGCACCATGACACAACCCATGCCTGTCGAGGATGTCGTAGCCCAACTTCTGAAGGGCAGCGGCACCTTCAACTGGTTCTGGAGCAGCAGATCCAGACAGCCCAGATGGTCCGAGAAGCCCTACAAGGGGCCCTTAGAGAACAGGCCAACCTGATCTCTACTAACCAGCAGGTGCAGGACACAGCAATCTGGTGCCTCACGGACGCCATTGTAAGCACCCGAGTTCGCCCTAATGTCCCCGCACGGTCCTTCAACAGTACCAAGAAGGAGATGATCCGGATTATTTCTCCTTGAACTTCGAATGGGTGGGGACTACAGCAGCCTGGCCCCAAGAAAGGTGGAGCAAGTACGTTGCCCCACTCCTCTCCGGCGAGTTACAAGCTGCCTACCAAGCAGCAAATCCTGCGGGTACCACAGCTTATGAGGACGTGAGAAAGGCCATCCTCGAGAATTAGGATGCGACCCAGAATACTACAGAAACCGGTTTCAAAAGGAGAAATGGGGAGTGGGAGACAATCCCCGCGCCCTATATTATCGGATTAGAGACCTAGGCAATAGGTGGCTGACCCCTCATACCTCGTCTGTAAACAAAGTAGTGGGGAAAGCTTATTTGGAACAGTTCTTGGAGGCCCCACCTCCAGTACACGGTCACGGGTGAAGCAACACCCCCATCACTCCTCCGCGTTGGCGGTAGAAATTGCTTGTGCCTATCATAGGTCACCCGATTTTAAGGCTGGTATAGCGTGACCCCAGTACCACCCAATCCCAAAAGGCCCGCCTATGCCCGAATACAAACCCCAGCCACTTTCCCGTCCGGTTCCCAGGCCTGCCTACCCGTCCCCTGGTCCCAGCGGGCAGGGTCCACAGTGTTACACTTGTAAACAATGGGGGCATATAGCTAGACAGTGTCCGCACCGTGCCCCAGCAGCTGAACCCATGGAGATTGGATACTCCAGGGGCCGTATATACTTAACAGGTCAGGGCCCTCATCAATATAGGAAGGAGGTCCTGCTCAACGGAAAGAGACAACAAGCACTGCTTGATACCAGTTGCCACATGACAGTAGTGGACGGCTCTTTGGTTTCCCCTCCCCAGTTAAAAAACACAGAACAAGTGAGGGTAACCTGTGTCCACGGGGATATCAAAGTCTACCCAGTGGCCAGGGTCCTCTTGGAGGTAGACCATAATCCCCAGTTACGAAGAGTAGGAGTGATACCCACCTTACCCAAAGCAGTTATTATAGGGACAGACCATCCTAAATTCAAGGAGTATCTGGACACTACAAAGAGGGACGAAGGGACCTGGCTACAGGAGGCCCCATTTTGAGGCAGTGATCTAGAAACCCTGAATGCCAAAACAAGAAAAAGCAGACAAGAGAGAAGAAGAGATAAAAGAGACTTTGCCCTTTCACAGCTATCACGTCCTGCCTTTCCTCTCTCCCTTGCAGACACTGACAGAAAGAAACCGGCTGGCTTCCGTATGGCGCAACGGGAGGACAACACCCTTACCCATTCCTGGGAGCAGGTCCGTGAACAAGAGCCAGAGCAGGTAGGACCATATTTTCTTGTAAAACGGGGATTATTGTACAGAGCTGTTAAGGGGGGCGCAGACATCCACCCAATTAATAGTACCGACACCGTTCAGGGAGCACATACTTCTCTTGGTCCATAACAAAATAGAGGGAGGACATTATGGCAAAGAGAATACGCTAAAATACCTTCTAGAAAAATTCTATTGGCCCGGGGTATATAGGGACGTAGCAAGGCACTGCGCTGAGTGAGTTCGCTGTCAGTATACAAATCCTGGGGGGGGGGGTGGTGAAAGCCCCGTTGCAGCCATTGCCCATCATAGACGTCTCTTTCAAACGGGTGGGGATGGACCTAGTAGGGCCCCTGACTCCCTCGGCCAGAGGACACCGCTACATACTAGTCATGGTGGATTACGCCAGCAGGTATCCGGAGGCCTTCCCGCTATCGAGCATGACCACTCCTGCGATAGCCCAAGCCAGGATATCGTTCTTCTCAAGGGTGGGATTTCCAGCAGAGATACTAATTGACTAAGGGACCCCCATCATGTCTCGTCTCATGACACAAATCTGTGCGGTGCTGGGTATTGATAGGATAAGAACCTCTGTTTACCACACCCAAACAGACGGCCTTGTGGAGCGCTACAATAAGACGATTAAAAGCATGCTCCGCAAGGTCGTCTCGGACTCCGGGAGAGATTGGGACCAAAAGCTACCCTTAGTCCTCTTTGCGTTGAGGACCCACGAACAACGGTCCACGGAGTATTCCCTGTTCGAACTGGTGTTTGGACGGAAACCCAAAAAATTGCTTGACAGGGCGGCAGAACAGTGGGAGGAGGAAGACGAAGAAGGGAAACCCCTGTCCCATTATGCTGCCGACCTTCTGTCTTCCCTGACCCAATTATGGGGCTCTGTACATGACCACCTGGAAGAGGCCCAAGGGGCCCAGAAGCGGTATTATGACAGAAACAGTCGCATATGCGAATTCTCCCCTGGTGACAAAATCCTACTGTTGCTCCCTTCTACGGAAGACAAATTATTGACAAAATGGCAAGGGCCATACTTCATAGAAAGAAAAGTAACCCCTGTCACTTATAGCGTATTGCTGCCCCATCGTGTCAGGGAGGGAAAACAGATATATCACGTCAACCTATTAAAAAAATGGGAAGACCCTCTACCCTCCCAGACTACGGGAACTCCTGTTCACTTCGCTTGTAACAATAAACCCCTGGAGTTACCCCTCCTGTCGGTCCAGGAACCGGTAGACGGGTCGGTACCCACAGGAGAATGTCTGTCACCCACACAAAGCGATCAACTAACGTCACTACGAGGGTCCTTCCCTGGTCTCTTTTCCACCAAACCGGGATTAACCACCTTGGTCCATCACCACATTGTGTCCATAGAGAAAAAAATCGTACAGCAGAAACCCTATCTTATCCCGGCAGCCCGTAGAGAAGCGGTAGAGCGGGAGGTTTCAGACATGCTTAAAGCTAACATCATCGAACCCTCCCAGAGCAATTGGTGTTCCTCAGTGGTGCTCGTACCGAAACCAGACAGGAGTCTGCGTTTTTGTATAGACTTCAGACAGGTGAACGCCATTACCAAATTCGATACATACCCCATGTCAAGAATATACGAGATGGTAGAGCGCCTGGGAAAGGCCACATACATTTCAACCCTTGACCTCACAAAAGGGTATTGGCAGATCCCTTTATCCCCCGAATCCAAAGAAAAGACAGCGTTCTCGACTCCCTCCGGTCTATACCAATTCAAAGTGCTTCCCTTTGGATTGCATGGGGCTCCGGCGGTGTTCCAAAGATTGATGGACCTGATTCTCAAACCCCATAGGAGTTATGCCGTGGCATATCTCGATGACATCGTCATATACAGCCCAACATGGGGGGAACACATACAACACCTAGGAGCTGTGTTCAGAGCAATCCAAGGGGCTGGACTAACCATTAACCGAAAGAAATCACTGTTAGGAACCAACACGATCCAGTACCTGGGTTATACCATCAAGGAAGGGGGATATTTCCCCAGGTGGAAAGTAGAGGCTATCAGAGCGCTCCCCAGGCCCATAATCAAAAGAGACGTCTGTTCATTTTTGGGGTTTATAGGTTACCATCGCAGGTTTATACACAGCTTCTCTTCTCTAGCCAGTCCCCTAAACGACCTCCTGAGGAACACCCAGCCATCCCACATACACACTTAGACACCACAACACAAGACCAGCTTTAACACCCTAAAACATACCATCTGTACAGCACCAGTTTTGCACTGTCCTGATTTCGATCACACGTTCGTTCTCCAAACCAATGACTCAGGCCTTGGTCTGGGTGCCGAGTTATACCAGCCTGACCATAGCAATGGCCTAAAACCAGTATTGTACATCAGTAGGAAGCTCTTTGCACATGAGGCAAACTATTCAACGATCGAGAAGGAATACCTCGCCATAAAATGGGCCGTAGAGGCCCTACAGTATTACCTGCTGGGACGAAGGTTCATAGTCCTCACTGATCACGCACCCCTCACCTGGCTCACGAATAGCAAAGACACCAACCCCCATGTCCCAAGATGGTTTCTTGCTTTACAACCCTTCTCTTTCCAGACTATCCACTACCCGGGGACAAGGCAAAATGGCGTGGACTACCTGTCTCGACATCCGACTTCTGAATAGCCCCAACATCCATTCCTAAGGGGGGAGATGTGTGAGGAGTCCGATGTCCCGACAGACAAGAAGCGGGAAGAAACAGGGCAGAACACGCAACCATATCCAGGATCAGTTAGCGGTCTAGCAGCACTGGGGAAGGATACAGAAGTGTCCATGACGTCACCTGCCCCGGACAAACAAAGAGGGTGGGACCCAGAAGGAGGTGTGTCCGATGGTGGAAGGAGCGGAGTGAGGACGACCAACACGGAAGCACCGGTTACGGAGAAGCAAGAAGAAGGAGGCGAAGTGACAGAAGAGCTTGAGAGAGAGACGGCGGAAGCGAGACCGCAAAGGCAGCGGATACTGCGAACAAACCCGGCGGCCTGGAGGAGAGGGAGGACGCCTCGGGTCCCTACGCCACGGCCCAGAGCACAGGCCGTGGCTCAAGGCGAGTACCGTTAGGAGGAGCATTCTGGTGGGGGTGGTGGGGAAGTGCGGGACAGTAGGGCATGATGTTTTGATTTTCTTAAAAATCACCTGGCCCTCCCTCACTGCACACTTTTTCCCTTCCCCACACGGCGTCCGGTGGTGGTGGCACATAGTATACATAAGCTAAGAGCTTGGACACTAAAACCCATTTTGTTTGCTATTTGTTTTCTTTCCCTCCCTTTTCCTCTGAGTGCCCTGGGAAGACGAGAGAGCAATGCCTAGAACAGGACCGAGACCCGAGGAACCCCGAGGTCGGCAACCAAGAAGAACCCTTCCTACAGTCCCTCTTCCATGTTATATGCTCTCCACCGATGCACAAACCCTTGATTATGTTTTATTAGAAGGACAGTACTGACCCTATGGGACTTCAATATAAAAAAGAGCCCGAAAATCGCTGTCAAAGAAAAGAATAAAATCCCAGAAATCCCTGTATTATACGCGTGTAGTGTGTCCTTCCGCTACCCGCGTCCCCGTCCCGCCTACAGGCTAACATACATGATATAGTTATATATTTGGGCCTAGTTACACCTTCTGGGTTCTGAAGAACGTTTTGTAATATCTGTCGATGCACAAATGAAAATACAATATCTAAAGCCATTTTAGTTGTGCAACAGAAGAGGGGGTTCCTGAAAAGATGACTAACTGGGGAGGGTACACAAACAGGGATGAGTTTAAACACTACAACATCTCTTTGTTGGTGATTTGTGGCTATTTAAGGCTTCCTATTTGCATGTTTTATGAACAGTCCCGGTAAGAAAATTACAGAGCTCTAAAAAAATATAGTGCACTATTGTAGACACCATGAATGACAAAGAAAGAAAGTGAGAGGGAAAACAAGAGTGAATGATGGAAAGTGTAAATGAGAGAAAGCCAAAGAATGTGCGAACATGTGAGACAATACGGAAACAGAAAGTGTGTGTACACAAAAGTGAAAAGGATCTAGGGAGAGAAGAAAGTATGAGTGAAAGTTGAAAGAGGGAGCATGAAGGAAAACATATGAGTAAATGAGAGGAGTGAGTCACAACAATACCCTGCAAATTCTTTTGTCAATTATAATGAATCGCTTTTGTTACTATGAGCTCCTCAAAATTGGCCCCTCAATAAAACAAGTATAAATACACTAGGCGCATTCTGTGATGCAGACATCAGTTCTGGGACTGAAAAAAGGTGATGTTTATGTAACCAACAAAACTCATTCAAAAAACCTTCACATTAACTAAAGGGCATAAACTTGGGCACATTAAGAAAATGGCAATATATTTTCCTTATCATTTGAACGCCTAAATATACTTTACAATAAGTGTGCTAATAAAGTAAAAATAATCCTCCAACTTCTCTCTTGCATGGGGTAGGGGTGTTAGGGGAAGAGAGTTCTCCAATGGGAACATCTATTCTTGGGTGGCATTTTTATGAAACTCCAAAATGTTACAAATCTACACAAATCACATAAAGTGTTGGAAATGGCCTTTTGCAGGGTCACCCCCAAACTGTTGACTCTTCACAATTTACCACTGCTTACCAGTGCTTGTACTCGCTCCTCAAAACATGGCAATTTGGGTTCCTCCCCAACTGGCATATTTTATTTTCTTAAAAGTCACTAATAAAGTGTTCTACATGTGCCCAGGTCCTGTAAATGAAATGCTACTAGTGGGTCTGCAGCAGTGCTTGTGCCACCCACTTAAATAGTCCTTTAATCATTGAAGAGCCTGTGTCTCCAGTTTACACTGCTGTGTCTACCTGTCAAAATAAACCTTTTGCCAGGCCCAAATCTTCCCTTTTTATCCATATAAATCACTGCTAAGGTAGCCCCTGAACAGCCCAGAGCGCAAGTAGCAAAATATATAAACAGCAGGACATGTACTTTGGAGTTTTACATGTCCTTGTAGTGTTTTTCACTTTGGTAATCCCAAAACATTGGGATTACCTTATTACATTTTATAAGTTATTTCCAGATGGGGAAGATATTACTGATTCAAGTTTGGTGTCTCTGGAATCACAATTTAAAATCCAAACTGATGGTGAAGTCGTATTTTAAATTGCAATTCTGAAAATACAGCTCTAGAAAGTTTGCATTTTCTTTCTTTAGGCATTTGTGGACTGCTGCCTATCTCTGATCACATGTCTGGGGTGGGTGACAGCTGGGATTTGTATATTTCCTCTACACAGCCACTGTGTCAGGCTCTGACTCCCGTCAACCCTGAAACTAAGGAGGAAGAAGAGACTCTTCCTCACTGGCCCACACCTGTGTTTCCTTTCCAGCCCCCGGACTCTCCATATAACGTACACTACACCCAAGAGGATCCTGAATATGTGCGCTACGGGCCCTTTGACCAGACCACGCCCTTTGGAGAAGGGATCTTGCCACCTCAGAGGAGGAAGAGTCTTTCTGACCTGGGGAGTAGAATCCGCTGAGTCGGAGGCGAGGGTTACTGTGCAGCAACCCAGAGGAGGGACGAAAAGTGAGGACGGCCTGTTGAACCAGGATTCAGGCTGTGACCCCTGCGAAGGAGTCCCAGGAGGCCAAAGACCCCGCGAGTCACCCAGCCACATTCCCAGAGGAGCGTGGCTCGCACAGGTGCACGCATGGTTCATGGAGATCGGGGGAGAGTAGCGCCCCAAAGGTCCAGAGAAGGGAAACCCTTCATGAGCTCATTGGAGTAACGGCTTGGGTGTGTTTTTTTTTTGCCTTAGGTGGCAGTCTCTCACTCCCATGCACCTCTTCGAATGTGGAAAATGGGTGTAATGTCTCCCCCACTCCTTCTCACCACGCTGATCTCTGGGTTTTTTGTATGTTTGTTTCCTTGCGTCTCTCCCTCCTGCCTGAGTCGACGGGAATCTGCTGGAGAAAAGTCAGAACACTAAGGAGAAGAAAAATTCCCCAAGAAGAATCAGGACATTTATGTTTGAGTTTCACGGTATCAAGCAACAATAAAACCACTTACGTCGTCTAAATAGTCATGTGATTCCTGCAATACCTAACACACACACAATGGGAGCTTAGGCCTAGTATAATCGGAGGGAGGAGCTAGACCCAGCCTCACTTACACCTGAATAGGCTGTGTCCTGCCCCCACACAAAGGGCTGCATACCCCACTGAAGTGAGTCTGGAGCTGTGGCAGGACGTGTGTGCACTTCAAATGCTTGTCTTTCAAGTCTCCCCCACTTCAAAGGCCTAGCTGGACCTCAGACACCACCATTTCAGTACATTTCTGGAACTGTGAAGACTCTGCCAAGAAGAAGGGCTGCTGTGCTTCTAAAAAGACTGCAACTCTGCTAAACTGCTGTTTTGGTTTAACTCCTGCCTTGCTGTGTTGACCTGCTGCCCTCTTGCCTAGGTGAGGGGACTGCATCACTTGAATCCTGAGGGACTCCAAGGGCTAGCTGGGATGGCCTCCTGATCTGAATACATCTATTTAAAAGTCAAGTTCTATTTTGATGAGTTTATGCTAGATATCATGGGGTAATTCAAAGAGTTATGGAGTTGTAATTACGTGTTTTTATTTAAGGCTAAGGGCTGTGAAAATATGACATTATGCCACATAAACCGGGGAGAGCAGTACAAAGAGAATTGCATTCTGGTAGAATGAGGTATTCCTATTGAGCGTGTTAGAGGAATCGAGGTTCTTTTAAATTATCACCTGTTGGTCATTATGGAGGGCGGGAACACATACTAATATAAGGATGAGAAAGTTGGGAATCAGCTTGTTGGAACAATAAAGATGCCTGCCACGGCATGTTAGGAAAATGGAAAACGATTATTGTTTTACATGAAGGTAGCCGAAAGGAAATGCTCTTTCAAGTAATATGATTTGTCTACATGTCATGGTAAGTTTAAAGATTTAAATATGTGACCGCAATAGAGGGGGGGATTAATTGGGATTTCTCTTTAAGGTAGTCAGGGGGTGAACTGAGGGTGCACCATAACAGCTATTAAACAGTAGTGAATATCGAACGTTTTTTGAATGTATTTAACAAAAGTGTAACAAATGTCTATGATTAGCGGCACGTGGATAATTGATAAACGTAACTTGTGATGTAATAGCATATTTTTATGTAATACTGGCATAAAGCGTTTAAAGACATGTATTTGTTTATACTTTTAGATGTCCCTGACGAAGGGAGGGTTTCTCCCGAAATGCATTGGACCATTGTGAATAAATCATGACATGGAATGAACCCTATGCATCTGAGTGCTTTTTTGGAAACTCGGAAAGTAATACATTGAATAAAATGAATTGAACTAAGACAAAAGAATGGTGAAAGTGAAAGGAGTAAAACGTAAAAATAAAGGAAAAGGAAATAAATTTGATTCATTGGATTTAATCCATTATACGGCTGTGCAGCTTTGTGGAACCGTAACAGGGTCCCTCTTCGAAGTAGCTCCTGATCTGAAGTCCCATGGACATACAAGACTTCCAACCAACCCTCTTCTGCACCCAAGAATGCTGATTAATATACCGCAATCAAAGTCAACAGAAAGAGATTAGTGGTTCAAAGATCCAGAGTGGGAGATCAGGCTGCCAAGGCCGGCCTCACTGCATCCATGATGGAAAAACTTTACTATCTGACTAGTGTAAGATAAGTGTATGATACAGATGTAGGTCACAATGGCAGATGTCCAAATCACTGTAAAAACACTAGAGACGTTTGCAGCAAATGGCACTTTGGTTGTAAGTGCCCATAAATGTGTAGAATAATAAGGAAACAAATTACAGAAAGGGAACGAAAATCACAACTGGTTATACAGGCCATTGCGCCACAATTGATAAGGGTATCCACAGAATAAAACGCTTTCATGAAAAACACAAATATTATTCTTTCAACCCTTGTAGCTTCAACAGTTGATAAAGTAGACAAATTGTATTATGAAAGCACAAACATTAAAAAAAAGTATTTATTGATAGAGAATTCCTCAAATACCTTGGACACAACTACACCACCAAATAAATTCCGCAAACGGGGAAACATTGGTAAACCATATTAGATACCTATTTGTTAACAAATAACACTCAGCAAACTATCTATTTTACTGGAAGCCAACAGTTTGAGATATTTTTCTATCCTACTTTTAGTTGGTTGGCATCAGACAGCTGGCAGAGGCGCAAGCAGCGTGAAAAAGACTGAACTTGATTAGCACATCGGAATAAAATAGTTCAAACGCAGCCCTTCTGTAATAAGGAAATATGCACAAAAGATAGTCTATTTCGCCATAAGCGCTTCCAGGGCATTTACCAAAGTAAGTATATGTGTATTTATTTATCAGGCAATGTAATACCTGGTGTACTTACTACCAAACATTTATCACAGATACTATGTTGCTCACCAGTGATAAAATGATAAAAGTGAGTTAAATCTCATTGGACATTCATGAATCTAATCTGAGCTACGAGAATATTTAATGGATTTATATTTAAGGATCATGATTGCAAGGGTTCGCATTTAATCAGTGTTATATTTAGTTTGCTTTAAGATTCACTGAAAATTATTAATTAATCTCCAATCAACGAACTATTAATTTTAAATTAGCTGGGATTTTCATATTTTTAAACATGGCTACAAAATGTGTTTTGAAGTAGTTTTACAACATGGTTAGAGAGCAAAATACATTTTCCTTTAATTGTAGATTGAAAGCCATACTGATATCGCATAATTGTAATTTTCAAATATTTTCAAAGCAAACCTGATTGGTTGTTCAGAAATTCTATCCCAATTAAGAGAATATTGCCTTCAAGCTCCCAACTAAATGTATGCTTGCAGAGGGCGGAATTCGATCATTAGTGCAATTCATTTGTTTAAAGCTACTCAGTTAATTTAAGGATCAACATGTTGTGACAGTACTTGGAATTTTAATCACTTGTGGTTTTACAAATTGCATTGAAGGCGTATGTGCTGTCATTGTTATGAAAAATTATAATTGATTTAATTTATTTCTAATTGAAATATCAGGCTTTTAAATTAACATCTCAAATATAAAACCGATTTATAGAATGTATACACTTAATTATTTCTATAGGTGTTTTTTTTTAAGATACTACATTGCTACCTTAAGGCCACTTTGTAGGCCTTGGGCCTCTGAAAAAGGTTTCTAAAAAGTGCAGTGGTGTACAGGAGATGTGCCTTGGGTTACCAATAGAGATAATAAGGCAGGGGCCTGAGGTTATGAAAACAAGACAATGGTCTTTTTTTACCGACCGAAGTGGCCCTAGAATTGATCTGAACATAGTGGAAGGCCTCCCTGAGAAACCTAGTCATGACTCATGACTTCTATATTTAGGACCGGTGGGATGAGGAATGATGTTGTTTCAAAGTTCCGCACCTGCAAACTGACGGTAATTACCTTCATATTTCTTGAGGTTAGCTCTAGGCAAGGAGATCATGGTAAGGCTTTCCTTTGATACAACCCCCCCCCAAATTGTAAGGGGGGACACAACCTCTGTAGATATTTTGTGCATACCCCACTGTTGGCTTTGGAAAAGGTATACAACACTGCATATTAATAACCCGGCCTAGCCCACTAGGATCCAGTGAAGAGTGTTCAAGGATGGGGTGAGGTGCTTCGAAATCTTGAAGCGGAAGCATGGTGCGTCTCTTTGATTTTCAAGAAAGTTTCAGTGTTTCTTTCGTGCATGCGCAGGCAGGCATAGACAGAGATTATTTTACAACAATAAAGGCAAGAAGCACAAAGGAACTAATCATTCCTAAACAGATAATCAAATTGAGCAGCAGAATTATCCTTCTCAGTTTAATTAGTTGATGATGTGGGTTCCCTATTGATGGATTCGATTTGCTGTGTTAATAAAAGCTTGGAACCCAACCAAAATCTGAGGTTTGGCACTTTTTCATATGAAGTGTTGATGTCATCACCTGAATATCATTTTTTTATTCTTTCAGATATAGATCGTGTTCCCTCATCCAGTAGTAAAGAAGGCTACACCAGCTGATGATATGTTGCTGCTGCGCAGATTGGTTTACTAAACACTTGTGTTGCTATGTAAATGTTTTGCAGTTTCCTTCTGCAGGATTTTTAATTGTGTATGGAATGAGGCAAAGCATGCAGCCACAGCAATTAGGCAAATACATATGTCCTAATCATAAAAATAATATAGTAAAACCACTTTGCACTCTAGTCTTATGGGTGCTTTAAATTAAAACCAGAAAAGTATAGTAACTACACATGGTAGAGTAGTAATTTGTATACCCCATACAAATTGTACAGATGTCGCAGAGAATGTGCAATAAGCAGACAAACCAACGAATATGAGCTGTGTGCCAAAGTGAAAACACACAGGTGACAATTTCATGTACAGGCAACAGCTTTCGTCATGTGTTTATGAATGCACACATCTGCAAATCAATGAAAATTCTTGTAAGCCAGCAATAATTAGTGTGCTTTGGTACTGACAGCGTTTCAAACCCTTTAGAAATGTTGAGTTCTTTTCAGGACAGTGAGAGTAATAGGGACACCGGTTTAAAGGTTACGAATAAGGTCGTGATTGGATGAAGGAACCAGGATGTGTAAGATTTCCAGCGACGCCCAAAATGTGATAGATAAAATGTACTCACTTGTTTGTGAGGTGTGATGGCAACCGTGTGATGTCACCCTGGGCAAGTGATGTGCGCTTCGACCCCATGGGTTGGTTAGTGGGGGACAAATATTTTCTTCATAATGAATATATCCCGGGTGAAGCCGGTGCACAATCCAGACTGCGTCTGGCTAAATCAGTCCAAAGGCGAGTAGTGGGAGAATAGTGCCCCGTCCTATGCGGATTTACTGTTGAAGATAGTGATGGTGCTCTGTTCTTCCACTTCCCGCTTTTGGACTTGTTCAGCCAGTGGTAACTTGGATTCTGCACCATCTTTGCACATATGCAGCTGAGATGGGCATCAATATCAAGCACACTGCTTAAAAGTGTTGTATTAGTGTGTGTGATTTGGGTCTACCACAAGTAATACAGTCACTATCTTCTTAGGTCCAGCCAAAGGTATCATTAATTTAAACCACATCTCAACCCATGGTTACCATGGCACAGAGCAGACAGGCTCAACCAAAATGTGTGAAGCATTTAGAAGTGGCAAAACAGTTGAAAAAATCAAAAACACAACACAATAAAAATTCCACCACAATTTAATGACACCAAAATAATGAAAAAAATCCAAATGAGGGAAACCATAGATATGAATTGAAAATGTAACTTTTAACATTTTGGGAGTGATGGCAATACCCACAAGGGATTTAATACGATTGTAGCACTGCTATTACCAGAACGCATTTCAACGCACATGAGACCCACTGGGGTCGGAACTTTATTATTTAAGCAGGTGGGTGCAATTGTCTTGCTGTATACCTCTTAACTGGCCTGTGAGCAAGGACTATGCAGTCCAAAACACGTTAGGCCCTTTTTGAATGGATTTGATGTCAGATCCTGTTTTAGCTACAGTCCTCATTAAAGAGGTATACCTACCTGCGAGTGTGTCCTCTTTCAAGGGCAACCTTTTTTGTGGATGTAAAGCAGCCGGTCCAGCTGCAAAGACGCAATGTCGCAAGAGAAAGTGGGTCTGTGGCGACTTGAATATGGAGACGCTAACGGAGCGGGAGACGCTAACGGAGCGGGAGGCCCTTAATGAGTGACGTATTATATGCAGCGCTTTCAGTAATGTTGGCCTTGAATCAACCCACTGGAGGGTAATTAACTTTTAACATTTTGGGTGCGATGGCAATACCCACAAGGGATTTAATACAATTGCAGCACTGCTATTACCAGAGTGCATTTCAACGCACATGAGACCCACTGGGGGTAGGAATTTTATTGTTTAAGCAGGTGGGTGCAATTGGCTTGCTGTCTCTCTCTGAACTGGCCTGTGAGCAAGGACTATGGAGTCTGAAACACGTTAGGCCCTTTTTGGAGGGATTTGATGTCAGATGCTGTTTTAGCTGCAGTCCTCATTAAAGAGGTATACCTACCTGCCAGTGTGTCTTCTTTCGAGGGCAACCTTTTTTTGTGGTCGAACTGAAAATAGTACAAAAAAGAACAACATGCCAATGTAGTGAAAGGGTGCAGACCAAGTCCTGAGGGTGATTTGAGCCCAACCATGATTCAGCCCGGGTCAGTTACAGAAAGTATGTTGACCCCGCAAGGGCCTGGAAGTAAGGAAATTTGATAATGTTTTTATGCGCCATTCTGAAAAGGGACTTTGTCATTTTCTGAAGAAAAACTCTATTCCACATAAGACAAACTTGAAATTCGACGACATGGAACTGCTGAACATTTTTTCCCGGTTGAACTCACTCAGTGGTTATTTTGTAAGAAAATAAGTGCTGAGACTCTCGTCAGGAGGCAACTTAAACCAGCCCATTTGTCCTGTTAGCGCCGCCTAAAACAGAACCAACTACTAACCATGAAAGTGCAGAGAGGATGTGGTGTAATGGCCTGAGCTGCCAAATTCAGAGCTGGGGAACCAGGTTTGAGTCTCTGCGTCGGCTCAGCATCCTGAGATACTGGGCAAATCACTTAATCTCCTGGTGCCTACTATAAATGAATGTGTCCTTAACTGGTGCTCATTAAAAGCACCAGTGTTGATAATTAAGTGTCAGTGCTGAGATCCGGACACACCACCCCCGCAAAATAAGCACTGGTATCACTCACACTCTGGAGCACAAGTTCTGAAAAAGTTCCCGAACTTCTTTTGGTGTCCAAACTACCACACACGGACACTTCTAAAGTCCCCATTCCACGGGGGGAGCGCTTAGAGACTCTTAGGGTATCAGGCAGAGGGTAAGAGCAAAGTGCAGTCTAGGTTCAGTTACCACTGGTCAGCTGGGATTCTTTACGGTAACATCCACTTTTTCAGCCTTATGATCCTTGGAGATCTTTCAATGCTTGGATTTCAAGTGGAAGGGAGTCCAGCCTCCTTGCATTCTTCTCTCAGGTCACAAATCACAAGTGCAGCAGGTTCAGTCCCCCTTGTGTGTTTCGCAAGTCCTGCAGTGTTCTTATGTAATGCCTTGGGAGGCACATTTTTGTCTGGTACTAGCTAGTGGGTGGCATGCCTCCTGGGAATTCCCTAACCAATGGAATAAAAATTCACAGGGGCAACCCTACCCACGTTATCAGTAGTTCCTGTTTGCCTTAATGCAAACATGCCCAAAATGCCATGTGCCGCATAATTATTGAGATTCAAAATTCTTTGGCCACACTCAACTTGGGCTTCGAGCCTGGGGATGTGTGTGGTAGTGTCATAAGGAAATCACCAGTATCTGCATACAATTATCACTAAAATCTAGTTTTAAGTAGGCACTGTAGCCACAATAAATTTAGAGATAGAAGTCTGGTAGGAATAAAGCAGGTTCCTTCAGCAACCAGACAGTTGATAGACCAGAATTTTTCTAGTGTGTCCCATTGTTGAGATGGCGGCATTATCATACTGATAGCACTATTAGTATGTTTATCTATACTCTGGTTTTCTACATAGGGCAGTCAAGTCTGCCACAGTGAAAATAGCTTTTCGGGCCTTGTCACTGTAGGCACATGGTAACATTATTTTTGTATATGTCCCACTTTTAAATCCCATCAACCCTGCCTTGTGGGCTAAAATGCTTACAAATGGCTTTTAATATTTAAAAGAGAGGTTTTTACCTGTTAAAATAGGCTTATTTTAGTAAGGTGCACTGCAGGTTTACATTGAAGCATTCAGGCTACAATGGTATGTCTGAAGCCATGGTTTTCTTAGTCATACTAGTGGATAGTGCAATAACTGCTGCAGTCCACAAGTGACATTTAACTTCTCATGCCATGGATATATTTCAGACCATATACTATAGCCTTTTAGGAAAGTTAAACAAGCCAATTGGGGATTAGCCAATTTCATCATGCTTTAGGGGTCAAAGCAAATTTGTTGGGCAGTGGGCAAACGAGTCCCAGAGTGCAGAGTCTAAAAACCAGCAATACAATTAATGAAAAAATGGTTACCACACAAAAACAGCAATTATCTCGCAAATGTAAATGGTTAATCAGTAGGAAAATTAAAAAAAATCTTTTAGTCTTAACTTTGAGGTTTTAATCAATCAGTAGTATGCACTTCCAGTCATTATCTCATGTTACTTCCAATTACAAGGGTAGAAGGCAAGTTAAAAACAAAATATTGCTAAAGCCACTAGTTCTGGCCTACAACTGAAAGTACCTGGAGGATTCCATCCATGAAGGCTCTCATCCAACTGTCCATTAACTCAACCACTTGTCATCCATGCACTGAGTCATTCATCCTTGGAAATGCTGCATTTATTCTTCAACCTACAGACTCTTATTGCATTCACTTACTCATCCAACTTCAATATTACACACACAACATCACCAATCAATGATGAAAGATTTTCAGTTATCAGCCAAACTACTGAGTTTATGGCTATTTGTGTGGGGTATGAGACTGCATCTGGAAGTGTTTGACTGCTCGTTTATGAGGGGTGTGAGTGTGCTATTAGTAATATCAGACTCTTATTCCTTGAGGGTTGTAAACGCTGTTGATAGTGTGGGACCTATTCAGTTGCAAGTGAAACAGTTGTTCTGGTAGTCTATGACTGCTTCTGCAATGGGTGTGATAGTGGTATTGTTATTGTGAGACTGCTAGTATGAGATGGGTGTAAGAATATTTCCAATTACTCGTCTTCAGTAAGTGGTGTGAAAATGCTTTTGGTATTATGAGACTGTTACAGTGTGAGGAGTGTGAGACAGCTCCCGCTATTTAGGGATTTTGCTTTTTCACTATAAAAGCTTTATTAGCTCTCCCATTGTTTTCATTGAGTCTCAGCCTTCTGACCCAGGCTCTCTAGTACTTGAAGACAATCACCCTCTGCCACTGATCTCACATGAACAGATCAACAGCAATTTATACCCGCTGCTCGATCTGATTGACGTTTGCCCGATTGGATCAACCCGATTGGATCAACCCCATTGCCACTCCTGCCCTGCATTAGGGAACACATTGTGCAACAGCTGGATCACCACATGCAACAGCAAGAGTCCGACCACAGCTCAACTGGTACCCAGAGGCAATCAAGCTGATGAAACGTCACTGCCAGCAACTGAGCACAAATTAAGAATAAGTCAAGACACCGTATATATAGACATCTTCAAATTACCTCTAAGACACTACCACCAGCAGATACAGAACACCAAGAGCACAGCTCTTGCAGATCGGATCAACGCCAGCACTAACAGCAGCATGAAAATATTTGATGTCATTAAAGATTTCACCCTGCCTTCTGCCACCTCCTGCAGCAACACTCACTCACAAGACCTTTGCAACAAGCTCTCAGAATTCTTTTACAACAAAATCACCTGTATATACAGCAACTTAGACCCTCAACCATACCCCATCACTGTTGCAACTCAACTGCCAATCACAGTCTATGACTGAACCTGACCTCGTAGGCTGCCATCACCAGCGTCAAAATAGCTGCTACCATGACGACCATCCATTCGGGGGCTCCATCTGACCCTAGCACCGACTACACCTTCACAAAAGGACTCCGACTAATCAGTGAAGCACTAACACACATCCTCAATGCCACCATTGACTCAGCCACACTCCCAGACACCTGGAAACATGCCCCGTTAAGCCCCTTCTCAAGAAACCATCCCCTGATCTTGCCACACTTTCCAGCTACAGACCCATCAGCCTTTTACCACACCTGGCAAAGGTTTAAGAGAAACTATTCAACCGACACTTCAGCAACCACCAGCTCCTCTATGTCATGCAATCCGTTTTCATGCCCAACCACAGTACAGAAACCGCTATCTTGCCGCCATAGACGACATCTGCATGATCCTTGACAGAGGAGACATGGCAGCCCTCATCTCCTGGACCTCTCTGCAGCATTTGACATGGTCTCATACCCCATCCTCATCAGGCACCTGTACGAGACTGGCACCCAATGACTTGCTTTCTGCTGGATTTGCCCCTTTTTGATGGATAGAACACAAGTTGTCAGCCTGGCCCCTTACTCCTCGGAAGCCCACAAACTCATCTGTGGAGTGCCTCAAGGTTCATCGCTCTTTAATGCATACATGATCCCTCTGACCAACGTCATCCGCACACATATCAACATCCTCTCCTACACTGATGACATGCAACTCATACTCTCCCTCTCGGGCAAGAACCCCAACACAAGAAACAAGTGCACCACCTCCATGATCAAAGTCGCTTACTGGACAAAAGGCAACTGTTTCAATCTGAACACCGACAAGACAGAAGTAGTGATTTTTGGCACGAAAACATCACGATGGAACGCTACCTGGTGGCCAGCCAACGTTAGACCCGAACCCACACCCAGAAACCACAATGGAACCTGAGAAATCATCAACAGAAAACTGGACATGACCTCATAAGCCAATGCCATCACTGCATCCTGCGTCCACACCCCGAAGATGCTGAGAAAGATCTTCAAATGGCTTTCCACTAACACTAGAAAAACTGTTGCTCACACCCTAGCCACCAGCAAGTTGGACTATGGGAACACCCTGTCCGCTGGGATCACCAAGCAACTCATTACAACAGTGATTCTTAACCTTTTAACTTCTGTGGACCCCCACTAAATCATTATTGGAACCTGGGGACCACCACTGAGTCATTATTGGAAGCTGGGGATGGCAGGCCTAAGCAATGTCTATGATTTGAACTTCAAAACAATATACAAAAACAAGTATACACCAAAAAAATGAGCAAATATTGAATTATTTTATTTCATTCACAATTAAATATAGAACAGGCATTCACATTTTCAAATCGGCTTCTTTATTTGTATATACTTTATTAATTTTAATGTTTTAATTTTAATATTATTTAATTTTGTAACACAGTCGCGGACCCCTTGAGTAGGCCTCATAGACAGCAAGGGTTCTCAGAGCACAGGTTAAGAACCACTGTACTACAAGAGTACAAACCATCCAGAACTCGACAGCCAGGCTCATCCTCGACCATCCACACAAAACTCACATCACATCCCACCTAAGGGAACTCTCTGATACACAAGTGTACTCAATTCAAACTTCTGCACACACATTCAAGGCACTACACAACTCAGGCCCCTCTAACCTGAACTGTAATATCTTCATCCGCCAACCACCCAGACACCTCCGCTCCACAGCATTTGACATGGAGATGTGCTAATTGCATATATCCCACGCATACACAGAATAGATCAGGAAGACAATCCTCTCTTACATCGCTCCTAAAGCATGAACAGCCACCCACTCCACATCACAGCCTTTTCTTGCATGCCTCAAGAAGATGAAGACCTGGCTTTTGAATTAACCAATCTACCATAGCCAGAGCTAGGTACACACACCTGCTGAGTACCACGACACCCTTGCAGATGATGGTGTGCTTTACAAATACAGATAACATATGTCCAGAAAATAGCTTTTCATGTGCAGGGTGGATTTATGATGTACATTGACTTTGGCAGGAGGTGCTGGATCACAACAAGACAGGATCATAAAAGAGCCACAGATGCACTAGATAAACCAGTCTCGCACAGCAGAGACTTCTCTCACTGCTGCTATTGTGCTCTTGGATGCAGGGAGAAGGTCTTGGGGGGGGGTGACTGGTAGCGTCAAAGCAATACAGAATTCTAGCATCACTCGAGGAAAGGAAGGGAACACAACTCAGTTGCTTGGTGGTTTGCTTACTGCAACAAAACTGCTCACAAGCCAACTTCATATGCAGCAGTGCCATTACATTTGGACGCAGCAGCAACCTGTGGAGCTGCGGATCCAAAGCACATCACTCTGGGTTCTTCTGGTCCTCCTTCTGGTGGCACACATGGCACAATAGGCTACTGCTGGTTTTTTCAGAGCTGAACAGCAATACAGCTGTTGGGGATCACAATACCACAGCAAGATGAGCCAGGCAAGACAGACCGTAGGAGTGCTACTTTATTTTGTGAAAGTTTGCACTAATAACTCACCTTCTCTTCAGTTCAAATGGAAATGTGAGAACTGGTTCAGGAGAAGGAGAAAATCAGTCAATACTGAGCTTCAAAAGTGACATTTGCAGTCTTTTACAGCCAATGTCCTGGGGCTACCCAACTATTGGGCCGAAACGTAACACCTTGATCACCCACTAGATCATCATGGTAGTGAATCGGAGCAGGGAGGTTGTATAAGTTACAAGCTCTGAGCTTCGCAAAACACAAACTGTCCTCCTAAGCGCCTCCTGAATTATAGATCCGTACAAAAAGGTCTGTCAATATTAAAAATAATGTAAAGCCCCTGGTTATGGCATCTGTCAAAGAATCTGTGCTGTGAACCCCTTCTTCTTTGTATTGGAAATAACGTTTATATTGTAAAACCTTGAGCTATTTCAGTTTTCAGAGGGTTCACAATGAAAAATTCCTTAATACTGGATGTGTTTTTGGATTATCATATGTACAGCCCCTTTCTACTGTATTTGACACCAGAAGTGTGATAACGGTGTTTCTATCAGTTATGAACAATGGAATTACTTCTTCATAGCTGGGCTAACATAAGTTCTAACCAATTCAATACCCATGAAAAAGACCAATAAAGAGGCAGAGCCATTCCACTGTTTTTATAGTGTTTTGAATTTTTCTGACTACACAATCGTCTGGCATGCAGCTGAAGCTGGCTCTAGCTAAAATTTGAGACTATTCAAAATAAGAAAAATGCTCACTAAATAATAAAACATGCAATTGCTCAATTTGTCGTTTAAACGCTGCATCAGAATTTAAACCAAAGTTAGAAGGGTAAGGCTTGATTATTTTTGTAAAACCTCACTTTCTCTTTAAGTTTTCTTGAAACTGTTTTGTTTTATTAACTTGCTCTCACATTCATGGCATCTTTTGGAAGGCAGGCCTCACAAAATGGTGAGACAAGTGAATCCTTAAGAAGCTTTTGAAACATTGGGCCTGACTACGATGGCAGTGGGACCACCACCGTCAGGCAGTCAGGGGAGGTCTCACTGCCATCGGACCCTGCAGGACCGCCCGCCACATTACGATGGTGGGGGGATGGTGGTCTGGCAGAGTGACCGACCGGCACGCATTCGATGGGCTCAAGAAACCCGTCGGACAGTCGAAGGAACTGCAATCTCTACAATAGTGGCGGTGCCTGCTCAGGCACCACCGTAGGGATTACAATGTCCCTTTCTGCCAGCCGATTCATGGCTGTTGACCCACCATGAAAGGCAGGTGAAAAGTGACTTTGAGGGCCCCTTCCCCCTTGGGCACCCGGTATGGGATCTGGGGGGCAACATCCCTGCACCATGTGGCAGGCACCACATGGTGCAGGGATGTTCACAAACATGCTTCTTAGCAGTGAGGCTTGTGCTGCAGCCCATTTTCAGACTGCAGCACAAGCGACTTGCTAGGAGGCATGTTTCTGACCGCCTCCATGGCGGTCAGATCGTAATTTCCCTGCTAGGACCAAAGACTTCCTGTCGGCCAGTTCCGTTGCCTTCAGGATGAACACCATCATAATCAGCCCCATTATTCTGTGATTTGGATGTTCAGGGAGCATGGGTATAGCACATATAAATGTATTTACCATTGACCCATCTACTCATATAGCCAGCTTAATCTGTATACCGGACATCCTTGGGAGTAGTCCCCCAAAAGTATTGCCTTCGCCTCTCCTGTTTTGCTAAATTCATTTTTGTTGGGTATAGGACTCTGTGCACTTTACCACTGCTAACCAATGCTTAAGTGTATGTGCTCACTCCCTATAACATGGTATAATTGGCAAACACCTAATTGCCACATTTATTCAGAGGCAGCTCCTCCGTCAAGTCGGAGGAGCGTCGCCCCATTTAAAATTTCCCCCAGAGATGAAAAATAAAATGGTAATAAAGTCCATCCCGAGCCCAGCATCAGGACGGGGGCCAGGCTTTCACTTCTCTGCTGCTGCCAGCAGTTACTTTTAAAACTGAGTGCAACGTGTGTCGAAATTAAATCAATAATTGGTCTAATTTCGCTTCCTAAATATCTTTCCGTTATATAGAGAAAAGCGGAGTATCAACATAAGGGAGATTTTATTAAGAAACAAAATGGAGCCTGTGATGTGGATGCAGACGGCCTATTTTGAGGGTTATGCTCTGCCAACAAGTACAAAACCTGGTGCCAGGCAAACCTCACGTCTGTGTGGTAAATATGCCACAGAGGGTGACAAAAATGTGAAATTTCCACTAGGATTCTTCAGGCTAAAGGAAAATCCTTCAGAGGACTTTGGGAAACGGAGAGCAGTATTGTGCCTGTATCTCGCTAGCCTTGGCGCATGACCATCATGTGAAGGATGGGCAGAAGCTGTCCTTGAAATGTTAAAAGGATGTGCAATGTTATGAGCACAAGAATAAGGAATGAGTTTAAAGGACGGTAATAACAGGAAAGGAAATGGACCAGGAAATCATCCCAAGCATACTTGGAATGACGTATGGACCACTGCATACCACATTAGGTACCTCCATGCAAGCATGCCTTAAAAAACGATGAAGGGCCACAATGGACTTACGGAAGTGGAAATTCAATGTTAAACAAAGATGGACTATATTGCTTAAAAGAGCGAAAGAGCCAATTACACACTGAAGTCATCGCTGCCATATCGTTCAATATATCAGCTCATTAACAGTCACTCAGTGAAAGGGCCAGTTATGCATTTTAGTCATCGCTGCTATATCATTCAATCAATCAACTCATTAACAGTCACTCAGTGGCAAGCAAAAGAGCCAGTTATGCATTTTAGTAATCGCTGCTATATCATTCGATCAATCAACTCATTAACAGTCATTCAGTTGCAAGAGGACAGAGGCAACGTTGTGACCCCCATGCCTAACATATACGAGGTTAAGCTGAACACCCATGCACATCCAATCAGAGGTTTCCCTCTGATACGCAACAAAAAAATAAATTCAAATATATATGTTCATCAGAGATAAATTCACATGGTAATCCAGAGCAACAGTATGCACACCAGAGTAAACTCTCCCATGCATCAAACAACAGCAATGAAAAAACCCAGGCCGCAGAGAAGCAAGGGCCCTGGTCTTAGGGGGGCATCAATATTCATTGTTAGTCATTTCAACAATTCAACTATTAGAAGAGACACAATGATAATAGGGTTTTTTGGGCCTGGATTTTTGATAGTGACACCACGTTTTCCCAAACCATATACTGTTAGATTTCTTGATACAAGACCCACTCATTAGCTAAGGCAGACATATGGGACTCTGCTATGCTTGTTTGTAAAACACACAGTCTAAAAGTAAACCACATGCAGGGGCGTAGCTTGGTCAGTATGATTGGCGGGAGTGGGGGGATTTCCCAACACTCACGCTGGGACAGCTTATTAAAACACATTACATGAGCAAGAGGGGAGTCCGGTTAAGGGTACTCATAACACAATATTTTTCAAAAGAATCAACATTTTCTAAGGCCTTTAATACATAGATGAGAGAGGGTGTGTGTGTTTTTGTTTGTCAGTGTGGCCATGTACAAATCCCAGGTACAATCCGACACTTCAGATTGCCTGACTGAAAGCACTTCTGTCCAACCCTTTACTGCAGTATGCGCCCTTGGCCACTTTTCTACTACAATGATTGTAGCACTGAAAAGTGCCAGATGAAAAAATGTGGATCACACCCAGCCCGAATTAGCTTGTCCTTGTAAATCCCAAATACTAAGAGAAGCAACGTGCAGCACTTTAAGACCACAAGAGGGAGTAAAGCCAGCTGAGGGTCCAAAGACTGCAAATCACGAAAGGCACTTTATTAGGGCCAGATGACACTTTGTTCCTGGCTGGATATGCTTCAACGTTGACTATTGATAGCAATGATTTCCGGGGGGGGGGGCTGCAGGTAGCATGCGCCCTGGTCTTAGCAATCTAGAAAACAAGTAACCTAGTACATCTTAAGAGAGGATACTTACGCCTGCTTCCTCCAAGTACCAGTTTACTAAATTCCATCTGGAATAAGTGGAAAGAGAGACTGGCGCACCGCGCGGTACAATACAACGCTAAACCACAATTTAACTGCACAACATAAACCCCGAAATGGAAGTCTACAAAACACCCATTAGCCTCATATACACAACATGCATGTTTCCTCTGGGAGCTGGCAGGACTTACTCTGGCTACAATGATAATGAAATATAAACCACAATATATCAAAGCATTATGATGATCCGTTCATCCTAAAACGTGCACCCGAGGGAGTCGCTGCTAATCTGCCTGAAAAAGAGGAAATCCACCATAAATGTATTCAAAGCACCGCGTATTATCCACTGAATGATTCGAAAAAGCCCAGGCGATGGTGTAAAACATATGATTTAATATGCCCACTATGAATTATTAAAATCTTTTGTGACTTACTCCTAAATTTGACAGACTGCAACGGTAAAACCCTGGAAGAATAGCTTACATAAAATACTTGCAAGTGTAAAGCACTGAAAACAATACACACGGATTTTTTTGCTGCTCCAAAGAGCTTTCTATTTGACATTTGAGTGGATGAAACGCTCTTTAAAAGGGTCGTATTACATCACACGATTCACACCTTGTGCACACGGTAACATGAGGCAACGCAGCCTGACACACATACCACTTGCATACGCACCTTCGCGTTTATTCCTAAATGTGCTTTCGGTTTTTGCTTTCATTGCTGACTGAGCCCCCAATGGAAAAGACATAACAAGGCTTTGAAACGGGCCAGGTTAGCTTTATTTCTGCTGTACCACCATCTGCTTGCTCAGTTTTAAATGTAAAGTGTTGTAAATATATTTGGCCAGCACTATGTACCCACAAAACTTCACTGATGATCATCTCATCATATAATGCCCAATATAATACTATTAAGCATCAGAGTCCTCTCTCTGCCATTAACACATCAACCAAAGCAAAATGGAACTGAAAACAAGCATTGTCAGTGCCAATAGGTTTGTCTTTAAAGGAATGTCGTATGGTAATGTCTAACCATGTCTAACATGAGGAGATGTAGAGCAGTACTCTGGGGTAACATTCTTAAGCTCCTAATGAATTTGTTGTCTGAGCCACTAAGCTCCTCAATATGCTCCAAGCCCCATATTTCTGCTCGGTACATCACAGAACTCACCACTTTGCATCATATACTTGCAAGGCCATCCCAATGTGAAGCATTACAAGTAAATAGAATAGGAATGGATATCTATTTGTGCAGAAGCAAAAAACGGTAGAATAATACTGGTTATGGTTGAAGGCCAGGTGATACTTGAACATTCAAGTCCCAGGTAGGCTAATGACTGCCCAACTCCAATCTGTGCGGCTTCCAGACAAAGACACCATATATACTTCTACTTCTCTAACACTCTTTAATAGCTTTACAATGTCATGTGCGTGCCCCTAAAGGTTCAAGCTCAGGCAGCTAGATAAATAAACAAAATGATCACAGCCACGTGGAGAGCAAGCACTTGTTTTGTGGAAGCACTTACCTTCTGTCAGCACAATTAAAACACGTGCTCCTTTGAATAAAGAGATACACTAAAAAAACAGAAATAAAAACAAGTGCTCCTGGATCCCATCATGTGGGCGTAGCCATAGTCCCTCTCTGGCGTTCCTCACATAATTGTCTGGGGACAGCTGCGTTGGCAAGCCACAATATAACCAACATAATCTTAACCCATCCAGTGATTATTTTGCGATCCCTACCTTAACCTACCTTAACAACAAATACATACTTTCTTTTTAGCCAAATACGATACACTGGGAATTAATTTTAATACAAAGATATCCTTCGGGATTATAACAACGATCCCGGACTGTTGTAAAATTGTAGACCTCCCCATTGTGTATAATTCTATGAAACTCTATCAAACACCAGCCTTAGATTTTACCGCTGGATCAATGCAAGCATGGTCACCTATGCCCTCTGGCTACTCCAACCTTTCCTTTTCTATTAATAGTTTCAGGGACTTGAGTATCACTGACAACACCTCTCTATGGTGCCTTCATCAATGGTGGGTCTGCAGTAATAATGCCTATGATATTCATGACAACCTGCTGCCCAATGGTTACACCCTCCTGGCTATCACATAATCTTTATTCAAATATTCCCTAGGAAAAGACATAACCTCCCTCCCTCCTTCCCCTGGTGGCCAATCTGCCATGCTCCTTCTCACTTCACCTTCTCTCAGGGAGATTTAAGGCCCATCTTTTGACTAATTCAAGTAGTTCTTCTCTAAATAGATCTTACGCCTCCCTACCTCCCTTTGCAATGCCAGCACTTACTTCTCACCTAAGAAATGACTTACCTACTTCTATTTTGATCTCATTGATATGACACAACAAATCCTAACCAAACCTCTGAACAAGCTCTCATTATGGGTTATATGAACATCTGGGCAGATGACCAATCAGACACTTGCAGTCAAAACATAGTTGACAATGATTGCCTCTGTTATACCGAGTTACTTAACAATCCCAGTCATGACAGAGGCCACAGCCTTTGCCTGCTTTTCTCCCTGAAACACAAATTCCAGATCTGAGGCATATAAGAACTTCCATTCAGTTATCACGAGCTCATTATGTTCTAAGGACCCCCAAAACACTCCATTTGTTGAGAAACATGAACAACATACAACCTGATGCTACCTTCAGCCACCTATTCCCTGAATTATTCAACCTCCTCAGAAATCCGGTACTGACACCCTAGATTACCCGGAATACAAAACAACTAAGGTCCTAGACACACTGGCTCCCATTCACTCTTACAAGGTATCTTCCCTGAAGCCAAACAGATGGCACACTGATTAACTAGTCCATTTATACTTCAGAGAGATAGAAAGACTTTGACATAAAACTAAACTTTGACCGCATTGCCTGGTGAGTGCACTCCACAGGCTATAAATCAGTGTGTGGAAGATAAAACAGATCATTTCAATCATGCATTGTTTTGTCATCTAACCAAACCTAAGAACTGCTTTGCATCTAGTATCTGTTTTGTCATCCAGTATAAAAGTGTCCTTTGCAGAGCTATGCAACAACATCTTGTTATTCTTTATCAGCAATATTGACCCCTCATGGGTTCACATCACAACCACTACACATGTGCTGGAAGGGCTCAGGAGTCTGGTCCTCATTCTCCTACAGCCACAATCTATCACTGGTGTATGAGACCGATATTAGCACTATCTTGAATTATTTGAAGATTTCTTTCACTCTTTCTGACATATGCAATGTTATAAACATCAACCTAGACCTTGTTTCTCAGACATGAATCATTACCACATAGTACATGTCTCCCTTTCCAATGGAGTCAAACTTCAAACCTGCATACATGCTATCACCCGTATCCTATGAAAACCTATGGTGGACCCAGAAACTTACGTAATTATAGACCCATCTCTGGCCTATCATGTGGAAGTAGGATTTGAAACAGTTGCTTCCAGCCATATCTCCACCAACCTTAAGCAGAAGGCCTCCTGATTTATTTTGAAACAGACACTATTCATAAAATGCTGGATGGCAGTAGCTCCTGCCTTCTTGTTTTGCTACATATTGCTACAGCATTCAGCACAACTGATCATAAACAAATGTTCTCCCTTCTTGAACAACATTCTAGAAGTAAAGATACAGTACTAAAGAGGTGTGCCACCTTTGTTTTCTTCCAATCTCAAATTGCAAAAATGGAAGGCAAAGTTTCTGAGCTGGCATCTATCAACTTTAGGATCTCGCAAGGCTCCATCCAGTCTCCCACTCTCTTTAACCTATCCTTTCTGAAACCTGTGAAGGAATAGTATGAAAATGACACTCTCCTCTACCTGAACACCTCAGCACTTGACTTTCTTTTACCGCCATCGGTCCACATGAACATTCAGACTTCGATGTCAGAGAATGTCCTTGTTTTCAATCAATCAAGAAAAAGACATCTATTCATCCTGTTCTCTCCAAACGCAAAAAAAACTTCAATCCAGATCTATCTTAAGCAAATAAAATTTTTAAAATTCTCTTGCTCTCTCACACACGGTTTCACCTCTTGAGATTGCACTGGACTCCTCTTTATCTTTTTCTCCCACATAAAATCACTAAGGTGGCAAACCGTCATATGTAGGCTCTGAAAAAGAAGTCACACTGCTTTTGCCTGATGCTCATCTAAAAACTAAATTTCAACCACTATTTATGTAACATCTAAGCTTCAGCAATGCCACCAATGCATGCATCTCCCTGCCTGCCAATCGGCCTCTTAAATCTGTTTTGTATGCCACAGATACAATTCTTTCCTTGTCAAGGAAATTTGATAATCACTCAGATCTTAACTGAGTTACATTTCCTTACCATCAAGGCTAGAATGAAAGATGGGTAGCCTATAACGCCGTCCTTTCACACTCTCCTCCTTACCTTGCTAATGTTCTCAAACTATCTGGTGGTATGAGAAGAAAAACAATCTTTTTCAGGAAATCCTCAATTACAAAACCTGATGTGCATTAAATCACTCTTTTTTGAACCAGCAATCAACTTTGGAACTATCTTTGCTGCAGAAGTCAGGACAAAACCTACCCTTAAGTTCTTCTGCAGTCTCCTAAAGGCTCATCTCTTCAGACTGTATCAAAGCCAATGACACAATTTAATTGGTCTTCATATTCTCTATCTCCACTTTATTTATCACTAAGTTTAGCTCAGTATGATTTGTCGCCTCTATATGACTCTATCTGGCTCTCGTTTGCCTTTCCTTCACCCCTTCTCCCTACACCCCCTTTCCCTCTATTTCTCTGTGTCATCGCCATTTTCCCGCCGACCCTTGTTACTTGGCCTTCCTCCTTACCATGTTCATTGTTCCACTCTTGATCTCCTTCCACCCTTCTCTCCTTCACTCGCTCTGTGCCTTTACCCTTTTTCTGCCAAATACCCTTATTCTGGTCTTTACCAACTTTCCCTGGTCCCCCTAACCTGTCATCCCTTCCTGCTCCTCCCTGCCTGCATTTCCCCTCTTTGTCCCCTCTACCTCTACCCTCCTCCCTCTCTTTCTCCACACCTTCACCAGTTCCTGCCTATTCCTCCTTCCCTTGCTCCTCTCCTCCTCATGTCACTGCCTCATATCCCTCACCAAGCCCCTCCCTATCCCCTGCATGCTTCAACTTTTCTCTACTTTACCTTCGCCCTACCCCACCTGTCCTTTCTCCTTGCCATCCCATCCCATCCCATTCCCCTCCCAGCTCCTGTCTTACTTACCATCTCCCCTTCAGATCTTTTCCCTGTCTTTATTTTCTGTTCTCCTCCAGTCCATGTCCTTTCTTCCTGTAACACCTTGGTCACACTCTTTCCCTCTCATTTTCCTTTTCATCTTTCTCTATCTTGCCCCTCACTTCCTCCTTTCCGGACTTATCTTTCCCTCATGCTCCCTACTAACCCCTTCATCTCCCCTCCCCTCCCCGTTATCCCCATGCTTCCCTTACTCCTTCTACTCCTGCATTCTCGCTATTCCTCCCCCACTCACACATCTTTTGATCGTGCCCTCCTGGCCCAAGCCCCACCCGCCATTCTCTTCGGCCCTTTTTTTCCATATATCCATCTCTTCCTTCCTCATCAGTCATGGTCTCCACTTCCTGATCTTCTTCCTCCTACTATTTTCCTCCTCTGCTCTGGAACTCACTTTCCCCGAACAGGCAGACCAAACCTACCCTTCAGTCTTTCTTCTGTCTACTAAGAGCCATCTTTCAAAATTCTATCTGACCATACTGGATTAATTGCTGAGTTTCCTCCAGCCCACATCCTCTTTGCCTCCCACTTCCCCCCTTACCCTTTTTCTTTCTCCAACTTCATATTCTCCATATTGGTCTTCTCCCTTCCCTGCTCTCTGCTTATGCCTCAACCTTGTCTCTGCTCCTCCACCACTCTTACCCTCTCCTTCTCTATGTCTTCTCCCTTTCAATGTTTCATTCTACTTTCCTTCACTATACTGCTCCTTTTTCTTTTTTATCGCCCTCTCCCTTCCTCCTGCTCCCTCTCCACCCTCCTTCCCACACACATGCTCCCCTACCTCACATGCTTTCCTCATCCATGTACCTTTCAATATTTTCCACTCTCTTCGTGCCACTACCTAATTCTCTCCCTCTCCTTCCTCTTCTCTTTCATACTTCCATTCCAGTCCTGTTTCTTGTTTAGACGTATGATCTTTGTGTCATTGCTATTATTATGTAAAGAGCATCAAACCTTAAAGTTCTCCTGCTCTGTATTAAAATCTTAAATAAATAAAGTAAGTGAACTTCCACATTCAAGGTCACCCTTGAGCTCTGATCCAGCGGGATGCTCTCCCACATTTAATACCATCGACCATAAGATTCTAATCAAACAATTATCCATTTTGATCCACATCAGAAAAACTGTGCAGCATTGTCTGTGTTTCCTCCAAAACCATTCCCAACAAGTTTAACTTGCACTTTTCCTCTCGAGAGAAGCCAAACACCAAATAAGGTGTTTCCCAGGACTCTACACTGTCACAAAGACTATTCAATACAACCTCGCTGTCATATCAGACACCCAGTTTCACCTCAGACTTCAAGATGATCAATTATACCATGCTATTCTATGATTCGGAGTCTATCCCAGTGTCTCTCAACTGTTCAATTGTGGATTAAGAATACCTTTAGCTCAGTTGTGATATAAATGAAATCCTGCAGCTGGATTTCATCAATCATTTCCTAGTCCTAGGACTGATCAAATGGGCTCACCTCAAAACACCAGGGACATAGGTCACAATTTGTGAGAACTTTGGATACAGATCTTTGATCTCCCCCACTAAATAAATGTGGACTCCAACAGTACGTTTTACTATTTTTGTCTGCCAAAATGGGTTCTGCAATTTCCTAATCCACGGTGTAGTTATGTCCCGGCTGGACGTGGTAATGTCCCACATGGTTTATTAAAAAGATTTTAATAATGCATATCACTCAAAAGCCAAAACAACCACATCACATTGTCTATGTAATGTCTCTACTGACTCCTGGCAAACAAATGAATGACCTTGAAAAGTATTTAAAATAGTCCAAAGTCAATCATTGAGCTATTTCATGAAGCTATTCATATTCTATCTACCCATCATAATCCTCAGGTGTAACAATAAACGTCTGCTGTTAACTGACCTACTAGATATAAGAACTTTGGTGGAAGAATTTGTCATATACAAGGTGTTAGAAATTGGGTTTCTGTTTGGCTAAGGTATACAGCCAGGCAGATTCCACCACACGAGTCCGGGTAAGCTAGGTACACAACTGTAGCTTAGTGCAGAGCAGGTAGGCTTATGGAACTGTGTAAAGTATTCGTGCAACACACACACAGTAGCACAATGAATACACCACAAAAATATTCCACGCACGTGCATAACAATAGTTTTTCTGTATTATAAATAAATGCAGACCAAAACAATAATAAGACACTAAATGCTTTTCAAGATATGCATGTTTAAAGAGTATAAGAGGAACACCTCAACACCACCTTCTTCCACGGCCCCCCTTTCGCCACGACCGACTTCAACTCTGAAGCCAAAGAACTACACCGCGGGATCACCAGCTGCGCAGACAAGCTCGCACCCCTCCGCCACCCCGTCAGACAATGCCCCCAGAAGAACGCCTGGTTCGCCACCGACCTCAAAGAAACCAGGCCCTCCTTCAGGCGCCTCGAGAAACTATTGATGAATAGGAAAACCTCCGAAGACCAGAACACCTACAGGAACGCCATGACTGAATACCACCAGCGCATAAGAGACACCAAGAGGACCTTTATCAAGAACAAAATCCACACCAACGCCAGTAACGCAAAAGAACTCTTCAACGTCATACAGCAGTTCACCAAAAAACCCCAGATAAGCCATGGATGTCACACCATCCCAGGATCTCTGCAACAAGCTCAGCACCTACTTCCACCTGCAAATCAAGGCCCTCTATGACAACTTCACCCGACAGACTCCTGACACCACCTTCCTCCCCACCACCGACAACCAGCCCACAATCACCACCTGGAAACTGGCTACCACTGAAGACACCACCACAACCATGAACACCCACTCAGGAGCCCCCACGGACCCCTGCTCACCACACATCTACCACAGAGCTGCCGCCGTCAAAGCCCCCGAACTATGCCGGACCATTAACGCCTCCTTCAAATCCATCTTCCACCGCACTCTCGCCGCCAGACTACACGACGCCGGCATAAGGTTAACCACCCTCGACTGGATCCGCTCCTTCCTCACCAGCAGAACCCAAAGGATCAGACTCCCACCCTTCCTCTCCGAACCCACAGAAATCAACTGCAGAGTACACCAAGGATCCTGGCTCAGCGCCATGCTCTCCAACATCTACATTGCCCCCTCTAGCCGCCATCGTTAGACGGCATGGGCTCAGCATAGTATCCTACGCCAACAACACCCAGCTCATCCTCTCCCTCACAAAGAACCCCGAAGACACCAGACTCTGCTTCCAGGATGGAATGAAAGACGTCACAGCCTGGATGAACTACAGCTGCTTTAAGCTCAACTCGGGGAAGACAGAGGTCCTCGTCTTGGACCCTCCCCCACCACCTGGGACAACCTGGTGGCCTTCCGCCCTCAGAAACCCTCCCACTCCATCTGACCACACCCGGAACCTCGGCATCATTCTAGACTCCTGCCTCACCATGACCAGCCTAATCAACGCTGTTGCCTCCACCTGCTTCAACTCCCTCCGTATCCTCCTCAAGACCTTCAAGTGGATCCCCCAAATGCAGAAAGACCATCACCCATGCACTGATAACCAGCAGACTGGACTACGGTAACGCCCTCTATGCCGGGATCAACAAAACCCTGGTACACAAGCTCCAAACCATCCATAACACTGCAGCCAGACTCGTCCTCAGTACCCCATGACACGAGCACATGACCCAGCACCTACGAGACCTCCACTGGCTCCTCATCGAGAAGAGAGTAACCTTAAAGCTACTCACCCACGCCTACAAATCCCTCCACAACATTGGATCCAAATACCTCAAAGAAAGAGTCTCCTTTCACGTACCCAAAAGGAGCCTCCGCTCCGCCGACCTCATCTTGGCAGAAACCCACGCATTCGCAGAATCAGAGTAGGCAGAAGAGCCTTCTCCTATGTCACAACAAAGACCTGGAATGAGCTCCCAGTCAACGTCAGACGATCCCCCACTCTGCACACCTTCAGTAAGAGTCTTAACACCTGGCTCTTCGACTAATCCGGAGCTGCACTCCCACCCCCCCTAGCGCCTTGAGACCCTCACGGGTGAGTAGCACGCTTTATAAACCCTTGATTGATTGATAAGGAATCACGGTGCACAATAGTTCTTGAGTGTCGATAGGGCATTTGCGTTCAATAAGTTATCTCCGAACACCCAAACTAGTTTGCACTGCCTCAATCTCTCAAGGCAGAGGCTTGCTACACATCCAACAGTAGCCACATTGTCAAAGAAATTCCCAATGGGGGTAAACGTGCAACAAGCTCTCGACCAGTCCCTCAAGGCTGTGCTGTGAAGGGAGGGAGCACAGAGAGCTGTAGGAATCTCATTGGGCTGATGAAACACAGTTGAGTTGAGAACAATCTCCAGTGGGTTATGGTCCGAAAAGGTCTTTGCCAGATACGTCGCCTGGGACACCTGCATTGCTATCCGGTTGGAACAATACATTCTGTCTATTCTCGTGTGTAGCACGTGGACCGGGGAATAGAATGAGTACACCCTATGTGTGGGGTGCCGCATCCTCCATACATCACACATCTCCCATCCCACAGCCCATCTGCCCAATGTTTCCGCCTGTTTAATCACTCCTGCCCCATGTACAGGCGGATGAGACCTGTCCAGGGTAACATCCATCACTGTATTACAATCACCTCCTATGATCCATGGGTGGTGTTCCCAGCCTGTTAGTGCAATATTTAATATACCCCAGTATTTATCTTGTTCAATGTTGGGTGCATATATGTTGCCCAAAACCACATGCTGTCCATCCAACGTCCCTAGAACAAAGATATATCTCCCTTGCTTGTCTATCCGCTGCTCCAGCGCTAGAAATGGTACGCCATGCCTAACCCAAATGGTGACCCCCCTCGCAAAGCTAGAATACGTGGTGGAGAAGATCTGACGTCTCCACTTCCTACGTAACTTCAGCACTTAACTATCCGCTATATGGGACTCTTGCAAACACACTATCTGCGCTTTGTGGCACTGTAGCTGCGCATGTATTCTGTGGCACTTCTGCACAGAGCCTAAACCCCGAACGTTCCACGTTAAGATAGTGTACCTACCAAGTGTATGCATTGCAGAGCAATCAGTGCCCGCTTACCTGCAGGCAGTGTCTCTAAACATTCGAACCCAACCAAGCCAACCTCTGCACTCGGACCGTGTACCCCCCAAAACTCCCCTATACTCGGTCCGGTCGAAGAACTGTACCGGACCACACAACGCAACTGTACACAAAAGAACATTGTAAATACAAAAAGCGCATTCGCCATGTGGGGGACTTTGCTAGCACTTCGCATGTGGTGTAGTCTCTGTCTAGATAATACATGTAAGCTCTATCGGTACCTTGGGCTATAAAAGTGCACGTACGCCATACTATCACACTTTAGCTAGAATCATATCTTACAGAATCATTATACATTTCACAAATGCACTCCAGTATAGCGTTCAATTTAAGCAAATAAGCCGTCAGCTGTCTGCGGGGTCACAGTAGGGAACAGGGCCACACTCCCTTCAGAGTCTGTTTCCTGCAGTTCTTCTTGAGAGGAGATCTTATCTTCCATCCTAATAGGATGCGTGAAAGTGGCTGCCGCGAGGACCGCCTGTGACTTGTTTTGCTGCATCTGTTGCGAGGTGAGGAGCTTCCGAACAGTATTCCTGCGTGAGCGCCTAGTACCGCGGGCAGCAGGCACAACAGTACCAGTGGAGCCCTCGGTCACACCCTGAGACCCAGAGGGTGCAGTTTTGGTCAGTTCCATCACCTCCAGCCAGTAGTCCACATCTCCCGGACTTTCAAAAAAGTACGCCTTCAGGTCATGCAGAATCTTCAGCCTGGCCGGGAAAAGCAGTGCCTATTTCAAGTTCAAGTCCCATAGCCGTCGCTTAACTGCCATGAAAGAAGATTGCTGCCGTTGCACCAGAACCGTGTAGTCAGGATATAGCGAGATCCTCGCATTCTCGAAGTTAATCTGGGGAAGTTCGCGAGCCTTTTGCAGGATTGTATCCCTGTCCCAAAAGTTCAGTAACTTCACTATTAGGGGACGCAGCGGGGCCCCCGGGCGCCCCGTGGGGATCCTGTGTGCACGTTCGATACAATATTGAGTAGAGAGTCCCACAGCTGTGACGTGATTCTTGAACCACTGCTCCATGTTGCATGTAGCATCACTCCCTTCACTTCTCTCTGGCAGACCAATGACGCGTATGTTGTTCCTCCGTGCTCTCCCTTCCGCGTCCTCCACACGATCCATCAGGGTGGCTACCTGATCCTGCAGCTGTTTAATATGCGCCTCACTCTTCGTCTGGCAGGGTGTTAGCTCCTCCAATGTCACGGTATTGTCCTTCACCCTATCCGCAAGCTTCACATGCTCCGCCCGGAGCAGGGTAAGTCCTGTAATTAGGGTCCCAATCTGGAGCTCGATGGCTTTCCTGGACTCCCGTACTTCTAATAAGATGAGGTCCAGCTTGTCCCCCGGCTCAGTCAGGGCAGTAGGCGGGATGCAGCTGAGCGGCGGCGTGCCATCTGTGTGTTCTGCGGTGTCTGGTATGGGCTCAGAGCCGCCCCCTTGCTCCTGCTGTTTTCCCCTATTGTGCCCCATCACGGGGGAAGGCGAGGTAGCACACAACAACAGGCGGCTTTACCTGGCACCCCAATGCCTCGCTAGTGTGCCCGCAGCCAGAAGACCCAGTCGCCACCTTATATCAGTCTCACAGCCACACAGTATTTCAGGGGTCCGCGGTCCCTATACATCCCAGCTCCTCTGTGCTAGGCGTCCATGTAACCAGCCCGGGCCGGTCCTATAGCCACATCAAGTGCCAGAGAGGTCTCAGAAGCCGAGTCACACTGTCCCACAGCTCATCTCTGCTACCCCCGGCGCACCGATTGCAGCCAGTACCTAACTCTGCTTGCTGCCGCGTTTCAATGTCCCACTGTGCGAGTCAGATTCAGTAGGATGCAGCTAAGCCTCACGTGTGGCATCCTCCCCGACCGGAGATCCCGACCCCGTGGTGCGCACCACTTCAAGGACTCCTCTTCAATGCCGCAGGTATCCCACACACCTCAGGAGTATACCGCTGAGTCGCACACCATGTGTGGGCCGTCCTCCAACACCTCCACTAGCCTCTCCGGCGGGCTGCCAAGTCTGTCATCAAGGTAGGCCGCATCGCATCCTCGGGCTCTCGTAGCTGCAGTGCCCCAGTCGCGCCGTCTCCTCCGATCTCCTCCCGCGATTCCGGATGACCTCCACAGAGCTCATTGCAGCTGCGTGTCGTCTGCACCCCAGGACAGGTTCCAAGCCACCAGGCACAGTCGTCGTCCGGGCCCTCTCTCACAGCCCACGCTTCCGCAACACCTCGTGGCGCCCCGTCCGGGCGCAGGACAATCCGCTCTCTCCACCGTCAGATCGCGGCTGAAAAGCAGTTCCGATTATCGGCCCAGCCTCAGGCAGTCTGCTCCCTCATCCGCAGACCCCAAATTTCCATGTGCCTCAGGATAATAGTAGGATAATGTAGCCCAGGACCGGAGCTCGTCTAAAAGACAACCGCCATGCTCGGCCTGTAGCCACGCCCCCAAGTCATCTTAAAGTCAAACCTCAGTTTGTTCCTTTTACCATGGTTAGTCAGAAGCCTACAATCAATGGATCTCTTCTGCACTGGTTGGTTTCAGGATTCTGTTCTTCTGAGGCTTTGTCATTTTTTGGGGATATATTGAATGACTGGCATTCCAGTACAAGCCTCCTTATCTGATGAGTTGCGTGGTTCTCAGCAAAGGGTTCTGGGAATGAGTACCTACGGCCCTGTATTCTCTAGATGTACCTCTACGCCAAAGTACTTTGAGGCCACCAATGTGCAGTTAAGTGCTCTTTACAGAAACCATGAATATATATATAAATGAATAGCGGCTTCTATAATGTCTGGTATAGATGGGAGAAATCATGGTGCAACTTTTGGTGGATATAGGTTTTGCTTCCAGAGTTCTGCAAAAGAAATTTAGATGCAACACAAATTCATCTTGGTCATAAATATACATAAAGCTGCAGGCCACTCCTTAGATCACCACTGAGATTCAGACCATATGGTGACACAAAAATATCATGGGACAACAATGGACGAGAGCAGACCCTTGAGATGTTGCCACTGTAGCTGAAAAGCACAAGCACACCTACCTCTTCAAAGCACACATGAGCAAATTAGAAGTTACTTTTTTTAACATATATCCTGCACCCTTATCTTGGATCATTACTAACAATACATTTTGCAAGGTATATGCAGATTTCATAGCTCTCCACAGGTAATCATATCTATGTGCCATGCCCTTGGGTGTACCTGACAGGCAATGATTAAATAAAAAATAAATTAATGACAAGAATGCTTTAAGATGGGTATACACTATTGTTCCCATTTATATATCAAACTTATCAACTTGATATCAGGGATATAGAAAAAGATGTGTGACATGGTATATGAGATTGTTATGATGTGTGGGACTAGGAGGACTGTGTAGCAGTTCCCCGACTGAGCACTATGGGCCAGATGTATCAAGTGTTTTACTGTTCGCAAACTGCGAACTGGCCCGTTTGCAAACGGTAAAAAGCCTTTTGGGATGTATCATCTCAAAAGGCATTCGCAAAATAGGGAATCACAATTTTTGTGATTACCTATTTTACAATGCATTTAGGGAATCACAATTTGCGATTCCTTAAATGCAATGCTGGAAGTAAAAAAATATTGCGACCTGGCTTTAAGGAATTGCTAATTACCACCAACTTCAAGTTGGTGGTAATTTGCAAATTCCTAGAAAAATTCACTTTTTTGCATTTTTCGAGGTGCCTTGTGGAGTACATACATGCCCTTAGGGCATGTATGTGCGCCACATGTGCACACATGTATATTTCAGGGGTGCAACAGGGTGTCCTTTTGGCCCCCTTGCACCCGTGAAATTGCATGTGCAATTTGTGAGTACCTATTGGGTTTTCGCAAATTCCCTCTAGGCCCATAGAAATGAATGGGAAGCCATAGCTTATTTGCGACTCGCAATTTGCGAGTCGCAAATAAGGAATGTGTAGGAATCGCAATTTTATTTGCGAAACCTACATACATTGCATTTTGCGAGTCTATAATAGCGAATCGGTAAAATTCGCTATTAAGGACTCGCAAAAAAGAATGTTGATACATCTGGCCCTATATTGCTGCAAAAAATATAAGAAATATATCACACTTATAGAAGAGGAAATAACATCCATAAGCTATTTCTCAAGTCATCTGTATCTCTTAACATTCAACCTTAAAACTCATTCATAGTGAAAACCTTTTAAAACTGCATTTAGAAAGGGTTTCTTCGCTGTCACTGAGTGAATAAATTATGCTGCAAGTCTTTTTAAAAGGGTAATGGCTTGTGCTGTATGGCTTTGAATGCAGTCTGCTGTGGTCACACGGAGTTTGAGAGACTAACAATGTGGGAATAAAACCATCAAGCTGGGCTTAAACTAGTTTCCTGTTTTTCCTACCACCGCAGGTACATTTCTGCGTGTCAGGGTTTAGGACTGCCTCTGCTCACCACAGTGCACTGCTACAGTCCCAGAAGACTTTTTTTTTTTTTTTAAAGGTGGGTTGGCTCCAATTCATGGATGAGCCCACAATTACAGGTTCTCGGGCTAGAATTCAGAGCCATATTCCCACAGTACACATTAAGCCCTCCTTAGTAATAGAAATCTACAGAAAAAAAGTTTTCAGCTCCACCGACCTGTGAAAATAATTAGGAACTCTTGCTCTTCGACACCCATGGGTACAAGTGCAGTATATTTTCTACCTCCTGCACACAATCCCACTTTGTGAGCCCCTAGAAGGTAAGGTGTCTTGGTATGGTCTCCCTCACCATGCTCCCAACTTTCTGAAGAGGAAATTAGCCAGTTATATCCTCCTTTGGGTGTTAGATACTGGAGTTGAACTCAGGTTTGCAGCTCTGCTCACTTGTCCCCCATTCTTATAGCCATTCGTATCCTTCCTTTCCCTTTCAAGCTAAATTATTTCACCCTACTCTGTGTTACAAATTAACTGTCCACCAGCACTTTGGAGGGTGTTTTTATGTGCGGGAATTTGAGTTTATTTATATGAAATGCATAATGATAGTAAAGTATGTTTTTCCTAGAAACTGACAATAAGATATGTTAGAGCATAATCCTAAATCATTCCAAATTTCAAAATCTAATGTAAAGCTATTTGATGCAGGGGTCGGAATTATTGTTGCTGATGTATCCTTTGTTCCTCAGGGCACCTGCTGCAATAACTTCCATTAGACATTTCATTATCTAAATTGCTATCATCGGTAATATAATACCAGTGTAGCTTGATGCCTGAAGTTGTGGGATGAGTGTAGCAAGTGTTTGCTCCAAAGCCTTAATGAGTGGAGGGAATCCATGCTAGTAAGGCCTCAGCTACGACTACCATGACACAGCTGTCCTAGAATAAAAGAACATGGCTGTTTCAAAGTATGTTACAACAGCTTATGCAAGGCATGCAATAAGGTAATATGGTGGAAGAGATTAGTAAACAATTAAAACGTGTACTTTTATAAGAATGTGTGTTTTTTCAGTAACCAAAGCAATTATCATTTCATATCTTAAATTGCATGTGCTCATCCTGTCAATATACAAGAGAACCTCTGAAGAACGCATTTTAAGTGCTAAGAAGTCATATTTCATTTGCAATGACATTATACTAGAGTTACAAGTAGTGCTTGCTTTCTACTTTTAAAAATAAATGTTTTATCTGCATTTGCAAACAACATTTTCTGCTTTTTATTAAATGCATAAAATTAGTTTAGAAAAGAATACAGGAAGATATGAATATATTCAATAGAAAGCATTGTGCAAGGTACCTACGCCAGCATCAATTCACAAACAAAACCAGCCTGCAGGTATGGGTAGTAAAAGACCAGGAGGTCAAAGGTGATGGTCTTTCTTAAGAACATTTTATTCATTTTGCTTGCTTCTCTGTGCCGCTTGTTAGTTACTGCCTACCTAGTTGTAAATAGTGTCACCCAGCAGTTGACAGGGATAATAAGGGAAGGGAAGTGGAATGTAGAGACCAATATATATTTTAAAACATCACAGATCGTGCGAAATAGAGCATTCACATGTTCGAAGCACTTCTAATCCAAGTCCTCTGAAGTTCTAGGCAAATACGAGAAAAAAGTGCTTCAAAAGTGCCCTGTTTTGCGGCCTCTTGGGCAAGGGGTAGATAGTGAGTTCCCAAAACTTACTGAAAATATTGGACCATCTCATGCGTGCCCCTCCTGAAACTATGGGTTTCCATCAAATCTATGCAAATGTTCCATATGTTCAGGGCAGCCTTTTATGTTCTTCAACTTGAACTATATACCAAACTCCACTGACAAAGGCGCCCACTAAAAATATTATCTTGCTCCTGCTGCCAAAACCAGCACAAAACCCTACCTCCATCACCGGAACAGTAAAGGAGTTTCCTGTTAATAGAGACTACAGAAGATGTAATCCTCAAAGTTAAAAAGAAATCAAACTCATAGATCTGGCTAGAGTAATTTAACTATGTAAAAAACATGTTGCACTGACACTTAATGCTCGAGAGAGTAGCGAGAAGCTCTCATTAAAACGTGGCACTTAGGCCCACAATTCACAGTTTTAAATTAACTCCACGAATCTTTAGAGTACACACAAATAGCACTAATGTCATCTAGGCAGGTAAAGAAAAACTATTAAAGATTCTGAAATGACTGACTTACATAACGAGATAATGCTTACAAATAAATAAACACAATGGGAAGTGATAACAACACTCGATTCAAATACTGGAAAGCAGCTAGGTTTCCTCACTCCCTAAATAAAACTTCGCTCTGGTACTTTAGTATGATGGCAAATTACGAACGCCCACATGATCACATTTAACTGCTTTAACATTACATTTTCATGCACACGGTGAGCTACTGTAACATTATCATTAACACTCAAGCAGTACAAGTTTCAGAGCAACAGAAGAAAAAATAAACACCTAAACAAACAGATAGAAGAAGGCACAGCAAATGTGCTCATTATCAAAGATGGAAAACAGTATTTTTTACTTGTCTATTTGCAGTCAAGTAGTTTAAAGGCAGGTGTATCCTGTCACAACCCCTTTCAGAGGGCTATGGAGCAAGCAGGAACTATTAGGCCCAATTGTGGTGGCTGAGGCTTTTTACTCCTGATATCCCTGGCACGAACTATCATGCATCATGAGCAACTGGGCCAAGTACCTCTTCAGCGCTTGACTCTCAGTGGTAGCGGGGTTTGAGCAATTCAAGGCTTTTCAGGGAGGATGTAGATTCAGGTTGGGGAACACAGGCCCACAACTCAAAGTATGTTAAATAGCAGCCATAAATGATTGCACAGTCTTCCACTGGGAGTGCACATTCACCCCATTGGCTTCTCTTCTGAGGATTCTAAAAAGAGGGTTCTAGCAAACAGAGCTTGTGGTGTCTTCAATGAGAAATATGCTTTCATAATGTGTGAAACACTGGCGCATGTGCAGTTGGCCACTCTGGTCGTCCCACCTATCCACCTTAGTAGGGCGAAAACCATAGACTGAGCAGGCAAACACAATCTGACCACATACTTAGCAATCAGGGCATTCCGTCACTTTGATCTTAGAACTCCTTGAGCTCTTTAATTAAGTCTACATATCTTCAAAGCAATGTCTGAAATTAAGATTGATCAAAATAATATTAACACTAATAATGCATTTATATTATAATGACACAGTCTTTCCTCGTTGCCTACTTCTGCAAGGTGTACTGGGGTCACACTAACAATGTGATATATAAACTAGTTACACTCTCCACAGGTGAGATAACACTGTGATTGACTGCCTGTTGTAAATGTCTGTATTTAGCCTACAGGAGAGAGCCCAAGTAGGGCCAGCTCTGACCTTTGTCTCTCCATGGTGGGTTAAAAGGGTCAACTGCTGTTTGTTAAAAGTAAAGCATTTATTCAATTGTCAACAGACAGTTTAATTTGCAGTATGTGCTTTATAAAAATGACCAATATTGTTAGCAGTATTTTGATAAAAATGCTCAGAATATTTTATGTTGCCGATACCAAATATATTGAAGAAAATAATTCACGTTCAAATTTTAAAGAAAAGAATAAATTGGACTCCTTTTTTAGGTTGAGCCTAGACAGCGCTTGCGCTGTCGCTTAGCGACCTGTTGTATATGCTTCATGGAGTTCCAACTCTGCCCATTGCTTGCCTTTGCTTTTCATTTGTCTATGTCAGTGACCTTTAAAAATCCTTCCTTGATTTTGGTCAGTCCTGCCTCTTTGCCCCTCCTTTTTCTCTTACGTTCCTCACAGGGAGCGAAGACTAAGTACTGTATCATTACACTATTCTTCTTTTTCTGATCTTTGGGGGCACTATTTTTTTCTTGGTTTCCTGCACTGTTACTGTTTGCCTGTGTTCAGCTCCGGCAGCATAGCTGCCTACATTAAAAACTAGCACTCCTTCGTCCCACCTCCTCTTAATGCCACAGTTTTGTTAGTGCCGCCTCCCACACCGTGTCTCATGCTCTGTTGGTTGTATTTTTAGCCTTCTTGCAATTTGCGATGTCAAAGGTCAGTTTTTTTTTTTGGGGTAGGATATTTGTTTGGTTGTGGGCTTCCCTTTAAGGGGGATTGGGCTTGTTTGTTTTGTTTCTTTCTTTTCTTGCACTGCCCTCTTTCTATTTCCAGCTCTGGACAGTGCAAGACTGAAGCTGAATAAATAAATAAAATAATAAGGGGCATATTATCAAGGATGGCGTTAAAAATTAGAAGTCCATGTTCTGGTGTGAACATGGGCTTCTATTGGAATTCTCCAGGGCATATTATCAAGCCCATTATCGCCGTTTTAGTGGCAGTTTTCTGCCGCTAAACCGGTGATAAATTTAACGCCGTCCTTGATAATATGTCCCTAAGTTTGCCTAGGTTTGCCCATCTGCATGTAACTCCCTGCGGCCGAGCCAAATAAGTTATTTATGCGACAATATCAACGCTGTTTCAGTCTGCTTTTAGATTGGACTGGCATGAGCAGTGGATGAAGCGGTACACATATAATTACTTATCGGTAATCTCACTATGCCAGGCCTTGTTCTCATCTCATTATTTTCTGCCCTCAGAGAGGGTCCATCCTCATTCTATCATGAGATTGTGCACTCAGAAGGCACCTAGAGTGAGGCAGCACTTGGTAATACTGTAAGTGGTAAGATTGTATTTCTTTTTTGGGCATGTGGTATTGACACTTCATTTAGTGAACATTTGTCGGTGATAAGGAATCTGAGTAATGAGATCAATCATAAGTAATTAAAACATGTTGGAAGATCTGTAAAGCCTGCAAGGGTCGTGGGATCCCATGCTTTCTCATACAAAGAGCACAGTCTGCCCCAGTGCCTGCAGTGTTTGTTTTCAGTGAGGAAACCTTGAATACTATCTCTTCTACAGTGTGCTGTCTCTGGTTCGACAGTTTTCATTGGATGAAGATGTGTTTTATTTCCTCTGAGAGGTTTTTGCATTCATATGCAGCTCCTGGATGTTGGATCAGCTGGTTCCTTGTTCCAGTACTTTGTCACAAGTAGTCTGAAAGATGGATCAAACTTGCTCTCAGTACGATGGCATTGTCCTGTCCAAGCACACCTTGCACCCCACCTGCTGCAGCCTCGAAGCGCTTCTCTGATATATTGGGAAAAATCCGGGATACCCTTTACACCTAGTAGGTGCTCGGCTGAAACTATTTTCTTCACAATCTCTGCACAGGGCACGAGACACTTGCAGTAGGCAAAAACCACAATTGTCAATAATGCTGTAGGCCATACATACTGGCAGCCAGTGAAGTCCCCCAGACTGGCAGCAGGCCAGGATTATGCTGTCACTGAAGCCGATGTCCCAGATATTGGCAGCAGGTGAAGGCCTCAGATACTATTATGGGCCCTGCATCCAGACCTGGACAGCCACAGCCTTAACTAAATCTTCCAACGCAATCCTATTTGCACTTAGAATAGATCTCATGCAATACCACGTGTGTTAGCAATAGGGCAGAGTATCTGCATAGCTCCAAAATGATTGTTAATTCCTCTTCTTTTAATTAAAAAAGAAATGCATATCCTTAATGTAACCCTCCTACGATGCTCATTCCGTCCAATGCATTTTCACATATGATCAACATTTCAAAGTCTGTAGACCCTCCTCACAAGTTTGACCTGATTCCTAGAAATGTTTGCAATTCCTGCTCCCTATCTGCCTCATTAGTTCTTCCCTAGCACAACTGGAAAACCGCAGCAGCAGTATGCACACCTCTAAGGAATACCTTGTGCCACACCAATCCACAAAAGAACCCAAAAATGCTTTGGCCTTTTCTAGGGAGTGCCTACATACTAAAGTATCGTTCAGTTGCCATTTAGACTGGGCGTCCCAATGGGCAGCTTTCAATTAACATTCATTTAATACTCCAATAATGTTTCATCAAAGTGCACAAACTGTCAGTCTAGTTTGGCAACTGTGGGTGTGCTGTATGCTTTTTGGATTAATAGTGGAGTATGAATCCTTGGGTCTGGACGCGTGGATTTAAACCACCCTCCCAGCCCCCATTCCCAGTGGAAAAGCTGCATTCAGCGAGATCGTGCCATTGTCTAGTCTCAGAATCTCATCTTTTGATAATAAATCTAGCTGTAATTCATAACAGTAGAAGTCTGCCAAATAAAGGGAGTGATGACGTTTTGTTTGAGGAAGGAACAAAAGTGCTGGACTAGTGGTCGTATTGCTGCTTTAAAAGGGGCATTGCGAAATAATTTCCTTTTTAGGTCAATAAACAGAGCAGAGCCTGGCTCCTTGGTTAGTATTCCTTGGTTGTAATGATAATTGATGCAGGTCTGCCATCACTAGAAAAGCAAAAAACGAGCCTTTCTACATTTTTATTTTTTTATACAAAAAAGGCAAAGCTATCCACACAATTCCACAGCGCACAATTCAAATCTGCACATTTCCAATCCACACAGCATAATTTAACACCAAACCACATAATTCAACTCAACAACACTATTACACAACACACCACATACACCCTATCCTTACTGCATAATTCGCCATCATGGCACAAAATTCAACAGCACACCACATAATTAAACTCCACTACATACTACTCCACAACACAAAACAGCATTCCGCAAAATTACACTCCATTACACACAAACACCACATAATTCAATTACAATCAATACCACTCAATTACCATCCATATAATTTCACTGCACACCATGCCACATAATGCCACTACACACCACACAATTCCACAACTAACAATTCCAATCCAACCCAATAATTTCACTGCACACCACATACATACACTCCATAACACAGGGGTAAAAGACATTGTCATTTACAAAGCCACAATCTCTAACTCATGCAAATGCAAGACTTAATGCATTTCCATAGCCTATTTCACTTACCATCCCCTCAGAAAGCTGTCCAGGTTGTGAAATGTCAGGGATGGGATGCCGAAAAGTAAAAAGCAAGATAAAGGAGAGGGACTGCAGTGACATGCACTCAACAATAGGAGGGCATGTAATGCATGTCAAAACGTTTTTAAAACTACCTGCAGGAGCCTGCAGTGGAAGGACACTGGCCACTTGAAGCAGAACTTAGTCCAGGCTCCATGGCAGGATGAAGACTCGAAACCCAGGAGGAAGACGGAGGCAAGTAGGAGGCACTGACCAATAGGAAGCAAGGAAACAAGAGCAACACAGGGGCCAGCCAATAGTAAGTAAAGTGTCAAAGGAACAACGTGGGAGGCAGCCAATGGTAAGTAAATGGAAGTAAAGGGTGGGCTCTAAGCCACTGTTAAGGATTTATTTATTTTTTTAAATATAAGCGATTTTGTGAGCACAGCGCAAGCGCTGTGCAGGTGAAACCTAAAAAGGTCCTAGTACAGGGTTGGACTGACCTATAGGGCAATGTGGCAGTGCCAGAAGGACTGATCAAACAGATCAGTGTCTGGTTCATTTGCTTGGCTGTTTGTGGGCCTTTTTAATGGTTTGGTGGACTGTTTTTACCATTGATTTCTCAGATATTGATCAAGCATTGCCTGCAGCAAAGACAAATGCAGTCTCCCATGCCTTCCAAATTACTATGTAGTCTGTCTTTATAAGTTGAAAACTGGCCTGAATTGCATATGTGGGGCATGGTTATAGCTATCTGATGCACTTATGGTGTCCAATATATAACTGGTGCCCATGCCTCTTTTCTGTTCCAGTGCTACTCTGATCTAGAAGCCACTTGCCTTTAAACTAGGTAAACACTGTCTTACTTTACTGTGTCTAGCTCAGTACTGAGAAAAACGTGGATTCGTTTGCTAATATACTAACACTGAAGGAGAACCAGGAGGGTCAACACCATACACCCAAACAGATGGAAAATCACGAAAGGTATGGTGGAGGTAAGGGGAATGTTCTCATAAGTTATCCTGTTAATGCCCTAGGAAAAGATGGTACGGCAGCCTTTTTGGACGAAGAAGCCTCACACACATGATGTGGCATGCTTTATTATCAGCAAACGTTACCCAACCCTGGTGAGATGATACTGCCAGATTGGACTCAACCTCAGATGTGAGGGAGTTCTTGATAAAGCTTATGCCTGGATAAGACTGAGATCCGGATATAGCTAAAAATACCTAGGGGTGAGCCTAAAGCAATTGCCTTTATTAGTAGATGCCCTAGGTATGGTTAGAAATATCTATTAGGATGATTAAGGTACTATGACCCGAATCATCCTTTAATCAGCCAACATGTTTCTGCCCCCATAGCACCTAGAAACAGGGCAGGGGCATTCTTCAGGGCTAGGAACCAATACGTTAGAAACAGTGCTATTATCATTCATATCTGGTGAAAAAGGAAGTTCCTACCTTCATCCAACTGTGTATGGTTTCCCTGGTCTGGGCAACAACTAGAGCTGTGTTCTAGCTGGAGATCATCGACGATTTAACTTATTTCTCCCCATTTGCAAGCCTTAATGGTCTGGTGGGCTGGTGTTCACTGTTGATTTCCTGAATTTAACACAAGCATTCCCTGCAGCAAGTAGAAATATATGCAGTTTCCTATACCTTACAAAACACACATATAATGTGTCTTTAAAAGTACGTTCAAATCAGGCCTGATTTGGAAATGTGGGCCACTGTTTTAGCTAACTGATTTGTTAATGGGGCCAGTTTTTGGTGCTCAGGCCTGTTTTCTGTTCCAATCCCACCCTGACCTACAAGCCACTTGCCTTTGAAGTTGGAAAATACTGTCTCCCTTCTTATTGGAAAGTAGCCAATGCACCAAACTACATTTCCAAACATATGGAACTGCAACCTTGACTCTCTCCCTTCACTAACCCGGGTCCAAGTCCCTAAAACATGCAAGGAATATTTCCACAATATACACTGCTTGGGTAGGAAAGATTAGCAATAATTGGTAAGCAAAGGACCCCTTTCCATCCTAGGCCCAAGAGGACACTGCGCCTTCTGCACTAAAGCTAGCTACCGTGCCAATTAAAACATAGACTCGTTTTGCCAATATGGCATATTCTACACATTTTCTGTACATTTTCACAATGCTATCATCCATCCTTTTTAATTTCCTCTACCACATAGTAAAATATTTTGGACACCCTCTTTTAAAAAAATTGGCACTGAAATTGGTGATGTTTTGAACACTCAGTAAATCCTCGGGTGCAGATAGTCAGAGACATTTTTAAGGCATAGGCAACGTGGGCAATTGTCCAGGTCCCTCACTTTCCAAGGGGCCCCCTGGTAAAGCAATCTTTCCCTCACCCTACTACTCCTTTGTCAATCTCCCTGTCAGAAACTCTCTCTACCAACCTCTACATCTCTCTTTCTACTAAGTGTCATTTAAAGGAAGTTTTGGCCCCTGCACAAGGCATATGGCAGCTGTTTTTGTGAGAAAGTTCAAGTACAACTCAACATTTTTAACATTATGCATGCTTCAATGATCAGACAATAGGTAATACAATTCAAAGTTATTACGAACAGAGGCCTCAAAATATATTTGTCTTGGGGCCCAGAATCTTTAAAATGAGACTATAGGCAGCATTTGTGCAGTGTGCACCAGGTTTGTGCTGAGTTAGGGGCAGCTCCGGAATACCAAATAGGCAAAGTAGGCACCAGCCTATGGGCCTCACTCCTTTTAGGGGCCCAGCGACAATGGATCAAAATAATATTGATGTGATATTGAACGAAAATTACAATCAAGCTATCTTAAATTGTTTCCAAAAGATAGAACAAAATGAATCCGCTCAAAGAAACGAAAACTTTACATTAAAGACTCTACTGAATGCGACATCTTGCAAAAAGGTAGACTTCGAAAATATCCTGAAAGATTTCACCACAAGCAAATTGAGGAAAGTAAATATTGAAAGGTTTTTTTGGTTTATTAATTTTTTTTCTTTAATAACATTAATAATTGTTAATGTTTAGTTTTGTGTAATAAAATTGGTTTATTAAACTTGTTGGTTGGTAAAATTAGAAACATTTTAGGAGATAATTCAAGGTGGGGGGGATATTTCGACTGCCTAGGTGCCTCCACATGGTTAAATCCGGCACTGGTTAGGGGTCAACCGCTCAGTAAGTAATTTTCACACATCACATAGGGTTGGGGGACAGTTTTCCCGTTTAAAGTCATACACCAGGCCAAACGGGTGTCTAGCTGCACTGCATGCCATTCAAAAATCATGCGGACGATCCCCAAGACACCGATGGAAACATACATCTTTGTGACCGGTTGCATTTATCTGAAAATGAGGATGGTTCTAATAAACATTTTCCCTCACTTGCTTTCTAGGCACGTCCTTCGCTGTGGAAGCGGCGCGTGCGTGGATTGCTTTCACGCGCGGGCCGGACGTGCTTTTCCTCGTGATGACTGCTTTAATATGGAAAGAAGAGTTTCCAAGAGAAGGGGTAATCTATCGAAACACGGCCGCGAACGTGAGGATGCCACGCAAGGTCGTGGGCACTCGTCATTCGTGGGGTGGGGGAGGACCACTCTCGGCGGACCCCGTGACGGCTCCTTGTACATTAAAACCGCTGATTAGATACGGCCAAGCTTTGCCCTGAACAAAACGGAGGCCCCTACCAGGAAGCACGCGCACCAAAACGTATCTACACCACCTCTTACCCGAACAAAGAGCCATAAATAGCGAGAGAGGGGCTGTTAGGGACAAATGCAATCCTGTCCGAGCTTACTGAGGAGCAGGCGCCTCTAATAATGATGCATGGCCTAATTAGCAAGTGGCTCCAGCTCCCTGCTTACAATTACTTCCCATAAATCGACTCCAAGTGTGGACTGGAGATGGAAAGGGAAATATGAAGTTTGTTTCAAGTCCTGCGAGCTGTAAAGACAATTGGTCTCATGTGAAGGAGGCCGGTATCCGTCATGTCATCCCTTTATCATCGTGTGCGCGGTGCTAAAGGCAGGGGCAGGGGGCTGCGCGCGCTACAGAGAGGATTGTATTTCTCTCTAATGGTGCTCTATTCCCAGCTGCAATCTCATACTACAGCCAAAATGACTTGAACATCAAATAAAATGAATGATGGTTCACAGCTTCTGGGGAATGGAGGACGGTGGTAGTGGCAGCATTATAGACCGCAATCTGCTGCTCTCCAGGAACATGTGGGAAACTGGCACTGCCCCCTTCTCTTCGCCATTGTGCACACTCCCTGCCCCAAAGAAAACACGCAGGTGTGCACACAGATACAGTCACTGAAAAAACACTTTGTTAAAGGTAAATTAAAGCTTCTTGTACTCGTGAAATGTTAACATATATTTAGGAAAATCTCAGAAATTCCTCTAAATTACCACAGTTAAGGAGAAATGACGTTTATGGAATAAACTTTTAAAAAAAAGGAAATTGGTTGGTTAAAGTAAACTACACAAACCATAACTTGTGCTTCCGCCATAAAAATCATAAATCGCCAGTTTAATGCACTGCTCGTGACATCACATATGACAAAGATGGCAGTGCTGGTGACATTATATAGCACTTTAAATTTGGAATTACCATGGTTACAACATTACTGCTGTTTTTGGATATGTGTAGTTATTTTATGATGTTATGTTATGCATATTTGTAAAGCGCACTCTCATCAGCGAGGTGCAGGTGTGTGTGGCGAGCCTGGGCAAGGTGGTTAGTTAAATGGTCCAGTCTTCAGCTTCTTGCAGAATTCAAGAAGCGAGCAGGAGGCTTTGATGTGAAGTGGGAGGTCGATCCATGCTTTAGGAGTGATATAGGAGAACGTCTACCTTCCGGATCAAGTTATGTGTATGTCTGCGAAGTGTACTATTAAGAGTTCTGTGGAGCATAGGTATCTGTGTGGTTGGTGGAAGAAGATGTGGCCATTCATGTAGGTGGGGCCTAAGTTTTGTAGTGCCTTGAACGTGTGGTTGCTAACTTCTGTTGTATATTGGTGTATGTATGGTGAGGTAATAGGTCATGCATTTGTCACTCAAGTGATGATTTTTATGATGAAGTTCCACAATCAGGGAGAACATAATTAATAACAGATGATAAACCCCAAGTATTCTACAATGTAACTTCTCTTATGTGCTTACAAGAACATGGTGCAAAGTTTACTAAATAACAGGAGGACAATACAAAATATGCACTCCACTGGAAAATGCACAGATAGTGAATTATATGTTATTATGTCAATTACATTTATTGTTCAGATCTGATGAGAGAGTTCTGTTATCCAATCATTGTTATTGAAACGCTAAAAAGCTGAAACATTGCATTTTTTGGAAAAACGTTTCACCATCTGACCTTTTGTGTAGTACCATAAAATTCACAGGACATCATTAACTACACCCAGCTTTCAAATCATGTCTTGTTATTTCAGGGGAAGATAGAGTCAATTCAACCCTACTACCTTTATTCGTCCCAAAAAAGAAGAAAATTAGGACGTTGTGTGAGGTTATTGCAAACATTCCAATCCAATTGCACCTGGTGATGAATGACAAAATATTGCTCTTAAACTGTTTTAAACAGCCCCATACACTCTCAAACCCTTAAACTTCAACTCGTGCATGGAGAGGCACTTTGTAAGGTCCAAAAGAATGCCCGAGATTAACTCTGTACCTTCTAAAAGCATGCTAAGACAGACCACATGCTCTTATGGTGACACTAGTCCTGAAAATAACAAACAAAAATAATCCAATATGCACCTATCATATTTTGCAAATATATAAAAGTCATGTAAACTCAATACACATAATAATAAAGAATCTATTTATTGCCAACATGAGGCTCTATATGGAAAATAAACAAGAGAGTTATTCACCACCAAGGTATTCTTTATAAATGAATCAATAACACTTTATTAGACCATTTTGGCCATAGAAGCACATAATAAAAACACAATTTACAAATATAAATAAGTATTTAAAACATCAACATAAGACCAGGATAAAAGGTATCACCGCAAAACAAACGTATTATAAGAAGATAAACTGCATAAGAGCATATACAGAGAACTGCGACTCGGACACTATACAGCCCGGGTGGCACCATCAAAATTGCCCCTACAACTAATAAACAATCATAAAGTTGGAGGTTCACCTGGGATACAATAATGGTACGTCAAAAAACACTGAGACCTAATTAGGTCGAGGCATAAGTTTTCCTAATTTTTATGACCAAATGGATATAACTGATCACTGAATAGCAGGTAGAGTCCGAGTTTATACGTTGTTCACTCATTGGGTAGAGATTTGGCTGAAGAAGCCTATCTGCGAAAGAAGAATGAAGTCACCACCCAGGCAAGGCTCTAACTGTTAAAGCTCACATAAATGACAGTAAGCTGTTTTGGAAAGCAGTGTCCAGCATGTGCTCTCTAGACCAGACAACTACCACCATTTGTTGTCACATACATAGACAGTGATGTGTGGGTTGAGCACTTTGCCAAGATTTATTCAGATACTGACCAGAACTCTCAATTCTTATTCGGTTAGACTGCTCACTCTTTTAAAATTTTAACCTTTTCTCTTCATGAAGTTGCGGTAGTTATCCAACAGAGTACAGGGGGCAAATCCCCGGGCCCTGACGGAGTCCCCATCAATTTAATAAAAGGCAATTTGGATATATGGGCTCCCAAGCTAACTAATGTTTTAAATATTTTAACCAACTCTACCATACCAAGATCCTGGGAGAACTCCACTATAGTTCCCATTTTAAAAAAAGGTGATCACTCAAAGCCCCACTGTTCTCACCCAATTTCTTTGATCGATCTAGCGGCAAAGATTCTCAGTCAAGTTCTCCATAATAGGATTCAAGACTGGGCACTTGAAAACAACATTCTGGAACCCTGCCAATACGGTGTTCAGGCTGGCATTTGCACTGTGGAGCAGTGTCTAAATTTGAACCTGGTGATTGGCAAATATACAGTGGCCAAGCAGTCTCCTTTATATTTAGGTTCCATGGACTTGTCCATGGCCTTAGATTGCGTTAATTGTAACAGGCTTTGACAACTCGTTCGTGAAATGGGACTTGACGAGGCCCTAATTCATATACTGGTCTCGTTTCACTTAAACATCATAGCATAGGTATGGTAAGGTCAAAGAGGTGAAGTGTCAGACATTATTCAGATCAAATACGTACTGCACTAAGGGTGCGTACTTGCGCCATTATTATTTATTTTATATATTAGTGATCTTAGTACTCATTTGGCGGCCAGCACTCTGGACATCACAAAGATAAGATGTACCCTGCTCCCGGCCCTTTTGTAAGCGGACGGCGTGGTTTTGATGGCCCATACACTGAATGCCCTGTGAATGTTAGTTCATACTTTTGTGAATTTTAGGTCTATGCTTGATTTATCAAGTCTTTTATAATGACATGTGATCCAAAGAGATCTCAGGCTTTTAAAATCATAGTCCGTTCAAACACCTTACTAAGTACAAAAAACATTTTTTACCTAGGTGCAACTTTTAGTGCAACAGGCTCTTGGGTGTTGCACATTTTGCAAAGCAAGGAAAAATTGTCTAGGTCAACGGGCTCACATCTTAGTCTTGCGCACCCTTCTAGTGGGTGGTCTCTGGTTCCAGTGCTACAGATGTATGCTGCACAACGTACCTCAACAGCCTCCTGTGGGGCAGGAGTTTGGGGAATTGCTGATTGTACAGCAATACAGAGGTAGGAACATATTTTCTGCAGAAGAAACTTGGCTGTTCCCGCATCCACTTCACATTTTATCTGCCATAGTGACCTGGGTCTGACCTATCTGATTGATTTTATTCGAACTAGCACTGAGGAAGCATCCTTTGGCATGTGACATGGGCCTGCTCATTCCTTGACTGGCGTATGTGAAAGGTTCATTTGATGGGGTTGGACTTTCCCATGCACTTTTTGATACAGCCTCAGGCATTGCTATCGATAAACTACAGGTGTCTGCAATGTTGCTAGCTCAACTGCATGATAAGAGTGTCAGGGACGAGTCTCAGAAATGACTACTGCAAACTACTGCAAGCTATTTGATGCTAAATGTGGGGGTCAACTCAGACAGTTGTTTGTGGAAACTAAGAACTAATTGGGAGTACTGTCTTTTGTTTCAGTGTAGAGTGGATACGGTAAAGTACTTACTTCGTTTCCCTATAGGGTATCATTCGGGTTTAGACACAAGTCTAATAATGCTGCCAACCAATCAATAGTTCACTTTCTTTTCTTCTGCAAATTGTATGAATTTTATACCAAAAGTTTTTTGGCCCCATTTATGAGATCAAGGAATCTAAGACATTGTGTTCCAGCATACCATTTTCTCCAGCTGCTCTCAGGTGAGGAAAGTGGTACTGCTGTAACTTGATATTTACATGTTGCTGTACGATCGCGAGGCACTATACACTTTATCTGAATTGTCTTAACAGTGTTTTATTTCGATTTTATTGTGTGATATAACCTTTTAATGACAATCCATTGTGGATTTAATATATTTTTATGCATGCATTCTTTTATGGCTGTATTATCAGCCGAATAAAGTTATTCACAGTAAATAAGTAGTGCTGTCCCAGTGCAACCACTTGGTCAGGTCAAACAATCTTCAATTCCTGCCTTTTCCATCATCAGGTCCCAAAGCTTTGTCCTATTCACCAGGTCAAAAGTACAGGAAAGGTCAATGAAGGCCAGATGTAACAAACCTCTCCTTGGTTTGACATATTTACCCATCATTAGTAACAGGTTTAAAGATTGTTCCACCATGCTCAGACCTGTTCAGAAACCATATTGAACGGACGGAAAACATAACTGGCAGCAGCCCAGTCTTCCAACTTCTCAAGAATGACTTGCCCCAAAATCTTAACATGCATCCAACAAGAAAAAGGGGCGATACAAGCTGGGAGATTCCTGTCCCCTTTTCTCACAAATGGGCCCAATTATTGCTTCCCTCCATGATTTAATTGAGGATCCCTTAATTCCAGCCCGGAATACATTTGTCAGTAAAGGGGACCAAAAAGTAGGATTATGTCTATATAAATCAATGTTATAACATAGACAATGTCTTGAGGGGTATCGTTTGGAGGGGGAATAGTTGAAGAGCACAATAAATTGCTTTGGAGTGGCATAGGGAAACAAAAGAACGTGGAGCAACATTATCTTTTCAAATTCTTTTCAAATGCTTTCCACATATATTTAATTAAATTATACGGTCAACACAAAAATAAATGAATCCATAATCATAATACACTGTGTTACATTAAATGTCATGTAACTTGTGATACTGTGCACAAGTGCTTGTGAAAGGTGAACGGCGATAGTGACATGTGAAGGAATATATACAGCAGAAAAAGGAGGCACAAACAGGGTTATATATACAATGAAGTTGTCTGTAATGCCTGTACAATTAATACAATTATGTTAAAAAATGTATTTCCTGGGCAATCACAGAGACGGCGCCGTGAATTACACTGTGGGGGTCGACGGTGTTTTGGCCTATATCCAACGTTAGGCCATCATCAGGACAAGGTTACAGAATTTCAATACAGTGCTGTATGAGGAGGTAAAGATAACATTCAATGGTTGACGTTAAAAAGTTGGGAGATATAGAGGATTTAAGGAAGAAAGAAAAAAGTATAATTGCTATGAAGGCAAGGTAATGAGCCACAAGTAAGTAGATGGAAGTAGAATAATCAGGTCAGTAAAGAGCCATAACAGCTCAGAATAGAACATGCAAATGCGTAGAATACACAACTACGAAACGCTAATGTGTCTAGGCTCAGAGAAACGGAAGATGTGCGGAGAAATAAATTAAGATGCTTGCCAAAAAGGGGCCGGTGATGATAGTCACATGTGAGAAGGGAATGGGAGAGTGGGTGGGCACTTACTGGGTGGAAGTCACAGAAGGAATCCGGACAGGCAGCGTATCCCAATGATAGGCGAGGAGACGCTCTATCAGGAGTAAACTACGGAAAAATTACATAAAAGCCAGTTGGGAAGGTGCGAGGTGGGAACAGGGAGAAGAGGGAAAGAGGCAATGCACTTACTTCAAGGAGCGGTGCGTGCTTGGAAGCGGAGAGGGAATTCACGGTGCGGTCAGAGTGAGTCCTTCAAGGACCACGTATGTGCAATCTGGGGGAGTTGCGCGTTCCACTGAAAGAAAAGATGGGGAGAAAGGGCTGTAGGTGGGATACAGGTAGGGGCAGGGAACACATCCCGAGGCAAGGGAAACCATAGGAGGACTCCGAGTCAATTGATGGGGGAATGGAGCAGCCAGGTTCAGTCTGCTTCAAGTTCAAGCGCACAATGTCAAACCGGCGTGAGTCCAGAGATGACTGAGTTACCAGGTGTGTGTGTAGTCACAGAGGTAAATGTACGGAGGGGAATGCGTGCCCCCAGTGAGGTAGGTACATCTGGGAAAAGATAGAAACAGAAGACCCCAAAAAAGATGGGTCATGTATGGGAAAGGAAAAGTGGATTACAGAAAGAGTTTTTTGGAGACTAGGTCCCGGAGAAAGCAATACAATTTACAGTCATAATTACATTGGTCCAAATGAAAGTAATACCAGTAACAGTATAGAGGGATTCGACAATATAAGGGGAAAACATATACAATCGAATTGTTGCATGAGTTGAGAATAAGACGAGCAGTTGTAAGGGGAGTTTCAACAGTATAAAGGGAAAAATATATACAATCGAATTGTTAGTATGAAGATTGAATACAGTACAATCAACACGTCATGGAAGGGCAGAAACGATACATTGACAATGCGCGATGTTTTCGAGGGATGTATATACATCTCTTGGAGGGATGTGTGTATGTACTGCACATTGATTATTAAGTGAGCAGGGAAAGGTAAGCTCAGGCTCACTGACGGAAGAGTTTTCAGATGCACGGTAGATATAAGGAAGATGGGTGTGCTAACCATGCAGTGGCCTAGAGGGAGGACACAGGGCAACACCCTAACAGGTAATGGTGTTGTTCCATTCGTCCAATGTGTTGAGGTCATGTTCCACTGTCTGGCAACGGGCTATCCATCTACATTTGCACCGGTTCAGTATCTGTTGCAGGTTTCCTCCTCTCGGTGGTAATGTGGGTTTATCTATAACCTGCCATGTGAAGTCCATTTCATTGTGGTTTTGTTTTTGGAAGTGTAGTACCAAGGGGGCATTCAATATTCCGCACCTGCTGCGGCTCCGATGTTGGATTATTCTATCCTTAATCATCTGATTACCTCTTCTATATTGGGCAAACCACCCAGATGACAGATAATATCAATGGTACTAACCATCTTGGTAAAATTTGGCAAACAGAACACTCCATCTCAATATAGATCCGAGGTAAAGGAGAGATTATGTGATACAATGATTGGATTTAGGACTTCCCCATAGGGAGTATGTAAAAAATGGGTGATATTGTCTCCGAGTGAATCCATAACCCGGAGACATGTTTGCCGCTAATGTGCCACCTACCAATATTGAAGTACCCTAACCATAAAAGAGGCACTTGTTTCCCTGGACTGTGCACAAGGTCCTAAATGTAACCCTCCAGCTTTTCAATTACATTGGTCGGCTGTTCACTAAAGAAGATAAAATTCAAGTTAACTGGTGTAATCAGACAAAGGCAATTTTAATATCTGATAACAAAATGTAGACATTAATTCCTCTATATGTAAATCCACACATACAAGAGAAACTAGAACCGCTAGCCCCCCTTTCTCTCTTCGTGAGGTGGACGGGGTAGCTAATGCACAAAAGGATTGAAAGCCATCAATAAAGAAGTTGTCCACAGCCCAGGTCTCTTGACAACATACAATGTCATAACCTTTAATATACTGGAGCCAGTCTTCATTCGACAACTTTTACGTACCCCAGCAATGTTCCACAAAAACAGTTTTTTTACGTTGAAACCGTAGTTTACTCTGGCTCACAGGGGTTGCTCCTTGAGATAGCTGAGTTGGGAGCTAGCAATACTCGGGAAATGGGTTGGTGGCAAATAATGGAGGGGACAGTCAGTCATTATCTAGCAAGCCTGAAAGGGGAGCAAACCGATTACAAGTGGACAGCAGGGTCGGAAGGGACAGTGAAACAGGGAGGCCATCGTTATAAATGTACCTTGGACAATCTAGCTGCAGAAGTGTCAAAAAATAATCTTTGCACAGTTCATAACTTTGTAGAGGGTTTTGAACTTTGAACTTTGTGTCAAATAAGCAAAGTCATTGTGAGCAAATAAGGTATGGATTTAATATCGAGATTATACAGCTTGTTATTTACTGAGGGAAAGACCAAACTTTGAATGTAGATGTATTATATATTGAAAGTGAAAATGCATACTTTGTTCTCTCAGCCATTAATCACCTCATCCGCGTACCATAGTGGAGAGGGAGATACATAAATGTGGACCAATACCAATCCAACCCTTGTATATTTTGCCAACATCAAGACAAGCCTAAAACTAAAAGTTTCAATGCGAGCTTAACAGAATTTTAAATTGGACCATACGTCAATGTTGATTCATTGCAGAGAGTATTCAGAGTCCACTTACATAACAGCTTATGCAAGAACTCATAATGCACCGCTGAAAGATTTAGACTGATTTCTTCTAATACTAGCAATCAAATTCATTTCCCCTCACTCAAATGAGAGTAGCATAGATCGCTAAGTACAGTAAGGCTTGACTCACCACAGACACCAATATCATTTTTTTTACTTTCTCAAAATAAAAAATTGAGAAAAATCAGTCTTCAAGCAAAGACAGTTTCTCAATTTAGATGAGTCACTAACATTGAATGTGTCATTACTTGCTTTTCTCTCTGCCAATTACACATATTAATGTTAGCCTCCAAAAACGATAAAACACAGTTTAGAAAAACTGTTCCATAAGATGCACACATTTTTCCAGTACTCACCTCTGCGTTATCACATTTTTATGGCACTGCCACTTTTTGAAAACACAAAATTGTTCAAACAAGCCAGACACGATGATTTTAAATAAGTATTTTGTTTCAAAGTTTCTTGATCGATCGTAAATATTTATTTATCAAAGTGTGCAAAACAGCAACCATAAATACTTCATAAAACACAGTAATTCATTATTTAAAATATCCAGTGCATACACAGATAAAAAGTTATTTAGTTTAACAATTTCAATAGAAGCGCTATTGAGCCTTAAATAACATTTCTGCACCTTTTCCCCAAACACCATGATCTTAGTAAACCCAAACTCATTTTAAAATTATTAGCCACACAATATTCGTCAGGTGCCACTAAGAGGCACTTAAGCCCAACCTGAGGCCTGTCATTATGCCATAGCTGGCTCATATTGTTCTATCACAAAGACAGGGTTGAAGATACAACTATTGCATAATCTACAGAGAGTATCCGAAAAACCACACAAAGTTGTGATGGTGGGGTGGAATTGTGTCCAACTAGGGCACCAGCCTAGACCCTAGGAAATGCACATGATGCCAATCATATTGAAAAAGAAAACCTCACCCACATTCTGAGGCATGTTCCATCATCAGCAACCTCATCCCACCCTGGTAAAATGGCACTGCCAGGACGGACCCAACCTCAGTCAGAGGGACTTCTTCATAAGAAATAAACTTAATAAAGGAGTGAACCGGTAAGTATAAATATACCCTGAGGTAAACTTTAAGGAAATATCTTTATTTGTTGGTGCCTCAGGTGTGATTAACAGAAGAACAGTGAATGATAATTGAGTACGATGGCCTGCTCATCCAATTAAAGGCAACGTGTCTTTGTCCATACATGTGCCAAAAGCAGGTCATGGGCACTCATCAGGATTTAAGGGATACCTGCTCCTTTAACCAGCTCACAACAAACGTACATGGGAAGAGGAATTTCCTACTTCCACGTAGGATTGCGCTGTGAAACCCTAGCTCTGGGTTGTTGGAACTTCATGTATTGGCAGGAGGAATGTACCCTCTGTAGGTACATATTCTTCAAGAGGTGTATCAGCAGTTTAACTTATAGTTTAAACATACTTCTCCTCGATGTGTCCATCCGTAGTGGACTATTAAGACTATACACACCAAGGAGAAGTAGTTTTAAACAGCTGACACACCACTAGAAGAATGTGTAACTACAGATGGTGCCTCGCTCAACCAGACAATGAAGTTCTAACATGCATAAAGTCATTACTAATGTGAAATGTGATACTGAGTTTAACTAAAGGAATACATTGAGAGGCTGTGGTGTGAATGAAGGCAAATGTCAGAATACAATAGGGTCTCATTCTGGACCAACAACTTTTTTTCTGGAGTTTTATATAGCGCGAACTTGACCCAAAGGTATCGGGTATCAGAGCGATTTACATGAGCACCAGCTTATTTACAAAAGGACACATATATTTTTGTTAAGCACAGGGAGATTAACTGATTTGCCCAGAATCACAGGATGTTGAGTGTCGTTGCCGAGACTCGAACCGGGTTTCCCAGATTTGAGGTCCACCACCCTAGACGTTAGGCCACATCCTCTCCCAACTGAATAATGTAAATGTCGTATCTGCTTTGTCTACACTTAAAACATTTTCTGTTGGATCTGAAGGACTGATCATTGACTGTAGATGGAGTACACGCTTGCTGCTTTCTTAAGGCACTTGAACATCACTGTTGAAAGCATTCAATGTACATCACATGCTGATGAGCTCAGCTCTTCTGGAGGTTTGTGATGGCGATTAAAAATGTTCATAAGAATATTGCTTTCATGCACTGTAATGAGGGCCACTGAAATTATGCGCTTCTGCAGACGCAGTGTTTTCCTAATAATTCTAGATTCGCCACATGTGCCACATAATCCATGATCTGCTGCATAATCTGCAAATGTAAACAAAAGAAAGATTTCACTTCTAGCTCATACTGTTCAAAAGTTGTTAAAAATGCAGCAACGGGCGCTTGACCAAGATGGCCGCGTGAGCTTTGAGCTCCCGAGACCCTCATGCCCTCCGTCGACTATCCTGTCTCTAATCCTGTTTGCATGCATGCCATCGTGCAGATGACTTGTCAGGGAGGCGATTGATGCTACCCGCGGTCGGATCGCCCACCGGGAACCGGAGTTATGCATGGCGGAAGATTGAGGCCTATCTCCGAGGGATGCCAGGGGCTAGAGTTGGCAGGATGCCCGACCTCTAATTGAACAACAGCGGCCAGGCGAGGTGTGAACTACCGGGCGGAGGTCCCTATCCTTTCACTTTCACTTTCTCGCCCTTTGTTGGTCCTGCCCAGGGAGTGCTCTCGGCTGCTTTATTATCATTTGGACGCTCTGCACGCTACTCTGGCGGCCCATCGCAGGACTGCGCACTCCTGCCTCCTTTCGCTGAGAGAGGGTCATCCTGTTTGAACCGACCTGCTTGAGCCAACCATGTCGGGCAAAGCAGAGGTGGATCGGCTGAAGCCTAAGGCCACCAGGCGGGGAGCCTATACTCAGGCCAATAATATGGACCGCTACGCCCAGCAGAAGGGGTCACCGGGTGGACCGAGCCAGTCGCCGGATGCACAGAAGACTGCCTCACCCTTGGCCCCGGAGCTCTCGCTCCAGGATGTCATGGGTGCGCTCAAAGGGCTGCAGACTTCGATTGGGAGACAGTTTGATGCCCTGGCGCACAAAGTGGATGCCATCTTGGTGGACGTTAATCTGATTCGCGCGGATTTGGGCAAAACGAACGAACGAGTTAAAACCCTGGACCTCAAGACCACGGGCCTCGCTGATGATGTCTCGGAACTACAGACCGAGGTCCGTAAGTTGCGGACCGAGAGTGATCTCGCCGCCCGTCGGCTGGAGGACTTTGAGAGCCGGGCCAGGCGCAACAACGTGCGCGTTATCGGGGTCCCGGAGTCCTCGGACGAGACTTCTGTAGACCTGCTAGTGGAGGACCTGGTGCTTAACCATCTGCAGCCTAAGGGTCTTGGAAAGTTTTTCGCAGTTGAGAGGGCCCATAGGGTGCCGGGTGGTAGGCCCAAGGTGGAAGCCCCACCGAGGCCGATTGTCGCCCGGCTCTTTCATTTTCGAGATCGGGACGCTATCCTGCAAGCATCGAGGGTGACGGGCCCGGTCCCCTTCCAGAACGCGTCGGTGAATTTCTATCCTGACTTCACCCAGCAGGTGCAGAGGCAGAGGCAGGGCTTCCTGGGGGTGAAGAGGCGGCTTCGGGAGAGGGAATTGAAATATGCCATGCTCTTCCCTGCCAGACTACGTGTGGTGTACGAAGACCGAACATTCTTTTTTGAGTCGCCTGTCATGGCCGATGAATGGCTGGACGCTCTGCCCCGACGACGGACGGGAGAGGACACTGCCGCAGACGGGGACAGTGGCCGGGATGAACAAGGTTGATGTCTTCGTAACCGAACTGACTCGATTTGACTCTAGCTAATGACTTGAACAGAATGCAGTAAATACGGAGGGTTGTGGGAGGACGAGGGGAGCTCTTTCCTCCCTTAGGGTACTTTTTGTAGATTTTGGGTTTGGTAGGGCGACAGGCACACTGCAAGTTGGGGGGGCTTTGTAAGCTGCAGCAGGGGTGCAGGGTGGGGGGGATAGTTGGGATTTTGGGTTTGTTGTTGGGGGGTTTGTTTCTGCAAGGCGTATTGATTATTTTCAGGACTGTTCCATGGTGGCTCTTCGGGTGTGGGGTGGGCCTCCTTACGTTTGGGGATGGGGGGTAGGGGTTTAAGTGTTGTTAGCTGGAATGTTAATGGTTTGGGGGATCGCATTAAGCGCGGGATTGTTTTGCAATTCTTGAAATGGTCATTGCCGGATGTCGCCCTACTGCAGGAGACGCACCTTATAGGTAACACGTGCTATGCTCTTAATAGGAAGGGTTATAAATTCATAGCTCATTCGGGATTTTCCTCTGGGTCCAGGGGTGTGGGCATCCTAGTCAGAGCCTCGCTACCATTTGAGGTGGACTCCACCATTGTTGACGATAGGGGGAGGTTTGTGGCAGTGGCGGGGCGGTGGGAAGGAAGAACTTTGGTTTTAGTTTCGGTTTATGTCCCGCCGGCCCTGCAGGCCTCCACGTTTACAGATCTGGGTAGGGCCTTGCTGGATCTCCCGGGGGGTATGCTTGTGGTGGGGGGTGATTTCAATGCTGTCGGCTCTGGGCTGCTGGATAGATACCCGCCCAGAGACACAGGGGGGGGCTCAGAAGTGGCTTCCAGACTTTCTTGACACACTTGGCCTGATAGACTGCTGGAGGCTCCGGCACCCCACACAGAGCCAATACACCTTCCACTCCGGAGCGCATGGTAGCCTCTCTAGGATTGATTACCTGCTCACTCTGGCTGCGCACGCCTCAATGGTGTCCGAGGCCAGGCACATGGCGCGTGGTATATCGGACCATTCGCCAGTGTGGGTCAGGCTGGATGTTGGCCGTGAGGGGGGGGAAGGGTGGCTCCTATTAACCCTTGGTACTTCCGAGACCCCAAGATGCGCAGCGCACTGGTGAAGACAGTTGATAATTTTTTCAAGGACAATCAGGGATCCGTGGACTCGGCAGTGTCGCTGTGGGAAGCATTTAAGACCGTGCTGCGAGGGGAGGCCCTCTCCCTTGTAGTGGCGGCCAAGCGGCGGAGAGATGGCGAGGTTATGCAGGTTGAGGAGGAGATCGTGGCTTTGGAGGGAGCGCTAGAGGAGGAGGTTACAGAGGCCTCACTGCATGAGCTGAGCTTGAAGCAAGCTGAGTATAAAGACCTGGTGACGAATGCCGCTAAGACCCTCAGTAGGGAACAGCAGGGCCGCTTGTATGATGTTGGTGACAAGGCCGGGAAACTCCTAGCTTGGCTGGACAAAAAAGAACGGGTTAATAGAGTAGTGCCGGAGTTGACGGGAGAGGGGGGAGAGGTGATTGTGGAACCTGAGAGGATTGTACAGTGCTTCACGGACTATTTCCGTATGGTTTATGCCTCAGTGTCGGATAGGCCGCCCGAGGACTCGCGTGACCTCTTGCGTGATATCGCTTTGCCCTGTCTTTCCAAAGTAGATAGGGACGATCTGGATGGAGACATAACGGTCGATGAGGTGGCGGGAGCTATCCGCGCGCTGAACTCGGGCAAGGCCTCGGGCCCGAATGGCTTGCCAATTGACCTGTATAAGCTGTTTCCGGATAGGGTTGCCCCTCACCTGCGCGCCATGTTCGTGGAGGCGCGGGGGAGTGGGACCCTCCCGTTGGATCAGCGACTGGCGACAATTGTTGTTATACACAAAGATGGTAAACCCCGAGATAAGTGTGCCTCATATAGGCCTATCTCACTTCTTAACGCCGAGCCGAAGATTCTGGCTAAAGTCCTTGCGGCCCGATTGATCAGGGTACTTGGAGACCTGATCCATCCGGATCAATCCGGTTTTATTCCGCATCGTAACACTGCGTTAAACCTTCGGCGCCTTCATGGTGTGATCGCCAGGGCGGGCACGCTGCGTGAACCAGCTGTTGTGGCGTCTCTCGATGCCACGATGGCCTTTGATACGGTGGAATGGGCATATTTGTGGGCTGTGCTGGCCAAGTTCGGCTTTGGCCATGGTTTTGTGAGCTGGGTGAGGTTGCTGTATGAGGGACCCCTTGCGAGTGTGGTGGTAAATGGCCGGGCGTCGACTCCGTTTCAGCTTGGGAGGGGCACTCGGCAAGGTTGCCCCCTGTCGCCATTGTTGTTCGCCCTTGCCCTTGAGCCACTGGCGGCGTGGATACGCTGGAACCCGGATATACGGGGACTTAGATGGTCGCCCGAACACGAGGACCGCATTTCGCTATATGCTGATGACATCCTGTTGTATCTTGCCTCGCCCAAGAAATCACTGATAGTGGTCTGCGACGTTCTTACATCTTTCGGTAGGAATTCGGGTCTCGTCATCAACTGGAGTAAATCGTATCTATATGTTCTGAGTGGCGAGGTTCCACCGATCCCGCGAGCTTGTTCGATCCAGATCGCTCAGCAGGGCTTCGTGTATCTGGGGATCTTTATCTCCACGGACTCCGCTTTGCGGCATGAGAGGAACCTGCTCCCCCCCCTAGCGCGCCTGCGGCGGGATGTAGAGGGCTGGAGGAGGCTGCCGCTCTCCCTCGTTGGGCGCGCTGCCTTGTTCAAAATGATGTCTCTTCCCCGGTTCCTCTACGCATTGCAGAATACTCTAGATTGGGTACCGGCCAAATACTTTCGGGAGATCGAAAGCCTCCAACGAACGTTGTTGTGGGACGGGCGGCCGCGAATAGCAATTGCTAAGTTGACGCTTCCATGGTATGATGGGGGTATTGCGCTTCCAGACATCCGACGCTACTATTGGGCCACCCAGCTGAGCGCGATTAATCATGGTCTCTATGGTCCTGCCCTCAGCCCTGGTTATGCCATGGATAGGTGGTTGCTGCGTGGTGGTAACTATCACAGGGCGTTGTACTCGCGGTCCCTGGACTCGTCCCTCACGGGGCCCACTGGGGTGGCGGTGCGTGTGTGGAAGATGGCAACTGACTCGTTGGGCTGGAAGGATAGGCTCACTCTCGCTACCCCGCTGTTTGAATCTGAAAGATTGGGTAGGCTTTGGCATACAAAAGGTTTTGATAAATGGGACCTGATCGGCATCTCCAGGGTCGGAGATGTGCTGATTAAGGGGAGGGTGAAGTCCTTTGAAGAGTTGCAGAAGGAGTATGAGCTGGGGACTTCCGAGTTTTTCCGCTATGTTCAGGTGCGTCATGCCCTCCGGTCAGTCCTCGTGGAGGGTGAGAAGGTGCCTGAGTCCTCCCCTTTGGAGGACCGGATCCTTGATGGCCATATGCCTGAGAGCACGATCTCGCTCATCTACAAGAAATTGATAAACGTCCGGGCGGATACGCTTCTGGGGCTGCGGGACCAGTGGACTAGGGATGGACTCGAGTTGGATGACGAGGATTGGCAGTCTGCTGTTTCCTCTCCCAAGGAGGTTGCGATCCCGTCGCGTCTGAGGCTGGTGCAGCTCAAAATACTGCATCGAGTGTATGTGACGGGGCCAAGGCTGGTTCATATGGGATTCTCTGAGGAAGGCCTATGTAGGAGGGGATGTGGTATGGTGGGTACTTTCCTGCATATCATCTGGGAATGTGGTGTCATCACGGAATTCTGGAGGAGAGTCCATGCAGTGATGGGGGAGGTGACGGGCATTGCTATGCAGCCGGAAGCGCGGTGTTGTCTCCTGAATGTCTGGGGGCCCACTGATCACGATGCGGCACAGACCCAATGGGTGACTCAGGGTAACATGGTCGCTAAGAGAGACATCGCGCGATTGTGGGGCTCCGTGGGGCCCCCCACATTGACCGCGTGGAAAGAAAATATGGATTGGAGTATGCTCAGGGAAAAGACAGTATATTGCGCTAGAGGCCGCCCTCGGAAGTGGCACGCCATCTGGGGGCGGTGGAATCAATACAGGGGGGGAATTTGTCTTGCCCCTGATTTGGATCCCCCCGAGGAACAGCTTTCTTCTTGACATTCTTTCCAGCCCAGTATATAAGATGTGATGATTAATTGACTTCTTGGACCTCTGCTGTCCCCCTTCTTCCTCTTATCACAGTACTGTGACTGTTAGATGATTGGGGTCCGGCCTCCCCTGGGGGGCTATCACCATGGGCATTCAGTGTTCTTGCCTTCCTGGGGTTTGTTGTGTGTTTGTGTTTACTTAAAAATGGAATCTTTTCACTGCTCCTTTAATGCAATGTGGACGCTTCTTTGTCCTTCTCTATCGAAGCTGCCGAACCTCCGGGTTGTCGGCTGAATAGCTGTGTCCAGACTCTTGGAGAAATAAAGGTTTTTAAAAAAAAAAATAAAAATGCAGCAACGTGTTGCCGCACTGAGGAACTCCCTTTCCAAAAATTGACCGGTCACTTTTCTCTTAATTATTACTATATTTGGGTGTTGAACCAGTACGAGTGAAATACAATATAAACCCACACAGTTTTACCAAGTGTAAAAATCTGAAAATAATGATGTAATACTCTCACAAAATATGCTGCGTTATGCTGCATAATTAGTCTTTTCTTGCCACATAAGTTAGTCAAACCTGCCACATAATTTGGCCCTCCTCTGCTGCATAATTCCAGTGGCCCTGATGCAATACTGAGTTTAAATTGAGGAAAAGAAATATACACAGCAGTGATATTTACTACTGCAATAAACTGAGGACTCCCTGGGGACCAATATCTGAGTCCTATACTGCTTTAGCTGCCTTGCCCGAGTGGAACCACAGATTCTCTGCAAAACAATTGTTTTTCCTGTGGAGGCGTAAAGAAGATATTCGAACCTTCAAGGCAAAAAAAAACGTTTCTGTGCCCTTATGAAGATTGGTGTTGGATGTGAAACATATCAGGGAGATTGCTTACAGGTGTTAAACCCAGACGTGAATCTATAACCTTCAGGTGCTGGAATACATTGGGGCTGGCAGGGGACTCACACCTGAATTCTTCAAGCACTGATCTTGCCTTGTCTGAACACTACCATATTTCCTCTTCAAGACATTTCTTTTGGCAGTCTGGGCCTGATGGTTGGTTGCTGAAGCAGTGCAGCCTTTATTTTTATTGAAGATACCGAACTGCTTGTGCTTGAAGCATAAAGCCAAATCAACAGCGGAAAATCTGGTATTCTGTAAAGTCTAGTAATGACCATGAAGCGTACCTAAAGGGATTGCATATGGGCAATGGGATACTTACTTTAATAAGAGAAATAAACAGAAAGTTTGTGATATGAAAGATGCAAGCCACAGAAATCACTGGTGTCTCCCTGAGAACCAATACGTGCATGCTTTGATAAAATGGGTACATTTTAAGCATGGTTTGGTTGGAAAGGGAGAACATCTGTAGGGTTACAAAATGCTGTCCATCTGGTATAAAGAACACATGTAGATACAACCTTATTTGGTTAAAACAGTTTGACAGGTGAAATGATGGGGGTAGCATGGAGATAACTAAAATACACTGGGTTTCTTAAGGAGGGCCATGAAACTGAGAAGACCAATAAGACTCAAAACACAATATTGATACCCATGTATCACCATTTACATATTACAGAAAGAAAACTCACTAGATCTGGTAAAATCCATTGTTGAGTAACCTGTGAATTGGACAGACCCATAGACAGATGACTTAGTGGTTTGTCACATTGCCTCGCACAAATGCACTTTTTGAAGTAGAACATAGGGGTAAGCAACACTTAGACTTACTCGCACAACAAACTCTAAAAGCTGAGCCGGTCTGAAGATTCATAAAGGCTGTGAAACATAGGCAAGACTACTGCTTAACAAAGTGTAAAACCCATAATTCTAGCTACAAATGTCAAAGTCCACAATACACTGGTCCTTGAGGAAGGAGTAACACCTTAATACTTTCAAAGTTGTTTTGTCTTAATACAATACAATACCTTCTCTTCCATCACTTTCTCACAGCTGCCAGGGCGTTGGCCAAAGTTTAAGAATAAAGATACATGAGATGTCAAGTTCTTAGCACTCAAGCTTAATAAACTGCTTCAAAGTGAGCAACTCTGAAGACTTGTAATTACTGTGGAAACATATGTAAATGTATGCCTTCATGCAATGTGATCCTGAATTTAAATATAGAGAAAATATATAATTGTGTGAAGATAAAGTCTGCCTGTACCAAAATCACTAAATATCACTCAGGACGAATGCCTAAGCACTAAATGGATAAGATGTCAAAGACTAAGGGAGTAGTAGAGATACACTTGGGTCTCACCAGAGACAAAAATCTGAATACTTTAAATTCTAAAGTTGTCTTCCCTGAGAGCAGCCACTTCCTAACACGTTCTCTTCAAATGCCATTTCAGAGGAACCATACTATAGTATCTGCCAAATCATGTGTGTTAACCTTAAGCAACTGCTTGATGAAATAGACTCTCAATTTGGGCAACAAACGCCCTATTTTATTTAACCTGTGGTAAATATTTCATTACCGGTACTATTTTTTATGCGGTAAAGTCTAGTAAGAATAACTCAGTAAATATAAGAGGCAGAATCCGTGGTATTAGAGGTTCTAAAAGGCTTTATTCCTCTACAAAGGAATTACAGTTCGAACTGCAGGCTTCAAATTCCATCACCACGAAGGTTCAGGAAGGGAAGGCAATACATTATTGACAAGTAATGGTATTTATATGGAAAGCATTACATTAAGACAGATGCAAGAGGCGTAACAGCTGATAATACAGATATGATACACATACGTAATGAAAAAAGGCGTAAACATAGGCGTAACTAAAAACGTCATTAAACATGATGTCACAAGTGGGTGGATCCATAAGAGAATCCTGCAATGTCAGCAGAAATACTTGGCAGAGATGCGCGCGCAGCCGCATGACGTGTGATTGACGTGCAACTAGAGGGTGAAGGGGACTTGACATTTAGCTCTACATGTGGGGACAGAAGTCTGAGGGGTCATGTCAACCTAATCCCAAATCATATCTAATATCTTATGTTTAAAGAACTGTATTATCCAAAAGGAAAGGTCTCTAGGACGGAATCTATTCTATACTGACTGTTAGTGCGTGTACAAGCGTCTAAGTGTCTACATGAGATGCGAGGGGGCAGAAATCTTCCATGGTAACAGGGGCTATGAATTACTTGCATGAGGACAGTGAGGCCTGGCCCTTTGCTCGGTAGCTGGAAGAATGTTTACCTAAACTACTAGACAGGAATGCATCGGATGAGGAGCGGAGCAGATAATCTTGAAGGTGAAATACAGTTTTTTGGCAAGCAACAGGCTGGATCAGACACCGTTAGCCGCGCAGGGAGTAGGACAAAGTTCATGGATACAGATGCAGGCTCGGACTGGAGCTTTCAGAGGCAGAAGGCAGGAAAAGGCTTGATGGCAGAATTCAGGGCCTACTCGCCTGAATCTGTAAAATGTGGAAAGTGAACCACATAAAGTCGGTGGCCTTTCATACTTAGGAATGGAATATCTGACCCATTCATGGCGGATCTGAAAGAGGACATGTTGACGGTGGACGCACATGTATTTGCGTCTTCAAAACTGGAACTGGAGGGAACATACATGTACTTATAGCATGCACATGGAGCCGTTGGGGTCTACGATAGGGGACATAACTGATCACAAAATTCATATTTCCTCAAACCAAAGTTTGAAATTTTAGCTGTGTGTATCAATCCCTATGTTTATAGCATCTTTGATAAACAGTGAATCAAGTGAGATGAAAAATGCAACAAAGTAGTGCCATACTGCATTCTTCACACACCTGTGGAACTACCTGTCAGTATGCCAGTGGGATAGCTCTACGACTTCCATTCTCCCAAAGGTTAGGAATTGGGAACCTGGGTAACAGTAACATCTTTTACTTACAGCACTTGAAGCACTGTACAAACAACAAGTTATTATTTGTTAGAAATTGAGTCTCTAGTAATGCGATATGCGGTAGTTAGCGGTATGCACCCTGTCCAAGTAGGGACCACAATCCTAGTCAGTGTAGGTCAGATACACACCATAAATTAACCTGTGCTCACCCTCTGGAAGCTTGGCACAGAGAAGGCAGGCTTAACTTAGGAGGCAATGTGTAAATTATTTCTGCAACACAACACTTCAGTGACACAAAGAAAAGACCACAAAAAGACTCCACACCAGGTTAGAAAAATAGATTATGATTTTATAATAAAAAAAGACAAAAACGAAAAAATAATCTAAGTAGAAGTCGCGATATTAAGTTTTAAAGAATAAGCCAATAGCACTTAAGCGACAATTAGTATTAGCTGGGCACAATGGACACAGGCTATACAGTGGAAGGCCTGAGACATGTTAAAAGGGATACTTGTGTGGGTGGCACAAGCAGTGCTACAGTCGCACTAGCAGCATTTAATTTACAGGACATGGGCACAGGTAGTCCACTCTACTAGGGACTTACAGGTAAATTAAATATACCAATTGTGGATAAGTCAATGTAACCACGTTTAGGGGTGAAATACATGCATTTTAGCACCGGTTGGTAGTGGTAAAGTGCATAGAGTCCTAAGGCCAACAAAAAGAGATCAGGAAAAGTGGAGGAGGAGAGCAAATGTTTCGGGTGACTCTTCAGAGAGGGACATTTACCAACATTATTGACATATGCAAATTGATCAGCAGTGCGGTTGTTTAGCATCTGAGGGTTGGTTCTGCACTGGAGTTGGCTGGAGTCTGCCTTACCCACCAGCAAGGCAGATCTAGGAGAGAGGCTGGCGGTTGAGAGGCTTCCACTCACTAAAGGTAGGTAAGTTGAGATCTATGGTAAAATGCAGATAGTGGCAACATTTAAAGTTTCTGCAGTTCTGAGATTAAAATATGTTTTATTGACAAAAAAACAAATCCACTTGGTAATCAGAAGGTGCAACATCAAATGTAAAATTAATGAATTTAGGCTCCATAGTGTATAAGACTTGATACATTATCAACTCACATTTCCTTTGATTTAACATGTGTTTGAGCGCATCATATGTCTTTTAGTTTGTTAAGGCAGCAGAATCAATATTTGACCTTCACATTGTGAAGCAATGCATAGCCTACTTTGAGGGGGAGCTATGAAAACCATGACATGAAAAAGACTAATTAGTGATAATTCTTGAAACATCAAATATTACCGACTAATTACATTCTCATGTTGTGACACTTCTTAAAGAGTACATTCTTCAAAACACATAGATTTGAAAAAATAGCTTGCGGAGCAGTATGAAGGGTCATAACGGGTGTAATGCTGATCCAATTACTGAATCCCGTTGTGCATAGTATTTTTTAGAGTCGATCTAAATGTCTAGGGGAAAAAGACAGGGGAATATCTGCCACAGACTGACTAAAAGACAAAAACGTTTGGATACAATTAATCTCCAGTTTCTTGTTCCACAATCCGATTGCTGTAAACTGGAATTTTCGCCACAGCAGCTCGTTGATGTGCAAACATCCATATGCCAGGAACTCAAGCATTAGATACCACATGAATAGTCCATTTATAATGTCCAAATGTAGCATTAGTGGGACAGGAGCAGTGGCACTGGTCCCCAGGGTCTGAGGATTCCTCTACATTCCAATTTTAGCTGTCTTTTCTATACAACCAGAAGACTAGGGCCAATTTTCCTTCTGATGAAGCACAATTTAAAAAAAAATTAGATCTTAGACAATTGCTGCTGAATAGGGTCTGATTTTGACTGGGGCTGAGGGCTACCTTGTACCTGTTACTGTTGGTCCTTCTCTTGATCTGGGGCATTCCCAGCGTGTTTCCCTCATGGTTTACCCATTGCCACAGTTACAGCAGGGCACTGCTTGCCCGTGTCCACCAGACAGTACTCCTTGTGGATCCCCCCACTGACTCCCAGGGGGCTGCTCGCCCGGTCCGCCAAGCCTACACTGAATTTCGCTAGGGCGCCCTCACTCCGGTGGCAACAATGGTAGCCTAGCACCCCCACCTGTTCAGTTCCAGCTATTCCAAATCATGTGTGTGCCCGTTGTGGGGGGCGGGGTTCTCTCAGCCTGTTAAAAGTCCAAAGGAGGTTTCCCTGCCCCCAGTGCAGCAGGAGTAGATGGCCTCAGGTTGGCCTCTAGGCCCCCAATTGGTGCCACTCCAGTTTCCTTCTACTTAGGACACAGTGAAGCCAGACCCACAGCACAGGTTGACATCTGCTGACTAGGTCGCCTCTTCGCCTCCGTGCAGGACTCCAATTTGCCTCAGGCCCAGCAAATGCACCTTGGCCGCCTCCGTGCTTTAGTGCCCAGTTCCAATGCGCAGCTCCTCCCTCCCCCCATCAGGCACCGACTCAGTCCTCATGAGCCAGAGGCTCTCTCATGTCCACTTCCAGCAGTTCCGGGGGGACTCACCACCTGAGAGCCAGAATTGTTCTCTCTTACAAGGCTGCAGGCTCCAGCAGGCCCAGGGCCCACCCAACGATCACAGGACCAAGGCCCTCACCATCCTCATGCGCCAGTGTCACCAAAGTGCTGTCCCTTTTTGTGGTCTCCCTTGTGTGATGTAGGCTGTGCCTCAAGGTAAAGGGTTGCTGCATATAATGCAGTCACTCCATTGGGGGCCACTTGCCCTGGTAACGCAGCCGCTCCCCAAAGCCTCATCAGACCAGCTAAGAAGGCCCGCACTGCTTCCTTCCACCCAGGGCCACAGTGGGCGGCGGCCCAGCCAGCCCACCGCAACGCTGCGGGGGGCACCATAATATTCATAGCCACACTCACCGCTCCATATTCTCCATAGGGCACCTCCACCACTCGGGCTCAGTCAGCGTGTCGCACCCTGTCGCGGCTGCCCCTCCGCGCAGTGCGCTGGCCTAACATCCTCAATTTCGGGACACGCCGGTCCCCGAGCTCTGCCAGTGACGGTCGCTCCCCGCTCAGCTCCCGGGCAGCATAGGGAGCATGCCGTCCGGGTGCGGCTGCCGTCGCGTTCTCAATCCCAGTGGCACTGTGACTTTCGTAGTAGGCTGCCCTGAGAATCACCAGCCCCGCTCAGTTCTCAAGGCCGAGGCTCAGGACCCGGCCAGTCGTCAAGGCCTCCCGCTCAGTTCCAGGCACAACAAGAGGCCCCCGCACCATCACTGCGCTGGTGATCCAGCACCCGAGGCCAGCCCTACCACCACAGGTCATCCAGACTGGTCTGTGCCCTGCCAGTAAGTGGATAAATGATGGACCGGTATGGAGCTTGTCGCTGACGCGTCTGCCATCTTCGGCTGGTACGCCATGCCCCCGCAAACTGTGATTTTCTTAACTGAAATTCTCAAAAGACTGCTTATGGCTATGAATTTTGGATACTCAATACAATAACCAAATTAATCTAATTCCTGTCTGAGTCTATTATTGAGTCTTGTTGGTTCTTCCATTTAAACTGTGCTATTTTACTGAGGTCTTCAATGCATTGTAGGGAAAATAAGCAAGCTCTGTCAGAACATTAAGTATTTCTTCTTTAGTTCTGTGTTGCTGTTGCACTGCTTTTGATCTGCATAATTCTAGCCTGACTTAACTTCTTCAGGAGGTTGAATCTTCACGTTGCTATTCTTTATTTCTATAGCATGGTCTTGAGAGTGGTGTACCTAAATCGGATCTCAAATTTGTGAGTTAGCTGTCAATTAATGGTGCTCATTGGACAGTTAACATGGTGTTTTGGCCACCCTAATTTCCACCTCTCCTATCTGCGGAGAAAGATTCATCAGAGGATCATTGCCTCTGTGGTAAATGGAAATGCTGCAGATTGTCTAATCATAAAGTGTCCAGTATGGTTAGACCAGTAAGGAGAGTACACATAAAATAACATTTTACCATGCTTGCTCTTCAACACTTGCTTGCCTTAGGGCCCATGGCACCTTTGCTACCCTTCGATTTCCATAAGGTAGTGCCAGCCTCATTTCCCCATCGACCAATAAAAATACTTAGCAATGGCTGGAGAGGGCCAAGTTCAATTGATGTAGCTAGAAAAAATGAGGTAATGAGAATAGCCACTGGTAATCTCTAGACTGCATTTTCAACCAGGAATTGTCATTCTAGTTACAAAGGAATCACAGTGTGCTGGCTTTAGAAACATGTGCTCTCATGCTTACTTACCCTCGTGGCTACAAATATCACCTTAGAGAGAACATGCTCTTCAAGGCAACAAACGACTCCATATTCATAATAAACGAAAGCAGAGACTGGAGTAGGGGACAGGTATTAAAATGTGAACAGCAATGGTACCTATGTTTACCCTACATGCACTGTTAAAGACTCTTCAACAGCCAGACGAGAAGACCTGCCCATATTATTTTAAGTAATGTCATGAGAAATGTGGCTAGATTAAAAAACATTTTTGTCTACCACTATTTCTTGTCCTTGTGGCCAACAGCATTTAACGCTGTATTATGAAAGCTTGGAGGTGGTAATGTGCAGAAAGAATTTTTGTGAATATTTTAATTTTGTTGCAGTGGTAGTGTATTCTGTTGTTTTTTTGTGTTGTTGCGCTTTGTGCTGCATTACTGCCGGGTGAAGCTGTTGTGTTGTTCTACTGGTGGTATGTTATGGTCATATTTTGACTTTTTGTTGTGCCCTACAATGTTTTAGATGTGTTGTCATTTTGCTTTAGGTAGGTACACATGCCTTCAAAGTTCCTAAGACAGGCAACCATTTATCACTGTCTATGGTGGTAAAACAGCACTGCTCGAGCGCCTCAGCTATATCAAACATGAGTCAGCCCAAAACTGTGGCAATGACAGTGTCTTAAATTACCACATGCAGAGATCACTTTATGTGATACGGCCCTCTGTGTCAAAGTCAACTGCAGACAAAGTAGTAGCATTTCTAAATCTGCTTGGCTGCGTCGTCCAGATCACCAGTCCTAAGAGCCAGTGATGCCAACTCTGCTTCTTGTTCAGACAGACAGCAGGTTGCCAGCACTACAAAAATCAGCTCAGCTACAGAGTCACTATTACCTTAAATTATCATGAGCAGCAGTAAGACATTATTTCCATGGTGGACCAGAATTTACTTGGTTAAAAGAGAGAGAGTAGTTTTCTATCACTAATGTTGACCTTATTCACTGCTGGTTCATTAAAAGCTGCATCATGTAGCAGGTATAGCATGAACTTAAATAAAATTGCATACTCTTCATTGAGTTCACACTGTGAATTCATAAAGCTCTGTTATTTCTTACTCATAAGCGAATATGGGCAACATTAGCGACAGAGAACTTGGCCTGGCTGAAGTATTCATAAGTACAGCAGTTTCCAGGCGAGCTGTGTGTTGTTCCATTTGAGCACCCTGGCTCAGGCTGCACCTTTCACGGCAAGTAATGGGAGCTGAGTCAGCCAGAAGGATCAAGGAGTTGAGAATGAGAACAGTGTAATGCTGTTATTCACTCCATTGGATGTAAAAGAAACAATACTGGAGGCATGTTACCATGAAGAATGTATATTAGAGAAAAGGTGCACCACAACCATAAACGGATGCACTCAACCAGGAACTGATTAGTAGGAAAGCCGGAGCTCTGTCACCCGTTCACTCAAACTCAGACGGATCACCATTTATACCTCACATGGAGGAGGGTTATCAGTGGCCAGTTTAGGATGGGTATCTGCCAGGTGACACATACAGATCAAACCCTCCTGAAGGCACTCAAAGGCTACTTCTCCACCCAAAATAGGTTTCCTAGGGCTGTTGTGTAAGTTGTCACATTCAGTCCAACCCCAGGACGGATGTTGACGAAGATAGAGCTGCAGCTTGGCTTTGGTCTCTCCCATCCGTGGTCTTATCTTTATCTATCCTGTCCTCATGGTCAGTAGTGCAGGGAGGCTTAAATGTGTTAAGCACAGGTTGGAAGGACAAGGCAGGGAAACAACAATACTAGTACCTCTCAGACAAGCAAGGAATGACCATACATAACAGCATAACAGTTTTACTATTAACGAAAGCACAGTTGATTTCATATTCTAGTGCGTACCAGGCCTAACAAGAGCAATAGTCACAAAATATGAAAATCATGGTAAACTTAGGGGAAAGCTAGCCTGCATTTAAGCCTCAACAAACTTTGCAAGGTCGGGGGCATTTTTTATGCCTTACAAAACATATTATTAATAATGTGTTAGCATGTCCATGAGGTAAGCTGTAGCCTAGTTCTGATTATGACCTGCCAGTAATAATTGTGCTTAATTGCTCTGAACGTTTTGGTATGTTATTTGTAAGTTGAAGAGTTATTGTTTCCTTGGGTAAAAGAGGCTATTACTGTTGATTTCCCCACCTCTTCCATGGATATTCATTAGATTAGATTAAACTAATATGTCTGGCTTAATTTTAAGAAAGCATATGAATATTTGGAAGTGGATTGTCCGAAGTATCACCTTTCTCTAAGTAGAATGGAGAATAAAAACCAAGTTAGTAGAGTGTGGAATATCAAGATCATTATTGCTAATATTAAAACTCAAGGTTTTAAAATTGAATAACAGAGAAGGTGAGAAATAGCAATTGGGATTGCAAAGAGATGAAATTTAATTTATTTAAGGCAAATCAGCTATGCCAAATAATGCTCAAAAAACTTCGAAATAGCACAAAAGATTGCTTTTGTTTGTGGAGAAAAATGTGTAGTTTTTTTATTCAGAAATCACGTAGTAGAGCAGGAACGTGGTGGATATTCAACATCCTCAATCCATGGAGAGATCTTAAAATTCAAGGGTCCTTTTCTGATAAAAGACCAACACAATATCGAGTCTATTGACCTTAATGAAAAAGGTCTGCACAATTGTATAAGATAGTTTTGGTTGACTTGGACTCATCTCTAATCAGCACTGTGGCAGTGCAATAGTTGTCCTACCCTCAAGACCGAGATAAAGTAGCATCAGAGGTTTGACCAGGGGACATCAGATGCCAAAACACAGATATATTATCTCTCACTGTGGAAACAAAGAAATTCCTCTATTCTTTTTACTACTGTGAAGGCAAAATTGCTCTTACCTTTTCAAATCTAAAATGGTGAGATTTCCATTTGGTGAATAAAATGAATTGAGGGGCAATCCAGAGGTGCTTCTGCACCAGTGCACCATTCACTGCCCTTCACCATTGGCATCGTCTGTACTTTCAAGCCGAGCATCAGAATGCTTGGATAGAAACTACAGTGAGCCCACTGAGAATGTGCTGCCCTGCCCTAATCTGAACAATGAGGGGTTCCAGTGAGGTGAGTTGGGCAGCAGTGACTGTATAACTAGAATCTTTGGTTATAAGAGGCTATGGTAAGTAGCATGTAATTTTGCACCTGCCATTTGCGATGTGGTGCTAAGTTGAAAGGCATGCTGAAGGTGATGTGACACGCTTTTATTTTGTGTCTAGAACTTCCCAGAGACCTGTATTGCCCTCTGACTTATGCTCGCCCTGTGCCACTAGTGGCATACACAAGACAGCTTCATCATCCAAGAGTAGTTAAGCAGAGAGAGTACATCTGGGTCCTAGAGGAATCAGAGCAAGGCAAATTGGTATAAACAGGAGAAAATGATGGCAGTGGAACGTTGAGAAGTGACAGAATACAAATTGGAATGTTGAGTGACTGATGCCTTCACCTGATAGCTTGCCACCAAGCTCCCATCTCGTACTTCTAAAACTTGGAAAAACAGCCAAATTCCCAATGGCCAAACAAGAGCTCAGGGCCCTCGTGCACTAAAAAAGCATTCAGCAAAGGTGGCTGCAATTTGCACACTGACTTTTAGTGAATGCATTTGTATTTTGCGAACCGACCTATTTACTAATATTGTAGTTCACAAGACACAGAATTGTAGTAGGGTGAAATTTGACCTGCCTCTCAATATTAATGAGGTAGGTTGCAAATTGTGACCCACTACGATTGGATATAATCAAAGGAATGGTGGCTTATTGGGGTCAGCAGACCATCATGTCTGTGATTGCTTTTCAATAAAGCAGTCTTTTTTTTTTATTAAATGCAGCCATTTTTCTAAATTGAAAATGAGACACATTTAAAAAGGAAAATGAAATGTTTCACAAACACTTTTTTATCAGTACTCAGTGGCCCTGTAGACCACTACCTACTTAAAAATGCTTTTTTTAAACATTGACAAAGGAGTCGCTTGGTGTCTTCTTCCCATTTGCAAATTGGTTCCCACCTCCTCTGAAGTGGTGGTAAAAAAATATTGTTTTGCAACTGGATTTTGGTTGCAAAACATTAATATATACCTTAACCCCTTGCATGCCCGCCCCTTTCCCCGCCCAGTGCCGCACCTTCCATTAGCGGGCGGAGTTCATGACGAGCTGGACTCGTCATGGGCACAGCGCCACCGCAGCCCATGACGAGTCCAGCTCGTCATGGGCACTGAAGGGGTTAAGGAATTGGTATTTGGAAGGGACGACTTCAAACCACCCCTTCGAGATCATATAATTGATAATGGTTTCCTAAACCCATTTAACGGTTCAGAAAACCTTTTCCAAAACATTTAATAGGATTTGTACATTGTAAAAAAGATTTATCAGTCCCAAACCCTCTAACTTACAAAATCAAAAAGTGTTTCCTAATGGTACATGAAGACACAGATTCCTACCAAAGAGAATTCAACTACTAATTTACATCAAATGATTCGCTTGGAAGCATAATTGTTTCGCATGTACCACCTAAGTTCTATGTTTGAGCATGTCACCATACTAGAGACCTTGTTTTGTGTTTCAATTCACTGACCTTTCTGTACCTGGAGAATGTTAACACAAATGCTGAAATAAGCAGTATTCCCTTTAAGTATGTGTGCATCAAGCCAGGTTTTCCTGCTGTACTAGTGTTGCCCCTCAAGTGCATCAGCCATCTAGGGATGTCTTAACCTGCCAGAGACCTGATGCTTTATAGCTCGGCCATGCTTGTGTCTTCCCCACGGCATTCAGCTTATTTTTGCTCTGCCATGTGTGATGCAGTGTAGAATCCACAAAGCACCTGCTACATCTTCAGGGCATTCCTCTGCTCACAGCTCCCCACTTCTTTTTTGTCTTCTGCTAGTGTTTTTGTGTATCACCCTGATCTTAAGCATGTCTCATCCTGGCTTAAGCTTGCTTCAGGGATTTCTTTCTTTATAGGAGACATAAACTCACGCAATAAAACTGACCGCCAATCATATGGAACATTCACAATGCAGAGAGAGGGACCTTTGGTGGTGGGGGATAAAACTGTACACCTCAAACCCGAATGGGGCTTACATTTTGTTGGCATTCCCAAGCCCATAATAACATGTACTTCTGGGTCATTAAGGGAAGCACTGACAAGTAAAGACATGAATGCTGTGAATAGCAAGACTTCCTGAAGCTTTTCTCCATCATGATTTTCACCCCTTTGCACTGCATTCAGTTTTTGTTGCTTGTATTTTTATGCCCTGTTCTGCCTATTACTAATAGTTTCTGTTCTTATTTTGCTTACAATGTTGCATGTTTATGATGGGGAGATGTTTCATAACTTATCCTCTGTAATTGCCTTCCCTACCTTCTTTTCCTTCAGAGCTCTGTCTATCATCCTGAGGCCTAACTATATCTCCACACTGCTAACTATTGTTTTTTAGCCAGAGGAGTGACTAAGTGCATATAGGGAGGTCACTTTTGTTATTCTTCTGAGCCAAAAAGGTTAAAGTTAAGGGCTGATCAAAGACTGCAATGTGACAAATAGACAGACTTGCTATATCTTCAACAAAACAGTAACACTGAGAAAACATAAAAACCCAACTAGTGGCATGTTTGAATGCTTCATTTTTCAACGAGACCATGAATCAGGATTGATAAAGTGCAGCTAATCACCCGATAGGATAACCAGGCGCATAGAAGTCATGGAAGCTTATTCGATCAGGCAGGTTTTGAAGGTCATTCGGAATACCAGAATCAAGGTGATGGTCCGGAGTTGCGTGGGGAGGTCGCCCCGGGTCTTTGCTGCCACGTGGGAAAAGGAGTGTCCTCCACTTCTGCTTTGGTAGATGTAGGGAGTATGGGCAAGTTAGAGGGAGGTGGAGCATAGTCTTCTCTGCGGTTGTTTGAAGTTCAGGCAGTGGTTAATGTAGGCAAGTACTTGGTTGTGTAGAGCCTGTGTGCATGGGTCAGCAGCTTGAATTGGCATCTCTTCTGTACAGGGCACCAGGGGACTTGCCTGAGGTGGGTTGAGATGTGGGTTCATTAGGGAAAGCCAAGGATGAGTCTGGCTGCGGCATTTTGTATGGTCTGAAGTCTCTGTAGGAGGTGTGCAGCGATTTTTACGTAAAGGGCATTGCCATAGTCTAGTCGGCTGGTGATGAGGGCCTCTGTCACAGTGCATCTCGTGTGCAGGGGTAGCCACTTGAAGATATTACATAGCATGTGCAGAGTGGGAAGTAGGGGGAGGAGACGACATTGATCTGAGATTTCATAGTGAGCTTGTTGTCAATGATGATTCCAAGATTTCTTGCACGGTCGGAGGGAGTCGGTGCGGGTCCTAGGTCTCATAGCCACCAGGAGTCGTTCCATGTGTTGCGGCTTTTGTCTGTGTTCAGCTGCAGGCAGTTGTTCTTCATTCAGTTGTTGGTGCTTGTCATACATCTGCGTCAATTGGTTTTGGTGGTGGTCTTATTGAACAGTGAGATGAAACACGGAGACATGGAAGGTCTGCTGCTTTGCAAGTAAAATTGTCCAGGGATATTTGACAAACTCACAAGTTCTGTAAATCCTTAACGTGCAAATAGAGTTAGAGAAAGCACAAACCAGAACTAATTATGTACAAAGGTGCCATGGAGTCTATTGCAAGCAAAGAAAATGGGCTCCCATGTCCTTATTTGGTAGTTTAAAAAAACTTACAAATGAGGTGCAGTAGGGCCATCAGATCCCTGGGCCCTAGTGGCACTGCACTTGCTGCCTACTGATAAATATGCCCATGAGCTGAACCAGGACTATTCAACTGGATAAACAGCTTTCTACAAATTACCAGCCTAATTCTAGAAACAAACTCAAAGGCATGAATTAAACACTGATCATTACTTTTATATAGATCTCTGCAGGTTAATACCATTTAGTCACAGCTAGCTTTAGATGTGGTAACACTTAATTTTAAATCTTTTCACAGAATCAATTTACAAAACTAAGTAACAATACCATGCAGGTCTGTAAAGAACTCTAAAATAATAACTCTGAACAAGCTAGATTGGCATGAGCTTAAATTCCCTCTAATTTGCCGTTGCACTTTCCTCTGGTAGTTTAAATAGCCTTTCAATAAAACATTATTGAACACGGTGTACTTCCTAGGCAGCTTCTTAGTGTGTGTTAAGGGGCTAAATCACAATCCTTATTCAAGAACAGTACAAAGTTATAAACTCTTGTATTATATTAAGAATTGGCTCCTGTATAAAAACTGTAAATCTATTAACGCACAAGTGTTTTCATCACAAGTCTGTTGTGACACAATTTCATGTTCTTATCTCTTGTAACTCAAGGTACAATTATTGAAATTTGCAATGCACCACACTTCCATGCTCTTTTCACTTATAGCTCAAGGTACAGATATACAAGAATGTCAATGTAAAAAGTTCCCCGATTCACATGCAACCTTAAGCATCATACCTGGCCAGGATTGTCACAGCAAGGCTCATCAGCAATTCCAAACAGGATAACACTGCCAGCCTCAGCCACTGCTACCATGATAGCAACAAAACCACTATAATTCCGACTACAGGGATAACAACTGAAAATAAGGATGGGGTTTCCAGAGATTCATCCTCATCAACGACATGCGATATGTAGCGGCAACAGCAGCAGCATCCTAGGGGCTGGAATCCCACAAGGAAATACTTTGCATGTAGTCTGGTGCAAACCTCAACTCCCTTTCGACCCTGAAGAATCAAATCCAACTGAGATGCACACCCTGAAGCTTTAAAAAAACAAAGCTCTATGTCTGTAATCAGTTACTCAGAGCTGATCATGAAAACCACTCAGCAATTGCACACTACAATGTAAACAAGCATTGAAAATGCAATAGGTCTTGCCTTTTCTTAAGTTAAAGCCATTTGCTTTGCTATACAATACCATTAGCAAAGCAAATGGCTTTAACTTAATCAAAGGCGAGACCTATTGCATTTTTAATGCTTGTTTAAGTTTGCATCTGGGTTTTTTGTTGGCTGGTTTCTTTTTGAGATTTTGTTTGTGCATACCTATTTCTTCTGTATGTTGATTTCTTCGAGTATTTGTCTCTTATGTCAATGTTTGGGTGTTTGCTCACGTCTTTAATTTGTTGTATTTCATTTCTGGCAAATGTGTGGGGCGTCTGTGTTTTTTTTGTGATTCTTGTTTTGAGGGTGCATGACTCTTTGTTGGTTTATTTCATTTAATGAGGGTTCATAATTGTTTTATTAGTACTTTGTTGTGAGTGTGTTAGTTAATTTCTTCATTTCCATTGTCCTTTCTTTCATCTTACGTTCTAAGTGTAAGATGTGTTCCTAGAGAATCAGACGATCTTCTGTCAGTTTAGTCGCTGGGTGGTTCCAGGCATACAGTGTTCTTGCAGTGAAACTAACTTTCAAACAGTACTCATAGATTTCCTGGAGGTGATTTGAAGACCCGGATCGTTATAGTTGGTTCCTGTAAAAAGAAATTGTCAGTTACATTGTTGCTGCTTCCGGGAAACAATATAACTCATCTCCCATGTATTAATACACAAAATGCGCCAAGGGTCCCAATTTAGTAAAATATCACATGGTAAAGTTCTGCTCAGGCGTCAATGTGCATGACAAACCCATGTTTGATGGAGACGGTAAAGTGCACACCTGCGCCCTGCTTAATCGAGTACTAGAGCCGTACAAATCCCGCTGTTTGGTGCTAATAAAGTGCACGCCGAGAGTCCGGCAGAAAGCGACCTTTAATTAGAATAAAGTGCATGGGCGAGCCTTTTTCACTGATCAGAAGGTGTGCGATGAATACCTGGTAAATAATTCACCGGAGGGTAATGGGGCCGAGGGGACTGATACACACGGACGATGGCGAAGAAGAGCCTGATAAACATACGTGTGACGCTAATGTCGTGCCTGATCTCTGATGATAAAATGCCTTACACACAGAGATGATACACACATGCCAAGTATGATGAAATGCCTGATGCACATGTTCAATGGCGATGAAGAGCCTGACAAACATATGTGTAACGGTAATGTGTGCCTGATATACGCATGGTCAACGATGATAAAATGCATGAAACGCATGCCACGCACACGTCAAGGATGATGAAATGCCTCATGCACTAGTGTTTAATAGCGATGGCGTGCCTGCTGTGCACACACACTCGTGTTTATTAGTGACTAAAATCTTATGTTCACATAATTAATTGTGAAGAAGTGCATTATACACACGTTTAATGGCAATGACATGCATAATACATGCCTGTTACATGACGATGAAGCGCTCGATAGACATGTTAAATTGTAATGAAGTTCCTAAAGCACACTTGTTTAATTGTTCTGAAGCGCCTGTTGCGAAGGGCTTGGTCACACTTGTTTATGACGAAGGGCCGGATGCACACACGCTCATAGCGATGTGTGCATGCATGCGGTCTCAATGAAGGGCGTAATACACGTTTGTTTAATAGCGATGAAGAGCTGCAATGCACACACATTAAATGGTGATGGAGTGATACACACGTGTTGAATGATACCCAAGTGACGGTCTCACTCGTTTAATGGCGATGAAGTGCCTGTTGAACATGTGTGCTGTGGTGGCGGGTGTAGTATCGGCGGGATACATTCTAGTGTTCCACTCCTGTTGTAAGACACACTATACACCCACCCACCACAGGCGTCACCAGTCAGGTGACCCTGTCAATAAAAGGGGCTGGGCGCACGTGCCCTGGGCCAGTTACTGCAGCATGATACCATGTCTCTGTGTCACTCATTTGTCTAGATGCGGGCCTGAGGCCCCCAACATTACAATGGCGATGAGTGGGTCTTATCCCACGTGTGCAGTGGCGACCGCTTCCCCGGGTCCTGGTGGGAGAAGTGTAGCCTGACCCTGGAGGACTGGCGGTACCCACAGCCTAGACTCGATGAAATGGTGTTCGGGTGCCCACCCCACACCAGACGCGACTGCGTGAATGCATCCACCCTCGGAGACCCGGCGCCGGACGCGCCCAGTGGCCTGCAGGCATGAGAAGAGCCCAGAGGAAAGCAGAAGGTGATCGGGAGCCCACCCACACCTAGAGTGCCTGCGAGCACGCGGCGACACACGAAGAGTAAGAGCCACGCGGCGAGTCCTGGAGCCGCTGTCATGCCCCTGTCACCCGCCTACAGAAGCCTGACTCAAGAGCAGACCGAGCGGAGCCCACCCGTGTCGGTCGCGATGCCACGCTGTGAATGAGGTGAGCCTAAAGATGGAAGGATTTGGGGGAGGACTGCAGTGCAAGGAGAGTGACCGCCAGCGGAGGTCCGCGGGAGCCCACCCCGCTTCAGTAGGTGAGGGCTGCCGGCCGTGGAGGACGGGGAGTGGAGTAGCTAACCACTCCCCCGCCCCGCGAGAAAGACTTGCGGTGATTTTCCTCCCCCGTCCCCGCGGGGAAGACATGCAGTGCCTTTTTCCCACCCCGCGAGAAAATGAACGCGCGGCCCGCAGCTGAGCGAAGCGGCCAGCGCACAACAAGCCCAGCGGTGCCCATCCCCCACCTTGCGGGAAGAGAGCATACGCCCAATCGGAGCGGCCGGCGTGCAATGTGGACAGCAGGCGTAAAGAAGCATCAACAGCGAAGCAGTGTGAAGATACTGGGGCTAACCTCAATACCGCTGGCGGTATCAGTTAAGCCACGTTTGAACTGAGCGAACACTTCAGGAAACTCCTACCTGGACAGCATAGGTGATGGGATGAGGGGCACCAGGGGAACAGCTGAGGGAGCATGGCAATCCTGATGCCCGAGTCCCTGCAGAGTGAATGCAGGCAGCGCCATCCCCCAGGCACGAGGCCATGCAGCATTGGAGTTCGGCAGAGACTGAGGCACAAAGATAAAGCAACGCTGCCACCCAATGGCCAAATGGGGTTACGGCGCCTGAAGTCCAGACACTGGATGAGGGCCTGCAACAATACAGAGGCGGGAGATGCCAATGGCCAGAATGAGAGCAGGCAAAGGAGACAGCCCACGGAGAAGAACCAACCGTAAGACGCAGCTAGCGTGAACCGAGTCTCTCTCTTCAACGCTTCCCTGCGAGACCGTCCAGTCCCAAGCATCGGCAGTCTAAGTCAGACGGTACCCCATCTTTACCGCAGGTGCCAAGGGTGAGGGACAACCTAAGAAAGTAAAGGCAAGCTGCGAAGCCCCTCCGGTCCTCCTCGCTACTCAAGATCACCCCAGACAACAGACAGCCGCCTGCTGCCCAACCGAAGAACAATTAACATCTTTATCCACACCACCAAGGAGCATCACACCACCTGGGGGAATCAACACTCCATACAACCAGAGTCCAAGGAGGCTAGTCACCCAGGAACCGTCTGTGCGCCCCCGTCAGCCTGCAGCATACGGCAGTAGAGCACAACCGGCCATTACCTTGGGATAATGCAAGACTAGGCCGTGGCACTGTTGGGAGTTCTGAAGTGACCCCTATGCGCGGCTGACACGAAGGTCCGCACAGCCCACGCAGTCATGTGGAAATCCAGGGGCAAGGGGCCTCGGCGGAGTTCCCGTAAATGGGAGTCCGAATGGGAGAGATGTGTCGGCCACAGCTCCTCGACACACACAGGACACACGGAGGTCACAGCCGGAGACTGGTAGCCCAACGACTCTGAGAGGAAGGCACTGACCAGATTCCTGATGGCGAGAACACCGAGATGGAGACATCACCCTTGGCGGACACATGAGTGACTAGGCGGTGAGTCCCGTTGGCAGTTCGGAAGCGACGCCTTAGCGCAGCTCAGACGAAGCCCGCACGGTCCACCCGGTCCCCATGGCCGCCCAGCAGGAAAGCCCACCTGGAGGCTCCGGTGAGAGAGGAGCCCAAGTGAGAGAGGCAAGTCGGAAGTAGCTCGGCCGTCAAGATACAGGAACAACATCAAGCACGCTGCCTCCAGGCCAAGGGCCTTGCACCTTGCACCAAGAGACATTCCAGAGTGGATCTCATCACAGCTCCCAGTACCCGAGGCGGGACTTTTGTACATAGACTTTGACACTGCTACACCAGGCCGGTCTCAAGCGCATTGCCAAGGTGGACTAAAAACATCACGAACATGGCGGTCCAAAACCCAACACTGCCTGGCTGACGGCCTGAAGAATATGCCATTTGTGATATGTATTGTTTATCTGTTTTCTTTTACAGGTTGGACTTTGTTATTTCCTTTCATTAAAGGTTGGGAGGGATGTAGTATCGGCGGGATACATTCTAGTGTTCAACTCCTGTTGTAAGACACACTATACACCCACCCACCACAGGCGTCACCAGTCAGGTGACCCTGTCAATAAAAGGGGTCGGGCGCACGTGCCCTGGGCCAGTTACTGCACCAGTATTCCATGTCTCTGTGTCCCTCATTTGTCTAGATGCGGGCCTGAGGCCCCCAACAATACAGCGGGGTGCCTTATGCACACCTGTATTAATGGTGATTCGAAGCACACAATTTATGAGGAGGCTGAAACAAAAAGGTGAGGCGCCTCATACGCGGTAGGGTCAAGGTAATGTAGTGCCTCTTACACTCATGCACAACGGCAAAGAGACGCCTGACCGCCTGCTCTGTATTGCTAAAGTGCCTCACGCTTCTATGTTTGTAAGGCCTGGAGTGAGGATTCACGCCAGAGTCATGGCTATAAAAGAGACATGTTTATTCACGCGCAGTCATGTGACGGGCCCCCACATTAAAGTTCCGCCAAACGGCTGTCACTTCGTGACATGTCTGAGCCCTGTCAGGTGATCGCAAAATATCTCGGTTAACACATGTTTGCTGATGAATTGCCCACTAACAACTAATTTAATTATAATATGGGGCATGGGGCATAATGTAGAACAAATTTATCTGTATTAAAAGATCATATTAACATAATTATCTGAGTGCTTCATTTGTAAACAAAGTAAGCGCTGGGCTCTTCCTGGAAGCCATGGCAGCCTTCACCACCCATTGCCCCCACCGGCGCTGCCAGTGACAGTACCAACACACAATCGCATTATTCAAGTGATACAATTCAGGCAATCTTTATGTAGTTTGACGTATTAAACACACTTCTGCTCATCTTAAACTTAAAAAGACAGCACCACCACTGGTGGACTGTTACTAAAGCCGGGCTGACAATCAAGTCCGGTGCTGAGGACCAGGGACTAACGGCTCAAATTAGGCACTCTCCCCCTGAACGTTGTAAAGATGGAGGGTCTGCAGCAGATCACCCACGTGTCCAGTCACCTTGGGGCTTGTTTGACTAGTTGGCACTCTCTGTGCTTTCTCTGCCAGTGCTATAATAGAGATTTACGTTTTCCAATCCGTCGAGGAATGCATTGAGCGTCACCAGGAACTTTGACCATCTCGCTAGGTCCCCTTATTCTTACAAGAGTGTTTTTTTGTATCAAATCGTCTGAATTTTCGACCGATTTCCATTTCAGTGGCGAGGAGCAAGTGCACACCACTGGTGTTCTCAGTGACAGGGATTCTAAGACACTGCAAGTTTGTGCATAATTGCTGGCGTCGGTAAGTGGCCATGGGCTAGGGGGCAGGGTAGCAAGTGAACTCTGGGAGAGTCGGGGAAGTGTAATGCTTTATTTCCCCCATTGCCTCCACCTGCATCGATTGCATTAGCAAACGCAGCCTGGCCAATAGCAGACGACATTTCTATAAATATATATATTTTTCATACTAAAGCTAGTGATTCAGTTTTAAAATGCCCAAAATTCCCCTGCCTCCACGCGCGTGGCTCCTATAAGTGTGGCCGGGAGAGTCTGTCCGTGAAGTCCACCAACTAGCTGTCGATGTCCCTTTGTAATGACAAATGGGAATGGCTGTATAGCACTATTGCGTCGATCCAATACGGCCACCATAAAAGTCGAAGCGCTCCTCCAGTGTGGGGGTAGGGGCCTCCTGGTAGCCACGTAAAAAGTGTCATTCTTTGCGACTGCCAGAACTTTCTAGTACAGTTGCTTTCTCATAACTGGACGCTTTTATGTCTATTTCCTTTTTGGGGTGTGTTCCAAGTTCGTCCTTCAGTCTTACCCGTCAGTTTTACAAGCGTATTTGGTGATGAATTATTATTGAATCACGTCCAAGTGTTAGATTTTTCTTGCAGACTAGGCTGCTGGTTAGAAAATGTTAACTTGTTGAATTCACTTCCTAGTATTTGGTAACCAAGAGAGGTGGGCTGAAGAATGAATTAACTTATATAATGTTCGAAGCAATAGGAGCTGATGATAATACTATGGTGAGCGCGAGGCAATGGGCTCAAACAATTAAACATAAAGTTGAAGGGGTTACTTGTGCTTCGAGGCTTGGCTTCTAATCTGGCACCCAGTCAGTGTGAGTTTGGGCAAATCGCGTTAGTTTTATTTTTTTACAGAAATGTGTTGCTTTATCCCTTTGCTCAGAATCGTAACTGTCTAGTAATATGTCATAAATTCACTTCCCCATCACACCCTGGTTTATGCACTCTGGTTTCAGCGGCCCTGCATACTCTGCCTGCGTCACTGCCTGCCTGAGACCTTCTGTTGTTGAGATGAAAAGTTCTCTGTAAGGCCCACAGATGCTCACTGACGCTTTGCGCGTCATATATCACTTACATTAAACAAATACCACATTGGAACATTCCATTCCTTTACAATTCCATTAGTAGGTCAACTTTCTCCATGTTGGACATAAAACACGGCAGGAAAGACACCGCGAAACGCAACTGCACTTTGTGTTTTACCTCAGCAAAAAGCCCACTGAGAACACATCAACCCTGTGCAAAAAGTTTGAGGTTAGTATAACGTGGCTAGAGCATTTCTCCCCCGAGATTTATGTTCTTTTTTCACCGCAGTTACTGTATCATGGCCGTCGACCGATTATTTCCCTCGGCTCTGAATGTATGTTCTCGCAATTTCTCCAGACAGTGAGCTCAGCCCCAGCTCTGTTTGTTTTACGCATTCCTTGTGCCCGAGTGAACTCACAGGCCGCACTGGAGAGTACATTATCTCATGTAGCATCGTTCTGCTTGAAAGATCATCTCCAGGGTTTAGTTTCTCGTCTCATTTGAACATGGGCGTATTTTTTCTTCCCTGTTTTAGGCGGTCCCGAAAGTGAAAGAGTGAGAATCTCTTGTCTTTATGGGGCCATGTGTTTAAACACAAGGCCCCATAAAGATAAGAAATCGTTTACACCAGAAGCAAAGCAGGAGAGCCAGTCCAAGTGGGCCGGCACAAAAAGCCAAAGGGAGGCAACATAGATAGCTCATTTCCAATGGCTGGCCACCGTTTAGCATAAACGGTGACGCCAGCCACTGGAAATGAGGGGCGGGGCTTAAAGCCCTTTTGTAAAAGTACTTATTTACAATAAATCTCGTCGAGCAAGCTACACATGTGCGCAGCAAGGCTAGGCGAGACCTAAACAGCAGCAAGAAGTTGAGCACGAGGGAATTAGCAAATATTCCTCCACCATGCTAAATAACAAGCATTGGCACAGCCAATAGGTCTCACTTTTGGGACCTTATAAGTATTTAATTATGCAGCACAATATCCTTGGTGCAATCACATCAACTCTTGCATGGCTAAAAACTTATAAGGTCCCAAAGGCGAGACCTATTGGCTATGCCAATGCTTGTTTTTAGAAGCCTGACATGCAGTTTTAAATGTAGACTGGTAAGAAAGGTGCCAACTCGAGGGGCAAGGTCAAGAGAGAACTATTGAACCCAGCAAGCCTTCATAAATTAATCCCTAAAATACGAAGCCTTTTTCAATAGAAACACGTCAAAAGCGCATCGCCATAGAAGAAACCTGCAAAGTGTAGCACGTCACTGATAGTGGTCGGGATCCGAGGTATACAACGTGTCCATACTTTTTTTAGCCATGCGCTGAAAGTTTAAACAAGCTGTAGCCCGGTAACTGACGAGGAGGGAGGGGGTAGTAGAAGGGAGGGGCTTACGGTGCACCACATCCCACGTGTCCAGCGCTTGTGGCAGCCATGTTCATGAATGGGCTTGCAATCCACTCCAAGAGGACCAGGGTGAGTTGGCTCGCATGTTTCTGTACAACTGTATTACATAATGTGCATGCATGGTTGGCCATCTTTGAATATTTGTGTTCGCATAATTCGGAGGGGCGCACAGCAGATTGCACTGCTGTGCAACGCGTCTAAAAAAACATTGACAAAGCTGATCTGGCATAGGCGAAACTGATTATCTTTGCTGATGCTTGTTAAAGGGAGATGTTACCAGCTATCCTTAGTCATCAAGACACCATTTGCAGGGGTGGGCTTTTCTCTAGCAACCTAATGCATTTTGGGGTTTGTAGTACTGGTTAATTTCAACTGAACCAATTAAAACTACTAGTGGCCCAGGACTTGAATTGGGCATCCTTGGTGACATTAACCATTTGGCAACCTTTTTTTCAGTCTAAGTGCTTTTGAACAGACTGATTTATTGTGCATAGGGAAGCAGAGGTGTAGCTACAAATAGTGCAGCAGGTTCAGTGGCACCAGGACCCAGTGGCCCACTGAACCATAGCTATTCTTTAGCTGAACCATGGCTATAGTTTTATCCCCTTTCCCCTTGCACCAGGGCCCATACCAACTTTGATACGCCACTCTAGTGCAGAGAAAGTGGATGTTGGCCTATATAATGTTATAGCTAGGAGACCGTCGCGTTTGAGCGGAATGTGTGATTATTCTCCAGTTATTTTTTCAGCGGGTTGCTGATTGTGCAAGGAGCCAGCTCGTTTTGAAGGGGTATGAGGCCGTTTGGGAAGGGTGCGCCTGTCCGCAGAGGGTGCGGTTCAGACCTGTGACTGCAGGGGCAGTGGTGAATCAGTGATGAGGGTCGTATGGGGATCCGGCACTTATTCTAGAAAAGAGGGTGAAGCATGGTGCGGACAGGGCGTGGCCTTTGACAAGATGGATGGTATGAGTGATGTCTGACTCTGAAGCTGGGGTAAATGGCGAATCAATGTAGCTGAAAGTATCCACAGATAGGGAGGGGCTGTCGGGATTTGAAAAGGTGAGAGATTGTCCAAATTTAAGAATGAAAGTGGAAACTCAGACTTTCTAACAAACTAATAAACCCTTGTTTTGCGATGTCAGCCCTCCTGTTTCTTAGTTGTGGTCGATAGCTCAAAGAGATCACATTCTGGGCGCGTCTGCATGTATCGCGCTGCAAAATTCCAAATGGAACAGAGGCTTTTAAAAGAGACCCCAAGAGACTGTGTGGTGGGGTGGGGGATAGGGCGGTGGCGAGCGAGGCTGTGGAGATGGTGACAATGACTGGGGCAGTGGTGAGAGATATTTTGGCGGCATTAAGAGGGGCTGTGGCGTAACACAAATGTTGCCAATGAGACTTCGATTTCTCACAATGTTAGCTGGCCGTGTGTTGCTTGTGGCCCCACTTACAGTTTTGCCCCTTCCTCAGCCAGCCCCACACCCGCGCTGCAGGGGCCTGGTTTAACCTTCTAGGATGTGGCTATGTTGGGAGAGTCTGGAGCGTGATGAGAGGCTGTGGAAATGGAGGGGCTTTTGATATGCCCGGTCGATAATTTGAGACTTTTGTTAAATCGGGCATAAGTATGGCACCTGAGATGGCACTGGCACGTGCCGTGGCTGGAGGTGCACATTGAGGTGCGAGGAGGTTTGAGGATTTGAGGGGGAGTAAGAGAGATTGTGACGCTGTTAAGATGGCTGTGGTGGTCTTGGGTAGGTTGGGAGCAGTGGTGTGGGAGGTTGGGGGGGGGTGAGGGGAGAACATGAGCTTCGGTGGTGGGGAGATGCTGGGGGTAGGGGATGACGAGAGCATAAATAGTGGAAAGTGGGAGTAGTCGTTTTGGGACAGAGGTTGGGGAAGTGGTGGGGGTTGCGGGAAAGGATGTGCGAGGAGAGCGAAAGGGGGGTGGTAGGAATGGTAGGGGAAGGTGTTGCATTGGCAAGAGGTAATGGGTGCCTTGTCGAGAGCGCCTAGAAGCAGTCGTGAGTTGAAGTGGTGGAAGAAGAGCATAGCAAAAGCTATGGAGGACAAAAAAGTGAAAGTTTAAAAAACAAGCCCGGGAGTTGCGTGCGCGCACGCGCTAAAAGAAAAAAAAAAAGGACGTGAGAGGTGCAGGCTTGCGATGTGTACGCACCATGACGAGAGAGGAAAGCCAGATGGCACCTCTGCTCGTCATTGTGCGCGTAACCGCACGCTCTATGCCACCCAGTCGGACTTTTGAAAGCCCACTCACTAAATGTCTTGCCAGGGTAGCGCATGCACTGGCTCAGGCAAGACCTAAAAAGGAAGCTCAGAAGCATCTAGAATATCAAAACAAAGAGGAACAAAAAGATGGAGCAAATACATACTTAAACCTTTTGAGAAGTTGATGACAACCCTTTTTTGGTCATCAATATTAAGTCCTACAAAAGATAATATTTAATGGAAAATACTGCATATGGAAGGTGGTTTGGGCCTTTTAAATGTAAAAGAGTGTCATAATGCTGTTGGTTTCAGCACGCTAGATCCTTGCTCAATCCCCCAAAAAGGATGAAATATAGAAATATACTTCTAAGGCAGACATTTGATGTTTCTGATAGCTATAACCCCATTAGACACATATCTAAGCCACTAAATAGTGTCATCTTCACAAGACAAATAAAGGCGTTGACATCCCAAACTATTCAGTATAAATGCCATACTGAAGCACCAGCTTGGGGCAAAAAATAAACAAAAGCATTTGTCTTGCAAGAGCATATCTTGTGATGGATTTATTTCTTATCACATATTTTGGAAACAAATTAAAAGTTCTATTTTATTATATCAAACAGAGATTGTGATTTGGCAAAAACTGAGATTATTTAATTTTAAGAAACTGTGTCACAAATAATATTCCACTGGGTTCAAAAAGGTTTCTAAAGAAATACTACCTCTCACATTTACAAACAAATCTTTCTGGATAATCTTTACAGGAACTGGTACGAACAATATAAAAAATCCCTTGTACAATGTCATTACAAATGTTTCACAAGAAATTTACCCACAGCTTATATTCAATATTCTAGATTTAAAACAAAATGGAAAAATTCTATGGAGAAGACACTGGCTCGTATTGTCAATGTTTGGGTTCCTAAGTTACTGCATATGTATGTACACTGCATCCGCATTAAACACTGGTTATGGAAATATTAATAAAAGGAATTAGTAACAGGTTCGCACATTATGCTGTTGCCAATAAATATTATTTTAATGGTAACTTATCTAGGGAAACCCAAGATTCACCAACCAAACTGTAGATTTTGCACAATCTTATGACACTTAAGAAGCTGCTGTTCTGGAAATATAAAATTAAATTCCATCTATGATGGGATAATATCACAAAAAAGTTAAACTCCTCATATATTAAAAAAAATAAATATAGAAGGTATCACAAAGAGCCCCTCTTTACTTAATTATGAAAAGACTATCTAGACTGTTACAGTTTATTGCAGCTTGTATTATTGCTCACACTCATTTCTAAAAGTACATGCCAACATCCCAAACTTAAATATTAGTCTTCCGCCTATCTGTTACACAGTTTATGTTTGCCAGCATTATGTTTAAATATATAGTTGGTTGTTATCAGCAAAAAGTGTTGGAATCTGGAATAATTTAGTAAGATAATACAAGTATTGGTAATGCGATGTGTGCTGAATTATTTCTTCATGTTTCCTAAGTATCTCTCCTTCATGGTAGTGAGTTGACTGCCTTTCAACGTCCCTGTCATATATTCAGTATCTCACTTAAATGGTGTTTCTACATAACTATAATCCCATGATTTATTTGTTCAATAGAGAACATCAAAAGAATATAAATAACCATTGTTGCAGAGCAGATATATTTCTTTGTAAGACTGGTAAGCAAGCATTAGATGTAGCAAATCTGAATCCTAATCACAACAAATAAATGTCAAGAATCCGGAGTCATAATTTCAAACATCTTTCTTAAAAGTTGTACAGCTGCAAAAGAGTTCAAAATGTGAAACTAGAGTACATTACATTTGCAAAAAAAAAGATACATCCTACTCTTTAGGTATAAAATAAGCCCCCATGGTTTCCAATTTTAGCACTATGCAGTGCAGAAGATTCATTAAGAAACACATATATATATATATATATTACCTACTGGCGGTCGCCAGTAGGTAGTTATAGTTAGGACCACGTTTCCATAGGAAATCCGCAACATTCTATTTTGAATAACTTTGGCGCCGGTCGACGAATCCTCGCAAATTTTTCAAAATAGGTGGGGCGCTACGCTCCGCTCCTACCCTGAAAGTCTCGGGGGGATTCGTCAAGTGGGGGCTGAGATAAAAGGGGGGTCCCAAAACGCGTTTTTCCCATGCATTTTTCCATAGGACCTTTAGACACAGCTACAGCCCGAACGGCTGAACAGAATTACTTGAAATTTGGCAGAGAGGTAGTCCTCAGGTCAAGGAAGTGCCTTTTGTAGGTTTGGTGTAAATCTGTTCAGTAGATTCTGAGAAAATAGCCTTTAAACCAATATATATATCTGAGCCAGCTTACGGTGCGCTTACGGTGCGCTTACCGTACGCGTACGGTGGCGTGCGCGATTCTGATTGGCTGTTAGATCTTAGTAAACATTCGAATCGGTCGAAACCAGGAAGCGGCGGCCGCCATTTTCTCTCTCGCTCTCTGAGTTGGGCAGCAAAAACGAAGCCCAAAAATGTGTAAAGAGGCAGTTTAGACAGCTCCCACACACATAGCCAAGGTGGGGGGGTCCCCAAAGATCCCCCAAGGCCAAAAACGGAATTTTTTTTTTTTTCGGAAATTCGCCGATTACGCTTACCGTACGCGTACGGTAAAAAAATTTTTTACAAAAAATTATCCACATTCTCCCCACCCCGTGTGGAAATGGTGCCCGCAGGGCACCATTTGTGCATGGCCTATCACAACTATGAAATTAACAAAAAATACATTTCACAAAGATGCGCATAATATGTCCCCCATGTGCGCACGGTGCGCGAAGCGCATCGTGCGTACATGGCCCATCGCGCATAACGTGGGCACGCGGTGCGCGCAGCGCACCGCGTGACCACCGTGCGTGCACGGCACTAACTGCGTAAAGTGGCCGCGCGGTGCGCGAAGCGCACCGTGCGCGCACGGAACGAACTGCGTTAACTGGGCGCGCACGCCACGAATGGCGTAAAGTAACTTAGCATTTAAAAAAACGTACAAATTCACTGAAAAAACCATAGGTTTCACACACGTTATAGTTAGGAATTAGCATTTAAAAAACCTTGCAAATTCACTGAAAAAACCATAGGTTTCATACATGTTATAGTTAGCTATACATTTCACTCATAAAAAACCAATGAAATTCCCCCGTTATAGTTAGTGCAGGCAACTATAACTCACGCGACCGCAATCTTCTGCTGATGACATATGTGTCTTTATGAAAAAAAAATATTTGTAATATATGTCTAGCTAAAATTTAATGGAAGAAGACAGGGGCAAATAAGTGTCTAAATACAGTATTAGCATCAGCAGAGGATTGCGGTCGCGTGAGTTATAGTTGCCTGCACTAACTATAACGGGGGAATTTCATTGGTTTTTTATGAGTGAAATGTACAGCTAACTATAACATGTATGAAACCTATGGTTTTTTCAGTGAATATATATATATATATATATATATATATATATATATATATATATATATATATATATCAATACACAAGGGGAGTCCAACAATTGAGCCGCACTCGGGTAACAGGTCCGCTTGTCCCCAAAGCCTTTATTGGTATAGACAGCTCAGCTCGCCGTTACATAAAAGCATATGACTTTAGCCCGACGCGTTTCGAGAACATCTCTTCCTCAGGGGCAGCCAACAGTCAATGAAAGCATATCGGACTCAACCTCCCTATTTACCAGTCATCATGCACCGTGATTCGGCGGCTCTGTATGAGTCAGCATGTAAGGATTATGGGATTCGTAGTCCGTTGTTCAACCCTGGATGGATGCTTTCACAGGTTCCATGCTGGATTTCAAGCCCTGAATGGGCTCCGGAAAGCGTTGTCGTCCTAAATCCAAGACCTGTTCCTCACATATACGGAGTTCTGATACACGGGGCTCTATATGTGAGGAACAGGTCTTGGATTTAGGACGACAACGCTTTCCGGAGCCCATTCAGGGCTTGAAATCCAGCATGGAACCTGTGAAAGCATCCATCCAGGGTTGAACAACGGACTACGAATCCCATAATCCTTACATGCTGACTCATACAGAGCCGCCGAATCACGGCGCATGATGACTGGTAAATAGGGAGGTTGAGTCCGATATGCTTTCATTGACTGTTGGCTTCCCCTGAGGAAGAGATGTTCTCGAAACGCGTCGGGCTACAGTCATATGCTTTTATGTAACGGCGAGCTGAGCTGTCTATACCAATAAAGGCTTTGGGGACAAGCGGACCTGTAACCTGAGTGCGGCTCAATTGTTGGACTCCCCTTGTGTATTGATGTATTGGCGGACGTCCTGCCGCCGAGCCAGCACCACCCCAGAATCCTAAGGGGGTCACGGAGTTCTGATACACGGGGCTCTATATGTGAGGAACAGGTCTTGGATTTAGGACGACAGCGCTTTACGGAGCCCATTCAGGGCTTGAAATCCAGCATGGAACCTGTGAAAGCATCCATCCAGGGTTGAACAACGGACTACGAATCCCATAATCCTTACATGCTGACTCATACAGAGCCGCCGAATCACGGCGCATGATGACTGGTAAATAGGGAGGTTGAATCCGATATGCTTTCATTGACTGTTGGCTGCCCCTGAGGAAGAGATGTTCTCGAAACGCGTCGGGCTACAGTCATATGCTTTTATGTAACGGCGAGCTGAGCTGTCTATACCAATAAAGGCTTTGGGGACAAGCGGACCTGTTACCTGAGTGCGGCTCAATTGTTGGACTCCCCTTGTGTATTGATGTATTGGCGGACGTCCTGCCGCCGAGCCAGCACCACCCCAGAATCCTAAGGGGGTCACGGAGTTCTGATACACGGGGCTCTATATGTGAGGAACAGGTCTTGGATTTAGGACGACAACGCTTTCCGGAGCCCATTCAGGGCTTGAAATCCAGCATGGAACCTGTGAAAGCATCCATCCAGGGTTGAACAACGGACTACGAATCCCATAATCCTTACATGCTGACTCATACAGAGCCGCCGAATCACGGCGCATGATGGCTGGTAAATAGGGAGGTTGAGTCCGATATGCTTTCATTGACTGTTGGCTGCCCCTGAGGAAGAGATGTTCTCGAAACGCGTCGGGCTACAGTCATATGCTTTTATGTAACGGCGAGCTGAGCTGTCTATACCAATAAAGGCTTTGGGGACAAGCGGACCTGTTACCTGAGTGCGGCTCAATTGTTGGACTCCCCTTGTGTATTGATGTATTGGCGGACGTCCTGCCGCCGAGCCAGCACCACCCCAGAATCCTAAGGGGGTCACGGAGTTCTGATACACGGGGCTCTATATGTGAGGAACAGGTCTTGGATTTAGGACGACAACGCTTTCCGGAGCCCATTCAGGGCTTGAAATCCAGCATGGAACCTGTGAAAGCATCCATCCAGGGTTGAACAACGGACTACGAATCCCATAATCCTTACATGCTGACTCATACAGAGCCGCCGAATCACGGCGCATGATGACTGGTAAATAGGGAGGTTGAGTCCGATATGCTTTCATTGACTGTTGGCTGCCCCTGAGGAAGAGATGTTCTCGAAACGCGTCGGGCTACAGTCATATGCTTTTATGTAACGGCGAGCTGAGCTGTCTATACCAATAAAGGCTTTGGGTACAAGCGGACCTGTTACCTGAGTGCGGCTCAATTGTTGGACTCCCCTTGTGTATTGATATATATATATATATATATATATTACATTTAATTTGCAGCTCATCTGACATAGTTTCCTTGTTACAGGAAAGATTATATGCTTGCAAAGGAAGACAGTGTTCTTTAATAAGCCGTAGTGGGCCTAGTTGGAGTGTGAAGTTATTTGCCTTACAGTTCAAAATGGATAACAATATATCCAATTCTGTAACAGAATACAAAACAAAATGCAAAAGGTTCGGAGGGGACATGGTTTCCACAGGTGTATTCACATTCTCCTAGATGACCATGATTACTGGTGTTGACATTTCAGATTCTGCTCAATTTCCTATTTCACGAGGTGGGTAAATGGCCTTATGACAGATATTTCTGAAGTCTATTTTTATGGTCAGAGAAAAGTCCCATGTTTGTAGTGTGAATGTTGTACTTAGTGGAATTGTTGTGCTGAATGCTTGTGTATCTAGATGTCTGCTTCTGTTTAAGGAGGCATGTAAACTACAACAAATCAAAAGGAGGACGAGTAGGTTCATTAAATAGGATGCATTTGCCTAGTTTCTGCCTGTAACCATTAATGGTTTTTAGCTGTGTTCATTCTTATGTCAGTTTGTGCTGTTTCTTGGGGACATTCAACTTTCAACATATTCTTAATGCATGTTTATTTGGTTGTTTGCATATTGTGCTCTCAGAGAATTAATTTCTTCTGAAATTTGCAATGAAATTCCACATCAGTGGAAGGTAATATGAGGATTATATAACACAGCAAATCTTACACCCTGGTTTACTTAGGTGTATGCTAAATTTCTGCTGTGGATAGATAACACAAAATGGATCAAAAGCCACTTCTACATTTTTATGACATCGCAATTAAGAAATGAAAATCAATAATCTTACAAAATCAGATTATAAGTAAATCCGTTTTTTTTTTACTTACATGACAAAAAGTATTTAAAAGCACTAGAAGCAAAAACATTTTGCAATGTTTTCACAATTCTTGTAGTCTGCTTTTTATCCAGATGCCAACACGTTCAATGTATATATAAACTGGAGCGAATACTGTTTGTCCTATTCTCTACTACCCTAGCACAATTTAAGCAAAAAATTATTTTCCCCCAGATTTAGTAGGAATCACACAATCAATTTCTTAATGATGCTCTTTACAAAACATAACACTAGCCCCAATGCGTTTCCGATTAAATATACAATATGGTTTAATTATAAGGTCATACATGTTTTGCCTTCCACACAGTTTTAGTTCATTCGCCTAATGTTCAAAGAAATGTTATTAGAGAAATGAATATTTCATCAAATATGTAATTCATCCTGTAGAAAAAGTGAAGTAGATACATAAGTAGTATACGTCAAGCTGCAACCAATCGGGCTCCACAAGGGACACAGGTAGGAGCGTCTAAAGCTTATTGTGGGATTTGATTGGCAGCCACTGGAGACGCATGCTTTGCCAAAACAAAAACAAAAAAGCATTCAGCTGTGCTGGCGGGAAAGATGCGGATGGCGCGTGGCGTCCCTCTATTAGTCTCGAAAGCGACCAGCACAGCCTGTTCACCAACTCTAAAAAAAGCACTGCGTGCAATATATGATGGACGACTTTATAAGTTTACAATTCAAAGCCCATTATGCACTACCACCTATTAGGATTCCATCACTCGAATCATTTGCATAATTTTGTTACCAGGGTCTCGAACATAATTAGAACTAGGTCATTTTTTGAATATGTAATATGCAGCAACTTTCTAGCTGAAATGAAGCCCATCTGGTGTGCATCTTATTTTCGCAAAACTTTCCAGTGCAAAAAGTGCTAACTTGCCAAATAAAAATGTAGGAGCAGAAATAATTAAATCACAGGGCCACAGCTTGGGCCCATGTGAAACTAATACACACAAACCGATAAAATAATAAGTAAAAGATGAGGCACTGAGCTGAGAATGAATTTTCATCAAGTGGAAAAAACCGAGCACATGAGGCTATTTGTCAAATTTTAAACAGAGTACATGACAACGAAGTACATTATGTAGCATAATTGGTGGCTCTATCATACCAAAAAACACATTGTTAGCAGAAATGCACAAGATAATAAATCCTCTCATACATATACAACACTTGGAGACCTTTTTGAACATTGATCACACTTTTAAGTCAAATTATATTGCAGTTTCTAGAGTGTTCAAGAAATACAATAAAAAGGATCAGAAAGCAGAATGTTTTACTTGGAAACTGCTAGTACTTTTAATGCTCCTCCTGGTTAAGTTAGGACCAGGGCCGGACTGGGAACCAAAGCAGCCCTCGCACATTTTGTCAGACCAGCCCCTATACAGTCCATAGTGAGTACAGTGAGTGAGCCAGACCACTACAGGGAGGTTGGGGGGGGGAGGGGAGTTAGGTTCACCCCCCAATAAATTTGGGCAAAAATAATGCATTCGACAACACACTTTTCATTTTATGGTCAATTGTATTAGCTTTTAAAGCATAGCAAATGATAAGCTTAGGGTGCACCAGCGTTCAACAACCATTGTTGGGGCTCTTCAATGATTCCCTCACTATCATCCACCAACAGTGCCCCTCATCTCTTCCTAGCGCCTCTCTCACATGTATTCCATTTGTTTTATAGCACCTCTCATACCAGTTAGGGTGTTGCAGCACTTTACATCACAAACAAATACAGAGACAATGAGTCATACGTGTGTAAATCAGTGTATAAAAAATGTTACATAAGACAAAGGGGACTACAAGGTGAAGGATTCATGGCATCCTACTAGTAGGCATTGTTTAAGAGTGCTTGATCTGGAGACAAACCCAGAATTCAGCAAATAATTAATCAATCAATCAGTACTAATATAGCATGGCTTGTCACTCGGGAAGGTATCCAGGCACGGTGCTGCGGACATCAGTCGAACAGCCAGGTCCGTTGCTGAAGTGGGTCAGCGAGGATGAAGTGCGAAGATGGAGCAGAATGGTGTTCCAGGATTTAGCGGCGAGGTGGTAGAAGGAGCATCCTCCAGAGCAGCAGAGGAGGATGTGTGATATCTGTGCAAGGGCAAGGTGAGCGGAGGTTCCTGGGGCATCGGTGAATTTTCAGGGGGTGGTTCATATAAACAGCTCCTTGGTCGTGGGGGGCTTTGTAGGAATAGGCCAGGAACTTGAGTTGTCATCTCTTCTGGATGGGGAGCCAGTGGGGGTCCTTCAGGTGCTGAGTGATGTGGGTCTTCTTGGGCAGGGTGATTATCAGTCAGGCTGCTGCAGTTTGGGTTGTCTGTTGTCTTTTCATGAACTCGGTGGAGGTGCCTGCATAGAATGCATTGCCGAAGTCCAGCCGACTGGTGATGAAGGCCTGCATCACCGTTTTCCTGGTGCTGATGGGGAGTCACTTGAAAACTTTGCAGAGCATGCAGAGAGTGTGGAAGCAGGCTGAGAAGACATCGTAGACCTCAAGTTTCATGGAGAGATTTCTGTCCAGGATGATGCAAGGTTGCAGGGGTGGTCTTTCAGAGTGGGGGTGGGTCTGAGTTCCGATGGCCACTAGGAGTAATTCCAGAGGGCGGTGTGTTTGCTGAATGAAGATCAGAACTTCAGTTTTGTCCATTTTGAGCTTAAGGGAGTTGTTTTTCATCCACGCTGAGACTTTCTTCATACAGTTGTGGAAGTTGGTCTTCGTCAAGGCTGGGTCTGCTGAGAGCAAGAGGACGAGCTGGGTATTGTTGGCATAGTAGAGGATGTGGATGTTGTGGGTTCTGGCAATGTCTGAAAGTGGTGTCATGTAGATGATGAAGAGGACTGGACTGATGGATGAGCCTTGAGGGAGGCCGCAGATGGTGTGATTAGGTTGTGAGGTAAGGGAGGGAGACGTATTCTCTGGGTGCGCCCTGTAAGAAAGGATGCCATCAATCTGAGCACGTTGTCTGCATTTTCAATCTGGTGCAGTCAATGAATGAGTGTGTGGAGACGGTGTTGAAAGCTGCGAAGAGGTGGGGCAGCATCAGGGTGGTTGATTCTCCTCTGCCGAGTAGGTAGTGGATGTCATCTGTTGCGGCGATCAGGGCTGTCTCTAAGCTGTGACTGGCTCTGAAACCTGATTTGGAAGGGTCCAGCAGGTTGTTTCCTTTCAGGTGTTCGGTGAGATGGAGGTTGACGGCTTTCTCCAGGACTGTCGTGGCAAATGGCAGCTGTGAGATGGGACAGTACTTCTGGAGCTCGCTTGGATCTGCAGAGGGATGTCTTGAGGAGGGGGGTCTCACCTCTGAGTGTTTCCAGGCAACGGGAAAGGTGGCTCTGGTGCTGGAGGCATTGAGAATAGTGGTGAGTTGGAGGCTGCTCTCGTCTCTTTGGAGGTTAAAAAGCTAGGTCATGGGTCGGTGTTGCTCCTGAGTGGATGGAGTTCATCAAAGTAGTAGTGTTCGGTGTGCTGAGTTGTTCTCATGCAGTGAGCAGATAGTGGGCAGCAGGGGTCGATGGAATGCTGAGGAGGCTGGTGGATCGGGGATCGAAGTTTGTGTAGATGGTTGCTCTCTTGTTGTGAAAGTGGTCGGCAAGTGTGTCGCAGAATTCCTGTGAGGAGGGGATCGAGTTTTCGGTGGCTGACGGCCAGGTGAAATTGATGATGATGATGACTTACTCGATTTGGTTGGCACAGGCCTTGATCGAGTGAGTCAGGGCCTCCGTTTTCGTGGCTTTGAGCTGGCAGTGGTAGTTGTTGAGAGTGGCCTTGAAGGTGGCTCGGTCAGTGTGGTTCCTGCTTGTGGCCATTTTCTTTCCAGTTGCTTACATTATGCTTTGACGTGCTGAGTTCCGGGGTGTGTCAGCTGGCTCATTTGGTGGATCTGTGCATTTTGGCTGTAATGGTGGGAGCAACTCAGTCGGCAGCGCTGGTGATCCAGGTGCTGAAGTTCACTATTGTTTGGTTCAAGTCGGTCTGGTGACATAGGGCTGTGTGATGCTGAGGGTGTCTTTCCATTGGTGCTGAGTGACCTGAGTCCAGCTCTGGAGGGGGACCCTGTGGCATTTGGGGGTGTTGCAGGGAGGTCCAGCGAGGTTGAAGTGTACAATGGAGTGGTCTGAACAGCTGAGTTCTGTGGTGTGGCTGTATCGGATTCTGTTGCTGTAAGTGAAGATGGGGTACAGCCAGTCATGCTTTGTGCGTGGGGTTAGTGACCAGCTGCTTGAGGCTAATGTTGTCCAGTCTTTCCAGTAGGTCAGTGGAATTGGTGTCAGAGGGGTCGTCCAAATGGAAGGTGAGGTCTCCCAGGAAGACGTAGTGTTTAGATTCAATTAAGGGTGGGGTGATGAATTTAGCGATGGTGTAGCTGAGGCTGGTGCATGGTCCTGGCGGTTTGTGAGTGAGGGTGCCTTTGATGATGGTTTGGTTGTCAGTGCGGAGCTTGAAGTTCATGCGTTCCATGATCGGTGTGGTTTTGTCATCGGTGGTGGTGCAGGTGATCAATTTCTTGTGTATGATGGCACTGCCACCACTGTATCTGTTCGTGTGGTCACGGTGTTTCATTTTGTAGCTGATGGGTGTTGCAGTGGCATTGTCAGGAGCTGATGCAAGGGTGGGAAGGCCTCTGTGATGAAGGTCATGTCAGGGGAGAGGGAGGGACTTTGGTGGTGTGTTTGCATAGCAATCTGGTGTTGATCATGAGGCAGGTGAGTTGTTCCGGGGAGGTCTCGGTGAACCGGGCTGGCATGGCGCTGTTTGCTGCAATGGTAGTCGGTGCTGGCGTGGAGGTGAACAGGGAACAGATGCAGGTGAATCGTCCCTCTGTGGAGAGGGGCGATGCAAGGAAGCAGCTGTTGCATCTAGGTCATGGAGATCTACAAAGGAGTACCTGTGGGAGTGCGGAGGGCCACGATTCCTGGCACGGGGCACAGTCCAGGCGTGGATGGGTGCAGACAGGCTTGCTTCTGGGATGTGGGAGGGCAGCAAGCTGGAAGATGGCAGGAAGAAATGGTGGGAAGTGGAACAGCAAACAGAGGGGGCTGACAGCGGAAAGAAATAAACAAGTGGGAAAGCACTAAAATTAACAGTTACAGGGCTAACACTGTGCAGATGCACGTAAGGGAATTACACTACCTGAAAAAGCAGGGAAAAGCAACAGAAGGGTAAACAGGAGTGACTGGCGGTTACCTGACAGCAGGATTGCAAGACTGAACTGGCAGCCTTGGTTCTGAGAGCAATTCGGTAGACTAGAGGAGCTGGGCAGCAGCAGCGGGGAAAGCGGCGCAAAAACCAGGGGTCAAAGGCTACATAACAGTGGTTAGGGTTAACTTTACTAATAAGAATTTATTTCTTCCCTGGCAAACCCTTTTTAAGTAACATTAGGATAATGAAAGACTTGGGGGAAAAACACATGACCTTCTAACGTGTACCACCATGCAGTTTGCATGCAACTCTTTGAAGATACTTGATCACCATGCTTGATTATGGTTGTAACTTATGAAATGCACAGTAACAAAAGAGTCTCTGTGACAAAAGCAGTAAACCACTAAGCTATGCACATAAAATACTGTTCTGTGATGTGCATGGTACACTTCCTTTGCGGCAGGCATATTAACTTTGTGCCCTGCCTTAGAGGAGTCAAAACTGCCACTAGACAAAACTATGATCTCCCTCCAGAAGGTACACCAGATGTATCTTTACACTTTTATTGTTGACTGAAACTACTGGATATACAAGGAGTTCTTCAGTGGGTAGTTTTAAAACTGCTGCACTGCTACAAAAATGGCCCCATTAACTAAAAAGGCCCCCCACCCTTCCAGCCTCCAGGGGAAACGCCCGATCCACGGTACGGCCAGTCCGGCCTTGGTTACGACTCAAGTAAACAGCAAATATCATAGCAGTATACAAATATACACAGTCAATTTTTGAGTTATGATCCCATTTTAAATTATAAAGCATTATCATGTGCTTTAATGTAATATTCTGTATAAAAGAAATACAATGGAATCTCTAGGAAGTTAGATAACTATTAGTTTTTTTCTGGAATTGGCTCGCCCTGGTAGTATTTTTCATCTACATCTTGATATTTTCACCAGTACAGTGTGGCACTGTGTGAATTAAAGAGAAGTGTTCAATGTGTGTATGTATACATGAATTTGGTATATTTATAGTGCAAACTTTGCACTTTCCATATTAGAGAGAAGTGGTACAGGATCATCTTATTCTCCTTGTTGATGCCTTCCTCAAGGGTTAGTTTGATATTGAGTGTGCATCCAAAAGACCTTAACTAAGCTGATATTTGGGAGCTCAATCTATCTAGGTTCGTGATTTTGAGAAATGTTTGTACTCCTTATATAAGGAATTCAGTCTTGGCAGAAATGGGTTTTGGGTAGGTGCCAAACATCCTGTTTTGCATAAAGTACAGGCACTGCTTGAGGTACTGGATGTTGTAAGTAGAGGTGACATTCATACAGAGCTGTGTGTCATCGGCATATTGGTAAGTGTCGATGCTGTTGTTGGTGCGCTCAGTTTCAGGGATGTCCATGTAGAAGCTGAAGATGATGGGGACAAGATAGATCCCACAGACACAGAATGTAGCCATGGTGGATATTGCACGGAACATCTAGTATTTGAGAATGCACATGTTGCTAAATTGGTGTTGATTAGATAGGTAGGAGGCTTACTAGCCGAGGATATTATCAGTGAATCCTATTTTAAATTTGAGTGTGGATGACGGTAACATGACTGATGGTGTCAACAGTGGCTGAAAGGTCCAGAAGTATCATATGAGAGAGGTTATCTTTATCTTTGTTTGGGAAGGCACTGTCCATGATTTGCAGGGGGCTTTTTCAGTGGTACAGGGTGTTATGAATTTAGGTTGATAGGCAGAAGATGTTTGATTAAAATGTAATCTAACAGTTTTGCTAACATTACTTTCTCCATAATCTTGTCGATAAAGGTTTGATGAGTGATGAGCACAAAGTTGACAAAGGCATCAGAGTCTAGAGTGGCCCACATCAGTTATGTTAATATCTGGTCCATTTTGAGGGTTTCTGGAATGTACAGTGAGGGAAGCTTTGAACATGTTAAGTAGAGATGAAAGTGGTTCTTAGAAGAATGAGAGTAAGGAATTGCCTTCATATGAGATGTCATAGAGGGAGTTAATGTGTGTGATTGATAACCATTGTGGAGTTGGTGAATGGAATGGTGGCTGGGGAGCAGGCTTGGTGCCCCTAATGTGCTGTCAGATTTATTTAATGTGTGTTTGAAGTTGATTGCATTGGACATGTCTGTGAGTTGTGAGATTGAGTGGTAATGTATGGGGGCTCAGGCAACGGTAAATTAACTTGGAAGAAGTGTTACTTCAATTGCTTGCTTCATTGAGACTTGAGTGAAATATTCGGCATGGACTGATGTGATAAGCTGTTCGCATGTTACAAATATGGACTTTAGTAGTGTGAGGATCTACTTTACTTCCATTTTCTTTCCTGCTTAGGAGTGGTGCATGTGTTGTCTATGAGGTCACTGGAGTACAAGAGTGATGTTGCTTTAGGTTTGCACTTGTCTATTTTCGGTGGTGCCTTAATTTTTATATGTGGTTTTAGGAATGCACTGAAGGCATTGAGAAGGAGATTGATGTCAGACATTGGGGAGATGATAATGGAGTGTGAAATAGGTTTCAGCCATATTTTGTCATTGCAGAAGTCTATAAAGGAACTGAAGATTTGTTCTCTTCTCAGTTGAACTATATGTGTTGTTGGATATGAAGAAGAGTCATATCAACTGTGCTGAGCCTGTTCAGCACCAGGGAATGGATGGCTTGCATAGCATGATGAGTGATGTTGAGAACAAAATGACAAAAAAAGAGGACTTTGCAGTGGGTTAACTGGGTGACATGTAGTACCACATTGAGAATGGCATTACAGCTGAAGATTTGTTTGCCTGTTTTCTTTATGCTTGAGTTGTCTGAAATACTGAAATCACAGAGGAGGGTAGTGTGGGTGTGTTGGATGAAGAGGAGGTTTGAGAAGTACTCAATAAAACCTTTGTCTGGTCTGGGAGGCCAGTAGACAAGGTATAAGTTCATAGACTTCTTTGTAAAGACTGGAACATGGCAAGCGAGGCACACCTTGGAGTGAGGGTGTGCTGTTTGTTTAGGATGGAAAAACAGAAGGCTGTCAGCCTCCTCCTATTTTTGTGTTGTCTGCATGCCAAAAGCTGTGGCATGTGGGAAATATGAAACATAGGTTTAGTGAGGCTATATGGTGGGTTATTTTTCTATTATAAAGAGTACATCAAGGCTCTGATATGTGATGCAGACGAATCTGGGTCTTATCTCCTTGCATAGATCAAGACTGGCTACATGCAAATCAGGACAATATTTTGAGATCCTATTCTGAAGATAGTTCAGAACAATATTTTGAGATCCTATCCTCAAGATAGCTTGTGCAATGATGATTATGTGTTTTAAATGTCAAACAAGCCATCTGAATATATTTTATACGTCATATGATGCCAATGGAGTGATCTGTGCACTGTAGACTTGAGGCTGCATCCTTTCTAGCATTGCGTCTGCTGCACTGGGGCATTTTGGATCATACAGTTGATGGAGCGTGATGGTGTTCCAAAATTGTAGGGGTGTATCATAATCATGGATTAGTCCGCATATATTTTTGTGTTGTATTAATTTTGATCAGTAGCATCGAATTGTAATAACAAATTGTGCAAGTGAAGTAACAGAAAAGTATTTTGTATCGTGTAGAGAAGAAATGAAATGATGTTTTATTTAAGACTGTAACCTTTAGTGTATTGCAGCTGTATAATAGGACATTTATGTGTAGTGAAATGCATTTCTGACTTAAACGTGGATCATGATGAAAACTGCACGAAGACATAATGAGTTATGCTTAACATGTAATAATTGTAGATGATGCAATAAGAAGCATTATTAACATGTGTAAATCCTAATGTGGAAAGGCCTAAACAAATCTTCACGTTGTGCTATGAAAGGCCTATTCGTTTATTCTTATGTTAGCGGAATTGTGTAGGCCTGGAAATGTAATTTCCCTGGAAAGCTCTCGCATTTAGAAGTAGTCAGCGAATTTCATGTGCATGCAAGGATATTCTGTTCTCACGTTTCAGTTGCAGGTGGAAGAAGCTGCCTTTGTTAGTTAGAACTAACGTCTTTTGTTTTAGGAGTTAGGCATGGAGGAGAAGTGAAACAAAGTAAATACAAAGTCGATAATTGGGAGCCGGTGTTCTTTCTCGTTGAGGAGGCCTGGGAACCAAGGTCAACGGAATCCACATGGAGACGATGGTGGAAAAATACCTAGGAGAGGTGTCCGTTAGTATGAGGTGATCTGTGGGCGTGTTTTCCATTTTGTTTTTTGTATTAGGGAAAGTGCCCAGAGGGAGGAGAGGCAGAAGGAGACAGGATGAATTAGGAGAAGGGGTGCGAAGATTGATCTGGGAAGAGTATCTTAAAACGAACTCTGTAGCTTTGGCTATTTGACTTATCTCGTGAACGTGCTTCTTAGGAAGTTTTCACATGCTGACACCTTTTCAACTGACTTTGTCTGGGAAATGCTAAGTAGGGATGTCACTTTAGAAATAGAGTTGGGATAGTGTCATGTTTTTCATTTTTTTAGCTACAGATGACGTCTGACTTAAATGTTGGAGCGGTCCTTGCTAGTGTTCTATTTTTGGAGTTGTTTATTCTCTTCATGATTCATTGGAGCAGACTCTTATGTAGATTTGGCTTTGTATTAGTTCCCATGTATTTTTACAACCTCGTCTTGAGGTGCTTGTATATTCAGTTGTTTTTGTCTTTGCAATAAATCCCCTAAACCAAATTTGGAGTCCGTGATCTTTTGAGTCATGGGTACTGTTGGAAGTTGAATTACTTAATTTGAGTTGCTTCTCCCCTTTGCACTTCTCAGCAGGTAAAAAGAGACATCGACCTTGGGTTCCTTGTTAAAATTTTAGTAGCGGAACCCAGCCTTATCAGTTGATAGCGAGAGGACGGTTGCCTCTGTAGTAAGGGGAGAAGTTAGGGAGAGGTTAGGAAAACGCCATGGAGCCCAAGCGATGGTTGTCCAGAAGATCGAGAGAGGAGAACAACGGTGTTTGGTGGAGACCGACGGAGAGTGACGGTGCGGCGGAAGCAGCAGTTCACGGAGGAGTGAGTATGAATAGGGATGTTGTTAGATTGCGGTGATGATTTGATTGTGTGATGTCTTGCGGAGTTGGAATGAGAGTTGAGTGATTGTGGTTTCGGACTGTGAGCGTGCACGCTCCATGTGATTTCTTGATGTCAGGCTCGATGAGTAGCCTAAGATCCCGGGATAGATAGTTTGTGGTGGAGAAGACACCCAGAGCCGTAATTGTCGACCATTGATTGTGGGAGTCGTGAGACGTCATTGACAAAACCACCCGAGATAGGGAACGAGAGAGTGAGTGTTTGAGTGACCAACACAGGTTGTGGGTTACTGCGTGTGTAAAATCGAGTGATTGGATCCTATCAACTATTTATGTGACCGTCCGGTCGTTCGTGGGCAGATGGTTGAGGGCAGTTGTCCGGTCATTTTGCGGACAGACAATTGTCAGATTGAGGTAGACAATTGTCAGATTGAGGGAGACAATTACGAGTGACTGTCTGGTCGAATGGTGGACAGACAGTTACTTGCTGTATGAGTGAGACATGCAAGAGTGTTCAAGATGAATTGTGAAGGAGGGGAACTGCTGAGTGAGGAGGAAGAGTGACGTCTGAGTGTGCCGCGCTGTGATAGGTCGGTTAGTGTAAAGCTGCGCTGGTATTGGTGGACTGACATCAGGAAGTAAAACGAAAACATTGTGAGTAAAAGAGTTGATTTCATCATGAAATGTTTTAAGGTATTGCGAGATCTTTGTAGGGGAGAAAGAGGAGTAGTAACTCGAGAGGGGGAAGAAGCACCGCCTGAGGATACCCCAGCTCATTACATGGCTACAAACGTAGGGCTCCATACTATACTTTGGCTTCAGAATTGGCACAAGATGACTGGAAAGGAGGCAGATTTGGCTTTCCCACGTTATGCTTCATTCAGATTTGAAGTGTTGTATCACTTGAAGTCAGTGATGGCTGCATTACAACCTTTACCCAGACCAACCCAGTTTGAGGCACTGGATGCATGGATAAGAGCAGCGCATGCAAGGAAAAGAGATCAAAGTCAGAAAAGGGTGAAGGAGTCGATCAGGGCATTTCAAGGTTGTTTCCCTTGTTAGTAAAGGTGGGAGATGCCCAGAAGAGAAGAGGTAGATGATAGCGACACAGATGACAGTCTTTTGGAGAGGTTGTTGGCAGAGCGTCGACCTCAATATAACCCAAGTTCGGAAGAGGGATTGAGAACTCTTACAGAGAAATCTGGAGAGCCGCAGACAAGCTCTGGTGTGGGAGTAAAAGGAAGGATTTCAGTGGGAACAGAAAGAATGGGGACACAACCACTGAGGGGAATGGAATCAAATGAAGCGAACACAATTACCAGACTACCGGAAGCTCTTACAGTACCGGTCACCATAGTGTCAGTATACGATCCAGATCAGGCAGGAGATGGAAGTCTGGTACGGTCGGTAATAAGAGAAGGTACTGGTTCTGGAGGGAATGGGACAGCGAGTGGAAGTGGTCACCCTTCGAGGCCCATAGAATCAAGTACGCCTTTGCCAGCCACAGTAGATTCTTCTAAGGGACAGGTGGAACAGAGAGCAGCGAGGACAGGGTCGTTGGTTGATTCACGCTCTGACTTGAGGATGTGGGAACCCCCAGTGAGAGGCCCTAGTGGAAGGATGACAGGAGGTAGTAATATTCAGGGAGTTTTGGGGAGTCGATCTGTCTCACGGAACTTAATGGAAGGGAATCAGCGGGATGATCGAGGTAGGGAGAGTGGCGAGTCGAGTAGTGTGTCAAGTCGAGGGACAATTCAAGCTGATCTGAGGGCCATGGTGCTGGATGGGTTGAGATTAAAGGCAGAAGTGAAGGAGATAATTAGAGGGAATTTGCCTTTGGAAAGAATTGAACTCTGTGAGCCAGATAAATTGCTGTTTGTGACGAAGGATGTAACTCGCAAGGAAAGCACATGAGAAATTGACAGAGTTGGCACAGAGGTATGATGTGGATTTGTCTAAAACGAAGATGTTACAGGGAAATCACAGGTTAAATTACAGTGATCAGGAATTAGAAGAGAAAAGAGGCATAGGTTTGATAACGCACATTCGAGAATTGATCATAGGGATACGTGCGTGGAGCATGCTTGACAAGTGGGAGGAAAGATGGTCAAAGAAGAAGAGCGCTAGAAAGAGCATAGGAGAGAAACCACCTCCAGGAGGAGGAACAATGAGAGTAGAGGCTTTTCCTCTGCGAGAGGTACCAAGTGGAGGGTATGTGCATGTGCCTTGGAGTAGAGGTGATTTAGCAGCATTTACCAATGATTTTCCTCGGCTGAGGGAAAAGAAGCTGAAGGATAAACTGATGCTGGTCCAAATGCAGAATGCAGAAAAAGAAGATCAGACACAGACCAACGGAGGAACGTTAGGAAGAAGGCAGGGAATAAATCAAGGAGGGACTCAGAATACATCAGGTCAGGGAAAAGGGCAACCCATAGATTCTAAAACAGGAATAGATGTTGCCACGCTAAAGAAGACCACTGCATGTCATAATTGTCACAAGATCGGGCATTGGAAGCGCGAGTGTAGATCGAATCCAGCTAATCAGATCCAGACGGAGGAAGTGGTGCAGACACCTGAGGTCGTCAATACAGTGACGAGACCCAGATCTGTACAAGGGAGGACAATAGGTCCGCAGGTACAGTTACCCAACCACCGAGAAACCCACAGGGAAACCGAACATACCAACAGATGCCCTTTATCGAGACTTTCGATGAACTTGATTCAGATCCATTGCAACGATGGTGTAGGGTGGGGGGGGGGGGGGGGAGACTGTACTCTTGGATCAGTCTTGGAGGTAGACCAGAGAGGACCGTATGTAGAGGCGGATGTTGACGGTCATCCAACTACCTGTTTGGTTGATACTGGTGCTATCAGTTCTACTGTGAGATCTGCAGTAGTTCCCAACTTACCCCTTTCGGGACAATCAATTCAAGTAGTAGGAGTGGCGAATAAGAAAATGACTAATCCATTAACTGAACCAATACGTTTAAGAGTAGGAACCTTTCAAGATCGACACCAATTTGTGGTATGCGACTCAAGTCCAGTCTGTTTGTTAGGTCGTGATCTTTTAAGTAAATTGAACTGCACCATCTATTGGACGCTCAAGGGAGTAGAACTGCAGACTAGTGATGATGATGCTGCATTTAATGTGGTAAATAAGAATCTGTGTATAGAGGAATTTCCTATGTTGACAGTTGAGGAACTCCCACTCGACCTGAGGGACTCTGTCTCTTTGGACGTATGCGATTTCACAGGGGAAGAGATAGGACTGATCAAGGGGGTTGAGCCAGTTAAGAACCAAATCAAACCCAATGCCGAGTTTCCGAGAATACCTCAGTATAATCTATCACTGGAGACGATTGCAGGAATCAAGCCTGTGATTGAGTCCATGATCGAACAGGGAATTCTGAAGGAGATAATGGGGAGTCCATGTAATTCACCAATCATGGGATTGCAGAAACCGAGTGGGAAGTATAAGATTGTGCAGGACCTGCGAAAGGTCAATGTGATTGTGGTTCCATGTTGTCCAGTAGCACCGAATCCATCAGTGATACTGTTCCAGATCCCATGTGAAGCTGAATGGTTCACTGTGATTGATCTGTGTCAAGCATTATTTTCGATACCATTGCATGAAGAGAGCCAATTTTTACTTGCTTTCCGGCTGGAAGATCATGTGTTAACGTGGTGTCGTATCCCTCAAGGGTATACTAAGTCCACCGATCTTTAATCTGCTTTTGAAGAAGAATCTTGAGAGTCTCGTATTGCCACAGAATTCAGTTCTTGTGCAGTACATTGAAGATCTTTTGATCGCGTCCGAGACGGAGGATGCTTGCAGGATCGATACTGTTGCTTTACTGAACCATCTAGCGGAGAATGGACACAAGGTGTCACCGAACAAGCTACAGTATTGTTTGACTGAAGTTCAGTATTTGGGACACCGAATAGAGAAGGGTAGGAGGAAGGTGTCACCAGATCACATTGAGGCGATTATGAAAATGACTGGGCCCACCACACAGAAGGAAGTCAGGATGTTTTTGAGAATGATTGGGTACTGTAGTCAGTGGATCCCAAACTTTTCCTTTAAGGCAAAGCCTTTACAGAGGCTCACGCACAAGGATGTGAGCGATCCAGTGCCGTGTATCATGACTGTCTGGTAGCATTTTTGGAGTTGAGAGAGGATCTATGTCGTGCTCAAGCTCTGGGGATGCCGGATTATAACAAGTCTTTTTCACTGTTCTGTTATGAGCAAGAAGGTTGCGCTTTGTCAGTACTGACTCAAAGTCATGGAGTAGTCCGTAGACCAGTCCGTTGCCTACTTCTCAGCTACTTTAGATCCAGTAGCTTCTGCGTTGCGATGACTGAAATCCGTTGCTGCAACCGGTGTCAGCATTGAGAGATGTGAGAGTATTGTTATGGGTCATCCACTTACTGTTTTTGTTCCACATTCGGTTGAGCTCCTGATGACGAGAACTAAGACTCAACATATGACAAATAATAGACTTACACGTTATGAGCAGGTCATACTTGCTTCAGAGAATGTGACTTTGAAACGTTGCTCTGTCCTGAATCCAGCTACTTTAATGCCTTTGCCAAATGTTGATGATGAAGATTGTGAGGACCATGACAGTCTCGATGTAACTGAACTTTGCACCAAACCGAGGCCTGACATTGTTGACGAACCTCTACCTGAGTCCGATGAAATCTTTTCGTAGATGGTTTCTGCTTAAGAGACAATGTAGGTCACTTGAGAGCAGCATTTGCTGTATGTACCATTTCTGGAGTTGTGGAAGCTGCTTGTTTACAGGAAGTATACCCCCTGCAGGTAGCTGAAATCATTGCTCTGACTCGTGCCTGTTTGGCCACTGATCAAATCCGAGTCACTGTTTACACCGACAGCCAGTATGGGTTCGGTGTGGTTCATGACTTTGGACAGCTATGGTCACAGATGGGTTTCCAAATGTCATCAGGATCTCCCATTAGGAATGAGGAATATGTAAGACAATTGTTAGAAGCTTTACAAAGTCCACGAGAAATTGCTGTATTGAAATGTGCAGCCCAAGGGATGGGAAATGACTCTCTTGGGAATAGGTATGTCGATGAAGTTGCACGCTTTTGCGCTGAACAAGGGTGCATTTTTCCTGGAGATTGTACAGGAGAGAGCCCAGAAAGAACCGAGCTCAGCATGATGTTAGCCATGGCAGATACCTGGGATGAGCTCAAGCGTCTGCAGGGAGAGGTTTCAGAAGAGTAAAAAGCTGTGTGGATCAGAGCAGGATGTGAGAAAAGAGATGAAGGGATATGGGTTTCAAATAATGGTCGAGCAGTGTTACCAGATGACTTATTAAGTCCTATGGCAAGACAGAGCCATGGAGCAGTGCACCTTGGAAGGGATGCTAGGATGCGAGTGTTCAGACAGACGTGGTATAATCCACGGTTCCGTGCGTTTGCTGAAGCAGTGTGTCATAGGTGTGTTACGTGCCAACAAATGAATGCTGGGAAGAAAACTGTGGTTGCATTGAGTCATATTGGAAGGTCCAGAGGGCCTTTCAACAGAATACAGCTCGATTTTATTGAGATGCCTAGGTGCAATGGTTTGAGATATGTTCTGGTTGTGGTGTGTGTTTTCTCACGATGGGTGGAAGCATACCTGACGAGAAGGTGTGATAGCCTCACAGTAGCAAAGTTGTTGCTTAGGGAGCTGATGCCTCGGTTCGGTTTTACAACTTCATTGGAGTCGGATAGAGGAACGCAGTTCCACAGTGAAATGATGAAGCTACTGTGTGCTGCCTTAAATGTTGACCAGAGACTGCATTGTAGCTATCGACCAGAGGCTTCTGGTATCATGGAGCAGATTAATGGGACTTTGAAAATGAGGATGGCAAAAGTGTGTTCGTCTACATCTTTGAAATGGCCGGATGCATTGCCACTGGTGTTGATGAGTGTTCATAGTACACCTGATAGAAAGACTGGTCTTTCACCCCACGAGATCCTGATGGGGAAGGCTATGCGGTTACCAGCAGTGCCATCCACAGCCTTGATAAACATCACAGATGATTTGATCTTCAACTATTGCAAAGGACTGGCTGATGTGGTCCGATCTGTGTCTCACCAGGTGGAAGCTGCAACTGCCCCGACCTCGAGGGACCTCTGCCATGACCTGTGTGAGGGTGATTGGGTGCTAGTTCGTAAGCAAATGAGGAAAAGTTGCCTTGATGCCCGTTGGAGAGGTCCTTACCAGGTAATCCTGGTGACAAATACAGCGGTGAAGTGTGGAGGCTTGCCGAACTCGATACATACCTCCCATACTCGCAGAGTTCCAGGACCCCTGGAAGAAACAGCCCCTCTCGTAGAAGGAAATCTAGCTGTGGCAGCAAGGCTACTCGAGAGGGCAAGCCAAGCTGTGGGGGTCGCTGACGAAGCTGGTCCACCAGATCCAGGTATTGACTCTGAGGGAGAAGGTAACGTTATGAATAGTATAGAGTCAGACTCAGCTGAAGTAACTGGTGTGCAAGGTAGTTGGGGCAGAGAAGAAAAGCTGACACTATAGAAGAAATGTGGCCTGGGAGAAAAGGAAGGCTAAATCTGAGACTAGCTCCTGAAAGAGATCTTGCTCCCTTGTCAGAGACATCTGAATCTGAGCTGAGTGAAGTAGGAAAGTCCAGGAGGGTCCAAGAAGGTCGAGGAGAGTAAGAGTGCCTTGTCAAAAATACGCTGCCCTGGAGTGGACTTACATGGTAACTGATGCCGGGAATGGTGGGGACCGGAAGACTGAGGTCTTCACAAGTGATCAGCAGAACGCCCGAGCTGAAATTCCAAGTGGGATTGATAGTTCCTGGATTGGAAATAGAGGGAGTACTGATCATAATAGTTCCGAGACCTCCAGTATTGAGTGCGGATTCTGATCATTCAGGAATTGTCGTTTCCGACTTTTGAATATCAGCCACCAGCCCAAGAGATTGCAGCTGTTTGTCGTGAAATTTTGCAGAATCTGTTAATCGAAATTGGTTCTGAGCTGTGAATGAACTGTGAACTGTAAATAATTGTCTCAAGAAGATAACCGAAGTCTGAGTGGAAGAAGAATACATTTAGGGTTTTCGGTAGAAGAAGAAAAAGGGCTAGGGGAATCTCTTTGGACTGTGTAAATAAGATCAGAGGAACTGAACTGTGAACGAATTTCCAGAATTTCAATGAACTGTGTTTGGACTGTTTGAGCAGCAGCTTGAGGTGGAGAAAAAAGACTCTTGTGTATCCTGTAGCTGAGCTGAGCCGACAACTGAAGATGGAGTCTGGAAATTCGAACCGTAGGTGTGATAGGTACACTAATCGTAGGAGTGAAAGTAGTAATAACAGTATTTATTGTTGTATCTATAACCATTTCACACGATGCAGAAGTTGGGGAAGTGGGAGTAAGAGGGACGTCCACACCTGTTACTTCTAGCATAAAAAAGGGTATCGTAGGAGCTGAAAAAGCTATGCTAGATCAAACTAGTCTTATGTTGCATGTAGATTTGCCTAGAGGTAATTATACGCTTAATGCATATGCGAAGCTGCTATATGAGTATGTGAACACGATGGATGTGAGAGACTTATGTGTGTATGCAGTTACCTGCGTCAGAGGAGGAAGATATTCGATACCATCATCTCTCTTTGACATATGGTATTACTTGTAGTTTATTGCTTAGTATGTTTTATGACAAGGGTCACTATGAATATTATTTGTCCAATTATGATGTAGTGCTTCCAGAAGTCCCAGCTTATAAAGATTTTAATAAGTATGATTACTATAAGCAGGAAGATAGAATAGGGAAGTATTTTATCCCCGCTGTAACTTTAGATACAGCTTATGCACATCAACACAATCTAACATGTTCATTAACAGATGTAGAAAAGAAGTTTATAGATCAAGTAGAAGATAGGCATAGACAACTAATAGGAAACAGTTACAACAAGGGAGGTAAAGTTCAGTGGACCAAAGAAGAGTTACCTCACAAGGCAAAAGGGAGTAGTGGTCCAATTGCTTTGGATTTCGAGGAGAGAGGGAAATTGTGTGTGAGACAAGTACAAACCTATTTTGACAAGGTCTTTGTGGGAGAGACTGTATGTGATCATACATTCATCATTGAGGCCTCAGCAAAGAAAGTTTTACAAGACGCAATACAAGTGGTGCCAAATGTGTATTTTGTGTGTGGGAAGATTGCCAATGTGCGATTGCCATTGACTTCGTATGGTACGTGCTATGTGGCAGTAGTGTTTCCCAAGATTTATCATGTGGAGGATTTGGACCATTTGGAAGGTGGATTACATCCTAGAAGGAAGAGAGGTGTAAGTGCAGGGGAAATTGTAGGAGATGTTTTGGGGGCATTGATACCAGGTTTGGGAGTGGTGTTGAATGATGTGAAGATTAGAAAGTTGTCAACCATTGTGGACAAGTTGTCAGCAAATACAGCTCATCCGTTGTTGATGGAGAGATGGTATAAATATGGGCTATGATGATACAGAACTATCTTGGCTTTAGATGTTTTACTGGCAAAAGAGGGTGGAGTCTGTAAAATGCTGAAGGCCCAACAGTGCTGCACTTATATACATGACAACAGCAAGGATTTGAAGAAGTATACAAGCAAGGTGGGAAAAGGATTTGGTAAGGTAGGGAGTTGGTTTGCGTCCTTAGGAAAGGGAATTCTTGGTTACATCTTGAAACCTATCATTATAGTGGTGGTTTGTTTGATTCTATTGTGGGAAATTGTGAGGATCTATAAGTGTCATAAGAAAGGTCTCTTAGAGAGCAAGAGCGAAGGATGGAAAGACTGCAGGACAGTCATTATGAGAATATTAAGAGCCTAGAGCTGTTCCTACAGGGAAGGGTGGCTACAAAGCTCTGTGGAGGTTGGTTCTTTCTCCAGGGGATGTGATTTGTGAAGTAATGGAAAAGTATTTTGTATCATGTAGAGGAGAAAGGAAATTATGTTTTATTTGAGACTGTAACCTTTAGTGTATTGCGGCTGTCTAACAGGAAATTTATGTGTAGTGAAATGCATTTCTGGCTTAAAAGTGTATTATGATAAAACTGCACGAAGACATAATGAGTTATGCTTAACATGTAATAATTGTAGATTGTGCAATAAGAAGCATTATTAACATGTATGTAAATCCTAATGTGGAAAGGCCTAAACAAATGTTCACGTTGTGCTACGAAAGGCCTATTTGTTTATTCTTATGTTAGCCGAATTGTGTAGGCCTGAAAATGTAATTTCCCTGGTAAGCTCTCGCATTAAGAAGTAGTCAGCGAATTTCATTTGCACACAAGGATGTTCTGTCCTCACGTTTCAGTTGCAGGTGGAAGAAGCTGCCTAACGTCTTTTCTTTTAGAAGTTAGGCATGGAGGAGAAGTGAAACAAAGTAAATAAAAGGTCGATAATTGGGAGCCGGTGTTCTTTCTCGTTGAGGAGGCCTGGTAACCAAGGTCAACGGAATCCACATGGAGATTACGGTGAAAAAATACCTAGGAGAGGTGTCCGTTAGCATGAGGTGATCTGTGGGCGTGTTTAACATTTTGTATTTTGTATTAGGGAAAGTGCCCGGAGAGAGGAGAGGCAGAAGGAGACAGGATGAGTTAGGAGAAGGGTTAGGAGATTGATCTGGGAAGAGTTTCTTAGAACAAACTCTGTAGCTTTGGCTATTTTACTTATCCCTTGAACGTGTGTCTTAGAAAGTTTCCATGTGCTGACACCTTTTCAACTGACTTTGTCTGGGAAATGCTAAGTAGGGATGTCACCTTAGAAAGAGAGTAGGGATAGTGTCATGTTTTTCATTTTTTTAGCTACAGATGAAGTCTGACTTAAATGTTGGAGCGGTCCTTGCTAGTGTTCTATTTTTGGAGTTGTTTATTCTCTTCATGATTCATCGGAGCAGACTCTTACGTATATTTGGCTTTGTATTAGTTCCCATGTATTTTTACAACCTCGTCTTGAGGTGCTTGTATATTCAGTTGTTTTTGGCTTTGTAATAAACCCCCTAAACCGAATATGGAGTCCGTGATCTTTGGAGTCATGGGTACTGTTGGAAGTGGAATTACTTAATTTGAGTTGCTTCTCCCCTTTACACTTCTCAGCAGGTAAAAAGAGACATCGACCTAGGGTTCCTTGTTAAAATGTTGGTAGTGGAACCCAGCCTTATCACAGTTGATTAAGTACGGTTGAGCCTTGTCTTACATCAAAGTAATTTCAGTGGAATAGTTGGCCATGTACTGCCAAATCCATTACAATGACCTTTATCTTTCTGTGACAAGAAAAGAATTGCACTCCGTAGTAAGTCCCTGTCACAGAAACAACTCACTACATTGATGATATGTGGCTCCTTTGAATTTTTTTAAATCTAGTATGACACTAGGTCTTCCATTTTAGTACCGGGTGAGTGGTCGCCAAAAAATATATCAATGTTTGACTTGTTTATGGGCCAACGTAGTGAAATAGAATTCTTTTATTGATTTGCACACCAATATATTACCAATATAAAACTTTACAAAATAAATTTAAAACTCTTCTTCTCTCAATTCACCTACACAAGTGGCGTAGCTAGGGAGGCGGTCCACCCTGGGTAGCACTTTATGGGGGGGGGCGGCAGGTGAAGTGAGCAATTTTGGCGAGTGCAAGGTAAGTGTTTTTCTTTTTTCTTTTATTTTCCCTCGTCATCATCTGTCGACTCCCCCCCACTTTTACCTCCACCGGCCATCACTGGGTGGCAAACTCAGGGACCGACCAAGCGGCAAAAGCTCTTGCTACGCCACTGACTTACACCCATCCTTCCTAAGCAAAAATGATCTGGGGGACGTGATTTGTTTGGCAGAGGGTTGGTATGTAACTATTTTTTTATTTCTTTAAAAATTGACCTCTGACTCAACGTTACCTACTGTGAGTTCACCAATTTCGCCCCACAATAGAATCGTGGAAGGCTTAATTCTCAAAAGAATTGGTGAAAGTAAATACCAAGTGCACATGTATTTATTTAGAGGTTTGTAAAGCAGCATGTGTAAGTCTATTCATTACTTAAAAGCACTGAAAATGATCAATTTTGTGTAATTTTCCTAACGTTTGCGTGATTATACAAAGCAATCTGTGCGACTTTCGTACACCCCTGGTTCACATCGCAGATAACTGCTTAGGGTGGCACCTTGTAGTTCCAGGGCTCTACCCCCTTGTCTCTTTGATATGTTTTCATAGCTAATCGGATCACGAAGATGCAGCCCGGAATTTGGCAAAGTGCTGATTGCCGTGTATGTAACGTATGTCTGATACTTTTAAAATCATTTTGTAGGACTACTTTTTAAAAAATGAATCCCATATTATTTCGCAAGAGTGATAAAATTATATACAGATTCGCTCTTTCACAGGTATTCATATATTCATGCCCTGAGTAGAAGTAAGCATTTTTATATCCATACTTGCAAATTATATTTGAGATGTCTTTCTTTTAGAGTTCAGGGCATAACTATCCTTTTAATAATGAAAAACCCTTTACTGCTCTGTTTGGGTTTTTAGACATAATACAAGATGGAAAAGATTAATTATATTAGGGCATAGAACACTAGGGATGAATGTTAATGTTCCTACCTGTTCTTTCTCGTGAAACAATTCTTCATAGAACAGGTCAGAATCTGTCATCATTTCGAGTACACCAGAGAATAAAAGAATATTTAAAACGAGTTCTTCTCTGTACTGACGTGTTGTGTCTGATTTGCATTATGTTCAAATTGTATTCGTCCATTCACAGTTAACGTGCATTGGATTCAAGGTTAGTCAAGGTTTGTAAAATTAAATTTGTCGTTCGAGCTCGGTCAGGGCAAATCCGTCTCAAGCGACCGGCGCTGGCCATAAACTTCAGAAATTCAGTATGCATTAATACATAATTTACAGTGCTTATCACTCGATGAGACATTTTTCGTGACATTTAGAATTTCATATTTTCCCATAGTTTTGGGTAAGTATAAATTAACCTTCCATAGGATACCAGCGCATCATTAATTGTTCTTTGAAACCATGTCGTTGCTTAGAGTTGTGCCCTTTAAAATGTTTTTTTTTTTTTATTAAACTCGGTTCCCTTGTTTCATTGTACCATAAATGATGTTTGTGGATTCAATGAAAAGGACTTTTTTTTAAAGGAAAAGGCAATTGATTATTCTGCTTAACTGCAACCGAGAAGGAAAATGAAATAAGGTATAAACTGTTAAGCACAGGGGTGACTTCTTAAAAAACATAACATGGGTGCCAGGGGCCAACTAACTAACAGACACTTTTGTGTGTTTGCCACGCTGAGACTAGGACAAAGTCCCTTGCGTGCAGTAACAGGTTTGGACAAACAGTGCAGTTAGCTTTTATATTCATAGATCAGGATACCTTAAGAACATCAGTATCAGTTGTCGATTACACGTATATAGGTACAGGTCACCCCACTAGGTGTATAGAACTTTTCTGCTTAGCCTTTGATCTCTACAGGCGTCAATCTACAGGTTTCAACCCAGACCAACATCACTCCAAGTGACACAGAAACACCCATGCAGCATCACACCCATGATGGTGGACTCACAGAGAACACAAGGAAACAGCATGGACCACCACTGAAGTTAGCCTCTCGCAGCAAAATGAGGTGAATGCCAGAGTCGCGTATTTGGTGCACTGTGCAAAATACCACCAGACTTGTCCATTGATTAAGTGAATATTGTTATTAGAGTGGGCATGAAGCATCGCACCCCACACACTGTGGTGTGTAAAGCGCTGAAGAAGTACCTGCAGATTACAACACACATTGCTAGAGTAACAGCAGATGCTATGCTTTGTTTGTGGAGAAACCAACACGCCCCATACCTACGTGCTATTGGAAACCCAGCCTTTCAAAGCGAAGGACGAATCTGATAAACTTAAACAATGTCTTGTCGAGGAGTTGCTAAAATCGCAACACTCAAGTGTCCCAAAGTACACAGCTTTCTAAATCCCCAAATGGAAGAGTGACACAGAAAGTAGTACGCTACCCCAGCCCTACAACTGTTTCACTATTCCCAGAATGGAACAACGAAATGCTGAGTAAATGACACAAGTATAATGTATTTCTTACTCTACAGTGTTAGAGACAGCAATCCAAAGACTGCTATGGTGCAGAGCATCTCTCCTCAAGAGATGCATCCTCTTCGCAGGAGATAATATACTAGGCTGAGGATGTTAAACCTTTAGGAATGTCCTTATGTGTTGCTACACGCAGTATCTCCAGCTGTATCTGCTAAGGGTGAATGGTCCACCACCCAAGCATATGCCAAGTCCTCTTCTCTTTTCTGGATGGAGCTGCAAGGGAGCCACCATGAGGGAGCATCAGCAGTCTCAGTTTCCTGCTTGGGCCCCACCCCTAGAATCTAAGCATGAAGACTCACACAGATTAGGCAGGGGATACTGTGTGATGGGAATGGATTATGGAGGGTTTCAAGTGACACATGGTGCCTTAGACAGTAGCACTTATTCTCTGAAAATATGCCATTGTTCACTAACAGCACATACACATATTCATTATCACTTCCAGCTTTTCACAAAATATTTTTCCATGAGATATCTACGTAGATTCTTGCTATCACCTTGGCATCTGTAACATCCTCACCAGCCTGGGAGCATGCGACTGAAATACGCCACACATGGAGCTCTGGATTGTACATCTTTACTCCTCAGCATACAATCACACACAACTATTCTGATTACGTCATAACTATTAATAACCACACCTTAACACCTCCCAGCATGTTACCTAAACTTCTGTTGGGTCTGCCCAGACCTGCAAGGGTCCTAGTGCACTTAGTCTCACAACACTACATCTCCCCCTTTGTTAAATATAAAACAAAAATTATATTACATTTCTTCAACAAGTCGCTGAGGCGCTCACACTAGTCGGCTAGATCAAGTGGTGTGAAGTGGTTGTGAGGCACCCAGATCAGGTGCTGATAGCACAGGTTTGGAGTCCTGAGCTGGACTGTTAGATGGGGTTGAATCATTCATAGTTGCAGGAGCTGACGATCGTAGAGGTAGATGCTTGAAGCGTGACGAGTCCCCGTGTGATGGACTTTCCGGGATGCTGTGCAGTCACCAGGTATCCAATGCATGTCACAACTCTCAAAAGATCAACAGCAAATGGAGTGTCTGTTTTCCTCTTTCGTTTCTGCCTGACCAGGACCAAGTCACCCTCATCAAAAACTATTTCTCTGATTCTTCGACACCAATCGGCATACGTTTTCATCTTGCTCTTTTTAGAAGTGTTGGTGACATGAACCTGGTGAGCATTCAAGGATCTGTGTATTGTCCACTGCGGCAGTTTGGGTCCAATGGACCTCCCAAATAGCAAGGTGGCAGGATATTTGTACCAGTGGTGGAGTGAGGAGTTGAACGATAAGCATACAGAGCTTGACACAAGGCTTGGTTTAACCCAATTCCCTTCATCGATCATTGGATTACTCTTTTGAGGGTACATATGAATCGTTCCACAACACCATTGGCTTGGAGCCACAAAGGTGTAATCTTTTGATGCTTGACAGTTAGCCTGGCCAGAAATTCCTTAATTTCTTTGCTAATCAATGGCAGACCTTTGTCAGTCTTGAGAATGGCAGGGATTCCCCATGCTGCAATAGTGTCATCTAGCCGCTCACTGACTTTATCATGGTTAGTTCATGATAATTATTCTACTAGTGGGGAACATGAAAACTCATCAATGACTAACATGAGAGGATGTCCGTTTCCCATGGGCCAAAAGCAATCAACTGCAAGTCTCCTCCACGCCTAAGCAGAAGGTCAGACATTGTCAGTGGATGCTGCATTACTGTGGGAGAAAGGCAATTGCGAAGATCGCACTCCTTTAGTTCTATCTCAACTCATTCGCCTAAACATGGGAACTGCACTGGGTCTCTTAAGGATCTTTTGGTGGGTACAATGCCACAAAGTCCTTCATGAGCTGCTTCAATAACCTGCTGCCTCAGGCTCTCCAGCATGATGATTCTCGAGCTCTCAATACAATTCCATCCTGTGCATTTTTGAATATTCAACATTGTCAGCAAGAGGTCGAACACTCTTCCTTCAAGATTGGGGTGAAATGATGTCTTTGAGGATCAGCATGTTATTATTGGCATTAGTAGCAGCATCGATCTGTTCAATGAATGTAGCTGCTAGCATAATGGACCTCACAATGAAGTTGATGTACTTCTCACTCGTTTTGGATGTCGAGCTATGGCAATGTAGCGGTATTTGTGAAAAGTAATCAGCAGGGTTCTGGTCTTTACCCAGCTCAGGAACAATGTCCTACTCCTACTCTTGCAGCATCAACCACCCACCTCTCACTGTGAGGGGCCATCTTGGCCTTTTGATTTTCAAAACTGTTGAGTAGCGCTTGATGATCTGTAATAATAGTGAAGCGTTTTCCATTTAAAACATGTGAAAATAACTGCAGGCCCACACCACAGCCAGACTTTCCTTCTCCGGCTGAGAATAGGTAAGTTCTGCGGCAGAGAGGCTTCAACTGGCAAAGGCCACAATGTGTCTTTGAGCATTTGATTAACCATTATGCTGAGCAAGAATTGCCCCCAGCCCCACCAGGCTCGTATCTACTGGGATCTCAGTCTGTAACTTGGGGTCAGAATAGGCCATCTCCATTGCATTTTCCATTGCATGCTTTATGCTTTTGAAGCTTTAATCACATTGAGCAGACCATTGGAAGGAAACATTTTTCTTGGTCAATAACTGGCAATGCCTAAGAAGGATCTCAGTGTGGTGACATCTTGTGGGGGACAAGTAGCTGAAAATGCTTGTATTTTGTCAGGGTCAAGAGTCATTCCTCCATCAGAGAATATATGCTCAAATAATTTGAATTTAGACTTCAAAAAACTCACACTTTGCTGCATTCAAAGTGAGGCCTTCATCAGCATGTAACTGGCATACCTGTACTAAAGCCTTATCATATTCTTTTTGTTTTGTTCCAAACATCAGTATATCATCACGGTCATTAAAAGCATGCATGAAAGGTTGAATTGTTGTACGTATAACAGCCTGTAATATTTCTGCAGCTGAGGGCACTCTAAAACTCAACTGTTTGTATCTGAACAAAACAACTTGAGTCAAAAAAGTAGTGATGTACATGCAATTCTCTTCCAACTCGAGTTGATGGTATCCCTTGTTCAGGTCACAAATGGGAGAAGACTTTGGCACCGTTCAGTTGCATGATCATGTCAGCTATGTGTAGACCAGGAATGTCTTTTTCTCTTGATTGCTTTATTAGCTTGGTGCATATTAACAGAGATTTGGACAGCACCTTCCCTGTCCTTTTTTGGCACCACTACTATGGGCGACACCCATAGTGTAGGACCTGTGGCACGCTCAATGATATCATGCTTCAACAGCGTTTCAAGTTCTTTCTGGACAGCTTCTTGCAAGTGGAAAGCGACTCTGTGGTGCCGCTGGGTGACAGGGCAAATGTCCTTATTAATGTGCAGTCGCACCTTCATTGTCTTGATCCTGCCTAGGCCATGAAACAATGACACAAACTGACTCACAACTTCAGATTGAGTGTGAAGGTTATAATTGAGAGATATCAGTCGCATGTCAGCAGCAGGGACAAAACTGAGTAGGCAGGCGTTGGATGAAGCGCCTTGAAGAACGTGAATTGATTCTTTCCTATACTCCGGTCAAGGCCAGCACTCTGCCCAGCAGCACCGCCTCTTCATCTCGTCGCTCCAGCCTCTGAGCCGCCTCTGAGCAGGGTTCGTGCCTGCCGCCCGCCTCTCGCCCACAGTACCGCCGTCTTTTCCCCCAAACGCGCCTCCCGTATCCACGCACTGTGTAACTGATTGGGTGACTGCTTTTAACTGTATTCGTGGTCTTGCTCCCTGTTTAATTCTGTGATTGTATTTTTGAGCTGCCCCCTGTTTATTTTCTGTTCCTGCCCTGCCTATGAGTGCTTGTGAGTTGATTTTCCCGCCGCTGCTACCCCGCGGCCCCTTCCCCCGACTCAGTCACCGTTCCCGCCTCACTCCTCCGGCCCAGCCCTCCTCCCTTAGCGACGCACGCAGCAGGCGCGCCTAAGGCGAGCCCGTCTGCGCCCATCCGTGCCTGGTCTGCGCCCAGCACCAGACCCGTGGCCCCCACAAACGCCACAACACCTGACACCGCTACAACGCCACAACCCTCCACGCGCTCAACGTCGGCCGATCCTCCATCTGCTTCCAGGCCACCCCGAAACTCACCCACGGACCCTTCACCTGCTAAAACTGCAGCTACACCAGCCAGCACACACCTGCACGTCCTGCCCATCCCAACACTGCTGGCCACAACCACCTCAGCTGTGTACTACTCAACACCCGCTCAGTCCAAAAGCATGCCTTCGAACTTTGGGACCTGCTCAACTCCTCTGCCCTGGACTTCACCTTGCTGGCTGCTAGGATTTTGGCCAGTTGCTGTTGGACGGGGACCTCTGGGGGCACACCCTCCGACTCCTTGTGCACCAGGTCTGATGTCGCATCATCATGGTCCGGGGGAGGCCCCATCTGCTTCCATCTAGGTTTCCCCATCGCCAGCGGGGTGGAATACCCAACGGAGGATCTGGTGCGCCCCTCTCTAGCCAGTCGGGGGGCAGCCGCCAGGATGTCAGCCACCCACCACTCCAGAGCAGGGACACAAAGTTCCTGTACCTTGGAGGACTTGTTCTTGCACCCTGCACCGTACTGTGCGCCCCTGGGACTTCTGGTTCACTGCTTTCGTGACTCATTCCCCTGTCCTGCCCTCACAGTGCCCAGAACAAGGCCTTAGAACCAGCTCCCCCAAAAGTCATCTCAAACAGGTGGCAGGGACAATGAGAGCCACACAGTACTGTCGCACCCCCACTGCAACGCAGCACCAGGGCTGTGATCCGGGGAAGCAGCCAGGTGCTGCACTCAGCTCCAAAATTCAGACAGCGCCGCACTCCCCAGTCCTGTTTCGAACCAGCTCTGGGCAGAGCCCGCTCATCCTTCAGCTCCAACAGCGTGCGTGCCAACCAACTCCAGGCTGTGGGCCCCTCAGCCGGCAGTTCCATCAATAAAGTGCTCAGCTCACACCAAATGTCCAAGCTGGGCCAAGGCCTCCTCAGTCTCACTCCACCACAGAACATCAACCACTGCGGGGGACCCCCCATCGCAGCCAGACACTCCCTACTCAGGCGCAAATGGAGCGCGGCTCTCTGTAGCCCGGCCAGCTCAGTGCCGTCGCACTCCGCAGCCGCACTCCAGTCTACAGGCCATGCCACACCTCAGGCCTCAATCTGCTTTAAGCAGAGCGCACCAGCGTCTGCACCTCGTTCAGGACTGCCACTGCGCCCTTCACAGGTGGATAAAACACCAGGTCGCCGCTCGGGCCCAGGGCACCGCTCCCGGCCCCTGCCTCTCACTCAAAGCCCCCACTCCACTCCCCCAGCCGTGCAATACCTGGGGGGGGAATTCCGGTCGCAGACTCATACCGCCAGCTGGCGAGCGCCCTGAGCGTCGACACTGCTCTCCTTCACTCCGTCTCTCCGCCCGGTCACAATGCTGGCTCGGCACCTCTCACCGCCCTCAGGGCCCTGCCTCCCTTCCGATGCAGTCCCCGCAGAGCAGCACTTCGGGCACGCCGCCGACCAGGCTCAGCCCCCATCAGGAACACAAAGTGCCCACTCTACTCCAGTCCCTGGAGATTGTTTGTCAGGGGCAGCCACGTCCCCAGACCACAGCTGCAGGTCCGCTCCTCCGTCAACTCACCAAGAGTGACTCAGGCCGCCATTCTGTCCCGGCCTCTGCCGCTGCACTTGCAGCTTCTTTCACGACCCTCCTCCTCTCCCGGACCTCCAGCGGCACCAACAGGGTCCCAGGTATCAATAGCCAGTTGGGCACACAACAGCGCGGCTCCAGTGGACACCATGGTAGTCAGGAGGATCGGCACGGCTGGTGCGGAGCTCCCAGCTCACGCATCCGCCATCGTTGGCTCCCAAGCCAAGCCCCGGGTTAAATGACACATACATTTTGTTCTATGTATATCCCTGGACCAAACTCACAAGAAACTACCATCTGACAGCCGATTGGCCAAAAGGCAATTATAAATTAACCATAAATCCCCTATAAGAAAATTTGGACTACCTGTTTTTGTTTACTTATCTCTTTTGACTGGGCATGCTTTTATCTTAAGTTTGTCAATCAGTCATGCTTTCTCACTCTTGATTGTCTTTTCTACTCTGCTTAATCCAGTTTAATAGTGAAGTTGGATTATGGATAAAGTAGAAGAATGAATTTATGAAAGTTAAGCATCTGCTGCCAGAACGGTCTGCATGCTTGGTTAATTAGCCTGCGTGAAGTCTCCACTCCTGACAGTGGTTAGCCCCCCTGAGGAGCTGTGACCTGCTCCCATAGTACGACCACTAGTTGGAACCATCTGGCAGGAGGTTCGGGAAGGGATGTTTACAGTTCATCTTATCTCAAGATGGACCATTCTGGAGGGCCCAGGTACTGTTTTCACTTTCAAAGTACTAGATGGGGCCTGGCCAAATCTTACTCAGATACTAAGTGTGCTTGGATTTAAGGGGTCATTTAATCTTCAGCTCACTCTAACCAGCTCAGAGATCAGAATTGTAGAAGAGTTTATTGGACCTCAGGACAAAAACTGCTATAAAATGGAGAAAGGGCTAGGGTGCAATAACTAGATTCCCATTGGTAAGTGTGTTGCCTCCTATCACTGGCTAGAGGCTGAAATAAAGTTGGTCCTTACCACCAGCTCACCAGACCCCATTGAACCTGCTGGAAGGCCAGAAGAAGAGAACACACCTGAGGAGAGAACAAGCATGCTTGCAGTCTCTGACCTGTGGAAAGGCTATGGTGTTCAACGCGACACCCATTTAAATCTAGGGACTGGACAAGTGCTTCAAGAGAAGGGCTCATGCAGTACAGGGTGACAAAAAGTGCAGAGTCAGAAATCCTGAAGAAAATGTCTGCACATTGTGGAACATAGCTGCTAGTGTACATAGCTAAAGCAGACCCACGGGGCTACCAACAAAAAAGGAATGCATTTCAAGCAGTAGAGCTGCAACAAATTCCTCCTTAGAGTGGCAGCTAGAGTTTACACTTCAACATGAGGCAGCGGGTTCCCTGAGGAATGTGGACACCTATGGTGCTGTAATTTTGTGAACACGATCAGTAGATCACCATGTTTTTACACGCCATGTAGGTGTGGGACTACTGTTGCTGCAGAATTATCTTATCACAATCAATATTTATTCTGATCCGACAAAATTATTAGAATCTGTGAACCACCACTGAGAGAAAAAAGCCCATGCCTGGCCTGCATGCTTTCTGATATCCCTGGATTTAGAGTTCAGGGGGCACTGCTTTCTCACCTATTGTGCTGTGGATGTTGGAAACGTTGCTACAGGCCCTTGTGCTATCTTGCAACAACTCCTGCATTTTACCTGACAGCAAGAAATGACTATGCGGCCTCTGTAGTCACAGGGAGAAAATGCTCCCATAATCTATTGGGGCGTCCACAAAGATGTGTAGAATCATCTGAAAAGTGCCTAAGCATCTGAGCACCACCCTAACTGCACCTGGATACAGCATGTGGACAACATCACCAATCTTTACTCCCCAAAGGGGACATACTACTAGGGGTGGGTGGTAAACTCCGCTCCGCTGGCAGAGTTTGCTAAGTTTTGCCCTCTCACACTCCACTTGGAGTGCACAGTTCGACAAAAAACTCCCACCAATGGAATTTTCAAAAGATATTAATTTCTTCATAAAGTTGAAAAGTTGTGAATCACACACTTTCAGGACCCAACCTAATGGAAACATGATGAAATAAATATAAATTTGTACTAAGACTGGTGTACAGCAGTCTGGGTAGGCCGTGACATGTACACACTACTTACATTTCCTCTTTGAGACGTTACCCATTTAATCTATTTGCCCTACAACAAGTGTCATAGGGGCCATCATTGGTGAGCTATTCAATCCAGGACTAAGCATTTGTGTTGGCCTCTGGCCACGCATTGCGTCAGCCCAAGGGGAGGACTCCATCTAACTCTGGAGCCCTGCCTAGCGGCCCTGTGTAAATCCTTTTTGCTGGGATGTGTTTGTATTTCCTTCAGCACTGTACCTTGTCCCAGGCTGTTTCTCGGCCTTTTTTGTCTTTTTTTGCTATTTTTTTTTTATTGCATTTAGGTGATGAACTTTACTTTCTTTGCCTCCGGTAGAGGTCAGGGTGGAGCCCGAAATTTATAGTGTTAAGTAAAGCAGTATTTTGTCTCGATCTAATAGACTTTTTGCCTCTTACTACCACGCTCTACCAGCAAAAAATTACCAATTCACCTGGCCCATAATTGTCAAAGTGGGTAAATATCTGTTGTTATTGCTTACATATACAGCCCATAATACTTAATTGTTTTCATCAATATGCAATTGGATGTGTAGTTTGTGCTATTTACATGCCTGTACAAGTGTTATTTGATCCATACTGAATATTTATTGTTACCTGTGATTTCAACCCATATTTTGTTCTGATTCAGTCCCTGAAGCCAAGCTGCAGTGGTGATTTTTAGCCTCACAACAGATATGGCCCTTATTAATGTATAGTTTTTAGTACTCTTCTTTGTACGTCCCTAATTCTGCAATGCACATCGTTATAAATACTTAATTGATATTGACTGTTTCTGTGGAGCCTAAGATTCTCAGCACTTAATTTCCAGATGCACTGTATCATCTTACCCATTATTCAGACATTGTGGTTTCCGGGTGTTGCCGCTTTCAGTGAACGCGATGCACCATGCTCATTTGGCAACAACTGTTAGGACTGTTTTATAATGTTTAGGTTTGGTACAAGTTCTTGGGCCACAAAGAGAACACCTCACAACTGTAATAGTTTTCACAGACATTAGATATTTGTGCTATGAAATTAATTCCATTTTAAACTGTAGCTATTTAGTGGGTAGATTTTTGAAATGACAAGAACTGGAAGGTCAAGGAGTAATTATGGAAATGGCTCAGGGAGTGTTACAAGAGAAGATATGTCTTAACTTTGATGAAAAGAGCCCTGGGAACTGGAAATACAAACCAGTCATTGCATTAAACATACTTCTGCATTTTGAAATCAAGCAGTGTTCTGAATAATGTTCGGGAGTTAAACCAAAAAGACAAAACATGGTCAGGCTGCCAACAGGGCTTTGGGGGCCAGTCGACCGAAGGGAGGTTTGTCCCCCGGGGGTATTGAGAAAATCAGGCACAGTCTAGATGACTGGGTTACAAACGGTAAAGAATGTAGCCCAAGGGTATATAGTTAGCCATTTTGGGCTGCCACCGACCATTTTGTATTAGTTGTACACAATGGCAGCCCTTCGTAGTTAGATCAAGTTTGTTCAAGTTTGTCAAGCAAGTTTGTGCGTAGCTAGAGTGTAGGTAGGCATCGCTAGCAGTAAGTTGGTTCATTTAATTCCCGACATGCAGGACGACCGTGAGACCGAAGCACTCTGGCTGCTTAGGGAGGCCGGGCACTTGGATCTGTTGGCGGTTAAGAGCCCGGCCGCACAGTCGACATGGCTGGTGCACGTTGCCTCCAAGGGCGTAGTGGCTGCCCTCTTGGTGTGATCGCCGTTAAGAGGCCGAACAGCAGCGCAGGAGAGCGTTTGGGGCTACATACGAACACACGGTGTGGCCCTAACCGTGAGAGGATTGGGGGCTGGACGAGTGTGGGGCTGTGGGCAATAAGTGTCAAAAATGATGAGTTTTCAGGGAGGGGTAGCATCGCCCCCGTGTTACTTGTGAAGAAGGCCCTACAAGGCTGGGGTCACAAACAGACACCGGATGTAATCGAGCAGGTGGGGTGAGGGACCCGTGCTAGGCAGTGCAGAGAAGGTGTCTGACACGTCCTAGGGTGAGGGATGGGCATCGCAGGCTGGGGGCATTGACGTGCCTCTGGCTAAAGAAAGTGGAGGGATGCACCATGAGGAACTCTTTTTTAGTGGTCTACCTCAAGGTGATGATGGGGGAAGAAAGGTCCTTTGGCTCCATGGAACGAGCTGGGGGTTGGGGGGTGGTTTGGCCCATTCTCTTTCAAGGGCAGAAGGGGTGAGAAGACTGCCTTATGGGGGGCCCATACAAAAGTGGTGTGGTGGAGGGTTGGGGCTAGGACACACAGACCTCTGGAGACGGGCTTGGCAGCCTTCAGATTTGGGTGCTAAAGGGGTTGGATGGGTGAGCCAGAAAGAGGGTTTTTGGGGGTCATCAGCTGCGGGGTCCAACATACAAGCAGAGCCATGAGATAAGGCTCCAGCACTGGTAGCAGCGTTGCTGGAGTGGACCGACGATGAGGAGGCAGATTAGGGCTGGGACTCATTTTGCAAAACCCTCATAAGGTATATGCCAGGCTGGGAAAGCAGGTCATCAAGATGACAGGGGTACCAGGCAAGTGCTGCATTTTGGGGAAGGGATTTGGACCAGAAGGAAACTTTTACAGAGCACTGCACACCGGACCTATCTTCTTCATTACAGGGGTATAGATTGTGCCAAGTAGCGGACCTGGGAGAGCACAGTATGGCTCATCTGCCCAAGGGGGACGAGAAGGTGTGGCCCAGATGGTCAGCTGGATGGCATCATGGGACTCTGCCTTAGCTGGAGCAAGGCGTTCTCCGGTGGCCTCGCCAGAGCGATCACTAGAGCAGAGCAAGACTGGGTCTAGCACTGTCAGTGTTTTCCCCAACACATCATCATGTGAGATTATCTGCAGGGGTGAAAGCAGATCTGCGGATGTGGCGAGGCATTTTGGACTCCATCCATGGCATTCTGATGGCAGCACCTCAGGTTTTTAGCTGGGATGTTCAGATTTTCTCTGATGCCTCAGGTGGCATAGGCTTCAGATTGTATAGGCAGGGTCGCTGGTGTGCGGAGGAATGGCGTGAATGTTGGAAGCAGGGAGGATGGAGTATGCATTTTTGGAGTTTTTCTACTAGTGGTAGCTGACACACTGTGGGGATCTTTGTTGTGCAACAAGAAAGTACTCTTCCAGATAGATAACATGGCTGTGGTTCATATAGTTAACAAGCGGTAAGCAAGAAACACACAGGTCCTCAAGTTGCTGAACGTTCGCAGTTGGAGAAGTTCCATGGGCTGGCCTCGGAGGTGGACAGAGACAGAACTCGGATGCCGCTGGAGTTATGAACAGTGAGAGCCAGAGGATGTGTAGACTGGTAGTCTGGTCCTTGGCGGCATCTACGCGCAAGGCATATACCAGGCTTGGGGTGAGTTTCTGAACTTGAGAGCCCATTGACGCTCAGAAGAGTGGGATAGAGCTGAGGATGTGGTTCAAATCACCTTACGGCTGACAGAGAAGGACCTGTCAACAGTGACAATAGCAAGGAAGTTGGCCGTCATTGTCTTCATGGGAAAGTTCTTGTGGGATTATGCTCCATCAGCGGGAGAGTTGGGAAGGCGATTGTCGGACTTGGCTCTTTTTGCAGGGTAATCCCTGAACTTTTTGCCTTCCTCCTCAGTCCCTTATAAACCGGTTATCTCAAATTCCCGGGGCTGGTAAATTAAATGCTACTGGTGGGCTTGCAGCGTTGATTGCGCCAGCCACCAAAGTAGCCCTTCAAACCTATCCCAGACCTTTGCCATTGCAGGGCCTGTGCGCGCAGTGTTATTGCCGCTGTGACGTGACACCTAAAGTGTGTGCCATGTCTGTGACCCCCCTTTTACTACATGTCAGTCACCCCCAAGGTGGGCCCTAGCTAGCCCTATGGGCAGGGTGCATTGTAGGTGAAAATTAGGACATGTACCTTAAGGATGTGACATTTCCTGGTAGTGACAAACCGCCATTTTGGTTTCTCACTGCTGCAAGGCTGCCCTCCCATAGGAATGCAGTGGGGATTCCCTGATAAGTGTTTCAGTGGGTATTCCTGATATGAGAGGTGCAGCGTGATCAAGTTTGGTATGGTTGGAATAGTAATAATAAATGCTGTGCAATGGTGTGCGTGGATTTATTATCACTATTTTAGAAATGCCACTTTTAGAAGTTGGCATTCCTGTGTGCTATGTGTCTGCCTGCCTGATGTGGATTGCATGTCTGGCTTTGGAGCGACAGGGGCTGGTGAGGTGTGTGTGCCTCCAGGGAGGGAAGGGTGAGTCAGCGCTAGGCTGAATAGGGGATCTGCATTTGGAGTAGTGGGAGGAGTAGTCCCCTGACCCTGAATAGGTCTGTGCCTGCGTGAATGCTGGCTCCGCCCCTCTGTGGTGTGCCTGATGACGAGCCCCCACCTGACAATAGGTAAGAGGATCCCTGTAAACAGAGTGCTCCAAAAAAAACGGAACCAGCTCAAGCTGGTTCCCAAAAGCCCTGTGCAAAGAGCAGGAAATGGGTGTATAAATATTGGGGCTGTGACCCCAGAAAATGTTGTGCTTTTGTGCTTCCTGGTGACTTGTTGCTGCTGGGCCCCAGGAGGAACCGCCACGAGGGGCTGACTCCCTGCTGGAGGGCCCTGTGAGCTGGCCTGCCTGGGCCCAGCCTTTTCCCCTTGACCTGTGGGGTCCCAGCGCCTCGTGAGCGCTGCATCTTTATTTCTTTGCTCCAAGACGAGAGGAGCATTCTTGTTTTAATTTGCAGCATTGGGCTGCAACGCCTTTGGAGGGGATCCCGACGTGGGGATTCCCACCCACATTCTGGGTGCTTCTGCAGCAGAGCAGGAGCCCACCCCGCACTGCCTCTGCTAATTGAAGCGGGAGCCCACCCCGCGTTTGTGCTTCTTTAGCGGGAGCCCACCCCGCGTTTGTGCTTTTGATAGCGGGAGCCCACCCTGCACTGAAGAGCCACCGTTAAGGAGCCGCTGAGATCGGCGACCAGGAAGTCAGGCAAGCGTCGCCTGACAGTGGGCGGGGCCTGCTGTCAGCTGACCGGAGCCTCGCGGGCTCCTTTTCCACCTCTCTCTGCCGTGGGGAAGTCGTCCGGAGCCTCGCGGGCTCCACGTCGAAGTCCCGTGTCCAAGGAGGGGACCGGGGGGAGTCAGGAGAAGTCCCGGTGGAGCAGGGACTGTTGAGGCACATTGTCGGGTGCCTGAAGCCTGCCAAGGAGCCCCGGTGAGTCTTGAGGATCGTTGGTGCCCAGTGGGGGCACCAGGAGGAGCCCAGAAAAGGGGGCTCCCCAGGCACTGTGAGTGCCAGTGCTGTTTTTCCTCAGCTGCACCGCCCGTTAGAAGCAGCTGCACCGAGGGGCAATTTTGGTGATAGGAGTCCCGGAGTGGGGCTCCAGAGGCACCATAGTTGCCAGTACTCATTTTTGTTTGCCACAGCTGCACTGCACCAGCGCGGGCAGCTGCAACATGGGGGCATTTGTGTTCTCATAAGGAAGGGGTGAGAAGCTCCCCCATGCCCAGGCGCATTGCGCACTTTGCTTTTGCAGCCCTAGGGCTACTTGAAAGGCCCACAGTTTATGCCCTGACATTTGGGACAAAGGGCATTGGGACCCCTAGAAAGGAAGCCCAATGATGGTGGCATAATGTGTTTATGCCGAATGTGATGCTATGGTACTTATGCATAATGTATTTATGACTCTGATGTTTATGCAGGATATGTTTTATGCCTAAAGTGATATAATGTTGAGGTCATTATTATACCAGTAGTTACTGGTTGCGTTATTTACTACTTGTTACTAGTGCTTTCTAAAGGTTCTGACAGTGGCCCGATTGGCCCTGTCCTGTGTATATAGTCCCCTGTAAATATTGCCTAGTGCCAGTTGGCACAGTGTAAATGCATGATTATGATTCTAATGTGTTTTGGATATTTGGATAATATAAGGCTATTTTTTATAAAACCGTGTGGAGTTCCTTTTGAGGTGTGCCTAGTGTGTTGCTGCTGTGTGTGTGTTGCGCAAATGCTTTACACATTGCCTCTGGGATAAGCCTGACTGCTCGTGCCAAGCTACCAAGGGGGTGAGCAGGGGTTATCTTCAGCGTGTAACTCCCTTGCCCTGACTAGAGTGGTGGTTTCTGCCTAGCTTAGGCGCATGCCCTAGCCAACCAGAAATCCAATTTCTAACAGCGAATGTTAGAAATTTGGGCTAGGGAGTGAGGTAAATCGGGTCCTAAAAGGAAGACTTTTTTTGTGGCAGGGTTTTTGCAGAGTGATTCATTGTTTAACAGAGTTAAGCTTTTCGCAATTGGAAGTTGTTCTTTTCTCCACACTGATGATGTGTTTGTTTTTTGGGGCGTTTAGAGGGTCAGAATTTTTAGGAGGCTAGGATACACTAGGGTTGGCAGGGAAGGGTGTTAGTTTCCAGCAGGGTGGCCTTGAAATATGATTGTTATGGTCAAACACAGAACAAAGGTCGAAGGTAAAGTCTGTCATGTTGCAGTGTTAGGAGGAAAGGATTTGCCCGTGACATGGGGCAAGAAGCTCAGGGCACAAGTGGGTACATTGGAAGGGTTGGTGTTTAAACACCAGCAAGGGGACTGGGTAATTTCTATTCAATTGTTAGCAGTCCAGAGAAAGGCAGTCACAAAGCTGGGGTTGGTAACTACGGACTTTTGCAAGCTTTCTTTTATGTTTGGTGCAGCAACGGAGGCAGGTGGTCTAGGGAGCAGATAATGGGGCAGGGTAGGTGGTCTTCAGACCGTTTTCAGAGATATCTTGGCACTAGTGAAGGGGAAGGGGATGATTGCTAGCAGGATAACATGCTCACACTGTTTTAGTTTTCAGGTTCGGTACCAGGCCCGTTGGCTTGTCGGTGTGGATTGTTGGACATGTTGTTCATAAAATGGGCAGCCCGGGCTGCAGGGAGGAGTGCATGGGGTAGGAATTTGGTTTTTCAATATAGCCCTTTGATGGCTGACTGATTTGGTAAGGGCGGCATGAGGTAGAAGGAGTTGATACCCATGCTTAATGCGATCATGCAGAATAACACTTGTTTTGATGATAAGGGGAGAATGATATGGTAGTGGAGAAAGGTCTGACACTTTTACGGTCCATGAAGCAGGATCTCCGGGAAATACGATTGAAATGGTCAGGCTATTTTGTAGCATTGACGAAGTTTATGCCTAGGAGGTGTTGGAGAGGTGCGGCCAAGCCATCAGCCAAAGATAGAGCAAGGAGGAAGGTGAACAGAGATGCAATTTTTTGTAGGGACAAAGGCATAGGCAGAATAGAGCATGTTTATTTGCATTATGAAGAGGTTGAGTTTTTCAGAGACAATGGGGTGCATCTTTCAGATTATGGGATGAGATTATATTTGTTGGAATTGAGGGAGGTTTGGGTCAGGACCTTAAATATGCAGGAGAGATGTGTGGCTGTTGGGGGGGGGGGGGCAGAAAAAACGTGTGGTGTCTTTTTCTGGTAGCGGATGGCCCACAAGTTTGCAGGCCTTAACTTAAGGGTATTCTGGTTAATATAGGATAAGCAGGCAGAAAGGGAAAGGCCCAACAAGCCCATACCAGAAGCCCTGGAGTTATACTGTTATGTCATAGGAATAACAAGTTGAGCGAAGGTTAATAAGTTCACTGCTAGGCAGAACTTGTAGTTTAAAAAAAGGCAAATCGGGTGTATAAAGGGAGGGGGTGCCCACGAAAATGGGACTATAGATGGGTTAAGTGGAACAAATATAAGGGTGAAATCTGTACTTCTCCTTCGTGGAACTGCGGAGGGAGAGACGAACATTGTTGGAGAGAGAGGGTGAGATGGTAGTAGACCCCACACCGGACAGCCGAGGATAATATGCAATAACATACGAACCAGTGGCTGCTTTTCTCACAGTTTTGACCGGGTACTCGGCTGTAACCATGAAGGAATGCTTTGCCTCTGAGGATTGTGGTCTTATGTATTCCTGATTCTGTAAAGGTTGTGTAGCTTTGCCAAAGATGTGTGTATGATGTCTTATAATGCTGCAATTTGTTATCAATAAAAACTGTTTAAAAAAAAAAAGGCAATCGGATAAGTACATTGGTTATCATGTTAAAGCTTAAGCAATATGTATACGGGGGCAGGATTGTGGGGGGAAGGAAGATAGATGACTGAATGCATAGTGAGGTTTTAGTGCCGTAAGGCTTTAGCCGAGGAGCTTTATGTGATAGCACTTGTTTCAATAAAGAGGCTTTTCCACACTATATGGTTAGTCAGTGATCTGTAAGGTTCCCCATTTCACCCAATATCGCCTTGGAGAACAGGTGACCAAATGGAGGTCTGTCCCCCAGGGTTATTATGAGAATCAGGCGCAGTCTAGATGACTGGGCTTGATTGGGCTACATTCGGCAAAGGATGTAGCCCAATGGTATAAAATATTGTATTAGATGTACAAAGTGGCAGCTCTTGGTAGTTAGGTTGAGTTTGTCCTACCTGCTCACCCGGTTTATATTCCTTTGGGGAAAGGACAGGTTACATTTTGATAGTTACGAAGTGGGCAGGCTAGTTGCAGCAGATGTGTAGGGGAAGTTATTGTATTGCTTGTCGCTTGTGACAGGTGTGAGAATGGGGCGGTTGGCCCACAAGGTTGCAGGCCTTCACTTAATATTATTCTGGTTACTACAAGATAAGCAGGCAGAAAGGGAGGGTCTCAACAAACCCATATTGAAAGTGCTGGAGTTAAAATGTTACGTCATAGGAATAACAAGTTGAGCAAAGGTTAGTTAGTTCACTGCTAGGCAGAAGGTGTAGTTTAAAGTAAGGCAATCAGATAAGTACATTGGTTATCCTGTTAAAGTTTGATGGCTATGTATATGCGGGCGGGATAACGGGAGGGGAGAAAGGACCCTTCCCTTGACTGGTCCTATATTTCAGCAGACTACCAGAAAATTAGGAGAAATATGGAAAATATCTTCAGCAGGATTTTCTATGAATGGCAGTAATACATATATATTCAGATCTGCCAAGAAAAAGGTCACAGAAGAAATTGTTTTCATGAACACTAAGCATTAGTCTATAATGTCACTAACATGAGAGGCGTGATAGCAGTTACACAACCTTTCTTCAGCAGCAGAGTCTAGGTGCCAGTGCTAATGTCAGCATCCTATGGAGTTCACTATACTCTATTATGAGTTTTTGTCTACATTAATTATTAACTGGGGATCTATTTGATGAGTCAAAGATGTATGCCTTGTACAATATACCATCCAGTGCTATATGCTTTATGACCTATTCTTTTGAAGTAACATTTACAGGTGAACCACTGTGCCTAATGTTAAAAAGTGGCAGGGCAACTGTCTATAAAGGCAACTGTGTTGTTGCTTAAACTGGGGCCCTGCAACTTTTTGCCAGAAAGTCCCAATCTATGAAAGTGCACAAACAAGACAACTTGCAGTGGTTTTCGCCACAGTGCTAAACATGCCCTTATCTTTGTGTCCTAAAACCATGACGTTCCCTTTTCCTGATGTTATTCGTAAGTCTCAATCTTGGAAAAGTTAGAGAAAATATTTCAATCAGTGTTGTTCAGCCGATTTCAAGCCAAGGGAGAAGGATATCTTTATTTTGGCATGTGTTTCTGGTGCACTTTACAATGTTATTACTTAAGCTGTCGGTGCAGAAAATAAAGATATTTTACACAATTGATCAGCCATAAGGATATCACCAGTGTCCTCACCTCAGATAGAAAACCATACTGTTTGAATTATTGGCAAGAATAATTATTTTACTCCATTCCAATGTGAGGACTATGAGGAGGCACCACACTTGTGCAACAAGCAATCTATATAATATTTATTTTAATTTTGGATTAAAAAAAGCAGTACTCAAACCCTCAAATTTTACAGCAAAATAGATTTCAGCCCCTGTCGAAGTGAGTGTGTTGCTCAAAGCAAGGCAATGCAAACAGTGCTCAGCACACAGGAGAGGAAGGGAGAGGAATATAATGTGTGTGATCCGGGTATTGTTTCTAGTGGTCACTTACATTACGTCTCTACAGATTTGTTCATGGTCTTAATTGATAAACTCATATTAACAGGAGCCTTGCTGTCTGCACACAGATTCACCCCGCAGTGAGTTATTTAAAGATGTGTTCCTGTTGTCCATTTGAGATTTAACTTATCATGCTTGGATCAATACATACAGAATTAAGGCGACTGTAAATTGCCATTAGACAGTGCTCTACTTTTCTGAAAAAGAAAGGAGCAATGCATCTTCTGTTTATGAAGCATGAGTAATATATTTTCAGGACACGGTGCATATTTCTAGAACTCTGTGTACATTGTATTGGTAATTGACTACTTTCTGGGCAAAAATGCATGAAAATTCCCAGTCAGGGGTGGTGGACTGGGCGTGTGATCAATGCGACCGAAGAAATATGATTATTGGGAGCAACTCTGCACAGATATGGACTTACTGTATATTGTCGTTCCCCCTTCATGCCATCACTGTTTTTGAGGTTGTATTACAGTTTTTAGCACCACTTCACACAGTTTTTTCTGCACAAGCATAAGTGTTATAGCCCTGGAATTTCAGAAGGAAGTCAAGTCAACTTAAAGAAAAATTTGTGTTTAATATTTACCCTGCTGCTAAATAGGGGTCATGGCCGTTCTGTACCAATGTAACTGGAGTAACGTGGCAAACATCAATGATACCTCCACAAATGCACCACTCTCAGGAAATGCAAAGGAAGCTGTTTGTACGTCTAAACACAGGAGCCAAAGCAAGGAAGAGGGGAAAATAAAGGGGCTCTTTCAAATGTATGTGTTTAAGATTACTAATGTGGCGAATTAGTGCTCTTAGTGGACACTACACAAATTACTCTCGAAAACACATAATTAAAAACTGGATGTAATTAAAATCCTGGATTTGAATTTTATTAACATGTGTGGCGCCTTGGTTTGTGAAAATGTACTAGGAAGGAACAACAGGGCAATACAAATACATGGCTTTGTAACGACAGCATAGAGACTGGGCATTTAGAAGGGTAAATAAAAGAAGGGCGAAAACAATTAAATTGTCAATGGAGACACGGAAGTAAGCAATATATTCAGGCAGAGTTATGGCACAAGGTTGTAAGGGCATCAACGGAACACATATCTAGGTTGCCTCGCTCTCCGATTATTCCAACTTCACTGGCAGATATTGAGGTTATTGTACTGTACTAATTACAACACAGTTTTAAACACTCCTTATTTAATTTTGTTATGGGCCTAAACAACAGAGGCAGATTTCTTTTTTCACACTACATCACAATGCAGACCTAAGTTGGGGGGAGTTCCTAGATTTGGAATCAGTGGACTGCTCTCCAGAACAAAGGCTGGGCCTAACGGGCCAAAAGCTGCGCATATTTTGCCTATGTCAATACATATATTTGTAATATAGAATCTTGTTCAGTCCTGGTAGAAAAGTGCATGTTGTCTCTGACAGATCAAAACACTTGGTATGCAGTGATGGAACCAGTATAGTCTATGGGTGCATAGATAGTCATGCAGCTTCTACTGAGAAAGTTCACTATCAAGAAAGTACTTGTGGTGATCCTATCAGACAATGGACCACCTTTTCAAAGCAATGATTTCAGGCTGGTTCACTCACAATCTAGTCGTCTGGATTCATAGGCTGACAGCAGTATTCACTGTAACCAACCGGACCGAGTATGGAATAGGTTAGTTTTAAAAAGAGGTGGGAAAAGCAGTACATTCGTTCATAAATAGAGGTATCCCATGCTTAATGCAAAAGCCAACTTATGTAGGTTTCATCCTGAATAGTGGTGGCGATTGCTTAGTACTAAGGTTTGCATATTTTTCATTCTAAAGTATTTTCTATCAAGATTGTCCTCAATGCATATTTCTACAACAGGCATTTAACACAACCTCTCATGATGTCGTAGCTCTCCTTTCCTACCTTTCATGTCTCCTGCCTCACCAAATGTGAACGTTTCAAGATTAGGCAATCTTGTAGGATTTGGAACTTGTTGGCCATTTTGGAAATCTGTCTGTTTAAACCACAGCACTCTAGTTCTTGACAATTTGCATTAAGAATACTGGAGGAGGCAATGGTCAGGAAGAAGGCTCCACATTCCACTGCTTGGAGTAGATTTTGTGCACTTGCACCTGTGAACTTCATCTTCATCCTGAACAGACTTTCCAGAACCCCCAGATGAACCAGAACAAAGCTGTATATTGTTTAGAGATGAATTCAAGGGAGTGCTGCGTAGTTAAGCGTGACCATGCGCCAATCTTACCCAAGGACAAGTGCTATTATTACTAACATAGTATATTCACTTTCCTCATGGCTCCCACATTCAGTTGCCAGAAATCTTCCCTAGTATTGAACGCTGATTGGAGACTTTACCCAACATGACTTTTCTGCACCAATTCCAAAAACTGTATGATCCATACACATTAGCCCTGGCATTCAGTGGGCTTCTGATCTGACAAGAACTTGTACCATGAAATTAACCTGTGGAGATATATTACTCTATATCAGAGAAAATAAATCCTGCTTCAGGAAACTAAATTCCCTCCATGTTAAAATGTCCACCTAGTAAGGCATAGCTCCAAGGCAGAGCAGGTTTGCTGATTACTGTCTTTTCTTCTGCTAGTTCAAGATTCAAGTCAAGAACCCTTAACAGAATGATCTGCAGTCAAGATCCTTTGAATACAAACAATAGCATTCGATACAGCTTTCCGAAGCTGGCCCTCATGAGAGCTCAGGTAAGCCCAATTCTTCAGAGGGATTCACTGGAGATGATCAATGTAAGCCATTTCATTTAGAGAAGTGCTCTCTGCGTCACTAAACGTGCAATGAAGGCAGACACCAAGTCAAGTCAAAGTCTGCAGTAAGGGTAGGTTTGGGTTCATAGAAACTCTAAGATATTTAAAATATCCAGACAGTAGGCGTTACAGGGTTTAGTCTTTATCTTGAAGGTGAACGTGCAACCTGTTCCTTTCTTATTTTGAGAAATTTTAGTTTATTGTTTGTTACCAACCCCAACCTTTGGAGCCATTCTTCAGTCCTCAGTGTGCACTAAACCCTTTTGTAGATTGATAATCATGGGGAATCATGGATTCATGCTGCCTCTAAGAGTCTTATCAGAGAGAGGGACGCATTCAAATGCACAGGGTCTGATATACACATACAGCAAAAGCAACAATACTCCGTGATGATAACGTATCTATTTCTACAAACATACAGAACAAAATGCAAGTCCTCCACTCTATGCTCCCCAAACTACATTTGGTTGGGAAATGAGGCAAGACAACATTACTACAAGCCTCTGGTGGGACCAGGCTAACCCAGACAGAGTGGAGACACAGAATGTGATGACGGAAAAATCAAAGAGCCAAGACGTGCAGTGCCTGGCTAGCACAGCTTGAGTGTTTGGTCCTGATAAACAGCTGTGGCTCAAAAGGAAAACAAATAAAGTTTAGCTTCTCACTACAACCTCACATATTTTCAATAATTAACATCAATGGGCCAGTGGTAACCACCATTGAAGGTGGGCAATCTGTGATGCCCAATATGTCCAGTTTCATGAAATTCCCTGTATTGTCTTGTCCCTCAAATTGAAGCATTAATAGTTTTCATGCAGGGATCAGGCTTGACTGATGTGAGTCTGACGACCGATTAGCACTCCAGTTCGACAACTCCCTCTAAGCCCCAACTTAAGTCGGTGCTGAGACCCAGGTGTGTGACATGTCGTACCAAACAGGGCTTTGAGCTATAGTGGCTACCTCACACGGAGAGGACAGTATCACAATATCCCAGCAATTTGTGGTGTGAACATAGTGGACTGCCGATTCTATGTGTTTGTTCGCCACCAGCTCATTTACAGTATGAGCGTGTTTTTGTGCGTCTTCAACATGGCATAAATTATTTTAAAGCAGTGAAAGATGGCACTTAGGTGCATCTACACGGGTATACCAAGGCCGTCACTGCTGCAAAAATGGACATGTATTAATTTGCATTAAACACAAAGACGTGCCATTGCCACACACAACGGAGAACAGCAAACACCATACAGCGCACCTCAGAGTCATGTGTTAACTACATCATTCAGAAAAGAGCAATGTTGAGGACTAGAGGCTGAATCCCAGGCACCAAGCATTCCCCAGACGAGCAGTTAACTAAGCAGGTATAGATTCTCTGATCATTGCATTGTGGCATTCACAGTTTTCATCCATTTAAAGGGAGTTCCAGTTGAAAAAGAAAGCAATTTTAGCTATATCAAAATCCAATCCGGATTTTAGACAGTATGGTGTGTTTCTACCTCCAGTTCTTGAAACGCTGTATATCTTGAATTTGTACTTAAGGCTATTAGAACATATAATGCTACATCCATCCAACTTGATTTCAAGTGTATTAACCACTACAGAGCAGTAAACCCACTTCCAGTGAAAGCTGACTGAAAGGACGGAAACCATATAAACACAGGCAGAGTTCTGGCTAGTGAAGCATCATAAAATCTGATCATGCTTTACAAAACACAAACTAACCTTGACAGTGAAATACAAATATGCCCTTAGCACACGTCTAGAGAAAAGACACTGAAACTGAGAAAAGTTTAAGTACTAGTACCACATAAGTGTGCTCCACTAGGTAGAAGGATTAATCAAATAGTGAATTTGAAATGTTAAGCAACTGATTACTTTACAATCTTAACAAAGATGTCATGAACATTAATGATGAAACTAAGCACTGATAAACTGCAATCTATAGCGCCATAAAAAACTCGACAGTGGTGCAATTCATACATGCAACATGTTAGAAGATTGAAATTTTCAGTATAAGAGCCTAAGTTATAAAGATCATTTATCCATAGAACCAATATTATTTTAATGATTTTTAGAAATAGTTTACATGCTGCTACGTATTGAAATTGTGGTAAAAGGCCACATTTTGAGTTGAACATTTCTGTGCAACAATTACTGACAACTTTATAAAATGTGCATATTCAAATGTTTGATTTCTTTCTTTATGCTTGAACTTAATTAGGAGTTTATTTTACACAATAGGAAATGTTAACTTTAAAAAGCATTTAAATGGATTTTCTCCTTAGGCTACCTGGCATCTTTTGACATGGTTTTCCCTGTCTTTTTGCCTCTGACCTCCTGTTTTTGACTGTGTGATGCATTTTGTTTTTGCAGGTGTTATGACTCTAGGCACTTCACCACTGCTTACCAGTGCTGAAGTGCAAGTGCTTCTGTCTAAAATATAATGGTAATAGATTTCTCCATGATTGTCATATTTAATTTACTAATCAGTCCCTAGTGCAGTGCACCATGTGTGTCCAGGGCCTGTAAATCAAATGCTACTAGTGGGTCTGCAGCACTGCATTGTGCCACCCACATGAGTAGCCCTGCAAAATGTCTAAGTACTGCCACTGCAGTGTCTGTGTCTGCAGTTTGAAACTGCCATGTCGACCTGGCAAATGCACCCACTTGCCAGGCCCAAACCTTCCTTTTTTATTACATGTAAGGTACCCCTAAGGTACGCCCAAAGGTAGCCCCGTGGGCAGAGTGTAGTGTATGTAAAACGTAGGACATGTACTGTTGTGTTTTACATGTCCTGGTAGTTCTGGTAGTTGAATACTGCTAATTTCGTTACTCAATACAGCAAGACCTATCTCTCCAATAAGTTAGCACTGGAGCTGTGTTGTAACATCTTACAAGTGTATCTGCCATTTAGGTCCTGATAGAAAATTGGAGTTTGGTGTCACTGGGCTCAAAATTTTAAAAAGCATTTTTTAGTGAAGTTGGTCCTGTTAAGAAGTCTAAGGGCCATCAAAGACTTAACCTACCAGCACCTGGGCTCTCTTGCTGAGAGTCCCGTTTTGCCAAGTGGTGCTAAATCCAGTTCCTGGGCCCTTGGTTCTGCTGATTTTAAGAAAAAAATCTGAAGATCAACTCCAAGCATCATTCGGAATCGGCGCTGCACCGCCAAAACTTGATGCATCGCCGCTGCCTGAACCGGAGCATGGTTCCTGCTGAACGCAATGACCGTGGCTTACAACGCAGGTCCCAGCTTTTTGTCCCAGCACCTCTAAAGAACTGCTGCTGCGTGAAACTATAAAAAAATGACTTTCCTAGGAGAAGGGAGGCCTGGCATCCACTTCTGCATTTCCCTCTCCTCGACTGTCGACTGCCTGCCAGACTTTCTCTATTATGCCCTTGCATTTTTGTCCATGCTGATGAACTTGTCTGTTGGACGATGTGGACCAGTTTGGTGAGAGGCCAGACTTGAACTTTCCTAATTTAAGCTACATTCCCCTTGCCCATGGACTTTTTTCTAGTGGAATTTAACTTAATCCCCTTGCCCATGCTAAGAGAACCCTTGTGAAACCATATTCCGGCCTTCGTTGGTGGTATGAATCTCTAATGATTGGAAGCATTCTCTAAAGGATGCCTGTATTTAGCAATAGATTTACTTTGGCCAGACGTGTGGTTTCATATTTTGAGCTGTAAGACTCATGACTGGGCTTCTTAAAATGTTACTTATATGCATTGATTTTTAATACAATAACCCAATGTTAGACCTGGGGGTCGCTAGTTGGCTGAGGTAGGTACCTTAGGCCAAGTAGGGACCCTTGCTTCCACGTCAGGGAAAGGAAGGACACCTTCTCAGATAGCCCCCGCTCACCCCCTTGGTAGCTTGGCACGAGCAGCAAGGCTTATCTTCAAGGCAAATGTGTAAAGTATTTGCAACCACGCTCTCAGTAACCCAATGATGACACCACAAATGGACTCCACCAGAGTTTCATAAATACGAGTATAAATGTATATAAAAAGATATACGATGAGACCACACGATATAAATCCAACATATGCGTATTTGTAATATTCCTCCTGGCCGGTTGTTAGGCCAGCCAGCCCTTGTAAGTTCTGGAGATATTAATGAGCAAATCTCAATGATCCACTGCACTCCTAATGCAATGCTATGCAGTTCGTTATGCTAGAATCAGGCAGTTCGTAATGCAGAAATAATGCAATGCGTAATACACACCGGCACCGATCACGGTGCCTTAGGCGGTCTCTCCTCCACTTGTACTTTATCGCAGTCAGCTTCTGTCAACAGTTGCCCCAACACGGGTATGGTATGAACAAAGGTGCAGCTACGCACTCCGGCCCCGGTACTGACACTCCTTTGGTAAGTACGGGCTGCGATACGAGTCGAAGCAGAGGCTCACGCTTCAGGAATGGGAGAGGCCGAGAGCATCTCCCTCCGAGTCCGCACCCCACCCCAGAAGTCGAGACACGTTACCTGGGGGGTGCGACCTCTCTCTCCTCTCGTCTTCCCGTGACTTGGGCCTCCGATGCAATCTTTGTGGATTCCAGGCAGTGGGACTCGGGCCCTCCCTCGACAGGGTTGGTTCGAGGTCCCGCTCTGGCAATGGCGGGCTTGGGCCAGCGGCTCAGCTCCTCCGGGGCTGCCGATCCGGGTCGCTGATGCTACAAAGATCTCAGGCTGCAACAGGGCACATGCACACAGCGTCGCTGAGACTCACTTGAGCTTCAGGTGCACCATCACAGGGCACTCCTCACGAAGGTCTCAGGCTGCACGAAGCACATGCACACAGCGTCGCTGAGACTCACTTGAACTCCGGGTGCAGGATAACAGGGCAATCCTCATGAAGGTCTCAGGCTGAACAAAGCACAAGCACACAGCGTCGCTGAGACTCACTTGGACTCCGGTGCACACGATAACAGGACAATCCTCACGAAGGGCTCAGTCTGCAAATAGCACGCGCACACAGTGTCGCTGAGACTCGCTTGGACTCCAGGTGCCCATGATCGCAGGGCAATTCTTACAAGGGTCTCAGGCTGCAAAAAACACACGCACACAGCATCGCTGAGACTCTCCTGGAAACTTTTGTGTTCCTGAGTTTCCGCAACAGGGAGCCAGCTCACCTCGGGCCCTTGGGGATAAGTTACTTCTGGACACAGCAAAGTCCTTTCAAGCAGGGGGACACAGCACACAGTAAAGTCCTTTTAGCCTCTCCTTGATTATAGCAGCAAACTGCAGGCCAGCCCCAGAACACACAGCAAGGGTCAGTCCTTTCCTTCGGTCTCTTCAGCTGTTTCTTCATTGGCAGAGGTTCCTCTTGACCACAAAGTAGCTTAAGTCTTGTTCAATCTTGATCAATCCATTTCTCCAAAGTTCAGGGGCTTCAGCTCTCATAGTTATACCCCTAAATGTCTTTGTATTCAGGGGGGCACTGACCCCTTTTCAAACCAGTTCTGGGTGCCTCCCTGCCAGTGACACCTTCTTCCTTTGATTAATGGGGGTCTGGATTCTCAATCACTCAGCAGGAGATAGGACCATTGTTTTATGGCAGCAACCGAGGCCTCTTCACCCCTAGGGGCTACTCCTCCCCCTACACTGCAGATGCAGGTCAGCCTGTTGCTGTCTCACCTCCTCCCCTGGGTAAAGGCATTCCCAGATCCTATCACTTTCAAATCCAGACAGTCAATCCACAACCAGGCAGAGACACACAGAAATGTTAGAGCACAACAACCCAGCCACTTCTAAAAGAGTGGCTTCTAAACACACAATGCAAAAACCACCTTCATAAAAAGATGTGTTATTACATTGTGAGTTCAGGCACACTAAACTTCACCTCTCCATCTTAAGCCTTTGGGAAGATAGGCTGGAAAACATATTTCCCAGCCTCCCCATTCTATCCTATGGGCAAGATGGGCTTTCCACAGTGAAAAACGAAATGGAGATTATTTCACTGTCATGGTACACACCTTAGTACATGTCCTACCTTTCACATGCAATGCACCCTGCCAAGGGGGTACCTTGGATCTACCATAGGGGTGTCTGATGTGCATAGAAAAGGAAGGGTACGACCTTGCAATTGAGTGCATCTGTCAGGACAACATGGCAGTTTAACAAACTGCGCTCAGGCACTGCAGAGGCAGGCCTGAGTGCCCTCTTTAAAGCTACTTGTGTGGGTGGCACAATTAGTGCTGCAGGCCAACTAGTAGTATTTGCATTACCAGCCCTGGTACACATAGTGCACTAGACTTTATTAGTAAGGCAAATATACCATTCATGGACAACCAATTACCATTACACTTTATACAGGGAGCACTTGCATTTTGACACCGATTAGCAGTGGCAAAGTGTCCAAAGCATCTAAGTTGGCAACACCATGTCAGAAAAAAGGTCTAGGGGGGAAAGCAAAAAGTTTAGGGAACTTTAGCCAAAAAGTGCCAAGTCCAACACCCAATTATCTAAATGTGTCTGAAACTTTAATTGTGTCTTAATGTTCTTTCCACAGATTGATTTTTAAATGCCTAACAGTGAGAGTTACAGATTATTTATAGAACATCCCGTTATTTTGCTCTTGTTCTGTGTAGCCACAGCAGAGCTCTTGTTTGTATGATTCTTGTCAGACTAAACTTCTATAGGAAGTTAGGTCTTCCAGTTGCAATACTCTATTTTTACAGCATGGTTTTGAGAGTAATATATTTGAACCTGATCCCCAATTTGTGAGTTAGCAACCAATTAATGATCCTCACTGGGTGGCCGACAGTGGGACATCCTGGTTTCAAACACCTTATTACGACGAAGAAAAATCCATCAGAGGATCATCGCCTCTGAGGTCAAATATAGAATCTCAGTAAAACAGTCGTATGGGCCCAGTGCCGGAGTAAAAATCAGTTTATTGCTTCTGCTGCAACACTTATTTTAAGTGTACATTTTAAGATAGGTAAGCATACAGCTTCCTATAATAAATGCATCTCTGTCCTGGTGAGAAGTATAGGTATCATAACTCACAAAACGCTTGTACCCAGACCTTGAATGAAAAAATATTTTAAGCTATAAAAACACATGAATCCTTAATACGATAGCTAGCTGGGGGAGGGGGAAAGGGAACTCTACATTTTAGGTGAAGCAGTCATTATCAGATGAGTGAGCAGGTACACACACACTGTAGGGCAGTGGTTCTTAACCTGGCAACTGGGGGTCTGCAATACTGACTCAGAGTATCTGTGACTATTTTGAAAATGTAACATTAGCAGATTAATAAAATATACACATATGAAAAAGCAAAAAATAAAACTGAAATTTTTTAAATGCTCAGTGTGAAGTGGTTTGAAATTGAAGGCTAAAAATGAAGTTGATATTTTTAACTTCATTCGTGGGAGCAGAACAAGTACAGCAAATAGTAAAATTGATCATTGGTGAATACAATTGAAGCAGTTGTTTGTGGTGACAAAAAGAAGATGCATCAGAGCAAAAAAGTCAAAGTGATAAACTAGAGTAAAGGAATAAAACCACATTTTTAAAGCTTGAGCCTTCCCATTGAAATTACATTTTTGATTTATGTATATTGTTTGGGAGTTAAAGAAAATATTTCATAATTTGTATGTTTGTTTGATGTAAACCTGTGACTGCATTTTCTGTATTTTTTTAGGGTTAAATTGTAGAAATTGCATAGGTTGGGTCCCTGGCTTCCAACAGTGATATAGTGGAGGACCACAGAAATCAAAAGTTTAAGTTAAGAACTGCTGATGAAGGGTCTACATATATTTACTCCACTGTCTGCACATGGCATGTCTTTGTTGCTGTATGTGGCTTGATTACAAACAATGGATGACTGAGTATGCAGAAACACCACACTTCTCTATCATGTGAAGCACGCATGCCTATTTCAAGGGTAATTATGCTAGTTTATTGATGTTTAGGATGCAAACTGCAAGTCTAAGGGGGAGTGGTGTGAACAGGTAGTGCATGCCATGCAGAGTTAAACAACTATGAGAAAATCTTTTCACCCCATGCGGTGAATCCCTACATCAGCAAAGCAAATGACCTGATAAGCTGTGTACCTCCCATCTCATGATATTGTCATATGTCTCTTTTCGTCTTCCAGGTGGTGTATTCCACGTTCGTCGTTGGCGTCGTGGTCGCCGGGATGACGTAGCAGTAGCTACTTAAGATGCTTTCTCGCATGCTGACGTCAGTTCTTTTACACGACATTGCACGCCAGAAGTGCAGAGCCATGCAAGACACTGACCACTGGTGCACAAAACTAGGGCCCTGAAAGGGATTCCCTGACCATAGAAATCAGTTCGCAGAATGGGGAGGATGGTTGGGGTGGTAAGGAATCTATAACTAACCTATGTTTCTTACAGATATATCGTTACCAAAGTAACTTGTTCATCTGAAAGAAACACTTACTTATAGATTCCTTACCTTAGAATAGATACCCCAGCAATACCAACCCGGGAGGTGCGTCTACGAACCAAGTTCACACCAGAAAGTCCTGGAGAACAGAAAGGCCAAAAAAGCTGTCTCTCCAGACTTGGCTGTCCAGGCAGTAGTGTCTAGTGAACGTGTGCTGAGTTGCCCATGTAGCTGCCTGACAGATGTAATTGAAGGGGACTTCTCAACCCAAAGCAGTAGTAGCTGCCGTCGCCCTTTTGGAATGGGCACACTGCCCCACTGGAGGCTCCTTCTTTGCCAAGGAATAGCAAGCCTTAATGCAAAAAATGACCCACCTAGAAATGGTCCATTTGTGCACAGCCTGACCTTTCTTAGCGCCCACGTAGCCCACAAAGAGCAGGCCATCCACCCGGAACTGATTGGTGCGATCCAAATAAAAGGTAACCGCCCGTTTTGGATACAGACGGTGGAGCCTCTCTTCTTTTTTTGAAGGATGCGGAGGCGGAAAGAAGGTGGGCAAAGTGATGGTTTGGCCAATGTGGAAAGAAGTAACCACCTTGGGAGGAAAGGAAGGTCTGGTTCTTAGTACAATCTTGTCCGTTTGAACAGCCAGGAAAGGAGGTTTAGAAGAAAGAGCCTGGAGCTCACTCACCCTTGTAGCAGAGGTGATGGAAACCAGAAAGGCAGTCTTTAAATTAAGAGGTCTGAGAGGACAGTTATGAAGCGGCTCAAAGGGAGCGCACATAAGGTAAGTCAGAACCAAGTTCAAGTCCCAGTGAAGCATTACGAAGTGAACAGGAGGAAAAAGATGAGTATTGCCCTTGAGGAAGCGATTTACAACAGAGGACTTGAAAAGCGAAGGCTGATCAGGAAGCCTAAGAAAGGCTGAAATGGCCGAGAGGTAGCCCTTAAGATGGCCCACAGCAGAGCCCTGCCAGGCCAAAGAAAGAAGGAACAAGAAAACCTCAGAAAGAGGGGCAGAAAAGGGGTCCACAGCCTTTGCTATGCACCATGCCACAACTTTGTTCCATCTACAGGCATATATCGTCTTAGTGGAGGGATTCCTGGCTGCCAAGATAACATCACAGACTTCGGGAGGCAGGTCAAACAACGTCAACTGCCGCGTCTCAATCTTCACGCAAGGAGGAGGAGGCTGGACAGGTTCAGGTGGAGGACCGTCCCCTGCTGCTGCGATAGAAGATCCTCCTGAAGAAGCAGTCTGATTGGAGGATCGATGGCCATGTGTAGCAGCTCGGGATACCAGACTCTTCGTGCCCAATCCGGAGCCACAAGAATGACTTGGGCCCGGTCGTGCTTGATCTTCTTAAGCACTCTGGGCAGATGTGGTATAGGCAGAAAGGCGTATAGAAGACCGCAACTCCACTCGCAACGAAAGCGCTGTCTAGCGAGTGCCGCCTTGGAAATTCCAATGAGCAGAATTGCTGACATTGCGTGTTCTCTTCGGTGGCGAATAGATCTAACCATGGCTCTCCCCACTGCTGAAAGAGACCTTGGGACACCTCCGAGTGAAGACTTCATTCTTGATCCATCATGCACCTGCGGCTGAGTTTGTTCGCCCTGGCGTTTAGGGAACCTGCCAGATGTTGAACCACCAGAGATATGCCCTGATGTTCCAGCCATGTCCAGAGATGGAGAGCCTCTTGACATAGGGTCCACAACCCCACCCCGCCTTGTTTCTTGCAGTACCACATGGCAGTGGTGTTGTCTGTGAACACCTGCACTACTCTTCCCCGGGCAGAGGGAAGGAATGCTTTTAGCGCAAGACGAATCGCCCAAAGCTCCAGAAGGTTGATGTGGAGTTTGGACTCCGCCGGAGACCAGAGGCCTCTGATCTATGCCTCCCCCATGTGACCGCCCCATCCCAGAAGTGATGCATCGGTCAGCACTGTGAACTCTGGTTGGGGTAGGGAGAGGGACCTGCCGTCGACCCAATCCTGATTCGTTAGCCACCACTGCAATAGGTGTGCAGTGCCCTCCGAGATCTGGATGCAATCAGACAGGTCTCCCTGATGTTGAGCCCACTGGAACTTCAGGTCCCACTGCAGAGCCCACATATACCATCTGGCATGGTCCACCAGCAGGATGCAGGAGGCTATCAGGCCCAGTAGCCTGAGGGTCATCCTGACCGAAACCCGGGATAGAGGCTGAAAGATCGGAATCATAGCCCAAATATCCCAGACTCGCTGTTCGGTGGGATATACCTGAAATTGCGGCGTGTCCAGAACCGCTCCGATGAAGTGGAGCTTCTGAGAAGGAGTCAGGTGCGACTTCGGCATGTTGATGGTGAACCCCAGCGAATGCAGGAGGTTGGCCGTATTCTGGAGGTGGAAGAAGACAGCCTGGGGTGAGCCCGCCTTCAACAGCCAGTTGTCGAGATAGGGGAAGACTGGAACCCCTAATCTGCACAGATGAGCTGCGACCACCGCCATCACTTTCATGAACACCCGAGGTGTGCTGGTAAGGCCAAAGGGGAGCACGGTAAACTGAAAGTGCTCGTGGCCTACCGTGAACCGCAGGTAATGCCGGTGGGCCGGCAGAACAGGGATGTAAAAATACGGGTCGTGCACAACCATCCAGTCTCCAGGGTCGAGGGCAGACAGGACCTAAGCTAGCGTCAACATTTTGAACTTCTCCTTCTGGAGAAAGCGGTTGACGTTCCTGAGATCCAAGATAGGACGCAGGCCTTTGTCCTTCTTGGGCACCAGTAAGTAGTGGGAGTAACAATCAATCAATCAACCATTTGTAGAGCGCACTACTCACCCGTGAGGGTCTCAAGGCGCTAAAGGGGGGAGGGCAGCTACTGGTCGAACAGCCAGGTCTTGAGGAGTTTCCTGAAGGTCAGCAGGTCCTGTGTTCGCCGCATGTGGGCGGGGAGGGTGTTCCATGTCTTTGCAGCGAGGTAGGAGAATTATCTGCCGCCGGTGGTTGCTCGGCGGAAGCGTGGGACAGTGGCAAGGGCGAGGTCGGCGGAGCGAAGTTGGCGGTTCGGGGTGTAGAAGGACAGTCGTTCGTTGAGGTATGCTGGTCCGGCGTTGTGGAGTGCTTTGTGAGCGTGGGTGAGGAGTTTGAAGGTGATCCTCTTGTTGACCAGGAGCCATGCAGATCTTTTAGGTGGGTGGTGATGAGGCTGTGGCGAGGGAGTCCGGGGATAAGGCGTGCGGAGGTGTTTTGTATGCGTTGGAGTCTCTTCTGAAGTGTGGCCATGGTTCCAGCGTAGAGGGCGTTGCCGTAGTCCAGCCTGCTGCTGACGAGTGCTTGGGTGTCAGTTCTCCTGGTTTCGGTGGATCCCTGCGTCGTGAAGGCGTGTGCGCAGGGTGTGGCGGCAGACGGTGTCGAACACCCCGCATTGTGCAACATAACACCCAGCAAAACTGCAGGGGTAGTATGAGCCTGCAGTGCAGGGGGCAACAAGAGGCACTTGGGACCTCAGATGAGACTCCCAGGAACTTGTGTAGCAGCTGCAGTGCAGAGCTACCAACTCTCTGAGCGTTGAGATGGTTATAACATCTACTTTTTAATCATCTGCATATTATTCTTCCTATCTGCACACAGTGTTGGGTTGTTTCTTGAATGAGAGGCAACCTGTAATGTCCTGAAAATAACATGCAAACAAGCATCACATGATGTGAAAAAGGTTAGCTCATGTGCAGTGTAACTCACTACACGTCCTCCACTCCATCCCGATACCCGAGTCACAACTAAGAGAACCAAAAACAAGAATTTCCGCTAAAAACATCTACATTAATAAAAATAACAAAAAGTAAATACGTTGTTATGCCTCTGCTCTACATTGTGTTGTATAGTACTGTAACTTCAACTGGACTTATATAGTGTTGATGACCCATGGCGAGGTATTGTAGCGCTTCACATGTTGATCCCTAGTACCTGCAGGGCACCTAATGATGGGACACTACACCCCCTAACGCATGTGTGAGAGTGGCACAGTGTGCTTCAGTGTACAGTGCTCTCAAGTTTTTAGAATTCGCAAAAGTGAAAGCTAATTAGCATGCTTGATGACATTATGGGAAGTAATGTCACAGAGATGTCGACATCAATAACAGCAGTGGACATTAGTTGAATGATAAAACAATCACAATGAATGCAACATTAACAGAACACCACTACACCTCACTAAGGTAGGTAGATGAACAGCTGATGAAAGTTGTGGAGCACAACTCAGATTGTAGTGTCATACACCAATCCGTTAGTTAACCATTTAATGTGTCTTATTTCCCACATATTGTACCACCCTTGTCCTGCTTTCCTACTCGTATACCTCCTGTGCCTGTGGGAGTGGCACCAGGGCGATGCCAAGGGATTGGAAAAATTATGTACTGTTGACAGCTGGGCATCAACAAACTGTACAACACACCTCCTACATACATTCCTTGGTGTAAACATCACACGTTACTCAAACCATGCTTCGTACTTACTCCCACACAACACCAACGCTCACTCACCCAGGCACTGAAAAAACATTCTGCAAAGCATCCACTTAGGGGCAGATACAAACGAAAAACACAGTGTCCTCATGAAACTGTGGAACCTTAAAATCTGAATCTCTCATTCTCTAATTTAGCTGTGCTACATTCATGCTCACCTTTGACCTGTTTTCAGCCTGACTCTATCCTTGACACCACACTTGCATAAACATTAGGTCACACATCTAAGTTGAGACATTGTAGGCTGCGTAAACATGCAGTCAGCACAAAAGAACAGCTGATGTCTACACTGTGGGTTTTGTGTGTATTTTAAACAATGATAATGCCTTAGACAAAGTTTGTTCAGATAAGCCTATCTTGTTATACAGCTTCAAGACGCAACAGTTACACAAGGCACCAAAGTTGTTGATTCTTACCGATGGTCTCATTTGTGTGTTCTTCCCAAAGCTCTATTTGCCTTTGGGCGTTCCTAGTCTGTGATTTTTCCCTATATAAACCCATGTAACCATTGTTGAGTGTGTTCTATCCTTGGGTATCTTGATGGTACTTGTCGGATGGAAACCCATTCATGACTGATTGAATAAACGATCCATGGTTTGACTTTGCTCTCCTGTCGATTCCTCCTTCCTTGATAAGAACCCGTGGCAAAGTGGTGATCCCTGCACCAGTAGGATATTAATTAATCTCCTCCACACAACAAATAGGATGACACGACACAGAACAGTCAAGCCATTAAATAGACCAGATAGAACAAAATCAGGCAACACAACACACTATACAAATGTTAACACGATGTGAGGAAATATGAATTTTTATGACCAATTGTGTCCCCTATCTAGACCCCAACGGCTCCATGTACATACTACAAATACATGTATGTTCCCTCCACTTCAAGCTATGAAGACGCAAATATAATTGTGTCCAACGTTAATATGTCCTCTTTCAGATCTGCCATGAATGGGTCAGATATTCTGTTCCTAAGTATGCCTTGCCACCGTCTTTATATGGTATACTTTTCACGTTTTCCAGCTCTGGCAAGGTAGGCCCTGAATTCTGCCATCAAGCTTTTCCTGCTTCTGCCTCCGAATGCTCCAGCCTGGACCTGCATCTGTATCCATGAACTTTGTCTTACTTCCTGCACGGTTAACGGTGCCTAGCCCGGCCTGTTGCCTGCCAAAACTGTATTCAGCCTTCAAGTTATCTGCTCCGCTCCTCGAGAAATGCATTCCTGTCTAGTAGCTTAGGTAAACATCCCTCCAGCTGCAGAGCAAAGGGCCCGGCCTTACTGTCTTCGAGCAAGTAATTCATGACTTTCGTTACCATGGTAGGCCCATGCCCCCTCGCATCTCATGTAGACACTAGACGCTTGTACACGCACTAGCAGTCAGTATAGAATAGGCTTTGTCCGAAAAGACCTTTCCTTCCAGATAATATAGTTCCTTAAACACAAGATATTAGATATGATTTGGGATTAGGTTGACCTGACATCCCAGACTTCTGTCTCCTCATGTAGGGCTAAATGTCAAGTTCCCTTCACCCTCTAGTTACACGTCAATCACACCTCATGCGGCTGCGCGCGCATCTCTGCCTTGTATTTTTGCTGACTTTGCAGGATTCTCTTATGGATCCACCCACTTGTGTCATCATCATAATGACGTTTCTAGTATACGCCTTTATGCACGCCTATTGTAACGCCTTTTTTATTACGTATGTGTATTCTTATCTTTCTTCTCAGCTGTAACGCCTTCTGCATATGTCTTTACTGAAATACATTTTGCTATAAATATGATAACCTGTCAATAATGTATTGCTGATCCCTTCCTGAACCTTCGTGGTGACGGAACTCGATTGCCTGGTTCGAACCATAACCATAATTCCTTTGTAAGGAATAAATTCCCTTTTATAACCTCAAATACCACGGATTCTGCCTCTTATTTTTACTGAGTTATTCTTCTTGAATTTTACCGCATAAATTAAGTCTAGGTAATTAAAATTTACCACAGATGCACCAACACAGAGGGATGCGAAGGAAAGAAGGTACTAACAAGATGGTGCAGGGGGGAATTGACAAAGGTACACAGGGTGCAGCCGAGTCCATAACAGACGAAAGCATAAAGAACAATGGAGGTCAGTATGTGACTGTCATGCCCAATTGCCTTTAAATGCAGAAAATTGTTACATCTGCAAAGTCTGGGCATGCATGGCATTGTACCGTGGCTGATGGCTTCCGGGCTGGCTAATCTCACGGACCATTCCCCAGTCACTTGCACACACATTCAACCTTATAAGTACTCACTTACCAAGCCATCTAACATCAGGTAAAACACTCATGCACTGAAAGACATATTAGCACTGCTCAGGAATAATGCCATTTTTATTTTGTTGTAACTGCATGCAGTAGTTGTGCAGGCATGGTGCCCTTTACATGTTTGCCCCATGTGCATTAGATCCAACCATGGCTCTTCGGTGTAGTGGTGTACATCGAACTACAGTGACTGCCCCATTAATAACACGGGTCTGCACTCTTTGGAGAGTGTGAACGTGTGCCAGAAACCCGCCGCTGCACTCGATACTACAGCCCAGATCTATTACTGTGAAGGCGGAGTAAGCCTGCGGGTAGGGCAGAGGGAATGGCCGGAAATGGCTCGTTAGCATATTCTGCCCCCTTCACTGCTTACCCACACATTGCTTCTTTCCATGCAAGCACCAAGGTTAGGATAAAGCCCCTCCCCTCTTTCCTTATCGTGGCAGAAACAATGGGCCGTTGGGATTCATCCACCGCGGAACACGAGAGGCAGCAGGACAATAGGCTGCATTGACAAAATGGTGGTGTAGCCGAAGCAGACACAGGAGTCTTTGTCTTCCATCTGCTTCAAGGGGATGGGACCAAGTTGGCATAGACACGCACAAGCATACTCCAGGAGGCGCACGGGCAAGCGCCCACACAGAGCCACAAAAATACACACACATGGGTTCACACAGTCACAAGCGCTCACATAGGGGCATGCAGTCGCACGCATACAGACATACAGACACACGCATGGGTTCAAGCAGTCACCAACACACACATAGGCGCTTGCAGTCACATACATATACAAAGACTTGAGACACACACACACACATCCCGGTTAACGCAATAATAACAAAACCGCGCCTTATGTGATTGCTATAGCAGAGGGGGCAGCTGCTTGGTTTTCCGTTTGTGGCGGCGGCATTGAGGTTGGCGCCATATTCCCAAGCGCCAAGCCCTACCTCTGGGTGTCGTAGGAGGGGCAGGGTCAGCATGGCTTGCATGCATGCGCATGGGGGGAACCACTCGTGTTCAGGGCCGGACTGGGAACCACAACCGGCCCTGGCAACGGCCAGAGGGGGGTGCCGCTGAGCTCTTTGCCAGGGCCGGTTTTCGGACGATTTTGTTACAGAGACGATTTTGCAGCTATACTCCAAAATCGGCCCTGTAACAAAAAAACGGCCCCCAGGGGCCCAAAACCGGCCCCCACCTAAGCGGCGCACCGGGGTTTGCCCGGTGCCCGCTACGGCCAGTCCGGCCCTGCTCGTGTTTCCTCTTGTGGTGGACCAGTAGGAAGAAAGAAAGCAGTGCTTACAGACTCATAAACATGTACTGTGTAACAACAGAAGTAAAGGGGCCAGTTGCCATGGGCGGTTACAAAAGAAGAAAAGGCGGTACTAAGGAGGGACAAACAAACAGATTACTGAATCAGAAGCCTACATTCATGAAAGTCTTACACAAAAGCCAATGACAAATAGGGGGGGGGGGGGGGGGAGAGTGGGCAGGGCTTCTCTTCCATACTCTACTACAGCAGATCGCCAGTGCAGCGCATGCGCACTGACTCAGGCTCGACCCAAAAATGAGATGTTTACATTCATTGACATTTTGCCTCCTCCACTGTTCCTCATCTAATGACAGGGAAAGCAAGATCTTGAGGATTTGTATTAGTACAACTGCTTTCAATGGTAACGTGGGGTGCAAAGTCATGCCCTCTTCCAGTAAGTCATACTTTCATTTGTGTGGCTGATTGAGACTCCGATGGTGTGCATTATTCTTTCAACCCTACAACATAACATCAAGTCTACATAGAGTGCCCGTACCAAATTCAAAATGCAGAATAAATTAGACATCTGAGTACGCAGTTGTATCAATTAGTTTTCTCGCAGAGTGCTTTGCCAGATAACCGGACATTCAGGTGCAAGGGATTCAAAAATCCAAACACTGAGGAAATATTTCTAGACTTACCAACTAGAATGGGATGCATTGAGTGTTGATTTGCAGCTTAATTCCCATTAGCAGATATGTGTCCAGTAATCACTCAACAATCACATTTTGTGAATAATTAGGAACGTTATTCACTTAGCAACTGGGGGCGAAGCTTTTACTACTTGGGTTTAAACATATTCAATATTGTATTTAACTTACTAGGTTACCCTATATTGGCTGGGTCCCCCTTAATTCCACAACAGGAAAATGCAATTAAAATATCAAGAATAGTTATTAGATCACACTAACCGCTATACACAAGACACAGAAAATATGTACACCTGAGCATCAGGGACTTAAGTTTAATATTAATATTAGTGAAGATTTATCTATTTAGTGTGAAGTTAAAAAAAAATATGAAAAGGTATACCTTGGAAATGTTTGCAAATTGTGCCAACTAACCATACTCAGTGGATCTGATGCAATATGCTAGATAGAAACTGGAAAATCACGTGTACCATATTTAATTCTTTGAAGTGAAAATATTCTACTCCATAAGGAATACAGTACATCTACATGGAATATAGAAATGCAACTGATCCTTTCCTCGCCTAGAAAGGGACTTAAAGCAGCAATTCACATAAACGTTCAAGAGAAAGAAAGAATAAAGAGAAGAATAGTGAAAACCCACACAATTATGAGAACCATGTTATTGGGAAACCGTAAAGGAATGGCCTCTTTCCCGCTTCTGTCAGAGATTTACTGTGGCGGACAATCCACTAACCAGGAAACGTTTCTCGTGCAGAAGTAAATCACGATCTACAGAGCTGCAAAGTCTATTAGATCAGGCTCATAGAATTTCCACCAGGAGACTGATATTTAGGAGGCTTAGAGTAACCTACATTTCCAAAACCGTTTCCACATCAGGTTCTCTGTTTACTCATAAAGTCATTGCATTGGCGTCACCATTGCTGAATCAGGAACAATCCACACCAGAACTTGTAATAACTCCCGGATAGTTGTGCAGTTGCCTAGTATTTGGCAATAGCCTTGCTCAACATGTTTCCTATGCACATCTACTACTATGATGAATCCAGAGACTGTGCTTCTACTCTCCAGCTGATGCATTTTGTATATGTAAATTAAAATGTAATGTTAGTGAGCAAAAAGCTTCCTATAATTCACAAGAGGTGAAGATTTTGCGATGGACAAACTGGTAGATATTAACTCACAAAAAGTAAGAAAATGTATTTTGTACATCTTAAATTATTAAACCTAACGTTTATTGCTCCACAAATTTTGACCAATAAGTGGGTAGGTGATATATTACAGAATTTGGGTGTAGCATGTTAGTTAGTTAGTTCTTTTTTCACAGAAAAATCCAGCCAAACATCTCATTTTCACCATTTGAATTCCCCTAAATGTTCAGCCATTTGCCTTTCACTTGGGAAAAGGGAAATCTATCTTCCATCCCTATTTACAATGCAAGATGAACTAGATTGCCTAAAATTCATAAATTGATTCCCAATGTAAAAGTAAAAGATTTTTGACTACTGGTGTATTGGAATATGCCCAATACGTGTTCAAGATCTCAAACAATTGAGGTAGTTTAAAAGGAATGCATTTAAAAATCCATCTAACAAATGCGGGTCTTGATATTACATACATCCTCAAGAATGTGAATTATTGTGGATTATGTATGTGAGCAATTGGACTGGCCCCATTCACGGCCTGTCTACGTGCAACTGGAATTGCCGGCCCCAATGTTTCGGGCCTTTTGGTTTTTTACAACTACCTTAATCCGTGACCCTTCTTTATCACCTGGCTTTGCGCCACCCCATGGCACCCGTAATTCACCAAGCACCCTTTCTCCCCTGAAAAATCAGAGCAAATCAAACATGAGCAAAAAAAAAAAAATCACTGGCTCGCCGTGAGACTAGGAGATACTGTGCAGGACTCAAAAACTGTATTGGGCACAGAGCCCAAATTACCACAGCAAGCGTATTTGTCACTATAGATGGACATACAGCGTAAGGTTAACTATCAACAATAGAATAACACCAGTAATATTCAACAGAAAATGGCATAGCGGGCAAAGGCAAGGGAGACCAGAGTAATATGTAGGGGATCAGCAAATCTACCACAGGTTTAGGAGTGAGCAGAACAGTATGCTCGCTCTTCATCCTCCTTAGAATAGTGACTAGATTCCTATTCAATGAAGCTGGGCCACCAATTGCCCAGATAGCAGTTCTCTGGATGAGACCAAACCTCTCAATCTACAAGCCACATCCTACAAACATTGGAATATGATCTACATAGCACTGAAAATAATGTTATTCCCTACTGTGCATCCGTTTTCTCTTCAATCACCATTTTTCTAGAATCGCTTTCAGAAGTTGCAGATGAACAAAACTAGATGCATACGAACTCACAGATAAATAAATTACCCTAATTTACCTTTTAATCTGTTCAAACTTGCTAAACAATTTCAAACTCATAAGGAGTTTACACATTTTGAAAATCTTTGTTAATACTCTGAAAGTGATGATTCTCAATGTAATTGCATCAACACAGGAAATCTACACTTTATTTGATTCTAAGTGACCTTGTGTGTGACCTGCTATTTTCAGAATAACAGGTTTGGTCCATCTTTCGCCCATGAGATCATTCAGCTGACCAATACGCTTGTTCCAAAGAAATAAATAGCATCCTCAGAAAAAAAGGTTCAAATATAGTCGAGTTGACAAAGGATTTCATCTCGGATCTTAAAAAAGAATGATTGAATGCACATTGGAAACACCTGGTACAACAGTATGATTAGGCTCAGAGTTGCGGTATCAAGTAATATAGCAAAGAAACTTTTATTGATCATTACAATTATGGTACATACCTCACGGGGTTACTAGTTAAAGAAACTCTCAACGATTCTAAACAGTTCAGCAGCTTGTCCTCAGTGATCCCACTTCTGAGTTCATGGACATATTCTTGTGAAGAGAGCGTGAACTCATGCTTGCTGTTCCTGAGGCCTCCCTGTAAATCAAAATAGAAATTGTTTCAATCTAATACAAATACAGTAATACAGTAATTCAGCCAGTCAAAGTGAATTGCAGTGGATGCTGGGAGACTGTTCCCGCAACTTCTGCCAATTACAACAGAGTGTGGCACAGACCTTAAACTACTAGTTGCTACACATGAACTCAATGTATTTATATATGTGTGTGCTTTGGAGGTTGGGGCACCACCAATTCTGTACGTGTGTCTAAGTGCCAACTTGACTTTTAGAGACCGAGAAAACTGTACCCGAGCTATTGTGTATGGGTCCTAAGACCCTTTCAACAAGTGCATATTTTAGCCAGGCTGTCTGATCAACCTCTGTATCTGTGCTACCTCAAGCCACATAAGAGGACACCATGTTTGGCTTTGCTTGCTGTTAGACCTGTCAGCCTTAGGGTGGTTTCCCACAAACCTTTTGCCTTTCTCATTTTTGCTGGCCATAGGACTATATGCACTTTACCACTGCTAACGAGTGCTAAAGTGCATGTACTCTCTCCTTAAAACATGATAGAATTGGCCTATACCCAATTGGAATATTTACCTTACTTGTAAGGTCCAAATAAAGTGGTACTAAATGTGCCCAGGGCCTGTAAGTTAAATGTTTCTAGTGGGCTGGCAGCACATATCGTGCCACCAACTTAAGTAGCCCTGTAAACATGTCTCACTCCTGCCATTGCAACCTGTGTGTGCAGTTTTAAACTGGGCATGTCTAGTCTAGGTCTAGTTTACCTGGCAAAATAAACCTTTTACCACCCACAAACCTTCCTTTTAAATACATATAAATCACCTCTAGGGTAGGTCCTGGCCAGCGCAAAGGGCAGGGTGCACTGTATTTAAAAACGTGGACATGTACGTTTTAGTATTACATGTCCTGGTAGTGAAAACCTCTTAAATTCATTTTTAACTACTGTAAAGCCTGCCTATCCCATAGGATAACACTGGAGTAACTTTATTACATGTAACAAGCTGTAATTTCCAAATGGGACCAGGTACCAATTCATGTTTGGTGTCTTTAGAATTGTAAGGAAACATCCTAACTTATGGTAACGTCGGGTTGTAAATAACACATTTTAAAACTCCACCTTTAGAAGGCTGCCATGTTCCTGCCTTAGCCATTTAGTGCTTGTAGCCTGTCCCTGGGTCACATGACTGGGTGCAGCGGACTATTGGGCTTTGCATATTTCTCTAGACAGCCACACACAATAGCTGTGGTGTGCCTGGGCGGGCCATCACTGGCAGGATGGGAGGGCGTTGCTGGGCCCAGCCTTACTTACCTTTGAATTGGCGGGGTCCTGCTTCCACACAAGGGGCTGCATACCCCCTGTACTTAGTCTAGAGCCAGGACAGTGACGGTAGGATGCCTAGGGACTTCAAAGGGAAACTTCCAGAAGCTTCTCCCCCACTTCAAAAAAACTGTATATAAATACTGGATCTCAGACACCAACTACTGAGTACACTTCCGGACCTGTGGATACCCTGCCAGGAAGAAGGACTTCTGTGTTTTTGAAGGGACTGACACTCTGCTGGACTGCTGACCTGAAGGTACTGCTGCCCTGCTGTGCTAACCTACTGCCCTCTTGCCTGGGTGAGAAGGACTGGACCAACATCTCTTGATCCCAGAACCACAGAGGGATTCCAAGGGCTAGTTGGCTGGCCTCTTGATCTGAAGCCTCAGGGACATACCAGGCTTTAAATAACCTTGCACTTGGATTTTCCATCGGTGAGTCAGCGCCTTAAACTGAACTCAGACAAGACAGAAGTACGGATCTAAGGAAAAACACATCCATATGGGACCACAGCTGGTGGCCAGCAGAACTCGGACCTACACCCGCACCGACAAACCCTGCACACACCCTAGGCATCCACCTCAATAGCGAACTAACCATAAAATGACAAGTCAATGCAGTCGCCACCTCCTGCTTCCACACCCTCTGCACTCTCTGAAGAATATTCGGATGGATCCCAGTCAACATCAGACAGCCCTTCACCCAGGCCCTTGTCACCAGCAGCCTTGACTAAGGCAATGCACTCTACTCCAGCATCTCCAACCAGCTCCATAGGACAATCCAGACCATACAGAACATTGCAGCCAGACTTATCCTGGAACTCCCCAAATGGACTCACAACACCCCCAACCTCAAAAATCTCCACTGGTTCACTATCTAGAAGACTTGCCAATTCAAAATCCTCATGCGCACCTACAAATCCCTACATGATCAAGGACGGGCCTACATCAACTTAACTTCCATCAACCTGCAAGAAACCTACACTCCTCTTCATTAGCCCTTGCGCACACCTTCGTACCCGACACAGCGGTGGACGTTCCTTCTCCTACATTGCCACAAAGACATGGAACGACCTGCCCCTCCACCTTTGAACAGCACCTTTCCTGGCGGACTTCAGAAAGAAAATCAAGACCTGGCTTTTCGGTGGAGACCTTGCACCCCAGCACCCAGATACACTGAGGGGTGACAGTGCTGCTTACTACAAATGCTGATTGATTTATTGACCCTGCGAAGTGGTGCCACCCCAGTCCTGGACCCTTAGAAGTGGGCCTGAGGTACTTGCCAGCCTCTGTGGCTCCAGCGGAACCAACGCATCTTCTCTGCTGTGCAGCGCAACCTTGAGCAGAACTGACGCACCCATTGAAGGAAGCCTTGACGGTGACGCAATGCATCCTCGATTCCAGATTTCGCATTGCAAGTCCTCGTCGACAGGATCCTCGACAACGACGCAGGACCTTGCATCACATCCTTGCCACACACTGAACAGATGCATCACTTTGGCTGTGTGATGCATCTTCGAGTCGGATCCTCGCAAACCTCTGCTAACAAGGATTTAAGATACTTTGCTCAGTGGGCCTAACTGGGTCCCTGTAGCCGGCCTGTGCTCGATTGCGGTTGGCTGAACTTGCGACTTTGTCCCGGTCCCCCACAACCAGATATCGATAGTTGGCATTTTGTGCTTTTTGGCGTTATTTCCACTAAAATCTTAAAAGATGCATATTTCTGGCAGATTCGAATTTTGTCGTTTTAGTCTTGATTTATTTATTTAAAAATACTCTATTTTTCTAACTTGGAGTGGAATCCTTTTGTGTGGTTCACACATTTTTACTGTTTGAAAAGTTGCACGTATACTTTATACATTCCCACTAAGTTAAGCTTGACAGCTCTGTGCAAAGCTACCAGAGGGCTGAGCACAGGTTAACTTTAGATTAGCCTGTGCCTTACCCTGACAAGGTTTGCGGTTGCTGCTTGACCAGGGCTTTCAATCCTGTCAACCAACCACCCAATTTCTCACACTTGGGTTGCAATCCTCGAATACTCCTCCAATGTGAATGTCATAAAAGGGTCCATAGAGCCTGATTTTTTTATTGATCAAAGCCGTTCTCAAGGGACTCAAAAAAAGACAAATTACTGTCGGGAAGAACGCTTGGAGGTCGTCTCTCTGCTCCATTCCATATGCAGTTGTGTTAACTAAAAACATGTCTTTTAGCACGCACACAGCAACCCTATCTTATACAGCAATGTGTGAAGACAAAAAAATAAGACAATGAAAGAGAAAATATAAAAGTTGCTGGCTTTTCTGGTGGGAACAAAAAGCAGTAGGGGAATTACTCATAAAATCTACATGTCTTTCAAATCCTGGCAGCTGTTTAAGAATTGATATCTGCGGAGACAATGACAGACAGGGCAATAAAGATTTCATGATGCCAGTCAGTCTCCCTTAGATGGTATTGCTGCATTACACGTGTTGAGGCACAAATCAGGTGCAACCACTGAAAGTGACGTGAGTGTGTGGGGGGAGGGCAAGAAAAGTACTTACAGAAGTCCTTGCGGCATTATTAACCTCGATGAAGGAATGCTTTCCTTCTCGAGCTTTCTATGGCGTACAGCGTCACAACTGAAAGAAATAACGGTTTGTTGCCGCGGCGAGATGCCATCAACCTGCAGCCTAAAACTGTTCTAGCGCGAGCTCCAGAGATTAAATCGCTGCCGCCTTTCGGGAGGCACGCGCGGACATGTGCGGCGCAGTGTATCACTTCCCATCAATAGGCTCTTAAATAACCGGCTTTCTTCTACATGCAGGAGAAATTGAAATTGATTCAGCATTATACAAACTGCCCTTTGAGATGCGCGTTATGTCTTATGCGGGCCCCGTAGAATACAAAACTTTCTCTTTGGTCTGTGGCTGTTTATACTTGTACTTTAGAGCACTGATGCACAGCACAATAAAAACAGGAACCATAATAATAATGATGATAAAAGTGCATATGTTTGTAAAGGTTCACCAAGCGCTATATTTTGGCAAGGTGGTACAGACTCCGACTACTGATGCCAACACTGGATTGAACCCTGGTGCCACCGCTTGGCATTCAAAGCTTCATATTTGCTGACGAGAGGCTAGGACACAAGGAATTAAAACTACAGAGAGTCAACCGAGTTCTCATTGCATTCTTTACTTCCTGCTCCAGTCACGGCCTCCATCATCAGGGCTAAAGGTGGTAGAGCAGGAGGCTGGAGGGAAGACAGGGCAGAAGCAGATGGTGGAAAGCAATGCAGAGAAACCAGCAGGGTGTGAGCACAGGAACAATTATAATAGTCATATTTAGAAAGCAATACATTATAGCCAGTGTGGTTAGTTGATTTTTTTTGTTTACAAACTGGGCAACAGAAGAGATGGTTGAATGGGGCAATGCGGCAGGACGGCTTAGCGGGTGAGCGTGCAGCCCTGGATGGGCTTGGTACCTACAATGGACCCCTTCATTACTGGCACCGTGATATTTATTGAAAGAATAATCCAGGAGCAGATAACGCATAGAATGAGGCGTAATGCATCGTGCAGGGGTAGAAGTCTCAACACAAACTACAAATCGCGATGGGCAATAGTTGCCGACCCTGATCAATGAAGAGGCAGCAGCAGTCCATGGATAGCACTGCTGCAGGGGGCACCTTCTGCAACTAGCTAAGATCATCTGCAGATGTCGAGGACGTCAGAACATTCCATTGGTTGAACACAACCAAACAAAGCAACTTTCAGAGGTGGAGGGTGTAGAGAGAAGACTGGTCACTCAGGTTCACACAATCCTACACTAATCACATCAGCTCAACATGCTGCTGGTGCATGAACACCGGAGAAGCACACCTAGTAGATCAGGATTAGCAATAGAATGTGCCCTGGAAAGGGTGGCAGTAGAGGCCAGTGAGGCGGGTCTCTTTACAATTGCAGCTGGCAGTTCCCATGTCATTAAGGGTTTGTTGATATATCGACCTCCTGGCCCAATCTCACAGTTCGCCGCCAGTCTCAAAGAATAAGCTATACAATTAGCACTGCGATATGCCAAGGTGCTGGTGCTGGGCGACCTAAACCTTCACTTTGACGATAGGGATAATGTCCAGGCACAAGAGCTCTGCCAGGAGCTGGCCGCGCTTCATTTAGTGCTCCAATCCACTCTCCCGACTCATCAGCTCGGACACCTACTAGACCCCATTTTTGCCAACTGGGGTGAACTCAAGGTGGACACTCCGATTCCAGTCCCATGGTCAGATCATTATATGGTTCCCTTTAGTTTCTTGATTCCCAAAACCCACATTGTGCTAAAATCAGACACAGGCAAACCCCAGAGAAAGTGGGCCAGCTTCTCGGCAACCAAGTTTAATCTTGCTTTAATGCAGGGGGGACCACCAGGGGTGAGTGATGTAGAAGCTGCCTGTAGTGCCTTAGAACAACGTATTAATGAGGCGCTTGACAACGTGGTGCCCTGGGCCCCCAGTGCTCCTAGGAGACAGGGTAGATCTGCTCCCTGGTTCATTGTAGAGTTGAAGGTCGCAAAATCCTCCTGTAAACGTCTGGAACGTAGGTGGAGAGTAGATTTTTCTGAAGATAGGAAGACCACCTATAAGACCAGTCTCAAGAACTATCATTCTCTAATAAGAAAGACGCGAGCTGCATATTACAATACAAAAATTGAACTAGCGGAGAACTCTTCTAGAGAGTTGTTTATGATCTTTAAAGAATTATCGTCTCTTGATAGAATCTCTCCCCCCCAGTAAGGGTTCAGTCGAGTCATGCAACCTGATAGCTGATTATTTCTCCGATAAGGTAGAGAGAATCTACTCAACCTTCCCGGAGGAGGCTCATAAGGGGAGGTCCGATAAGTTGGGAGCTTGCAACATGAAGGAGGCTTCTTGTCTATCAAGCTTTAACCTTCCATCTTTGGTCGACCTCCAAGCCTTAGCTTTGAGCATCAGGTCAGGCTCCCCGAAAGATCCTATGAAACCAAGAAATATGAAGGAGAGTATGGACATTCTGGCTCCCTACTTTAGGCACCTCATTAGACTCTCTTTTACTACAGGCGTAGTCCCCCAAAGGTGGAAAGAGGCAGTGGTTGTGCCCATAAAGAAAAAACCCGGGATCAGTTGTAGCCAGTTGGAGAATCTACGACCGATCTCACTCTTACCTTTCGTTGCCAAAATTGCGGAAAAAACGGTCAATGATCAACTAATACGGCACATGAACCAGGCCAACCTACTACACCCCACGCAATCGGGTTTTCGGGCTACATACTCCACAGAGTCGGCACTGCTTTTCTCCACTGAAACCATCCGCAGACAGGTCGATGCAGGACAGACGGTGGCGCTGATCCTGTTAGACCTTAGCGCCGCGTTTGACTCCGTGGCCCATCCCATTCTTCTGCAGCGTCTTAAGGAAAGTGGACTAGCCAACTTGGCACTGAAATGGTTAAGCTCCTTCCTCCAGGACAGAAGCTTTCAAGTAGCCCAAGGGCCGTACTACTCCAAGAACATCAGGTTGGGGCAGGGGGTTCCCCAGGGCTCTATATTAAGCCCTACGCTTTTCAATCTGTATATAGCCCCCCTGTCCGGAAACATCGAAAAATACGGCATCAGTGTCGTGTCATATGCAGATAACACGCAGCTTGTAGTATCTCTATCCCAATCTCAGGAGGAAGATGCCGCTAACTTCTCCGCGTGCCTACAAGAACTTACTGTCTGGATGGCTGACAACTGCTTAAAATTAAACGGTGATAAGACCGAGGTACTAATTGTAGGTAAGGCTACCACGTTATGGTCTCCAAATGGTGGCCACAGACCTTGGGCACCATCCCCGCCCCTAAGGAGCAGGTAAAGAACCTGGGGATGTGGCTGGACTCCAAGCTCTCTTTTGACCACCAATCCAGGGCGGTTGCTGGTAAGTGCTTCGGCATAATGAAAGGCCTCCGGAAGGTCCTAGACGTGCTTCCAGTATCTGCCAGAAAAACCCTAGTCCACGCACTTGTCACCTCTCATTTGGACTATGGGAATGCTCTCTACTTGGGTGCCAGTATATATTGGGAGCAATATATTCAGAACGCGGCTGTCCGCCTAGTCCTGATGCTCCCTAGGAGAGCCTCATACAAAAATGCTCGATCCACTCTACATTGGCTCCCAGTTAAGGAAAGAATCCTATTTAAGACCCTATGCACCAGTCATCGAATCCTGACTAGGAAGGGTCTGAATTACCTTCATAACCTATTGTCCCCCTATACGCCTACCAGGGCCCTGCATTCCTGGGGCGCGGGGCTGGTTCAAGTCCCAGTTATAAAAAGAATAAGAATGGGGGGCCGATCCTTCCGCTACCTGGCAGCTAAACAGTGGAACGCACTTCCCTTGGAACTGCGGATGGAACTATCCGAAAGCAAGTTCCGAAAAAAATTGAAGACTTGACTATTCCAGCCATAAGCGCTCTTTCTTTCTGTCTCCCCCTTCCTCTTATCACACATTAGGTTGGCTCCACTAGGCCGCAGTGCGGGGACACACTAGCTAGTGTAACCAGGCGCTTTACAAACTCCTTTATTACTATGATTATTATTATTATTATTAGAGCCCAGAACCAGGGTGTGGTCGAAGGGAAGGAGATACCCACAAGTTGAGACATGTCCGATTTAAAGAAAGGATGCTGAAAGGAGAGGAGAGGCTGACACTGGCTAAGCCTCCCAAGGCTGTACCTTATGGTCAGGGACTGAGTACAATATTCATGTAGGGTGACACAGAACGGATATTGAAACTGAATGCGTGATGCTGCGTTATGCACATGGATCTAGAGGCTGCATTGGCTTCCACCACCTGTCCGTATCTCACCTTTATTATTCGTTTCTTTGGGTTTGCGCTCATGAGGACTGAGTGCACAGCCTCTAAAATTAGCCCACGGAGTCCTATCTTGCTGTGCTCAGTCATAGGTGTTGGCAGGAGCTACGATTTATGAGCAATGAATTTTATTCCTATTCTCACATTTCGGCTATTGTGAAAGTCTAATAGTCTGCAAAGCAAGCATTCAATTCCTGTTTGATGATGTCTTAAAACATAGCATTTAGCGATTGTGGTTAATTGGGGGGTTGTGAGCCACAACAGATTAATACTGCCACCTAGCACCCAGACAGAGAAACCACACCACATTTACACATTCTTACACATATGTATCTAAGCTAAGATGTGAACAATGGATTACTTCACATAGCTCCAAGCAACATGCGGTGCAACACTGGACACCCAAGCTCCAATCTCCTGCATCCGGGTTCAACAGGCAATCCACCTCCTCCTTTAAACATTCGGCATTGACCTCACGTGGCCTCAGCACATCAGAATGGATATGTAAGAGACAGTGCAGCACTCCCACACTGAGAGGGAGCTGCAGTTCGCCAACAGGTAAGTGAAAATGGAAAAACGTGCGGCTCTGTAAACTCGGTATCACAGCCAGATAGAGCATTTTAGATGTGTGCACCTCCATCAGGGAACTCGCAAAATCACTTTATGCGGAAAGCAGCAAAGACACTGAAAACACACATTTTAGCCACCTGGAAGTCATGAAATAGTCTTGGAAGTAGTTCAGCGTTCTTCTATGCACGTCAATTGCATGTTTGGTGCTGTTCACAAGTTTGTGTGACTGTCACCTGAGCTGTAGATATCGATTCACAGCTGTGTAAGATAGCGGTTTTCTTGCAGAAAATAGTACAAGAACTTGTGCTTAATATGTAATTCAGTGCCTAATTGTTCTATTTAGACTATCAGAAAATGCCTCTCATCATAGCATTCAACACCTGCCAATACAATATCCATACTATAAGTTGTCGTATCTAATTAGAAAGAGCAGTTGTTTATGTCTGGCCTAGAGACAGCTTTAGTTGTTGTACGCATCATGAAAATCGGTAAATAAAATATATACATATTTAGAAACAGAGTGGCTTTGGTTCAGCCCTCTTCATCCTCTGGTCTGCTTCAAATTTTGCTTTCACCAATCACAACATACATCATGGGGAAATGGGTAAGGCCACTTCAGCCATTGACATCCACTTAAACAAGCATTGGCAAAGCGAACAGGTCTCGGCATTTGCAAAGCTCTGAGCTATTGCTGTTGTCAATGGGATAGGTCGCATAGGATTAAAAATAAACACATTTTCTATGGAAGGTCATAAAGAACTCTGGTCTATGGAACATGTACTTTTACGTTCATTACGCAATTTTAGACTTCTCTTGTACTGTATTTCCTCGTAAGTATTACCCTTATCAATTAAATACGTAGTTTTAGAAAAATAATATATTAATTGTTTAAGATTTTAGCTATTGCATGACAACAATAGTATATTGTTATCTGCAGCATTCTTTTTTTTTTTTTTTTTTTTTTTTTTGAAACCGTTTATTACAAATCTCAAGAATATACAATTATGGGCCCACAACCTTCCGGCCGGCCGCTAGGAATGGCAGAAACATATGGCATACGTTCATAGAACCCTTGGCATTACAAAGGAGCATAAGAAGGAGTCATCAACATCATGGGCCACGGCCATAATACGTCACAGTGCGGTTTCATTTTATACAAACAACAAAAAAACAACACCCACAAGGCTACCCTACAGTCGAAAGTAACAGCACGTGCTCCCCAAAGGGGAACCCCAACTATTAGAGGAGTCCAAAGAGGGGAAGGGAAACAGAGCGAGGACTGGGGGGACCTGTGCCCGGGGCTAGGGGAAGGGGTCAGCTAAGGGGACGGGGCTGGTGAGGCAGCAGGCAGCAATGGTGGCGCGCAAATACTCCCACGGTAGGCGTTCCAGGGGCCCCACACTTTCACCCATGTCGCAGGCTTACCCCTTGCCACATACACCACCTTTTCTCGAAACATGCACCAATCCATGTGCTCTTTCCAGGCCGACACCGTCGGGGGGTTCTGGGATCCCCACAGTTGCGCAATGTCACGCTTAGCAATCATATATCCCAGAGTCACCCACCACGTTTGCGGAGCCGAGTAGTCAGTTGGTTCCCACACATTCAACAGGCATCTCCTCGCTTCCGGCAGCAGCGCAACACGCGTAACCACTCGCAGGACCTCGTGCACACCGCGCCAGAACCGCTCCACCTTCGGGCATTCCCATAAAATGTGCAGGAAGGTCGCCACGGCACCACAACCACGCTTACACAAACCATCCACAGTGTAGCCCATGCGCTGAAGCCTTGGCCCCGTCATGTAGACCCGATGGAGTATTTTGAGCTGGACGAAGCGAAGGCGAGCCGGTATAGCCACCTCCTTCGGAGAGGCCACCGCGGAGATCCAGTCCTCATCGTCCAATTCCAGACCGTCGGCAACCCAAGCCTCGCGAAGGCCAATCAGCAAGCCCGATCGATCATTAATCAGTTTTTTATAAATAAGGGAGATCGTACTATCTGGAACGTGGCCATCTAGCACTCTATCCTCCAGGGGGGAAGACTCCGGGATGGAGGCGACGTCTGGGAAGACGGAGCCCAGTGCGTGACGGATCTGCAGGTATCGAAAGTATTCACTACCCTGCAACTGAAACTCCGTCTGCAGCATCTCGAATGTTTTAAATCCTCCCCTCGACCAGAGATCCCCCACTTTACTGATGCCTATCATGTCCCATTTCGCGAAGCCCTTCGAGGTCCAGAGAGAGCCCAGCTTCTCAGACGCATACAGCGGTGACGCCCGGGTCAAACGGTCCTTCCACCCCATAGCTGCATTAGCCGCATGCCATACTCTGACCATGACACGCGTAGGTCCCGTCAAGCGAGCATCGGGCGCGCCAGAGTAGAGCGCTCGATTGTAGTCGCCACCGGGCAGTAGCATCTTGTCCATCTCAAACGCCGGGTTCAAGGCGGGCCCATAGAGGCCATGGTTAATTGCAGCTAGCTGGGAGGCCCAGTAATACCGTTTAATGTCCGGGAGGGCGATCCCCCCGTCATACCATGGGAGCGTCAACTTCGCCAGGGCAATGCGCGGCCTCCCGTCCCAGAACAGGCGGCGCTGTAAACTCTCCACCTCAAGGAAGTAGCGCGCCGGGACTGGGTCCATAGTGTTCTGGAGAGCGTATAAGAAACGTGGCAACGACATCATCTTAAACAACGCCGCCCGGCCGAGCGGCGAAAGCGGCAGGCGCCGCCAGCGCACGACGTCCTCCTTCAAGCGCTGGAGAGGGGGAAGCAAGTTCCGCTCGTAGCGAGCCTCTGGGTCCAGAGTGATGTAGACACCCAGGTATCGAAACCCCTGAGAGGCAATCTGAATCGGACAACCCCGCGGAAGGACAGGAGCCTCCCCAGAGAGCACATACACGCATGATTTAGCCCAGTTGATGACAAGGCCTGAGTTCCGGCCAAATGAACGTAAAACATCAACCAGGACTATGAGTGACTTACGTGGGGAGGCTAGGTACAAAAGGATGTCGTCAGCGTATAGGGACACACGGTCCTCATATTCGGGGGTCCAACGGAGTCCACGGATGGAGGGGTGCCACCGCAGCCACTCCGCCAGGGGCTCCAAGGCCAGCGCAAACAGGAGCGGCGACAAGGGTCAGCCCTGTCGCGTGCCCCGGCCCAGCTCGAATGGGGCCGAAACTCTTCCATTCACCACCACCTGCGCCAATGGGCCCGAATACAACAATTTGACCCAACTGATGAAGCCCGGGCCGAATCCAAATTTCGCCAGCATCGCCCAAATGTATGGCCACTCAAGCGTGTCAAACGCCATAGTTGCGTCTAAGGACGCCAAAATGGCCGGCTCCCGCACGAATGGGACACGTGCGAGCACCCCGTGCAAGCGCCGCAGATTAAGGGCTGTATTGCGATGGGGGATAAAGCCGGACTGGTCTTGGTGAACCAGGTCGCCCACCACGCCGACCAGCCGATTGGCCAGCACCTTGGCGAGAATTTTGGGCTCCGCATTCAAAAGCGAGATAGGCCGGTAGGATGTGACCCGGTCCCGAGGCCTCCCCTCCTTGTGGATCACCACGATAGTAGCCAGACGCTGGTCCGGTGGGAGGGAGCCCAGCGAGTGGGCCGTCAGGAACATCGCGCGGAGGTGGGGCGCCAATACATCTGGTCGCAGCTTATATAACTCGATAGGGATGCCATTTGGGCCCATGGCCTTGCCAGAGGCAACCGAACGTATGGCGAGGGCAATTTCGTCGGATGTAGGAGCGGCATCCAGCGACACCCTGTCCTCCTCCGAGAGGGAGGGCAGTGCGATATCCCTAAGCAGGGAATGGGAGTCCTCCTCCGAGCAAGGAGAGACCGGAGAATACACCTCGCGGAAATAATCCGCGAAACAGGAGACAATTTCTTCCGGCTCGGTGACACTCACACCATCCGTCCTCTCAATCAGCGGGACCACACGATTCACTCTCTCCTTTTTATCCAACCACGCTATCAGTTTGCCCGCCTTATCACCCACATCATACAGTCGCCCCTGCTGCTCCCTACTGAGGCCCCTGGCCGCCTCCGTAACGAGGGCCCTGTAGGCCGCCTGCTTAAGTTGTAGGACATGCAGTGCAGCATCCGTCACTCCGCTCTCTAAATCACCCTCCAATTCAGCAATTTCGGCCTCCACCCGGGTAACCTCCTCCCGCTCGCGCCTCCGGGCATGGGAAATGAGGGACAGGGCCTCTCCTCTGAGAACTGTCTTGAAGGCTTCCCACAAGGAGATAGCCGAAGGTATGGACCCCACATTCTCATCAAAGTATCGCTGCAGGGATTTAATCACAGCAGCGCGAATAGTGGGGTCGCGCAGGTACCAGGCATTGATGGGAACTACCCTGCCCTCACCCCTCGGAAGGACATCAAAATGGAACAGGAGCGGGGAGTGATCCGAAATACCCCGCGCCAGATGGCACACCTCCCCCACACTCCCAGCATAGGCCGCCGGGACAAGGACATGATCAAGCCGTGAGAGGCTACCATGTGCCCCCGAGTGGAAAGTGTACTGCTGCTGCGTGGGATGTTTTAAGCGCCAGCAGTCCACCAATCCCAGTGTATCCAAGAGGCCAGGTAGCCACGCCTGGGCCCGGGGGAGGTCCCTAGGGGGGTGACGATCCAGAGTCCCAGAAACCACCGCATTGAAGTCCCCCCCAACCACTAGGAGTCCCCCCGGAAGGCCCAGGAGGAGGCGCCCCAGGTCTGCAAAAGTGGTCGCCTGCAACCACTGGGACGTATACCGATACAAAAACCACCACTTTGCCTTCCATTCTCCCCACTAAAACAGCATAGCGCCCCCTATCATCATGGCGCACCTCATCAATTTCCAACGGGAGCGAGTTCTTCACCATAATGCCCACACCCCGTGAGCCCGACGTGAAGCCCGAGTGGGCCACCAAACGATAGCCACGCCGATTCATGGCACAGAAAGAGTTTCCAATAAGGTGTGTCTCCTGCAGGAAGACTACATCGGGTGAGATTCGTTTCAGATACTGCAGGACCACACCTCGCTTGATCCTATCCCCTAGTCCATTAACGTTCCAAGACAACAAAGTCAACTCCCTACCCCCCATAACACACAGGAGCCATCAATCGTCCCCCGGAGAGCACCTTGAAAACGATACAGAAAAGGGTTTGCCTTGTGGTAAAAACGAACAACAACACCCCACCCCAACTCCCCCCCCCAACAGAACTCCCCCCTCCCTGCACCCCTGCATGAGCCCAAACAGCCCCCCCAAAGTGCAGTGTGCCTGTCGCCCCATAGATGGTGAAACTAACTAAACCCCCAGAGGAGGAGGGAGAACCCCCAAGAGACCCTACACGACCTCCACAGGAGGAGACTTACTCAAACAGGTGAACAGTCTAAAGTGACATCAATTTTGTCCAGAGCGAGGCATAATATTAGGCCCTCAGTCCTGATCCGGCGGGCCCTCTCCCCCCACCGCTCCCCCCCACCCCCCCGATCCCGATCCCCAGGCAAAGTATCCAACCAGTCCCCGGCTGCTTCGGGACGATCAAAGAAGTGCGTACGGCCATCCAGCTCCACCCGCAGCTTAGCCGGGAAAAGCATAGCGTACTTGAGATTTAGATCCCGCAGACGACGTTTGACTCCAAGAAAGCTTAGTCTCTGCTTTTGGACCGCTGGGGTGAAGTCAGGATAAAAATTTATATCCATATTGTCGAGTCTGACCGGCCCCTGTAGTCTGAAGGATTGCAGGATAGCGTCTCTGTCTCGGAAGTTGAAAATCCGGGCGATGAGAGGCCTCGGGGGGGCTCCGGGCTTAGGCCTTCCCCCGGGAACCCTGTGGGCCCGCTCCACCGCGAAGAATTTACTCAGTCCCCGGGGCTGGAGGTGGGTGAGAATCAAGTCCTCCACGAATAGATCCGCCGCCGCCTCCTCCCGTCCCTCAGGCACCCCGAGAATACGGACATTGTTCCTCCGGGCCCGACCCTCAGAATCCTCCAGGCGACGATCCATCAGCGCGCTCGCCTGGCCAAGCCGGCGCACCTCCTTTTGGAGGGCTGCCACATCCGTCGTGAGGCCCGATGTGGTGTGGGCCAACGAATCAACCCGGTCATTAGTCTTGGATAAATCGGCCCTTACCAGGCCAACATCCACAAGGACCGAGTCGATTTTCTGCGCCAGTGTATCAAAGCGCTGGTCCACCGAGGCCTTCATCTCAGCGATGGCGCCCATCACGTCTCGCAGGGTCAGGTCCGCGGGCAGAGCAGGAGCATCAGTCGGGCCCTCAGGGGACTTACGCGGCACCTCGGGAGATCCCTTCTGGAGGGTGTAGCGGTCCATGCTGTTGGACTGGGGGACTGCGCCACGTCGGGTCGATTTCACCTTTGCCCGATCTCCATCTTGCTTTGTGGACATGGTTCCAGTCCCACGGCCGTGCCAGGCACGTCGTAAAGGGCGGGCAAGCCGGTTCACGGGATCCGGGGGGGGGGGGGTCACCACAGGGCCACGGGGCAAGTCACAGCCGGCGGGCCGGCAGGGCACCCCAACGGGGCCACACTACCTCACAGTGCCCCGCAACCCAACCTCGCCGAAACAGCAAGGAGGGTGCAAAAGCGAAAGCGAAAGTGCGGGGTACGCGAGCCGCCGCGCCCAGCCCGCCGCTGTTGTTGACTTTGCCTCCGGATCACCCCACAACTCCAATCCGGGGTCCGGCGTGGAGAAGGCCGGAAATCTCAAACGGCGCTACCGCCGGAGTCCGAGGTCCAATTTAGAAGCGGAAAACGGGTGCCACCTCAGCTCGGGCTCACCAACACAGTCCCCTCATCTAGGACAGGATATTGTCAGGATATATGTAGGAGGTCGCGGAGGTCCTCGGGAGCCTCGCACCTACGCGGCCATCTTGGTTGCGCGCTAGGCTCCTCCTCATCTGCAGCATTCTTGAATGTGATCTCCAAGATGGATGTGGTATTAGAATACGTTTCAGCAGTCATGAATGCTGGAGTAGCTTGTGTAGTACACACAGGAGGGCCATCAGTCTGTTCAGCCCTGTAGTCCTACTTCTTTGCCTATGTAGAAGTGTTCTGCAGGAGGGATGGCTGCTCCTGACTCTGATGAGGAAGAGAATGAAGAGTTGCTGGTGGAGTCTATCCGGTTGTGAGTAATAAGGGCGCCCAATGTGGGATATTCGTGGAAGGGATGCTTGTGCGTGACAGTGGGGGAGATGGAGTTTGTCATCACCAGGGAAGGGGGGCCTGCCTCTCTTAGAAAGTGCAGGTGGTGGAGTGGGTTATTGTACTGAGGTAATAAGCGGGGGGCTTTTTTCCTATACCAAAAACATGGCCAAAAAAAATTACGCGCTTCATTACATTTCTCAAACTGCTAGTTTAAAGAGATGCACAGCATAATGCTCCAGTGTCATTCTGCTTTGACACCTCTGTGCATCACCACACTGCAGAATGGAGCACAAAGACGCAGTTGTGCATCATCATAACCGTCCAGAGAGCTTCAACCTGCACACCAGGTTGTCTATTGTATAGCAACATTTATATAGCCCTTACTACCCGTATGTGTGTCACTAAAGCGCTTGTGGACATTGGTAGCATGTTACATCGTATAGGGAGTGGTTGGAAGTGAGAACACTGTCCTGAAAAATAAAAAGGTAGTCCCGAAACAATGCCTTACAATACACGCTGCATATGTTTAAATGTAGTTGGGCAGTGCACTCAGGGAGGGCTAAACACCGGAAAAGGCATGAGGTATGAATGCCCTTGACAAATAGGGATCACAAAAAATGGGGATGGTGCCAGCAAATGGGAAGAAAATGGATGGGCTGTAAGCCCACGATGTAGATACAGCATGTCTCGGTTCGAGACAGCGCATGCACGCCATCTAGAGCTGAGACCTAAAAAAGGGAAACAACCTTTACCACACAGTCATTACCACGCATTACCACACATACCTTTACAACGAAAATATAAGTATATCGCAGGTAAGTGAAACCGTTTTATTTTTTATTGATAGTTATGGTCAGGACCTAATTTCCATAGGGAAAGTGTTTTTAGACTTGCCTACATTTTCTGGCACTGTTAAAAGTGTGCAGGTGAGCCTTATTGTGCATGGAAAGTTTCAGGGTGATCCGTCAAGATAGGGTCAAGAAAGGGGGGGGGGGGGGGGTTAAAAAAAAAAGTGTTCTTCCCATGTAAAGATTTTAGACACAACTACAGCCCTAATCGCTGGATGGAATTACACCAAAGTTGGCAGAATGGTAGCTCTTGGTCTAGAAAGAGCCCTTTTTGGTATTTAGTGTAAATATGTTTAGTAGTTTTGAAGATATTAAAGAAAATGCTAATTTGTATATCTGTGGTGGTCGAGTATTCACCACTATTTTGCGACAAAAATCACGAATACGTGCCCAAACAGGAAGGCTGTGATTGGCTGGCCTCAACTCGTGTGGAAAGTTGTGACCACCATTTTAAATAATGGTCCACTATAAATCCATAGAACTACACAAGGTTCGTCCATAAGCCATTTGGTCGGTCCCATTTGCTTTCACAGCAAACAATTGATCGATATATGGCAAATAGAGCGCCATGTGATCTCAAACAGAGGCATTTTGTCCCTTTGTCCTTTTGAGACATCCAAGTGTTTTTTTGAAACAATGTGACAGGTGTCACCCCCTTCTTTTTTTAACAATAATCAAAGAAAACATTGCTGAGTGCACTGATAATGTTTTTTTCAAATAAAACTTTATTGTATTTGGATTTCATCCAATGTGGAAGGCTTGTGTCAGACATGACTTCCAGTTGAAACGCTCAGCTGTATAAAAACAAGTTCCACTCCTTGGTTGACACTGACACCAGGATTGAATTTTGAAATGCATTACCGAATTAACAACGAGACAAAGTTAGTTTTATTTGACGCTCTATACCAGCGTAATGTGGCACATTTAGACTGCTAACATGCTTTGATTAATGATTGTGGCAGGTTTTGAAGTAGACCGTGCGAGAAAAAAGAGTCAGTCGGATGTTGGTTTTGAATTTGGAAATAAAAATCAGAGAATGTAGCTCACTCTAGTTCTTCGTTTTAGAAATTTGAAAAAAAGGCAAAGAACAGGAATCATGTGGCGAAAAAAAGATGGCCATCCTTCAGGTTAGATGTAAGTGAATTTGCCAACATTGGATATTAGACCAATGGTAGTTTCAGTCCATAGTGTGATTTTGTGTCCTATTTGTTAGGTGTTTGAAGGCTTTCAGACTGATGACCAATTTCATTGACATTCAACTAAGATAGTGTAGAAACTTAAGGAAAATTAAGGTAATTTAGAGCGAGAGTCTGCTTTGATTGTGTGATAATTTAATAATGAAAGTTTAAAAAATAAAAAATCCTTTCTTGTTTAATTTTTCAGCTATCTAAGGTTCTGGGTCCTGAGGAGAACTCCAAAAATTGATATAAAGGCGTCTGAAACGCGTCAATATTTCTCCACCAAACGAGTGCTTTTCATGACAATACTGTGGCTCTTAGAAAACCTGATATTGAAAAGACTGGTAATTTCCCTTGTAACCCAGTAGTGGCAGTGTTAGGTGGTGGCCTGCTGAGTAAATAACTTGATCATTTTAATTAGTTTGTGGACAATTTTTCGGTAGAAATTAACCATAAAAACAACAGAACCTAGGCAGTTTCTATATTGGTTGTTCTTCAAATTGAGGTGTTATTTTTCCGTATGAACAAAGTGATTAATTAATCATCTTTATTTTTTGGATATATGTTTTCCAATGTTCTTTCTGTGTATTGATTTTTCTATTGATCCTTGTAAATGGAATTTTGAAATGATTCACTTTTAAGAATAATGTTGATCTAAAAGTAAGAAATATTTGAAAAAGAAATAAATTGATGTAGGTCATAACATGTGGGTGATCTCATGAATGAATGATCTTATGAAAAGATATCAGTATTGGCATTTGTGTCATTCTCTTTATTTTAAATAATGGGACATGGTCCCCGGGGAAGATGAAAACTGGTATAAGGGGTCACGGTACTGGAACCCTGACCCCATGGCTGCAATATAGTGGTGTTTTAGAGGCCCCTTATGTGTAAAATAAGTTGAAAAATGTTTTCCTTCCCCCATGTGTGATATTCACAAATTAGTTGTGATGCTCAGCTGCTTCCCCGTGTAACGTCTCAATAAATATACAAATATTGAGCAAAATTTAAAAAAATAATACATTCACATCACACACGGGTGCACTCAGACACACACACCCACCCACTCACAGACCCACTCAGAGAGACACATATCGACTCACACACCCACTCAGTGACTAACACACCCACTCACTGATCCACTCAGACTCATGCACCCACTTACACACCCCCTCAGAGACTCATGCACCCATTCACAGACTCAGGCACCCACTCACAGTCTCATGCACCCACTCACAGACCCACTCAGAGACTCACACACCCAATCGCAGTCCCACTCAGATGCTCATGCACCCACTGATTGACCCACTCAGACACTCATGCACCCACTCAGAGACTCATTTACCCACTCACAGACACTTACGTATCCACTGACAGATCCACTCAGAATCATGCACCCACTCACACACCCACTCAGAGACTCATATGCCCACTCGAAGACCCACTCAGACACACACACCAACTCACAGACCCACTCAGAGACTCATGCACCCACTCCACTCACAGACCCACTTAGAGACTCACGAACCCACACAGACACTTACATATCCACTGATAGATACACTCAGAGACTCACGCACCCACTCACAAACCCCCTCAGAGACTAACAGACCCATTCAGAGACTAACAGACCCACTCAGACACTCATGCACCCACTAACAGACCCACTCAGAATCGCATGCATCCACTCACAGAAACACTGAGGGACTCATGCACCCACTCACAGACCCACAAAGACACTTATGTATCCACTGATAAATCCACTCAGAGAGTCATCCACTCACCCACTCACTGGCACACTCAGACACTCACACACCCACTCATAGACCCACTCACACACTATCACACCTTGTCAGACACACAGAGTCAGTTATATAGCTGTGAATTTTGAATGTGTTGGTGTCTTTTGAATGTCTGCTTTAGTTTTGCATATTTGCGACATTCACAAATGTTAAAAAAAACTTTAAAAAAGGACATTTGAAGAGAAAATGAACCAGTGTTTTGGAAATAGGGTGGCTCTGAGAAGAGCCTTGGTGTTTATTTTGTGTAGATGATGACTACACATAAAACAGAATGCAGTGTTTTACGTTGTTGAGGAACACCTTGTTTCCTTTCTCTGTGAAGTGAACTCCATTACTTCTTTATATATCCTCCATGTTAAAGCGCATGTTGTTGTTGTAGATAGAGCCCATGTTATGGTCTCTGAGGAATGCAGGAACAGTTTTATTGACATTTTCCAGGCTTTGTCCATCTTTGGACAGAATTCCTTTGACCACTTCCATTTCTACCTTTGGCATATGCTGGAGAATACCAAGGCAGTCTGAGGGAAAAATACCATTAATTGAGAAAAGGTATTCTTCATTAGGGTTTCTAGTCCTACCCCAGTAAGTGTGTCTAGGCCAGTGCCACAACAGTACACAATCATGAGGTCAGGGCTTTGGCAATCCACAATGCTTTTTACCAAAAGCAGCAAGTAAAGCCACTTTAATCCTCTCTGGCCAATCCAAGTAATGTCCGCTGTAGGCAAACCCAAGTCCCTGTCAATACCACTCTTTCTAGCACACTCTCTAGTTCAAAATACAGAGCTGTGACACACAATCCACACTATTTTGAAGGCAAGGAGGATTAGCACACTGGAGAAGGCTGGAGCAGAATGAGAAAGTTTTCGAAATGGAAGGCAGTTAAAATAGAGGACAGGACCTGTTTTTAAACAAGCATTGAAAATGCAATAGGGCTCACCTTTGATCAAGTTAAAGCCATTTGCTATGCTGATGGTATTGTATAGCAAAGCAAATTGGCTTTAACTTCATGAGATGCGAGACCTATTGCATTTTTAATGCTGGTTAATTAAGACAGCGCCCGCCTTGCATATATATATTTTTTTTTGCTGTCGGTCCATTTTTAAAATTTTTATTATTGACGGGAATCCGACAGCATCCAAACAAAGGTTTATAAGAACGAAGACAAAACAAAATAAGCACTGAAAGCCTAAAGGTTAGCAGGCAATGCGAGACACTGGCTCATCTAACTGGTTTATTAGTATCTTTAATAAGGTGAGTGGAAATATGTGCATCTTAACTGGTAATTTCAGTTGATCATACTTTCTTTTAGTTGCTTTTATGCATCACAACAGGTCTGAGGAAAGTTATGGCGGAGACTAAGCGAGACTCTGACTCACCTGGACTTTAGAGAACCAGAGGGCCAAGCATAGAAACACTGGGTTTAATCCCGAAGGGCTATTCCACAGCTCAAGTGTCGAGAGTCTTCCGGAGTGAATGAGCGCGTAAATGTATAGTACACATCACAGGCATGCATGAATGATAGACTAGTGACGAGGACAGGGCGTCCCGTCCGTACTGGCAGCAAAGAGATTCCTTCTCCTTTAAAGTCAAGGCTTTTAAGTGGGCTGGGTCCTGTTGGGGCTCAGCACTGACAGTTCTAAAAAGTAGGTGCTGAGACGGTTCTCTAGCGGGCTTTGCAGTGGCGTAGCTAAGCCTTAGGCCGCCCATGGCGGTCCCTGCGTTTGTCACCCGCGGCGGCTTGATAGAAGAGAGTGGGGTGGGGTGGGTGCTGGCATTCATGCGGCCGCAGGTAAGGGGGGTTAGAGGGGTGCCGGCTATTTATGCTGCCACAGGTAAGAGCAAGGGGAGGGGGGCCGGCTGCCGCCCCCAAAATTTGTGCCGCTTGGGGGTGGGGTGGTCTGCCTGCCTCCCGTACCCCCACAAGCTACGCTACTAGGACTCTCCATTCATGCCCTGATCCTCAGTTTCAGAACTGAAGCATTTTCAGATTATATACAAGAAAGCCGTAAAGTACTAGCAGCAAATCAATAAGTAATCTGTCTGGCTTCTCCCCGAGGGTCCCTGCCCTCTCACACTGTCCACATCTGGTAGCCATGTCAGTGCAAACTGGCTAAAATGGCTCAGGGAAATCCAAGATCGAGGGCCAGGAACGCAACACAATTTCTTTCTATCGCTTTCATCAACATAGACGCATGGCCAGGATTTTGCAGTCACTATCGGGCCCACACAGGGAGGAATAACTCGCATCACAATTCAGAGCAATAAACAGAAAATAAAGCTATGATGATGAGGGACGCGCCGTCAGAGGCTGAGAAAATCCAGACAAAATAATTACTCGGCTGTTCGCGCGGAGAAGAGGAAAGTCATGAAACGACAGGGGCGGAGACCGGAAATTTGCACGAGGAAGAAAAAAACAGAAAAAAACAAGCAGCTATGTCTGCTCGGGGAGACAGATGGAAACAAATAGTGCTTCCCCAGTAATTAAAGGCCACAGTGTAACGCCGCCGGTAAAAGATCCAGTCCCAGTGGGCGGGGACAAAAGGGGACAGGGTGGTAACCATCGGTGATTGACATGCCTCTGGTGCAATCATTGCACTGCCTTTAGCATAAGTCATGACGCCAAACGACGCGCACGAATGAAAACTGAAGGCGGAGCTGGGACATGGCTTCGGAATCCGTATTGATTCCAAGAAGCCCTCTGCATGGCGAGAGCAGCGCATGCGCTTCTTTCGCCAGGCCGAGACCTAAAAAGGACATGCTTGATTGGATAGTATAAATATGCAGGTAGTTAAAATTAGGTAGTGATTTTGAAGGAAAAATAAGTAGATCTCTGATTGGCTCTGGTAAAAATAAAAACATGTAAGCAATCTTGGATATGCTTTTAATTGCAAACAGTCAACCACATCTACTGCAGTTGAGTTGGAAATGCTTCTAGAATCTGTTGTGAACTCACGACCTACTGATTCATGAGGGTGTTCAAAAAGGGGTTGCTATGGTAACTGTGCTAAAAGAGTGTGGAGGAAAAGCATAAAATAGATTATAGTATGTTTACACGCCTTATTTATTAAGTAGGGTTTATTTTCTTAGTGGCATATATGTAACAAAGACCAGGGTAATTGCAAAGTATGAAGAGTACAAATTTAAATATGTTTTTGAACCCCCGTAGTCATTTGAAAATTTTTGCGAATTTACATGTGGGGCCGCACTGAGGGTCGCGACAAATTCATGCATACGTCCAAAAGTCTACCACATTGGGCTTCTTTACTGGAGTGCAAGAAAGGGTTAAGAAATACAGACTATTTTGAAGTGGGTTAAGAAAAATATTGAAAGGATGGTTTGATTTGCTACCTTTAACAGTATCACTGACCGGAAAGTTAAAATGGTTTCCATTAATGGTTACTTTATATGAGAGTGGTGTGCCATTCTTATGTTTAGTTTTTTACATTTATACTGAGCCTACAGTGTAACTGAGAGCATTAAAAAAAACGTTTACAGGCATGTGAATTACAATGTAGTTAATACAAGTATGTTTGATATATATAAAGGTTTGTGAGTGTATGAGTGAATCTGTGAGTGGGTGTTTGTGTTTTAGTGAGTATATGGGTGTGTCAGTGAGTATGTGAGTGTGTCTGGGTTTTAGAGTAGGAATGTGAGAAGTCCTTTAATCATGTGATGCCCTGGAACTGTAGAGTGTGTGTGTGTTTTATTACTGCATGGCTAAGGTGGAATTAAAAACTCCTTGCTGAGCTTTAATCTTCTGTTTTACTATGTACTGTTTACCCCTTAAGTAGGGTGTATGTAAGTCATAGTGCAGGGTGGTAAGTACTCGAAGGGCTAGACATGCACTTTAAAGTCTCACTGACTCACATGTACTTTGAGACTCCTAGGCATAGTTAAATATGTAGTCTTTCACCCATACTGCAAGTTATATACGTATTTACAAACGCAGAGTTACTCACCTTGCCTGTAAGAGGGAGACAGAGGCATGTAAATATTCAGCACGTATGTATGCAGCAGTAACAGAGGCAGTTGCATACACATTTATAAAACCCAACAGTCAGTAATATAGGCAGTAAGTAATATAAACAGCCACTTGTATAGACACACATACATTGTGACTTAGTTACTTTCACATCCAGTAGCACATCCAGAGAGGGACTGATACACCTATTTTGATGTGTACTAAATAGTGATGCTCCTAGTCACTCATCCAGACCAGTAGACCTCTAAATATGTGGCCTGCTTACATCTGCAGAGGCTGTGCATGCAGTTTGACTGCCAGGTTCAGTTGGCATTTTAAACTGCTTACCACTCATACTGTGAGTCACATACCAATTAAGAAAATCATAGCGGTACTCACTTTTTGGTAATTTCTTCTCACAGAAAAGTTAATCTTCTATGCTTTCCTTCATGTACCAATATAAATTTCTGAATGATGTTTAGAGATTGATGTGCAAATGAAAGTGTACAGCACAAAAGGTATATTTTTCTCCTGGGCCTCTTTATGGGGTGTGGATGTTTGCCATATTGCCTTATATTTTGGAATAATTTGTGGCCCTGTTTTCATTTTTTGGTTACTTTTATTTTACCTTTGTGTCCATGCTCAAAGGATACTTCTGAGTGTTTTTTAAAACTTTTTATTTAGGTTTTTTTTTTAGCATCGCATGTTAGCAATTCTTTTTTACTTGGATTGGTGCTTGTAAATAACATTCTGTTTTGTAATTGCAACTTTTCATTTAGCATAGGCAAAGACTGTAAACAAACAGTATTCAATAGTTGATAACTGAAGGAAGCAGTCTTATGGGAAATATTAAATGCTGAATATAATCCATGAAACTGCATGGAGGTAATTTCAATATGTACGAGCTACAGAAAAACCCAATAAACATTGATCTGAAAGGATTTAGTTTTCAAATTATTATGTATCAAGAACCAATATCCCATTTTCAGAGCTGATGTTCAACGGTAAGGATAGAATTAGATGCGGGCTGTTACAACTGGTGGGAAGTAAATCCCTGGTGAAAAATCCCCCAATTACTGGTCCGACACAGTGGTATTCATGGGATACTGCTCTGCCCATCACAACTGGTTCAATGATCCCACACCAAGGGTTACTGTGCGCAGAACACTGGGCCCAGTTTTTGCCAGGTGGAAACCCACCCGGTAAAATCAAATACGTGCAGAGGTCAGGATGAATGAAGTTCTTCAACTTCATCCACTTTCAACTTGGATAATCCTTCATGGATATGGGCGTGTTCATTGCTATTTCCAATGACCATGCATTTCAATATATTTAATTGTTTCAGTTGTACAGTTTTAATTAGTAGTTGTGTTATCATTATATAGATGTATTTGTAGACCACTACTGATTTTTAGGATTAGAATGGGCTATAAGTTTAGGCTGAAAATGGCAGCGGAGAGGATGAATCCCTATCATCCTCAAAAGGTGACTGGTAGTTGCCGAGATAATAAAGCGCCCATCTGGCTGAGCTTGTGCTGAGTGGGTTACTGAGTGTGCGAACAGTGGTCCCGATTTTACCAGATGAAAATGCACCCAGCAAAATCAAATGTGTGTCTGAGTCACGGGCTGTAGGAAGAGTTCTTCAGTTTCACCCAGTTTCAGATCATGAGCTACCCATCGTTTTGACCTTGTGTTGATTGGATGTACTAAGAGGTGACCCAGGTAAGCACTCCATGGACACATTCAGGGTGCATCTATGTAAGTTTCTTTATGTTTCAAACCATGCAGTGAAATATCCTGTGAGGTACTCTAAGCACATATTCTGGCACAATACAAGTGAATAATGGAAATGTGGATCTAGTTTTGGACAGTGACAGGATATTGGTGTCAATCATAGGAAGAGAAGAAAGTAATCTTGATTTATCAGAGGAAACATCTGAAAGGTCAATTAAGGGCAGTTTTATGCTTGAGAAGGCGCTGGTTAAGTCTTTGTTTCTTTTTTTGCGCCTCTCTCAAGTATGCCAAGCCACATCCATGTGATAATACAATTGCTTGCAGGACCCTGTTCCACTATGCAGACTCTTTATAGCACATTCATGTTTATACTTAGATAATACTCCATTCAAATGCTTTATATCTGATGTAGGTTTTCTGTCTGAATGTATTGCAAGTTGCTGCAGCTGGCGAGAGGTGACATTTTGTTGTGTATATTGATTCTATGCGCCCAGCCAAGTTGGAGGATGGAGCAGCTGGACTTAGTGATAGTGCTAATGACTCCTTCTGAGGCGTTTCTGATTTCTTGGAGTGCATAAAGTGGTCTGTGTGGCACGGTTCACAGGATAAATGTTTTTTCCTTTGGGGCAGAGAGAGTGATTTAAGCCTTGTTGATCTTCACTAGGGTTTTCAAGCAACTTGGTAAACTTATACAGCTTGTTCTGAATTCAAATATTTTCCTTAACCTAAAGTTGAGTCTTTGGGGCCAAATCCTCATAGAGTGGAAGGATGGTGGCAGTTAGGCCCATGGAGCCACACGATGGGTCTCGTTTGTCACGATCAGTCTGAGCTCCTTTCTCCTTGAAGGACTCTTTATGTGAGTCAGAAGGAATGTTCTTTAAAGCCACCTGTTAGGGCAGTGTGGTCGCATTCTCACACAGCAACATGATAGGGTTTAAGGCATACAGCTGGACTTCACTTTCCCCGCCCCACCAGAACATTAAGGGCAGTTGACCATTTACTTGGTTACATACACCACCAAGAGCATGCTACCATTTGGTGGCTCTTTTGTCCATTTAAGCTCCACACTTAGTGACAAACCTCTTCCTTCTTCTCTCTCTTCTATCTCGAATGGACTGGATTGAATTTAGCAGTGGAGGAGAAGAGATGCAGTGAAACCTCATCTTTTTATTAGCGAAGGATAATGTCCCATTTATACCTTAATGCAAAGCCTACTATTAGGGGATATACTCGTGCAGAGAACCAGTATGATTTCAGAGGTGTCCTTAAAAGGCCCTGTGGCAACAACCTTAATAGGTAAAAGTTCCTGGATTTTTTTACTGGAAGGGGTCCCTTCTCGAACGTTTCTAAAATGATTTTCTGCACCCTTGTGATGAGGCCCTTCAAGGCAGTCCTAAGGGGTGTAGCTTTAGCAGGGTGTGAAGGCAGCTACTGTTCTTTCATATTGTTCTGCCCTCCACCATGTAAAATAGGTGCTTCTTCTCTCCACACTATATGCAAGTTGAAATATTACCAGAAACCAGTGCAAATGTAAGTTAAGTAAAACAAGATCAAGCACAAGGTTAAAATACATTCAGAGGAAGATGAATCAATCAATGAATTTGGCAATTTCAATCTTATTATTCTTGTAGGTTAGCTCCAATTGGCAGGCTACATGAAGATGATGAAAGCAGTGGATCTGTGAATGCAACCCCAAGGCACACTTCACCACTCAACAGTGGCATTACTGGCCAGTAGCTTCCGTGTACTTTTCGAAATGCTGGGGGCCAAGTGCATGGGGTGCAGGTAGAACCACTGCAACTGCACAAGCCCTGAGGCATGGCACTCTATACTTCATGGCCCAAGTCACTCACCGCCCTCAGTCCCCATGCCACCAATGCCTACTGGTCTTTCATTCTCACTGTCTCTTTCCTCTTCACATGGGAGCCGCGCCGCTCAATGAGATGCCATCAGGTTGCATTAACCTCCTGTGTGCACTTCCACCATGCAATTAATAAATATTAAAACTTTTGTAAAATCTACTGATTTCCCACAAAATAGGATGTGTTATCCACACACGTATGAGAACCCAACCCCTCTCTTAATAACAAAAAGGTCTTGTGATATTAACAGTGAGAACGATACATGTGGCTTCAACATACCTGGTAGCCGTACAGGGATACTGGTATAATATATGCAACAATTAAGAATACATATGAGAGACCCTCCCATTTTAAAATGAGCCTTAATAATGCATAAAATAAAAAGAAGCAACATCTCATTGTTCACGGCACCAACGCACAAACACAGTGCAGCCCATAGGTTCCATGGAACAAGCAGCTACCCCTTTTGCAATCACCTACCGTAGGCTAAAATAATTTCTGTTATATTCAATAGTTCTGTAATACAATAATGACTTAATTAATATTAACATCCTGCTCAGAGAAGGAACAAAGGCAACAACAAGCAAATGGATGGTTAATAATGGATTTTTTAATTAGCCACTCTGTGTGAGATTAATGAAAATTACCAGTGTGCCCCTTTGATCTTTAAAAAATAATGCCGAGACAATGTGAGCAATTAGTGTGCATCATTCTGCACCAAAGGTAGGTGAACAAAAAGCTTATTTTTTAATGTGAAGCTCATTAGGCTGGAGATGACTGCTCAAATGGTGGTGTTATTGTTCTATATTCAACAAGAGTGCGAGGGGTCAGGGGTCGCGCTGGCCAGTTGATAAATAGAAAACTCATTCCATTTTCCTCCAGCGAAGGAGCATCATTCAGTACAGAACTCAGGAGGCATCCCCAACCGAAAGGAAATCAGATTTTAAATCCGTTTTAACACGTTTCTATCGAGAAGTGAAACTATTCCATTTTATTTCCCACCAGCGTAAATGTATGTTTATTTACAATTGAGCTGACGATAAGAAAACAGACTGGTTCCAAAATAAATGCAATCTGTGGGTGTGCGGCTCCTTTTGAAATTAATTGCGGTTTTTAGGAGTGAACTTTAAAATGCAGTATGTTTAGCTTTTTACAAGTGCAGTTTATTTATTGGGGTACTAAGCAAGCACAAGGACGCGGCTACCACTGGCGCAGCATGTGTAGTGGCACAGGGGCCCACTGGAGCCTGATGTCTGCTTTATTTTAAAATAAAATGACCTGCTAAAGGGGCTATTCTTCTTGCCTGAACCAGGGCCCATGGCCCCCGTCCTACAGCACTGAACAAGCAGCTCATCTTGATCTGGTCTAGCGCTGCAGCCAAAGAAAGGTGATTGTGTGGTCTCCACTGCACTCGTGTTGGGACTTCTCCCTGACTGTGGCGTCTCCTGGGATGTGTGTGAAGCTTACTACAGATCTGAAGCATGTAGGACATGCATTGTTATCTTATGTGGCACTATCATTTACACAACTACAGCACTGAGTGACTAGCAATCAGAAGTCTACGGTGGTCATATCTCAGAGAGAGACTTACTTACCGCTGATAGTTGGGTGTGTGGGGAACTGCTTAATCAATCCCCTGGCAAGCACCATTTTTAGTACTGGCCTAATATGGTGGTTTTGTGTTACATGTCAAGCTGGAGCTGTGTGCACCCAAAGCTATACCAGGTAACGATGCACACACTGGTGTCAACTCACAAAGCACTTGAAGATCACGCAGTATTGTTGCCAAGCAGAAACTCCAAAGTGTATGTACAGTACAATGTTACGAGCATTGCACTGTATCAAATCAGATATTTCCTCTAAACTACCCCACCACGGAACCCACTGAAACTGCAGCACAGATGGTGAAGGCCCCGTGTTAAAAAAAACATATCTGCAGCTTAAAGTCAAGTATCACAGATGAACACCCACACACCGAGCTGCCACCTGTGCGTGTACGTGGAATCCATCAAATGTTGTTGTTCCTAAAGAAAGTTTGTGCCTGGTGTCTCAATTTACAAAATAAAGACATTAAAAGATGCAACGTGCTTCATGGAAATATATATATATTTTTTGTACATTTCGATGAATTCGTTTTTCTAACTTGAAAACCGTAAAGACGTTAAACACTTCTTAGAGAATTGATGGCATAGTGTGTGATCATTCAGTGAGCTTGCAACAGTGACCATGATTTGTTACAGCAGGGTACCATACTGCAAGCACCAGCAAGTCAACGCTGTTCAATGGATACTAAACGTTTCTAAAGTTATACGTTATAGTTTACTTATTAACCCTGTAATATATAGAAAGTACATAACCCTGGCTTCGAATTAGACGAAATAATATATATATTTTTTAAATGTTGACTTTCACCCAAAAGGTCTTCTTTGGATGGATTGGAAGCTTAATCCAGATCTTACTATACATATTCTCTGCTTCATATACCTTTTTTAGGTGATCTACAAATGGTTCAATTATATTTGCAAATCAAGGTCTTGTATACGAACAAAATTCTCAAAACTGATAAAGGGAACTACCGCACACAAAAAAAAGAAACAGATATTCGCTGCAACACGTCTCTTAACCAATTCAACATTTCAGGGCGAGGCTTACTCCCCTATCAGGCACTTGGAATCCTGTATTAATTAACATAAGGTAACTGCAATGACAGCACTCCAAGGCAAAAGGGAACGGAAAATACATCAGCTGATCTCAGAGAGTCTTTAGTGAGACAGCAACAGGTGATCTGCTAAAAGGGACAGCAGATTTATCTAAGTGCAATGGTAAGAGAGTAGTAAGAGTCGCCCATTGGCTTTAATTTGTTGTAACGAAAATATGCACAGATAAAAAAAAAAATGCCATTGAATTTACATCCCCTCAGATTCTGAAATACTGTTGTCAGATATCCCTAGAGTAAATTTGATTTTCAAGACCACAAAAATATGAAGGGTAAGAACCTGATCAGACAGATCTTTGAATTCACTCTGAATGTAACTTTGTTTAGCAAGCCAATGCCTACGGGTCTTTGTGGGGGCTCTGACTTTCTGAGGCCCTCTGGTGAACAGTTTCTCATTTTTTTGCAAACTATTCCTGCCACTGTTTTCACCATTTGAACTCATTACTTGAATGGATAAGAGAGTTTTATCACATTTGGCCTATTTTTAGTTCTCTTGATTTTTACCTAGTTTTATCATTAACATACGTTGAATACATATCTCCACATGGTTAGTTTAAATGCATTATTCTTTTTATACCAATATTTGATTTGGTACACGTGTTCTTTATTTTTGTCTTGCACTGTCATTGTAATCACTTTATCTACAACACCATGGTGGTGTAGTTAAATCTTGTTCTTGTCCTGTTCTTCCCAAAAATGAGTCATAGCCACATCAAGAAAGATTTTGGGCTGCCTCTCAGCCTCTAGGTTCTCTCCAAATCGCCTCTTGCATTGTACATACAGGTTTTCTACAGAAGTCCAGAATCGAAGGCCTTTGTGTATGTTATTCCTGTTCAATTGAATGTTTCACAACACAAAGTAGAACTAATGAGTATTGGTTAGTAAAAAAACACAAAAAAACAAGAATTCTAGCCCTTGTATAATTTTTTCTTCAATTGTCTTTGTAAAGATGAATTCAAGGAAAATTCTCACTTCCACTAGATAGATTATGATTGGCATAAAGTTTACTATCTCTGGAGCCAAGTTTCAATTTCAGGTAGTCCACTGGAAAGCCTGAATATCTGAACTCTCTTCACACAGACATCCTAAAGCCTACAAGTAGTCATATATATTCACTGCAAAAGCCAATGAATAAAGGAATTAGGTGAAAATGTCAGTTAAAGCATATTATTATTAATGAATAAGACCACTGAAATTCACCAGTTATGATTATCTCAAGGAACTATAGTTCGTGCTTTACAGTAAGTATAACTCACGCCCCACCATGCACAATTTTGTTCCCAATTATGTCATTTAAAATGCTGCAGTGATGTTTTCAGTGAGTTTATAGAATGTCATGAGTGATGTAATACGTGGGGTAAATAGGGAGTGAATGGCAAGGGTGCGAGTTATATCTTCAATCCTTATACAGGGTGCGAGTTATATCTTCAGTCTTCAACTCGTGCCCTAATGGCACGAGTTGAAGATAATAAAGATAACTATAATGGGTGAATTTGATTGTTTTTTTTAGTTCAAATGTTACATTCTCACTGAAATTATAACCTATGTATAACGTAACTTTAACCTTTGTTTCTTCAAAGAATTTCTAAGTTTTTTTTATATAAAGTAAGATATAATTACAATTCCTAGATATAACATCACTTTAACCTTTGGCTTTTTTAGAGCATTTCTATGATTTTTCTACCGTAAAGTAATATTTCAACAACATGCATAAAGCCAACCTCACACCGTACATGCCCTTTGGCCACGCAGAGCATAGGATTGGACGCGGGCCTTGCCTTCAGCCAGGCCATGCGGTCCAACCCCGAGCAGGCAGCCAATCACCTGCCGGTTGTGGTTGGTCTCACAAGGCTTGGCCCCATTAAGGCAGACATACTGACTTTGTCAAAGAGTCACAACAAGTATAAACAGTAGGCCTATTGGCCTACTTTTTATCAAGAGGTGAGCATATGAATAAATCAAGAGGTGAGCATATGAATAAATATAAAGCAGATCTACCTTTCTCACAAAATCACTAATATTTTTAATCAAACTATATATTAGTCATTCATACAATACAATGTTTAAAAATATTGATTATTATAAAGACATTTAATAACGTTTTAATAAAAAAATATCAACATGTCTGAGTCTTTCCTTTAACATTGTTTTTATGATTGTATTTTGTTGGCTAAAAAAATTTAAAGGAAAGAAACAGAATTTTTTCAAAAAAATAAAAACAATAAATCTCGGAGTCTTTCTTTTAATATTTTCAGCCCACAACATGCAATCACAAAAACAACCACAGGATGGTCTTACACTCTAGCTGAAGGGTATGGAGCTCCAGCTCGAAGTGCTTAAAAATAATTTGGTAATTTTTACTGTGGTCAGGGATTTAATGACCCAGGAGACTTTCTGCTTTTTAAAACTGTTGTTGAGGGGCTGCTGCACTCCCTGCAGCCCCCTACAACATAAAAAAAATGCTTAGTGGTGCCTCTGCCTCTTCTAGGGGCACCATAAGCATGATTTTAAAATACCGTAGCGCATTATAGGGCACTCCTTACTAGGAGCAGTGAATAATAAATGAACAGCTTCTGATGCTCATTTATTATTCATTTAAAAAAAATGTATTTTGGGTGTCCCAGTGCCCACCACGGACACCAGATATTTGTTTTTATTGGGGGAGCACCATGGCCCCCCAGCACTGATCATGTGTGAAGTCAAGAGCCGTCAATTATTTTCTTTAAATAAATATTGGGGAGGCAGGTGTGTGGCACTCCTCCCAGAGCCTTTATGGGCCCCAGGAAAACCATCCTTCGGGTCTTTTTTTTTAATTAAACGGTAAGTAGATCTGCAGCCTCCCTGAGCCTATAGTGACTCCAGGGACCCAACCTAAGTCCAAAACATATATTTAAGGTGAAGATTACGTGAGCAGCCCCTAGGGACCCCATCCCCTGGGGACTTAGGTGGGTGTCCCAGTACCCACCTGGGCTGTCCACAAGACAGTATGTTGCAGGAAGAGGCAGCTGCAGGGTCCCTGCAACCCTGCTTCTCCCCACATGCAACCCCCTTCGTGCATCTGGAGGTGGCATTGCTTCCACCCGGCGGGAGCAGATATTTTTCACTGCTCCTACCGGTGTTAAATGGTAGCGGCAGTCGTAGTCGGTAACCTTTCAAGTATTGCCCGGCGGTAATCGCCTCTTATACCATTCGATGCTAAACCAACAAAGAGGCAGGCGCCGGAGACTGGAAGGCAGGAAACAAGGTTTTTATTCTCTCCGGAGGAGAACACATCAGGTCAGACAGCAAGGTATCGTCATGAGGTGCTCTAACTGCATCTCTGAGGCCTGGCCTCTTATACACAGGTTTATGACTTTATTGCAGGTTTATCATACATGGCACATTCTTGAGATCGCTTTGATACCTGAAAGAACATCCTCAGAAACCCCACTTCAAGCTCGTTCTCACACATATCTTACAGTGGAAGTCCCCACCCCACCCACAGTAGGAGATGGCTACCACACAGCTGGACATTCCGCCAATTCCTGGGGGTGTGTGCGACCGGTCGGGTCTCAGGGGGTGGGGGGCCTTGATCTACTGTAATCCCTTTGATGTGGGGTGTTTCCCTTACAGTAGGGGCAATAAACTGCATCCGCAGGGCTAGGTGATGGCCTGGGATCGGTTCGGACAATGGGGCGCAGAGGAAGGGGGTTATATCAAAGAGATGCATGACCATGTATGGGATGTCGGTCAGGCGTGGGATGTGGTTCCATGGCAGGGTCGCGCAGAAGGAGAGGGTTTATGGCCCGTGTATGAGAGAGCGGGGGTGGCCGGCGCGCGGGGGAATGCTTGCAGCGCCAGGGGGACGCGCTGGCGATCGGCAGTGAGCAGGGAGAGACCAGGGTGCCTAAAAATGGCTGCCGTGCGCTTTCCTGTGTGTCGCGCTGGGGAGAGACAAGATGGCGCAGATAATGTTCAGTTGCAAACTAAATTTCCACACCGGGTAGGAGTAATCTTAGTTTCCCTGCCTGCAAAAGCACAGGTAGGGAAAAAAATGTCTGCCCTCAACTGGTGGGAGCAGTTGTTTGTGTGCTGCATATGTATTTTACATGTTGGCTCCAAGTTAAGCCTGACTGCTTTTTGTGCCATGCTACCCAGAGTTAATTACAGGTTAATTTAGTGACTTTGAGCTGTTTACCCTGAAAGGAATTGTGGTTGCTTGACCAAGGCTCACAACCCAGTCAACCAACAACTCAATTTCTCAAACCCATTCAACTAAATTCCTTATGGCGTTGGTGTGGGCAGAGTATCATTTTGTTGTGTTGAGGACAGCAACATTATTTATTTATTTATTTATTTTATTTTGAAGGTTTTATATAGCGTGGACAAGACCTTTGCGGGTATCAGAGCACTTTACAACAAATAAAGGAGATAGAAGAAATTGAAATATACATGCAAATATTCTTGGTTATAATAGTCAAACAGTTCTAACATAACAAATATCTACAAGCCTGCATCTAATAAATCAAATGAATTTGGCCAGGAGAATATATTTCACTTCATTTTTAAAGGATGCTGCATGAGGGTTCTGTCTTGCTTTTGGGGGTAAAGCATTCCATATCCTAGGGGCCATCCCTGAGAAGGAGCTGTTATATGTTTTCTTCTTGGTGAATGGTTGTGGTTTCAGTAGAAGGTTAAAGGAACGCCTGTTGGTTCTGTTCCCACCAGATGGTATTAGTTTCTCTGCAAGGTATCGTGGTGTTTTTTGATGCAATGCCTTGTGTGTCATACAGGCGATTTTCAAATGGATTCTGGCATCAAAGGATAGCCAGTTAAGGGCATGTAAGTCCGGGGAGATGTGACAGTTTCTTTTGGAGCCTGTGATAAGTCTGGCGGCTGTGTTGATTGATGCTCTTAGTGGGGCTGTCGTTGATTTGGGAAGGCCCAAGAGAATGACACTCCCATATTCCACTCTTGGGATTACTAGAGTTTGGACTGCCTGTTTAAGGTCATTTACTGGTATGAAGTGCTTCAGTCTTTTTAAGGTGTTCATTTGAAAGTTTGCTCCTTTATTTGCTACGCTGACGTGCTTCTGCATATTTAGCTTATTGTCCAGAGTTATGCCTAGTGATTTGGCAGAATCGATCATGAGCGGTTGGCCGTCGAGTGCTGTTAAGTGCTTCACCCATTCCATTATGGTGGTTGTTTGGCTGGGGGGCGCTATTAGGAGGAATTCTGTCTTTAAGGTGTTTAATTTTAAGTGGTAATTTGCCAGCCAGGTCTGCGTTTTTTGGAGCGGTTTGTCCTCAAGTGAGTGTACCTTAATGTAGAGTTGTGTGTCGTCTGCATACACGTAGTATTGGACCTTTGATGAGTTGAGAAGCTCGGTGAGTGGTTCCAAAAACAAGTTGAAGAGTGTCGGGGAGAGGGAAGATTCTTGGGGTACTCTTAGAGTGACTGGAGTGGGTTTGGATAAAGATTGATTGGTCTTTAATCTTTGTGTTCTATTTTGAAGGAAGGAAGGATGTGAACCAGTTGAGGACCGTTCCAGATAGTCCCATTCTAAGTTTCAGAAGGTCTAATAGATTGTCGTGTTTGACAGTGTCGAAGGCGGAGGATAGGTCCAGCAGGATTAGTAGACAGGCTTTGTTTTGGTCCAGCATTTTTAAGGCATCGTCAATTATGTGGGTCATGGCAGATTCGGTGCTGTGCCCTGATCGAAAGCCAGATTGGAATTTATCGAGCAGGTTGAAGTGATCAATGTGGTAGGTAAGTTGTGTGAGAACACATTTTTCTAATAGTTTGGCCAGTGTACGGATGTTGGATATAGGGCGATAGTCATTTAGGTCTGCTGGGTCAGCCAATGGTTTCTTTAATATGGGAGAAACCTGACCAGCTTTGAGGAAGTCTGGGATGGTTCCTTGTAGCAGAGAGGTGTTTATAATACTGGTCCATTGAGGCACTAACGTCGGTATGAAGTCTTTTAGGAAGGATGCTGGGAGTGGGTCAGAGAAGTGATTGGAGGGATTTAAGGCCGTGGGTGTTTTTAGAATAGATTCCTCGCTTTAGAGGTTGAATGAGGACCAGTCTGCGTAGTTTTTGAGGTCGAGCTTTGCAGAGCAACTAAATCGGTTCCTGATGGGGGTCCTTGAGGTGATCATGTGAGGGTTGGTGAGGGCTGATAGGTCATTCAGCAGGTCTATCTTTATGTTTTCAGTTTTTGTTGTGAAATAGGACGCGAATACCTCACAATTGGGGAGAGATTCTGGATTAACTTGAGGTGAGTGGGAGACACCCTTAGATTGCGCTTTGATTATTTCAAAGAGTCTTTTGGGACGGTGTTAGACTTGGCATCTTTTGGCGTGCTTCCCCTGAGTTTTTGCTTTCTTACCTCCCGATTTTGACTATGTTTGTGCTGGTGTAATGATTCTGCGCACTTTTCTCACTGCTGTCCAGTGGGACAGTGCAATTGCTCCTGATATAAAATGTGTTATGGATTGGTGTTTCCATGATTGGCCTATTTGATTTATGTGTCAGTCCCTAGTAAAGTGAACTGCGAGTGCCAGGGCCTATATATCACATGCTGTTGGTGGGCTGCAACACTGGATTGCGCCACCTACGCAAACAGCCCGTAAATTGTAACTCTGGCCTGCTATTACAGAGCCTGTGCGCAGCCTGGGGCTGCCAGGTCGACTTGGCAAGTGCACACACTTGCCAGTCCCTAAACCTTCCCTTTTCTACATATGAGTTGCCCCTAAGGTAGGCCCAAGGTACCCCCCTGGGCAGGGTGCATTGTATGTGAAAGGTAGGACATGCACTATTGCAAGGCTACCTGCTCCCCATAGGCCAGAGTGGGCAGTTTGATTAGAACACCTTATAATCCTAACTGACCCAGGGAACATGGTAGGAAGTCGAGTTTAGTATGCCTGAACTCAGAATGATAAAATACATCTTTTAGTGAAGATGGTTTTAACATTCTGTGTTTGAAAATACCACTTTTAGGTGTAGGTATTTTCTGACCTACCCATCCAGCCTACCTCTGCTAGCTTGTGTATTGTCTGTCTGGTTTGTGTGTGACAGGGGCTGGGGGAGACTCCAGGAGACAGGGTGAGTCAGCACAGGGCTGAATAGACCTATCTGTACATAGATGGGTGGGAGGAGTAGCACCTGGGTCTGAATAGGGCTGTGCCTGCCTTCCACGATGCTGGCTCCACCTCCTGTGGTGTGTCTGATTACCCTGGCACACACTGACAAAGGAAGAAGGTGCACACTGGCAGAATGCACCCAGAACTGGTTTTAACTATGTACAGGCCCTCTGCCTGCAGAGAACAAAGGATTTGCTAGTATAAATATTGGGACCCAAACTCCAAGACTTTAGAACTCGCTGGAATCGAGGAACCTGCCAAGAAGAAGAGCTGGAAGAGCTGCCAGGAGGAGTACTTCCCCTTTGCTGTGTTGTTGCTTTGTTGGGATGGCCTGCAGCAGCTGCTGCTTCTGCCTTGGGCAGTGAAAGGACTGGACTGAACTTTCTCTACTTGTGCTGAGTATTTCCAAGGGCCTCTCTTTTTTTTTTCCCCAGCGCCTTGAGACCCTCGCGGGTAAGTAGTGCGCTCTACAAATTCAATGATTGATTGATTGAAATCGAGCTGGCCTCCTGTTCAGAAGTCTCAGGGACTGCAAAGACGTCACCAACCTCTGGGTACCGCTCCTGGAACTGTTGTTTCAGTTGCCACATAGAAGGGAACCGCAACCGACTCTGTCACCGACTTCGCCGCTGGCCCTGAGACCGCACCGCAACCATGGTCTCACCGATGACGACGACCGCCGCTGCCACCACCGAGCCGCTGCTTGCACCGTGACCTGTGGACACCGCAGCCCGCACCGCCTCGCTTTACTTCGTCGGCCTGGTCTCACCGACACAGTCGCCTCTGGCTCAACACCGTGACCGCCTCGTCCGCACAGCCATCCAGGTCGACCAACTGGACTAATTGAGCATATTGTGTTGTTATTATTAGAGATTTCTAGACATAAATATTCACAGGAGGAGAAAACCGGGGAGATGAGACGTTTCACGGAGAGGTAGTTCCGATGTATGCAGGCAATACCACCTCCAAGCCTATCAATTCTATCTAATCTTGTGATGCGATAGTTAGGGGGGACTAGTATGTCCAGGATGGGCGAGGATGAATCGTTAAGCCAAGTTTCCGTTAAAATTGTGAGGTCAGGTTCGTTGGTTAGTATGAGCTCAGCTATATCAGCGGCACGACATGCAGCCGACCTACAATTTAGTTGCATACATTTTAGCCGGGTCATGGTAGGAATAGTGTTGGGCTCTTGTAAGATGGATGGGAACTCTCTTGAGGTTTTTTTCAATAATACCTCTAGTAATGTGTCTCGTGACTCTATGGGGATTGGGAGGGATGGTTTGGATAGAGGACAGTGTCAGTGTGTTGTCCGCGTGCTCATAGAGGGGGGCTGGAGTTGGGGGCTAGTAGGAATGTAGTAAAGAGGTTAGTTCTTGCGGTGATAGTGGGGTTTTCTTCTGCGCAGGCGGGATAAGGCATTGGGGTCAGGTACTGTCTTCCATCTAGGGGTTTTCTGTCTCGTGGAGCTAGCGTGTGATTGTTGGAAGAATTTCGTATGTGGATTTGGTTGTCTCAGGATCAGGTCATGAAGAGTTTGGATGTCTACTTTGATTTGTTGTAGAGACAGTAATATCTCGAGTCTAGGGTCATAAGTCAGAGTAGACATATTCAACGCCCAGTCTGTGGGTAGGTGAGGGAGGGTTACTAATCTGGGTTCCAGGGGCGATAAGTGAAGTGGTCTGTTGAATGGCTGTTTTTCAGTGTGGTGGTTTATTGAAAGGGGGGAAGAAGAGAGGGGGTGTGAAGGGGTAATGCTGTGCGCTGTAGGGGGAGAGGCGGTGAGATAACATGATGGACGGAGTGCAGAAACTTTTCAACCACTCACCCCCAGTCCCAGATGTGGGAGTAATCTATTGTTCTTTTGCTCACTATGCCACCCCAGTTTGCATCAGTTGATGTTGAGCCAAGAGAATTCCTGAAGAAGATCACAGCTCCTGACACTGAAAGATCCTATAATTTAACAAAATAAGGCTAAACAGTAGGTGCAAAGTTTCTTAACTAAATACACTGAACTAATACTAAACTTTGGTTAAATTATTTTTCAGCACACTTATTCACAGATATGTTGTAAAAAATGAAACATTCTGTGACCCAATATTAATTATCCCTATTATCATTGCTCTACTCAACTTGTGTGTCAGTGCCCCTACATCCTTTCAAACAAATTTCGTAAAGAATCGTTTAAAATCCGTAAAGGGAATTTCACGAGACCTTTGGAACTATTTACCACCAACCAGTCAATTTCAGTTATTCTGGCTGCTTGGCCAAACGTGTAAATTCTGCATCAGGTTTCCTGCTAGACCTCACAGATTTGTAATGGCCGAAGAAAGATAAGAACTTGGTCCAGACGAGCAGCCTCTGTAAACACGCACACTTCACCATGGCAACAACTCACCAGAAATTAGCTGCAAAAAAAACGAATGCGCAGTCTTTCACCTGCATTAATGTTTCCGAAATGTCTTTCAATGCTCGGTGGAAATGTGCACCTGACACAAAGAGAAATCTTAGACATTCAATTAGGGCATAAACATATATGGTTTATTACATCACGTGAAATTAGGACCAGAATAACTGAGCATAAGTCAGCCATCAGGACAGGTAAAAAAACGGCTCCCTTAGTGGAACACTGGATTACCCACAACCATAAAATAGACGATCTCAAATGGTGTGGTGTGGAGATCATCCAGCGAAATACACGTGGTGGTGACCTTGAATGCAAAAGGAAAAAGCGCGAGCAATTTTATATGTCGTTCTTTGATACGTATAAAAATGGTCTGAATAACAAAGAGGAATGGGAGAGACTAATATGAGATAGACAAAATCACATTATCTCTTGTCTTAGTAGAGTCTCTGTAGATTGAATCAATATATAAGCTCGATATGAGAAGATATGCCATTATCAATGGTTATATCTATACATAGCCCTTTAAATTTAATCACATACCGTACTTTCTGACTAATATTGTTCCATGTGACAATATGATTAACATTCTGTTTAACTAGTATGCTGACAAATATAGTTTCATGCGATAATATGATAACGCCGTTAGCCCTAAAAAATTAAACAAGTTGGATACGATAATATTACGGTATTTATGCTGTTTGATAAAACTAGGATAAAAAATAATAACAACTGAACACGCTAAGATTATATATCTATGCGCAACGTTTGACAATACAAGATGGCCGCCGCAAATACACAATATTATTGAATCGCGAAGACGCGTTTATTTATTTATCCACTCTTTCCATTTATTACGTGTAATCATTTTTTTCTTCTAAATAAATAAAAATCGATTTCTATATTTAATCGCGTGATGCCAAAGAGAATCTCAAAAAATTGTTCGTGACATCCGGGTATTTCCAATTAGCGCAACTATATAAAGAGAACATGGCCCGGAAGCATTTACAACACAGAATCCCGGATATCCGTTGCTGCAGGGAGGCCGAAACTATCTATACAGGTATGCCGCATTGAACCAAACTCGTAGGCTATCTCCTAACCTAGGGGCAATTATAAACCCTTAAGTAGAAAATTTAAATTAAATTAGAGTAAAAGTACAAGTAAATCAGGCCTTGCTTTGTTCCCTATAATAGATGAGACCATTTGTTAGTCACATCCCGCGGTCCAGTTTTTCAGACTGTTTATATATAATGCTTAACAGTACGAGCCGTTTCGATACCGCGTTTTCTTATCCAATCCTAACGTTTAAGAATTTCGAGAAACGATAGGATAAAATTACAAATGTCACATTAGACTAGAAAAATATCCGTTCAGAATCGTATAAAGTATTATTATGAACCTTGCTTTTTATAAAAAGATAGGCTACGATTTTGGTATCGTTTTTGTTTGTTTTATAGCTCAAAACACGCAACGATGACGAGCATAGACTCACATCAGTGAATTTAAAAGAGTAAAGTGCCTGCTCTGCCTCTTGAACAGGTGAGGTATTTAACAAACACAATATAACCCTGTATACTTAAAAAAGATTCGTATAGATCCACATAATAAAAATTTCTCTCTTATAGAATCCGCTATACAAAGGATTTGAGAGTGGCAATAGCTTTCCGCCTAAAATTTAAATACGGTGGCGCCAACGGATATCCTGTTAAGTAATCACATCATTATAGGTATAAGTGCTTTAATTAAAATTATTTTTATTTTAAAAAAATGTGAATATAATGCAAAATGTTTAATGAGCACAAATTGAGGATATATATATACTTTTTTCTTATTGTCTATAGCACCCTACATTAAGACCACAAAGGTATTGAAAAAGGTGTCTCTACATGATTATGTAATTGAATAAACATAATCTGTCGCATTATTAAGGTAAAGAAGCTTTTTAAGAAAAGGTATTTTTTGCATTTGTTATCCAGCATATGTTAACTCAGATACTCAGTATATTAAATAGTAGTATCTAAAAGTTCTATAAATCTTGGAGATTAATGTCCAGGTCTTGTACCACAATAACCAGTGGTAATGAGTTGCATTAGTATTAGCATTAGTATTAGAAATTGTTAACCATAAGTACCAAATGTCCAAGTGATTGATGAGATGTTTATTTATTATTTTTTTGCATGTACACAGTACATATTAGGTTTCTTGATTTGTATCTGACACATACTTTTTATTTTCTGTGCTTAGATTTTATGAATGGTTTTTGTCCTGAGGAAGGTGAAAATATAGAACCAAACACCGAAACGCCGCGTCGACTGTTGTTTTTAAATATGTTTTTAATAACTCATTAGATTGTAACCTATAGTGGGAGGAAAATCAAGTATAGTTCCTACTGAACATGTTATACAATAAATTGATGTTTTAACCGTGATTGTTTTTATAGTATGTTTCTGAAACCGTAGATTGTACTGTGTCATTGCTATCAAGAGTTATTGAATAGTCTCTTTAGACATTGAGTCTCTCTGTCCTCATAGGCTCTACTATTCTTAGGACTTAATAGGCCTAGTAATAAGCCGTTCTGTCCAAGCATAGAAGCTAAATACTGGGAACTTTTGTTTTTTGTGTTTAATGGCAATACCTCGTCCCTATTACACATAAGGGGGTACCTCCCTTTTTTTCTTTGAACACGCACACTTCACCATGGCAACAACTCACCAGAAATTAGCTGCAAAAAAAACGAATGCGCAGTCTTTCACCTGCATTAATGTTTCCGAAATGTCTTTCAATGCTCGGTGGAAATGTGCACCTGACACAAAGAGAAATCTTAGACATTCAATTAGGGCATAAACATATATGGTTTATTACATTCCTGTGTGCATTTTCTTTTCAAAGCAGGAATTTACTTAGGCGAGCCAGTACAAACTCAGGTTACATTATTTGTGTGACTTACGAACAGGTTAATAATAATGCACTTTATTAGAATAACAGGCGCAGCTTTGCATGCACCTATATTTTCATATTAAAATAAACAATTGCACAACTCGATTATGTATCTGACTGCACACTGATCAGAAGAATAGCGCCGTGTACTCAGGTTAGATCAACATGCCCTCCTCTGTAGCATGAACATTCAATGGGAACCCGGGTTATGTTTAGGATTCCGTTATAAGCACGTGACGGCTGTAGACGTGCAGTGTATCAGGCATGCTTCCCTGGTACTCCCGTATTACAGAATGGTCTGCAGGCGCCTCTTCCTTACCCGTTGCGGAGGCAGAATCTACACCCAGCGTGAAGGGGCTTTCCAGCATTCGACTAGGGGTATGAGCCCCTGAAATTGAGGTGTGCTTACACTTATTACAGATGGGCAAAACGGCTCTTAGGAAGTTCCCTAACCCTTTGAGAAGTAGGAAGTGGTACTCGGCTAGTGTACCCCTTTAAGTGTACCCTTTGGGAGGTGGTGCAGATGTCAGGGGCACTACACTGACCTCCCTAAACAGCGCTCTCGCCACAGAGACTGCACCCCCCTCGAGTGATCCAAACCCCCTCCAAATGGAGGCCAGGTCTGCCTTCCTCTACTTTCCCCTCTAAATACACGTCTGGCTGTCTCTGCTATGCTCTATCCAGGGCCCCTGTTCACTCACATAGTTAGAGCATGATTGATCTGTACAGACTCACTTTGTGCTGTATTCATTTGCTTGATAATGGTCTGTGCTGGGTACGTACAATGAGTGTGCGCAATGGGACAAATTGAGACCACACACCCAATCTGATTTCAGCCCCAAGTAAAAAGAAAAGAAAAAAAAAAGATGTACACGAAATGGTCAAGGTTGGGGGCGTGGCCAGCTGCCGAGGATGGCGGATGTGCTTCCCTGAATCTCCCGCCGGGTGCCCAGGAATCTCGCAGCATCCATCAGTCATCCTGCATGGAGAGGGCAGCGCATCGAGTCGCGGCATTGCTGATCCAGCTGCAACACTGCCAAGCTACCTGGCACACATCCAGGACTGTTGTGGCCATTGCTGGCTGCTCTCAACGATCTTCCACTCGGAGCGCAGACCTGCTCGGCTATGTCTCAAAGCCAAAATCAATCCGCCTTGCCTCGTGGCCAACACAGAGCAGGATGGCGATTGCAGCCAGGGCTGGCGGGTGCTGCCAGTTGATCTCCGGAGACCGCAGGCTCCAACACCATAATTCTCCAGCACCCGCCTCCTGCCATCCATACCAATCCTTCTATGGCATGTGCGTGATGCAGTTCTCTGCACCCATCATCTGATCTGCAGTGGTGCCCTGCCTATCAGCCCCTGGACAGCGGGGCTGGAAGAGGATAGAGAACGTAGAGGTCTCCTGCTATGAAGTGGTGCTCATCATCGCCACCTTTTATTGAGACCCGCACGCCCCTAGGGATATTACCTGCTTCCCTGCAGCCTATTGAGGCTCTTGTGTGAGCCCTGAAGATACTGGTTGTAGGAAAGCACCCTTTATAACCTGGTTACCCCCACTTTTGGCCTGGTATTTGATGTGATTTGGACAGGAAGCGCACTGGGTTCCTGCTAACTAGGCCCCCAGTGCCAGATCTCTATCCCAAAAATGGTGCAATTGTAAACCAATTGGCAATACCTTTAGCACTCCCTGTAAATCCCCAGTAAAAGGTGCACCTGGTACCTAGGGCCAGGAAGCTAAAGAGGTACCATAAGGGCTTCAGCACAAATTGTGCTGCCCTAAAGGACCCCTCACCAAACACATACAGACTGTCACTGCAGGCTGCTTGCCTTTGTGCAGACAAAAGTAAAATTATGACATGGCTCATGTCACGGTGTGCAATGCCCACAGACACTGCATGCAGTATAGGTAAGTCACCCCTTGGGCAGCTCTTACAGCGCTAAGGCAGGGTGCACCATACTACATGTGAGATCACATCTGCGAGAGCAGATATCCCCTGTGCTGGTCAGCTCTATTGCTGCCAGTACAAGTTAACACAGAAGTAATTTTGAGTATGTGTGCTGGACACTGATGAAAATACCTTTCCCGGCTACATGATGGCTTCACTGGAAATTGGGATGTGTGGTATCAAACATCTCATATTAATTAACCCCCACTGATATCAGTGTTCGATTTATTGATACATACACCCAGAGGGCACCTTAAAGGTGCCCCCTGAAAATCTACCAGCTACTAGTGTGCTGGTTTTCTCCAGCCTGCCACCACAGAAAGGTTTCAGACCACCAAGGAAGAGGGATTTTTCTCTCACGAGGCCAGAAATGAATCTGGCTTCTCTCACAGGGGAGGAAGCAGACTCCCTCTATTCAGAGCCCTTTGGCATCTGGACAGGTGGAAAATGATCTAGTGAGATAGGCATGTTCCCCCTTAGGCCAGTACCCCCCCTAAGGTGGGCTACCTGAAGTCGAAGTGAATCTTTAGAGTTAGCCATTTTGGTGATTGGAAACTTAGGAACTCTGGGACAGGGTTATGCCCACTTCCCACTGGAATTGGTCATATAGGGGGCATAGTAACCCAAGGGGTAAGTAGCCTGTTGGCTACTACCTTACACTCCCCTAACACCCATAAATTCAGTATATAGGGGAGCCCTGGCAGCCTGTGTGCTGTTCCCTGCTGAACCTGCATCAAAGACGGCTCGTCCTGCAGCTGTCATGCCTCCAAGGCCTGGCAGGACGGCCTGCCTTCAATAAAAGCTAAAGAACGCCAGTGAAACAGAGGAACTGTTCCCCTGCATCCCGCAGGCACCCCGTGAAGAACCGCAAGGACTCAGGAAATGCAAAAAGCAGACGCCACCTAGCACCATTGCACCAGAGCCCCCAGCCCGGGTTGAAGTGGGCCAACAATGTCAGCATGGTCCCCAAGCCCTTCAGAGACAGAATCCACTTTGGTTCCATCACTCGTAAAATCCCAGATGTCACCTGCAGCCTCTGGTTTGCAGGCCCCCTCAACTGCAAATGTTCTTGCAAAAAGAAGAAACCCGACACCTCACAGACCCTCTGCACCAGGTCACCCCAATCTGAGGAGAAGAGATCCACTGATGCCCCACATCCCCTAGCAATACAAGACTTGAGTCTTTTGATTGGTTAAACCCGACTGGCCTCCCAGTTAAAACCTTCAGCTTCTTTTCATGAGGACCAATCCCCATAGACACACATTGGACACTCAACTCTGTATTGCACCACTGCACCCAGCTGCCCTAGAGCCACTGGAGGTGACCTGCTGGTGCTGCCTTGGACCTTGCCCAATACTCCCCTTAAATCCCGGAGATTGGTCTAGTAAGTCACTGTACAGTACCTGAATGCCGTACTTGTTGTTCCTCCCATATAGGACAACATTGCATAAGTGTAGACTTTTTAAACGCAAAAGTATTTCTCTTGAAAAACGTACTTACCTGATTGTATTGATTCTGATGCCTGAAATATATATTAAGATATGTGTTCTTTTTGTAAATAGGTGTGAATCTCCTTATTGAGCCATGTGTATCATTTATTGACTATTGTGTGTATTTGCAAATGTCTAACACTCCTCTCTGATAGGCCGAAGGCTGCTCGACCACACTACCCCCTAAAATGGCACCTTGGGATTGCTACAGCAAGTCCTGTCCACTCGTGAGGGAACCCCTTTGCAGGATAAACCTTGTTATGAAATACCATATAAAGGGCAAGCTTCCTACACTGTGACTCGCGGGTACACAATGATGAATGCCCCTATAACGCTTGATGATGATGTGGAGTGTGGATCACCGAGGACCACATCCCCTAATAGTAAGGATACTTAACTACCGGTACAGTAACTGTTAGACCTGGCATCCTTGGCGTGGTTTCCCCTGAGTTATTGCCTCTACCTCCTGTATTTTTGATGCTGTGCTGAATTTTGTTTTTGCTGACTTAGATGCTTTGGGCACTTTGCCACTACTTTTCAGTGTCAAAGTGCAAGTGCTCCCTGTGTACATTGTTATTAGGATTGGTTATCCAATATTGGCATATTTGATTTACTGATAAGCCTCTAGTAAAGTGCACTGAGTGTGCCATGGCCTGTAAAACAAATGCTAATTGTGGGCCTGCAGCACTATTTGGGCCACCCACATGAGTAGCCCTGAAAAGAAGTCTCAGGCCTGCCACTGCAGTGCCTGTGCACAGTTTGTTAACTGTCATGTCGACCTGGCAAATGCACCGAATTGCCAGGCCCTAACCTTCCCCTTTCCTACATGTTAGTCACCCCAAAGGTAGGCCCAAGGTACTCCAGTGGGCAGGGTGCAGTGTATGTGAAAGGAAGGACTAGCCCTGATGTGTGTGGCAAGTCCTGGTAGTGAAATAGTGCCAATTTAGTTTTTCACTATTGTAAGGTTATCTGTTCCCATAAGATAGAATGGGGAGTTTTCTTATAACATCTTATAAGCATAACTGCCCTTGGGAGCCAGATAGGAAAAAAATGTTTGGTATGCCTGAACTCAGAATGTTAAAATGCATCTATTAGTGACGGTGATTTTTACATTCTGTATTAGAAAATACTACTTGTAGAAAGTAGGTATTTTCTAGCTTAGCCATCCAGTGTGCCTCTGCTAGGATGTGTATTGACTGTCTGGCTGGGGATGTGCAGCAGCTCCATAGAGTCTGAATGAGTCAGCGCTAGGTTAAATAGGCCTGGTCTGCATTTGGAGTGGTGGGAGTGTTAAATGGTAGCGGCAGTTTCAGTCGATAACCTTTCAAGTATTTGCCCGGCGGTAATCGCCTCTCATACCACTCGATAATTTACCAATGAAAGAGGCAGGCGCTGGAGACTGGAAGGCAGGAAACAAAGTTTTATTCCGTCGGAGCAGAACACATCAGATCAGACAGCAAGGTATCGTCACGAGGTGCTCTAACTGCATCTCTGAGACCTGGTCTCTTATACACTGGTTTATTACTTTATTACACATAGTACATTCTTGAGGTTCCCTTGATGTATGGGAGAATATCCCCTGAAGCCCCGGTTCAGATCCGATCCCACACATAGATACAGTAGAAGTTCCCACCCCACCCACAGTAGGAGATGGCTATTGCGCAGCAGGGTATTCCGCCAATTCCTGGGGGTGTGTGTGACCGGTCGGGTCTCAGGGGGTAGGGGCTTTGATCTACTGTAATCCCTTTGATGTGGGGTGTTTCCCTTACAGTAGGGGCAATAAACTGCATCCGCAGGGCTAGGTGATGGCCTGGGACCAGTTCAGACAATGGGGCGCAGAGGAAGGGGGTTATCAAAGGAGGGGCATGACCATGATGTCGGTCGGATGTGGTTCCGTAGCAGGGTCGCGCAGAAAGAGAGGGTTTATGGCCTGTATGAGAGAGCGGGGGTGGCCAGCGCGCGGGGGATGCTCGCAGCGCCAAGGGGAACGCGCTGGCGATTGACAATGAGCGGGGAGAGAGTGGGGTGCCTAAAATGGCGGCCGTGCATTCGCTGTGCGTGGCGCTGGGGAGAGGCAAGATGGCGCAGATAATGTTCAGTTTGCAAGCTAAATTTCCACAGGAGGAGTAGCACCTGAATAGGGCTGTGCCTGCCTTCCACAATGATAGCTACGGCCCCCCCCCCTGTGTTGTGTCTGGCGCCAGGGCATACACTGACAATGGAGGTTGTTGTGCACATGCAAAGTGCCCCCCAGAACTGGTCTGGACTGGGCTCTGAGCCCTGGGCCAGGAGGGAACGAAGAGATTTACTGTATAAAAAGAGGGGCCCAGAACCCAGACTTTTAGATCATCCCTGGAATTCAAGAAGACCCTTTGCCAAGGAGAAGCTGGAGAGACTGAGGAGAGGTACTGCCCCTTTACTGTGTGCTATGTGTGGGGTTGGCCTGCAGTTGTTGTTTCTGCCAAGTAAAGGAGAAGGACTTTGCTGTGTGCTGTGTCCCCTGCTTGAAGGAGATCTCCAAGGTCCTGTGTGTGCTGGCGTCCTGTTCTGAAGTCTCAGGGACACAAAGACTCCACCCCCACTCCCCCGAACTCTGCTGCTGTGAGTTCTGACCTGCTAGGAGGTGCCTATTGCAGTATTGGATCTCGGGAGGTTTTTGCTGCTGTTTGTGAGCTGGAAGCGAGAAAGAACTTGAAGAACTACAAAAATGACGCATCACTCTTCTTGCAGTTGTTTTTCTGACGCATCTCCACGGCACAAGAAGAATTTCCACGCATTGCCGTGCTGCTACGAAAACCGACGCATCGCCTGTCTTCACTGCAAGAATCGACGCATCGAGGGGTCGCAGCTGAAGAAAACCAATGCAGCGCCGCTGCTGCATCAATTACTGACGCATTCTGGATTTCCACGCATCGCACCTGTGCGACAAGTTTTCCCGATGCATCACCTGCAGACCGGAACCGTCACGAAGAATCAACGCATCACTTTCCCCTACAGACCGGATTCGACGCATCACTTCTCCTGCATGCAGCACAACTGTTGCATCGCCCCCTCCCCTCCCCCCCCCCTACCGCAAGGTCTCAGGAACTGACACTTCTGTTTGTTTTTGATGCTTTTTCACTCTGCGTCTGTTTGGACTTGTGAATTTTGACGCAACTACAGGTACTTTGTGTAAAAGTCACGCATCCATAGTTTTCTATGGTACAAGTTCTTGAAACCTTTTGAAAGTCGTATTTTTAACTGTGCATGTTGGATCTTCTTTCTCGTTTTAGTCTTGTTAAGTTTAGATAAAGATATTTTATTTTTCTAAACTGGTGAGGTTTCCATTTGTGGTGTTTTCACTCTGTGAGTCGTGATACAAATACTTTACACTTTGCCATTGGGATAAGCCTGTCTGCGCGTGCCAAGGGGGTGAGCAGGGGTTATATAAAGTGTCTATCCCCCATACCCTGACTAGAAGCAAGGGTCCCTATTTGAACAAAGGTACCTCTGCCAACTAGACACCCCCATTTCTAACAGTAAACATTTGCTCCAAAAGGCCAGGGAGATAGCACCTATAACTGTGGACAATGTCAGAGAGTCTCTTTTCCCTGATAACATGCTTGAGGTGGAGAGGCTGTGTGCATCCTTCCAGGCAGTCAAGTGACAGTTGCGCATTGAGGGCTTAACCTATGCCTTAATTCTCCCAGCACGTCTGAAGGTCTTACATGATAAACGTTCTTTATTACTTGATTCCCCGGAAGCTGCATCGGACTGGTTGGAGTGTCAATGCCCAAATGTACGCAGCCCCACTCCATCATCAACAGCACAGGGGAAGGTGTGCAGACCTCTTCGATGCCATGGACAGAACCAATGGCATACTTCCTTGGAAGGCCCTGAAGGGCAGACAAGCAGTGCTAGCCACAATGTCATCTATTGGATCACATTATAGACAACCTTCATCCAGCACCGATTCTGAAGAAGACTCCAATCTAAGTTTGGCTCTTTTTCCTACTGTAACAACACAGACTGCTGAAACAGTAATTTGACCATTGTGTGGAATTATAACACTGGCATGCTTTTCTGCCGGAGTTCCGCACCTGTTGTATACCCCCCTTCCCTGGGTGTGGGTGCTATTCTTATTCGCTAATTGTCTGCCGGTCCTCCCGTTCTTCCTATTATGGTCCCTGATTCCTGGGATACCCAAAAATAGTGCTGTAGCTTATTGACCCCTCTACCGGCAGGTCCTAATCTATGTTGAAATTGGAACCCCCTAAGTGATTTCCCAAAGTGTTATTTAGTTATTATGCTCTGTTTATTAGTTTTGGTTAGGTCAAACAACTGTTTTTTGTTAGACCTGGTATTGGAGACATGAGTTTTGATACACCGGATGTGTTCCTATGACATGCATGCTTATTATATTCTCAACAATTTTTCCTCCGATTAGAATTCCTATGTGTTGCTACAATGTCATCTACACAACACCATTAAAAACTACTGACTTGAAACATCAGGGGATTGGGATCACATCATAAAAGACACAAGAATTTGGCACAACTCCATCGACGCAAAGCAAACATATATATCTTACATGCACGAAAATCACCTTTCCTCCCCTGAAGCTGACAAATTACGTACAAGAGGGAGGTAGCAACTTTTTGCCACAACATACTCAGGTTATGCCAGAGGGGCAGCCATTTGGATGAGGACAGTGGTCCCCATTGAAGCACAGGACATGATCCAGGGTGGTGTCCGTAGCCACTGCAGTGGAAGTTAGACACTCAGTTCTTTGCTAATTGTAACACAGAGAGACCCAATTAGGGACTCTTGCACGAGTTGTACATAATCGGACATGCTCAGAAGCTCTACAAGACACAAGGATCCAGCACGTATAAACTCTAGAGCGACAGAGGCTTCTAGAATACAAAACATATACACAGAAGTTGCACTCATAAGGATATAGAGCCGGTACACTCCTCTCCCGCATAATCCAAATACTGTTTTTCCCCACACTGATTTTATCCATCATTTCACCTTCTGGGATGTCCTCCATTACACATTTAGACATTAAAACACCTCCCCATCTTCTTATTATGCTGATCTCTACAGGGCTAGACCTACCCCCCTCCCCAACCCCCCTCACCTGAGAAGAGAGATAGATTTCTGAGCATATTTATGTTGTGGCATATTCATTCCTGGAAGCTCCCTTGATTCCGGAAGCACTGCACGAGCTATTAGGGGAATGGCTCATGCCAAAACCCCAGTTATCGATGGTTTGCTCATTGCATTTTATCCAACTTTAGCCACGCATCTAATTCCCCATTTAGAGAAACTCTTCAAGGCATCCTTGGAGGCGGGAGCTTTGCATCCCATGACCTGCCAAGCCCTTGGGACCTCTCTGCTTAAACCCAATTGTGCCCCGGAGGACCTCTCCTCTTATAGGCCACTCTCGTTATTGACCGCAGAATATAAAATACTTAGTAAACACTAGGCCCAGAGGATGCTCCGCTTACTCCCTGTTTTTTTTTTTTTTTAAAACATGTTTTTATTGCAGAGTTGTAAACAAGGCATCCAGTAAGTCAACCTGTACACCCTCGACATGTCAAAGCTCAGCTGTCGTTATAACAATGCACACAGCCATTCAGCCCACATCCCGGGGGCCGGGCGGCGTACCATCACAGTGACTCAGAGTGTCCAGGCGATCAGCTCACAGAGATGTCAGGTCAACAGCGTAATGTAGTATCTACTTTTACACCCAACAAACTCCTTCCCCACAATCGCCGCCAAATATAGTCAGCCACGCAGAGTCGGCTGCACCAGGATTATCCTTGTCCACAACACCGATCCACCTTAGCTCCCTCCCGGAGGCGCAGTGCCTACAGCCTACCCAATATCACATTAGAGGTACCTAAGGAAAGCTGCTCTGAAACCCCACTCCCTTCTGGGCCTTAGTCAGAGAGCCGGTCTGCCAGCGCTCGTAATATCCCTACAACTATACCCTATGAACTCCCCCCCACCCCTCCCACCCCCCAACTGCTGCTGCTGTAGGTTATACTTGTGGGTCCTGACGCTATGGCTCGCCATTTATCGGGTTTTGCATGTGGTCTCTCAAGCCTCCGGGAACCCCGCCTTCCGAATGGTCGTGCTCCGCACCCTCCAGTAGGTAGTCTTGCAGAGCCTGTACTATCATCTCCCAAGCCCTCGCCCACTCCAAACCCTTTTCATTACCTGTCTTGACAGCCTGTCGCCTTCTGAGCACACTCTCACATCCAGACCATTTCAACAGCTCAGCCGTCCATCTCCTAACTGAGGGACCCTCCCGGGACTTCCAGTGCCATGTAATTTCTCTCTGGGCAAACATGAGACCTAGGTCAATGAACTTGCTCGTCACCTTCGTCTTTGCCGTGTGAGGGAACCAGAGCAGGAGACACGCCGCCATGTCGAATTCTACCTCCCGGTCCGTGTTCAAAAGCTCTCCCACCTCAGCCCAATATGTCCCCAGCTTCGGGCACCCCCACAGTAGGTGGTCCAGCTCGGCCCCAAGCGCTAAGCATCTCGGGCACGCCGCCTCCTGCACCTGAAAGTATCGTCTAATCCTTCCCGGTGTCATGTAGGCCCTATGTAGGAGGAAGAAATGTACCTGCTGAAAACGGGCATTCCTGCTACCCTTCCACGTTCTTCGCAGAATATGGCTCCAGATCGTGTCCGGAATGGGTTGCCTATGCTTTCCTCCCACGTCTCCTTCAACGCTGTGAGCGGCTCTAACCCCTCCTGTAGCATTCTAGAGTGGAGGCAGGTCACCGCCTTAAGCGTTCGCGCCGCCATCACCACGTACTGGCAGGCCATGTTTGCGGTAGGTTCCACCAGCCCTCCCCTCCAATGCTTTTGTATCGCTGCAATCACCGCCGCATGCAGGAGGTAACTCCCATCCGGGAGGCCAAACTGCGCCTGCAACTCCCCGAAGGGGGCAAGCACCCCGTCGACATAAAGGTCCCCCACCATCTGCAGCCCCAACTCCTCCCACTCCGCCAACGGGGACTAGTCGCCTCCATGCGGTAACGCCGTCAGCATCCCTAGAGGGATCTCCGGAGCATACGGACACACTGCTTTCGCTCTCTTCATACTCCTGCGCCAGCACAGCTGAAGAGTTCAAGCCTCTCAGGTCCAATTTCTGTTGCATTACTATATAAGATAAAATATGTCTCTGGATGCCGGTCCCCCTCCCTTGTTCCGGGCCTCTAAACACTCTAGCAATGTTCTGTGTCAAAACTTGGAGCTGCGCCGCCAGGTAATATAATTCGAAATCTGGGACCGCCAACCCTCCTTCGATTTTGGGCCGCATCAGAGTCGTCAGGCCACCCTACGACGTCCGGTCCCCCATAGGAAACCGATAACCAACGTCCTCAGATCTTTGAAGATCCGCTGTGGGACCCAGACTGGCAAGGTGCGGAAATAATAGAGCAGTCGAGGCAGAGACACCATCTTTAACAATGCGACCCAGCCCTGCACTGATAACGGAAGGGGGGCCCCAAAAGGTCATGCACCCCTTCAGGGCCCTTATGCAACGCCCTATATTACCTTCTAACAAGTTCGCGATGTCGTGATAGATTCGGACCCCCAGATAGGTGAAGCTTGTAGCCTCCCAGACCACATCCACCATTGGAGGGGGATATGGCGTATCTGCCCGCAGCGGGAAAACACAGGTTTTCGTCCAATTTACCCTGAGGCCCGACAGCCTACCAAAGCCCGACAGCATCCCCACAGCCCCCACCAGGGCCTCTTCGGTGTTTTCCAGGTACAGTAAGAGGTCATCAGCGTACAATGATATATGATGGGTCGCTTCACCACAGCTAATCCCACTGTACACCCTCCCTGTCCTCGCCCGTGCCGCCAACCCGCTTACTCCCTGATATAACACACACAGATCAGTGCGGCTTTGTGTCATGCAGTAACACCTCCTTAAACATACACGCCTAAACTAGGTCATGGTGGCAGCCAGGGACATCTTCTCTAATGCGGGCTTCCTCTCCCTGGACCTCCAACAGGCATTTGTTTCACTAGACTGGGATTATATGCTCCCAGTACTGTGGAAATTCAACATGCCTCCCACATTTATAAACTGGCTCAGGATACTCTATGCAAACCCAATGGCACAAGCCCCTGGCTCAAAAACGTAGGCAGGAGTCTGCAAACTGGGGTACCCCATATGGTCCACAATCACATGCAGTATCACTATATGCTGATGGAATGATCATATACACACGTGACCAAAGGATGGACCTCACACCTGTCTCTACATTGTTACAAATTTTGGGTGATTTATCTGGCCTAAGAGTCAACAATGCCAAATCGAATGTGGTGTCATTCCAGGACAACAGGATGCCAGACATGATACTATTGGGCTGAGAAGTCATTCTGTTGGTCCATGACATGTTTAGATATCTGGGTGTACAAATCTACAGAAAGCACATAGATCTGCTCGAAGGGACTCTGTATAAAGCCGTTTCTGCACTACGAGCCCAAGCGAAGTTCTGGATCACCCTGCCCCTTTCGGTGTCAGGTCGGCTAGACTTTTCTGAGATGGTAATGCTCCCTAAATTATTATTTTGTTTTGTGAATTTACCTATAATTGTACCACAGTTGGCTGCAACTGCCAACAGAGTGTGGCTGGCTGGGTGTTGCTAATTTCCGTTCTTATTGCATTGCTGCTCAATTATAGTAGTTGTCATACTGGCTGGTGGGCCTTCATTTACTGCAGATAGGATTCATGCCATTTACATTGTGCACTGGGAGCTTACATGCGTTACTGCTGCCTGGGCATACGAGAGCCTCTAACTTAGCACTGCTCCTACAAAATGCTCTTGCATACTGGAACATTGCCCTCAAGCTCCAGCGCATCAAGAATCCGTACTCCCAAAATATCCCTCTTTGTGGTTGACCGGACCCACTGGGCACCCTCCCATCTACCAAACTGATACCCTGGACAGACGTGGGTGTTTCCACCATCGGTGATTTATTAGAGGACGGGATATTATTCTCACATCAAGATTTTAATCAATTATACAAGCTCCCCGGTAATCCAGACACAAGACATCTAGGACTGAATCATGCTATAATGATTTAGCTCTTTCTTTTGCCAAACAGCAAATCACGTGGCATGGGAAGTCACTAACCATTATACTGAGGTGGCATGAGGAAGTCAATAAATGGGGGTAAGCTGAGGGCTCAGCGCTCGGCAGGGAGGAATACAGGGGTCTACGCAAGCATCCTATATCCATGGTGTGGGCACTTTGTTAGAACAGTTCACAGCTCAAATGACAGACGTTGACTGAAGCAATATATACTTCCCTTAACTACACTCTATGTGCATCAGCCCCTTGAGTTCCCCTGATACTAGCTAGGGGTTTTGGACACCAACTCCATGACCCTCAAAGACTGGGGATGTTTCACACATAAATGTCGACAAATTGGTTGCATAATGTTTTGGGTTCTCCCTGATGCATATGTTAAGGGGAGGATGGGAGGGAGGGAATTGCCAGACATAAATGTTCTTGCATTGAATGTATGCTGTATCGATTGCAGTAACATGACATTACATACTATGCTTGCTCTTTCATTGAACGTTGTACATCCACTTACCATCCTACACAATTTCTTTTGTGGAATTGATGTAAAATGACTTGCTATACGATATATTCTGCAATTTACCACAATTTCAATATTTTGAGAAATTCAATCAAATATGAAAAAAGGACAATGTTTCTCCATATCCCTCCCAGTGTGTGTAATAAAACCGGTTGAGATATGACGCCTGAATGTGTTCCATTTGCCCTGTTGAGCTTCAAACAGACTTTATGCCAGGTTAGATGCTGTTAGTTTCTTTGAGGGTGAATGGAGACAAAATGAGGGCAAAATTCTGGCTGTGTATGCAGAAGAACACAGCACTTGTATTCCCGAGTGGAACCGTCCGTGTGCGCTTATGTGCCATAGGTTTTCCCTAATGTTCCTTCTCTTGTTATTGTTCCCACAACACATACATATATTCACATTGCGGATAACCAGAGCGCTGTACTGATGCTATGATGATGCACGTACCTGACTTCACAATCAATGGATGCAGGAGACCGTGACCATTCTGTCAATGTGTCTAAACAATTGTTCATTGATTTGTTGTGTTTCTAGTAAAGGCCAAGTAAAATGTTCCTATCCTGGCAATACCAGTCATTTCTTTCTTTCGCGAAAATTGTGTTTTCAATGATACTTTAATACAAAAGATGAATGCCAGAATATTCCCAAAGGAAATACAACATATACCATCTAGTTTTAGATAAAGAATCAAGGCACAAACTGTAATTAGCGTTCCCAAACCACATGTCTTTAAATACTGCATACATTAAGGACGCCATAGAAGAGTTGCAAGCCTCCCACATCTGGTTGTATGCAAAGAAAGCAAGCTTCCATCTGAAGCAGTGTAAAGAAGTGGGTTTAAACCGGAAGAAACTCCTAGTTTGTTTGCAGATGGACTACTGAATTTTGTCTTGGGACCTAATGGTTCCCCACCACTGTAAGGGCTATGTTAAAATAAGGATGCACCTACACAAATAAGGTGAGAAGCTCTGTGCAGGTCATGCATGCACACATGCGCATTCTGAACAAAGAATACGGATGCTGGACTCGGCCTTGCATCTGCACACATTTAGCACTGTCATGGATGACACCTACATTTAACAGTTTGTGGACTATCAAGGCCTTATAATTGAATTTAGAATAAATAAATAAATGTTTAATTACTTTTTAGATGAAATGTAAATCTGTAGTGTTTAACTTGGATTGCACTTAGGGAAAAATGTGTCCAAAGTGTAACCTTTTATTGGCACAACACAGAAGGACTTGATGTCTCCCTTTCTTTCCGTTGATGGTCACAGGCTCATATCCCAAGGACAGTAGAGGATACGGCAAGCCAAAGCAAGTGAGAGGTAAAAAATAATAATTTTATAAATCTAGGATATGTGATGTAGATATGAAGCAAGCCTATATTTCTAAAGACTTGTCAAATTCACCAAGGGCTTTTATAGATTGGCCACCATTTTGGAGTAGACATAGTAAATTTACAAATAACTAAAAACTGTCAACAACTTACTGTTTGCCAAATAATCAGTCCAGCAATACAGCTGTAAAGTTCGGGTTAGTGCTTAGAAAAGGTAAGCACTAAGGGAAAGATTCTTGATTAAAGCAAACTAACTTCAAACAAGTTGTTGTTATCTAGTGATATTGAGTTATTTTAATGATGGCATATATAAGGGCCTTCATTCATCCTTTTGAAATGCAACATTATAGTTGTCACCCAGGAGAGCAAATCTAGATGTGGGTCCCTTTCTCACGTTGCCACTGGATTTAAGCTAGCCTGGCTGATGAGGGGTGTTACCCCGAAACCGGTCCCAGCATGCTTGTTTCCGATCCAGGGAAGACCTCGCTTGGCAGTTCGGGCTGGACTGTTCCCATGAGGAACAGGGTCAAGACTGATTTGCATATGTCTGGGTCTGATCTGGGGTGGTGAATTGAGCAAAACAATGATGATAGATTCAACTCAGAAATGTGACTGGGGGTGAGTGTCTGAAAAGTTTCAGCCCTACATCCATCATCTACTTGTGTTTCCCAAGAGAGCAAACTCAAACATCGTATCCAGTCAACTAACAGCTGGAATATCTTTAAGGTTAGCATATGTGTACAATGCATGTTAACAGGGTCATCCAGTGAAAGGTGTCATCATATATCTCAAAATCCAAACTGACATCATCGAACACAGTAACATTCTAGAATGCCTATTGCTGGTGATTGTTAGTAGGGTATGGCTAGGTATTGGATAGTCCCTTTAAACAATAATAAGATAAACAGTTAAAAATGAATTATTTTGTCAGTTATTACTTTATTGCTTTCAAAGATTGTGTAAAGAAATTGAAATTGAGATTTAATACTGTGATCAATTACAATTATCTGAGAATATGGTCATTAGTTAGATGATTTTCGATTCCCAATCTAGTAGTTTTAGGAAATTAGGGGAAATTTTTCAAGATACTTTATAAGGAAAATAAAAGGAATCGGTTCATAAGATCATTTTATTAAATAAATCATTTAGTGTTCTACAAAACCAGTTTCTAAACGCTCTTGGTGTTTATTTACATATGGTGTTATTTGGTCTCTCCAATTTAGGTGTCTTTCGATCAATGGTAGCAATTAACTTAAATTGAATCCTCTCGTAGACCAAGCTTTGACACAACGTAGCATGTTCAAAAAATCTTAAAAAGAAAGTTCTTTTCAAAATGAAAACAAAAGAAAACACCAGACTTAACGCAAGCACTGGAAACATTATCTTGTATTCCTTTATCACAATGTTATAATTTATTATTAGACTTGATTTACTTGCAACTGAATCCCATTTTCAGATAAAAAAATTATTATTTTTGCATTTTCTTCATTACATCTTCCATTTGTTTACTAGCATCGATACAGAAACTGTTCCTTTTTTATTTTATTTCCATGACGTTATGGAATGGCTCTTTATTTAGTCATGTTAAACTCATAAGGATTGCAAATGTATAGCACAATATTTCTGTATTTCTAATTATTTTCTGTCTTACGTGGGTCTTAATGCAAAATTAAACTGAGCGTTGAGCATTTTACAAAAATGTGACTAAAGGTGAACACTGAAGAGTAATAGTTTAGCATATGTTTCAGTGAAACAAAGGGTGAAAAATCTTGCAGCATATCTGGTGAAGACAAAAACAGTAAAGAGAATCAAAAAAGGTAGATACAGAAACAAGGGAATAGTAACAGGCCACAGATTAAAATAGATATCAATAGGGTTGAGGATCAAACAGCAGACAGAGAATAGGAAGTCTTGATGAATCCTATGGCTTAAACTTTCTTCACATTCTGTTTACTAACGATCTATATATGATTTGTTTATGGTTACATTTAGAGGTCTTCTAGGGGTCATGCCAAATGATTTGAAAGATGGATACCTTCTGAAAAGAGATAAGAATACCATTGATAAACAAGTTATAAAAATGACATTGGATAATTGACCCTGGAATAGATGTGTTAAATCCTGTCAGCTAATTTTGATAAGGTCTTATACAAGCAAGTCTTGACACTCCAGAATTGCATAGCTTGCTTGTTAATGTGTGCTTATGAATTTTATAGACTCATAGACTTGGCCTTCTCTTGACAGAGCACAGAGCTAAATTTGAGGCGATCTCCATTCTTGAGAAAGCAGCTCACCTGTATCTATCTGCTAGTAATGAGGGTCAATCTAGGCCATCTCTTGCTCCAGGTCAGCCTGCTAGTAATTAGGAGTCCATTCTCAGATTTTCTGCTGCAGCTACCAACCTTGGTGGTTATCTTATATGATAACCTGATGTAACTTGATGTCCACACCTCCCTCATACCTTGAACCCAAAACATATTCTCACACTACCTTTAACAACCAAATATAATAAATGATTCCCATTTCTCAACAAACAATTAAATTTCAGTAACATTTGATGTTTACATTGTCTGACTTAAAGCTCTTCGGATGTCTGAAATTCTAAGGCCTGCATTATGCAGAATATAATAGTACAATAGAAAAAAATGTTCATGGTAACACATTGCAGTTTGAGAACTTTCTGAGGACCTTGAATTATTCTATTTTGTAATCTTCCTTCGAAGCTTAAGGACAGTCCAAACTGCAGCATTCTGCAGTTCCCTTATTTACCCGGTGAACTCACTATAATAATGAAGGTTCTGCCATTATGCTGCCTTATTATGAACTATTAACAAGCATTGGCATAGCCAATAGGTCTCCCTTTTGGGACCTTATAAGTGAATAGCTATGCAACACTTGTTGTTTAATTGAAGGATATTGTGCTGTAACTAAACATTTATAATGTCTCAAAGGTGAGACCTATTGGCTATGCATTGGAGGGCCTTTTAAGTGTTTGTGTAGAGCTATTGACTTTGCCAATGTTTCTAAGTTGTGCTGTAGAGAAGTGTTGCTGCTGTGCTGCATACTGAGAAGTTGTAATTAAAATGTGTAAGAAGCACTGAGTGATGCTGTGGTGTCGTTGAGTGATGCTGTGCTGGCCTTGAGTTATGCAGCGGTGGCGTTGAGTGATGCTGTGCTGGGCCTGAGTGATGCTGTGGTGGCGTTGAATGATGCTGTGGTGGCGTTGAATGATGCTGTGGTGGCGTTGAATGATGCTGTGGTGGCGCTCAGTGATGCTGTGGTGGCGCTCAGTGAATCTCTGCACTTCCAATAAAGCAACCAGCCCTTTCCGGAGTCAACATGCGCCATGTTGCAATTTTATGTTAAATATCCTAATATGCACTAGAAGACTACATACTGTTTTTGGAGAGATTATGTGGTGATCAAACAAGGTTACTTAGCCAACAGTGCAATTATAAAGTTAATGCACACACGTTTTTAAAAATAAAAAACACATTATGTGCCATAAAGTCTGTAGTGTAGGAGTAGTATTTATTATCCCGGTAATATTTTAATATCAGGATGGTACAGTGAAGTATGCACGCATCTTGTTGTTATACTAAAAGCCAATGCGTGCACCATGAATTCTGTAGTATGGGGGCTGTTTTGATTATTTCCTGCACTGTTTTTTAAGGTGTGAATGTTGCTGTGAATGAATGCGCACGCACCTAAAGTTGTGCTTGGTGGTAACTTCAGTTTTTTTGCTGTTAATGGCTTTTTTATCCAGCTTGCACTCGGGATAATTGTTAACACATGAAAATGCACATCCCTATCATGTGAAAAAAAGTCCAAGATAAAATGGGGAAAAAAATTTGCAAGCGCACAAGTAGAAGTTTTTGATTATTTCCTGCAATGTTTTTAAAAGTGTGAATGTTGCTGTGAATGAATGCGCACGGACCTTGCTGTTAAGCGAAAGACGAGGGCGGACGCCATGAAGTCTGTAGTATAGGCACTGTTTTGAATGTTTCCTGCAATGTTTTTAAAGATGTGAATGTTGCTGCGAACGAATGCGCATGCACCTAAAGTTGTGCTTGGTGGTAACTTCAGTTTTTTTTAATGCTAATACACGTCCCTATCAGTTGTGCTTGGTGGTAACTTCAGTTTTATTTGTTGTTAAAGGCTTTTTTTTCCAGCTTCCACTCGGGATAATTGTTAACACATGAAAATGCACATCCCTATCATGTGAAAAAAAGTCCAAGGTAAAATGGGGAAAAAAAATTGAAAGCGCACAAGTAGCAGTCCGGAAACACGAGGCACAAGTTTTAAATCTGGAAAGTGGCACTCAGGATAAATATGACCAGATGATAATACACGTCCCTATCATGGGGAAATGTAAAAAAAAGGCACGAGCTAAAAGTGGTTGATTTAAAAGTAAAAATTACAAGTTAGATGCCAAGTTAAACGGATAGAATCGATCACGCACACACCTAAAGTTGTGCTTGGTGGTAACTTCATTTTTTCTTTTTGTTAATGGTGATCAGGCTCACATAATAAAGACAAGCCCGGAGTTGTGTGCAAAGTAAAAATGACAAGTTAGATGCCAAGTTAAACCGATAAAATTGATCACGCATGCACGCACCTAAAGTGGCATCGTATTGCACTCCTTGAAATCGAAGAATGTAAAACATGCGTAATGCAATAGGCAATGCAATAGGTCTCCTATTTGCACAAGATTACAGGAGATCTGTGTGGGGAAGAGCGCGTGATGGGGGTGGCGGACGGGAATTGTGGTGCTTGCCACAGCTTGGAGCTTGGTTGGGCATACAGGGTGATTGATGTGGGCACGGTGTGGTTGGTTCCAGAGGGTAGGTGCAGGCGGGTTGCTGTGGAGTGTGGTTTGTTTGGTGTTGGCAAGGCGGGGGGGAGGTGCGTGCATACACCTGGGGATTGCACAGCCGGGATTAAGGCGCTATTGATGGTTGCAGGAGGCTAGGTGCCCAGGGAGAACTGGGGGGGGGGGGGAGGGAGGACGGGACGTCCGGGTACAAATTTGAATGGGTGGGTGAAGTTTTGATCTCGGCGTGGCTCAACATCCTGTGATCCTCAGCTGATGATTAATCTCTCAGAGTACTTGGAAAGAGGAATGTGGACTGGGGTGACGGAAGGGGGAATTTTAAAGGACGCGTTAATGTTGGAGGCGGGTAGAGGTAGACTGGCGCTTGAGTGGGAGCAGAGAGAAAGGAGGGGCATGGGGGCTGTTGTTTTGGTGGCTTGGGTAAAGGCAGCAAAGGGTCTGGTTGCAAGGTTGGGGCGGAGTGTCAGGTTGACCAAGAGAAGGTTTTCTGGAGATAAGAAGAGTGGGTCGGGTCGGTTGGAGTGAACTGGGTATTCCTAGGCATGGGGGCGGTGGATGGAGTTGCAGTGCTGGGCACTGTCGGGCGTGATGGCCACAGATGAAGGGCAAGAGTGATCTGCACACGGGGAGGGTTTGAGGCACCAGTTCGGCAATACAGGGAAACACTGGGTTGTATGGTGCACGCTGCTGTAAGAACGGGAGAGCAGGCAACTCGTGGTATGGTGGTCTGCATGGCGCAACAGAGCTTGGGAAAAATATGCCCTTCCTATCTTAATTAAACAAAGAACTCCGTTGTGTGTCCTTTTAAGCCCTTCTGTTGTATATACTCCTAGCAACGCAGGGCACGTTAAATATATAAATAAGCACAACAGTCCTGAGAGGCGGAGGAAGTTGTGTGTGCGCGCGCTGCACGCGAAAGCCACGGAATAAGGGAGGGGGGAGATTGTCGCAGCGGGCGGTACCAGCGCTAAAGCCGGCCTTGTCAAACTAAGTTTAATGTAATATTTGTTGATGTTAAGAACATAAATCTTTACAACTGACACAAACACATTTAATGTTTATCTTCCTTTATAAGTGACGAACGGAACTTTGAGTTTTCGTTTCGAAATGCAGATAAGTCGACCCCTGAGGTGTGTTTGTTTTGGTTTCTAAGCACTGTACAGGTCTTCTATTAAAAAGACACACAGTGAGCATAGTGTGGTCAGTCAGTGAATCGGAAAATGTGCAGTACAATATAATTTTGATCCCGTGCATCACTGTTACCGAGGAGTCTTTGTGAGCACTAGAAGGGGGGGGAGCGATTTACCGAGCTGCACCACGTTGCACAGCGGTTCGCGGAGGTGCAAAGCAGTAACAAGCAGTTCTGCGTGATGGAGACGAGCAGACTATGCTAGACAATACGTTGTCTATAAGTGTACATCCAGTAATGCGTGCAGTGGAGCTGGCCTGCGGCCATTTGTGTTCCAGAACTAAACCCGCGCTTCTGCTAAAGTGAATCATCCAGCTTATATTAAAGTGCAGAGTGCGAACTATGGGACGTACAACACGCGCCACCGTTAATGCCCGCATGCACTGTGCCGCGCTGAGAGACAGCCTAAGCGCTACAGTGAGGCCTAGAGGGACTGGAAACCAGTTACCCATCACCGGCACGCCTGTTTGTCACTTCACTGTAAGTTGGACAACAAACAGACCGAGATACAAGTGTCCTACTTTCTCACGCTCTCTTAAAAGAAAAAAAAAAGAAAAAGGACGTATTGTAAATAAAGCTGAAGACCATGTGAGTGGTGAAACTGATGGCAGCGTCATGAGGTGGCGCGAGAGTCTGCAGCAGCGCTCCAAGCGCTTGGGGTTCCGCTTGTATGGCATGGCGCTGGAGCCTGGCATGACAAGCATTGGCCATGCGGCTGTGAAACGGACGCGGCCGCGAAAGTGAAAGAGCAAGGGGGTGGAGGAGAATGAAAAGGAAAATGAAGTTGATGAGGAGGGAGTGGGAGAAGGGACGGGGGAGGGGATTCACGTGCTGTAAGGCTTAATGAGCCATTACAGAAAACCAGATGGCAGCTGTGCACGTTCACGCGCGCGTAACCACACGCTTGGGCCAGCAAAAGCCTTTGGCAGCACTTTGAAAACCCAGTTACTAAATGTCTTTCCAGAGCAGCGCAAGAGCTGGCTCAGGCGCGCTGCTCTGGCGAGACATAAAAATGATACTCGGAAAACTGTACCTGATTTTGCCTTTTTAAGGAACCATACATAGTAGCATCATTTTATTAATACTGTGTATCCTAGCTTCCTGTGTAGAGTAGCTTGCACATGTACAATTTTACTCTCAGCTGAACACAAACCAATGTGATCACACACATTCAAATAAAATGGGCATCACTTGTATTCAGTGCATGCCAGCCAGATTTCAAAATGCGTCTATTCAAGTTCAGTTTAAAAACTCAATTTATATGAAGTTCAAATCACAGAACATCGCAGGAATTATTTTCCAACATTAAACTGTGTTGGGAAACTCTACGCTGTAGATATACTCTTAATGTACATGTTCCACATAGAGTCACTTAAGAATTAAAGACATGAGCCCTTAAAAGAGATTTAAAATATTTAGGATTCTTCTTAGAACTGACAGCCCTCTTAATTTAACCGGTGTTTTTAAACAAATGTATTGTAGAAATTATTTGAGTTAAATACATAACTTTTCATGAAAAAGAATGAAGCATTGTTTACTTACTGTCAGAAACACATTTAGATAAATTGTGCAGTAGTGAAACATAAGACTGTGGTGAAAAGAAACAAATCAAAATATCAAGCCATCTACCAATATTTAATGGTGTATCTGGTTGCATATTAGCATGAACCATAAACATCACCAATGACGTAAAAGGCCTATGCTATAGCTAGGAGATATTCAAGAATCAATGTACATTAAATATATGATAGGCATTCAAGTGTTTGAACTAAAAACATCTATTTGTAGAAATTCGTTGATAATATAGGAAAATTATACTGCAACAAACCAACTCTAGCTGCTGAAAAAAGGGAATATAGCTACACACCACTGATTTCAATGGTACTAAACAGATCAGTGGGTAAATTGGAGTAAACCAAATAACACTTACTAGGGTCAATGGTCCCATGCTATGTCTAGTGAATAACCAGGAATATGAATAATTTAACAATACAATAGACTTGTATGAAATCTTTTGTCACTTATCAATATATTATAATTGAATACTTTTGCGTTTTAATAATGAGCCATCTAATTTAGAGAACAAGAGGAGATTCTTATAGGGTTTTTGGGGTACAATAAGCAGAACTCCCGTAGAATTAATTTACACACCTTTCTGAATTAGCACCAAAACACATAAAATGGGAAAATTCATATAGAATTAGTGCACATAGAAAAAATTGTGCACTGTTTGCACTTTTACTAATAGAGTGTTGAACGTTGTAGGGCCTGTTAGAAATGGAGTTTCTGGTTGGCTACGGTCTGCACTTAAGCCAAGCAGAACCCACCACCAGTGGCGTAACGATAATTCAGGGGGCCCCCTGCGAGGTACGTGGAGGGGCCCCCTCTGGACTATCAAGAGCTCTCCCGCCGAAGTGCAGTGCTGAGGGGGCCTGTGTTACGCCCCTGCCCACCACTCTAGTCGGCGTAAGGGAGTTACACACCCAAGATAACCCCTGCGCCTCCCCTTGGTAGCTTGGCCAGAGCAGTCAGGCTTATCTCAGAGGCAATGTGTGAAGTATTTGGGCAACAAACTCACACCAGTAACACAATGAATACACACACAAAAGAGACTTCACACAATATATATATAAATATAAAGTACATTGTGTATAAGGCATAGACCAAAATGAGATGAGCCAATAATTACTTTGCCAACTAGGCAATTGTTAAACACCACAATGTGTGCAATAAGAGAGTGAATGTTACTTTGCAAAACATCTTTAAAACACCATTACTGTGCATATTATACTGTCTCCTTATAGGTTACTTGTTATCCTGACCATGCAATGCATAAAACGACATATCACTGTGAACATGAAATGCAGCATGTAATGAAATATCAATCATCAAAACTGTGCTTGCCTGAGAATGCAAACATCAAAACAATATGCATCATTACATCAGGGCAAAAATGCAGCAAACAATGAAAGCAATGCATTAATCACTATGACACCATAGGGCACGGTTCACCCATACTCCTATTGCATATTATACAGTAAACTGTTCCCCAAAAGCAGGTTATCGGGCCAACTGCCCACCTACAACATGGATTACAGGAACTGATGGGACTCAGAAGGAACGGGACCTCTACCGAAGATTCCTTCCCACCCTGCCAGCTGAGTAGCGAATGCCCCCAAAGGTATGCCACACGAAGAGTGGGGAGAGCACACACACAACTCAATTCAAGGGTAGACCTCGCTGAGTCCCCCTTCACATAAGAACTGAGACAGGCAGATACCAGCGGTCCCTGGGGCAGCTGCCAATCAAGGCAGTCTGTTTTCGCAATGGATCGTGTTGCAGTATGGGGCGTCGCCAAAGAAACACACCCAGTGAGGTGTAACAGTCGGTACAGCTCCCTCACTCCCAGTACCTTGCGGGTACAGATGCCCTTGCTGCATGCAGCATTTCACAAAGCTTCCCTCCGCGGCTGCACACCATGCTCGGAGGATATTCCTTTGGCGACTGGGCCCTGCCCCCGCTACTGTTGGTTGAAACCCTGCATTACGAGGTGACGCTCGAGTTCCTCTCAGCACTGATACAGGCAAAGGCACACTTCTACCAACACCAGTAGTGACAGGATACAATGTAGCACTCGTCATGCGTTGGACGGCCACCAGGGAAGTGCCCAATATGGTGGGCTGGCGAGAATGGAGTGGTTCACAACACAGAGAGCCTCCACCAGTGCTCCCCATGCAGTACCTCCAAAGTGAAGAACTCACTAGATGCTGCGAGTGCATGAGGGAGCCCGAAGCAAAATCAGGGCTCACCACTCGCTGGTGAAGGGGGATACAGAGCACTCATCTAGCACTTCCCCTTTAGGACTAATCCAGGGCCAAATTGTGCGCTCACCACGATCTAAGGCTGGATGGCCCAAGGACATGCTGGAAATTGTAAAGGAGTCCTCTAGAACCCTTCAGAAGGACAGGGGGAGGGGAGGCAAGGTGCAGTCTATAGAGGCAGCTGCATCTTGTTACAAGTCCCACGCAGTGTCTAAAAGCATGGGGTCAGAGCCCCTTTACTTATACTCAAAGTGTCTTTGATGTGGAGGTAAGTTGAAAAGAAACCTTAGAAGTGCACAACACCCCCTTTCAGCACAGCTCTGGCTCCAAATGTACAGTAAGGGGTAAACAAGCCCTTTGTGTGAGGTCAGGACACAGCCTATACAAATGTAAGTACACCCGCCACCATCTCTCTAAGCCCAGGAAGACCATTCAGTATGCAGATAAATGCAGATGCAGGCCTGTTACGCCCAAAACTCCATGTGTGGTGGCCGTCTGGAAAGCATGCAAAAAACGTAGGAGTCACTCTGCCCTTCTCATGCATCAGACTCAGACTGCAAACCACAAAAAGTCATAAGCACACAAATTCCCATTTTCTAAAAGTGGCATTTCTACAATAGTAATGAAAAATCCACCTACGCCAATCAGCAAGATTTATCACCACTATTCCAAACACAGCCAGGCTACTCCTCTTAGATCAGAAATTACCATTACAAACATATAAAACTCCCAGTGCTAACCTATGCAAGGAGCAGCACTCACTGTTGTGAAAAACGAAATAGAGTGCTTGTCATTACCAGGACATTCCACAGAATAAAGGCACATATCCTGCCTTCTACCTACACAGCACCCTGCCCATAGGGCAACCTAGGGCCTACCTTAGAGGTGACCTATACGTAGTAAAATGGGAGTTTCAGGCTTAGCAAGTACTTTAAATGCAAAGTCACTGTGGCAGTGAACTGCACACGCAGACTCTGCAGTGCAGGCATGAGACAAGTTTGAAAGGCTACTTCTGTGGGTGCCGCAAGCAGCGCTGCAGGCCCACTAGTAGCATTTAACTTACAGGCCCTGGGTATATGTGATACCACTGTACAAGGGACTTCTGGTTAAATTAAAAATGCCAAAACAGGTGCAGACTAATCATAACGTGTTTAAAGGAGAGAGCACATGCACTCTAGCACAGAATAGCAGTGGTAAAGTGCCCAGAGTCCTGAAGCCAAGAAAAACAGGTCAGACAAAATACAGGAGGAAGGCAAAATGTTTGGAGATAACCCTGCAAAATGGGCCAGTTCGAACAGAGCTGATCCCAAAAAAGCACGTGAACATATGCAAATGAGTATTCCAGTAGGATTACTTCTGATACTCATGAATGCTTTCATGTATGGATCCCATAATAGACTCCCATACTCAGGAATGTATCCTGAATTGCCCCCGTAATAGTCTTTGATGACTCATCGTGGAGCTTTTAATAATGTGTGAGGCACATGACATTATTCAAACTACAACTGTCCTGGTTCAATTTGCTGGAAACCATCAGTCCGTTCTCATGTCCATTTGGCTCCGGCTACCAACCTAAGGGGAGACGTGAGATCTCCAATCAGAACATGTTGTATCTTGCTTCCCACTTGAGATTTAAGCATTCTCGAGAAAGAACAGAAACTTTTTTTTAATATTGTATTCCCAATACTCAACAACATTAATCTCTTAGTTTTGTGTGCTGTCGCAGCTGTCTGACATCCGGCCCCATTTGCTTTCTAGCAGGCTTTGGCCTGCATTAACTGCATTATAAAACACATAAAAAAACAGAAACCACTGCGCAGTTGATGGCAACACATCAGAGTCTAGGGAAACCTCCCGGGGACTTTAAATTATTATACTGAGAAATGTTCCTTCAGAAGGTCAAGGGCATTGCAAACTGCAGGAGTCTGTTTAAATTACTTTTCCCACGACAATTCCAGTTATTTTTGTGCTTCCCTCGTCATTCCATACCTCGTATGCTCCTTTTAACGATGACGTTGGGGGCGATACTGTTAAGGATTCTTGGTTATCAGGTTCTGTGTCTGCTCATAACGCATAAATATTCCAAAAAAATGGGTTAGTCTTTGCTGCTGAAGTTTCTCCTTGTATAAGAGATTGTGCGAACCTTTCGCAGTGCGATATAACATATAATCTCACATCTTTAGTGCTTTCCGAGCGGATAACAAACACACGTGCGAATGAAATCATTCACCGGAAAGAAGTTTAAAATACTTTGACAATTTACACTTCTGTGTAAATTCAGAATTTAAATGGATTGCCACGACAGCGTTCGTCTTGAATTGTAACTTCCGATACATAGCACAACTGCCTGTAAACATTCCAAATGCGGTCTGTCCTTAATTTTCTCATATTCTCATTATGCATTGGGACATGGTTTATGTATAGCATAATAGCCCCTTTATGTTCATATAGCACAACGGGTCTCTGTGGCAGTGGGTACGTGTAGACAGACCCCTTTCCTGATGGAGCGCGAGATGAAGGTTTTCCTCCAGTAGTGCTCTGTGGGAGGGGGGTGGGGGGAAGATAGATATTGCAAACCTTCAGTGAGTCAGTCAGTGTGCTTCTTGATACTTGTGCATCTTAGCTTTCTTCACCTGACAACATTTTGTAATGTGCCCTGATGCTTTTTCTGGTCTGACTTCACACAGCAGCTGTCCTCAGGCAATTTATGAGAGCATCACTAGAAGGGGGATTTAGCCCATATTGGGAGCAAGGAGTACATGTTTTGATTGGGCAGAAGTTGTGTGCTTCCATAAAAATTGCTTGCCCTCCACCAGCTGTGATCAGTTTGTTTATTTATCCAGCTGGTTGAGCTTGAAGTTTCAGAGGCACACACATTACATTGTAATAGCGTAAAAGTGTCTTACATAACTCGATCATTCATTATTTTTGTCTCTCTCTGGCAGCAGCAGAGATGAGAGGAGGGCAGTCATTAACCTACATGGATTTTTAGGCCGCGCTTGACAGTCTAACCTTCACCTGACCTTTTAGCCTATACCTATACTATTTATACAGCTCTTTGCTTCCACACAAATATATATTCCTTCCTATGCTATTCCCATGCTATCGACTTGTAATGCTTCACATTACCATACAGCATTTATTTAATGCTAGACCTATTGGCATTGCCAATACTTGTTAATATTGTTCTTATGTTTAGTATTTCTGCGTTGCTGTCACTCTGAATTATGGGGTTCCAGACTCAAGGGTCTCTCATCCTGGAGTCTCTATGATATTGTGTTTCCAATTTCCCATGAAACGTCCCGATGCTCTAAATTTCTTGATACATTTTTGGCTAGTGATACATGAATTTTATTTCTTTTGTTTTCTGGTCATTAAATCTCAGTGGACATATCTTGACCAGTTTCTTGTACACGAGTCTCACTAAAATCTTCAGATAATTGCTCAGTACAATTATGTTTTTTGATCAATGATGTAGATGTGGTCATGTAACAGGTATGACTGTATATAAGAAACACGTTGTGGGGAATTTCAGGTCATAATATGGGTTCCTAGCTGACCATGGAGGTCTGATGCTTTGGTCAGGCAGCTAATTGTCTATTTCATCCAGACAGTGGAGCTTCAAGCATATGGTTTTCTCTGGCCATGGTGCATTCTTGTGGTTATTATGATTCTTTTGAGGATTCTCTCCTCAGACAGACTTAAAGCTCTAGAGTGCCATCAAGCGCGTAACCGGATAGGCCCAAAGCCTCCACAGTCAGCGGCTTAGCTTGCAAAGACCTTTTCCTTCTCATCTGCCTCTGCACTCAGGTGCCTCCCAATTCTCCGTGTCGCCATGGAAATCTGACTCAGATACTGTTCAAAATGATATGCACCCATACTTCATGATTTTGTCTTATATAGACAGTCAAGTCGTTTTTATTAATACTCTACTCTCTACCTCCCATAATAATTGGTTTGCATAAAGCACACTGCTATCTCTGGATAGCCTATATCTCCACACATTTTGAAATAAAAAATTGAGATATTTTAGTCTAGCAATGTTAGTTCTAATTTAAAGTGAGATCTATTCTGCTTCCCATCACAGGCCTCACAAAGCAACCTTTTATAATAGGAGACTACTCTGGGAAACAGCATGAGCATTACAGATTTGAAATTTAATTATTTCTAATTAGGCACTTTAATATTAAAAACATTAACCTTAAAAAGAGGGTTCATCTAAGAAATGATGACCCTCTTAAAATAATTGCTGAATTAAGGATTACGTTGCAATATGAAATGGTATTAAATCATGAAACACATATTTTATGATGAATAATCACTCATTATTTCCACCCCGTGTGCAACATATTTAAGTATGGTAGGTGATTGTTTCCTAATATTGACAACACAGGAAAACACTGCACCTAATTAATTTGGTGCCACAGTACATTGGAGTAATTAATTCGAACTGGACTAACTGGTTTGCCTGACTACAACAATCAATAGGTCAAGTGGAACTAGCTAAATCTTGGAAAGGGTCAGGGCTGCACTGGACTCCACAATCATCGTCTATATTGACATTTGGTCTGTTTCATCTACATTTTTTATTTGTAGAACATTATTTACAATAGGATAAGATTGACCAAAGCACAGCGCTGCAAAAAACATAAAGAGGCTTAAGAGAACTTTTGTGCAAATCGCATAGACCGAATAGCAGAACCTGGGGCACAAACTCAAGAATCGAATCATTTTGACAATTTGACAAATCCTTTTGTGTTTTAGTCACTGTTCAAGAGATTATGAAAAATGTTCAAACATTAGTGTAACCTTCCAACCCAGCAAATATATTCACGCAAAAAATTGCTGCAAAAGCAACTTCACAGCTAATCATTTCTTTTTGGAAGTTTCAAGTTTAAAAGTCCAAATCCTTTCGCTTGACAGCTGTACTGTCATCTGCGGCCTTTAATTGAGAAAACATCTGCCAGAGCCTATAATGTCCTGTCACCCTGAGCTAGAATGCTAGATGTGCCCTGTTCTGCCACTTTGAAGACCTGTCACGCTGAATGCAGTCTCCTTTCACCTGCCGGGAACATTCAGCTGATTCTCGGGAGAAAGGTGATTTTGCAATCGACAACATGATCCATAATAAGGCTTAAGGTCATAATTTCACCCACAAAGTAAAACGAATCGTTCGTTGCAGAGAACACCACAAGGTGAACCCAGAAAGCTATACATTTCTGAAAAGTAGCCAGAACTCCTAGTTTCCCCAGAGACAAAATAATTAACAAAAAAGTAGAAATAGATGACAACATTTTCATCTGTATTTGTTTGCCCCAGGGGCTGATTTACAAAAGTACTACATGGTTACATCTGTCAGACTATTCTTGTTGCAGGGACATATAATGTTGCTTGGTTGGTAAAAACATGTGATACCCAGAGACAACAATTGATCTATAACTTGTAATGATTTTTTTATTGTGCACCAAATGTGATACAGTTCGTATGCTAACATCTAATGAATGAAAAATGGCTATGACAAAACCTTTGCATTTCTGAAATGTGGCCAAGAGGCTGTTGTTTAGAATAGTGGTGGTTTGAACAACTTTGAATTTGGGGTTACCCATACTAATGTGATGCAGAGGGCACTTTACAACGTGCTCTTTCTTGCACACCGGCTTACATTTGGAAGCAGAAAATGGAGAGATATGCAATTCATAATGACAAATTGGTTATTATGAGTCCCACACTTCTTTTGATAAAAGCCGTACCCCACTTCTGTATTGCCAGTGACAGGAAAGGCCCAAAAATGCAACAGGCAGATATCAAATTTTCACCATGAAAACTGACCCATTTTGGTGATGTTGGTAGCAGCAGTAGTTGGGCCCAGGTGTGGCTTCCCTGCAGGGAAAACTACTAAACCCAGACATTTCTCGAAACAAAGGAACCTAGGGGTATTTAGACAGAATATCGTAAACAGAAATATCATTGATCAAAATATGTCAAGAATATCAAGGTCACACATAAAGTGAAGGTAAGTTTCTATAGGTAAGCAAAGTTTTACAGTATATAACTCTACATATATGTACATCTTCAAGGCAGGTAGATCGACGTTAGGAATAGTAATTCTATATTTACCTATTTGCACTTACCTTCTAGATATTTTCTCCTTGATTTTTTTGGCATGATATTATGTCCACACAATATTTGTGTTTACGATATTCTGTGGTGATCCCACCTAGGGGGTCCATGGTGGTGTGACTTTGTTAAGGATAGTTCTGGAATCTGTGAAGATCCACAAATTCCTACCACACAGTGTCCCCACGCTTCTGAAGATAAAAACGACACCCCACTTGCATGGAAAGGAAAGTCCTCACAACAGAACATGGAGACACCAAGTTTTTGCATTATAATTGACCCAGTTTGTTGATACAGGTAGCAGTGGCATCTGAACCCAGGCTTGGCCGCCACCCAGGAAAGCCTACTATATCCAGACTTACCTAAAAACTAGACCTACAGGGTAGTTCAGTGTGGTATGACTTGTGCGGATTCCAAAACGTTTTCTTACTCTCTTACACTTCTCTAAGCTTCGACCATAGTGAAACCAGAAGATGCCTAATTTTGAAAATGATTCCCTAAGAAAAGGGTAGCTAACACAGTTGGTGGACAGAGAATTTCCAAAAGAGATAAAAAAAATACAAAAGTAGTGAAGTACCCCAGAAGTGACAGAAGACATCTCCTTAACACAGAATTTGGATTGCCTGTCTGTCAGAAAAAGAGTAAAATCGCAAGCCTGCAATACCCCAACCACATATATGGACCACATAGAACAACCAATTGCGTCATTGCTGTTGAAGAGAAGTGGTTGGCAGACAGGAAGGTGTGGGCAGAAGTAGGGCAAAAGTGCACACTTGACAAACTACAATTCCCAACTCCCTGCCCATGAATGTCTGACTAGCAATACAACAATCTTGGCTGATAAAAGGTGTAAAGAGAGACTTTTTAATTTTGTGATGAGATCTACATATAGCAGCTTTGAGATTTAGGATTTCAAATTTCTTTATGTTTATTTTGAGATTTTTATTCTCTCTTTCATATTCTACTGGACCCTCTGGAGAGTTGGGTTTAAATAATCCGACTATGAATTTTGCGTAACAGGTCAAGCACTTTACTGCCAAGGAAGATATCATCCAACATATGATTTTCATTTTGTCAACCCTTTACCCGAATGGACAGTTCTTCAGGGCAAGGCAAAATTACTTGTTGATGTTTCCCAGCACTACATTTAGTTCACAGGCAAATAAAGGTATGTCCAAATCTTGCCCTGAATTCTACAAACAGAGTTGCATTGCATGGACTACAAAGTGGTTATTTATTCCTATGGTGTGTGGTCCAGAACCAAGTATGAACTGTCTGTAACTTACTCTTCCCCTCTGACACTCCAAATCCTTTCTAAGGAGGGTTGTCTGGTTTCTGTTTCACTCCATTGTCATTTCAACATCCTTAGTCACAACACACCCTACTCATGTGCACCACAGCTTACTCTTTGTGCATGTGGTCTGGTCATTACCACTGACATGTTAAAACTCTTGTGTGATCACCCTCAATTAAGGAGCACCTGTTGGGTAATTTATTTTGTTCTTTGGCCGAACTACCATCTCTCCGTTGGATTTAGAGTTTTTCATTTCATCAGAAGAGGAGTAACCTACATTTTCTTCAGTGGATCAGATACTCAGGCAGCCCTCAATGAACTAATAATGACAAGCATTTGCAATGCAATAGGTCTCGCATTTACTCGAGTTTAAGCTATTGGCATTGTAAATGACAATGCCTTTTATTTATGTTTTAAAAACGAAAACAAAAATAAAAGGCATTGTTATTTGCAATGTCAGTAGCTAAAACTCGCGTAAATGCAAGACCTATTGCATTGCAAATGCTTTGTTTTATATATTTGTGAATAAAATTAAATATTTCATCATTTGTGTATTTGATAAATGCTTATTTTGATAATGTTGTGTATTGTATAGAAATTGCTTGAGCCGGGCTCCCAGGCTTCCAGTAATGGCTCAGATTCTAATAATGATTTGGTGTGGGTCCCCGCAGGCGCGCAACTCCCATTGGGCTCAAAGGGCTCCCGCCCCCACCCATCATGTCTGTCAGCCCGGCTGAGACAGTTTCCCAGGCCCACACACAGCCGCGCCCGAGTACTTCACAGGTCTTTAAAAGACCATTTACTTGTTAAGAAGGCTTTCTTGTGCTTTCACCCCTTCTTAGAGCCCCTGCATCTCCACTCTGACTGTTGCTGGAAGAATTAGCCCCCCCCCGAAATTTTTATTAGCCCCCTGAATCTGGGCTCTAGTTGCGCCTCTGGCCCGGATTTGAGTGATGATTAAGTGTGGCCCACAGTGGTCGAACTCTCTGAATTATGACAGAGCTATGAGGCCATACAAACAGCAGCCTGTGCGCTACACAGATGCGTCCAACATAACATTCTCCAACGTTACTAAGCGTGCTCCTGGAATAATAAAGCAGTCTTCACCCACCACCTTATGTACTGAATGAAGGGGTTTTCTGTAAGGAGGCATCTGTGTAAGCCGGGGCTGCCATCCAGGCGCTTCCTCTGTTAACAGTAAGTCTGTTGAACCCTCGTCTCAGCTTGTTTCCATGGCAGAGGATAATTTATGGCGGAGGTGGGGGGGAGGTAGGAGTTTTTCCATTGTTCCCATCAGACAAAATTGACTTGAGGCCTGGTTTGTCGTCTAATTCTAAAACAGGCCATCCCCGGCTCCATAAATGGCTGTGTTCTGCCAGCAGTGGCCTCTCTTCTGGTATGTGCGTGCCCCCGGGGGCCTGCCCGACGCATACTGTCTGAGAAGAGCCGGCTGCCAGGTGCTGGCAGACCGGGAACTGGCATTAGATTCTTTATGCAGTTTTATATAGCGAGAACTCGATCCTAATGCATCGGAGGACTTTACACGAGCACAAGTTACATTACACAAGGACCCACTCATTTTATTGGCACAGGGAGATTAAGTGATTTGCCCAGAATTACATAGAGTTTGGTGACGCCGGGACTCAAACCTGTTTCTCTAGTTCCAAAATCAGAGGCTCTGACCATAACGCCACATCCTCCCTGCATCCCCCAACACGACCGTCAAAGTTTGACACGGGTTCCCAAAAGGTGAATGAATGTACGTGTAACCTTTGTGCTAGTCCAAAGGACTTCACTTCACAGAACCATTGTGAAATGATAGACGGACAAAGTGAAGTGAACCAGGGTTCCCCCTTTCAACAAGCTTTATACGTGTTAACGGAGCACTCTGCTGTGTTGAAAGCTGGCTCTCGCTTCTAAGTTAAGCCAGGGTAGGTGGTTGAGTGGCTAAATTGCTTCACCTTAGAACCTGCAGACCTGGGTTGTGATCCCGGCTACGGCATTTGACCAACCATCCTGTGATTATGTGCAAGTTATTTCTTCTCCGTGTTCCGAAATTCAAAAAGATTTAAATGTAAAAATAAGAAAAGTGTGCACTCGTGTTCTTGGTCGATCACCTGATCTATTTAACCCTTTCACTGTCTGTTGTCGAATGCAGGGCTTTATTACTATGCACAGCTTATCGTAGAAAAGTCTGTATGTGAATATTTACACTGAAGGACCTCTAATGTAAACATGATTGCTGGTGGACAGGCCAGTCTAAAAGGGGAATGGGATGTGTTATTATTCCCCAGCCACCTCAAGTCCACACGCTCGCCCTAATTGTAATGTTATAGATTGTAAATTAAGCGTGCTGCATTTATTAACGAAATGGCATGTATCATGGTAATCTCTGCACTTCCATTGTCTGCCACAGTCGAGAGCGCTTAGAAACAGGCTGATCAGTGCGGTGAAGAATTAGATAACAAGCTCTCGCCATTGCGCAATGGCAGCTGCTTGTTTATATTTGCATCGAGCGTTCACTTTAAGTGAAAGCGCAATGCAAAAATAAACACGCGATTGCACTTGCCAAAGGCGACTGAAAAAAGCCTCTTTCACAGTTAACGGACCCAGCGCTCGGCTTTCAAACAAGTAAACACGCATACAGACGCATTTACCGAAAGTCAAACTTGAATGAAACCCAGGATGCAATTAAAAACAAGTGATGGTCTGCTAGAAAAGTGAAAGCGTGCCATGCGCATTGTGCGTTCCTACAGTGGGGAAAAACTCATTAAAGAAAGTAGAGCTCACAGACTAACTTCAAAAACATGATCCGTCACTACACGCCTCCTTTAGATAAGAAATACCCTCACGACAGCCGTCAAGCAAACGATCCAGTCCGGATGGGCGGTCCCAAAAGGACGATAACAAAGAAGCCTCATTTTCAATCGGAGGCCACCGTTTAGCATAAACGATGACGCCAGCCAATGAAAGTAATGGGCGGGGCTTCAAGTCCCCTTCTGAAATCTCCTCTACTACAATATGTCTCGCAGAGCCAGCAGCGCATGCGCACTGCAACACCAGGCGAGACCTAAAAAACAAGGTTCTCGGCAAAACTCTCCTTTGGTTTGGGTGACCATACTTGAAAGACAAGAATCCCCTACACAATATATGAGCTTTTGAGTCTTAACTTTTTCAATGACTTCCCCCTTGGTGGTGTCCTGGCATTCAAACCAATTACAGAATAGTTCCTGTTGCCCCTTAATACAATGTATATGAGGCAATCAGTCATCCATTACAATGAATTTGCAATCTTCGTGATTTTGACGAGAATTTATTTTTATAGGCAGGAACTGTTACAAGTCAAGGACTATGTTAAGATTTTTAGAAGCATATTTCAAAGAATTATCAACTTTGATTTTCCTTCAAAATACACCAGTCTTCCCCCTTACTGTCCTATTTTTTTTTTAAAGATAATGTACCTTCTTAGCTGTTCCTTATCTTCGTACGAATAATCTTTTTTCTCTGCATAATGCTTTTTTTCTGAACCTTTTGACTTGCTTAAGTTTGTAGTGTAACACTTGTTTAATTTGTCATTTCACTAAACATTGCTTTAATATTTCAACAATATCCAGAAAATAGGTAACAAACTCAACTAGTCATCATTTTATTTGTGTTTCCAGATTTCTTGTTATTTTCTTCAAGGGTTTTCTGTTTACTAGCTTTGCAGTCTTACAGGGAATTTCAAACGTGATCATATCAAAGTTCAGCCAGTAGCTGTGAGAAATGGGTTTGCCTCATTCAATCCCCCTGGATTATTCGCTTTTCGGACTATCTGATTTATGGACTTCTGTGAATGTGTCTCAGTACCTGAAACTCACTTATTGTACGCTAAACTACAATTGATTCAGAGTGCTAACAACCAATGTGTGACTTCTAAAATGAGCACAAAAAAAAAAAATTCCCCAGGGTACTTTACTTTATTTCAAAATACTCACTTCTCATCCATATCAATCCCACAACTCATGCAATCAAACACCACTAGAGGTTTTACAAGCATGCACCCATAAAATAGAGGGCTTTTTATACATTATATTTTTATACCATTAAAAACGATTTCTCCACATATGAATATCACATAGCTAAAAAACATTAAAATTACAATGTGCATCAATCCTAAAGGGGAAATACTTGTCGACGAAACCATCAGTCTTTTCAAACAGCTTTTTATTGGAGATGTACAGTTTTGGGGGGTGGGACTATTGAATATTGTTATACTGTTCTATTGAATTTATGTCTATTTTTGTGTTCATTCTATCAAATGAAAAAGGCATGTGATGTTTTGAAATTGCATATATATATTCTTTTACACTATGGTCATAAAAGATGTTGAATGAATTTATTATTTGGGAAGTGATACCAATTTTATCCTAAAGAAGGTGGTTAGCATTTGATTGTGATACTGAAGCCACAATCTACAATGCACTGGGTGTTCTGTAGATGTAAAAGGAATACATAGAAACCTAGTCATGTACTGCATAGATGGGTCTGTTTGTACTTTTTCTAAATCTCTTGTTGTATATGAGTGTATCCTTGTAAAAACTCTTGTGGTTTTGATATGTATGAGGAGTGAGTATTTTTAAATGAATTAAAGTATCCATGGAATTTTAACTTTTTTGTTTGGTAGAACCTGACCCCTTGGTGTGTGAGGGTCTACACTCTATTTTGATCACTTTCTAAGATAAGGTCAACTACTGCACCACAAGAGTGAAAACCTTTCGAGCGGTTGCACGTGATCATGTGCACATATATGTGTACAGGTGTGTTGAATGGGTATGAGAGATGTAGATCTGACTAAGTCCAATATCTACGCACAAGTAGTTTGATGCAGAAGACACTCTTCATGGATAGCTGCAACCTGTGCAGGTCTAATAACATGAGTGGTCATTATTAGTGTGAGTGTGTACATCTGTAGTGCTTCACCGACGTATGTAGAATGCTTACTGTATTAAATACTATGGGCGAAATTCGTACCAAAGTGCAGTTTGGCAATAGTAAGACATGAGCATGACACATGAATCTTATGGTAAATCAGGATACCCAAATGCAGATTTCACACTAATTTCCACAATTCTGAACAGCCCATAGCACGTCAAGATGTATCGTTTTTCTCTAAGCTCCAAATTAGACTCAGGCCTTGGAAGCATTCTGCTGTTATTAATGTTGTGACACCCTTACAAATACAGTAGGTCTGTCTTTGGATAACGACACCCCATTATGTCGAGTCTAGTGTATGTGGAGGGTATTATGGTCTTAGAGTTCAGGGCTTGCAAGGGTGTAAAGAAGGGTATCACTTTGTTTCCACCTGACATCATGTATATATTTGTATATTAATACATAGTATTGAGCAGTGTGAGCATAAGAAAATCGATTTTATAAACAAAAACACTGACTGGACAAAGATGTGTTGGGTGTTCATTAGTTGAGAACCTGTGGATCAGGGTAGTAGCCCACACTACCTGTCCTGAGTAAGTCTTGAATTCTTCTGTCCCACAATCTTGAGAGAGTCAAGTGATAAAACAGATTACTTTAGTTCCTGGCAGATAGAAGGGTGTGGAAGTGTTATTTGCGAAGGACCCACAGCCGTGCAAATGATAACCCCCTTTCTTACATGGACCTGGATTAACTCGATATTATAAGACACCACCCAACCTAGAACATCCCCATTTACATCAGTATGAATGGACAATAGTTATTTAAAGTCTAGGCTGCTCAGTGCCTCCCATACCTACTTACCATCTAGCTTTTTTCATCTTGAAATCACAAAATTAAATCTCTGCTTCAAACAACATTTGCACCCAGTACCATTTGTGTTAGTAACAAATCAAGCAATTTATTACCAAGTAAAATATTATCTAACATATGATCTAATAACCAACATATGTTTCTGGTTTTGTACATCCTCCTTAGAGATTTTCACAGGCATGTGCAGTGGGCAAGGAACCCACTCAGCTGTCTTATCGCTGTTAATGATCGCCAATTTACTAGCCATCTAAATGTTGTGGAACATGTAAGACAGGATAATATAGACCCTTCGGAATAACAGAGGTTGCCTGCTTGAAATACTGCATACATAAACATCAACAGACACCACCTTATTTCGTATAAAAACTGCTTCTAATAGCATCGCACATTACATTGAAATTATAAAAGTACAGTATTCTATTCTTCCACAGTTCCTTCGTTTATGCAATGTTTGTTGTTCTCAGTAGATCTAGAACACTTTAAAGTGGAGCGGGAATTTCTGGACTTAGCCGAAGCAAAAATGTAATGGGCACAAAAATACATTCTGCATATTTGTCAATGCTGGTGTACGTCAGCCAAACACGGTTCAGCACTGCGATCTCTCCTCCACCTCATGGGAATCTGATATCATGTTGATAGTTTATCCTGCGAATCGTCAAAACTGTCAAAACAAGTCCATTAAACTCTCACTTTAGACCCATGGGAGGGCGGATGTTGCCAACATATTTTTCAGTTGGATGCTATTTGTCGGAAAAAATACCTGCAAATTATGTTGTGTTGAAAAACGACTGTATTTTGACTTCTTTCCCATCAGTTCTCAAACTGAATTTTTTTGTTACATTTTGAAAGCAAGGCACAGCTCCCAGCAGGCAGCACAGAAATAGCAACCGAGTGACACTGCAGAGGATCAGAATATTTGGCTGGGGATAGTGGTTGTTGCATATCTGTACATCTGTCTCCCCTTTATGTTTAGAAGTCTGGCAAGATCGAGTTACTTTAGCCAGAACAAAACGTGCGTTTTAGGGGTTTCATCAAAAAGTCTTTAGTACAATAGTCTCCTTCTGAAAAATAGTAGCTGTTTGAGTAGAACTGCATCCAATAAGCGGGCTTGCTTTACATCATCACACCACAGCCTCAACAAGCAGTTGTCAGATGAACTGCACTGCAAACATGGAGCATGGGCGGATGGTGCTCTTTAGAAATGATTTCCTCCTCACTTCCGGGGATCTCACCTGTTGCAGTCATGCACACACTAATCCTTCCGCTTGGAATGACATCTCTCATGGGCAGCACCAAGAGACTATATAGGCAGAGTAGGAAGTGTAAGTTTAGTCATTGGGCCATGCATTCATGGTTTAAGATGAGCTGGGCTGCAATGTAGTGTGTGGCAGACATCCGTCCAAGAGTCTTGGCCACAGGAGGGCACTGGGTCACAGTCTTCTCTACAGCTCCTCATTCTCAGTGACAGTGGCTGCCTGGCTACCAGAATATGTACCCAAGAGTGCCAAAGTATAAAACAGCAGCCAAAAACACAAGGACGATGGCCCAGACATCAGCATTCCGACAAGAAAAACACAAAAAGAGCTCAAGTAAACGCCTTACTGCCGAGAATACACACACACTATCAAGGAGAAGAAAAATGAATTTTAGGATATGAGGATTAAATCATATGAAAGTTCAGAAATTCAGAGTGCCATCTCATACTCGTTATTATTAACAGGTTACCGAATCGCAAATTAGAGTTTTCTGCATCTAAAAAGCATTTTTTTGCATTCATAAACGTGCCGATTCTGCAAATCGGCCCATTTGCGAAGGCAGTAATGCTTGATGCATGTGCCCCATAGTGTTTTGAAGACACTGCTAGCAAGTTGTAAGTGTCCTGTTAATTTGATGTGGAGACTAGCAGGACATGTCCTAGTACCTTTTTAACAATCTTTATCAGACCGGTTAAGCTAAGATCGGGAAGGCAAAGTTGTCACACACGTACTGACAATTACATTCAAATTGTGATATGGACTCAACTATCTTATAAGACTGGAAGGAAAGAAACATCACTCCTCATGGATGCTTTGTCCTTATCTAATGGTATTTGCTGTTTACAGACACCAATCTTCCTTTTCCTACAGGCAGCTGACCTGGCCTGCATTTCGAATACTGACCAGGACCGGCTACAAGCAGGTGCAGTATGTGACTGCCCCATCTGCTGACGGGATGCCTCATGGGCTCCCTGGAGCCCTCGTAACCATCACATAAGGGTTGCCTTCTCGGGCCGCACTGGTTGTGCAATGTCTTACATGTGGTGCACAAACTGAGCACGTGGCGATGAATTATTCAACTTTGAGCCCACTTTGATAATATGGAGCAGGTGCAAAAACTAAGGGTTCCCCAACGGTATTGTACTCAGTAAATATTGTATCAAAATAACATTAATCCAAAAGGCACACCTCAACTTGAGAATAGAATGTAACCAAGCCTCATTAGTATGTAATGACAGTAGGTACCAAAAAAAGATGTTTCTTTTTAAAGTGTTCACATAATAGTGGCAAGAGAGGAGGAAGGGGTAGCAAATAGGTGACCATTCTACCGCCCGGTCATGGTTTCAGTTCTACCTCGTCCAGGTAGAACTGGTACTTCTAAAGAAGAATCTCGTGCGTCCAAGACTGTGGATGTTTACTAGCACTTCAATAGCATCATTTTTGTTAGGCTAAATCAGTGACAATGTTTTGCCTAGTGGGTGACTTTTAAGCTATGTTATTCTATATTAATTTTAATCTAAAGAATACCCTATCATAATATCTGTAGATTATTATTCTGAGATATTAATGAGGAAATAAGATGCAAAACATGAAATCATTATGCATATTTTTAGGGTGAAGATAGTTGTACAGGTTTGCAGAGAAATCTAGGAAATGGACTGTCCAGGGGAGATCATCTGCACCCGTGTCATTTAATGGCTAGTCATATGTTTAATATGCATTGGCTTGTTAGAGTTTGACTAATCAATTATTTTCCTAGTTATAGCTGCCCATGTGCATTTTGTTCTGCTTGTTGACATGTCAGTTTCTACACGAGAAACTTTTCTACCAAAATTCATTTTTTGCAGAATTTGTTTGCAAACCTGAAAAATATTATCGAGCCAATTCCATTAAATAGGTAATTATTTGGTACAATGTCTAGAAAGAAGTGAAAGTTAAATTGGTCAATTAGTTAATCATTGAATACGTACAATTTATAACAACATGCATATTCTCTGGTGGGTTGTAAATGGGTGCTTTCTATATAGGCCACGTGGAGCAACTATCTATGCAATGAGATATTAAATCCCAAGTAAAAGGAGATGGAAACACACCCCAGATGTAAAGAGGTCAGACAAAGCTATGATGTACATATTGATATTTCTCCATCTTAGTAAATATGAACAAGCATTCTACCACCCTGTATTTGAGCTGTGCTCAGAAGTTGGTACAGAGTCTGCAAACAAAACTTTGGCAGGCAACATATTAATCCTATTTTAGGCTGGATGTCCTGCCTGCTCTGAGGAAAGGGACTAGATTCTAAATAGGATGCATTAGACAACATACATCTATGGACATCTGTAATTGGACATAATTCCCCGAGAGAATAATTTAGGATTTAGAAGTCTAAACATACTAGGATTAAAGAATTAAAGGACCTTGAAAAGAAAATGCTAATCTTGTTCTATGGGTATCGCTAGCTCTTCATTAGCCGTCTAGTGCTTGGATACCAAAGACTTTGAACAGTATATGTAGTCAAATTCTTCAGACACCAAACTGGACATTACTTCTACTTAATGTCATGTTTTTTCTAAAAAATGCATAGGGAGATACCATCATAGACTGCATTGGTCATTCTTCCACCCTGGCATTTCCCCGGTGGGTTGCAGGATAAGGAGTTCCTTTCTGAGAAGGATGGGATCCCATGATTCAACCACACCTATGTGGCTCCATTCATTCTAATTGCTCTCTCCAGCAGTGTCGAGTCGGTTAGCAAAATGTTGCCAAGACTAATTTTGCTTTCCAGTCCGGCCCTGGATGCTATGCAAAGGGAGTCATCAAATTGAACTCAGTGATGACCATAATCATGGTTTTGTAAAGTGTCAACAGATAGCAATTTCATCATTTTGATAAATGGCAGATACTCATAGAGTTTTCCTATAGGATTAAATAGCATGAGCACCAGGACTGTGTCCTGATAATATTCTGCAATGACAAGGGGTACAAGTACCGGAAAAAGGCTGCACACCAGGTTAAAGTAACAGGCACAGAGAAATTAAGAGAGAGAGAGGCCCTCTGTTTTGAGGTGGTAAAGGGACTGCTGAATCAACAGGGGCATTTCAGTGACCCACTCTGTGAATGTTATATTTGGTCCCCCATTGCATAGTGTCAGCCTGCTGAGCCTGCCAGTGGCACTAGGAGAACCCACCTAGAGTTTGAACAGCAGAAGGTAGGTCTAATTCAAGTTGGTTTTCCCTCTATCTTTACTGCCATTGTAATACTAACATCTTACACAGTTGCAACAGTGGAACAGGTATGGTCTTATATTCATGGGGGCATGCCTCATGAATATAAGTAAGCCCCACCTGCCTCTTCAGTGGCTAGCTGTGGGCTGCCGGTGTGGATTTTGGATTTCAGACAGATTCACATAATGTGTGCCACTGCTTGTCTGTCAGAACCCCACAAGGCTTACCTGGAATGCTCGTGGGGCTATCTCGCAGGGACGACGCGAACAACTTCCACCGTCCCCCTCCTTACCCTATCAAGGTGGAAATACAGACCAAGGCAAGGATGGGACCAGGGGAAGGAGTCAAAAGGTGTTGGGAAGGGACGTCGTCTGTGAAGACCTGGTGAGGGCACTTGTCTCGGTATCGCCAGCTACACAAAAGAGGAACCAATCGGTTAGGGCACCTGCCCATTCTTCTAGCTCAGTCATACACACAAAACTCACACTAGTACAAGGAATGTTGAGTAAAGGTCAGTATAGTCACCTGAAATAAAGGTTGGAGAAGGAACAACTCGAGGACAGGCATGATATACCCCAGTTCCTGAAGCACTGGGAGGAGATGGCATCAGCGATCCAAACATCAGTGAAAGGAGAAGGAAGGGCTGTCACACTCACCTGCGTGGCAGCAGGGTAGAGACGTAAAGAAATACAAGGAAGACTCCTGGGTGGTGAGGAGAACCAAGGAAACCACAAGTACGCGTTCCGTGGTGTCACTAAGCAAGGCGCTCCTGCGCTGTGGGGGACCAAACAGGAAGCTGCAACACGCGTTCCCTGTGCGTGTCGCGCTGTGGGAAATATGGCACTCCTGCGCCACAAAGGCAAACAACAAGCAACACAAAATAAGGCGCTCCTGCGCTGTGGGGGACCAAACAGGAAGCAGTGAACACGCGTTCACTGTGCGTGTCATGCTTCACAAAACAAGGCGCCCCTGCGCCACAGAAGTAAACAACATGTAACACAAGAAGGCGCTCCTGCGCTGTGGGGGACCAAACAGGAAGCAGAAACACGCGTTCCCTGTGCATGTCGCGCTACACAAGATAAGGCGCTCCTGCGCCACAAAAGTTAACAGAAAGTAATACAATAAGGCGCTCCTGCGCCGTGGGGAAATGAGGCAGCGACTACGCGCTCTCAGAGCGTGTTCGCGGGGCTCATACTACAAGGCGCTCCTGCGCCACAGAGAGATCTCAGGAAACCGTGACCACGCGTATGATGCGTGTCGCGGTCAGCGTCAGAGAACCTTGGGGCTGTAGTCGGCAGGGAGAGCTCCAACATGCGGTGGCAAGGGCGGAGGTCTTGGGCTGATCGGGACTCCAAGGCGTCCGTAGGCAGACCGTGGGTCGCAAGGGCAGGCTCCTCAGGAACAGTACTGGAAGCACCGAAGGGTTAGAGTACCGCAGCTTTATGCAGTCTCACCTGGTAGTGCATCCACCAGGCTGAGTGCGCTTCCTGGTTGGAGCGTTAGACCGCTGACCGGCCCTGTCGTCCTGCGTGCCAACCACAACCCAGAAGCTGCCAACCACACCACCACACACACCGCTACTCTTCCCTGGCTGGAACCATGACATTGTCACCTACTAATTAGTACAGGACTACTTAGTCAAAAGTCAAATTACCACACAGTGGTGCTGGACCACCTTATAGAAAGCGGAGGCATGATGGATAGATATGAAAAGAATTTTTCATTTGACTTCAGGTGCAGATTCCAAAAATGGAGAAACGATTTCAAACCAATCACAAAGTCAAATACATAACCTCTGTTTTGAAAACCAAGTGATTATATATTTGCATTTTCATAACACTGCCTTAATCAAAGCAATAGTGGAGCACTTTAAAATAAACACACAAAAAGAACATAATTAAAAACAAATGCATTCTAAGAGCCAAATAATTTTAAATGAAGGGTACAGAGATAGAATACTGAACTACAGGTTAAATAAATGTTCTCTTATCAAACAAAGCCAGCGTTATATTGTATTGTATATATTATTTGTAAAGCACGACTATCGCTCCGAAGGAGCATTATGGCGCTGAGCGGGGATTTAGTTGGCATTCCAGAGGAAGCTAGACTATGACGAGGGGATCAAATAAGTTAAAGGCACAGGGAGTCTGGAGCTGTGACAATCCAGGTTTTAAATAAATTATTAAAAAGCGGTTCTGCATGTGTGGATCTCAGTTGGCAGGGGGGTAGGTGCCAGGCTTTAGCCCCAGGGCTGCCACAGATTTACCACCTTTTCTCTAACACCTGAAAAGGGGAGGCTTTAGTAGATTGGCTGATGAGGATCTAAGCAAGCGGGCAGTGATATAAGGTGTGAACCTGGCCGTTAAATATTTAGGCTCTAATGCTCCGAAAGCTCTAAATGCGATTGCCAAGATCTTAAATAGCACTCTTTTGTGGATGGGTAGCTAGTGGAGTGACTTAAGGCCGGCTGAGTAACGGCAAGGTAGTTTTAGCACCGGACGTGCAACAGCATGTTGCACTGTCTGCAATTTCTTCAGTACCATTTTGTTGGTACCTGCATACAGACGGTTGCAGTAGTCCAATCTGGATGTGGTAAGGGCTATAGCCACGGTCTTTCTTGCAGTGCAAGGAATCAAGTCAAAGAACTTTTTAGTGATTGTATCAGCTTGAAAAACTTCCCAGACACAGCTAATACTTGTGGCTGAAAATATAAAGCAGTGTTGAATTTTATTCCTAGATTCTTAAACACATCTACAGTATTAGGTGGGGGTGGAGTGTCCGTTTTGGGCCACCATAAACTGGGGTTGAATGGATTGGACGTTCCTACTAACATTATCTCTGTTTTTTTAGTATTACATTTAAGATGATTAAGTTGCATCTAGAGGATGACTTCTGTGAGACATAACCTAAACTGAACTTCTGAGTTGGAAGAGTCTTTGTCTGACATTTGGATCAACTGAGTATCGTCAGCATAGAGATAGTTTCAATATTGAAAGATGATAGCAGTGACATGAGGGGAGTCATAAATATGTTAAACAGCCACCGGGCTGAGGGAGGATCCCTGCGGGACACCTGAAGTAATTGTCTTTTCAGTTGACCGGTAGTGTCCAAGAGTGACTACTTGCCTACAGTCAGAATGAAAAGATTTCAACCAGGAAAGGGCCAGGTGAGAAATATCACAAGATTTCATACGGTGCAATAGAGTGTCATGGGAGATGGTGTCAAATGCAGCTGATAGAGCTAACAGAATCAGCACTGCATTTTTACCAGACTCTAAAGCAAATGTAAGGGTCTCTGCGATTTCTAATGATGCGGATTCTGTGGAATGTTTAGGCCGAAAACCCGACTGGAGCGGATGCAGAATGTTAGCCTCTTCTAAAAAGGTGGTTAGTTGATCATTGACTAGTTTTTCAGTGATTTTACTTAGACTAACTAGACAGTAAGGAAATGGGCTGAAGGTTAGAAAGAACAGTGGGGTCGGATATTTGTTTTTTTTAAGGGGTTTGCCTGCAGCAAATTTCCAGTCAGCAGATACTTCAGCAGATAGAAGGGAGCATATGAAAGAGGATAGGCTATCCTAAGTGAGAGGTACAGGACAAAGACTGCCTACTGCTGAGAATTTGATTCCAGACAGTATTTCTCTCAAAATGTCATCAGTAAGGATCTAACTGGCCTACCAGTGATTTCTGATTCAATACAAACTCGAGGCACCGGAGCATTCAGTAGAGAATACATGTGAATACTCTTTTCATTGCCCTAGTAGATGTGTCTAACAAAGTAACCTTGATAATATTTTCAAACAATGACGTCATATCCAATAACTGCCCAGGTTTCAAAGAGCTTTGATTTTCTTTAATAGTGGTACAACATTAAAAAACACTTCTCCATTCCGCATTTTAAACAGAATGTGCATGTCGGCTTTTTGAGTGATCGGAGTTTAGTCGTTTAGAAGGTGTCCTAAATTTTGAAACATATATCTTTTCCCCCACACTCAGGCAAACTTGCTCTCAGGGACATCATTTTGTACACCGCCCTATTAGTATATGGTCTAGTTGAGGTACAGCAATCTTACCGACCATGTCTAGTCCTTGACAACTTATAAAATGTATTTCACGAAAGACCTTCAGACACTTTGCTGTGGACATATAGCAATTAATGGTCAGAATTGGGGTCGTGCACATTAGTGTCTATGCAGTGAAGAATTCTAGTTTTAGAAAAGCACATTTTTCCCACACACACACAAAACAAGAAAATTAATTTAAAAAAAAATTCTTATTTACCCCTCTTGTACCTCTAAGTTATAGGATATTTATCATATTAAAACTAACGAAAACTTCCACCACCTAAACGAGGTCATATATTTGAGCCATCGCTTAACAGTTTCATCCTTTAGTGCCATACTTATGCTGTGCATAGAGGAACTAGATCTGGTAGGCAGTGAAAATATATTATTTAACACAAAATTATGTTTCGAAATTATTGTATCCGTTTGAAAATGTGTCAGCTTGCTATTTGTGCCTCAAAGTGACACTGAAGGCAATGACATAACGCGAGCTCTCCATCTCTGCGAGCTTCACCCTATAGTTTATGTTAAACACGCAGCTGCACACTTTTCTATTCTCCTTTGTAGTGCCTACATCTCCAGTTCTTCTGACATTTCTGATGTCTTAAGCAATTTCTTCTCGCAAAACACATAAACAAAGTATTAATTACCGCATGGCCATCTGCTATCTGTGCATGTTAATGCAGTAAAATTGCAAATTTTCCTGTGATAAAATATTGAACTGCAATATTGTACATAATTTGAAATGCACGATACTGGAAACAACTATACAGCTAAATAGGTCTCTGTTATACTGAGTCGTGGAATAAAAAAATGGAAACGTTCACACATGATTGTGTACCACAGCGAATATGGTAAGTGCACAGATTAGCACTGCATATCAATATTACAATTTTTATGAGACATTGTTTCCCCTTTTTTCCTGTTTTTTCTATTTCCGTACTGCAGGTGTTTGTAAGTCCAATTTCATTTAATTTTTCTGTTGTGTATCTCACTCTAGGGAGATATGATGACACTCACCATTGAATCAAGACCCACTTTAAGTCACAACCTGGTTACTTACGAAATTTATATTGGATATGAAGAAACATACATTACACAGATTATCACTCTGAAATGCGATGGTATATTTAAAGGACACCCTGGACCCTTATGTTTTTACTGGGCTACGGCTTCTTTTATGTGTTGGTTCTTCACACGTTCAGGTAGTTGCATTCAAACATACAGATATGGTGCCCTTTATTATCACATCAACAGTGAAATAAACCAAACTTAGTAAAATCAACTACTTTGTGGATGAATTAGTCATATTAATTAAAATGACAGCTTAATAAAAGGAAAACATTTAGTTACCTAATCTTTCCGGGTAGTGGATGTGAAAGTACATGCCCTTTGACCCCGATATATATCACAGGAAGTGACGTAAAATGTATTTTGGCTTTTGCAGAATGTTACCAAATATTGATTGGCAACAAATTCAACTAACTAGCTACTTAACCAACTAATGATATTCTTACACTTACAATGAAATGAAATGAAACGTAGATTTATAAAGCGCGAATTGCTGCCCTGAGGCGTCCAAGCGCTACCTGAAGAGTATGGTTGTCAGAGACGGTCAGCAGGAGTTAGTTTTGGGAGTTAAAGAGGAAGGTCTTTAGTTGTTTACGAAAAGAGAGCAAGTTAGGGTTGGATCTAAGCTGAAGGGGAAGGAGGTTCCACAACTTGGCGGCGTTGTACGAGAACATCCTGCCACCAGCTCTCGCTCTCCTGATTCTGGGAACTGTTGCTAGGAAGGCCTGGCCGGAGCGAAGGTGTTTCCTAGGGTGGTACTGTGTAATCAGTTCACGACAGATTGACGGTCCTTTGTCCCAGAAGGCTTGATGGGAGATACACATTGCCTTAAAGGCAATTCTTTGCCGGACCGGCAGCCAGTGCAAACTCCTCAGTCCAGGTTTGGCTGATAGTCTCCGTGGCAGCTGTAGCAATGTGCGAGCTGCACAATTTTGGACAATCTGCAACTTACGAAGTGTGTAGTCGGGGGCACCGAGGTACAGGGAGTTGCTAAAGTCCAGTCGAGACTGGATCAGGCCTTGAACAGCAACCTGCTTGGTCTCCATAGGTAGAAGTGGGAGCACTTTTCTCAGCATCCTGAGGAGGCCAAAGCAGGTCGCAGACAGCCTGGTAGCCTGGGTGTCAAAGGTTAAGGCTTTGTCCAGCCATACCCCCAGTCTTTTTATGTTGTCCTTAGGTGCAGGCGGGATGCCCAGGCATGGAGGCCAGAGGGAATCAAAAAGCGTTGGAGCAGCGGGGCCCATGAGCATCAGCTCAGTTTTGTCCCCATTAAGTTTGAGGGAGGATCTCGTCATCCAACCTTTCAGTTCCTCCAGACATTGCCTTAGTCCCATTTATGTATATCTGCCGTCCTCCTGTGCCAAGGATACCACCAGCTGAGTGTCGTCCGCATAAGAGATGGTCTTAATGCCGAACGGACGAACAATCTCAGCCAGTGGTCTCATATAGATGTTAAATAGCGCAGGGCTTAACGAAGAGCCCTGCGGGACCCCGCAGCTCAGGGGTTTGCTAGAGGACACTGTTTTTCCCTCAAAGATCTGGAAGGACCTGTTACTCAGAAAGGATTTGAGCCAGCATAATGCCCTACCTGAGATTCCAACTTCAGAAAGGCGACACAGCAGCACATCGTGGCTGACCGTGTCAAAAGCTGCGCTTAAATCAAGGAGGATCACTGCCACTGATCCGCCTTGATCCAAGATCCTTCTAGTTTCCTCGGTGACCGCTAGTAGGGCAGTCTCCGTCCCATGTTTAGGTCGAAAACCCGTTTGGGTGGCATCCAGCAACTGGTTATGCTCCAAGAAGTCCATCAGATGTATGTTGATGTGCTTCTCTAGGATTTTGCTCACCCAGGGGAGCAGAGAAATAGGGCGGTAGTTACTAAAGTCATCAAGATCGAGGTTTTTTTTTTTTTAGTAGAGCACGGACCATAGCCTGCTTCCAGGGAGGCGGGTCTATGCCGGAGGTAATAGAGGCATTGAGCAGGTTCTTGATGGTGGGAAGGACCACCTGGATCACCGAGATCATAGCCTCTGGGGGGGCTGGGTCACATGGTGACCCTGATTTCACTTGCTGCGCTAGAGATTCCAGGGAGTCCTGTTCTAACAAGGGGAAGTGTTCCAAAATAGCCGTGGGTAGAGGAGGAGCATCCACCAGTCTGGACCCTGTGTGAGAGTCCGTGGCAGAAAAAGAGGAATAGATTCGAAGAACTTTTTGGTGGAAGAATTCTGCCAGATCGTTGCAGTGAGCTAACGGTTTATATGGGAGCGTAGAGGGTGGTGGGAGTTTTGTGAGGCTTTTTACTATTTGAAAGATTTCTTTGGGTTTTGATTTAGCCCGCATGATGTGTGTAGAGAAATAAGTAGCTTGGGCAAGTTTTACCTCATCTTTGTAGGCTCTGATCGCCTCTCTGTACAGGATTTTATCATCCAAGGAAAAGTCTAGGCGCCACCGTCTTTCTAATTTCCTACAGTGCCGTTTTTTTTCCCTGAGTTCCTTGGAAATCCAGGGGGCAGTTTTTTGTGGACGCTTCGTAGTAATTTTACGAAAGGGGAGTGTGGTCTCTAGAGAGTGCGAGATCCACTCTTCATATTCCTGATTAGCAGTGGCGGAATCCGCATTGGGGAGAGGGCGGGAGGTAACAAGGCTGTTGGACCAGAACTCCACATGGAGTTTAGCCCAGTTTCAAACGTTTTTTACACTGGGGGTTAAACGGAGTGGCTTGCGAATAGACCATGTGAGGGGAACAAGGGAGTGATCAGTCCACGGAAGACAAATAGGTCGACCAGCCTTAAGCTCAGAGCAATTGCTGAACACGGGGTCCAAGAGATGGCCCTTGATGTGGGTGGCAGAGGCGACCAGCTGCTCCAATTGTAAGCCAGGGTGCAGCACAGGACGTGGAGTGGTTAGGGGATTGACTGCAGGCCACCCTTGCTAGGCTGCGGGAGCTGCACCTACTTCGGGGCTGGCACCAGGTGCTAATGGTTCGGGCACTAGCCTTGTGCCCGGGCAGTGGCCATGGACCTGGCCGATGGGACCCAGCGGGGGACAGAAGCAATGAGCAACGGTAGGAGAGCAGTCTAAGCGCCCTCAGGGAGCAGCTGGTGAGTACCAGGAAGAGGAGGGCAAGAGGGTAAACAAAATGAGAGCGAGCCATCCATCCCTTATCACACATGCCGACCACTGATCTGTCTATGTAGGCATGTCTATGAATGATCTTCACCCGCGAGCATGACTGTTGATGCACCAGTACACACAGTAATAACAGGCTTAAGTCACTGATCATTCACTGGAAGGCGGAACTCGCCAACATTATATCATTCTGTGGTGTCTCTAGAAATTAATTTTACTGGGGGCACATTCGCCCACCAGTTTTATTTGTGGCCAAAGCTTGAATCTGGCCTTTTATGTATGTATGTACATATATAGGTATATATCTATATATAAACACACACACACACACACACACACACATAAAGGGGGCTGCTGATTACTTGAGTCCAGAAGGTTTGAGAGATTGAAACTGTGAATGGCAGGGCTGCAGTTTCTATTGGTCATGCGAGGGCATTTATAGGCAGGGCCTTTTCTTTTGTATGCCTGATTACTGCCACAGGAAGGCTGAATGAAAGCCAGATGCAGGATTTCACACTTCATTCAAGTTCTGGGCGCTTCAGACAGGCATCAGTCCAGTGCTACCTACCCTGAGAAGCATTCTTTTTATACAAATTCACTAAAACAGACTATTATCCCTCATCCTGCCCTGATCACCGGATTGAAAGGGGAAGAGCATCTTAAGCACAAACATTTAAAGTACAACATATTCCTGTTTTGTGGTTTCCTTCTATCGGTTTCATTGGAAAATCAAACCATACTTATTTACCTGTATTTTCCCGGTGGGTGATGGTGGTCTGTGTGAACGTTGAGGTTCTCATGGCAAACAGCGGTATTGTTACACATGCAAATACTGTTACTACTTTCTACAGTTTTTGCATGCTGTCTCAGAAAGCCTCCAAAATATTCAGAAGAACCTTGCATAAAAAAACAATATTGACTTAAAACTTCTGATTGTCCATTCTCCTATTTCCTTTAAATGACCATCCCTTCCTTTCCATCCTCTGCATGCCTCCTCCCTCTGAGTAAAGCCTACTCTAAGTTACATGCATGTTTGCCTTAATGCTTATTATTGTACCTCTGCAAATTGTTTACACCATATTTCAAAGTCATACCACTGCAACCTAAGAATACTTAACCTCTAGCAGCTCATCTAATAATATGGCCAACAAATGCATGAAATTCCTATACCCCCCTCTTCCACTAACCATCTCATTAAATTTCCTGCTAATGTAATCAACCACATAGAAACTGCAGTAAAGGGATAGAATGGCTCTGGTAGAAAACAAAACGAATTCCGATAACCAACTATATCTACAAAAACAGTAAACCTGGGACAGCGTGCTGTCCAGCTTAAAGCTCAACAATGCCTCATCAGGGGTAGTGTTATATAATGTAATCACAATAGAATATATAACCCACAAAAAAACGAATATCATAACACTCAGCAGTCAGAGAGGTGATTGTAGTTTGTACAGGCTGCCTAATAATTTCCTTTACTGCCTCTCTTTACACTCACATAAGAAAAAACTGCTAAGGGTCATATCCACCATCCAGTAGTGTACTAGTCCACAGCAATGAACCACACATTGCCTTCTGAACAAGCATGGAATAACTGAAGAGATCTGCCACATACCACTGATCAATGAAGGACTGTAACTCAGTCCACCACTACAGGTCCTGACTAGCTACATACTGCAGCCAATTCTTGGCGTCTCATAGTGACAATTGGATTTTAGATGATGTTAACAAATTCCATCCTAGCTGATCTCGCCACCACTTCTCCCTCTGACCTGTGCTTGCTCAGGACCATAAATTTAAACAAAATATGTCAGAATGGACACCTCAGGAAGGAACCAGCTAAGCGGAAGACAAACATAAGAAATACCAAAAAGGAAACCACAGAGCTGCTCAAAACTAGCAGCTTTAAAAAAACAAATTGGTCCTTTTCTCTCACACTTCTTCATCCATCACACTGCTAAGCGCTGTGTCCCATAACACAGTAATTGCATATAGGTGGTTCTCACACGCACATGGAAATACTTCCTAGACAGGATCGAAACAAAGGCAGCATCCTTCCAACCACACATCTTAGAAAGTGTAGCATGCTACCCATGCAGGCAGTCCCTTCAGACTCCCACACAGGGTAGTGCGCACTATATAACTTTTGCAAAAACATACAATTAACAGAACATTAATCAGATCAGCTAAATCATCGGGTTGCAACACAGTTAATAGGTGTAGCAAACAAACTGCAACACGTGATCCTCAAGATCCCTGCTTTCCAGCTTCTAATCTTTAGGCCCTGTTACCCAAAACTCTAAGTCTGGCAACCACTTATTCAATAGGTTTTCTAGTACCAATACAATTGGTATACATTAAATACCAACCAAAACGACCTGAATCTCATATCCTTTGTTAAACAATTGCATACTCTGGTGTCTTTTGCTGATTATTTAATTCTAATGCAAAAAAGATTGACAAAGTGGTGCATTAGGGTGAGCGATGTGTAAACAACCATGGCCAGCTTGAATGATTTACTGTACTTTGACTCTGATAGATTTTTCGCCTATCCCCTAATGTTTTCTCTTTGGAGAGGCAACCACCACCACAGACAGTGGAGCAACAAATGACATTAACCCAGTTCTGTCATATTAACACAGACTCGCGTGAAAAGCATAAAGAAAAGGCAATGGCCACCAATGCTGGTTTGTATGATCTATTTTGTTTGCTGGTACCTTAGAGCTCTTATGCCTTTAATATGACATGAATATGTTGGGTCTGTCGTTAACAAATGGGATTCACAGGTCAACTTCTGCAATCAAAGCACTGACTAAGGATGCTAAGGAATGTCATTTTTAGCTTCAAGAACAGAGATTCATCTCATTGCAAAGGTGCCATTGATGTTACTGGTCACACTCAACTTTACTGGTCACATTGAACATCACAAAGGCAATAAATGGGATACGATGCTCTGACTGTCATAGAAAAACAATTTAAAACTCTCTCTACATCATTTTTTTTTTCCGGTTAACATCTCAAACAGAAACGCACCACCTCCTCATATCCTTCCTCAACTCATTAGTAAGTGTGTCTCGTAAATGTACGTACCAAGACGAGAACCTTTTGGCCCCAAAACCCCTCCCCGACCCACCATAATAGTGGCCCGACCGTTTTTTCTGTTTTAGGGCAGGGATTCAGTCGACCTCATTTCCACAGGCATTGTTTTGGAGTCTGCGTGGCTGTGGATATCAGGCTTAATTTAATTTAATTTAATTGACGTGAGCTATTGGGAAGCTTGGCTTTTTACATTATTAGTTTATTGTGAGTTTTACAATATGCAACAAGCTTTCTCGCTTTCAGTACACAGAGCCAACCAGCTTGGTCTTTTTAATGTCTCTGGGGCCAGCAAGCTTCGGGTTTGGAGTGGCAGCAGCTGATCCGGAAATGCTACCTCCTTTATATGACTCCAGAAATACGCTGTTCGCCCCACAGGACTGGCTACAAAGCAACGTGTTTGCCACTATACAAACTTCATAAATTAACAAACAAATCACCTGGGCCCTGCTAGGTTGTGCTTAGCTGGGACATTTGTAAACACAACAGCATTGATTGCGCAGGGGCGGCTCCTCCACTAAGGCGGTGGAGCGTCGCCCCACTGCTTTAAGGCACTGCAGAGGAAAAAGAAAATGATAATAACGAAACGTGTTATTATCATTTCCTTTTTCCATTCCTAGGTGCGGGGAGGGGCGTGGCTGGCCAGGGCAGGGGACAGGGGAGGAGTGGTTTGCCCATTCAAAGTGCACATGAATGTTTGACCAGCCGTCTTGGGCCGGCCAAATATTCACACACACTCTGCATGTTCCCCACCAGGCTGTATTACACAACCTGGTGGGGGAAATGTACGCTTAGGGAGCCTGTGATCCCGGGTGCTTCCCCTGCGACGATGAGAGGCTGCAGAGAGGCGGCAGCTAGTGGTGCGAGCAGCAGGTATTTTAAATGTTTTATTTTCAACACCCCCACCTCCCTCTTCCTCCCCACCACCGTTCCCTACCAGCCGCCACTGCTGGTTGGACATCAGGGAAGGAACGTTAGCTAATTATAAATCAGAAGGGTGCTGGGAACGCAGCCATGCCACCACAGTAGGAATGTGTGCATTATTGAGTAGAGTATGATATGGGGCTAAAAGTGGGTCAGCTGATGAGTGATATTAATCGAGAAATGCTTAAGAATATGTATTGGCTTGTAACATCTGCAATTGGCTAAATTTGTTAAATTGCAGGAGGTGTTTCAAACTGGGTTCTAGGCAGATTATAAATGGCAGCAACAGAATATCATTAAAAAGCAGCATTTGTCAGTTTAAGCAATGGTAGGATGTCCTTTCATATACATATGCAGTGGAGAACGTTATGGTGCCAAGTTTTGTCTCGTTTCTGCCCCAACATTTCGGGCTGTACAAATTGAACAAGGCCAAGGCTGATTTCATACGCCTGTTCTCTGTCTAGAGTGGCACAGTGGGTGAAAAACAATGAACTGGAATGAGGCCAGAGAGGTCTCCAGTACAAAGGAATCATTCAAACATTCCTTCCATAGCTTTGTTCTGTTGTTTGTAGACAGCATAAGTTCAGCAAGTATGCCAAGACTTGTGTCCCATGCTCACTGTGCTACACGGCTCAAGCGATCCATCACCATGCGGTTTGCTTCATTTTAATAATTAGTAAGTAGAATGCAACAGGAAAGTCTAAAATGCAAAATACTTCTCTAAAGTTTTACACAGACTCACCTGCACTTACTTTCCGCCTGGCATAATATTTTATCAATTGTCCAGCAATTTCTGCACAATTGTTTTTAGTTATTGGGATCTGTTTAATGAAAAGGCTTCACATATTTAGTGTATTGTAATGTTCAGAAGAAAACGCAATTCTTTCACTTTGTAATTTACTCCCATTTCACTATTCCACAGTTGCCTTTTATTCTACAAAGCTTGTTATTCAAGAACAATTCCCAATACATTTCGCACTTCCACAGCGCTTCATCAGGGGAAACATCTGAAACCAATTGAACCTTTCATGAGTTAATCATCTAAGGCTTCATAGTTAGCCTTCATCTGACATCACTTTATGAGAATCACAAAGTTACAGTATTTTCAATCCACAACAGGCACCATTTCTCTTGTTTGAATCTCTTAGTTACTCCATTTAGTGCATTCACTCCATCCTCTTGGCCCCACATCTAGTTTCGTGGTGGCTAGTTATGCAAGACTCAGTTCACAGGTACAGGTACTCTTGATTTCTTTATTAGTGGCCATCAGGGTGAATTCATAACATCTTTCATCTTTGGTACATCCACTTCCCAATGTGCATCAGCTTAATGAATAAGCATGCTGAGGTATGACCATGTTGTTCGTGCTACATTGGTCTGTATTTCTTCTTGTTTATATTAATTTATAACAAATTTCAGAGCTAAAAGCATGCAAAGTGCTGCAATCTACAAGCATGATTTATAACCCATACAAAATCCATAATCTTGCTAGCCAAACAAGATACAAAAACTAATACTATGCAGCGTGATATTTGGTTTAAGAAGGTCGAGTGTCAGGGCACTCTGCTTGCGCACCCAGCAGCGGTGCCTACTCCGCTATGGCAGAGGAGCGTCGCCCCACTGCTGCTACCCAGCCTAGGCAGTGGCGTAACAAACTTGAGTGGGGCCCCACAGCAAAGTACATGGAGGGGCCCCCTTCCGGACTTACTCAGGAGATCTCAGGCCAGGGTACTGCCCTGAAGGGGCCCCCTGGAGCTCAGTGGTCCCCTGCACTGTGGGGGCCTTTGTTATGCCACTAAGCAGAGGCATCAGTAAAAATAAATTGATAATAAAACAATGTTATCATCATTTTCTTTTTCACTGTTGTTTCTGTGGGTAGCCGAGTGGTGGGAAGCCTTGCCTATGGTAAGTTGGTTAATTGAAAAGCCTGGTCTTCAGCTTCTTGTGGAATTCAAGAAGAGAGCAGGTGGCTCTGATGTGGAGTGGAAGGGCTTTCCATGCTTCAGAAGCAATGCAAGAGAATTACCATCTTCTTGTTCTAGTTCTGTGTATATTTGGGATGTGGACAAGTAGAGGTACTGTGGAGTGAATGTGTCTGGGTTGTTGGTGGAAGGAGACACAACTGCTTAGGTAGGAAGGGCCTAAATTGTGTAGTGACTTTTGAGTTTGGATTGAGTGTTTGTGTATCAGAAGCCAGTGGAGCTCCCTGGGATGTGGTGTGATGCGAGTTCTGCATGTGATCTTGAGGAATGAGACTGGCCGTCACGTTCTGGATGGTTTCTAGTGTTATGGAATGTTGCTTGGTAATCAGGGCATAGATGGTGTTTCCGTACTCCAACTTGCTGGTGACTAGGCCATGAGTGATGGTTTTTCTAGTGTTGCTTGGAATAAATTTGAAGATCTTCCTTAGCATGTTCAGGGTATGAAAGCAGAATGCAGTGAAGGCATTGACATGGGCGGTCATGTTTATTTTTCTGACAATACTGATTCTAATTTTCCTGGCTTTGGTGCTGTGTGTGGGTCCGAGTTCGGTCAGCAACCAGCTGGAGCCTCATGGTGAGGTGTTCTAATCGAAGATCAATATCGCTCCCTTGGTGTTGAGCTTGACACAGTTGGCTTTCATCCAGTAATGCAGGCAGTAATATGGTTTCTTGTGTTGGGGTCTTGTGGAAGAGGGAGAGAATAAGTTGTGTGTAATCACGTATGAGAAGATGTAGATGTTGTGTGAGTGGGCAATGTTGGCCAAGGATAACGTATGCATTAAAGAGGGTGGTGCTAAGCAATGAACCTTGAGGCACTCCGCAGATTAGTCCTTGTATGCCAACCTCGTGCAGGTGCCGGATGGGGAGTGAAACAAATACTGTAGAGAGGTCCAGGAAAACGAGGGCTGTTTTGTCTCCTCTGTCAAGGAGTTTGCGGATGTCATCTGTGGTGGTGATGAGTGCAGTTTCAGTCCATTAGTTGGGTCTGAATCCAGATTGCGTGTCATCGAGGAGATGTGGCTGCTGAGGTGGTCAGTGAGGCATCGTTTGATTCACTTTTTTTAAGACCTTTGCCAGGTATGGGAGGAGGTTTTGTAGTTGGAAAGCATGGCTGGGTCAACAGATTGTTTCTTGAGCAGGGGCATGAGGGTGGTGTGTTTCCAGGTGTCCATGAATGTGGCTGAGCTGATGAAAGTGTTGAGGATGGGTGTTTGTGGATGACAGGCATGAGATGGAATGGTGGAGAGGACAAAGGTGAGCGTGCTATTTGTAATGTCAGTAAGAAGTTATATGTATGGTCTGATGTTGACTGTGTTCAAGAGGGTGAGTAGAGCTTTGTTCATGGTCATGGTGTCTCCATCACCAGGGAGGCTGTACAGTCACAGAAAAATGTTGTTTGGAATTTTTGATAGAGGCTGAGGGGATGACTACAGGTTTCTGTATTCAACTTGAAACTGGGTCAAAATGCTCTATAACAGATGTAGATTGTGACTGTCTTGTACGCAGACCACTGGCTCTCGTACAACTTGGTTTCTTCATGGATTTGCATTAAATGTGAAAGTATCACACTTGGGTACCCTTCTCTGGACTTTTCTTTGGTTATGACCCGTCCATTGGAACCTCCCTCTGAAAATTCTAGTGTGGGTGAGTGAGTGACATCAAGGTATAACACAATGGAAGTTGATACTTAATAATTATCCTAACTGCTTTATACCAGAGTAGATTGGTCTCTCTCTAGGTACCTGTGACCCGTACTACTGAAAGTTCTCTTAGTAAGGGCAGGGTACTAGTGAAGGAGTGCCAAAAGTAAAGATTACAGGTGGGAAACTTTGGACCTCATTAAATAGTTATGAGCTGCAGAAAAGAAGCCACAGGAAAAGCCGCTTACAGTAATAATATCAAAAGGAACAAATGATGGCTGGAATGCTGAACCATGCAAACATTCACCCCCATTCACAAGGGTCTCGGTTTAATCAATTGTTCTTTTGCTTACCACATAGGGTGACCAACCGTCCGTAAATTTCACGGACCGTCCGTAAATTGGACCTCACGTCCGTTGTCCGTGACGATCACTTTTCCGGACGCCTTTGGTCCATAATTTTGACCTTGCAGGGAGCAGAGCTATTCCCCTGCGAGACGCCTCAGCTCCCTGAAGTGGTTGCCTTGCACTTATGCTCCAGCACAAGAGCGGCCCCACCCCGCCCATTGTCATTCTGTATGGGGGTGATTGCCACGTATAGAATGACAATGGGCCAGTTTGGGCTGCTAACATCGCCTTCCATTCCTGCTGAGTTCAAAGCTGTCCGCAGGATTTCAAAGTCCACCAAAGCCTTCTTATTATCATGAAAGTTAAGCAGAGAGTGGGGCTGTTGGCCCATTTGAAGCATTTAGAAACAAACAAACAGAGGCATTTGCACTTCTGAAAGGACCATGAGTGGGATTGAGGGCTCTCCTGCCCCTCCCACTCTCGGAACTCGGCCTGCTTATGAACATGAGAAATCAGAGGCTTTCAAAAGCGCTTTTAAACCATTAAGTAAATGAAACCCACGAGTGCTCAATTGTTAAAAAAAAAAAAAAAAAAAAGTGCCACTGCTCTCTTCAGGAGGGGTCTGCAGCCTACACCCCCCCACATTGCCCCTGCCATGCTGCCGGTGATAATAACAACGCATCTACTACCCATCACACTCATACAACTGTGAGAATTTTCATATTTTAGGCCCCCAAAGTTATAAGAATGGCTTGAGCTGCAGGTAATAGCCGTTTTTAATGTATATTGAATTAATAATTAACTCGAGGTAATCTCCAGGTTAACCAGACAGCACCACCTTGTGGCAGACTGACACAAAGCGCTGGTGTTGACAAGTGCGGATCCCAGCACTGACTGGAAACCACCAGATCAAATTAAGCACTGCATCAAGTACACTGATGGTTTCTTTAATAATTAATAATTGTGTTCCTGTTGCAGATACTTGGTCCAAAGTAGCAGTGGATTACAGGCTTAAGGTAGTTCATCAATCTCTCAAGATTTGCTGTGAGAACCCAATCCAACCAAGAAGACCTCCACCCCTTTACAACTCTTCGTTTTTTAGGGGGGGAAGTGCATTGAGCACATTGGGTCTGATTACAAATCTGTCACCGAGAGTTATCGTGGGGGATTGGAGGGAGGGATTGTCATTCCCCAATCACAAGTTATGTCTTATATTAAAGCTTCAGCAGTTCACCAGAGACCCTGAAGGTGCTAGAAGATGTTTATCGCTACCTGGACACAGGGAACACGTCTTCTTCTGAGCCTCTTTTTGTTCTTTGATCCGATCATTTTGCATTGATGTGTTGACATGGAGGTTTCATATTGACATAGTATTATTGAATGATTTCTAGTCTTTACCAACTGGTGAGAATGGATGCATCCAAATAATTTCACTCCATATGACCTTTTATGTACCCCAATTTTCGATCCTATCTGTAAATCTTGTTATTTGATGTAGGTGCGAATAGGGGGCATTGTTGTTTCAAAATTCATGACCTTATCCCTGACAAATGCTGTAAGGTTTTTCATTGCATGTATAGATCAGACCCTGGATCAGCATTTTGTATCGAAGGTGTGGTTGGGGATGGTAAGTTATAGTCAGTCTGGAGGCTAGAAGCAAATGGGTGATGAGCTTTCCCCCCAGTGAGGTCAAAGGGTATTCAGAATAGGGTGACCAACCGTCCGTAAATTTCACAGACCGTCCGTAATTTGGACCTCACATCCGTTGTCCATGAAGATCCCACCCACCCATTGTCATTCTGTCTGCGGCTGATTGCCCCATACAGAACGACAAAGGGCCAGTCTGGGCTCTTACAGCATGTGGTGGGCCTCCTCCTGCCTCGGTCTAGGGCAGGACATTCTGTCAGATACAAGAAAAGTACAAAACAAATGTACAAAAACGCCCATGCTGCTATGTGCCAGTTTATGAAAAGAAGCTGGAGAAAGAAGTTAAAGAAGAGGTTATAGTTCTTACACAGTCTCATCATTTCAGAGCTGAAGCATTTTTAATATTATACACGACGAAGCCATAGTTGCTGCTTTTTTTATTTCTTTAATGCAACTAACACCCATTGACAAAGCCAATAGTCATGGCTTGTTATAGGTCTGTTGTTACTGGATGCAATGATAGAACCAGCAAAATACCAGTCGGGCGGCACCTTATGCTCAGCACATATTTTTAGCTTGGGTGTTTTAAGCCACGCTCTTAACTACGCCCCTTGGAGAGACCCCAGTTTTTTCATCCCACTTAAAGCGCTGGAAACAACCCCATGTCACAGTCGCCTCACGTCCTGGCACTGTGCCTCATGACTTTCAAGTTTTCAGATTGCCTATGTGCAGGGGCATAGTGAACCCATCCCAACGCACTTCTTGCTTTAGGAACTACCGCAGGGGTGAAGTTCTTGATGGGTCTCTTCTGTCTTCAACTCTGCAGACAAAGGCTCAGCTCATAATTAATGTGAAAAGGTAGGTGAGTAAGTGAAGGAATTGGTAAATGGCTGGATGGATTAGTGAAAGGATGAATGAATGAGTGAAAGGGAGAATGGATGGATAATGAGACAGGATGGATGGACGAGTGAGTGAGTGGAAGGATGGATGGGGTAAATAGATGGATATATGGGTGGAAGGGTAGATGGATGGTTAAAAGGGTGGATGGATGAGTGAAAGGGCGGATGGATGAGTGAAAGGATGGATGGATGAGTGAAAGGATGGATGATGAGTGAGTGGATGGTTGAGAAAAATGATGGATGGATTGATGAAGTGATACGTGAAAGGGTGGATGGATGGATGAGTGAAGGGTGGATATAAGGATGGATGAGTGAGTGAAAGGGAGGGTAGATGGACAAAAGGATGGATAGATGATTGAAAGGGTGGATGGATGAGAGAAAGGATGGATGGATGAGTGAAAGGATGGATGCGTGATGGGGTCAATGGATGGATTCATGAGTGGATGAATAAATGGATGAGTGTGTGGATGGGTGAAGGGTGGATGGAAGGATGGGTGGCTAAGTGAAAGGGGAATGGAGAGAGAATGGATGGATGGATGAGTAAATGCATTGGTGAATGATTGGGAGAATGGATGGGTGAATGGATGCATGGATGAGTGAAAAGCAGAATGTAAAGATGGATGAGTGAAAGAATGCACACATGAGTGAAAGGGAGGGTGAAGAGCTTGAAGAAAGGATGGATGAGTGAAAGGATGGATGAGTGAAAGGTTGAATGAGTGGACGGATGAGTGACTGCGTGGATGGACGAGAAAGTGAAAGGATGGCTGGATGGGTGAAAGGGTAAATGGTTGGATGGATGAGTGAATGGATGGATGGGAAGAAGAGTGGATGGATGAGTGAAAGGATGGCTTGGGTGAAAGGGTAAATGACTGGATGGATGAGTGAATGGATGGATGGGTGGAAGAGTGGATGAATGAGTGAAAGGATGGATTTGGTGAAAGGGTGGATGGATGATGGATGGATGAGTGAAAGGGTGGATGGAGGGACGGATGAGTGAAATGATGGATGGAAGGATAGATGATGGATAGGTTTGCAAATGGTTGAAAAGGTTTGATATGGATTGGCACACATTGGAAGGACAGAATAATGACTGAATGATGGATGAAAGGAGTAATAGATGACAGAATGTACATTTGAAATGGGTTTGATGGAAGGATGAATGGCTAGATCCTTGGACAAGAGAGCTCTTCTGGGGAGGGTTGTGATAACTTACTTTGCTTTCTTGGTGCCATAAGAGCTTTATTTCAGAGTGGGAGGTATTTACATTTTCTGGCTACTCCCTTTCCTATGTGTTCCTATTCTGTATTTGCTGTGTGCTTACGTGTGGGATCTATACATCATGCATATGACATTTTGAGTGACACCCAACTGCTACCTGAATGTTACACTCGTAATTGTAAATGTTTGCATGGTTTGTTTTAGGTGTAATGTTTTAGGGAGAGAGCCTCATAGTGCCATGAGCTGTGCTTCAGATGTATATTGTTTTTATTGCATGGGGCAAGGCGTCAAAAATAAACTATGTGATAGTGTATCGACAGCGCCTTCTTTAAGAAAGATGCAGGGAAAAGCACTCTTGTGACTTCCGTCAGCTAGTGCAACTCTCTGCAAAGCCCCCATAAGCAAAGTCAGATTCCATATTTTAAGCTCCTCTTGCTGAAACACCCATAATGCGTTCCCTATAGCGGGTTCATCAAAGCAATCCTCCCTTTAATTCACCTTTAATTCACCTACGCATGTCGCTTTACATCTCACAATGGCAGGCAGATATGAGATGCTAGTAACAAAGTCCATCCGAGCAGATCTTCCTGACCGCTTCTCTCACCAAACATGCCTGCATAGGACCAGGAGTTGTAAACAAAATATCAGACTGGACAACTCAGTGCAGTAACCATATAAATATATTATTATCATATGAAATACCCCCAAAAGACCTGCACAGTTGCTCAAAGCTGCACACATACCAAAAAAACAGGAAGTGCACGATTGTCCCAACTTAATATAATCTTTTTTTGACTTGTACTTAAGTGGTTGTCTATTTACACACTTTTATACTATCGTACAACTTCCTCTGTCTGTAAAGCTGGCCTTTTGTCCCGAAGTTTTGTCCTGAATTTTGACCTTCTGTCTTGAATTTTTGTCCTGAATTTTGACCCTTTGTCCTGAATTTTTACACTTAACGTCCTGAATTTGCACCCATGCCAGTTGGTCACACTATCACCACACCACCCAAGTTTGAACATAGCCATATGCAATTCAGTCTTGACCCTGTTCCTCATGGGAACAGTCCAGCCGGAACTGCCAAGCCAGGTCCTTCCTGGACTGGAAACAACCATCCTGGAACCGGTTTTAGGGCATCACCCCTGATCAGCCAGGCTAGCTTGAATTCAGTTGTGCAGTGAGCATAGGACCCACATCTGGGCCCACTTAGGTCAACAAAAGGAAAAGGAGCAATTGTTGGACTGAATGCTGAACAATACAAACATTCACTTGGCTTTGCAGTTCGGGCTGGACTGTTCCCATGAAGAGCAGGGTCAAGACTGATTTACATATGGCTAGGTCCAAACTGGGGGGCGCAGTGAGCAAATAAACAATGGCTTAAATCCATATCTGTGACTGGGGGTGAATGTTTGACTTGTTTAGCATTCTCTCTATCATTTGTACCTTTTGCTTTTATTGCTCTAGGTGAGAAGTGTATGCTCAGTGATGGGTCCTGTGCTCAGTGCACCACTGGATTCAAGCTAGCCTGGCTGATGAGAGGTGATGCACTGACACTGGTCCGAGGATGCTCATTTCCGGTCCAGGGAGGACCTGGCTTGGCAGTTCGGGCTGGAGTGTTCCCATGAGGAGAAGGGTGAAGACTGATTTGCATATGGCTGGATCCAAACTGGGTTAGTGTGGTGAGCAAAAGAACAATGGATTAAACCCAGATCCTTGTGACTGGGGGTGAATGTTTGCATTGTTCAGCATTCCGTCCATCATTTGTTCGTTTTGCTCCTACAGTAATATAGCAGAAAAATGTTCTGTTAAATGTTTCTGCACATTCTGTTACTGTGAATTACAACATCATTTCACTCATACAAACTGCTGCAGCTGCTTAAAAAAGAAGCGATTGTTAAGATCTAGACAATTGCTTATTAGAATGTCATGCACATCCTAGTCTCTCTCACAGAATACTTCTGCCCACAACACTTCTTCCATAACAGTAGAGACTTACACACTCCCACACAAGTGTTCTTCCATACTTGTTATTGGCACACTTTCCTGAACGTATTGTGTCTGTTGCAGGTTTATGTATTTTGCCAGGGCGATATTTGAATTAACTGGACGTTTGAACAGTGTTGCATGCATTTGTTAGGTACAGCTGGTGGGTTGAAATTGTCATGTTATGCCTCCTTAACCAATTGGACCAAGAAATTGAAGTACATGAGGTATAAGGAGGTCTATTTTAATCAGATCAGTTTTATTATACACAGCCAAATAGAATGCGTTTGTTTGTTTTGTTCTACACTTCGAATAAGAACAATATATGACCTGATGGGCAAGAGTTCCTAGTGTGTTGGCAGCAACCCACAATGGAAGTACCACTTTCTGTTCATCGCCGAGTTTGTCTGAATACTTAGATTTCTCCCTCCACCAGTGTTTGAGATAGATTCAGTCTGTTTGCAAATATAGCCAGGGAACAAACCACATTTTAGGTAACGCAGGGATGCCCAGAACCCAACAGATATGCATAGCCGTCTTAAGGCATGTGCAAAGTTGGGCAATTGCCAAAGACCCCACCTTTTAATAGCACTCCCCTGGGAAACTGAATTATCACTTTCTTTGATCTGTGTCTCTTCTATTTCTATATCTAAACACCTACTTTCCCTCTATATCTACCCTGTGGCATGAAAGGATTTTTGTGGTTCGGGGTAAGGCATATATTAATTGTTTTTGTGTGACCCTAACATATAATGTAGTATTTGGCCTCATGTGGACTTAGTAGGGAATGACTAATAAAATTCAAATTTGTTTCGTTTGTACCAGGGTCCCCCAAAATAAGTCTAATTTGTACAAATGTAAGCAAAAACGAATTTATATTATCACATTTTTGTGCCTTTTCACCTCTATGCCAGAGATCAAAACCGCTATATTGCCTCCGTTTGGGCAGCACCAGTGGTTGTGGGCATGCAACATAATTAACATAAACATATTTTTTATTGTAAATCCTTGGCGGTCCACGTAGTTCTCAAGGTTACACAAGGTTACACGAAACTTGAGCCCCTTTCTTCTTTTCTGCCAACAGATATTGTTAAGAGACAAAACCATATGTGGGATTTCAAAACCCTACTTATCTATGAGGTATACTTTTAAGGAAGTTCTATTATTTGTGGGCACCCGTGGCAATCACAGGAGGATTCTGAAATGTACCCGAGGAGGTTGAATCATTTTGATATCGTTATCAATAGGAATACATGTTTTAAACTACAAATTCCTTTCTAGTTTTAGTGTTCAGCAGCAGTGCTTAATTTGAGCCGATATTTGCAGGTGGCGCCCCCGTCTTTCAACAGACCTTGCTCCAGCATAAAAGACTGAGAAACACAAAAAGAGGAAGAATAAATAGAAAGTCAGAAAAACTGTACCAAAGGGTGAAAGTAGAGATTAAAAAGAAATGCAAGAGTAAATAAAAGAGTCAGGTGTTGTCTGGTGGTGGATTAAAGAGGCATCAAGTGGAATAATGACTGTGCAGTCTTGATATTCGAATTTCAATGGCGCCAGCACTCACTTCTGAGGAAAACTTTGGGCCCGGCACTTATTCTATTATAGCACGCTGTAGTGAACTACACTCCAGAGTTAAAGGACTGAGCTGAAGGAGAGGGACTTCAACAAGGGAGTAGGCCTTTAATGGCAACAGCTGTGAACAACAAACATTGGAATGTTGGATATCCGGGCGTTTACCAGCCACTACAAGCCTGGAGCACTCCATTGTCTTCAGTGGAGCTTCCAACATTCCACTGTTTAATATAGACATAGAGCCTGCCGAAGCGGGCTCTACCGGCCATTAAAGGCCTGCTCCAGCATTTGGCGAGGGTCTTTAACAGGGGAATGGCCATTAAATGGCCGGTAGAGCCCGCTACAAAGGATTCTAGGCTATTAGAACATTCCACCACTAGAGGGCAGAATGTACTAATTCGTAAAACAAAGGCCTCAAGGAGCCCGAGGTGGTTAAAACCCTTTGGGCTCCATGGTGCCTTTATTCACAGCAACAGCTGTGAACAAACATTTGAATGTTGATGCTCCGGGTTTCTACCAGCCATTAGAAGCCTGGAGCATTCCACGGTCTTCAATGGAGGGCTCAGCATTCCAATGTTCTAATACAAATTAAGCACCATGCAGTAATGCTCTATGAGTGCATGGCAATCCTTATATATAGGATATACTAATCAAACAACTTGCACACATTCAGTTTTATCTTGTTTAAATCAAAGAACCACTAGTCAGTGTTTTGCTGTTGCTACATTAAGTAGACAGGAAACTCAAATGTTATTGCTGGGACTTTTAATTTCATGCACAAGTACTCCTCTGGAATAAGGCTAAGTGAAAACACTCTCTCTAAGTTAGAGACGCACATACGTTTAGCAGCTTAGTCACATGCAAAGTTTACCCAAGTGATTTCCAAATGTGCAAAAATAGATCTAATAACATGACATGTTTTCTTAACTATGCTATACCTAACTTCATGAGTTTTGATAAATCTTTTGTACAACTTACTTTAGAACACAAAGGTTTGTTAATGGACCAAGGTAAGTTTATTAGTACTTCTGAATTATAGGAGTTCTTCTGTATTTGGCATAATGTTTATTGCAAGTGTCTAGACTTAGATTTCTAAACCTTGTAACATGGATTTTCAGTAGTCACCATTCAGTGCAGTAGATTTTCTATTTAGTATTCTAGTTAAATAACTGTATTTTCAGATACATGGTAAAAAAACGTTTGTGCATGTATCCATCAAAATGAGTTCAAAAACAGATATATGCTGTTAAAAAGGTCTAAAAGTTAAAGAATGTTGTATGAAGGACACAAGCCGTAGTAAAGGTAATAACAGACTTAGTTCAGCACGTCTGTTCCCTTCGGAGGTCAGCATCACAGAAGTAACTGCCAACCGTCCTCCAAGAATTCCCTCCACATCAAGTTCTAAGCAAACCCACAGGGCAGGGAAGCGATGGAGGATGAGAGCAGGAAGAAAAAACAGAGGAATACAGAGAAAAGAACGAAGAGGCTCCTCTAAAGAAGCCCCATTGCCAGGTCAAAGAAAGAAAAACTGAAAGAATCTTGCTATAAAACAATGAGTCTGTAGTCACAAGGTCTCAATGGTGATATGAACTGACTGAATGGATTTAGAGAGAACAAGAATTTTGTATGATCTGTGACGAAACCGAGATTGAACGTCACATGGCATTTGGCACTAGCTTGTAATGATTGAGTCTACCTTGTCGCCAAACTCCTAAACTTTATGACTTTCCTACACCCTTAATTTTGAGTGCTAAGGGGCCTTAGGCCCCTACAGTATATCTTCCCCATTCCTCACATTGCCGTGCAGAGATGGCTAACGCCTTCCCTTGTGTGTATGTTGCTCAAGGGTCAATCAATCAAGGTTTTGTAGAGCACGCTACTCACCCGTGAGGGTCTCAAGGCACTGAGGGGGAGAATGGGCAGCTCCGTTGGGGTCATTCGAAGAGCCAGGTCTTGAGGTCCCTCCTGAATTTGTGTAGTGTCGGGCTTCGACGGAGGTGACTGGGGAGTTTGTTCCATGTCTTGGCTGTAAGGTAGTAGAAGGATCTTCCACCTGCTCTGGTCCTGTAGAAACGAGGGACGGTAGCTAGGGTGAGGTTGGCTGAGCAGAGGTTTCTCTTGGGGGTGTGGAAGGAGATTCGGTCATTGAGGTATTGGTGTCGGGTGTTGTGGAGGCCTTTACAGGTGTGTGGTAAACAGCTGGAAGGTTATTCTTCTTTTGACGGGGAGTCAGTGGAGCTCGCGGAGGTATTGGGTGATGTGCTTGTGTCGTGGGATATAGAGGATAAGTCTGGATGCGGCGTTCTGGATGGTCTATAGTTTGTGGAGGAGCTTTTTGTTGATTCTGGCACAGAGGGCGTTGCTGTAGTCCAGTCTGCTGATGATGAGTACACGGGTGACGGTTTTCCTGGAGTCGTGGGAATCCACTTGAACATCTTGAGAAGTATGCAGAGGGTGGTGAAGCATGCGGAGGATACGTCATTGATTTGGCGATTCATGGTGAGTGAAGAGTTGAGTATGATGCAGAGGTTGCGTGCATCGTCCGTTGGGGTGGTTGGGTTTGCGAGGGCCACCATGTGTCGTCCCATGAGGAGGGGGTGGAGCCAAGGACGAGGACTTCTGTTTTCTCAAAGTTGAGCTTCAGGCAGCTGTTGCTCATCCAGGTCGCGACGGCTTTCCCTTATTGGAATTTGCGCCTGGTGATGTCGGGTTCCTTGGTGAGGGAGAGGATGAGCTGGGTGTCATCGGCATAGGGGAGGACGTTGAGCCCGTGGTTTCGGATGATGGTTGCAAGAGGGGCCAAGTAGACGTTGAAGAGTCTGGGGCTGAGGGAGGATCCTTGGGGTACACCGCATCTGATCTCTATCGGTTCTGAGAGGAAGGGAGGGGAGGGAGTCTTATTCTCTGTGTTCTGCCTCAGTGGAAGGATCATATCCAGTCTAAGGCTTTTCCTTGGATGCCGGCGTCATGGATTCTGGTGGCTAGTGTACAGTGGGAGACGGTGTTGAAGGCTGCCAATCAGTCCAGGAGGATGAGGGCTGTGTGTCGCCTTGGTCAAGGAGGGCACGGATGTTGTCGGTGAGGCGGGCGGTTTTGTGGCAGTGGTTGCTGCGGAATCCGGATTTAGAGGTGTCTAGGATGTTGTGTGCTAGCTGGGTGTTGAAGACTTCCTCGATGACTTTGCCCACAAAAGGAAGCAGTGAGATGGGCCTGAAGTTCTTGAGGTCTGTCGGGTCTGTGGAGGGCTTCTTTAGGAGGGGGTTAACTTCTGCACACTTCCAGTTGTCGGGGAATGGGGCTGTGTCGAGAGAGCAGTTGATAGTTTGGCGTAGCTTGGGTGCGATGGCAGTGGCGGCCCTGTGGAAGATGTGTGGCGGGCAGGGGTCAGAAGGTGCACTGGAGTGGATGCTCTTTATTGTCTTTAAAGTGTCTTCTGTGGTGAAAAGGTTCCAGGTGGGTGGCCTCATTGGGGGTGGGAGTTGAGGAGATGCCGTGGTCTTAGTTGTCATAAAGCATCTTAATCTTTTAGTGCAAGAAGGAGGTGAGTTTGTTGCAGAGGTCTTGGGAGGGAGGGACGTCAGTTATTTCGCTGCTGGGTTTGGCGAATTCCTGTATTATGGAACAGAGTTCCTTGAAGTTGTGGGCGTTGGAGAGGATTCTGTCTTGTATGAAGTTTTTCTTTGTTGATTTGATGAGTTGGTGGTGTGCTGTGATGGCTGTTTTGTAGGCGGAGCGAGCTTCCGAGATTTTGCTGTTTCTCCACGTCTTCTCCAGTCGTCGCAGGAGGGCTTGGATTCTCAAAGATCTGTGGTGAACCAATTGGCTTTCTTGTTGTGTCGTCTCGCGGTGTTCTGGAGGGAGGTGAGATTGTTGGTGCCGTTGGCGATCCATTGGTGGAGGTTGCTCACCGGTGTGTTGGTGTTTGTCATAGTAGAGGGTGGAGTGCAGGTGAGGGCAGAGGTGAGGTGTTCCAGCTTCTGAGTGGGAGGCGGCTCACGTCCGGTGGGTTTCGTAAAGGAGAAATGGATGCAGAGGTGGTCTGTCCAGAGCAGTTCCATGGTGTGGCTAAAACGAATGTTGTTTCCTCCGACGAAGATGGGGTCAAGTGCGTGTCCTGCTGTGAGTGGGGGTGGAGACAAGTTGTTTCAGTCCTATGTTGGTGAGGTTCTCCAGGAGGGCGGTGGTGTTGGGATCGCTGTGGTTGTCCAGGTGGAAGTTCAGGTCTCCGAGCAGTATGTAGTCTGTGGAGGTGAGGGCGTGGGGCGCAATGTGGTCGGTGAGGACGTTGGTGAAGGGATTGCGGGGTCCAGGAGGTCTGTAGGCGAGTGTTCTATGGAGTGTCACTCAGGGGTTGGGCTGGATCTGGAAGTGAATGTGTTCCATGGGGGGCGAGGCGTCGTCAGAGTTGGTGGTTGTCAGTCGGAGTGAGTTCTTGTGGACGATGGCGAGGCTTCTTACTGGGTGGTTGGGTTGGTAGGTTCTCAGGATCTTGTATCCTTGGGAGATGGCGGTTGCGATGTCGGGTGGAGAGATGGCGTTGGTCTTAGTCTCTGTGAGGAATGTGACGTCCGGCATGTGAGTGCTGAGGAGGTCCAAGGCTTCTAGGGCATGTTTGTGCAGGGAGCGTACGTTGAGGAGGATGCAGCTCAGTGGTTTGTGTGCGGTGGCATCCGGTGGGTTGAGGGTAGCTGCGGGATCCGGAGGTGGGTGAAGATGCAAAGGCAGTGTCGGCAGGAGATTGGGCCTTGGGTTTGCTAGGCATCGAGAGCTGGCAGTTGTTGTTGCATCTGGGGTTAAGTTTGTGGAGAGTAATGGGGTCGTAGCGGTGGGTTGGGGGACCAGGGTCAGAATGCCATGGCATATTCAGTACTATATTAAACTTTCTGACCTCTTTCAACTCAAAGAACTTCAAAGATCCATAATGAAGAGGTGATATCCGGTCCTTGCAAAATCGTAGGACAGGAAGTACAAGTGATATAATCTACTGGACAGTTTCCATGTTTTTGGTAGAGATGAGGAATGAGAACGTTTTGATAGAAATATTCCTCATTAAAAACTACTAGCGAGCAACTTTTCTTCAAATACTGCATTCATTAATATAAATATGCACACATTTGCTTCTTTTTTATAAACTCAAGCTTTTACACTATGAATCTCAACACAGTGCATTAAGAATGGGTTTCTACATAGATAAATGCATATCACTTCATATATGTGAGTAGCATTTTGCATCATTTTGTATATTGGTAATGAACAACTGTACCTCATGTGATTGTTATTCCAGACATTTTAAATAGGGAAATCATGTGTGGAACAACCTAGTCACAGTGCAAAACAACTAATATTACAAAGATCGCATTTTCTTGTAGAATGTTATCTGAAAGTATTACTATCATCACTGCGATAAATGTTTGGCTTCTTCTTGTAGGACCCGTAAGGGAAGTGTAAAGAGGAAAAAGCTCATTACAATTTTATTTGAATTATTTATGAGAGAATGCTTTAGAGAAAACACTTCAGGTTGTTGTTCTGTAAATAGGATACTAGTGAATATATGTGTGGTACAGATTAACAGAAAGGCGGATGTGATGGGGAGAATGTGTTAGAACATATCATTAGGACGTTATTTTTTCATATTACCTTGCAGCTCTTTACAGTTCGAGGCAGAGGTGTGATGTAATTTGTTCAGGATCACACAAATGTTTGGTCAGGTTTTAAAGCTTGTTTTAGAACCCAAGTTTCAATGAATGAAAGTTGAAAAGGGAAGCAGGGTTTGCATATAAGGAAGTGTTGGAAATGGGGCAATATATATATATCAGAAAAAGAAGAAAAAAAAGATTTCTGCAATCACCATCAATTGCACAAACTTTCTGGGGAAAATGAGTGCTTTGGTACTTTTCTTGAACCAAAGACTGCTCTTCAAAGATTGTATTATATTTTAACTCAGAAACAACCATATGTTTTAGTTTACATGCAGTAACTAATTGGAATATTCTAACTAGAACAGGGGAGTTTTTTCAAAATATAAAGTTCAGACCTAAGCAGCATTGCATCATAAATTATTCCACAGTTAATAGCTTTTTTCACCACCAAAGTGCCATGCCATCACCATAGTGAATGGTTTTCTTTTTAAGTGAATAACGCCTCAGTTTTTATTTTACATTCTAATTAGGGGTGTGTGGAACTTGCAGATTTTCACTCCGTTGAATTCTATAGAGTTACATGAAAACTCCATGAGATTCCATGGAGCTCTGCAAGCGGGTGGAATTAGGCACGTTGCACTGCTTACGCTGATTTTTAGCACCGGGAGCCCGTACTGTGCTGAACAATCAGCACGAAAGGCACCACTCGGTGCGCGGCTTCTCGAGTTGATTTTGCTGCAACTCAAGTAGATTTTCTACTCGGGCCAGCTTTCTGACCACGGAGGGTCGTGACTACCCATGTTGGGTAAATCTTGCCAGGTATGCTCCTAGTGACTGAAAATCGCACTAAGGGATGGCAAATCTCACTCATGCTCACCAACGTACCATTGGCGAGCCACACACATGAAAAATGTTTGCCACACAGTAGTTGGCTAAATTTTGCCGTAATGCAGAGTAGCCCAAAATCTGACAACTCTGTAGGCGGAGCGGAATTTATCGCCTACCCCTAGTTATTGTACATGACGATCTTGAAGGCTGGTATTCACAGACATTTTCAGTGAGAATTCCAAGTTCAAGAAAAGTCTCTTAACCCCTAGTGAAAGTGCAAATGATATCTCTCAATTTGACACATTTAACAGATTTATGGTCATGCAGAACCCTTCTGATTCTGATACTTTATGAACTTTTCAATTATTTTACAGACATGCTGTTTTTCAACCTCCAGCTCTTGGTGCATAAATGATGATGTCCTCACAGGATTTGTATTCTCCATACCATAAAACTTGTTTTGGATTTGCCTTATTCTAATTCATAGATTAGAATCTTATTGGTCTTACTTTTGCTTTTGGAAACTCTAGCTCCTACTAGTAAGCCCTACCATCTGGATGTAAGCTATAATGTTCACATCCAGACACATGTTCAGGCACCAACGTTTCTCACATTGGGGAAGTAATTTGTCATGGGTCACTTTAATCTTTGTTCAGGTTCTAAAGCTTTATTTAGAACCTGGGTGTCAAGTTTTAAAAGTCAACACTTTTGTCACTTGGCCACCTCTCCTTACACTGTTTCTTCCTTTTACTGAATGAAATAGAAGATTCAAGCAAAGTGTAAGCATTCCATCCAGAACTTCCTCAAACTGCAAAGGTTTTGGTTTTGTTGCACTTACATTTTAATTTCACTATCTACTGAGACCTTCTTCAAGTGGGCATAGCCTTGCAACTACATGGGCCTGCTCTAGTAAAGTAAGTTTGGTTTAATACCAGCTAAGCTAACCTATAAATGAGGGGGTCAGCCTCTCCAATACCCTACCTTCTAAAATAACTGAGCCTTTGCAACCTGTGCTGCAATTAAAACATACAAAGGGAAATAACTATTTCTCAATCCTGTGCAATGCTTCGTGGAAACCTCTTGATAAATTAACGTAAGCAATTTTAGGATCTCCTTAAGGACAGAACCTATTTTAACTGAATATTTATATCTGTGTATAATTTTTTTAATGAAACTTCTAATTCTGTAATTAGTGTGATAAAAGTTTTATTAAAAGGTGTAATCTCACCAGAGGATAAACATATAACTTTATTTCATTTAGCTCAAATGCAGAATGCCTTTTCCGGGTTCATCTTGAGCAGAGTTATGCATATTGTCGTTGAATGTCCTGGAAAGAGCCCAGTGGAAATTCCCACTTGATCATGTCAAAGACGAGCCTTTCATGTAATAATTAGTCAAGTGTAGATTTTTTTTATCCTCACGAGTAGCAGGTTGCCCCGTGTCCTGTCTAGGCACCTCTCCATCTATTGTGACTCCTCAGCTGTACAGCTTTAGAAATTAAGGCGGAGAGCAGATATTTCTGCTATCTGGAAGCAACCAGTGACATTAGGCCTACCAATAAACAACACTCTCAAAGTTTTGAGACATGTGGCAAATTGAAAGCATGTCAGTTTATGGGAAAAATATATACAATTTAGACTTTTTTTGACCAACAAAATTAAAGACTTCCCTTTATCTTTTGCCAAGTAGGGATCAAGGAACTAGATATCCTGAAATTACTGAACAAGTGAGCCATTTTACTTTTTTTACGTCCTGCAGGGATGACAACTGTTTACAGATATATGGACAGACACTTCACTTACTTACTCAGGGTGCTGGTCAGATGCTATTCCCTGCCTGCCCACATTTTGGGGAAAACAAAAATGCGGTGACGAGACTGCATGGGTTAATTTTTAGCACTAATAATTACTCTTGGCAGCATCCCAGTCCATCATTTTTGTGCCCACAATACCATATCAGTCAGGAAGTAGCCATAAACAAATCAACCCTAGTCCAAACCCAAACTGCGAGGTCAGGAACACTAGCAACTATTTGGAACCTAAGTGCCAGGAGTATTTAGTACTTGCCTTACAATTGTGTGATACTGGAAGAAGAAAAGCCAGATGCCTAGACGATTCAATGAAGTGATTCAATCATGTTTTTAGAATCAAGGTTGTTATCCCAGAAATGTAAACAAATTGATTAATTTAGCAAAATTCAGTTCTGAAAATATTGTAAAAGCATTTAAAGTAATTATGCTAAAATTGACCATGACCCACAAATTAAACAATTGCTGATCAGAAAGGCTATTTATCTGTTTAAAGGAATAGGATTATACCTCAGCAATCTGTTGTTGAATGAAAAACTCTCCTTTCAGTAAAAAAGTGCGTAATCCCTCTCAAAGATAATCCATTCTTCCAAAGAACTTTCACCATGCGCTTTTGCAAGCACCACCCAAAACTCTTTGTGCCCTGTGTAGTATCTGACCATTAGCCACTTGTACTGAACCTGTTCAATCACCAGACGTTCTACCAACAAATAACCAACAGTGAGTGAGCTCTAACTAGGTACTGGGTCCTTGCATTGGACATCATAAGACCCAACTTACATATCGAATTTTTTTCTTCATATTTTCATAACTATGGACAGTGCCAGTGAAAAGCTATGGGAGCCTTTTTGAACATTTTCTGCTAGCTTGATCCAATTGTAAGATATTTGCTCCTCAAAAGAGAGCGACTGAATTACATTTTTTGTTGGTGTAATTTGTGTCTGCCAGTGTGGTACATTTAGGACCTGTGTCATCTGGGGAGTGGACAATCTGCTACATTTTGAGCTCACCACAATGATGACAGAGACCTTTCCATCACAGTGTCCACTATGGATGGAATCTTTAGCAGATATTCTAACAATGTCTTCATAGGAATATAGAAAATCTTTTCTTAAATTACGGTTAAAATATCAGTGCCCACTCATCTGGTCTAACAACATGCTTTGTTTTCTACCATCTCCGTGGCACAATACTTACCATTTGGTTGAAGCATGCCAACCTTTTCATGGTGGTTTTTCATATGGAACAGCCATCATCCTCTTTGCATTTTATCTGCCCAACTGGATGAGAAGGATGCTGAGGGGATGCCTGCCTTTTATAAAGCAATACATTTAGAGACTAGACCGCTAGAGCAACACACAATCATTTGTCATTTGTGGACGGTTCAGGAACATACTGGTCTGTTGAATCCAACCTTAAAGGTAACGTTATGTATTGTCTTGAGGCTGCCATTTAAATGCGTATAGTCTCTATGGGTCAGTGTCTCTGTAGTTAATACTGAGAGTCCTACAAGCGGTCATATTCATTCTCTAAGGTTATGCCTTCCACTAATGACTACCAATAGCCAGAATGACTTCCACTATACCAACTGGACACATTCCTAGATATTAGAAACCTTAAAAAATAGGTGTGTATCCAATTATGTCTATTTTTGACTTTATATATTTTGAATTATCAAGTGAAAAGTTTTTACTACTTTTATAAAAGCTTGTTTTGGATTTTTGGATTGTTAATCTATGAGCTATGCTGGTATTTGCATTGTTGGGTTGCACTTTTATAATTCTGAAAGAATAAATTGAGCTAGACCAAACTACTAAGGGGAGAGGCATGGTACAATTTAGTGGAAAGCTGATTTACCTCTGTGGGGTCCTACTGGTGTTTATTAGTGGAGCCTTAAAATAAAAAAGTATGTGTTAACGTCTTTGAAATCTCAACCCTGAGCCCTACATGCTGATTTCTAACACCATGCTTCAATGAATTCAAGTATGACAACTTGCTCTCTAATTGAACAAGCACTACAACATGTGTGGGCAAGAGGCAGGCAATGCCGATTTGCAATGTAAAGAACTACAGACGGGGTTTGACCAAATACAGTTGCATGGCTGATGGTTACTTGGAATTTATAGAGGAGCAATGTCTATATGACATATCAGTCAAAGAGAGGCGAGAGTCGTTTTGAGTTGTACACAGCAATGTGTTTTTTCGGGGAAAAATACACAGTTCACCTATGCTAAGAAAGTAACCTACTCTCAGCACAGAATTCTCTAGCACAAAAGCACACTTTTTCTGAGCCACAGTTTCTAACCACTTAAAGTTACCTCCTTAAAAAATGTGAAAGCAAATGTAACTATTTCTAAAAAGAAACCTCTTTTGAAATTACCATTATATCAAAAGAAGACAACAGTGTTTCGGCGATCATTAAGGCACAATTTAAGTAATCCAACATCTGGTACTCTTAAGAGTATCAGAACTTAGAATGTACAGCTCTGTAGGACACTCAGCACAGCAGAGCACGGTACATGTAACAGTAACACTTAGCTCTTCCGCTCTGATGTTAACACCACTGGAAGCCTATTAAGTTATGTTTAATGACTCTCTCCTCTAGTTAGTGTTAAGAACACCGATGATTAATTGCTGCTGGGAATTATTTGCACACTGCTTGAATTGGCGCTGGCTATGGAAGCCCAAGAGACAAGCAGAGGTTGATTTCTCCTTTTCCAATACAGTATGTCTAAGTTGATACCGCGGCAGCCCCCAAGCACACCTTCGGGCAGGAAGTTTGAGTGAACACAAAAAGGAATCGGTCATCAGATCTCGGTTTTATGGCTGGCCTTACGGATATTGGTATGGTGCATAATGACCATCTTTAAATGATCATCAGCCGTAAGCTAAGTGAAATGTACCCATCAGGAACATTCCATTAAAGGCAGAAAGTGACTGAAGTCAGAACTGGCAATGCATGTTAGTAACACGATGGTTATAGTGATTAACTTTGGGGTTCCCAAAGTACTTATTCTGCCATGTACAAAGCCCTACATTTGGTGCCATGATGATGTCACAACACTGGTGAATTGTTATTTTCTTTGCACATATTAATAAGTCACATTTCGCGACAAATATATAGAATTATAGATGGGTATCAGTGAATAATATGGGTGTTTTTCACTGAGACGTTCCGAGTGACATCAAATAGACAACAAAAACAAAGCTCTTGCTGTCCATCTCTGGCCTCAACCATCCCTTTTGCACTTGCTCCCCACCTCTTCCAGAGTTGCTCATTCTCCTCTCCATCATCTCCATCAGAGGAGAGAGCCAGTGCTGCTCTGTCGGGCTCTCAGGGAACCATGTCAGAGAAGCCTGGATTTGTTTTTATGAGGTGGCAACTGTGGGAAAGTTTTGTTTCCCAATGATTCTATGTCATAGCAGTGAATAACTTGCAAATCTGGTGTATACACTAGAGAGCCACACATACAATTCCAATTGTGGTGTAAAAATACAGAAATAGTAAAAATGTCGCCGTTTATTGTGTTTTAATATAATATGCTTTAATTAAGGGTATTTCACAACATTTTATACAACATAAACCAATGACACATTAAACCTGCTTTATTAATAGTTTTTAAACAAGATGCAAAAATACTTATTTGCATTGAGTGGATGCACAATTGAAAATCTTGTGACAAATCCATGCTGGATAAAAAAGCAATGGTGTGTAAACAGGCATTAAATGACCACATCACAGTGAAACTTCCTTCGGACAAACTCGCATGACACAAAATGTGATATGACATTTGGCTCTTGTACAATACTGCTACCTCATGCTAAGTGTAGTAAGAGGATAGTACCTTCATAGCTGTACCACTACAAATTCTTCTGTAATGTGGTTGTGTGCAGACAACACCAGCAAAGTACTCTAGCCATCCGTATTATCGGGCATTACCGACCCTATCAAACAGTGCTCCATGGACTCTCAAAACTCTGGGTGCCGAACAACCCCATTAATTGGGTATAATCAAATGTTTCCCCAAACCGGTCACAGGATGCTTGTTTCTGGTCCAGGAAAGACCTGGCTTGGCAGTTCGGGCTAGACTGTTACCACGAGGAACAGGGTCAAGACTGATTTGCATATGGCTGGGTCTGAACTGCAAGGGCGAAGTGAGCTAAAGAAGGATGGATTCAACCCAGATCTGTGACTGGGAGTGAGTGTTTGAAAAGTTTCAGCACTCCGTCCATCATCTCTTTGTGTTTCCTATAATCAAATGTTTAACACATGCCTAAAAACGGTTGCCAAAGTATTTAACTCCTAATGTCAAATTTTTTTCACGAGATTAGAGAGATCAATTAATTTCTAGGACTGACTGCCATTTCCAGGGGGGCTTAGGTGCATTGGCACCCCCGACTAGTGATTATTACAGCATTTTACTACCAAAACATCATTGCGTGAGAGCATTTCTGTGCTTGCACTCTGGCCTGTGGCACCCTAGCTAAGACACTTCTCATTGCCCCATTGTGAGGGTATGTCGAAGGGTAGGAAAATATTGTACTGCCCACGTGTGTGGAGTGCAGATCCTTGCGGTGGAACTGCTTTATGTATTGTGGTTGTGTCTTGCCAATTAGCTCTTAATCGTAATACTACGGTTGAGTTATAACCATGGACTTTCGCTTTAAAAAGACTGTTGAACCCTCAACCAACATGTGGTGGACTATTCAGTTTCCAGCCCTACACAGTGGCATCACATTCTGCACCCGATCCCCGTAACAATCATCAGCAGCGGTAGCATTATCCATTTACGATCTTAAGTTTTTTTTTTTTTTTTATTGTATGCTGTTGTCCTTAGTACAGTACTGTGAGTGATACAAATGCTGATAGCATAATATCACATACGTTCATTACGTCCTTATTATTTTGAATTTTAACAGCCTGCTGGAGTCCGTGTGAGCGTGCGCAGATCTCTCTCGCGCATCCCTTCCTGCACGTGCCTACGCAGGTGGTCACAGGAACTCTTGACACAGCCACAGGGACTCTTCTTACGTTCTAATCACAGGCGCAACATGCCGCGCGCGTTTTCTTTGAACCTTGCTGACACGCAAACGTCGCGGAAGCAATGCTGTGTCAAAATAACGTATCATGCATTTGTGTCTCAGTCCTGATAAATACCCGGCGTGTTGGAATTGAGAGACTAGACTGGGCAGTATTGTGGATGTGTGAAAGCAATTTTTACGTTTTTTTTTTTATCAGTGGCATACCACCTCACAACCAACATTTAAACGTTCCAAGGGCATTTAAACCCAATTAATTTCCCAGCTTCAAGGCTGCCTCGCGAGGGAGGACGCTGATTACTCAAAATGGGCCAAAACATGTCCCAAACAGAGGACAGCATTGCATAATTATACCAATTAATTCTTCAGCCTTATAACACCGTCTAGCACAATGGTAACTTCATTGCAGCTTCCGCAAAACGGAAAGAACATTAATTGATTCGTTCACTTCAGTGGTTCCTGTACTTTATTACATTCGATCCAGATTATCCATGGTGGCTCACCTAGCATTATTATGAGGCGTTCTGCATCATTAGGCAAACAAGACGTCTTTGTAATGCATCCACACTTGTAAAGAAAGGAACAACTTAAGACACACGATTCTCCGAGAGAATATTACCATGCAGTAATTACGTGACATAAATATGAATGCGCAAGTCATAAACTGGATGCTTGCGCGTGGCACACCGGCAGCTCCCCTCGGAACGCATCTTTTCTATCCTATATGTAATGGGAAGACACCGAGAGCGACCTTTATGCTATTGTGCATCTCAACGCATAGGTAGCATAATGATTTACTGACGTCCTTTCATCTATAGGTTTGGCACTCACATCTCATATTCTGAATGTATGTGCAGTGCAGTAGCAGTAACACATCAGACTTAAAACGTTTGCCCGGGTGGAGTTTTGTTTGCCGGCCCCAAGTCATGAGGATAACTTTCATCCTGTCCATGCTTTTTTTGGCAACATCACTTTACATGCTGGGGTTTGTAGTTTTACATTTGCCAGTGAATGTATGGGCCTACATGCCCACACTTAAAGTAGTAATGGTTGAAGAAGCTAGCAGCCAGTAGGTAGATATGCAAATGTGCTAGGTGCCAGTCAATCAACAAACTAATCAAAGACTATTTACAGGGCACTCAATCGCAAATGGACACATTTCATTTTATGTCTGTGTAGTAAGGCAACAGGGACACACAATACTTCAGCTGAGATGAGCCGAAGTATGCCAGTGTTAAAAAACACCTAGTGTCTCACCTTCCTTGGCTAGGTCCAGCTGGCAGGATATCCTGAAGTAGAAAAGGATACAATGCAAGTCGTATCTTCATGCATCCCAGACCTGCCTGCAAGGGGAGGAGGGGGAGGGGAACAGGACTGGGTATTTGGGTGATAGACCGGGGATTAGGCAAAGTAGGAGAAGTGGATGGGTGATGCTGTGAACCCCATTGTAAGTTAGTTCATCACTCTGCCTGCATGTATTCTCAGTTACTTCTACCCCAGGCACCCTATAACTAACACACACACACCGCACACATACGCATACACACACACGCATGCACAGTCACACACTTTCCATATACTATCTCTGTACACTATACACCCCAATGCCCCAGTACCAGTGGAGGAATGACTGATTGTCAGGTAAAACCTGTGGCAGTGAATTCCAGATTTTTGAAGCATTTCCAGAGAAGGAATGTTTGCGTTCTTTTTCTTTCTTAAATTTGTGTGGAATCAGGAGTAGAGTGTGTTGGACTTGGCCCTTTTTGCAGGGTCATCCCTAAACTTTTTGCTTTCCCCCTAGCCTTTTTTATAACATGGTGTTGGTGGTTTTAGGACTCTGGGCACTTTGGCGCTGTTTAGCAGTGCAAACTGCGTGTGCTCTCTGCCCTCCATAGGCTAACATTGGGAACTCCCCCCCCCCCCTTATGGCATAACTCCTAAAGTCATGTTTGGTATGTTTGGAATGGAAATAATAAATGCTGCGCAATGGTGTGTGCAGATTTATTTTTCACTGTTTTAGGAATGCCACTTTTAGAAGTTGGCATTTCTGTGTGCTATGTGCCTGCCTCCCTGACGTGTATTGCATGTCTGGTTCTAGAAGTGACCGGGGCTGGTGAGGTGTGGGTGGCTCCAGGGAGGGCACGGCAGAGGCTCAATAGAAGATCTGCAATTGTAGTAGTGGGAGGAGAAGCCCCCTGTCCCTGAATAGATCTGTGCCTGCCCTGTACAATGCTGGTTCCACCCCCCTGTGGTGTGTCTGATGACCCAGGACCAGCTCACAAAGGAGGAGGGAAGCCTGGTAAACAAAGTGACTGACACCCCTCCCAGAGCCAGTTGGGACTGGAACCTCAAAGACCCTTCCAGAGGCTTCTACATCCCTGAATCTCTGCCAGCCTTCCAGCGCCCCGTCAGCGCTATATTTTAACTGCCCAAGGACTTTGATTCTGCCTGCCAGGAGAGAGAGAGGGGCTGGTGCCTCTAACGTGCTGCTGCCGAGATTTTTCCCTTCAACAGCTGGTGCCCACCCCGCATTCCTGCTTGTTTATAGAGCGGGTGCCCACCCCGCAATTGCTTTTATTTATAAGCAAGTGCCCACCCCGCGTTTTGGATCCTCGGCGGGTGCCCACTCCGCATTTCTGCGTATTTCACTAGCTGGAGCCCAGCCCGCATTTTGCAGCTTTTTCGCCTGTGCCCACTCCACGTTTTGAAACTTCGGCGGCCACGCTTATCTCACTAGCAGGAGCTCACCCTGCGTTTCTGCAGCAAAATCACCGCCCCGGCACAGCCCGACAGAGGAAGCCCAACCCGGAAGCCAGGCAGAGTCCGCCTGCTTGGGGGCGGGCTGGAACCAGGAAGTCGCTGAGTCCCGAGCGGGGGCTCCGGTGAGCTGGTGGGAGCCCCGCGCATGCCACCCATGAAGACCGAAGCAGGAAGAGGAGCCTGACTGGAATTTACCCCTGGCAGCCGATCGGGAGAGGAGCCGCCCGCCAGATTCCTGGTCCTGCCTACAAAGAAGTTCCTGGTGAGTGGGGCTTGATTTTACCTATTGTGGGTTCCTCCCCCCTGCTAGAGGGCACACCCAAAGAGCCTGGTGAGTGGGGCAGAGAGGAGAGCAGCATAGGGGCCGGGAGTGGCAAAAGAAGTGCAGTGTCAATTTATTTGCACAGCTGCGCTGCACAAGAGTGGGCAGCTGCAACGCGGGGGCACAGTTGCATCCAGGAGCCCCAGAGTGGGGCTCCAACGTGATCAGTGGGGCTTCTTGGGCTGCACAGCAGCGCCGCAGTTGCGGGTCGCTGCAACGTTTCTTTTGGGCAAAACTATTTTCAGAGTCCCCGGGTGGGGCGGCAAAGGCACCAGGGTGCCCTGGCTATTTGGCACAGCTGTACTGCCTGTTAGCGGCAGCTGTAACGTTGGGGACCATTGGGCTTAGAGTCCTGGGGGCTAAGGAGTCACAGTTGGTGCCATCGTTTTCTTGTCATCTTCAGCTGCACCACGGGGGCATTTGCTTTTGGGGCCATTCTTCTGCTACCTGGACACAGCTACGCCGCAGAAGTGGGCAGCTGCGACGTGGCCCCCAATCTGCACCTTGCCAGGGCCAGTTCTTGTTTCCACAGCTGCACCACGAGAGCCTGGGCAGAAGCAACGAGGGGGGCATGTTTCTTTGGAATGCCAGGTTGTGCCTCTGCTATATGGTGATAATCTACTGGGTGCACTCTTTAGGTAGTTAGGCTCCGTGCACTACTGATTATGTTTTGTGCCTAATGAGATGCCTTGTGCTTATGCCTAATGAGATGCCTTGTGTTATGCCTAATGCCATACTATGATTATGCCTAAAGCTAATGTGCATGCCTAGTATCTTGCTATGGTGGTTTAGGTTCATGCCTGATCTGATGTGTTGTGCCTCATGCTAATGTGATGACGCTAAGCTCATGATCTTGCCAGTAGTTACTGGTTGACTTGCATTTATTGGTTGTGTTTGTGATGATTCTGGCAGCGACCTGATGTGCGCTGCCTTGTATATAGCCCCCTGTAAATTGTGACCTAGTGCCAGTTGGCACAGTGTATATATATCTGTGATTGTACTCTAATGTGTTTTACATAATACAAAGGATATTTTTATATAACCCTGTGTGGTGTCTATTTTGTAGTGTACCTAGTGTGTTGCCCCTGTGTGTGTGTGTGTTGCGCAAACTCTTTACACATTGACTCTGGGATAAGCCTAACTGCTTGTGCCAAGCTCCAAGGAGGTGAGCAGGGGTTTTCCTCAGTGTGTAACTCCCTTACCCTGACTAGAATGGGGGTTTCTGGCTTGCTTTGGTGCATGCCCTAGCCAACCAAGAATCTCCGCTTCTAACAGAGTGTAAGAGCTTCGAAGAGGTCTTTTTGGTTGGCTTTTGATAGTTTGTAAGCGAGGTAGATTGGTTTTTCAGTGTAGAGATCTTTGTGGGTTATGCAGGCAGTTTTGAATATACATCTTGCCTCGATTGGTAGCCAGTTGAGTCTCTTAAGTGTGGGAGTGATGTGGTCAAAGCGACTCTCCCCAGAGAGCCATCTGCTCGCTTTGCTCAGTGTAGCTTTCATAGTAATGAGGTGTGATTTAGGAGAGAACATGATCATGGTGTTACTGCAGTCCGACTTGCAGAGGACTAAGGATTGCACTACTGTCTTTAGGGCTTCGAGGTGGATGAAAGGTATACTTTTTTAGGGGCTTCAGCATGTAGAATGCACTTTTAACTGAGGCATTCATTTGCTCTTTCATGTTCATGTTTCTGTTAAGTTTAATCTCTAGAGATTTAAGAGAGTTGGAGATGGATAGTTTGGAGTTTAATGCAGTGAGGTTGTCAAGCCAGATATGGACAGGATAGGACTTTTCTGGAGATCTATAGTTTGTAGTTTAATGCAGTGAGGTTGTCAAGCCAGATATGGACAGGATAGGACTTTTCTGGAGATCTATAGTTTGGAGTTTAATGCAGTGAGGTTGTCAAGCCAGATATGGACAGGATAGGACTTTTCTGGAGATCTATAGTTTGTAGTTTAATGCAGTGAGGTTGTCAAGCCAGATATGGACAGGATAGGACTTTTCTGGAGATCTATAGTTTGGAGTTTAAGGCAGCGAGGTTGTCAAGCCTGATATAGACAGGATAGGACTTTTCTTTTGGTTAGATGAAGAGGAGTTCGGTTTTGTTGGGGTTGAACTTAAGGCGGTTGCTGGTCAGCCAGGATTGTACTATGGATAGAGTACTGTTTAAGTGCTGGATGTCATTAGCTGCCCAAATTGTAATGTAGAGTTGGGTGTCATCAGGCAAAGGCAGTTCTGGCTGCTTTCAGGATCATTGTAAGGGGTTCCATATAAAGGTTGAATGAGGCAGGCATTAGGATTGACCCATGGGGAACACCTTGTGAGACTGGCATTGCTGTTGAGGCGGAGTTATTAAGTTTAATTAGCTGAGAGTGTTGGTTCAGGACAGAAGCAAACCACTGAAGGACTGTACTATTGATATCTGCACCACGTGAGAGGGTGTTTAGGAGAAAGTCATTGTTGAAGGTATCAAAGACTGCTGAGAAGTCAAGGAAAACTAGGAGGCAGGCCTGTCCAACATCCAGAGATCTGTGTAAGTCGTCTGTGATGTTCAGTATTGCAGTCTCTGTACTGCAGCCTTTCTTGAACCCAGATTGGAAGGTGTAATGCAGGATGTATTTTTTAATGTGATTGTTCAGTTGTGCATGAACACGTTTTTCAATAGTTTTGGCAAGGAGAGGGAGGTTGGATATAGGTCTGTAATTATTAAAGTCATTCTGGTCAGTGTCTTGGTTTTTGATGAAGAGGGGGACTTGGCCGAGTTTCAGGGAGGCCGGTATGCAGCGACTGGATAAGGAGGAGTTAATGCTTTTAGTCCATGCAGGGGAGAGGATGCGTTTAAGATTTTGACAAGCATGGAAAGAAGGGGGTTGGAAAGGTGAAAAGTTGGCTTCATGCAAACAAATATTTCGAGGACTTCTTCTTCAGGGATAATGTTGAATTCCGTAGGGGCTGGCTAATTTTTCAGTTGCAAGAGGTTGAGGTTGGTGTCTGGATTGCTGAGGGACTGAGTTTGAGAGGGCCGTTGGTGGTGTGGCACTAGATGGACCCTGTTTGTTAGAGGGGATTTCTTTGGTACAAGGTGGGGAGGGGGACAGGTCCAGTGAGAGTTTGATGGGTTTTTCTTTTCAGAGAAGAATGCGGCAAACTCTTCACGGCACTTAGTAGAGCCAGTAATTAAGTGAGGTGGGAAGGAGGAGGTTTGCTGTTTGATGATGCTGAGGAGGTCTTTAGGTCTGTTCCTAGAGTGGTCAAGGTGTGCTCGAAAGAAAAGTGATTTTTCTCTGAAGATGTGTATTTTTATTTTAGGCGTTCAGCTCGGAGGAGCGAGTGGTGGGACAATGAGAGTTGTTGTCTCCACCTAGTCTGAGTTGTCCCCTCTCTTTGTTAAGGTCTATGTTAAACCAGGATCTGGAATGGATACTTCTTGATTTTCTGAGTTTCCAAGGGGTGATTGAGTCATGAAGTTCTGCTATTTTTGTGTTGTAGTGGGAGGTGAGATCCTCAGCGAAGGTGAGGTCAGGTGGAGGAAGAATTTGGGAACTGACTAATGTTTCTACCTCTGCTTGGGGGATTCGACTTGTGTTCCTTGCCCAGTGATTGGGATGTATGGTTTGGGAGTGGACCTTAAGTAGGTTAATACTGAGATCAAAAAGTATTAGGTGGTGGTCAGTCCAGTCCGAGTGTAAGAAGGAGTGGAGGGATATGGTGTTATGTTTAGCAATGACTGCATCTGGGGTAATAGCCTTTATTGTGAGTTTGCTTATTGCAGTGTTGGGTGAGATCATTTGCATCAATGAGGGAGGATAGGGCTTGTACTATTGGATCTTCGGCATTATTCAGGTGCAGGTTTAGGTCTCCTAGTATAATGTCTGCACTGCCCTTAAGGGAGTTTTGTGTTATTAGGTCTTTTAAGACTTCAAAGAATTGAGATTTTTCACCTGTTGGGTGATAGATGACATGAAATTTGAAGGGGTTGGGGCCTTTGGAGGGATGAACTTCTAAGTTTCGAAGGTAGGGTATTTTGTTGTGTCGATGGGGGTAAGGCAAAGATCGTTCTGTGTATGATAGCTAGTCCTGCACCAATGCGATCTTTGCAGTTGCAACGAATAACTGAGAAGCCCAGTGGGGTTAGGAGATCGATTACAGGGGATGAGTGAGTGTTCAGCCAGGTTAAAAAGCAGATGTCGATTTTGTGACATAGGATGGTTTCGGCAATTTCAGTAGCATGCTTAACTGCTGACCAACAGCTTAGTAGCATGCAGCATGGCATAGGTAATGATCTTGGACCAAACTGACTGGGTTCGATGGAAGGTATTTGGGTCAGTGGCCCGGGAGGCCGAGTAGTGGTCGGGGTCCTGCTTGTGACAAAAATGACCAGGATTTCGCAGGAGAAAGGTTGGCTTGGAGCATTGTCATATGTATTGCTCAGCATTTTGGCATCTCGCTGCGAGATTCAGGTCATGGTGCATCTAGGTTTGAGGTGATAATAAGTGTTGGGGATAGTTTGCCATGGGATAGAGGATGGGGGGGGGGGGTCAGAGTGCATGTTTGTGGTTGGATCAGTGTTCACCATAGATGTATGAGGAGGAGGAGGAGGCGGATTGTAGCAAATCTTTGCAACCTTACTTAGTGAGAAATTTCATCCAGTATAGTGTTGATTTTGAGTTCGAGACGGGATATTTTGGGGAAAAGTTGTGAGGTGGTTGGGTCTGTGGTGGGGAGTGGGGTAGACTTGCATTTGATGACTGCTAGAGTGGGGACTAAGGAAATGTCCAGCCTACTGTGGTTGGAGGACTGAGACAGTTTGGGTTCGGTAGGATGATCTATTTGGGCTGGGGAATTGGGCCTCAAAGGGGGGGAATGTAATTCTTGTGGTGGAACCAAAGCTTCAGGGCGTCTAGGGGTGGGAGAGGCTGCAGGGGGAGGAAGAGGAGAGAGTGTGAAGGGTATTGGGAGTAGAAGGTTGGACTAGAACAGGAGGGAGTTCATGGGTGAGTTCTCCGTGGGGATGGTGAAGGGAACAAATGGCATGGAGGAACAGACAGCAGGGAAGTGGCAGTCAAAAATGGAGAGGTTCTGTTCCAGTTACTGTAATTGGTTATACAGAGTTCTCTGCTAAAGTTCTGGGATAGGGATATAGTGAGTTTGTAACCATAAAGGACGTTGGTTGTATTAGTTAAATAAAGGTATTGTGAGAAATTCTCTCTCCATTTGGCGGGTCTCTTAGTGTAGAGAATGAAGTCTGTCTTAAGGCCTCCATATGTTGGACTGTAGAAGATGTCAGTTATTAATGTTTCTAGGTGTTCTTTCAGGATTCTATGTTTGTAGGATTTTGCGGAAAGTTCAGTAATGTTTTGCAGAAGTATTGAGCAATATGAATTGGGGCCGTAACTTTCCATGGCAGTAATGTGGCTGGACGTCGTGGTTGCGCATAGTGTGTGGCAGGGCGCCGTAGTCGAGCTTGGTGTGGGAGTTTGGAGGCTGCCACAAGCAAGGGGGGACAGGGGAGTGCTCGGCATGGAAGAGAATTCACCTCAGCTCATTGTTGAGGTGGTGGTCCAAAGAGACTTTCTCCCACTGCAATGAATTTAACAAAGACAACCCCTAGGCTTTTCAACCTCACACAGATTTGGATGTAGGTTACATGATCCACCCCTTCTCTGAACACAACCATGGGAAACACCAAACAATCAACACAACGCCCCATGTATTACATTGGGCAATTTCTCTTTTCAAAAAGCTTCATGAAGGATCCTCTGTGGGCAAACCCAAACTGAAGACAAAACATATGATACAAGAATAAACTTGTTACATAGTTGAGACCCCTCTACATGAAAAGCTTAACCACCTATTAAACTGGGGAACCACAACCAGCCCTGGGGAATTCAATGGCAAGAACCTTTCTTTTTGAGGCCACTTTTGATTCCTCTCTTCCTAGTTTATGGTCGGTCTCTTGGATCAGGGATATGAATATGAGGTTTTAAGTAGATATAAAGACATTTTAAGCTGTCTTTTTATTACTCAAGTACACAAAAGATTCTGTAAAGTAGATAATGTCCCACCATGAGTACATTGAGATATACTCTCAGACTGACACCCCCAACATATACGGCCACTCCAAAACAATTTAGAAAGAATCAGCCAATTCCTCAGCCTTTGTGCTCCAGCTGAAGTGTGCCATACCCAACAGTTCGATGAGCCAGGCCCATGGTATAATTGATACACCTAACAAACCCTTGAAAAACTCCTTAGCACCTCAACATCATGTCCTTATACTGAATGAAGAGTTTAGGATCATTAACACTTTCCTAATTACTGAATCAACAAGAACAGGTCTGTTTTCCAGCCAACTTCATTCCCTGCCAGGCTAAACTCTTTCCAAGAGTGGAAAATCCAAAGCTCCAAAATCTTATGGGCAGTGCTGCTTATGATGTGATGCTTGCATGCAGCTAGGGTCTAAAGTACCAGTGAGCAAATGATGATCTAAGAGTTCTCAAGTCCAGGAAGTCTAAGAATATTAAAGGCACCACAGATTACAGTGGGCACTCTTTGTATATGAAATATTGCTTACCTGAATAACTTATGGCGGCAGGGTACAGGGCAAGTGACAGAGCTTTGCAACTCCTACAGGATGGACATTGTACTTGGGTATGGTCACATGTTGAAATGTTAGCATCATCCTAAAGACCACTAAGCCTGCCTGCTCTAGAAAACTGCATACCATGTCAACAGCATAAATGTCTCTGGCTGCCTGGCTCTGCTCGCATTCCCATCCCCCATCTAATGCCTCTAGTTTCACACCTCAATGCCCCTTCACCTGCTCTCCACCTGAATTATAAGTAATTGCTCATGGATTACTAAAAAACTCCTAGAAACATTCTCACTTCAAAGGCAAATGGACACCAACAGTATGAAATAGTGGGGAAATGCATCTGCATCAAGATTTTGGTCTACTGGCATGGCAGGCGGTGAGGTGAACCGCATGTTGGTAAACTACACTTCCCAAAAACTTCACTTGCTTGTGTTGGAGCTCACCACGCATGCAACTCTATTCTGGTAAGTTTACTATGATAACCAGTTACTCTCTGGCACCCACTGTTACTGCTTCTGTACCCTGTTTGTGTATACTTTGTTCTTCTATTGTATTACTTTGACAAGAAATGTTGCCTGCCATAGGAATGCTGCATGACTTGGAAACTTCAGCATCTTCGACTACACACGAAAAACTTATGAAAATGATGTACATATGTTTAATTCTCTAGATTTGGACTTGGGTTATCTTTTGATTTTCCTTGTACTATTTCAAACTCCAAGTAGTAAACAGGGTATATTGCCACCTGATTTGTTCCCCTGTATGGTTCGCAAGTTCCCAGGTGTGAATGCAGTGTATTATGCACACCCTTTTACCTTCTGACCTTTTTTCCCCACTTTGCTGGAAACTTATCCAGGGTATTTTTCACATACTTATACTCTTCTTCAAAATTCCTATAACTACAACTTGGCAATGCTCTATTTCAAGTGAATATCCCTTCCTGCAGCTCAGTTAGTAACTATTCCCCTTTTCACATCCATAGATTCTATTCTATTTGGGATCCCATATGTCCATTTTAACCCATTAACTACATAACAACCCAGTCCAAAATTGGGTATGCTGGGTTAACCTGCCACATATGGTTGAGTTCGTAGTCTATACCTGTTCACTTAGCAGCAATTGTGGTGTGTGTATCCTTAATTCACACGCATCTTCAACAACTTAAGTTCATCCCACCTATGGAGTAACAGCTATGGTTTCCATGGAGTCCACAGCCATGTGCAACTCATTAGTCACTAAATTCAGAAGGAAAGGCTATTTTTGAAAATAGAAGACTTGTCTATTTCTAAATTTTGAAGAAGACTCTACCGTGGCTAATGTTTCCTTCTCTTTACATTTTTATTAATGGGTAAATGGGTAAAAGTTAAAGGAATTTTCTCCCTCTATGGATTCATTAATCATTATTTTTAAGACATCAAATCCTCAGATTTAAACCCATCTGCCGCCAGCCAGCATAAGGAAGTATCAGTCGTTCAGTTTCCCTAAGCAGTTTCAATTGAATGCTTTTCTGGTAAGAATAAAATGGTTTCTTTTTAAGAAACACTACTGTAGTCCACACCAGTATTCACATAAAAGTTAGTTAGTAGTGTTCCAAGCAAATGTTTTAACTAAAATGGTTCAGTTCGCACTGCAGGAAATGGACTAACCTTTTAATGGAACACATTTACAACTTTTAATGTTTCAGTGTGTATTGCGTAACAGAAACATGTTAAACAATCACTGGCAAAGCCAAATAAGCCTGGCTTTAAAGTTCCTTTGCATGCACAAATCTTATTTGCATGTATTATGTGCACAAATGTTGTTTACCACATGAAAGGCAAACATATTATCTTGGGAATAAAGTAGCAACAAAATGATTGCTTCCTGTAGAGAACACTTACTGGAGTCAAAGAATAAAATATGACAGACAGTGTGATAATGGGTGCTCGTGTTGGGTGTGAAATAGCCCTTCATGCTTTACAATGGAAAGGCTTCCTAGAATTCAAAATGATGTACCGAACAGCCAATAGTATGAGGTGACAGACAAATACTCTATCTCGGTGTGTACCAGTGGCGTAACGAAAGTTGAGGGGGCCCCCCTGCCACGCACACAGATGGGCCCCCGCTCCGGATTTAATACCCCCCTGCAGCTCGGGGCCCCCCCGCTCCGCGGGGGATGCGGGGGCCTGTGTTACGCTCCTGGTGTGTACAAATCGTACCGCATATTGTAATTAATTATTAACAACAGGTTTTGCAGAAAGATGAGCCGCCAGGTCAATTTTAAGAAGCAAGAGAACAGGTGTGATGTTTCACTGCTTGGATTAAGAAGCAAGGAGCAGTGAAAACGAGGAATATTCAACAGGAAGGAAAATGTGCACTGTCTCCCAATTAAGCACGCTGTAATATTATTATAGAAGGAAACATTACCTTTCCAGGCCCACATTTAAGGCCTGGTCCACAATAGCTTGTGACATGAAGGCTAGCAGTCTACTGGCAACCGGGAGAGATCTATTGAGTTGGAAATTCCTTAATAGAATAATAACTGAGAATTACTGTGTGTAAAAAAAGAACATTGATGTAATTAATTCCACTTACATATGCAATAAAGGTGCAGATGCATAATCATTAAGCCATGTAACTGAGCGCTTCCCAGTCTATGAGCGCTGAGAGGAACAATCCATCATTTAACTGAGGGCTGCAGCAAGAGGGTCTAAGTAATATAACCTTCCTCGAAAAAGTCACATTTTAAATTGCTGTAAAAATAGAACTGCGCAGTAACTAAGAGGATTAACAAATGAATATAGCCAGTTAACACTGTGTTTAATGACTATAACTAGTACCCGATACCACTCATTTAGCACCGTGGCACTGCCAAGTCTGCAGCTGTCAGCAGAGACAAAGGGGCAGGAAATGCTCCCTGCAAATGAGGCATGCCTGATGAGCACCAGCAACAGGCCCGCGCCTGGCAAGGGTACTCTGCGCGGTCTCGCAGACTCATATCCTTCTTCAAAGAAGCGGCGGCCATTTTGACTGTTGTCAAAATACAGGTTTCACAGAATACCACTATACTGCCAATGAGACGGCTGCTGAAAAAATATTTGGCCTGTAATTTAGGAATTAGCATTACAGTGAGTCACAGATCTGCAATTTGGAGGTGTGATTTTTGAACTTTTCACCATCCTGGGCAAGACTTGGGTTCATATCCTCCTTTTAAAGGAAGCGACATAAGACGGAATGTTGCTATAGTGCAGGCCCTCGCAAAGCGAAGATGCCACACGGACAGTCTGAGGATTAAAAAGTCCAATGAATACTATTATAATGATTAAATGTGATCATTGTTTAATAGGAAGGTCCAGGAATACTATGAAACGTATCTCAACCAGAATAGTAACATGACATATGTTTTACTCTTGCTAATGAGCACATTGGATCACAACGCAGTGCTCAAACCTGGCACACGGAGAGGCCTCTAATGTACAATGTGTGGAATAATAGGGAATTATCAAAATCAGCGTGAATGCATACCAACAAAAGAGAAGATATCTCCGTAGCTGAGCTTTACAATATGATAATTGAGTATTAAGTGTAGAACCAGTTTCTAAAGCAAGCAGATGGGCAATAGATGTATTTCTACAAAGATGGCTGTTTCAAGGCGGGCATTTTATCAGCCACCCGCTTTTATTGGAGATCAGCAGTCTAGTCCAGTTCCTTCTGATAATGTGGGATGAATATCTTTAAAGCCAATGGCGAGTAACTACGCTCGCTATAGGACAGAATACATAGAAATGCATAAGTTGAGTCAGACAACTGTGAGGTTTTGTTTGTTACAGAAAATTATGTCATAAGTCAAGTAATGCATAATTTCCTCAAAGTCAGAGGAAACTTACTGAACTTAATGCATGGCAGTTATATTGAGTGAGGATTATTCGAGAAAAAACAACATAAATGTGCAGGTGGAAATGCACGTCTCTGCCTGAAAGTACTTTTACTTTTTTCTAATCACAAACATTTCCATATGTCTACTAGGCCTGGGTGAAATTTAAGTTACGCTAGCGTCATTTGAGTACGTTCAGGAATTTTGAGTTTGGTGTGCAAAATACCCAAAATTATGCCTTTACATCACTTCGGTACTCACACGACATTCATGGCAAACATTTACTGCAAACGCGTCATTCCCAGAAAACAATGACCAGGAATACACAGGAACACATGAGTGGCTATTGTTTTCAGTGCTTTTGTTTTTTCGGACTATAAGTTTAGTGCAAAATGCATTCGGGCTTTAAAAGATTGACACAAGTATGAATTTTTCTCTAAAACATAGTGTTAAATGAAGGATTTACATTTCATATTACTACATTCAATTTTGCAAAATGTTGCCAAAATTTCGCATAGTTTTGCAGAAGCAAATTACCTGAATTTTGCTCATCACTAATGTACACCGGGAAAGCTACGCCAGGCATATTTTGTTTAGGTGTGCTTATGGTAATGTCATGTGCCACCTCCCAAGGGCTCCTAGTCCCCTTGTGTGGAATGCAGCGTAGCATAATGGGAATTGAGCCCCTGTGCAAATGCACACTTTTTTTCTCCACTGGAAAACTTTTATCCAATGTAGAAAGCTCATTCCATAAACTCTCATCAAATGTGGAGAGATGCATTCCACTTCCCATTCTGAAAGGGAGTTACACCAGTCTTCTTTGTTTCTTGTTTGTGGGTGTTCTGAAACATCCAAGAAAACCATGCTTTGGTTCGCTTCTTTCCCACCCTATGAGTGTGATTGAAGACTGCTCATTCCTCCACACTGGCATCAGAATAATCTACCACAGTGGATCCCTTGTAGGCCTACACAGAGATATCGTCAGCCCTAAACATGGTTATGGATGTATTTTTGAAAAGGGACCAGTGTAGTCAGGATCATACCAAACATACATGCATATACAGACACACAGTGCATGTTATTTTTATGAAAATCTAATTTGACGTGCTAAAGACCTTTAGTTGAAAGGATAGGAGGTATATGTTAACTGGCAGAACATAATTACTTGAGCCTGAAAGTGATATTACAAGTACACTGACTATCAAATGGCCCAAGTTAGTTTGGTATTATATTTTTATAGTGTTGCTGAACTGTATTACTTTGCTGATTCTTGAGGCGCTCTGCCTTTAGGGGGCGTAGCTTACTAATTAATGTTAGGGGTGTGTGAGTTGGACATTTCCCAACAAGCAACGTGATGTACCCAAGTACAATGGATAAAGTGGGCCGGAGTCGCTGGATTGGGTAATGGATAGGGTTAGAAACATCAGTTCAGAGTTTATTTAGAATAGTAAGGCTGGTTACCATCCCAGATCTGGCATCAGCAGACCAAGCTCAAGGGGGACAGTGAGAACTGGCCTTGTAGCATAACAGACCCTGAGGCAGACCATGCTTGAAAGAAAAGAAGGGAGCAGAGAAGGCAAGCAGAGAGGAAGAGGTGAAATAGGAGAAAAGCTAAAGAACATCTGGCAACATGAATAACAAAAGGCACCCAAAACTCCAACTAAGAACCAAGGCACCCAAAACTAAACAAACAAAAAGTGTTAAACACTACCTAGACTACACATCTCTTGTACACTCTGGGGAACTACAGAGTAAGTAACCACTATTCTCCCTGCCCCCCGCCCCCAATGTTTCCCCTTTTACTGGAAAATGTAGCAATAATATCTGAATTTCAAAGATATGACGATAATGTGGTTGAAATCATGTGCTGAAAAATATTTGACTTTGCTTCATTGTACTGGGATATATAAATGACTATTGTTCGACTTCAAATAGTTGTTTTGGGCTAAATGTTCTAATTGTGTGGCTTTAATGTTATTTTATGCTTTGTGGTTGCGATGACTAAGTGTGGCTTGAGCTTGATGTGTAGTTGAGCTAGTAAACGCCTAGCCAACTGCATGACCTGGAGCCATTTTGTGTGCATGATAGTGCTAGCAGTGGTGCGTAATGTGTACTAATGTTGTAAGATGATGAGTAAACATGGTTTGATCAGGATTTGCTATTGGTACAAGCAAACACAGAGCCAGCTGAATGGCCCCAGACGCCGGCCAGCATAAAACAGGTTATTTATAGGAGCGTGACTTTAAGGGAAACAATGATAGGAAGGGTAGCTGAGGCCATGGTGAAAAGAAGATGGATGACACTGAGTCCAAGTAAACCCCTCCTCCACCCACCACAATGTGCTGCACAGTAGATAATTGGCAACAATTTATATGGCACTATACAAACTGAAATTTTTAGACCCGGATGTGTTTATAACTACCGAAATGAACCAATTTTGTATGTCTTCGAAGAATGAAAAATGAGGTAGGATTGAGCCGCATGCCATGATTGTTAGATGCACCTGTTTGCATTGGGTGCTTAACTCACTAAGCTATTTTACTGTCATTATAACTTCTGATTCACAGGTTATACAAGGTCTTGTAATAAAACAATCAATCCACGGAGATTGTGTTGCAGGTACATTAGCACCCAAAGCTGGTATATAAAGATTGAAACCTGGGACCACAGATTGACCTGGTCAGTAGTTATATGCCAAGTCAGAAAGAGATTACATTTAAATTTAAGAAAGCAACTGCAAGATGTAAACACAGCAAAAGAATGTTGTTGTAATGAAAAATAAACGCAGAATTGATATGTTGAAAAAAGAGCACTGAGAATTTTACACAAAATGTACACTCTCCTAGGCTTTTAGAACCCCAAAACACACCAAAATGCCTGGCACTGAGACAGGTGGCAACACATCTTGCAGGTCTTCAAAGAAGACAGGGACATGTTCTGGATGCTCACGGCCATGTACTTTTGTTTAGTGCCTACACTCAGAAGCACCTCCCGGGCACCCACAGAGCGACATGCCAATGCAGCTGGTCTGAGACAATGGAAGAGGAGCTTCCGTGCAGGTTTTTCTACCTCACAGAATAGTTTTAAGCACACCATCAGCAGAGTAAGCGACCCTCTGACAAAAGGTACAGCTGGGCGTCAGCAGTGCTAGATTGCCTCCCTCACAGAACAGATAACTATGTGTATCAGCTGTTCCCTTCCCTCTCTGACAGAACAGGCACAGCACACCTCCAACACTGCTTGCAACCCTCATGAAAAGGGTATAGCTGGACATCACCAGTGCAGCCTTCTCCTCCTCGCATAATAAGTACAGCATGGACAGCAGCAGTGCAAGGTTCCCTCCCTTATTGAAAAAGTACAACATGGGCAACCGCAATGTAAGCCTCCCTCCCTCAAGAACAGGTATCGCATGGTAACAACAGAAGAGGATTTCTTTCCTGACAAAGAAGATATCACACTAAATGCTTCCTAATGTCAGATAAATGCTAAACCTCCAGCGGCATCAGTGGAAACTCCTCCCGCACACAACAGGTACAGCACAGTCTGTGTCAGTAGTGCAACACCCTACCACACCTGTACCTATTTAGTAAGTTTCAGCATGGATGTGTGTATTTGTAAGTGTAAGGGTGGGAGAATGGGACAAGGGGCACATATGGGTGAGAGGAGGAGTGAATGGTTGCATCAATTCATGAATGAATGGTTGAAGGGGGTGGTAGGATGGCCGAGTTGAGTTTAGCAGACAGGCAGGTGCTTGGGAAGCTGGATTGCTCATGAAGGTATGTTTGGATGAATGCTGATTTTGGGTGATCGGTAAGATGAAGGACTATATGAATGGAATTTGCGTTGGAAGGTAAATCCAACCATAACACTTTGCACCAGGTTTGCAGCACTTTTGTGATGTTAACCTGGGGGTGAGGTATTAGTAAATCTTTGCAATGTCTTTCAAATCATGTTGTGATTCTGCCACTGCTGTTTGGAAGACATGAAAAAGTTTATTACAGAATTAAATATAAAGTGTTTCACTGAAAATATAAGAAGTTAAAATGCATTCCAGTCCTAAGATCACACACAAGCAAGTGTGTAAACTACATGACTTGAGTTATCAGATCACTTATTAAGACCAGCGCTTAGGAGTAGCATAGAATGAAGCATTATACAAACTAATCATTCGTATGCTATGAACTGTGAGTAAAATGTACATCTACCTCTTTACACTTCACTTTTCAGATCATATCACTAACATGGGTGCCATGGTCCACTGTCACATAGCAGAAACAGGGGTAAAGGTCCATGAGGAACTTTATGAATGGGGATGGTGCAAGGGACTTTGATGACCCAACTTGCCCAGTGAAAGTATTAGGATGTGAAAGCACCAAATAAAAACACTAGAATTCATATCCAATGTCTCTCATATATGTGGAAGATTCTAATGGAATAAAACAGATGCAGCAGGGTAGTGCACTGAATTTAAGGAACAACTTCCCCCCCTGGAGCACTGTGCCCAAATGCCCGTGCACCATACCTAAAACCTGACCGGGGCTGGAAGCTCAGACGCTGGGCATAGGTTCCAATCCCAGAAAGCACAAAGAAAGGCAGGGACCTATATTGGAAGCACCAGGTTTAAATCAGATGAGCATCTTGAGCCCTGGCTCTCCCTGCACAGCACACACATGGTCCTACATGCAGTCAGTCCTCCAGGTCAACAATGCCAGTCTCGCGTGATGACAGACAGCAAGATCCGACAGTCACTGCCAGACTTCACCCAACGAAGGAATTATTCGAGGGGTGTTCCACCCCATTCACCCCGTCAGCCTTCCATGCAATTCAACACCATAGTTTATAAAGCCACTGTTTCATTCAACAGGATAAAACCACCAATGAGGGAATGGTGAGTGGGCCAGTAGGGTGGGGGCCAGTTTTAGACCGGTTGGGGCCGGTTTTGCAGCAGTGCTGCAAAATCGGCGCCTTGTAACAGTGCAGTAGCAGTGTTCCCGCCAGCCACCCCCTATCTCCCCCCCCCCCCGGTCGGACGTTGTTGGACTTGGCCCTTTTTGCAGGGTTATCCCAAAACCTTCTGCTTTTTCCTCATATTTTTTCCTGACCTGTTGTTGTTGGTTTTAGTACTCTGGGAACTTTACCACTGCTTATCAGTTTAAAGTGCATATGCTCTCCGTATTAATTGTGTTTATGGATTGGAGTTTCCATGATTGGCATATTTGATTTAATGGTAAGTCCCTAGTAAAGTGCACTGAGTGTGCCAGGGTCTTTAAATCAAATGCTACTTGTGGGCCTGCAGCACTTATTGTGCCACCCATATGAGTAGCCCTGAAAAGATATCTCAGACCTCCCACTGCAGTGTCTGTGCGCAGTTTGTGAACAGCTATGTTGACTTGGCAAGTACACCCACTTGCCAGGCCCTAACCTTCCCCTTTCTTACATGTAAGGCACCCCTATGGTAGGCCCAAGGTAACACCTTGGGCAGGGTGCAGTGTATGTAGGACAGGTACTGGTGTGTGTGAAATACTGCAGATTTCATTTTTCACTATTGAAAGCCTCTCTTGCCCAATAGGATAGATTGAGAAATGCTTTGTAACATCTTACAAGTATAACTTCCCATTGGGACAAGATAGAGAAATAAAGTTTAGGCTCTCTGAACTCAGAATTTAATAACCTATCTTTTAGTAAAGATGGTTTTTAAATTGTGTGTTTGAAAAATGCCACTTTTAGAAAGTAGGCATTTTCTTGTTTAACCATTCTGTGTGCTTCTGCCTGTTTGTGTATTGACTGTCTGGTTTTGGAGTGACAGGGGCTGGGGATGTGCATTCACTGTAGACAGACACTGGGTGGTTGAGGTGTGCCTGGTCCTTCCTGGATAACTCAGAGCTGGGCTGAATAGACCATGGCTGAATTAAGAGTAGTGGGAAGAGATTTCCTTGCACCTGAATAGGACCGGTCTCCCTTGCACAATGCTGTCTACAGCCCCTGTGGTCATACCGCACCAGCGAGGACAGAACTGGTTTAAACTGGGCTCATATACACTTGCACAAAGAGAACAAAGACATTTTGGGGTATAATTATTGGACCTAAAACCCCAGAACTTTAGATTACTTCTGGACTCAAGAGGAACCTTTGCCAAGGAGAAAAGCTGAAGAGCTGTGAGGAGGAGTACAGCCCCTTTGCTGTGTGGGGTTGGCCTGCAGTTGTTGTTTATGCTATGGAGAGGACAAAGACTAGACCTTTGCTTTGAACCTGCTTGAAGAAGATCTCCAAGGGCCTATGTGTGCTGGAGGTTGTTCCTGCTGTTGGGAGGTGGAAGAAATCCAAAGAACTGAAGAAATTGATGAATCGCTATTCTTGCAGCTGTTTTTCCAACAAAGCACCGCTGTGAGAGAAGAATCTCCACGCATCACGGCGCAGCTGCTGAAACCGACACAGCACTTGTTGCCGCTTCAAGAACCGACGCATCAAGGGATCGCTGCTGAAGAAACTGATGCAGTGCAGCTCGACACCGCCACATCAATCGACGATGCATCCCGGATTTTCATGCATCGTACTTGTGCGGTAAGTTTTCCCCGACGCATCACCCGCAGACCAGAACCGTCTTGGAGTTGACGCATCACTTCCCCCTACAGACGGGATTTGACACATCACTCCTCCTGCATGCAGAAGAACAGTTGCATCACCTCCCCATGGTCTCAGGAACTGACGCATCTCTTTGTTTCTCGATGCTTCTCATCTCTGCAGCTGTTTGGCCTTGTGACTTTTGATGCATCTACAGGAACTTTGTGATCAATCACGCATCCACAGTTTTCTATGGACCCAGTTGTTTGAAACCTTTTCAAAGTCATATTCTTATTACATGTATGTTGGATTGTTGAGTTTAGATAAAGATACTTTATTTTTCTAAACTGGTTTGGTGTCCATTTGTGGTGTTATCACTGTTTTACTGTATGTTTTGAGTACAAATACTTTACACATTGCCTTTGAGATAAGTTTGCCTGCCCATGCCAAACTACCCAGGGGGTGAGCAGGGATTATCTAAAGTGTGTATCCCCCTAACCCCGACTAGAAGCAAGGGTCCCTATTTGGACAAAGTCATCTACCACTGCCAACTAGAGACCCCCATTTGTAACAGATGTAATTGCCAGGGCTAGTTTCCAATCCCAGTCCGGCCGTGCCCGTAGCTCATATTACAGCTGCAGTACTGTGACTTTAACGTCTTCTGGAACTCTGATCACTACCTTATCAAATTTACCACCCATAAAAATCAATGCCAACAGCTGATTTGGCTTTTCAAATCTAGGCCTGCCTGAGCTACACCATACTGGATATAACAATTATTAGACCTGGCATCCTTGGCAAGGTTTCCCCTGACTTTTTGCCTCTACCTCCTGTATTTTGGACTGTGTCCTGGATTTCGTTTTTGCTGGTTTAAGTACTCTTGGCACTTTGCCACTGCTGATCAGTGCCAAAGTGCTAGTGGTCCCTGTGTAAAATTTGAATATCATTTTTATACATGATTGGCATATTTGATTTACAAGTAAGTCCCTTGTAAATTGCACTGTGTGTACCCAGGATCTGTAACTGAAATGCTACTAGCGGTCTGCGCGCGGGCAGTTTCTAACTGCCATGTCGCCCTGGCAGCTGCACCCACTTACCCACCTAACCTTCCCTTTTCTTACATGTAAGTCACGTCTCACGTAGGCCCAAGGTACCCCCATGGGGAGGGTGCAATGTATGGGAACGATAGGACACGCACTGATGTGTTTTACATGTCCTAATAGTGAAATACTGCCAATTTTATGTTTTACTATTGAAAGGCTGGCTCTCCCATAGGCTATCATTGGAGCTATCTTTTTTTGGTAAATCTTTTTATTATTCCAACATGAAAGTCACACACATTATCAAATTGACAGTTCAAGTGATTGTACAGTGCTGCTGCGTCGTAAGCAGGGAGAAAACGGGTACAAACATTATATCACATCATCACATTCTTCCCTTCTTTGCATTTCTAGCTCCACTGTTGGGAATATACATAGGTTGTCCCGATAGGCATTCCATATGCCCCATTTCCTATCCCACTTCTTCGGACACCCTCTCGATTTGAATACTTCTGTTTCAGCAATCATGCATTTATCTAGTTTTTTCACCCACAATCCGGAAGTAGGTGCAACCACTATCCCCCATTCCCTTCGCAATCATTGGAGCTATCTTGTAGCATTTTACCAGTGTACATTTCAACTGGGAGCAGCTAGAGATTTGGAGTTTAGGCTCTCTGAACTCAGAATTTAATAACACACCTTTTAGTTGAAGGTGGTTTTTAAATTGTGTGTTTGAAAATGCCACTTTTAGAAAGTTGGCATTTTCTTGTTTAACCAACCTGTGTGCCTCTGCCTGCTTGAGGATTGACCATCTGGTTTTAGACTGACAGGGGCTGTTTGTGCATTCACTCCAGACACTCATACGAAGGGAGCTGAGGGCCATCCTGGGCTGGAGTGGTGGGAGGATTTGTCACTGACATCTGAAAACCTGTGGCCGCTCTGCACAATGCTGTTTCCACCTCCTGGAGTGAAAATGGACCTTGGAGGACAGAACTCGTTTTACTGAGCAAGAGAGACTTTCTGAACAAAGACTTTGAAGGGTAAAGAGGGTATAAGTATTAGATCTAAAACCCCAGAACTTTAGATTCCTTCTGTAATCGAGAGGAACCTCTACGAAGAGCTGAAGAGGTGTGAGGAGGAGACTGCCTCTTTGCTGTGTGTTACTTTGCTGGGTTGGCCTGCAGTTGCTGCTTCTGCCAAGGAGAGGACAAAGACTGGACTTTGCCGTGAAACTAGCTTGAGAAGACTTTCCAAGGGCTTGAGGGTGCTGGCCTCCTATACTGAAGTCTCACGGACAAAAAGACTTCACCTTTAGCCTTCTTGAACTCCACTGCTGGGAGTTCTAACCTGCCTGGTGGTGCCTATTGCAGTTCTGGGCTCCTAGAGGTTGTTCCTGCTACAGAAAGCTGTGAAGAACTGAAGAAATCTACAAAATTGATGCTTTACTCTTTTTGCGGCTAAGTTTTCTGACGCAGCACTGCTGTGCAGGAGAAATTCCCAACGCACAGTGCGTGGAGCCAAATAAATCAACGCAGCGCCTGCTCACTGCCCGAGAAACCACTGCATGCAGACTCCAAAGCAGGCCCCGCTGTCCAGCTAAAAGAATCAACGTATCACCAGTCAGCGCTTAGGAAATCCACGCAGCAGCCGTAGCACCCGAGTTTTCTCGTGCATCGCAGTTGTGCAGCAAATTGTTCCGACACAACACCCACAGAACAGAATCGTCTGGGAAATCAACGCATCACTACCCCCTACAGTCCGGATTCGACACAGCACTTCTCCTGTGTGCAGCAGAACTGTCACATAGCCTCCCCAAGTACTCAGGAACTGACGCACTGCTTTGTTTTTCTATGCTTCGCTTCTCTCCAGCTGTTTTGCCTTGTGGATTTTGATACATTTGACGTACTCTGTGTTAAAAATCATGCATCCATAGTTTTCTATGGGCAGAATTGCTTGAAACCTTTTAAAAGTCATATTTTGAATTGTGTATGTTGGATTTTTGTTATTTTGGTCTTGTCTGGTTTAGATAGATACTTTATATCTCTAAACTGGTGTGGTATCCATTTGTAGTGTTTCCAATGTGTTACTGTGAGTGCTATGTAGAATTACTTTACATATTGCTCCTAAGATAAGCCTCTCTGCTCATGATAAGCTACCAAGGGGGTGAGCAGGGCAGTGGTGGCTGCCTCGGAACAGAGTTTGTGAGGCGGGAAGTGGATTAAAAAAAATGAATAAACCTACCTTTCCTTCACCGCAACCGCACGCCTCTCCTCCATCCTTTTCATCTGCACTGGCAGCACCGGAAGCACACTCTCCCAGCCAATCACAACGCTGCATGAGTAGCATCGTGATTGGTCTGAGCAACCTGTTTGGCTGTTCAGGCAGTGCCTGGGCGCCTCAGCATGTTCACCATCAGCCTTTGCAACACAGCCAGGTGGAGAACATGGTAAGTGCACATTAATGTTCGGCCGGCCCAAAAGGGCCGGCTAAACATTTATGCGCAGTTAGGAAGTGCAAACCAACATTCATGCAAACTTAGGGAGTGCAAACCACTCCTCACTGTGCTCAGCCCCAAACACCCCGACATGGCTCTTGTTTCACACAAAGATAAAATGATAATAACGTCTTTTTATGGTCATTTTTTTTTCTTCTTGCACTGCTCAAACAGCAGTGGGGCGCCGCTCCTCCGTCTTAGCGGAGGAGCAGCCACTGGAGCAGGGGTTATCTAGGTGTGTAACTCCCTTACCCTGACTAGAAGGAAGGGTCTCTTGTTGGAAAGGAAGCATACCACTGCCAACTAGAGACGCCCATTTCTATCAACAATGGAAACTGTCAGGCGAACCCAGGTTTTATTATTCCCCATTGATGCTCCGAATAGTGACTGGCAGGGTCAACCCAGCAGGCCTCAACACAGACTGACAAAAGGAAAGCTTACATAAGCTCTAACAAATGGTTTCCTTTGTTTCCGTAAACACAGCCTCTTAAATAGTACATTTTGCTAGCACACACTACTTAATAGGTCAAAATAACTGCAATTTTACTTCCGACTCAGATTCCAGTGCTCTGCGTGTCACAGTTTGCCCATTGTACATGACACCTGGTTACAAACTTTCTCGCGAGACTAAATGTTATGGAACATCAAGTCCTGCATTGCAATTAGTGTTTGACTAATGCTGCAAGAATAATTTTCACTTTCAAAGATAAGCGCTGCTTCAGCCTTTCTTTTTGTTACTCTGAACCGTTTTGCTTAGTTATCAAGCAATTACAATCCTATATTTAAGATCAATTAAAAGAGAGCAACATATGCAAACTCATGCAGTAAGTGTTCCGGAAGACTGTGTTCTATTCATACCATGTAATCTTTAAATAATGTATCGTATGCAAATGAGGCCACGGGAAATGTGTGGTGTAAAGGTGATAATATTCACTGCTTTTATTGTGCTCTGGTACATGTGCTCTTAAGAAGCAGCTTTAACCATTGAAGCTGCCGGGAAATATTCCGAGAGAGCGGCATCTGAGAATTAATTCAGCTCTAAAAGTGCAAGCCGCTGCAAAATGGCGGAACGTGTTTTAATGGCTTCCTGAATATCAAAAACATTAACTTGGAAAATGTACTTCAGCTTCCATTGAACGCAAAGCAGATCTTGCGCCAGTGATCCTCTGCAAATTGAGGCCTCAAAATTCATAGTGTTCACGGCTCGTTTTTGAAATGTTAAGTGAGGAGCGGTAAATTAGGATAATAGAATTCGTAAACCCTTAGCACCAACTCTACTGCTTCCTAAATACGAAAACGTGCAAACAGACAAAAGTCACACGCTCATAGTAAATATGGGAAAACGTATTTTTCGTTTCACTTAGCTGGATTCAATTGCACGAGCATATAAACATAAAAAAAATCCTAATCGAAAACATAAAAAAAAGGCTTGAAATCTGATGCGGATTTTCACTGCCTAAATTACCGCAAATCGTAGTCACAGACTGATATTACAAATGCATGCGCCTGTCATCGCCCAAAATAACGGACACCACACATGTAACTCAATAGCAGAAAAGGCCACTTTATTGGACGAGGTAACTCATATTACTTGAGGCAACTTAATTTCCTAGAACAATTTCACAATTTGGGCCAAAACCATTTTATTATCACTATGCCTAACAAACTGTACATTTTCCAAGCAAAACCAATGTTTACTTTTGCATTTCCATATTTTGTTTTCAATCCTTTTTCTTCCCTTTTCTTTAACGACTTACCAATAACGAGGGTTGGGTAAAATCCGCTCCAAATTTACCCTCCCCCATCTTGCCTACACAACCATACGTGCCTGAGCGAGTACCTGTCCAACTGTGGCGAGATACACCTTCCCAAATCCAACCCGCATGGTCCCCTCATGTATTTATATATATATGGTTTTTTTGGGGGGTTTTTTTGGGTGGGAGGGTGGGAGAAAACAAACTTCCCCCACCTAACTGCTTCTAAAAGCGCTGCGCCACTCCACGCTCGCGCCCCTGACCTCCTTATATAACCTACGCCTCACGCTGCACGCTACGCCCACGCCGCCTACCTCTCTCTGTGGCCGTACCATTTGGGCGAATGACCCCGGGGTATGCCAGAGTATCTGCTGCAAACTGGGTTTGTGTTGTAACTTTGAGTCAAGCCAGAATGCTTGGGGCTTAGAACGTTTCTTCGCTGGCATCCTATGGTGTTCTTCTCAAGACAGTTGAGACCCAGCTGGTCTCCAGGAGACACCAGAGGGATCCTGTCATCCTAAACTTAACCTACTTGGTGCAACGCGTGCGCAGTGTGATTACTACAACATTTTTAGTGACGTTTGGAGGCCAATGCTGTATTGATAGGACCCTGATGGTGATTGTGTCAAACTCAATGAGATGGCTACACCTTGAAGCATTGCTGTGACTGCAGATCTGCTGAAAGTCTCTTCAACCCAGATAAAATCTGGAGGTGGCGGACTATGGGCAAGAGAGAAAAGAAAGAACTTTACTGGTGCCACAGGTGCTCTTCCAGCGTCAGGTGGCAACCTCTTGGACTGTCCATCCTCATGCATGCAGGACATTGGCATTCCATTGAAAACCCACTGGTGCCGCACGCTGTACGCTCCATCTCTACAAATCAAGAGCACCATTTGCGCGTGCATGATACTTTGAAATCCAACCTACTGCAATCTCGCTGCCATCTGGTGGATTACATCTGAAGCTGACCTTCTGCTTCATTTTTACTTCGGTACGAACTATGGCAAGATGACTTCTCTTGCTTCTTCTAACAGCATCTTATACATCTGTGTCCTGATGCGTGCGCAGGCAGCAGAGTCAAAATCCGTAAGACGCTGTCCCCACATCACATGACAAGGATTTGTCTCCTAGCCTTTTGCTGTCAGCTTGTCATAGACAAGCCTTACTGGGCGTTTCTATGGGTAAAGTGCAAAATAATCAACATCAAAATTGAGAAGAAGTTTTGTTGACCATTATGCTATAGTTGCCCTTTCTTCATGTTCAGCTATTAGTGCATTTTATCATTACGTGCTGAATTGAAATTTCATTTGTGCGTCAGAAAATTGTAATCATAAAATATATACAGTACACCTGCATCCTTTTTGACTTGCAGGGCTCTAACTAAGATGAGGGGGAACTCTCCAGTTTCCAAAAGAGAGGTATTGGCAGCAGCTTTGGGTACTAACTACTTCAGTACCTATATATGTGGAACAAAACTCCTTTTATGAACTGATCACAAACCTTTGCCCAGAATTTGGAAGCCAGGTGGTAAAGATAAGAGTTCTGCTAGGTTTTCAAGGTTTGCAGCACGACTAAAGAATTCTATGTTTGAAATTGAGAAATTGTTTGGGAGATTGCCTCTTACACTTACCAGATTCAGCAATGGTGTGGAAAACTTTGAGACGGAGTAAGTTGTTGCTAGAGTGTCTGACTCCATGGAAGAATTGTGTGATGCTCTTTTAAGAGTGTAGTGAGTTACACCTATCAACAAAGATGAAGATATTAAAGTGGTAGTGGAGTTCCTTGGGAAAGGAGCTAGAAGGATGAGTTGAGGCTTCAAGATTATGGATGAACTTACGGTTTGTGATACTCATATGGTAATTCATGATAACAGATTTCTAACTTTTTAGGGTGTTATGGAGAAATTGATTACTTTGACTCATGAAGGCCACCCTGGACAAACCATGACAAACAAGCGTCTCAAAGAAAGGTTTTGGTGGCCAGGCCTGGAAGCACAGCTCACTACATGGGTTCAATGAGTGCAAGGTTCGCAAGGAGGTGGAGAAGAGGATAAAACTGAGTGGAAGCACTCAATCTCAGCATGTGCAGGATCCATGTGCACCCTGGGTAAAGGTCTGTTTCGCCTTCATTGCACCTTTTTCTGGTTTACGGAGACCAACAGTGATGTGTGTTCCAAGTATTGGAAGTGGATTTCGTGAGCCAAAAACAAACCTAGGAATGATCTCTGTATTGAAGTCACAGAAAGTGTGCCTCTGTAGATCATTATGGATAATGGTATGAAACTAATCTCATGCGAGATGAGGGAATTCTCGGACAGGTTAGGTATTAATCATGTCAGGGTCTCTCTCTGCAACTAATTTCATATGAGGCGAGGGAATTCGTGGACAGGTTAGTTATTAAGCATGTCAGGCACTCTCTCTTCAAACCCTAGTCCAATAGACAGGTAGTGAGGGCAATAGGATGGCACAGGGGACATTGGAAATGGCTGGGAGGAGAAGCTTGAGGGTGGATGATACAATAAGAGTTGGTATAGGTGCATCACATCAGTGTAAATGAACCAACAAAAGTGTTTTGGTTCTCTCGTATGAGAGGTAGGATGGCCAGTTCAAAGCTGGTGGCTTATGTGTGCACGGACAGAAAAACAGTGTGAGTGGTGGAGGAATGTCTTAAGGATGGATTGAAAAAGGGGAAGGGGTCAAGGTTAAGCTTGGTAGAGTTGCAGCTGGTTTTTCCAAGTCTAGGGGACCATTTGGAAAGAAATTGGCTATTAGTAGTTTGGGTGGAACAGGAGGACAAACAGAGCTGTCATGTGACATATAGATTTGTATCAGAAAGGGGGTGACTGTCGTGAGGTCCCTGATGATAAAGGCTCCGATAGTGGGTGGGTGGATGATAATGAAGGTTTGTGAATTGACAGGCATAGATGAGAATGAGATTCGCGCAACTGGATCTGTTGATGCACAATGTGGTCATGGCTATGTGGGAGTGGAAGTGTGCATTTAGTAGGTGCAGTGAACCTGATGATGGAGTTCATGAGACCCATGGGGGCTGTGATCTTTACAGACCACAGACACCCCTTGTCTGGTTGAGTTACTTTGTCTCATCAAAGTTTTTGTTTCTACACTGTTCTGCATACTGTTTTAGCTTATCTCATAGTTTTTTAATATTTGTTTTCTTTTCCTGATTCTTCTCATGTGTTGAGGAAATAAGATCTGCTGTAACTTTAAGACAAAGATTTTAATTACACTGAGGCCTATTAGAGAAACGTCTAACCAGGTCTACAAACAAAATAGGTTTTGGCTTTTATTTCACTGTGAGGAAACACTAACCTCAAAATCTAGTGTGCTCTATTTTTATACACTAGCAGCCTGTCCTGTGGGCTAACAAGGCACGCTTTAGAAGTGACTTGTGAATATATAAAATGAGACTTTTTTTACATGGCAAATGCCATTTTCCCTGCAGTGTGTCATGGCAGTGTATTTAAACGACTGCCTAGCAAGAGCACAGTGCTGCTCGGGCAGAAATATATTTTTGTCATATATGTAGGTGGTATAAATACACACTAAAGCCCACATATGACATTTAACTTTTAATGTCGTAGGCACACTTACAGCAGCAGTGTAATTTTGTCCCCACCCTACCAATAACATGTACATACATATCATGCAGATATATACGACATTTATACTGAAGGTGTGGTCTAATTTTTTTATGTGTGTAGCACATTTAACCAAAATAATATGTAGCTATTATGATTGCTAGAAGTTACATATAATTGCATTCGGCTAATCAATAGACTGATGTAATAGTGCTCAAATTATATTCATGTTTGACATTGATTGTTTGCTTCTTACTGATTTGTGATATTGTAATGTGCATCCATTTTGATTCTTGAGTTAACTTAGCTTGACATTGGGCCTTAGCTGAAAATGTCTGCTCAAACGCTGCCAGCATGCTGTCCTTTCTCCTCTGCAGGTGCGTTATCGTGAATCCCGTCAGATAGGGAAAGACTTATGGTTGTTTGTTTGATTGCTCATAGTGAGGACTGGGAGAAGAAAGTTGGGACCGACTGGGTGAGAGAGGGCCTTCTCTCCACGGTGTACCAAGAGGAAATTACATTAAAAGTTAACAGCTGTGTACCTAATGGCATGGAGATGGGAACTTAGTGAGTATGTCAACTCCCCTGAAATGCGGTACAGGGATTGGCTCTCAGTGGTGGGAAGAGATATGGATGTTCCAAAATTGCTGATGTTATTTTTAATAGGTGTTGTCATAGATGGTTGAGCGTACTTCCTCCTGACTTCGAGAGGGAACAGATCGCTCTCTTTGCCTGGCTCCTCTGAGTGTGAAGTTTCATGCTGAGCACTATTCCTATTTTTTGGAACTTCTGCTGAAGTTTGACCTTATGTTGACACCTTTTAAGCCCCCCTGTAGAAATCGCCAGTAGAAATGCCCATTGGAGTTTTGTCTTAACATATGCTTAGATTAGAAAGGGAAAGTTCCCTTATGGCATACCCGATTGCATCTATCTGATTCCTTTGCATTGGGGCTGTTATTATCTTGTATCTCATTTTATAACATACAAACTCATTTTGGTCTCAAGACTCTATTGTTGTACCTTTTAAATTTGTTCCTGTTTTGCAGATATACTGGTTGGATTATTTTCTAAAATATACCTTAATGGTTACACTAATTGATTCTTGGTCTTTATTGTGGAGTCACTTTGGCATCGCAGAATTAGAATGTATCTCTGATGTAAGCTCCCTTACATTGCTTCAAGTTGACTTACAAAGGTCCATACGACCAATGGGGAAATATATTTGATGATTTCACTAAGAGATTGAGGTTCAGATTTCCACACTCCATGAATGCTTTTTCTCTTTCATTTCTGAATCAGTTAGCAGTATTTATGCAATTTAAAAAGCAGTATGACTGCAACTCAATATTTTCCACTCGGATATTTTGATGTCAACAGAGATAACTTGCTGAGTGAACGTACAACTGTTTTTCTATCTGGCATCTTGACTTTTTATTTTGGGACTAGCATTATGCTAATCTAAGCATGTGTGCAAAGGCCTTGGTCTGTCCCTGACTTTGAGAGGCCCTCCACCTTCCCTGTCACCTGGAAGTGGACATCCCAAGTGTTTATAAAGCATGTTTATGTGCATAGCAAGTGTGGTAAGTTAATGACGAGTGAGTGAACCAGAGTACTAGAGGCCAGTCAGATTCATTTTGGTAGCCCCTGGCCTTGCACATGATGGAGGGTGATAATTGTGCTCCCAGGCAGTGGAAATGTATTGCCTGCATTCCTGGAGCCGGAGGAAGAAGACCTAGACACTGAAGTGAGGAGAGTGGAAACAGAGATGCCTTTTGAAATTCTTTGAGGACTTTTGGGAAGCAAAGAGCTCCTGATTAGAAGATCTGAGCACAACAAATTTGCAGATGGAAAGGATGCGGGATACAACTACAAAGTCTGTTCTGAAATGTGAGAAAGTCTCTAGGCGAAGTCTGTCCTTTTTGTCTTTCACTTATTATCCCTTCACTTGACAGAGAGGTGCAGAAAGCTGACACATCTTTGTGCCTCTGTTGTGAGTGTTCCAGGATGGAGATGGCCCCAGTGCTATATGCTGTGAGAAGCATCACTCTACACAAAGGAGGAGTATTGGTAGGACAAATGAAAGGAGAACCACCCCAAAGTTGTTCTAAAGTTTAATACATTATTAGGTCGACATCCCCTATTCAGAAGATGTGTATAAAAGTGGGACCCAAACAATTCCACTTGCTTCCTTTTGCAAGTCCCTTATAACCAAGGAAGAGAATGCTCTGCTGAGTACTCAATAGAGTGTTATGCAAAAAGAGGAGGTGTCTCCTTGACACTCAGTCTCCCAGAATTGAGGGGATTACATCATAAGATTTCGAAGGGACTTCTTCCAAAGTCCAGCTTTTATACTGAAGGATCTGTGTATCTGCCATGAATCACCTCGAAGAATGCATGGCTGATGAGACCGGGAAGGAGCCTGCATGGGCCTGCAGGAGTAGAGCCTGTCCTGGAAAAGCAATGTCCAGAACTTCCCCCGGGGCTGTGGGATGACCAGGAGGAAGTGGCGTGCTCAAGAAAAATCTAGGAAGGCCCCTCTTGCCTGTGGGACTCCAAGATTCTCACTTAGGTTTGTAGTGGGAACCATGACACACCAACTTTGTGATTGCTGATGGCCTGGTTGGATACTGCAACTAAGTAATTGCCATTGGCCCGGACAGAGGCTAAACCTGTATGTTTGCAATTGACGCACCCAGGGCTCCACCTACCTTCAGTACGCTCCGAAGGGCAACTTTTCAAGACTGCTGACAACCTGATCTGTGGGCTATACCCACTCACACAGAGCTGCACCACCGAACAATGTTTCAGCTGGGTCTGTGACCTCATTTATGCAGGAACCTGCACTGGGGCCTTTGCACCATTGGCTGGGCAGGTGCACTGCCGAACACGTTCTATGCTCAACTTTGATGAATACTATAGGACTTGCTGGTTCCTCACGTCTTTCCTTGAGTGTGCGGGAGGACCATTCTCGTATAGGGCAGCATTGGAAAGAACTCAGAGGATATTGCATATCCTGAGAAGGAGTAAGATAATTCAAAGACTGAGTGCATTTGAACTGTGGGTACCACATCTCTGCACACAAGCCCAATTCATGACGACTACTCTACATGGGAGAACTAAGACGAAAGCCTTGATATGTGCTACACACAGAAGAGGCCTTTCCCTTATTAGATGCTAATAAGGGCCTTCTACACATGAAGTAACTGTTTTAGATCAAAATGAAACTTCTGACTCCATGGTCTGAAAATCAAGAGTAGGGCTGTGTACCCTTTCACCAGTAAGAGTTGTAAATAACCTTCCAAGAATTATCAAGGGCATCTATGCCAATGAAAGCACAGTAGCATACTCTGTCAAGTAGATTTACATGAGATATACTCCATTCCTACTTCATAAAGCAAGACATAAGTGAGTTGTGTGTATCGACCTTCAAATAAGGCATGCTATTTGTGTTACGTAAATCATGTCCTGAAGCTTGTTTGAAGAACAATTTGCTGCACCATAGTTACTAAACAATCGGTTTTAGACAATAAACATTATAGCAAGAAAATGTGTATATTAGTAGTACAGTATGGTTGTTCACATATGCATTGAATCAGTTACAAATTAACCAGAAGCGGAAGTTTCTGAAAAGACAGAGTTTGCTGAACATGAATTGTTCTTTTGAATGCTTACATAGACATCTGATTGATGGACTGCTGAGGGAAATGCGTATTTGTTCCTATGTTGCTACTTTCGAGTACACGTGACTGCTTTGGAACCTAAGTTATTTTATTAATTTGAGCAGATACCTTTGAAAAGTAAGCCTTCCTTTAACACTATATAGTTTTTGAATGTTGATAATTATTTTTATTATGAGTGACTGATATGAGCCTGCAGTCCCGAGTTCTCCCTAAACACTCTGTTAGAATATTCGAAAAATCGCTGCTGTTTTCAATGCCTAGGTGTTGTCAAAGAAGGTCTGCTACTCCTCTGACAGGGACGAAATGACTTTGCAATATTACAAAGTCAATAAAACATATAAAATACCTATCTCCTAGCACTACTATTGTATAGCGTAGATTATTTTTCTTCTATCAATAGATCTTTTCGAATTATTAAAAAAAAGGCTTTATGGAAATTAAATGTGTGATATATTGAGGAGAAAAAAAGTAATGCAACTGTCATCTGTAACATAAATTATAACGTAATAAAACCATAAAGAGAGCCCACAGTAAAAGTCAATCATAACCTTCTAATTACTGGAGTACATTGTAGCAGTCTCAGCAAATTGAGATTAAATTAAGCTATCAAAAATCACACATATTTAAAACGATTTCCTTCATGTTGTCCAATGTGTGGATATGATCAGATTTGGAAAGAATGTTTCTGTATTTGAGCTAAATAGCACATCTCTGGAATCCATATTTCTATTTTAGGTCTGGAATATATGCTACCTAACTCAAATACAAAAGGGTGGCACACATTTTCAGGACTAGGCAGTACTAGCAACACGAAAGCTGACAATAAACATACCTTTGAGACTCAAAGTTCAGTTTTTGTTTTTTGCGATTTCAATCTTAAGGTACAATATCCACTACATGGTATTTGCATCAAGTGATGCAATATCCATGAAAAGATGATATATGTCTAAGGTTACTCGAAGGAAAATATGTAATTACAATGTAAAATATGCAATGCATTATTTATAAACGTTATCAATGTGGTAACCTTAAAGCACTGTCAATCACTCGGGACGCTGGTACAGAAGTTGAAAATAGCTATTCCATCTGAAGTGCAAGTCTATTACGGTTACGGAAAATTGGAAAGAAGCAAACAGGAGGCATGCTTAGAGTCACATGTACATGATCAACCTCTGATCACTTAAAACCATTTACAGAGGAACGTATCTGTATGCAGAAGTTATAAATGAAGACAGAAGGATTACCGGAACAATCATGATTATATATATAGATAGATACAAAAAGAAGCAGAGAACTCTGGGTAGTTTTCAAGTTTAGGTGGAAAGCAGCTCCTGTGTAGAGCACTCTCAACACCAGCGACACTCTAGATCTGCTCACCTCAAATGTCTGTTTTTCTATCAAAGTCTTTAAGCATAGGATTAGCACAGTGCCATCCACGCCAAGATAGAAATGGACAAAGTCTTTTGCCATTTCTACAGCAAAGTCTTTAAGCATAGGACTAGCACAGTGCTGTCCTTGCCGAGCTGTAAAATGACAAAAGCCATTTACCACTCCAGGCACAGTACTACAGCTTTGAATTGGTAAAATACCAACCAAGCCAACCTGATATGAATACAAGCAACCCCTGACACAGTGTTTCGCTCTAATTAGAGGTCTTCAGAGAGGTATAGCTTTGTCACAACACAAGGGAGCACCCAGTATAAGTAAAAAAAAATACCCTTTCAGGCATAGAATGACGACTAAATTATGAAAAAAAAGAAGCAGAGAACTCTGGGTAGTTCTCAGGTTTAGGTGAAAAGCAGCTCCTGTGTAGAGCACTTTCAACACCAGCGACACTCTAGATCTGCTCACCCAAATGTCTGCTTTCTATCAAAGTCTTTAAGCATAGGATTAGCACATATGTGTATATATAATTTTGAAGTTCAGTCGTTAATTTCTTATTAATGCTGTTTTTTTTTTTAATTAAAAACAAATTGGGACACCCAAGAACTGTACCAAATAGTGGAGGCTGAGGGGAGGGGGGGAGGCACAAGACCCCCGAGGCTCCTCCAGCTCCCCTTGAGACAGAGCTAGCCATACTTTTTTTTCATGAATGCCTTAGTCCAGCCCAGTGCACAAACAAACTTTAAAATGTTGGGGCATGGGCCTCCCCCCACGGCCCTCCGTCTCCCCAGCATTGACTCATCCAGGGTGCAGGCATTTTAATTTTATTTTTAAACGGGTACCCTGGCCTCACTTAGGGCTTTGCAACATTTAGAGCCCTTGGGGGTCGCAGGGGGAGGGGGGTCCATGGCCCCTGTTGCCCTGCCGGCTTCCCTCCCAGCACCTATCCTGAGTTCTAGCAGGAGCCTGCAGTATTGGGTTCCCGACCTCGGCAGGAGAAGCTTTCCTTCTGCTCTTGCCAGCGGAAACAAACATATGTTACCTAACCGGAAGGGCAAGGGCAGGGGATATGATTTCTGGTCCCTGCCCACACTGTACCAGGCAGGGAACAACACAGTGTACCTGGGATGGGGGTCCCTGGGACAAAACCTGCCATTGAGCCCCTAGGTATAGTGCCCCTGGGACAAATATATGGCTTTGGGAGGGGGCTCCACACCACCTCCCCCAATTATTAAGATATTAGACCCGGGGTGTGTGAGTCACCTGGGCCATTATATAGCTCGGGGAGGGGGCTCTAAAACCCCTCCCCAAATAAATATTTAATCTGGCTTTGCGGATGGGAACCATGGGACCATTAAATGGCTTGGGAGGGGGCTGTGCCATCCTCATCGTAAAAAATATTAAATGCTGACCCAGGGGATGGGGATACAGGGACATTATATGGCTTGTGGGGGGGCTGCACGCCCTCTAGCCTTTTTTTGTTGATTCGGTGATTGCCCCAGGCCATGGCCAACCACAGGAGCAATAAAACCTGAAAAGGACAGGATCCCACACTTTTTAAAAATTATTTATCGCAGTACTTATTTAAAAAAAACTATGTTTGGTCCTAGGACCCTCCCCTCTACCACAAGGTCTGTGGGGGGTCAGGTTATCCCTACGCTACCTTCCTGTTACAACTGGGGGTCTCTAGGTGGCAGAGGTAGGTACCTTTGACCAAATAGGGACCCTTGCTTCTAGTCAGGGTAAGGGGGTACACTCCTAAAATAACCCCTGCTCACCTCCTTGGTAGCTTGGAACGAGCAGACAGATTTATCTCAGAGGCAGTGTGTAAAGCATTTGTGAACACATACAGTAACTCATTGACAACACTACAGATGGACACCACACAAGTTGTAGTATAAAAATAAGTATTTTTATATAGACTTAACACAAGACCACAAACGACAAAAATCCACAATACTGTACTTTAAAAACTGTACAAATAGCTTGGTTCTCTTAAGATGGTATTTATTTATTTATTTATAAAGTTTTATATAGCGCGAACATGACCCACGAGGGTATCAGAGCGCTTTACAGTCAAGAACATAAATGGATGAGGTGTTATGCACATATTAAAAAGTGTCAATCTGAACATAAGAACTAGCAAAATATAAGAATAACATACATAGAGGACCATGGAACTGCAGGACGTTTTACAATAGACAGTTAGTGCAAATTAGGTGATTGTGCTAGCAAACATATATACATATTAAGACCACAATCGATTCACAATCGAAATAAAGTGTATAGTAGATCAAGATGGACCCACCACCAGCTAAGCATTACATAACATACAGTTGATGAGCAGTATGAGCTGTGCTAATGGTCAGAAGATTCGACCAATCACATGAGATAGGTAAAGACATTCGGGTCATGAAGATAACTCAGTGACATCCTAGAGTTGAAAATTAAGGCAAGTATTTGTTCATTAGATGTATTTTTACTTCTTTTTTGAAGGCGGTAAGGGAAGTGATTCCACGCACTACTGGAGGTAAATGCGACACTTTAAGTTCAATGTACCTTTGGATGCGTAACGCTATACAACAAAAGTGTTGCAGGGAAGGTGATGTGTCGGTTCCTTACACGCAAGAACGGTGATGTGTCGGGTCCCTACTGATGCGTAGGGGATGCGTCGGTTCTTCTCAGCGTGGGGAGGTGATGCGTTGGTTTCTTGTTGCGCTTCCATGGCGATGCGGCCCGCAACGCCATGATGTGATGACGATCCGGTGCAATGAAACAAAAATGGCTTATTCTCCTTGATGTGACATGATGCGTGCACGCCTGACGGCCATGCGGCGACTCAACGATTCTTCTGAGCCGCAACAGGCCCTTCGACACGCTTCCCAGTGATGCAGCGGCATCTGATGCGACGTCGATCCCCTTCTCCGGCGATGCGAAGCGCTTCGGCAACGATGTGCGAACTGCAGCGGCGACACGCTTTCCCAGTGATGCGACGACAGTGGCTGCGACACGCTTTTCCGATGATGCAGCGGCGTCTGGTGCGACGTCGATCCTCTTCTCAGGCGATGCGAGGTGCTTTCGCGTTGTGAAGCGACAGCGACAGTTCAGTGACATGCTTCTCCTTCGTGCGTCACGCTTCCAGCTCCTTGCAACACGCAGTCCCTCAGAAAGCCCAACACAACTGCAAGCACTTCCAAAGAATTCTTGGGCAGCTGGAGGGTGAAGTCTGTTGCCCCTGAGACTTCAGCAGGAGACAAGCTCTATCTCAAGCCCTTGGAGATACTTCATAAGTTGAATGAAAGTAGCACAAAGTCCTTTCTCCTCTCTTTAGCAGTCAGGCAACCACTGCAGGTCAATCCCTCACGCTTAGGGATAGTCTCTCCTCAGTCTCTCTGGTTCCTCTCCTCATCAATGGTTTCTTCTTGCTTCCCAAAAGTGATCTAAAATCTTGGGGTCTGGCCCCCGTATTTATACTCATATTTTCTTTGTTCTCTGAAGGCAGAGAGGCCTTTGCCTAGTCCAAACCAATTCTGGTCAGTCTTGGAGCACTTTGTTTACAGGACTCCTTCTTTCCTTTGACAGTGTGGGCCAGGGACATCAGACGCACCACGGGGGGTGGATCCAGCATTGTGGAAGGCAGGCACAGCCCTATTCAGGTCCCAGGTGCAACTCCTCCCACCCATCTACATGCAGATCTCTCTATTCAAACCCTGTGCGGACTCACCCTGTCTCCTGGAATTACCCCAGCCCCTGTCACTCAAACTCCAGACAAGGAATACATAACCTAGCAGAGGCAGGCTTGGATAGTTAGGCAGGAAAATGCCTACTTTCTAAAAGTGGTATTTTCAAACACAGAATGTTAAAACCAACTTCTCTAAAAGATGTATTTTATCATTCTAAGTTCAGGCATACTAAACTCGAATTTCTACCATGTTCCCTGGGTCAGTTAGGATTATAAGGTGTTATAATCAAACTGCCCATTCTGGCCTATGGGGAACAGACAGCCTTGCAATAGTGAAAAACGAAAATGGCTGTAATTCACTATTAGGGCATGCCACACACACCAATGCATGTCCTACCATTTGCTTACAATTCACTCTGCCCTTGGGTCCACCTTAGGGGTGTCTGATATGAAGAAAAGGGAAGGTTTAGGGACTGGCAAGTGGGTGCACTTGCCCAGTCAACATGGCAGTCATGGACTGCAATAGTACACACAAAAGATAACCGGATGTGAATATGGGTGTGAAAAAAACTGAACTAAAAAGGGCAATTGCTTTTTAAAGACGAGAACCCTCACTCATCCTAAGGTGACATGCTTCATCATTGGATTCTCTCTTGCACAGAGTGCCCGCAAGGTGCACAGTGTGGGCTACAACTCTAACTCAGGAGAGGAGCGTGAGGTGTTTTATACTCCAATGTTTTATGTGAGTGAGGGTCAGAGTGCAAAAATAATATCAAAAGTTAATTAAAACTATCTCAGAAGGGGGAAATTAATTTAATGGGTCTCCCCTATGGACAGAGTTAAAAGACAGTGTGTACTTCAAGGGGGCATCACTCCATTTTTGTGTTTGGAGTGTTTACCAAGAGACAGGTGTGTTTTTTTTTTATAGCCTCTTTTTCTCCCTTTTGTGTCTGTAGAGTTTCATTCAATGTCTGGCTGGGCGCATCCTGTTCAGGTTGCGGCAGTCTGCTGGGAACCAGATTGTCTAGTTTCTCCCCTTGAGATTGCCCTGTTAAGTTCTCATACTCCAGATCCAATGTTTATCCGGGTGTGGTAAGCTTTGTTTGGGTCTCAATGCTTTAGCTCAGGCTCTGGATATGGGTTGGTGTTTTGGCATACTTCTAAGCCTCACCATTTTCTTACCCACTCGGCGTTCCTCTCCTTGTTGGTTATGTAAGGGTACTTTTTCTAGCTCTTGGCCTGGTGGTCATTTTGGTTTGCATTTGTTCTGGTCCAGGTTTCTGCCCCAAGAGCAAGTCTTTTTAAGCCTTGCCATTGGTCCTTGCTGTCTACAGACCCGACTGACATCCTGGGCATTAGTTGGTCCTCAAACCTTGGTTTCTCATATGGGTATGTCTATTGTATTTGTTTGGGTCTGTTGTTTGTCATGTAAGGGACTTTTCTGCTGACATCTTCTCTCCTTCTCTGGCTCCCCCAGCTTTAGTAAACTTCTGTAGTTTAGAAGAAAGTTGCTGTACATTGTTTGGGTGCAGTTTGCCTGGCTGTCATCAGATATCAAAAGGTTAGGACTGTGACAAGGAGGACCGGACTAAGTGGTAATCTTCATTACTCCGAATCCAGACCTTTATTATTACAGTCATGCAACAGTATTTTGCTATTCCCTGTTTATTCCCCTGTTTACTGCATTCTGGGTTTGGTATATCCAGATTATCTTGGAGCAAGGAGGAGTTTAAAGGGTACATAAGAGAAATTTTTTAATGACATGGTGTACATAAGGACTCACTGTCATGCAATTGAGACTATGCGAGGATTCCTAGACTCGGAGTTATGAAGATTATAAGTATGTAATCAGGGCATTGGCCTTTTTAGAATAATGTACAATTGAGTTAAAAGTGTACTACCACATTGATGTGGTTACATTCTGAAAATGGTGCAATATTTGGTGCAGATAAATCTTAGTCTGATAGAAAATCAAAGTGGATTCTGGGTGCGCACTCTATCAGTTGGAACACTCAGACGAGCCAGGTACCATATCTTCCACTGATATTTGAGGATGGTGGCTGAGACTCAGGAGAAAGCAGAACAGGAGGAAGCTGAAAGCCTAACTTACTTACAATACCAACATTTACCTTTCAATGTATGTCTATTTTGAGATTGGCTAATTGAATAAAACAACACACCGCATAGTTGTATATAAATCTTTAAAGTCCACACCGATTAAATGCTTCACAGAATCTCATGCCATCGTGATGTGAAGGGGACATCCATTACCTCTCAGTTGAGGTATGGTGCCAGCATAAGAGATGGAGAAGTGACTCCCAGCAATGCCATCAACGAGGAAATGGAATTCATGTAACAGGTCCTGCACTGATTGTGCTGATAGAAATGGCCACCCAAACGCTTCCTGGTTCCTTTGGTGCTGCAAGTTGTCACGCTCTCTGTTGCTTCTGTAACTGGGAATAGATTCACACTCCTTTCTTCGCATTTATAGACTGAGGAGTAGAGAAACTGCATTTTCTCCACTGTATTAATTTAAAAATGGCATTTCTTAGAACAGGACTTCTTAATTAAATTCCCTATTAAACATATACAATGCACGGTTGCAGGCGCACAACACACATTGGACTCAAAGGGCATCAAGTCTAGTCGCGTCTCTGCACGGTTGCATATTCCGTTTTCTTAAATTGTTCTATGGTACAAAAAGTATTCCCCATGTTCGGTATTATACAATAAACAATATGGGTGGGTATGTTCGTTTTTGCACTAGTGCAAAATGTAACATGACCTGGTTAACATTGCAAACACATTAAATGTTTTTTTCCCAATCTTCCAAACTGACTGTCACCATCAGTTGCTGATACCAGCGCGCATGGCTGCACGTTTCCTTAAAGAAGCACCTTCTTCAAGGCCAGACTAACAACACTTATTATATATCAAAAGACGGCGCCCTTCTCGGCAGGACTGTGTATGTAAAAAAGCAGAAATTAAGTTCAAGTCTGCTTTACGAGATTCAAAGCCACAACTGACATTTTAAAAAGAAAATTCGGTGAAGATGCGCTCGTTTAAATGCCTACCGCCAGCTTTGAACCTACACAAGATGTCTTCAGAAATAGATTAATCTTTGCAGTTGTCCGTGTGAAACAGACGGAGCAGCCCGATTATTTTTATCATATAACGGGAGGAGGGGATAGACGCTTACCTAAAAGAATCAATGTCACTGCCTCATTTTCTTCAATTATTGACAACATTCCTGTTTCTCTCGTGCAAGGTAAGGTATACAATTATACATGTATGACAGCGCATATCAGCAGGTAGTGCACACACGAAGGCGGTGTTCAATAAAACATTGCCTTGCAAAGCAGGGGCTGCTGTTCGGCTGGAAATCGTTCAGCGAGCACGTTGTCATGTCAACACGAGACAAAATAAATATTCAGTGCGACATTTGCAGCAGTGCCATTTCCATTTTATCGGAGTGACATTTCTGTCAGCTAAACCGACCACCAGAGGGCAGAGTAAATCAAAAGAGAGGAGGCACAATTCAAGCGAGACATACATCACCCTGCTTGTAAAGGTGCTGCTCCGGAGGGTGACCTCCCGCGCGCATCGAAGGGCAACTGCGCGTGCAGTGTCTCGCGTGCGGCCAGGCCATTCATTCATTCGATTCAGGAGATGCGGGCAGGATTTACAAAGGGCTGAGGAAGAAATCTGAAATTTACTTCAATAGTATTACTCCTATTTTCGGAGCAGATTGCTGAACTTTTTGGACTTTCCAAAGGATCCAAATTATATTCAATGAAAACGGTGATACCGGATTTCACAATTGTAAACTGTTTCAATACAAAGGGCATATGTATGTGTGTGTGTGTGTGTGTGTGTGTGTGTATGTATATGTGTGTATATGTGTGTATATATATATATATATATATATATATATATATATATATATATATATATATATATTTCACTTAAAAAACCATAGGTTTCACACATGTTATAGTTAGCTGGACATTTCACTCGTGAAAAACCATTGAAATTCCCCCGTTATAGTTAGTGCAGGCAACTATAACTCACGCGACCGCACTCCTCTGCTGATGACGTCAGATATTACATCACTGTATTTAGACACTTATTTACCCATGTCTTCTTTCATTAATTTTTAGCTATACATATATTACAAATATTTTTTTTTCAGAAAGACACATATGTCATCAGTGATGCATATTTTCTACCTACTGAGATAGTTACACATTTCAACCCAACTATACAACAGCTGAAGTGGCTATCAGAACTTGAGGAAAGAAGTGGTAAAAAGTCAAGTAAGTGCACGGAAGGGGGAATTTGAAAGAAAACATGTTTAATGGAACATAAGAAGACATAGATGGAGAGATCTTGGTTGTCAGCATATTGGCCTACCAAAATCTGGGAGACCAGGCAGGTTACCAGAGATGCACTGAAAGTCAGAAGGGGCAATATTTTAATGCAGCACACACAATTCTGCTATTGGGCCTCATAGCTTAAAGACCATTCAATAGAAATGTAAGCCATTGGCTCACATGGGAGATGGCAGTACAAGGGAAGAATTAGCCGCTAATATAAAGTCAGCTTTTCTAAATTCTATTTTGCTTGTCTTTCAGATATGCCAGACAACGATAGATGTATATAATGAGCTGGGTTTAGGAGAGAGCAGTGCATAATCCAGTGTCTCTTCTACAGGCACTGCTCACTGCACAATTTTTAATTTATTCTGCATCTCTAGAAGTAAGTGTCTAATGTGCAGCACTGGAAGAAGAATAAACTTTTTAGCAGTTTATAATTTGGTTAAAACACTGATGAGGCGTCCTTTGCTATTCCCAAAATGTATATTTTAGCAGAATTGGAAATTCAAACTTTTTTTTGGTTTGGCCTGACTTGACGGTCAACAAAGTTTGAAAAATTGGTGACTCTAGCTAATAACTAACCCTATAGATTTAGTCAGCACATTCATATTTTTACATAATTAAAACTTCGTCATAAATATCACATCAGTATATGGTCCATAAGTTCTTGGTTTTGTGGAAGGATATCCATGATGGTGCAAAATTAAGCCCCACCCCCCTCAGAATGTGATGAGGGGCCCCTGAGATTCCTACATCTCTAAGACATTCATTGGCCTTCGTCTGATTGGGGACCCCCTGATGGGTTGAGCCCTAAATGCATTAGGGGCCACCTACACCACAGGGGCTGTAGGGCTTCTGTCATGCTCCTATATTAGAGTCTTATTACAGTAATGAGAGCTGCTTTTCATACCTATTCAGACAGGTAAAAAGTTGAACATTTTACCTACCTTATGGTTATTACCGTGTGGCACGAAAGACAACAGTTTAAAGTACTTAATAAAATAACTGATTTAATGTGGAAATAACTGTGAACAAGCTTAATGTTACTGGGGGTAAATGGGTCTGAATCAGGGACATAATAAGATACATATGGGATAGAGATGGGGGTGAGCAAGAGAGGGCTGCACGATAATCTCTGAAGCCTGCAGGATAACAAGTAAACCAGACTGTGATTCCCAATTATAGAGAAGAATGGCAAAAGCATGATAGTGAGGGCTATAAAGGTATGGGTGTGAGGAGGTGTGAGGCATAGGTTTCAGTATGGTGAGCATTCGGGAAAAAGCCAGCAAAAGCTACAATCAAAATAGAAAATAAATAACTCGATTTGGAATGTTGGGAAGATTCCAAAGTACCACTTTCAATGAAAAAGGGCAAAAAAATTCTAAGGGCAAGCAAAACACATTAAGTATGATTTGGTTGCACTCTGCCCTGTTCTCCTTTGTACCCATGAGAAAAATATTGCGGTTGAAGATCAAGCTCTGTTGAACCAGGAAGGTTATCATTTCATTGTTTGTGCCTCTCGAAAATATTGTATTTTTGGGGTTGTATCTCTCGTGATTGAAGCAGCCTAGAAAATTAAACTAACATACGTGAGAAAAAAAGAAAAATTAGGCAATTCTAAAAGTTCAAAATGTGACATCTCCATTGTTTTAAGCGATACCGAAACCGGTCCTAGGATGCTTGTTTCCGTTCCAGGGAGGACCTGGCTTGGCAGTTCGGACTGGACTGCTCCCATGAGGCACAGGGTCAAGACTGATTTGCATATGGCTGGGTTCAAACTGGAATGGCATAGTGAGCAAAAAAACGATGGATGTAGGCCCAAATCTCTGTACTGGGGTGAATGTATGACATTGTTCTGCATTCTGTCCATCAACTGTTGTTTTTGCATTTGTCGCCCGGAGTGGGACGGGTATGCTCAGACGTGAGTCCCGTGCTCTCCATGCCACTGGAATCAAGCTATCCTGGCTGAAGAGGAGGAAACCCCGAAACCTGTCCTAGGATGCTTGTTTCCAGTCCAGGGAGGACCTGGCTTGGCAGTTCGGGCTGGACTGTTCCCATGAGGCACAGGGTCAAGACTGATTTGCATATGGCTGGGTTCAAACTGGAATGGCATGGTGAGCAAAAAAACGATGGATTTAGGCCCAGATCTCTGTACTGGGGTGAATGTATGACATTGTTCTGCATTCTGTCCATCAACTGTTGTTTTTGCATTTGTCACCCCGAGTGGAACGGGTATGCTCAGACGTGAGTCCCGTGCTCTCCATGCCACTGGAATCAAGCTATCCTGGCTGAAGAGGGGCGAAACCCCGAAACCGGTCCTAGGATGCTTGTTTCCAGTCCAGGGAGGACCTGGCCTGGCAGTTCGGGCTGGACTGTTCCCATTGGGCACAGGGTCAAGACTGATTTGCATATGGCTGGGTCCAAACTGGAATGGCATGGTGAGCAAAAAAACGATGGATTTAGGCCCAGATCTCTGTACTGGGGTGAATGTATGACATTGCCAACTGTTGTTTTTGCATCTCCATCGTTTTAGGCTTATTCAACGAGTTGAATTTGAATGAGCCAAAAATACATGCAGGGACTGCAATTGTATGAATCAGTCATTAGATAATGGGAAAACCTGTGATCTATAGGTAAAATCTGCAAGAGCTACATTAAACATGAGCGGCACAACGTGTTAATAAGATAGTTAAGAGATAGATGTCTTTGTAATAAAGCCCAAAGGCACACATATACTTTGTGATCTGTGATGCAAGTCTAGCATTATTCAATAGAAGATGGTATTAAATAGCCCCTTCCCTGCAATACATCAAATAATACCTTCAGGTGACTTCAGAATAACACTATTTGTGGTTAGGGTTAATTCGCTTTGATAAATCTAATTAAATAATGAATCAGGCATTGCTTGTATATGTTGCCTCCTAGCTAATGTAAAATTGGTTTGCAATTTTAGAGTAAATAAATGATTTACTTGATAGTTGATACCCTTGGTCATGCTGCAGGCCATGTTAAAGAGGGACCATAAAGGGTTATACTATGATGAAGCATATATTTAAAAACTGATGGAGAATAAGAACCTGCTATTTACATCTGATTAATGGTTAGTCACAAATAAGGTTCAGATGCAGAGGTTTTCAGTACTAAACTTGTAACATTAAGAGAAACCTAGAAGTGTTCCTAACAAAATCACACTTTAACAGTTGGACCCAGTTCTAACAGATGCTTAATTTTTTTTTTTTTGCATTTTTATACAGAGTAAACTCAGCCCAAAGGCATTAGAGTACTTTACATGATCACCAGTTACATTACACAAGGTCAGACACATTATTTTTTAGGTACAAGGAGATTAAGTGATTTGCTTATACTCATGGGATAATGAGCTGACGCAGGGTCTCGAATCTGATTCCTTGGTTCCAAAGTCGGCACATATAGCTGTAACCCATGTTCTCTCCTTTCTTTATTAATGCATGGCTAGATAATGAAGTGATGGGTGACATCCCATGCGCAAAGAACAGAATGAAAACAATGATGAAGAAACTATGTTGGTTAATTATGAACTTCTGCTTTTTTATGTACAGACATTGCTTGCCTACATTGATGAAGCAATAATAAAACACTGATAAAATTGTAACGTTCTTGGATTTTTTAATTAATTCTGCCATATATAACCACAACATATTTGAAATGATCAAAGTGATTAATTTGTACATTTTTATAGGGATACAAACTCGTTCAGAGTGTACTTCCACACCTCGAGTAGTGTTTGAGGCAAGGCGGATGACCACTGCCTGATTTTGCAGCACATGGACAGCAAGTGATGCACTTCGGAGCAGGGATAACTTTGTTTTTTTGACATCTGACTTGTTTTTGGAGTGAGGGGTTAAGGGCTGACACTGAGAATTGATGATGACATATAATTAAGAAAGTTAAAACCAAGTGTATGATGCACCAGATACGACAGGATATTATTCATGCTCCATTGATTAAAATAACCACTCCTTAAAACAAAGTTAAACCAAAAAAAAAATAACCACTCCACTTTATGATAATATAAAGCTTAAAAAACTATTTAACGCACTCTCCGTGTATAAAAAGATATATTTGGAAGGCTAAAGATCTCACCCTTTATGCACATATTGATGGTAACATAAATGAGTATTTTCTTTTTACCAGCAGCGTAATCAAGGAAGGGCCATTGATCTTTTATAACTTTTTGAGGTTAGGCTCCTCTTCAACATTATCTCCAACTCTAAATTCAAATATTGGAATAAAAATGTGCAGGTCCTGTTACTAACTGATAAAGCTATCTTCACAAGGAAGGTGTACCATCAGTAGCCAACACAACTACATAATAGCAGGTCATATTTTAGGTACACTATAATGGCTAGTCCTTCTGGAGCAGCTTCTTTCACCTGGAAAGGGATGATCTCCATGATATAATCATATGAGTGGGGGTGTCAGCAATCACCACTACTCGTTTGTCAAGGAACACCACTCACTCTATTTTCCAGCAAACCAATAGGCAAGTTGAAATAAATCAATTAACTATACACAAAACTGAGAAATTGTATCCATCAAATAGATGTATACAAAACCTCCCTTTTTTATTTGTGTTTCTTTGAGACACTCATCTTTATTTAATGATTGATGCATGAACTGCTCATTATATTACGTTCAACATAAATAGTACACAATTCACAAATACACTTATTTCAGAAAAAGTACGCCTCTATTGGGAGTAAACATGTAAAACAATTTCATGATTTCTCCTGGGAAGCTGTAACTGCCAGAGCTTTAACAGTATATATTTACACATACATGTATGTAACCTAATTTGTATTAACATACATAAAATATACAACACATATTTGATATCTTGTTTTTGCTCCTCCACCTAAGAATGTTGGTGTGCCACCTGCAGAGTCTCAACCCTGGGTACTGTGGCGCTCCCCTCCTCCCCTTAACCGGAGGCCATTTCCGATCACACCCAGAGCTGCAATGTGTCCATCAACATTTTACAAATAGCCCCAAACTAACACATTTCGGGTTTTTCACTTAGGTAGCCATCCCCACACATGTACACCCATGTGGCATGTGAGTAAATACATAGATAAGTCCAAATTCACTTTTTATGAAAAAGACCCATTAGTTCGCACTCACAAATATGAAAGTTTTTGCAAGTGTAAGACTATTTACGTACACACATACATTTAACAATCAAGCCTATTGTGATTTGAGGTCTTAACTGAATTTCAACAGATGGAAGTGTAAACCAAAGGTGAGAGCGAGCTGCCAACTTGTCACCGAGACAATGGGTTCTCGGTGACATGAGTCCTCGGCCAGCTGATACTTATGTTTGCAGTTAAATGCTATAGGCAAAAGGTAGAACATATCTAATTTTAAGGTACTGTGGAGCCATGTTGTTGTGTTTATTAAAATAAATATCAAATGATCTGGATTATGCATGGATCGATGGCCAGGCCCTGTATTTTCCAGCACATCCTGTGACATGGAGCCCACCCAGCCCGCGTCTGAGGAGAAATCAACATGCGCTTCTTTATTGCATTCTATAATGATGCCTGTATTTGCTGCTGTGGCAAAGCAATGATGAAGGGTGTCCAAGATTCAGAACTAGCGAGTATTTTGGGATCAAATCTGTATTGATTACCTGCCTATATGACCTGATAGAGAAGCCACGCGTAATCCCAGATTAATACTGTTCAGAGTGAAAACCTGATTATTTATATTTGTGGTTGCTTAATGTAAAATTTGGGAAACATAATATTTAGGTTTCATATTTATAATAAAGTTAAATGGTGAGTGTTATGACAGCATTTCTCTCACTTGTAATTTTGTATTCAGTATGCTGATGAAAAAGTTGCTTGAAGAAGGTTAACTGACGTGTGTTGATGTAAGCGGTGCATACTGTGAAATATAGGAAACAGCTAATCACGTTGGAATATCTCCGTGTGATGGTAAAACCCCTGAAATGATTCCCATTGTTTACTGGTCCCCACGCAGAAAGCGCAACTGCGCCGAGAAACACGAGCCCGCTGCAGCTGATATTAGGAGATTTGATTGACAGGTATATATTGGATCTTCAGGTCTTCTTTGAGTTTAGAGGCAGGCAGCTTATTAATCAAAAACTTCAAAAGTTTGCAAACAATCATAAAATACAAAATGAATGCAATGGTTATTGCTAATGTCCCCAGGTTCTATAACGTGAGCATCTCTGCCTCGGCTTCCAATCATCTTCCAATTGCAAGCGTCCTTGCTTAAAAATTGAAAAATGAGGGGTTCCAAAACACCCACAGGGCTGCTTTTTTGACATGTTCTTACGACACAGAAAGTTCAGAACACGTTCTGAGTGTTTAGTTTTCTGCATAAAGAAGGAGGATTTCTGTTTTCAGTCACATTTTCAAACAACAGATCTTGAGAGTGTATTAATGGTGATCAGGTATCCGCTGTTAACATAGTGTGGCCATAGCAGTCACTCATAACTGAATGCTACAGTAACAGCTCAGGTCAACTATTCAGACCGCCACTTTTTGGGGCTTTTTTGATGAGACCCCATGCCCAAAGTATGGTACATGATGTGATTCACATCTCTGGTGGAGACAGGTACTTCTAGAGGTAAACACAGCCAAAACATTAGACATGGGGGGCCCACAGCACATTTGACCTCTCAGATAGCAAAATTGCTCACACACAGGTCAATAGACATGACCTGCTCCAGGCTAGAACCCAATATCCAGAAATGATCATCAAAGTATAAGGCTGGCTCTGGTCTGCAATGGAAAGGCCTCGATCGTGTGACACCCCCAGACATCTGGCAGTCCTCCCAAGACGCCATACCATATTTAATAGCAGACTTGGCACTATACATTCATGCTCATTTTCGTGTGATAGTGTGTATTTTGACAGTTTTCTTCTAGTACATACATTCAGAAAGGTGAGGTGGCTTTAATGTGAGTATGCAATTTGATTTCTATGTTTTTCTTCCACCCTCTCATTTTGTTACATAAGAGTATTTTTCTCAAGATACCGTGAAGAAGTAAATATACAAGATGATCCTTCTCTGTTCTCTCGATGAGAGAGGAGGTGTGGATTTGAGAGGACGGAGAAGTTCTCAATGTAACAGCACCACATTGACACAATCTGGCCATGACCGAAGACTGGCTTTTGACTGCTTCAAATATAAAAAATTAGGTTCAGGTATGTGACCACAAACATCTAACTAATATGTGAGACCATTGGTAGGTCTAGATATGGAGGAAATCTCCACAAAGTGACATGATGACTACGTTTAGAATGGTTATGTTCAGTTTATATACAATTTGAAATAATATTTTTACATATGCTCTGCACTAAACTGCAAATTTAAATGAAGCCGTTAAAAAATAATAGTGTGTGCTTATTCTATGTCCCCCTTCGAGTAAAGAGTGCCGTTATCGGGTAGACCCTCAGGGTATCAACTTGAGAAGCACTTCTAAGGTTAGGGGAAAGCACAACCGTTGCCTCAGTCCTCTCCCCGGCAGAAACAGAAGCCGACGCCAGCCTTGTGTTTTGGCTTTCAAGTCCAGATGCTTTGTGATTCTCTGGTTGTGGAAGCCCCGTGAAATAGGGTTAACCCAGATTGGTGGGTGAGGGTCACGGACCTAGCCCTGACAGCTATTCAAAGTAAACCCTATCCCACTTGTGCAACACGTTCGCTGACATGGGATAGTTTCATTTGGGAGTCTTTCAAAATGACATGAGCCGCCTGCCTTCTTGCAAGACTTTGCATTTCCACCCAATGAGATAATTCCCCTTTCTTCCAGTGAAAAATCAACTCAGCTGCCCTATGGTCAGGTCACTTCTTGGAATGACAGGACACAAGCGGAGTATAGAAAGTCCACCATTATAGGCAAACTTCACACCAGAACACGGTTTAATTTAAACATATTGCTAAATTACAACCGTTCCTGCTCCTTAACATCTACCAACAAATTCCAACTGGCTGTTCACAAGTACAATTCGGATACATGGGGCCGTCAAGCTTTCTCTATCCTGGGACAAAAATCTTATAACTCCCTTTCTTTCCATTTAAGAGCGTAACCAAACCTGTTCAAATTTAGGAGCCAAGTGCAAACTAGGCTGTTTGGCCAATAATTGGATGATGCCATATTTTTAAGACCTTCCTGTGAGTCAGTCAAGCCACACCTGCACCCACACCTGCACCCCAGTACTGATGCACTTTCTACACCAAGCCAATGTGAGTTTTATTTTGAGTCAGATATATAGATTGGAATTTGCGAGGTATTAATAATGTTTAGGGGGCAGTGTGCATGCACTGGGAGGTATTTAGCCTGATTCTAAGTTGCCAGAGTCAAACTTTGAGAGTAATGCAGTCCAATAAAAACAAACAAACCGGTGAGACCACCCTAAAGGTGAATTTCTCTAAAATAAATAAAGAATTACCCATTTACAAAATCAGAGGCAATGCAAATGCTTTTCAAGTTTCACTTTTATTGGAGAACGAAAAGCCATGTCATGACTATATATATTTGGAAAATATTGTTCAAACATGACTTTTGGCAATACGAATTTTTTGAACCAGCACTATGAACTGCAACCCTCGCAGATGACTCACTGAAGATCTCTTTTACAGTGATTGCAGCTGCGGCTCCTCCATAGGGGCGCCAGGGTATTGTCTCGCCACCCTACTTTGCCATTCATTGCTTGCCTTACCTCTTCCTCTTTTACATGAAAACAAACGATCTCACGGATCATTTGTTTGGGTGTAAAAGCTGTAATGTCAGGTAGGCAGCATTAGAGGGCTCCCCTGGGCTGTACTGTGTGTCACAATACATATCTGCCATGCTGCACTTGCGTCACAAAGTGCAATGTGACAGATAATGGAGCTCCAGGGCTTGTCAATCATACGCTTTTTTACCCTTTCAGAAATCGGAATAGAGAAAAGGTGTCTACCTCCAAATCCATCCTGTCCTGGCTTCTGGTAGGGCAGATGCTTTTGAAACTGACTCTGGTGTGCTGCCGGATGTAGGAGACGGGAGACTGAGGAATTGCCGTGCAGTTTAAAAGCATGTTCTTGAAATGGACTGCCCCAGGTAAGTTTTATGAGAGAGAGGCCCACACACTGACCTCTGAGACCAGCCTTTCGGGCACTACCTGATAGCCCTATAAGTCAGTCCGACCCTGAGAAGGGTTAACATGACCTAATCTGGGCTCATTATCCTGATTCCACTTGCCGTGTTGTGCAATGTTTTGGTTTTTAGTCTGGCCGTGAGGATCAGGGTATTGTTATATCCTGCTTATGCTGATGCAATGCCAATCTACCACCAGTGGAATGTTCATGTTATGATGCTGTCAGAATGTTGGGAATCTGCAGTGAGTTATGACAGTTGACTGGGCTGAGCTGCCTGCTGGCTGCTCCTGGTGGGGTCTCCCTCTGGTCTTACCTTGTTCTTTATCTGGCCTACTTATGGTCTCCCTCTGGTCTTACCTTGTTCTTTATCTGGCCTACTTATGGTCTCCCTGTGATCTTGTACCATCTCCAATAAACCTACCTAAATCATCACAACAGAGTGGACTTGATTACTACAATATTTTGGCGACGATTTTGAACTTAAAGAACCTACTTCTGTCACCTCTACAAGATCTTCAAGCAACTTCAAAAATACATCAACCTCCAGCAACTCAACTCAAGTTATCTCAACTGGCATCCTGACCCCACCAGTGACCTCCCATCGGTTGCCCACTACCAGTCTGCCAGTTGTTCCTGTGAGGAAAAGCGTCTGGAAGTTCTACTTCTGCAGCTGCCCATTCAGTCTTGGGCGTCTACTCTCCAGAGCTATTGCTACACGTCTTGTTCTGTGCCTTCAACAAGGGTAAACCTACTAACGTCTGGGAAATGCCGTGCTTTTTGTGAGCGTCTTCTCCAACAAAAGACTTCATGGATGCTGCGCAGAGTGAGTTTTCACACACAGTAAGCCTTTTCTTTTCCTTCAAGATTGCTGCGCAGAGTGTGACTCGCATGTACATTTTTTCAAGGGAAAGACTGTCTGACTTTGCTTGTGTGTGCCTGAGGCCTGAGGGCACTGGACCACCCGTCCCTACATACTGGAACTACCACAGAGTGACGCATGAAGGTGCGCAAACAGTTTTATATGGTCTTCCCTATCTGAATCTGCTGAGAGGGTGTGTTTGTGGCCTGTGGATGTTTTCCACAGTGAGATTTCACACCATGGAGAGCTCTGACCCTTGTCACAGGGTCTCATTGACGAACCACACGCAATTACGCCTTCTCAAATACAATATCTCAACGAGGGGTGTCAGGTGAGATTAATTTTGTCTTTGCTTCTTGGTCTACGCTGAGGCCTAGTACCTGTTTCTCAACCGCCTCGTTTACTTTTAAAAATCAACTTTGCACAAGCTATTGTCAGCGCGCGGAATTACCTGCTTGTGAAGATGCGCCTATCGCTCGTGCCTCCATTTGTGACGTTGCTGGTTCATCGGGGATCTGACGTTGTAGACTCCATGATCCCCTGTGCTGTTGCTGGACGTTCGGCAGCGAATGCGTGCCGTGAGCCACCCGGCTTGCGTCTCTTCTGTGTTCCGCCATCTTGTGATTGGCGGATGAAGGCTTTCTACATCATTTGTCAATGGAAGTTGGGAGTGTTCTCCGGTAACTTGCCATCCTTTCTCAATAAAGTTTATACATTATGGATGCGTCCACCTATGCAGCGTCACAACGGGAGGATTTTGTTTTTCAAATTTGAATTAGCTTCATTTTGTCTCGAGTATTTTCCTTTTCAGTTATAGTTCAGCTTAGTTCATTGGATACTCGACAACAGCCTAGTTTCAACGCTTTCAACGTTTGGAAAGGTATATTTTTCATGTTAATGGACATTCTACATCGGACTGTGACTGTGGGTATAATTTGTTCCGGTGAGTTATTTCCTTCGTGCTGCTTTTCAAGTCCATTTTTTTTTTAATTGACTTTTTGCCTGCTGCAAACTACTATGTTTTGATGCCAAGTTCTTTGTTACTTTCAAGCATTTATGTTCTTCAAATCTTGGCGGAGTTCTTACTACTGGATTGTCATCAAGAAATTTTTGCTGGGCTTTCTATTCATCCCGGTGAAATGAACAGCTATGTTTATGGTTTACCAAATGGTTATGGTTTCAATCATTTAAGATGTGTGTGTGTTTTCTCTGACATGTCATATGCACGCTGGTATCATATTCTTTATGTTGGGTTCTCTCACCCTCATGACTGCACTGCAGTAATGTGTTCATGCATGTTCTCTTAACAGTTGTAAAGGTTACACTCCTTTTGCAGTAGTGCGGGTTCCTACCCATACGCCTTCTATTGTACCTGTCTACAAGGTGCATCTATGCAAAGGTTACAGTCCTTTCGCATTAATCAATTTGTGGGTTCCTACCCATGCACTGTCAATTCTCATGCAAGGTTTCAGTCCTATTGCATAAGTGTTGGTTCCGACCCAAACACTGTCTGTTCGACCCTTTTACGGGGATTTCATGCGAAGGTTTCAGTCCTTTTGCATTACCAGGGGTTCTTACCCATATATTCCTTTCATTGGTTGGAATATGTCATGAGTACCTACTCATATGTGCTGTTTTAACACAGTTACATAACTATAGTGCACGATGTGGATTTTCCACACAAAGTTTGTTTTTACACTTATATGTGTATGGGGAGCATTCCCAGTTTGGTGCACAAGTCATCTCTTTCCCAAGAGGTCAGTCGTGGGTTCTCACCCATGCAGTTAGTTCACATGCTTAGCTTAGGTTTATACCTTATTTCAATGCTTTTCATATTTTCATTGCTAAGTATGTTCTGTTGATATTATATTTGATTGCTGTTTTTTGCACTGTTATCTTTGCATTACAAATTTGTCATTGCTTTAAGATAGTGGTGTTTAGATGGGGAATTATCCTTATATTTTTTCCTTATTTTTCTTGTTTCTTTCTTCTTTATTGTTTCCTTCTGAGTTCTTCTTCTCGTGTCACTTGTGGATTCTGGACTTTCTTTTGTTTTTCTGCCGTGTTATCTTCCTCTGCGTTTGTCGCTATCTGTTGCCCTGTGTTCTTTTCGTTTTCCATTTTCAGCCTCCATTTCATTCCTGTTCTGGCCAGTGGGTATGTTTTGGGGCAGTCTGTTGCGTTTTCTTTTATTCTTTTCTCTTTCGTTGTTGTTTTTTTTCTTCTTCGCTGTTGTGTAAGAACGGAGGATGGTTTCTATGTATGATTCTTCTGTTTGTTTCTTCTCTGTTTCTTAATTTCTCTCTGGTTGCTTTTCTCTATGGTTTTTCTCACACTGCTTTTCTTATGATCGTTGTTCTCCTGGTTTTTGTATATTCATTTTGTTTTCACTTTCTCAGGTTTGTCTCTTATGTTTCTAGCTTTATGTTTTCCTGTATGAGAAAGGGGGATATGTTATATCCTGCTTATGCTGATGCAAAGCCAATCTACCACCAGTGGAATGTTCATGTTATGATGCTGTCAGAATGTTGGGAATCTGCAGTGAGTTATGACAGTTGACTGGGCTGAGCTGCCTGCTGGCTGCTCCTGGTAGGGTCTCCCTCTGGTCTTACCTTGTTCTTTATCTGGCCTACTTATGGTCTCCCTCTGGTCTTACCTTGTTCTTTATCTGGCCTACTTATGGTCTCCCTGTGATCTTGTACCATCTCCAATAAACCTACCTAAATCATCACAACAGAGTGGACTTGATTACTACAGGTATGTTGAGACCTTAACACAAGTAGGGATCGCAGAGAGGTGAACTACAAGACTGTGAACTCTGCATCCTTTTTTTATACGATTCAGGCATGATTTTTGCCTTTTCTAGCAATGCAAATAACATATGCAACTATAACCTAATTTGTGATAATCAATTCACTGAGTTCGTAGGGAAGGAAGTCTGCCCTGGCAGGATTTGATTCGAATTCATGTCCTCTAGTTCAATGCGTTCTTAAGCAGTAAGGGATCAACTCACTGAACCTTAAACCATGCTTCAGAAGCCATATTTAGTTATCGACCACACCACGGTCAAATACACTTGTTGAATGCTCCACAGTAACTGCATTAGTTGTCCACAGAGGGCTGCATTTAGTTAAGGCGCCTTTAAGAACTGCATTTGTTAAATGCTCCCTGTGACTTCCTTTTAACAAATGCACCACGGTAAACTGCATTTATTGCAGGCACCAATTATTCTACAGTAATTACTGCAACAGAATCAATCAATTCAATCAATTATCCATTTGTATAGCGTATAGCTGCTTCCAGTGAAGCGTGCCGGTGCTCAAGCGAACAGTTTGACAGCAACATGTCTAACATCAGTAAGAAGGGGATTTAGCGCCCTTGTCAAAGAGAAAAGTTTTCTTTTTTTTTTCTTTTTAGGATTTTTTATTTGTCAAAAAGAAGTACAAGCGAAAAAAAAAAAGAACACAATAAAGTAAAATGTGAGTATTCTCCAGAGGAATTTCACAGCCAGATATACAATGAAAACTGGTAAAATATAAACATACATTTAGGAAAGGTTGTTAGCAAACAAATAAACAAATATCTTAAGGGATCGCAAAGAGCCAGCGGTTCAGAGTCCTCCCACCGTTAACCCTGGTGTTCTTCCAAACAACCCCATATGGACCTGTATTTTTGCAGGGCTTGAATACCCCTTGCTTTAGCAAGCGCCTTCTCCCTTTCCCCCATTTCTTTGATAATAAGCCACCATTCCATCACAGTGGGGGGGGGGGGGGGGTTGGGAGAAATCCATTCTCTTGCTACTTTCAGCCGAGCAGCAACCAACATAATTGCCATTATAGAACTATACCAACCACAATCTTCCTTTTATCCTAACATCTTTTCAGCTGTCGTGAGATGGAATTCACAACCCAGTCTTAGTTTGATTGCTGCTAATATCTGATCCCAAAAAAGGCTTAAAACAGGGCACATAAAAAACATATGAGTGATACCTGCAGCAAATAGCCCACATTTAGGGCAATAATGACGCGTCCCTCTGTGGACCCCTCCTAATCTAGCCCCTCCTTGAGACCATCTGACAATCCTCTCCGGAGTATAATAAAGTAGGCAAAGTGTCCGGAATTGCTGCAGTCGAAGATTCACTGAGTGCACAGAGTGGGCTATAGTATCGAAGGCTGTCTTGACCTTCTCTATAGCAATACTTTCCCCCAGGATCTCGCTCCATCTAAAAGCGAGTTTCTCACAGCCCTCTGCTCTATACTGACAGAGAATTTGGAATGCCTTACTAATAATAGCCCGTCCGTTCTGGGCATACAGGCACTCCCACATATCTGAACCAGAAACACTCCTAACGGCCATTTTTCTAACCCAGTAATCCCTAACCTGTATATATTTAAAATACAATCGTTGAGGAATGTCAAACATTAATTGGAGATTCTCAAATGACTTAAGGCCGTTGAGATCATATAATTGCCCGACACAGTACACCCCATGCCTAGCCCATTGACGGGCAACAGCATCCTGAAATACTTCGGGCAGCATAGGGTTGCCCCAGAGAGGAAGTTTATTATGTATAAGAGATAAGGAAGATCTAGTTTTAATGCCCTGCCAAATATATACAGAAAAGTTTTCAGTTCTTCCTTAAAAGTTGAGATGGCTGCGGCTCTCCGCAGCTTTACTGGGAAAGTATTACACAGCTTAGATGTTAAAACAGTGAAAGATCTTCCTCCCTGCCTTGTCCTCACAAATTTTGGGGAATGGAGCTGAAGCAGACAGTTTTATCGAAGCAGTATGCATTGTTGACATGAGAGCAATCTTTTTTGCAGATAAACAGGGCCATGTCCAGAGAAAGCTCTAAGAGAGCTCTAAACTTCATTCAATTTATCACCAGAAGCTAGAGAAGTTGCTTCAGATGAGGGTATATGGCCTGCCGATACAGAACTCTTTGGGTCAACCTTGCAGCTGTGTACTGCACGATCTGATGTGCATATTAGAAAAGCAGGTACTCCCAGGAATAGACTATTTGTGTAGTCCAATCAAAGTGTGGCCACTGTTTTGTGCGCTTTTCTGGGATCAAATGCAATATCTTACTTGTAGATTTCCATTTGGCAAAACAGAGTGAAGACACCTGTTTGATTTGCATGGAGAAGGATAGCACCTATTCAAACATGACTCCCAAATTTCATGCATGCTCTGCAGGGACCAGCAGATATCCAGGTTACTATATACACCATACGTTAGGAGGAGAGCATCTACCAAGAAAAGAACCTCAGTTTTAACAGAGTTCAGCTTTAGAGAATTATCATTCATCCCCTCTGCAACTCCCTTGATGTATTCTTTAAACTTCTGCAAGGCTGAATCTGCGTATTACTGAAAAGATAACAGGAGCTGTGTATCATTACTTGTGCACCCAGAGCTTCAATCAATTGAGTCAAGGGGGCTAAGTAAAGGTTGAAGAATGTAGTGCTCATTGCAGAGCCCTACAAAACTCCAGATAATATGGACCTTGGAGTGGAAGAAAACGACTAGAGATAAACTTCTGAGATCTCTCCTGTAAAAATGGCCTCCGCTACACAAGAGCTTTCCCTTGGATACCTGCCATTTTGAATCTAGGAGAGTGATATGAGAAAGTGTGTCAAATGCTGCCGATATCTCTAAAAGGACGTCCATCGCTGCACATCGACATCAAGATTTTCTTTAATGAATTTCGTGACTTCCAGTAAAACCGTCTCAGTGCTCATCCCTTGTCTGAAGTCAGACTGCGTATCATGCAGTAAGTAGAAAGTTGTCTGTTAATCAATTTGTCTGTAATTATCAGCTGCTGCCAGCAAAAAGGAAATAGGTCTGAAATTACTCACTATGGTCGGATCAGCAGTGGATTTCTTCAGCAATGGTCTAAGAAAAGGTTGTTTACATTCTACGGGGAAAACCCCTTCTTCTAGATATTCATTCAAAATTCTAGTAAATACTGGATTGAAAATGAAGGCAATCAGCGCTAGAATTCTTAGTTGACATGGGTTCGCCAGTGATCCTGATTTGCATTACTTAAATTCTTCCAATGCAGTTTCCTCAGAAATTTTAGAAAAGTTAGATAGTTTACATTTTTGAGTTGTGGCCACATCTATCGTTGTCTCTGTTTCAGAGCGTACCAGGAATATGGCATAGTTCTTTTGAATTTTTCCATCAAAGAATCATGATCAATCATCACACAAGTACCTAGAAGGGCTAATAGTGCTGTTGACGGCCTCCGGGGAGAAGAAGGACAAACATTTTTACACTTACCGAGATGTGTCAGATGCCATTAAAATTCATAAGGTGAGTTATTCCCTCTGAGCTTCTCGGGTTGCTTTATGGAGGTTTCTCAAAGCTTCCTTATATTGGGTCCTTACATCCTATCCATAAGACTTTCGCCAAACACGTTCTAGCTTTTTACAGTGGCTCTTTTTTTCCCTCAATTCCATCGAGAACCAGGGCTAAAGGTTTGACCTCTTCGTTCTTACAGATTTTAGAGGTGTTATCGAATCCACAGTATCTGAAATCCATTTACTAAACTTAAATACATTCATAGCCACACTCCCAGTTAGTAGGCGTGTTTTGCAGATTACAGCTTTTGGCAGAGAGATGTCTCTGTGATTTTGTACAATGCTCTGGATAGAGAGGGCAGGGAGATAAGTTTCTTTGGCCTTAGTATCACCTTTAAAAAGGAAGGGATTAAAAAATGATCAGTCCAAATAAGACAGTCTCCTGGGGAGACCTGTAGGCTATTGATATTTGAAAAAATCAGATCGAAGATGTACCCTGCCTTATGTGTGGGTGTTTGTACCTATTGAGGAAGGTTCAAACCTGCGAAGGTGTTATTAAAATGAACTGCTTGTGCACATTTCAAATCACCCAAGTGCAAGTTAAAATCCCCCAAAATCGTGCCATTTGCAAACTGTAGAGAAAACTGGGCAATCAAATCGATCAGTTTTGGAAGGCTGCTCTTAGATAGACAGGATACCAGATAAGTAAAAAGAGGGGGCAAGTTTAAAGCAAACTTTCAGACCCTCAATACCATCTTTTTGCTCCAGAGGTGTGGCTGTACCCTCCAAAAAATCCCTGAAAATAACTGCGACCCCCCCTACTTTTTTAGTCTCTCAATTAGCACATAGGATACGATATCCTGTGGGAATGGATAGTGCTGTAGTAGGAGCTGATGATTCATTAAACCATGTTTCAGTCAAGAACATGAATTCCAAAGGTTATGATAAAGTAGATTGAACAGCTCAAAGGAGTGTTTGGCAAGAGATCTACAGTTGATCAAGCAGGCTCTGTAGGTCACACAATTGGCCTGTAAAGGATTTCCAAATACACCTGGTGACTCCTTGCTCTTGAGGTTAGGTTTTGGTTTGCCTCCTGGGTTTCTCTGATATCCATTCAGGGTCAACCCACAGCTATCACATGCACAGTGTTGATCGACGTTTAGCATTTGCGGTATGGCACTTGAAGAGCTTCTTCCTAGGGTAAGCCTATGCTCATTTGAGCAGCCTGGCTAGAGCTGGGTGCACTCCGGACGCAGAAGATGCAGACAGGCTAGCTAGCGTGTTATACTCAGGCCCAATCATATCACCCCACCACTTTTGAAATCCACCAGCCGCCACTGAGGGATCGACCTCATAAACTTGGAGCTATGCTAAAAAAACAAGTTTTCACAGTGAACTTTTAATCTTGAAGCATTAAATCACTCATCTACGGGGACAAAGCTGACTGGGCAACAGTTGTGTGTGTTGATCTTAACTCGTACTACAGGTCTATCTACTATCTGTCTTTTATTATTTAAAATAAGTTTGTAATATATACATATTTTGTTTGTGGCATGTATTGATGTAGGAATACAAGTTATCTGCTAACAGAGCTTTATTTGTCTATGTTCCCCAGAGCCCGTTTCTCCTGCTGTGAGCCACAACATAACTGTATATGCACGTCTCATTCCTTTCTTCAAGGGCCCCCTCCACAGGTGATACAAACGCAAGGTTTATAAGCTGACGAAGCAGCCAGCTTGGATCCCACCCCTCTACAACCCAACTGAGTCCATGACATCAGAATAACTGAGAAATGGGTCACACAGGTTGTATTTATGCAAAACACAACAACATCTCTATTATATATTTTTTAAAAGTCATGATTACATGATTACAAATTCATTGATTGTATATCATTAGAATTACACATCCCTAGTTTAGGGAAAACAGTACACTGTATTATATGCATCCAGGCCAGGCCCACATATTGCATATTCATTTTCACAGCACTCTGGTTGCTCTGATGCCATTTCCATTCGATCGATACACGTAGGTGAAACCACCAACATCTTGGGTGACTATCCCTGACCTCTGCCCAAGTGGACAATTGTCTGGTTCTGCTCCCAAACCACCAGGTTACAGAGACCTAACCATAGCAATGTGCCTGGGAGCTAACTCCCTAATGTGACTAGGGGCTAAATCCCTAATGTGACTAGGGGCTAAATTCCTAATGTGACTAGGAGCTAAATCCCTAATGTGACTAGGGGCTAAATCCCTAATGTGACTAGGAGCTAAATCCCTAATGTGACTAGGGGCTAAATCCCTAATGTGACTAGGGGCTAAATCCCTAATGTGACTAGGGGCTAACTCCCTAATGTGACTAGGGGCTAAATCCCTAATGTGACTAGGGGCTAAATCCCTAATGTGACTAGGGGCTAAATTCCTAATGTGACTAGGAGCTAAATCCCTAATGTGACTAGGGGCTAAATCCCTAATGTGACTAGGAGCTAAATCCCTAATGTGACTAGGGGCTAAATCCCTAATGTGACTGGGAGCTAACTCCCTAATGTGACTAGGGGCTAAATCCCTAGTGTGACTATGGGCTAAATCCCTAATGGGACAGGGAGCTAACTCCCTAATGTGACTAGGGGCTAAATCCCTAATGTGACTAGGGGCTAAATCCCTAATGTGACTAGGGGCTAAATCCCTAATGTGACTAGGGGCCAAATCCCTAATGTGACTGGGAGCTAACTCCCTAATGTGACTAGGGGCTAAATCCCTAATGTGACTGGGAACTAAATCCCTGTGCCCAATACAGCTGTACGAAGCCTTGAACCTTAGACTCCACCCATCTGGTAAACTTTCATGGAATGAAAATGTACAATGCGAACCTCGGTGCTCCCCAAAGTTCATTATGGACACAAACTCATTTTGGATTCAGTGATGATATGGTCTGATTTATTTCCCGTCTGATTCTACCACCACCCGGTCTCCTAGTCTAGTGGTTGGGAGGGTGGGATTTTGTGTAGGTCATGCCAAAAAGGAGAACAGTTCCCACTCTTTCATTAGGAGTCAGATATTCCAATTGTAATTAGCTATTTATTACCACGTTTAAGGGTTAAGGTGCATGCACTGGAGGTATTTAGCCTGATTCTCATATCCTGGAGTCACATTATACATGAAAGTGCAGTTGAATAAAAGCAAAGCCATCTGGTAAGATCACACTGAAAGGTGAACTCACATACAATAACAAATAAATACCACTTAAAAACACATAAGAAGACAGTGCAAACACTTGTCGGGGTTCCGTTTTATTGTGAGCATGAAAAGCAATGTCATGACTATAAGAAGATATTTGGAGATACCGTAAAACATGGCTTTGACATATTTAAACAACAAGCACTATAAACTACAGCCCTCCCTGACGATTCACTGAAGATCTCTTTTACAGTGATTGCCCTCATATCATAAACTCAGTGCTATGCTAATTGTATTGGGGTGTTGGTATAAAAATAATAAAAAAATGTTTCAACAAAAAAAAACTCAGTGCTATGCTAAAACAACATGTGTTCACAGTGAACGACGAATCTGTAATCCTGAAGCATTACATCTCCCATTTTAGAGTTATGTATGCTGATATTAGCTCATACAGTAGGTCTACCCATTGTCTGTATTTTAGCATCGAAAATAAGTGTGCAATATGCACTTACTTTGATTGTGCCTTTTACTGATGAAGGAATGTGTGTTTTTTTGCTAACACGGCTTCACTTCTTTGTACTCCACGGAGCATGGTTCTCTTAATGCGAGCCAGGACATAAATGTATTTGCACCTCCCATTTCTTGCTATAAATTAGCTATAGCAACCAGGTGGCACCATGCAGCAAAGAAGAGGCAGCGCAAAACTTATTTGGGAAGAACTTGACGCAGGTTTATTAGCCTACGTAACGGGTTCACTTGCCGGTGATCCAAAAAGGGACAGCCAATGCGGATAACCATAATCTGCTTAGTCAACCACAATCAGCAGAGTTGTTGTAACATCTCATATGATGTGGTACATAGAAAATGACTTATGAAGGATAATCTGCAGTTTGAGCGCACATGTAGGAGAACAATAGCTCCCACCAAACAGCGCTAGCCCTCAGATGCTTCCAGAGGTATTCTAACCATGCCCCCCTCTCTTGGGCAGTTTCATTTGGTAGATTTCTATGCATTGACTTATTGCATATAAATGGAACTCTCCCGCGCCTACTCCTGGCACAAACACAAAGCTCATTTTTACACCAAGTGCAACAATTATATGGGCACCAGTAGCCACTACTGAAGGTAATGAGCACTCCACTCACAGTGAGTGGTAGATGTCATGGAGTTCAAAACCTGGTGCTTGTTTGCACTGTGAACGCCCCAGGCTATATCGGTTACATTGTACCACATCCACGACATTTCCACCGGACAATGGAATTTTTAAATGTAGTTAAGTATTATCAGTGGGCTAGCTGTGAACGCCCCAGGCAATATCGGCCACACTGTACCACATCCACGACATTTCCATCGGACAATGGAATTTTTAAATGTAGTTAAGTATTATCAGTGGGCTAGCTGTGAACGCCCCAGGCAATATCGGCCACACTGTACCACATCCACGACATTTCCATCGGACAATGGAATTTTTAAATGTAGTTAAGTATTATCAGTGGGCTAGCAGCAAAAGTGGCAGTAGTGCAGATGGGGCCCGGTGGGGCCACTACCAGCCTAAAAATGTTTTCTCAAACCTTCCCCTCTAGTTTGGGCGTGAACCAAAACCACTTGCAACCTTCAGCAAAAGGACTACAGACAAGCACTTCTGAAGATCTCCAGGGTGGTCCTGAAGTCATATGTTAGCCCAGGGGTTGGAGAAGAAGTAATACTTTCTGTAATCTATCGCTAGCTTCTTTATACAAATAGTTGCTGAGTGCAGCATGAGGTATTTAGGGGTGCATATTTGGTAGAATGATACCAGATGTATGAACTATGAGCAAATACCACTGCTCCATCATGCTAAACAATAACCTAATTTTCAGAGGCTGCATTAGCCCCTGGGATCTCGCATGAATTGTGCGCTGTATTTACAAGGGCGGACTAATGTATAGCAGAGTCCCCTGTGCTACAACTGCCGAAGGAGCCATTAAACCAAGGGGATCAGAACATTTAAAAAGTGCAACAAAAATCCTGGTCTACCATTGAGGTACGGTTCAGAACTGAATAGTGAATTGATGGAGTGGTTGCAGGTGGGTGAACAATGCATGTCATGGAAGAAACAGTATTATCATAACAATAATGAATTATGCTAATATATTTTATATAGTGGCTCATACAACACCTCCGATACTTGTAAGGGTTGTAAATTACATTAACTCTCACCGACCCTAAAGTTTTTAAAGCTGCATTTGCCTTGCTAAGGTTTCCACTCTTTACCTACAGGCCATGACAAGCATTTCGGTCACTGGGTCATCAGACCAGAAGTACGAGGGAAGCAGGGCTCTCTGGTGCACACATTTCAGGTGAGAAGAAAGACTCAAGCTACAAAAACACACACAAAAATTTAAAACAAAGCAACATCTTTAAGACAAATCGTTGCCAGCATACGTTTAGAAAAGGACTCACATTTCTTATTTTTTACAAGTATCCTCGTTTAGATGCATATATGTAACACCTCTGTCAGTCAGTGAACAGAAATAAACCTATTTTCAAAAAATAATAGGGGAAAACAGAGAGACGCTCTCCCTACCCACCTTGGCACAGCAGAACGCTACCTCTGCAAATGTGAAAACCGTAGAAAATGTAATGCAACGAACCTCTCCTGCTGCCTGTGGTATCGAGTCTTGTGAAAAACAACTTTAATTTATCTGTGCTGTCACTACTTTATATTCTAAAATATGCAGCTTTAGTCATGTGGTATTAAAAATCCGGCATCTGTTCGTTCCTTAAACACGAGCCTCGGCAGCTTGCAACTTGCAGTTACAGACCCTGTCTCCAAATCAACTTCGAAAAGTATAATGTCATCTCAAACTATTTTGAGCAGATGGGAAAATGTCAGCTTGCAGAAGTATTGTTTAACATCGGCATGCTGAAAACATATGAAAAATGAAGCCGCGCAAAAAAAGGAAACGCCGAACCAGGCCTTAATGCACAAGAAATCCCAGGGGGAATTCAGCACTTACACAGAAAACACATACATAACATCCTGCAACAATGTGATGATGCCAAGGCAATAGTGCTGGGTACAGTACAATATTCAATAAACTCCAAGAGGCTGAACTGCAAAGCCTCAGGGGGGAGGCCTAGCCCCGGGCTGGCTGTCATTGCTGCCGTTCTGGGTAAATGAATACTACGTTAACCTTCATGTGACAATTCCACCAAGGAACGACTATGCTGAGCAGTGCAGCGAGGCGGCCATTTTGACATTGCTCTCTTTACACCGACTGGCCTAATGTGCTGATGCCAAGACTAGGAAAGAGAGAGACGGAGGGCGATAAAGAAAAAATATCTCAATGTGCGGAAGAGGAATTAGGTCAGCGGAGAGGGGTCTGCAAAACAACCGATTAATGCGCTGACTAAAGACTGATGCGCCACACCACCTTAGCTTAGGGGAATCGCTCAACTCAGAAATCCCTAATAGTAAAAAATGAAGTCCCGGCTATCAGAGAGCTAATCTCCCACAGCAAGTACTCGAGATTGCAGAACTCAACCAGCCTGAAAGAAATGTCATTAAATTAATCGGAGCCAGATTGATATCATGCAAGTTAATGAAGTACTGCTAGGCGCGCTTGCTTCTAATTTGAGAAAGCAAGTGACTTCCCTGTGAGCTTGGGAGGAGACAGCAGAAAGCCTCTTGCACTGAGGCGTAACAAGTGTGCACCTGCACTGTAAACACTGGCTGTGGAGGTATACGAGGCCTGTCTGCCATCGTTCAACGCCACAGCCACATCCAGGCTCAGAAATGCAAAATTCGCAGACGTTTCATAATAACAATGAGACCATTGATACAAAGTGATGCGGAAGTGGAAAAAGCAAACAAGATATTCCACAGTTTCAGAAATGCCATCAGAGAACTTCTTTTTACATAGGAAAAGAGAATTCTTATTAAATAGCACTTGTTAAACACAGGTCAAATTTGCCATTAAATCTGCAGTTATGGAAAGGGCAGAGGAGTGCTCACAGAAAGATCAGTTAATACTGTACCTCCTTTCCGAATACATTCATACCATCCTATAAATATCCCCCAAAAAGTAATGTAGCCTCCAATGCATTTAGAGCCATTTTTTAATTTGTTGTAATGAAAGCTAACTCTAGGGTGGCTTAAATATTCCTAAAGAGTGATTTGCCAAGAGGCACACAGGTTGTTAGGAAGGAAGCCAAGATTATAAGTCTTCCTTCTTAGTTACACTGCCAACTTCACCCCCACCACCTTACATACCCTCTCTGGATACGTACATTATCCCAGATAGTTTGAATTGCACTGGCATCTAACAGAACCACACATTTCCAAAGTAGGTACCTTCCTTGTGCAACAGGGCCAGCAAGAGGCTGGCAGAGGCCTCCCTTAAAACCTGGTCGCAATGTTATTACAAGGATAGGACCTGGGTTCGAAGCTCACCGTCCATCTTAGAAATGTAACCTTCCGCCTCTGAAGCTGCATTTCAACACAATCATGCACTGCTACAGAAATTATTTGCCTTTTTATTTCGCTGTGCATTTTTTCCACAACTGGGAGCTTTCAATAGCGCAGCAGGTGCAGAGGCACCGGGTACCAGAGAAGTTTAATGCTATATTACACTACCCCAATGCAGCCAGGGCCTACAACTTTCACGCTTGCACCTAGGTCCTTGGCATCCATGCTACGCTACGCCACTGCTGACGGTATACAAGTTTTCATGCCCTTTACCCGCCCGCCTGTGGGACGAATATCCTTTCACTTTGGGGTTTAGGCAGTCCCATGGATGGCGCGCCGCAGCAGCACACACGCGACTCTGCTCAGTGCCTTACTGTGTTTGAACAAACAAAAGCTTATAAGCGGCCATTTTATAACTTCTTTTCACAAGGGGCCCCTGTTTGGAAAGCCTCTCTAACGGTGGCTGGCAGGCTTCCTTCGTGGGGGGGCTCCCACAGGTGCGACCCCTCAGCTGCCGGAACTCAATGCCTAATGAACTGGCATCTTGTGCGCGCTGGAGTAATTGAAACTCATTACCGGCGAGCCTGGGAAACAGTTAAGTCCCGATATTCAGCTCTGAACAAGCAATTATGATAGGCAGGGAAATCAGCTATTTTTAGCATCCAGAGGCAATCTATCTTCTGTTTCCTTGCTAATCTGGGAACGAACTGAACCTGCAGCGAGATGCGTTCATTCTCGTAGAATAACGCTCTACTGCTCCGTGATTGGTCGAGAGACGCAGTGTTATTCCAATGGCGCCCGCATTAGTTGCCTCAAATAATGGGTGATTACCAGAATGCAAACTGGAAGTTTCATCAGCACCCCCCTCGTAATGCTGCTTCCACGGCGCCTCTGCTGTCAGCACGGCTCGGATTGTGTGCTGCATAATAGCTGCTCGGCTTTGTGCGGGTTCACTATCATCAGAATGCGGGTCCCAGAACAACACAAGGGCCGTTTCATATGCTTAACAATCCATGCTGCGTTTGAAACATTGCAATCATATATCACCACCAACAATCCATGCTGCGTTTGAAACATTTCAATCATATATCACCACCAATCAGTTAATAAATATGACATGAAGGTTTAGAAATATTGGGCAATCAAAACCGTGTTAAAGCAAAGTTGTGTGTTTTACTCATTAGAACAAATATATAAAGTAAATGCACATGCATATATATTCTGGGATGAGCCTTCAGGTGAAGAAATGTAATGGCATGATCCAAAACATAAAAGCATAAGACCACTCATTACGATGAGCCATACAGCCATAATTCCCCATATGTACTCTCCCCCATGGCCTCGCACATTGTCACAGATGACATCAGAAATGGCAACATCCATGACATCACCTGTATTACTTACCATTGACATATTTAATGACATCTTGGATCCATATAGAACTCCTGCATGCCTCGGCCATCTCATTGTTGGGCCTTTACACTCCTGCCCCATGATGCAGTGTAAAAGCTTGACACGACACACAAACCAATCGTGACGACGAAAAAACAAATGTGCACTTTGCACATCTAGTAACATGAAAATGAAACTGAGAAAAGTTGAAGTAGCAGCACCGTAAAAGTGTGCTTCACTAGGTAGAAACAGTAGGATTAATTAAATAATAAATGTAAGATGTTCAGTAACTGCTAACTGTATAATCTTAAAGATGTCATGAAAATTAATCACAAAACTTAGCATTTATATTCATTTCATTGTAAAGCTCCATAACAAACTCGACAATGGTGCAATTAATGCATGCAATATGTTAGAGGAGTGACATTTTCAGTATAAGTGCCTAACATTATAACGATCATTTATTCATAGCAATGATTTTATTTTAATGATTGTTAGAAATTGTTTACATGTATTTTTTTAAATTGGGGTAGTAGGCCACAATTAGAGTTGGAGATATCTGTGTAACAATCACCGACAACTTTATAAAATGCTCATATATCATATGTGTGATTTCTTTCATTTGCTTGAACTTAATTAGGAGTCTATTTGACTACCAATCAATCAATGAAGCTTTATTCGATTAAAAACATTAATCATAAAAGCAATAACACATTATGTAAATACAATAGACATAAATAGCTACATTAACAATTGATTTCTTGATTTAAAAATGAATTTTAAAAAAGTGCTGACGGAGGCTACAACATATGGGGAATCTAACATTTGTAGGGCTAAAAGTGCTGGGCGACATTGCCTAATACCAAAGGATTTCAAAACCGGTACAATCCATCTTTTCCTGGGAATGGTATAAAACTTGCATAGAAAGACAACATGTAATGTGGATTGAGTAGATAGGTCATCACATGGGCAATTACAAAGATGTTTGGACCAATCATTGCAAGTCGGAAAACTTAATAACCTATGGACAATTCCCAGACGGAAACGGACCAATAAAAATCTATCAAAGTCACCAGTAACAATTGATAAGTACGGTTGAATAGAAGAACACGTAGGGATCAACTGGTGTACCTGTACCGAGATCTTTTCTCTTTCAGTAATCAATCTACGGTCATTTAAAAAGTCCAAACACAATTTTTTCAAGTCCTTTTTCGCAATTGAGGACAAAGAAGTGGGGTCTTCATAAAATTCACAGCAGTCCATGTTGCAGAAAAAAGATTTAATGTAAGCTAGCCATTTTATCCTTGGGACCCCATCCAACTTAGAGACATCAGTGATTATTGAACGATTCAGGGCCAGATTTTCTGATGTCCAAATCCTATGCCACTGGAGTAGTGGTTGTATTTTAATGATGTCTTCAAGAAAACCAATTCCCAGTTCGTCGTGGCAAATATATGTTGAAGTAGAGGCAGGAACTCCCAGTAAGAACCGTAGGAATTTATTTTCTACAATCTGCAGGGACGTAGTGTCAGCAAACCCCCAAAGGCCTGCACCATAAGTGGCAACAGAAACACACTTTGCCTTATAAATTTTCAACAACTCAGACGGGGGCCTCCTGCCAAGCTTCTTACTAAAATTATGCAGGGCAGTTACCGTACTAGTAAACAGGGCCCTTCTGGTTTTTATTGCACGTTGCCAGCTAAGTTTATTATCGATTAAAATACCCAAATAAGCAAATGATTTGGTGCATTCTATCGGCTTATCATACACAAACATGGTCTTTGGGCCTTTCCTGACGTTACTACCAGCAATCATGGCAAAAGTTTTAGAGACGTTAATAGTAAGCCCCAAATTAGACATACATTTTTCAAAAGAGAAAATTACTCTTTGCAAAGCGAGTGGGGTACGGGCCATTAAGACGGCGTCATCGGCATATAACAAAGCCGGAATAGTTCTTGAGTCAATTTGGGGGAGGTCATGGCAATTTTGTACTAGGTATGGCCCTAGGCCGTTGATATATAGATTAAAAAGGAAGGGAGCAAAGACGCATCCCTGTCTCACTCCTTTTCCTATGTTAAAATCGGTTGTACATTGACCCGCCATCCCGTATCGAACCCTCGCCTTGGCCCCTGCATATAGCTGTCTGAGGAAGTTAACTAAAACAGTATCCACCCCAAGCCCATCTAAAATTTCCCAAAGCTTGGCATGTACAACACAATCGAAAGCTGATGATAAATCAACAAACGTTAGGTAAAAATTAGCCCTTTTCGCCTCCAAATACTTAGCCATTAAAAGGTTTAAATTGATACTCTGGTCCACAGTTCCCATGCCCTTACGAAAGCCATATTGAATATCACATAAAATTCCCCTGTCCTCAGCCCAATCCTGTAATTTGTTTAAAATGACTCTGCCAGCTATTTTCATTGAGGAGTCTAGCAGAGAAATCGGTCTATAACAGGCCGGGTTATCTCTATCTCCTTTTTTAAAAATTGGGACTAAAATTGAAACCAGCCACGTTGTAGGTAAAGAATTTTCTACGGAAGCATTGAAGAGTAAAGTTAAGAGTGGTCCCCATAGTTCCAAGTTTGTTTTAAAAAGATCAGCAGGTACGCCGTCTGGGCCTGGTGCCTTGCCCCATTGAGTCGACCTTATGGCCTCAATTACTTCCTGTACATCGAAAACCCGGTGTTTCTCGATTTGAGGTCCCTGGGGCAAGGGAACGTGTGGTTGATGCCCTGAGGAACCCAAAACAACAACAGGACAGTCGTAAAGTTTGGTAAAGTGACTAATCCAATCACTTTCAGGGATTGCGATCTCAATATTGGCTCTATCTGAATTAAGTAAAAAGGGAGCGTTGACAGCCTTCCAGAAGGCCGCCGAGTCCTTCAACAAAGCTGCCTCATGTAGTGCCGACCACATTAACTTTTTTAGCTCTAGTTTCCTGTTATTCAGAGCTATTTTATACTCCCTTCTGGCATTCCTGATATTAATATTGTTTTTAGGTTTAGTATGTAGGACAGACTTCAACTTTGCATGGGCTTGAGTGCATAACTGGTCAAACCAACCGTGCTTCACAGGTTTACTTTTGTTGGTTTCAACAAAGAGAGCGGTCTTAATGGTTGCAGTGATTATAGAGAAATTATCCACTATAGCACTTTTATCGGCCTCCTCGTTTAGGCAAAGCAGGAAATTTGAACGACACACAGTGAGTACTTTATTCAAAAGATCTTTGTGGTTCACACGATCCCAACTTAAGGCATAGCCATTCTGCCTACTAAGATTAATATTATCAATATTATTAATGTTCGGACCCCTTGGTCTTACAATTTGGCATTGTGTCAGAATATTAATACTTATAGGAAAGTGGTCACTTAAGGCCATGTCGTGAGTACTAAAATTCTTTAGTCTAGAGGAATGCCTATTGGACATCAGAATAAAATCTATTGTGGATAGGACACCACGGCCATTGAAGGTTGGGGAAAAGTCAATCATGGGGTTAGTTAACATGTTACAAAAACCCAGATCGGTAGTTAGCAGTATATCATTAAATAAATCCCCTTGAACCGTATGTGCGAAATGCGAAAGGCAATCTTCGTCATCATAATCAAACATTAGGCCACAAGTCCCTTTACCTGTGTGTTTGCATAGGGAGCAATTAAAATCACCCCCCCATAACGTAATTACATCCTTGTCCATTGGATCTTGGGAGCTCTCCAAACCATCTAACAAAGATTTCAGAATGCTTGCGAGGAGATGCTGTGGAGAGTTGTTATAAAAATTAACAATGATCATCTTCACATGTTGGACACAAGTTAGGCCAATGATTTGGTAGTGAGGGTCATCCAAAAAACTACATTTGTCATAGTTCACAAGATTAGAAATATAAGTACAAAGACCTCCCCTTGCTCTTCCGCTAGAAGATGGGACAGCTGAGGTAAAAAAAGTTCGGTAACCAGCTAGATGAACAGGCTCTAATAGCCAGGTTTCTTGTAAGCAGAGGATATCGTAATTCCTTGTAAACTCCAACCACAAATCATTATTAGACTTCGAATTTAGCCCTGCAACATTCCAGTACAAAATATGAAGACCCTCATGACCCACTCTGGATATATTGTTGTACCCCCGACTTCTAGGGCCCGGGTTTACTAACTGTGTCATTGAATGTGGGGGGGTTTGAATATCAGTAATGGGCCCTTGGCCCTGGGTCGTGTTATTATCTGTAGGAGGAATTATAGGGGTCATGGGATCAGGACTAAAGCTATCAATACCAATCGGGAGGCCAAGCCCAACACGAGCCTTGCAAGTACTCTTCACCCTTGTCACATTATTCACACCGTTATGTGTGGGGTTAGCTGCAGGTGAAATCAGACCTCCATTATGAGTAAGATTAAATGGACCAACACCAGAGACTGCGTCCATCTTATCACCAGATTTCACCGGGCTCTTCAGTCAGTCAACCTCTTCCAGAGAAGGTAAATGCTGGAAGCGGTTGTGTGTTGGGATGGAATATTTATAACCATAATCTATAGTCAAGGGTTTTAACTGCGGGACGCAAGGCTTATAAAAGAACCCTAAGGGAACCACACCAATGTTACCTGGAGCTAAAGCTTGATGATCCATATTACGCAATATCCAGCGAACAAAATGGGGGGTCTTAAAATTCAAAACCACGCAGTCGCCAGGATAAAGTTTAGGATCTTTACTCAACCAACTAACCCTTCTTACCATTTTGAATTCCATAAACAACCTATCAGTTTCTCCCACCCTAGATCCCAGCCAGGCCAGAGACTTGTTTCTTAATACCTGCCATGATTCAGGTGAGTCATCTCTCAGCTTAGGTACGTTGGTTAATATAACTGTATAAGGTGTTGCGGCTGGTGGTAAATCCAAAATAGGGGCTGTCAAAGCATAAGGAGGATTTAGAACCGATGTATCTTTATGCCGATTGCCAACGTCAACATGAGAGTCAGCCAGCATAGGCCTGTGTTTTGGGGGTGTTATGGCGTTACCTTTGGAAGAGGATACATGGACGTCAAAGTGTCTCAAATTAGATTGAGTACTCCCCGGCTTTGATAAGGAGTTACCCTGATCGTTGTTTGTCGTAGGTTGGGAGGTGCTAGAAATGGATGTTGGTGCGTCGATAGGTGTCGGGGCTTTCGAGTGTTTCAATAGTGTATCTTCTATCACTCCAAGTCTTGTAATGATATTAGTCAAAGAATCTCTAATAAAGAGATCCATTGCCTCAATCTTAGTCTGCATAGCCAATAGGTTAGAATGTGTGGGAACATGAGTAGGGGTTGGCGTAGCCCCACGGGACGCTTTTTTCAGTTTAGGGAGGGATTTATAGATACCCTTACTGCTAGGTTTCTGTGGATTAGCCTTAGCGCTGGATGTTGATTCAGTCGATATCTCAACGTTAGGGGCAGGGTTTTTTGGGTTTTTTGGGCGTTTAGTGGGTGGCTGAAGCTCGGCGTCTTGATCAGAAAGGGAGATGTGATCTGAAGTATCTAATATGCATCCGTTACGGGTAACACCAGGTTTCTCTGCCACTTGGTTACTATGGGATGTTAGAAGGTCTCCCGAGCAGGTTGTGGCAGCCGTGCTGTCACGGGAGATTGCTTCCTCTACGGAGACGATCTGTTCCTCCAAAGCTCCCATAGCGCCCGTTAAGTAGTTTAAGATGGAAACATGCGGACCCTCCCCAGATTTTGGCTGCTTCCTAGGTTGTGAACTTGCAGCCTTCCTTTTCACCATTGTGAGGGGGTGGTTAAAAATAGAGATGAACTAAGAAAAAAACAATAAAACAAACAAAAAAGAAAAACTAAGCGGAATAAGGAGGTCGCGTGATAATAGATAACAATACCAGGCCAAGTGGCTTAGAGTACTATCGTCAATCCAATGGACGTACAGCTTGGAAACAAATCAGAGAAACACACAGTCAACGACAAGTTATAGTCATATGTTATCTGACGGACAACAGGGACTTATCTGTTGCAGAGGGTGTGTGAGAGTTGAAAACCAACAGATGTGGCCCAGTCCAGCCTACTCCTGGCTATGACGGGCTAAGACGGGCCCGTCTTGGCCCGGTCTTCGCCCGCGCGCGTCCCGCGATGCGGGACCGCGTCCGTTGATTTATCGTCCCTCCAGGGACCGTGGCCAAAGTGCTTCGTGCGCCAGCAACAGGGCAGGGACAGGGAGTAAAGTGCAGTGTGCAGAGTCCTCTCAAGCGGTCTCCCACAGGAGCGGGACCGCGTCCGTTGATTTATCGTCCCTCCAGGGACTGTGGCCAAAGTGCTTCGTGCGCCAGCAACAGGGCAGGGACAGGGAGTAAAGTGCAGCGTGCAGAGTCCTCTCAAGCGGTCTCCCACAGGAGCGGGACCGCGTCCGTTGATTTATCGTCCCTCCAGGGACCGTGGCCAAAGTGCTTCGTGCGCCAGCAACAGGGCAGGGACAGGGAGTAAAGTGCAGCGTGCAGAGTCCTCTCAAGCGGTCTCGTTCCACATCAGCATTTCAGGAAATTTTGAAGGCGAATAAGGTAGGTTTTATTGTCTATGTCGTAAACATTGTTCACTCTCATTCCCAGCAGACTGTCATTGAGCTCCGCGATGACAGCTCTGATGTCGATAGTACTGAACCTGCCCTTCATGGTCTCTCAGCATCTGGCAGTCCCAGAGATTCTCTTCTCAAACACTCACAGCTTGGAACATCACAGCTAGTCCACCGTGGGCCAGTCTATTTGACTAAATAAGATATGTTAACTTTAAAAAGCATTTGAATTGATGTTCTCCTTAGGCTGCATTAGCCCTGTGCAATGGACTTTGATATGTTTTCTCGAATGTTGCTTTTTATGTCCTTGTTCATGCCAGATTCTTTAAGCGACAAGAGACTTTCTTACAGCATTTCTTTGTGTATGAATGATGGGAACCTGACCTTTCGACTGTTTCCGTGAAGAGCAACAAAGTAAATAGGTTCTTTGTTAACTAACCTGTGAGGATGGAATGGACAGTCGTTTCTCATGATGAGCATGGGAAAGTATGCATGCTAATATTGAAAGGCCCTTCTCTCTGTATATCTTAGCGTTCATGAAACAATCTTGCAATTTGGACGACATTTGGTATTATAATCGAAACTGCTGCTTGGCTATTTGAGAAACGGTCTTTGGTAAGTTTCGTTTCCCAAGGTTGAGCTTTTCTTTCTATGATTGCAAGTGTCCTCATTAGTGCATGCCTTTCTCATTAGATAGAGGCCTTCTACCACCTGTTTGGTGGGGAGGATAGGCCAGATGACCTTGGGCAGTAGATAGCTTGTGCCCGGCTGCAGAATCGAAACTTATGTTCTGTACCCCCATTGTATTACAACACCTACCAGTGTTTTTTACATAGTAGATGGGTCTTTGTGGACTCCGCAACATACATAATAAAATTTTATGTTTATTGGAGGCAGTCCGTCCACAGCCATCTCAGGAGGCTGGTCAGACTAGGCTCCACAGCAGCGTAATATCAATAAATAATCTGGTTTGTATTCTCTACTGTCTGACCGACTCTTCATTTGTATGGAAGGCTGAGAGGTGGTTGTGAGTGACCAGAGTGGCCCTTTTCGGGTCACTTCCTTCATGCTGGAGCATCAATTTGTACCCGGAGAACAGAAGAATGATCACATGATGATAAGACCATCATAGGGTGACTACTAATGTCACCATGCACAATATGGGGCTATAGAAAGTGACTTTCCTAGGAGGAGGGAGCCTTCTTCATGCTCATTTTATTCTCTTGCTCAACTGACCATCTTGCGATTTGTGATTGAGAGGCCTGTCTACCACGTCTTAACTGTCCTTGCCTACTGCCCATCTACCGGATTTGTTTTATTATACCCTTTGCCTTTTTGCCCTTGCTGATGAACTTGTCTGCTGGACGATTTGGAGCAGTTTGGTGAGAGGCCAGACTTGAACGTTCCTGATTTATGCTGCATTCCCTTTGCCCATGCCCATGCCCATGGACCTTTCCCTAGAGAACTTTAACTTGATTCCCTTGCCCATGCTGAGAGAACCCTTGTTAAACCATCCTACTGCCTTTGTTGGTGGTACGAATCTCCAACGATTGGAACCATACTCTTCTGGATGCATGTATTTTGTAATAGATTTACTTTGGTTAGATATGTGATTTTATATTTTGATCTGTAAGACTCATGACAGAGCTACTTAAAATGTTACTTCTATGCATTGATTTTATATCTATTATACAATAACGAAATTATCTAAATTTGTCTGAGTCTTTTATTGTGTCTGAATGTTCTTTCCATAGAAACTCTGCCTTTAATTATCTGATTGATTTTCAAATGTCTAAGAGAGAGAGAGAGAGTCATAGATTATTTTCAGAACATTATGTTCTTTTGCTCTTATTCTATGTAGCCACAGCAGAGCTCTTGGTTTGTACAATTCTTGTCAGACTAAACTAGTTTAGAAGGTTCGGTCTTCCAATTGCAATACTCTATTTTTACGGCATGGTTCTAAGAATAATGTATTTGAACCTGATCACCAATTTGTGAGTTGGCTACCAATTAATGGTCTTCATTGGGTGGCCGAAAGTGAGACATCCTGATTTCACACCCTTCACTACAATGAAGAAAGATCCATCAGAGGACCATCGCCTCGGAGGTGAATTATAGAATCTGAGTAAAATGGCTACTTGGATGTGCCCTGTGCTGGAGAAGAAAACAGTTTATTTCTTCTGCTGCAACACCCTTAACATACAGATTTCAGCTCTGAATCTTAGGTTCTTGGCACATGGCAGGGCCTCCAGTTCTCAATGCTGTGCTGCAATATGTCACAGAATGACCTTTGAGTTATGGATTGGGCTTTGGGCAGGCACTGTCCTCACCACCTCTCCATCCAGAGCTTCTGGAGCATGGCTATGCGAAGCAGATTGTGGGTGCCGGCCCTGCCCTTTGGTCAGGTACTACTTTTAGTGCCTCTTTCACAATAACCAACTGGCAAAAGGCCTTTCACTTTGGACTTTCAGCATCTACATGTCTTTACAAAGGATGTAGATACAAGTAAGTTTGTTTATCCACTGCCAATCAACAGGTCTGTAAGAGTAATTGTTAGACTTGGCATCTTTTGGCGAGTTTCCCCTGATTTTTTGCTTTCTGACCTCCCGGTTTTGACTCTGTTTTTGCTGGCGTAGTGTTTCTGCACACTTTTCTCACTGCCGACCAGTGGTAAAGTGCAAGCGCTCCTGTGGTAAAATGATTGGTGGTTGATTGGTGATTCCATGATTGGCCTGTTTCATTTATGTGTCAGTCCCTAGTAAAGTACACTGTGTGTGCCAGGGCCTGTAAATCAAATGCTGTTGGTGGGCTGCAGCACTGGATTGTGTCACCCACATAAACAGCCCGTAAAATCTAACTCTGACCTGCCATTGCAGAGCCTGTGTGGAGTCTGGTACTGCCATGTCGACTTGGCAAGTGAACCCACTTCCCAGGCCCTAACCTTCCCTTTTCTTACATGTCAGTCACCCCTAAGGTAGGCCAAGGTACCCCTGTGGGCAGGGTGCAGTGTATATGAAAGGTAGGACATGCCCTGATGTGTGTGGCGTGTCCTGATAGTGAATTACTACCAATTTCGTTTTTCACTATTGCAAGGCTACCTGTTCCCCATAGGAGAGAATGGGGAGTTAGTTTATAACATCTTATGTATCAAAATCAAAGAGGGGGGAGGATGGATCACTTGTCCTGTATACCAGGGTCTTTGTTCGTCTGGGACACTTCGTAAAAACCCTCATATACGTACACTAGCGTGGGTGGTATGTCTTAATTCTCCGCCTATGTGTAGCATCATCGTCGGGTCTTTATCTTTGTGAGTATGCTGTGCCTCCATCTGGAGGAAGACCAACTGGTTTACCAGTAGTGTCCAGAAATGAAAAATTAACAAGAGGGCGTTTGTGTGCTCTGGTGAAGTGAGTTTAAAAATCCCAACATCACTTAAAAGTGAATATTTAATTAAAAAAACGGTGATGTGGGTAATTAAAAACGGGGTTGTGCGTTTGTGGATCAAGTTACTAACCCACCGCACTGGTTTTGGTCAACCTGTTTCAGCCTCATGCTGACTTCTAGAGGCTTTCTTCAGGACCAGGAGATGAGTCAGGAGGCGCCTTGTGGCTCCTGTTGAAGTGGCCAACTTACCACTTGTGCGCAGAGTGGTCAGATCTATAGCCAATAGAACATGGCCGTTCGCAGGTACCTTTTGGCTGTGCCAAGCCAGTGAATGGTTGGGCAGTATGCCTTATCAGGTAGACTTCACCGAATCACACTGCCCACAAAACTGCATGGTGTGGTGCTTGTCCATGACATATATCCAGTTTCCTGATTCGAGAGCTACTGGTCCTTTGGCCAAAGTATGTGCCCAAACACTCGGTTATCAGTGCTTGTTTACATACCTTAGGATCTGTTTTTGAAAAATATATGTTTTGTGAGATCCATTTTTCAAACTGCCATGGGCAAACAAAAACGTTTTTTAAGTGTATAAAGTGCTTTGCTGACTGATATTTGCAAACCACATACCACCATTTTGTGGCTTTAGAGGGGATGGCAATTTATATTTATCTGGGGAGCATCCTTGTCACCACATTGGGTCAGGGTGCATTTCCCTTGGTTCCACATGACTCCCTGTGATCATTCTCTGTGATGGATGCTCATAAACCTCAGTTCGTCAGGCATTTATGAGGCAATAGTCCTTCCCAAGTAACGCACCAGCAGCTATAAAAGGGCTCATTACCGTTCAGGATCACATGCTGCATGCAGAGTGGTTCTGACAGCCCAGTCAAGTGGCTGGGGCAGGCAGACGGGAGCAGGCAGACAGGAGCATCCCACCTCTACTAGTTAACAGAGTTGAAGTTCTGAGATGCGCTCAGCATAATTACATCTCTTCCTCTGGCCTTACAACATCAGTACCTGCCAACTCACGTCCACTGGCTCGTGGTTTCATATTTCCAGAAAAAATGGCCTCCTGGGGTTCCTTTTTCCAGTTTCGGCCTATGGAGCCTGCCTTCCACTCTGGGTAGTAATGTAAGCTTGTGGCAAAACCGAATATCTACTCTCTGACTCCTGTCTTAAGATGAAGCTACATTTTCTTTAGCAGGGACCAGATGGGGCTGGGCCAGTGGGGGTCAGAGGTAGCCTCATTTTCTGGAGCTATTGCACTGTCTCTCTCTTCCGCTTACCCAGACCTGTCAGGGGGAGGGAGGTGGTGAGGCAGCAGCACCCATGCAGTTACTCATACACCAAGTGTGATGACTTCATTCTTCTTGCACGATGAGAGATGTGGCTCCTCTCTTATGCTAAAAGGATCCAACATAGTGTGCCCAGTCATGGTGAATAAGAGCTGTGGCTATCCTGTAGTGCAAACCATTATTATTATTATTGCAGCTTGTAGAGTGCGCTTCTACCTACAACTGAAGTGTCCCGGCACTAGTAGTGCATTTAGCTTATAGTGAGTGATCAAGGAGGCAGAGGGCTCTTGGAGGTTGGACAGTGTACATTTGTGCCTGCAGTTCCCAAGTGGGCAGAATTCTCAAGAGAACTAGCACACATACAGTGGTGGCATGTGAAATGGCTAGAAAGGCACAAACCAGTCTTAGAACTTGACTTGTTTTTTTATGAACCCCTGGATAAAGGAGCTGTTGCAGGTTGTAGATGCAGCCGAGCTTGATCTTACATTTTTAGCCAGTTATAATCCCCGAGTTTTTGGTTGAGGCATTTGGTGTTGGATAAATTGGCAGTTTGGAGGTTTAGTTTTGTTCAGGTCCTCTCGCGTTCTAAATCCTTGAGGGTAGCCAAAAGACAGACTGCAATGAGGAAAGGTGATAAGGAGAAAGTAAAATAGTAATAAAAGACGGTTTTTAGTCTTAAAGTACTCACTAAAACTGGAGAGATGCCCACGCCCCTCAGTAGCTGATGTCTCTCAAGGAGAATCACTCCTCATCACAGCAACTAAGGAACTTCTAGACTATTTCCATGAATGCAGCAACAAAAATAACACCCCTGGAGACCAAGGCCAAGAAATGGGCTGGAGTTTTGCAACAGGAAGACAAAGGAGGTAGAACAATGCTAGAAGAAATAAGCCTCATGTGGGATTTATGTAGGGAAGAGGAACACCAATCTATGTTAAATTGTGTGCCTTCTCATAAATTCTACAAGTGGAAATGAAAATTGACCATCCGAAGGATGCAAATAGAGCCTCAAACCAATGCATCCTTGGGTTTCAACACTTGCTGATGGTGAAGATCTGCAGGATTTAGTTGGTGACTTCTTGATATTTTGGTGACGAGTCTGCTCAGATATTGGGAATGGCCAATGGAAGCAAGCTTCCCAAGCCAAGAGAGGACCATACAGGAGGTAGGATGGTGACAGGACACTTTTGGTGAAATTAATGTCTGCACTTGAGCAATCAATGCTGCTGTGGGCAGCAGTAAAGAGAAACCTCTTTCCTTTCATGGAAAGGGAGTTTTTTTTCTGAAGCTCAGCAGAAGGGCCCAATCTAGGAAACAGGATATTTAACAAGTTCAATACCATGTGCAAGAGATTCTACCCTCCATTATATCTAGTACTGGACTTGGGCAGGTCAGTCATGGGGCTATCAAGCTGTTGTAGTGTTTATTATTGAGCCTTCATGGTGAAACATTTGTATGGTTTGGAGGATGTTATGTGTTTGCACGTTGTCTTGCAATGTTATGTTTGCAGTATCAACTGTGCAATGCTACACTAATGAAAATGTAGATATTTCTGTCTTGTATATTTGTGTGCACACCTTGATGTTTCTCAGTATATGATTCAAGCCAAAAAACAAGTTGTTAACTCGGGCCAGCACATCATCCCAACTGGAGTACTGTATCTTCCTAAAGAGTGATTTTTAGCACATGTGATTGGTTGAGCACTAGTGTAATGACACCTATTTGTAGTTGGCAAAGGTTAATTTGCGGCCTAGCATGCTTCAGAGGACTAAGAATGTATTTTTAGCCTTAATAAGGCATGTGGCTCGAGTTCATGCACACGGAGGGTAGCATTAATAAAATGAATAAGCATGAATTTTTTGTTAAAAAGTAAATGACGAGTATTAGAGGGGATTAAAAGGCACAAGAATGGTAACAGAAATGAGGCATGGTGACACCACAGGTTCAGAGGAAGTTGGCAGGTTGGAGGCCATGATATTATTCTTGTTGTTGATAAAATTAGAACTGTTTCTTTAGAAGACGTTGATACATCATGATTCAGAGTGAAGCTTGTTTTCTTTTTTTTTTTACAAAATAGGGTATAACTTTGCAAATTGTTGTGGGTAGGTCAAACACGGAAGGGTTTTATAATGTTATATTTTCTGTGCAAAACACTGTTTTTAATGTAGAATTGTGGGCTCAAATTTCCATATATGCATGTCTAAGTTGTACTTGGAGAGCTTCTGAAAAGAGAAAAATCTAAAGCCATAACTAGTTTTACTTAGATTTGTCATTGACTTTAACAACACGGAAACGCTGTCAATGGTGGCATTGACCTGATCTTTCAGGGAGCTCTGAAACAGGAAGTGGCCTAGCTTGAGTGCTGCTATGAGCTGCCTCATCATACAATCCACTACATTTTTGTATTGTTTGTGGTCCATGGCCTTTTAAGTGATGGAGCTGCTGCAGGGTATTTGCCATGTGGATGGTGTTAGGATGCAGCATGCCCATTTGATAGGTCATGTGCGCAAAGGGGTTGTGGGAAAAGATTTGGTCAACAACACGGCCGTCAGATCAGGAGAAAATGAAGAAATGCTGGCAAGTGACTTCTTGGCATAGGGAATTTGAATATGAGCTGGATGCAACTCTGACATGAAAAAAAAAACTTGAGAGGACCTTTAGCATAAGACAAGACTGGATTAGTTATGTAGTAAGGAACATATGTTTCAGGGTCCTTAAATGCTCTCTGAATTTTCTGCAGCGATTGAAGAACGCAGGAAGACACGAGGTCCCAGATATAAATCAATGACAGCTTATTTCTCCATGTCTTGGAACACGAATCTTAAATCCCTGTTTGACAAAGCATAGAGTTAAGATAACTCTGTTGTGCACAAGTGCAAACACAGCACAGTCCCAGTCCCATTGCTCTTATTAGTGAAGACCTGGTAAACAATGGTCATTAGTACGGCATGCATTTGTTGCTCAGAACATAACTTGGTGGAATTATGTCCCATTTTCCCAAATCAGCTACTTAGACTTGTGTAGATAATAAAAGACCTGGAATTTCGCTCAATAGATGTGTAAATTTTGATCCCAGAATGCCATGGTTAATCAACCAAAGAGCACATCATAACTGAGCTATTTATTCGTCTTGTCTGTAATTAAAAGCTATAGAATGGCACTTTAAAGGAAGCATTATTATGATAACTTCTGAAACTTGATGTGTTGTACACAGAGAATCATTGTGCTTACGTGGAGTGTGGTTGAGAATGGATTAGAGAAACAAGGAATTGTTGCAGGAGGAAATAGGTAAAAGTGACATCACACCTCATAATGCACCAAACCACATATTTACACAAATGCACAACTTTATGTTATCCATGTTAGTGAATAACATACACTTATTTTACCATGATGTCAGTAACCACATTTAAAACAGAAGAAGATGATGGACAGAGTGCTGAAACTTTTCAGACACTCCCCCCAGTCACAGATCTGGGTTAAATCCATCATCATTCTTTAGCTCACTTTGCCACCTCAGTTCAGGCCCAGCTATATGCAAATCAGTCTTGACCCTGTGCCTCATGGGAACAGTCCAGCCCGAACTGCCAAGCCAGGTCTTCCTTGAACCGGAAACAAGCAACCTGGGACCGGTTTCTGGGTAACACCCTTCATCAGCCAGGATAGCTTGAATCCAGTGGCAAAGTGAGCAAGGGACCCGCATTTGGGCATACCCTGCCAACTTAGGGCGAACAAAGCAAACACAAGGAGATGATGGACGGAGTGCTGGAACTTTTCAGACACTCACCCCAAGTCACAGGTCTGGGTTAAATCCATCATCATTCTTTAGCTTACTTTGCCACCTCAGTTTAGACCCAGCTATATGCAAATCAAGCATCCTGGGGCCGGTTTCTGGGTAACACCCTTCATCAGCCAGGCTAGCTTGAAAACCGGTCCCAGGATGCTTGTTTGCGGTCCAGGGAAGACTTGGCTTGGCAGTTCGGGCTGGACTGTTCCCATGAGGCACAGGGACAAGACTGATTTGCATATAGCTATGTCTGGGGTGGCGAAGTGAGCTAAAGAATGATGATGGATTCAAACCAGATCTGTTACTGGGGGTGAGTGTCTGAAAAGTTACAGCACTCCGTCCATCATCTAATTGTGTTTGCTTTGTTCGCCCTAAGTTGACAGGGTATGCCCAGATGTGGGTCCCTTGCTCACTTTGCCACTGGATTCAAGCTAGCCTGGCTGATGAGGGCTGTTAGCCCGAAACCTGTCCAAGGATGCTTGCTTCCGGTCCAGGGAAGACACGGCTTGGCAGTTCGGGCTGGACTGTTCCCATGAGGCACAGGGACAAGACTGATTTGCATATAGCTGTCCGAACTGGGGTGGTGAAGTGAGCTAAAGAATGAAGATGGATTCAAACCAGATCTGTGACTGGGGGTGAGTGTCTGAAAAGTTTCAGCGCTCCGCCCTCCATCTCTTTGTGTTTGCTTAGTAACCACAGAGCCACAGAATATTTTTTATAGGCTATCTTTTTAACAGACTAGTTAGCAGAGGGAGAAATAACAACGAAAGTTGTATGAAATCTTGTAGCCAGCTTGGAAACTCTACTGTGCTGGTGTAGTGTAGTCTGGTTCCGGGCATTTGCCTTATGTCTTTGGTGGAGTAGTCCTACGGCGTACTTCCAGTGAGCCTTTTTGTATAGCGCTTACTTTGAAATCAACTATTTCAAGGTGATCCTAAGCTTGATATTCAAGGAAAGAGAGGCACCCCAATGTAAAGAAATTTACCTTGAACGACACTATTCGGTCATGTGAATAAATAAGGAGTTGAGCCAAAGTTCCTTCATTCAGAGGGGCTCCAGTCATACCTCTGGATGATACCTCTGTTCCTCTTCAGCTTAACCAGGGTCAGACTGTGACAGAAAATAGGCTCGGGCACACTAGTGTAGCAAGAGGGGTGCAGAGGGGGTGGTCCGCCCCAGGCAGCACGAGTTTTGGGGGTGGCGGCCTCCCCCCCACTCTTACCTGTGGCTGTTGCAGGGCAGGGCCGGGCCCGCAGGAATCGTCACCCTCTGCCGCGGGTGGCAAACACAGGGGCCGCCACGGGTTGCCTAAGCCTAGTTACAATACTGATTAGGCACCAAAATATAAGTGGCCAACATTCATGAATAAAAAGTAGACTACCTAGCCAAATCAGGGAGTTTTTAACATATAAAGACACCCTGTGCAGGAATTTGGCCCGTATGGGAAACTATACGAATTTGTGCTTGCTGCAAGTAATGTTTGTGGTAATATCAGGGAAATCAACAATAAAAATCAGCTCACCAGACCATTGAACAGGCCCACAAACAGCTAAATGAAAATCCGGCTCACACACCGACCGGTCAGATTAGCACTTCCGGCACTGCCTGACTGCGGTATAAGCCATTCTGAAACTGAGCTTAACACAGTGCTTTGTATTTACTCGTCTTTCGGAAGCTAAAGGAGTATAATGTATTCAACAGAGAACTAGAAAAATAACAAATTACAATTTAAATGTAGAGCGCCCCGCTGACTTTTGGGCAGGTGCGCACAATTGAAATACCACATACATACAAATCAATCAGGCTCTAAGAAACCTTTACAAAAGAGAATTCAGAAAACCGCACTATTAAAATGTGTGTGTGTGCTCTTCCCATATTACAAAGTGAAGTGTAAAAGAAAAACAGCATATTTATACCTTAATATCATCGGCCTTTCATGCCTTAACATTCAAACATTTCTGGAGCTTCCCACATCCACTATGAAGGCAATTACATACAATAGCAAAACAAACAGGTCACTTGGATAACAGAGTTTGTGCTCACGTTGCAAGTCTTCTATAGGATGCACCTAGGATGCACCTGTAGAGCACTATGTCTACAGGCTGCAGATATTCATTGTGCTAATGCGCGATGAGCTGACACGTGGCGGCCATTTTCTCCTAGTACCTTCCTCTGCAACTCAAATGCTTAATGCATAGTTTAAACACACATGCAAAGAAAGACACCACACACTGCAATGGAGCTAGATGACTGCAAACAAACACTTCAGATTATCTCAGAATATTAATGATTTTGAAGAATACTAAGATTTATTTCAGCAATATCCGGAGGAGTGTGGCCTCTGACCAACCAAGCCAAGATTAGTGTACTTAATTTGAGATGTGCCTAAATGATAAATTCCTTTTTTTCCAAGTTGGGGAGTGGTGCAAGTTTATGTTTATGATAATGTATTTATGTCTATTTATCATACCCCACTCTCCAATGGTTGTATCGGAAGACAATATATGGTTTCAGCTTTCCATCTTGTACCCACTTTCGATATTCCAAGGGGAGGATGTGAGTATTGGTGCCCACCACTAGCCACTGGTGCCACTAGGTGGCAAGGTGATATAACCAAAGTCAACCAGACATAGCAAAAGCAACTGATCAGCCACCACCAACAGGACCCTCCGCACTGTCCCTCAAGGGAGGTCTATCAAGCTTATCCCCAGAATCATTACAGTAAACTCACACCCCTGAGACTATTAACAGTTATCTAAACCTATTTATGGGTGTGCAAAGCAAAAAACAAACATTAACTTGATACACATGCAGTTCATGTTATCATAAGAGGCGTGCAACACACACAAACATATAATATAGAGCTCGGAGTTAGTGCTATTTTTACCAGTTTTTCAGGAACAAAACACCCCGCCCCATTAACCCATAGAGAAAAGGATGAGGGAGAAAGCTTGATTTGCCAGGTCAACACATGGTATTTGGCTGGTAAACATCAGCAGTGTGTCCCTCATTGGATCAAAACCATTGTCAGACAAGTGCTCTCCCATGCTGCTTGGTTCCTGCAAATTATATATTTTTGGGGGGCAAAAAAAAAGGATAGCCCCATTTTAAACCAGGTATGAACAGGCCATAGACTGTTTCCAAGTTGCCCAAGCTTAGGTTACCAATCCTCCTGTAGAAGGGGAGTTGTCGATGAATAGGCATGACCAAGCCATGAGTGTTTACCCACGGACAATCATAACCCTTAAAGTCTCTGCATGGAACAAAGGTTGATGAGCCCCCTTACACAAGTATAAATAAGGCATGGCATTTTAATCATCTGTTACATATTAACCTGCTTCCACCTGAAAGTCTGCAATAAATGCGGCTGCCGCATGTTCCGGCTGGCATAGCAATACCATAATACCATGACAATGTAAGCCAGACATACCACGTTCGGGCATTGACTCACCTCTCAAAGATTTTTCAGATTTTTGTACCACTGGTTTATTTGGACCACCAGCAGCCCATCTTTTTCATTTGCTCCTCGACTATTCGGTACACTGTTGCCTCTGACGTCATTGCATCTCTGAAAGAATGGCTGTTGTACAACCTATGTACAATCGCACATCTCGCCAATGCCTTTATAACACTCCTATGCTGATAAATAGCAAAGGGCGTCCCATTCCCGAGGCCCAAAAGACCTTTCCTCTTACTTTCCTGATGTATCTGGTGACTTCTCATGGCTTTATAGATGCTTTTAGCATTAGGTTTCAGAACTACCCAGCGACGTTTACCCTTCTGGTAAGTAAGTTTTGGATTTAGGGACTGTGTCCTCTTCCGCTCTGCAATCCTTAAATTACAGCACTCCACTGTCCATCCACCCTGTAACTTCATACCAGTGTCACCCATGAGCAGCGATGCCAAGGAAAGGGCAGCATATCAATGCATGCAGCAAGATTCTGTTCCTGAAAGGAGGCGCCCACTAGTGTTAACACTCCTAGGGTGCTCTGAAAACCTGGCGAGGCCACGCACCCCCTCCAAGCCCAGCCTACCATGGTCATTTTATCTATACATTGTAAATTGGATACTTGTATAGCGCACTACTCACCCGCAAGGGTCTCAAGGCGCTTGTACGAATACCGCTGTGGAACCCATCCTGGCTTTCCCTGTGAGGCGTCCACTCCTGGGCACCCCCAAGCTGGAGGCCAGGCATCCTTAGCGTTGTGGGGGCCGTTGTGGAGATTAAGCAAGCTATTGCCTAGAGTTGCAGAGTGGGACTCCATGATTGGAATAGGCACCGAGGCGAGAATTATCAGGTCCGTGGAATTTTTGAGCCCAAGACACGCCGAGGTGGGGAATTGAACCCTGGTCCCGGACTAGACCTCTGCATCAGGGTCTGCCGCTCTAATCATTGAGCCACACTTCTCCACTACATTCACTTAGAGAAACTACTTTCAAACTACAATTTTAGTGGAAAGAGGTCATGCAGAAAAGCATCATTTTCGTTTCCTTGTGGTGATTGCAATTTACTGAAAGGGCGTCCAAAATTGTATTTTGTGCACTTTAGTATCGAATTTGTTTTTACCATTCCGGGTAAAGAGTCCCATAATCACCTTCTGTTGCCAATCAGGCATACTGGTCTGATGTAGTGGTTTGTGGAGATTGGGTTTCAACTAATAATATTTGCCCTCCGTGGCCGCCTGTGGGTCATAGGCCTCTCGCAGCGCTCCCTAGCGGTTCTGCCTCAGCATCACATGGACTGGGCAGCCTTCCGTGGCCGCCTGTGGGTCATAGGCATCTAGCAGCGCTCCCTAGCGGTTCTGCCTCAGCATCACATGGACTGGGCAGCCCTCCGTGGCCGCCTGTGGGTCATAGGCATCTCGCAGCGCTCCCTAGCGGTTCTGCCTCAGCATCACATGGACTGGGCAGCCCTCCGTGGCCGCCTGTGGGTCATAGGCATCTCGCAGCGCTCCCTAGCGGTTCTGCCTCAGCATCACATGGACTGGGCAGCCCTCCGTGGCCGCCTGTGGGTCATAGGCATCTCGCAGCGCTCCCTAGCGGTTCTGCCTCAGCATCACATGGACTGGGCAGCCCTCCGTGGCCGCCTGTGGGTCATAGGCATCTCGCAGCTCTCCCTAGCGGTTCTGCCTCAGCATCACATGGACTGGGCAGCCCTCCGTGGCCGCCTGTGGGTCATAGGCATCTCGCGGCGCTCCCTAGCGGTTCTTCCTCCGCATCACATGGACTGGGCATCCCTCCGTGCCGCCTGTGGGTCATAAGCATCTCGCAGCGCTCCCTAGCGGTTCTGCCTCAGCATCACATTGACTGGGCAGCCCTCCGTGGCCACCTGTGGGTCATATGCATCTCGCAGCGCTCTCTAGCGGTTCTGCCTGAGCATCACATGGACTGGGCAGCCCTCCGTGGCCGCCTGTGGGTCATAGGCATCTCGCAGCTCTCCCTAGCGGTTCTGCCTCAGCATCACATGGACTGGGCAGCCCTCCGTGGCCGCCTGTGGGTCATAGGCATCTCGCAGCGCTCCCTAGCGGTTCTGCTTCAGCATCACATGGACTGGGCAGCCCTCTGTGGCCGCCTGTGGGTCATAGGCATCTCGCAGCGCTCTCTAGCGGTTCTGCCTCAGCATCACCTGGACTGGGCAGCAATCCGTGGCCGCCTGTGGGTCATAGGCATCTCGCAGCGCTCTCTAGCGGTTCTGCCTGCGCATTACATGGACTGGGCAGCTCTCCGTGGCCGCCAGTGGGTCATAGGCATCTCGCAGCGCTCCCTAGCGGTTCTGCCTCAGCATCACCTGGACTGGGCAGCCCTCCGTGGCCACCTGTGGGTCATAGGCATCTCGCAGCGCTCCCTAGCGGTTCTACCTCAGCATCAAATGGACTGGGCAGCCCTCCGTGGCCGCCTGTGGGTCATAGGCATCTCGCAGCGCTCCCCAGCGGTTCTGCCTCAGCATCACATGGACTGGGCAGCCCTCCGTGGCCGCCTGTGGGTCATAGGCATCTCGCAGCGCTCCCTAGCGGTTCTGCCTCAGCATCACATGGACTGGGCAGCCCTCCTTGGCCGCCTGTGGGTCATAGGCATCTCGCAGCGCTCTCTAGCGGTTCTGCCTCAGCATCACCTGGACTGGGCAGCCCTCCGTGGCCGCCTGTGGGTCATAGGCATCTCGCAGCGCTCCCTAGCGGTTCTGCCTCAGCATCACATGGACTGGGCTGCCCTCCGTGGCCGCCTGTGGGTCATAGGCATCTCGCAGCACTCTCTAGCGGTTCTGCCTCAGCATCACATGGACTGGGCAGCCCTCCGTGGACGCCTGTGGGTCATAGGCATCTCGCAGCGCTCTCTAGCGGTTCTGCCTCAGCATCACCTGGACTGGGCAGCCCTCCGTGGCCGCCTGTGGGTCATAGGCATCTCGCAGCGCTCTCTAGCGGTTCTGCCTCAGCATCACCTGGACTGGGCAGCCCCCCGTGGCCGCCTGTGGGTCATAGGCATCTCGCAGCGCTCTCTAGCGGTTCTGCCTCAGCATCACCTGGACTGGGCAGCCCTCCGTGGCCGCCTGTGGGTCATAGGCATCTCGCAGCGCTCTCTAGCGGTTCTGCCTCAGCATCACCTGGACTGGGCAGCCCTCCGTGGCCGCCTGTGGGTCATAGGCATCTCGCAGCGCTCTCTAGCGGTTCTGCCTCAGCATCACCTGAACTGGGCAGCCCTCCGTGGCCGCCTGTGGGTCATGGGCATCTCGCAGCGCTCTCTAGCGGTTCTGCCTCAGCATCACCTGAACTGGGCAGCCCTCCGTGGCCGCCTGTGGGTCATAGGCATCTCGCAAAGCTCTCTAGCGGTTCTGCCTCAGCATCACAAGGACTGGGCAGCCCTCCGTGGCCGCCTGTGGGTCATAGGCATCTCGCAGCGCTCTCTAGCGGTTCTGCCTCAGCATCAGCTGGACTGGGCAGCCCTCCGTGGCCGCCTGTGGGTCATAGGCATCTCGCAGCGCTCTCTAGCGGTTCTGCCTCAGCATCACCTGGACTGGGCAGCCCTCGGTGGCCGCCTGTGGGTCATAGGCATCTCGCAGCGCTCTCTAGCGGTTCTGCCTCAGCATCACCTGGACTGGGCAGCCCCCCGTGGCCGCCTGTGGGTCATAGGCATCTCGCAGCGCTCTCTAGCGGTTCTGCCTCAGCATCACCTGGACTGGGCAGCCCTCCGTGGCCGCCTGTGGGTCATAGGCATCTCGCAGCGCTCTCTAGCGGTTCTGCCTCAGCATCACCTGGACTGGGCAGCCCTCCGTGGCCGCCTGTGGGTCATAGGCATCTCGCAGCGCTCTCTAGCGGTTCTGCCTCAGCATCACCTGAACTGGGCAGCCCTCCGTGGCCGCCTGTGGGTCATGGGCATCTCGCAGCGCTCTCTAGCGGTTCTGCCTCAGCATCACCTGAACTGGGCAGCCCTCCGTGGCCGCCTGTGGGTCATAGGCATCTCGCAGCGCTCTCTAGCGGTTCTGCCTCAGCATCACAAGGACTGGGCAGCCCTCCGTGGCCGCCTGTGGGTCATAGGCATCTCGCAGCGCTCTCTAGCGGTTCTGCCTCAACATCAGCTGGACTGGGCAGCCCTCCGTGGCCGCCTGTGGGTCATAGGCATCTCGCAGCGCTCTCTAGCGGTTCTGCCTCAGCATCACCTGGACTGGGCAGCCCTCGGTGGCCGCCTGTGGGTCATAGGCATCTCGCAGCGCTCTCTAGCGGTTCTGCCTCAGCATCACCTGGACTGGGCAGAGGCCAAAACAATTACAGTGCTGGTGAGGAGGCCTCCAAGCCTTTCTAGTGTTATCTGTTTGGAGCGCCACGACCTACACAAAATATCATGTAATCCCTTTTACATTTCTACTTTGTTCCTTCTTATAATGCAAGCTGAAAATGTTATTATTTCCGCAGCTGTTCATTTACCTGTCTTTCTAATATCAGTTCAATTAAACTTGACAGTGTGACATTTCCTTTGCACAGCAAACGTGCTCTCTGACACCAGCGTTAAAGTCATGTAATCAGGGTGGTGCACAAGGAGCCGGCGTGCAAATTGTGGACTGACATAAACCTGATATAAAAGGCAGGATTACTGCGCCATTTCCTTTCATCCCTGAACATGTGAGACCAGCTCTACTGCAATTAACAGAAAAGGCCGCAACCGCATCTATCCACCCAACACAATCAACTCACATTTTAGAGTATAGAAAGGTAATCTTCCAATTACGAGATACAGAAAAGGGGGCAAGGCTTTAGGAAAATAAGTTAACTACTTTTCAGAAACCTACCACGTTAAATCTACGTTGCAGTTTCTAATTTACAATAATAGCCTTATAGCAAACCAGTGGAATGTTGGGTAGAAACAAATGAATAAAAAAAACACAATTTGAGAAAAACAAAGCTGTCTGGTGATCACCTAGAACTCAAAGGAAGTGAGATGCATCAAGCCGATCAGCCTTTCAAACACGTCAAAAACTTACTTATTTGCTAGACAGAGGTGAGATGTCTGTCCTGGGCTGACAAAGCTAATAGGATGGTTTTGTAATAATCTCATTTGTGTGACGTAAGTATCTCACTTACAAACGCGTAAACCTACGCCTTTGTGTGCTTTGGAGATGGGGACGTTGTGTAGGTCGTGTAGATGGTTTATTTGACCCCAGCATGCAAAGGTCATGCGCAAGCGAGTCTGCGGTTTTCAACTCTAACTGGTTTACCAGGTCACCTTTCTTCTGCATTGCGGAATGACTTACTGTTCAAATGCACACAGAAAGCCATTCACAAGGAGCTGTACACATTCCTGCCTCATTCATATTTCTTTTGCATCCCCTGTGAAAGCTGGGATGGGGCCTCTGCAGGCCACAGAAGACCTCTGACCCCGGATTCCATATAATCTCAACATTTGTTTGTAACTATCAAGAAAGTGGTCCCTACGGGGGCAGTGTGGCCTGGACTTCCAGGACAATAGTGTCCCAAAGAAGCTTTTTCAAGTTTTCGTATTTACGCAATTTATGCGCCCATTTATGGCAATCGTCTTCAAATAAACCAGAAGTGGTTCATGACAATCCGACAGATTATTTACATTAGTCAAATGATAGGGCGCTCCTGTGGAGTGTCACAGAGAATGGATTAGATTGACCCTGCCTGCCTGCTGAGGCTCTAACCTCCCACTATTAAGAAACTTGGCTGAGGGAAGATTTAACTGGCCAAATTCTCACGCGTGGTCATCATCTAGATGCCTCTTTACTCGTGACACATACACGGAGAGGGTAAAAAAGTGAATACCTTCCGCTACACGCAGGGAGCTAATCTTTTCTCGAAGGATTGAGGGGCAACGGAACTGCTGAACCAACATTTCACTTTTGAAGTCAATTGCAAGACAAGCGGCAACAGAGGATCCGCCCCAGCCATCCTAAGGACCCTTGCAGTCACTTGTTCATAGTTTGCTGAGGCTTTCCAGACAACTAAGATCTCGGTACCACTGTCCTCTGCCACTTGCTCACATTCTACGGAGGTTTTCCCATGCAAGTAGGACGGACATATCTACGGTTGTGTGTCCCTGTACGTGTTTTCATTGCTACTTGCTCACAATTTGCTGGATTCCTTCCTACTACATTTGTTGATCCCAATCCCCTGGTGTCTTCTGTTCTTACTTTATGTTTAAAACTTTTTATTGAAACAAAACAAACCATGGGGGAGGGGGATAGGAGGCAGGATACATGGAATACAGTCAAAGAAGAGGGGATGTATCTCCAGAGGGTTGGCAATAGGTGGCGCGGTGGCTCAGAGGGAAGAACACAGTGACTGAACGCTAGAATTGCAAGCTGTGGAAGCCCACGCGCGTATCCGAGACCCCAAAGCTGAGCAAGAGCATCCCCCCCCATCAACACCTCAACAGAACACCATCCCCCCCCCCCATCCCCCATCCTCCCATTAACAAAACAACAACCCTCCCCCCTCCCCCCCGTCCTATGGTCCCGCATCAAAGCAGCCCTAGCCAGGAGCCCCGCACTCCCCCCCCCTCCCCGGGGGTCCCCATCTCACATGTAAGCTAGTCCGCCGGGGTCACCGGCGGCCTCAGCCTGAGAAGCCTAAGGTACCTCGGGCAGGTGAGCTCCCGGAATTCAGTGGACAGCAGCGCTAGAAAGGGTTGCCATAGCTCTTCAAATTGGTCTACCTCCCCCGCAACCGTAAGCGACAGCTTCTCCATCCCCAGCACGTGCCAGAGCCTATGCAACCAACCGGTGATGGAGGGGACGGTGGATGTGCGCCAGTGGACCAGAATGTTCTGAACCGCAGACCCCAGCGCTATTGCAATCTGCCTACCCCTGCGGGACTTCAGTGGGTACATTAGGGCATTGGGGAGGCCCAGCAGGACATACGCCGGGAGACGCGGCAGCTCTATCCCAAAGTGCTCATCCACCTCGTCCAAGACTTCTTTCCAGTAGGCGGTCAGCACTGGGCAATCCCATAGAATGTGTGTAAGGGTACCTTCCTGCCCGCAGCTCCGCCAGCACCCCTTGTCAGTGTGTTTATGCATTTCATACAGTCTCTCCGGGGTGTAGTACCAGTATGTGGACACCTTAGTGAATGTCTCCGTAAGGCCCGTGTGGTATGCAGAGTGCCGAGCCCGATACGCAATTTGGTCCCATTCCTTGTGGCTGAGTGTCCTACCCAATTCCCTGTGCCAACGCTCCCTCCCCGGGTTGTAGTAGTGATTCTGTTCTTACTTTTGTCCCGATGATGACCCTGCTCTAAGTAATTGCGCTGAAGGGTTTAAACGTTAACAACATATTGGGACTGATTTTAAATTCTGATTGAGGATTTTTGACACTCAATATGGGTGCCATGTATAACACCATATCATCTCAATCAGTCACATGTTATATATTTGTGTTAAGTGCAAGAGCACTTTTTTATCACAATGTCCACTTTCACTGCGACGCCACTTTATAGGAACACCCTATCATTTGACCAATGTAAATAACGTGTCAGATTGTCATTAACCGTTTCTGGTTAATTTGGAGACAATTGCCATAAATAAACACATAAATTGCATAACTAAGAAAACTTGAAAGCGTTTCTTTACAACACTATTTCTGTGGAAGTCCAGGCCACACTTCCCCCGTAGGGATCACTTTCTTGATTGTAATTATCCGACCTAGATACCTGGGTTACTGGGTTGCCCCATTTTTTTTATATACAACATTTATTTTTGAAGCAGCCTAGGTCTTAAATGGACACAGGTTACTTTCTAGTTAGCATTCAGTGAATGGCACAGAGACCATGCGCACCTTCACGAGGTGGAAGCTGTCCCATGGAGACTGTTTTCACTTTACCAGTGGGATGCTATTGCCTTCAAGGAGTTGGTATAAGAAGAACGGTTTGCAATTTCAGCCGCCAGCCATTGATGCACTGTGTTGTGAATTGGTCAAATGAGGGTGGTGCCCTCGACTTGCTATCCTTTGCTCATTGCGACTTGCCCTTTTGAGGCTGCAAAACCTGTGATTTTGCAGATCCCAGGATTAGCAACTGCAAAAGGGCTGTGTACATTGGTCCCTTTGTTACCAGTGAGTGCACCGAATCCACCTAGCTGGTCCTGGCTTACCAAAACATGCTGGAACATGCATCTTCATATGTATAACGGGAAAAGGAAAACCACAGGTCCCAAACAGCACCGTGCTGTTTGTTGAAAACTCAGGACTTGCTGAAAGTCACCCTTAAAACAAGGCGAAAACTAACAGCGATGAGTGTAGACTCAGACACGAATGAATGACTTTCAGATGCATCCATCTTGATTAGTCATAGCCCAGTAGAACATCAGTGCCGTAAAATTAGTCACCACGTGCCCAACAGGGCCCGGAGCTCCAGGGGGGACTTCCGGTAGCGTACATGGGTGGGGGGCACCTGGCCTGAGAGCCTCTGACTGGATCCAGAGTGTGGGGGCCCCTCCATGTACTTTGCAGGGGGTCCCTTCAAGTTTCTTTACGCCACTGCAGAAATCTAAATATTTGTGTTGCCTGTCAGTTTAAAGCGAAAGCATCGCTTGATAAGTAACCTTATTAGGCCTTATCTAGCCAATAACAAAATATAATAATTTCTGATCTATTCAGAGGGCTTGCTATGACGGTGGGAGCTCTTTACATGACAATGACTGGGTTGTAACTAAAGCAAACATGCAAGTGATGCAAAGAACAGTCAGTTAGTTAAAAAGCTTCATCGCAGCTCCCTCTGCCCCTTTCTATGGCAGTTCTCTTTGTGGAATATTACAGTGGATTCATTTTTCTCTTAAAGGAGAATGGCTGGTAGAATGTCAGACAGCTTCATTGTTGTTCTTATTCATCTCTCAAAAGTCTGAATGGTTTCCACAGACAAAGGGAACCCAGAGGCAGAAAGAAAGGAATGCTTGCATTTTGATTATAACTAACCTAGTGTAAAAAGTACCTGATGCTATCTTGCAAAACAAATGATGTTTAAGATATGCAAGTCAAAATGAAGTAAAAACAGTACATCAGCGGGCTGGTAACCAATGCATCTTCACTTTGACAATCAAGCACATTACATTAAATTTACAACATTAATATAACCTACCTTGTGCTACTATAAATTAATTGCTATTAATCAGCAACACAAATGCCTATGGCGGTAGATTGTTTTTACCTTTATTTAGTGCTTCATACCACTGATGAGGAAAAAAAGAACTTTAGCAGACGGGTAGGACACTATAACGTAGGATGTTCGACTAAAGTGTGCACTTTGTGGGATGTGTTTCGCTGCAGTGAGCGATGACCAGAATGGTGCTCCTTTCCTTTCAACGGTCACCTCTCTTTCCTCTGAAGTGAAGAGTGGTGAGAGGTGGACTACATGAGTTTTATATTATTCTGGGTCTGTTTTAACGGGTGCGGTTTATGAGTGGGGCCTAAATAGGAAGTGTTTGGTTCTTCTGCTTGGCGAAGAGCAGATTGCTCTAATCAAATTTTCAAGTCGAGGCTAGGCAGCTCACATGCGCTGTCTGTGAGACCTGCTGTTATCACTGTATGGAGTGTAATCTCGCCTGCTGCTTGACAATTGGTTCACTCCAGCGTTGCTCTTTTTTCCTGGCTACTTGTTGGTTGGTGCTCAAGACACATAATTTCAGTTTTATGCCAAAGAGCACCGGCAACTGCAGTTTATTTACGTTGTAGGTGGATATGTGTTCCTTTAGAGACTACTTGTTTTTTTTCCTGCTAGTCATTCACCACAGCACCCGCTTCACTGGATGCTGCGAGCATAACTTTTTTGTACACAGACGCTGCACTTCATGTTATAGCACTGTGCCCGCTTTCATGTGGGCCGCCATGCGCTTACCTTTTATATAGACGGGCACCTCACTTTATGTTTCAGCATGGTGCCCGCTTTCATGTTTGCAACACAGGAGCCGCACTTTATGTTTCAGCACCGCATCCCATCCGCTTTCATGTTTGCAACATGGGCACTGCGCTTTCTGTTTCAGCACGGCACCCACTTTTATGTTTACTAGCTCAATAGCTCTAACTCTTACAAATGCCAGACTGATTGCATTGCAAATGCTTGTTACAACTTCTGGTTGCTATCAGGCATCGAGTGGAATGAACTAGAGTGAAAGAAACCTGTGGTTACCATGAAAGTGGGGAAAGAGTACTCTGATGAATGGGTGTCTATGGTCCAGATTTATCTGAGGTTCACACTGGTCTCAGGTGGGATATTGAATCTGTTTATTCATCAGTGTGACTGCTTCATCTGTTTGGGAAGAGCCAGGTCTTTACCTCCTACCTGAATTCTGAGTGATCGTAGATATTTGTTTTCTTAGCTGGGGCAGAATTCCTGTCGTTTTCTGCTGGTACAAAAAAATAAACAACCAAATGTGTTTCTTCTTGCAGTGAAAATTATCAGCTGAGGTGGCAGACCAGGGCAGTGTTCGGTCTGTGAGTTTCTTTGAAGCCTTATTTGAAGACAACTAGGGCCCTTCCACGGATGGCACTCTGGCTAATGTATAATTCTTTGACGATGCACGTTCTTAGAGGGACACTGAATGCTTAGACCACTAGTGTGATGAAGACCCATGGCGAAGGGATACTAGCTGTCTTGTTGCCACATTTTGGATACTTTGCAATCTTCAGAGTAGGTTGAACTGTGTCCCTAGGTTAGGAGCGTTGCATAGACAAGATAAGGTATGACAAAGGGGATGGTGGGCAATAGCTTCACCAGGAAACTGTGATAATTTAAGATGCATGTGTGAGTGCTTTTTATTAAATGGATCACACTTGAGAGGATCATAGAAAGTTTGGACTCTATAATTTGTCGCAGAGTTCTTATTTCAGTCCATGTCAGTGGTGGCCAGATGTTTTCAGGCGTGTAGTACTTCAATTTTGCACTGGTTAAGATCTCAGGGTGCAACTTTTAATCTTAAAATGGTTATTCAGCATCCGCTAATCAAGGGCTTGGAGGCAGAGGTTGTATCTTGTGTTATCTAGATCCATGCAGTTTTTTTAGTTTTAGGTCAATCTACTTGTCATTTGTGTTGTCGTAACAAGTTAGATTGAATTACTTGATAAGGTCAGGTAGCAGGACCAGTTAGATTTTGAAGATGACTGGTGTAATGATTAAGACTTCAAATATGAAAAGGTCAGTGCTGAACGAAACTGCTCTGAACAGTAGCAGCTGGATTGTGAAAGACATGTCAGAGAGGTTGGATGATACTCCCGATGGGATCAGATCAGGGGCGGCTCATCCTCTAAGACGGAGGAGCGTCGCCCAACTGAGTAGGTCCAAAAATAAAATGATAATACCTCATTGTTGTTATCATTTTATTTTTCCGTTCTTCCTCAGCTGGGTGTGGCGGGGCTCCTCTGCTCACAAAGCAGGGCATGGAAGGAGTCGTTTTGCCACTCCAAGTGCACATGATGCTTTGGCAGACTGTCTTGGGCAGGCCAAGCCACCATGCACACTTTGCATGTTCTCCACCCAGGCTGTGTTACAGCCTGGGTGAAGAGCATGCCCAGACTCCCATCCCCCGTCGAAGCACGGCGCTCAGACCAATCACAACACTGAATTGCAGCATTGTGATTGGTAATGGGGAGCTTGGTTTTTCCTGTTTCCTGCTGAGGACCGAGACGCAGTGGCACACAGGTAAGTGTTTCATTTTTTTTTTAGCATTCCCTACCCCAGCCCCCCCCCCCCCCCCCATGACCCATCCCCACCACCGTTAAATACCAGACGTCACAGTATGGGATGCTTCCTTGAGGTTAAGTTCCTATGGTGCTGCACTGTGTACAAGATGGTGGATAGACCTATCAGCTGCAGGGCTGTAATTCCATGTATATCCATAGTCCATGTGAGACAACCCAAGATTGATATCAGGATTGCTTCAGAGGGCATCTTGGCAGACGCCCATATGATTATCAGTAAATTGGATTGTTTCCTTTAGTTTCTGGTTGAAAGATGGGAGACAAGTGCTAACAAGCTGAGATTATTCCACTGTCTATTGGTAGGCGTCTTGAATACTGTAGTCTTGTGGGCAGGTTCATAAAGAAGAGATGAGTTGCTGGTCACTCCAAATTAAAGGGATGTTTACTCAATCAATTTTCTGAAGAATGGTACATTGGAGATTTGTTGGTAGCATTCTGGATCTATGGCTTGAAATGTGATTTTCTTCATGAGTGGTGTGATGTAAGTGGTTTTGAGGGGGGATGAGAAGGTATCAGATATTACTGAGGTATTAAGAACGATTCTTGTTGGGGTAGCGCAGCTGGAGAGTGTAACGTATCTGTGCATTTTCGCTGGTTAGGGATCTAACAGCTTTGGCCAATTCCTAGAGCTGAGACTCACAGTTGTTAGAAGGTGTCCAGAGACTGTAAGATTCCATCATTTCTATTTTTAGTCCTTGTCTGGCGAGGTCGGTTGTTGGACACCCAGCTCTTGAAGTACAGTTTCCGATCATTTGTTTTTAAGACAGGTTTGATGTGATGATGTTGCAAACGTCTTGAAAGTGTGGAACTTTTAGTTGTTGCGCATTCTTGGTTGCACAAATCTGAGCTGCTCCTATGTAGTTCAGTGGATGGGCTTTTGGCTTTGGTGTTTTACTGGGAACACTAGAGTCTTTTTGCATTCTTGGTGGACAATGTGTATTCTGTTGTGGTGTTCAGTGCATATTTTGTCATTTTGGTTATTTGTTGCCTTCCACTGCCACGATAGAGCGACAAATTATGTCTTCAGTTTCTTGACCTTTTTACAGGGCAGTGGCAACCACTTGCTGGGACTAAGACGTGACAAGGGATGAGATGCACTAGTTTCTGGAAGTCCTCAGCGAGCCAGCTATAGTGCTGCTCAACTTACAACACCTGGCTGTTAGAGAGATAGTGTTAAGATGTGGGTCAGGGTGCTGAGAGGTTGAGATTTTCCACTGCCTGTATTTCTGTAGTAGTTGGTCTTGTGGGTAGGTTCACAAAGAAGAGATCAGTTGTTGGTGACTCCAGATTAAGGGGATGTTTCTTGCTATTCTAATGTCTGCCTTTGGAGCAATTATTGCATTCACACTGCCTCCACCTGGGTTGGCTGGCCCAGAGACCATGAGTAATAGGGAATTCTGGAATGCACATAATTCACAAGGAGCCATTGGTATCAAGCTCATATAGTCCCTAACCTCAGAATGCTCCCTGCCCAAGTAAAGAATGAATTGCTTCCACCTTCAGAGATGAACACCAAGGTCATATGACCCTAGCAACAAAATATTGCATTTATATCATTACATAATTCTGGTTCAAAATACCAGCCTTTCTCCAAATTTGTTTAGGATGTGCTTATGCCAGTACAGGTGCGCCTATGATGCACTGAAATGGGTAAGAGGAAACTCTTCAAAGCACAGCCCACCAGAACTATTTGCATCACACCACCTTCAATTCCTCACCAAAGTTCATTGCAGGCTGTCAATATCAAGCAGAGAGCACACAGTAGATTGAGTAGACCTGTGCCACTAGAAAAGGTCATTTTCTCTTTCAGGCAATGGCTTTCCACTTGAGTCGACCCTTCTTAATAAAGTGATATATGTCCCAAAATGTTGGGTCTCATAGTCCATATGCAAGGACCCAGGAGAGCCTGGAACTGCAGAGTTTCCAAGGATTGCGACCCCTATAGGGACTAGTCAAAGGTTTTCGGATGCCCTTTCATCGAGTGGCCCCGTAGGCCTAAAAAGCCTTTAAGGAGTTTGAGGTATTCACCAAGCACCATTAAGAGGGAAACATACTAAGGAGGAAATTCTTTTTAGATGAATACACTTTATGCTTGGAAAATTTCAAGGAAGCTCTTTCAAGGTAGTGTTCACAACTTCAGCTGCACAGAAAAGGATTAATTGTTACAAGGTAGGTTCTGACCCACATAGAGAGGCTCTATGGGACTTTAAGTTGTGGGTTTCCCCTGGATTCCACGACCTGATTAACCTGAATTTCACTTCTAATAGGGCACCCATTTTTAAATACTACAGTTGACTTGTTCACCAATTTAACCAGAAATGCTCTGCACCCTGGGAACTGAAAGAGCATCATCAAACGTGTGCAGTAGGTACTCAAGAGACTTCCAATAAAAGATTCCCCGCTCTGCCTTACCCATTTACTCTGACAGATCCCTCTGCTGCTTTCTCTTACTCACTGGGAATATGTTATTGCTATAAGTATTGTGTATGACTCCTCCACCACATATTGTGTTGTTAAATGACTTTCCACACAATATTCAAAATTGAAGCTGAAATAAATGATCTGAAAGTCACAGAAGATGCGATTTCAGCCCACTTGATTTCAAGCCACAGCTTTGCGATCACGCTTCCAAATCTCTGTTAGAGAAGAGTACAACTCTGGAACACTTTAATGTGGATGTAGGATTATAGCGTTGGACACGATGAATGAGCGCATTAAATAATGATCTTCGGCATTGTTAGTAAGGAGGGTGTAAAACAAGAACAAACTCTAGAATTTAGTAACAAACATTAAGCCTTCATGTAGAACAAGCTTCTTCCATTTTGCACCTTGTTGTGCAGGGAAATGTGAGTTCTCAAACGAAACATATGAAGGAGGTAATTTATTAAGTTTGCCTTTAATGCACTGGTGAACAGCTGTGTGTTAGTTTGAATAAAACACACTCTTTGACAAAGCTAGTGGAAGGGTACAGGAAAGAATAAATAAACTGCAGGTAAGACACATTGAGTCTGGTTCACGGAGAGCATGCAGAGGTAGAGAGGCATTTGCTGCCACCAGAACAATCAAGCTTAGCGCAAATGTCCCATATTTCTTGGAATTCAGAAACAACTAAAGAGTTATTTCTGGGAAAGTGGGACTATCACGGTTTACCAGGAGTACTCACATGCATAAGCACTTATGTAAACAAAAATGCAGCAAATTTATTTCTTTGCATGCAGATATAACCTTTAAATTATATTTCTCTCCCAGAAAAAAACTCTTTCTTCCTTACTCCTACCTATTTTGCAAGTCTATCCTCCTTTTTTGCCACCATTAAACCAAATTACTCCTGACTTTCAAGTGAGTAAATCTTCGTCCGTTTGCAGGATAGCAAACTACCTGCTCAAAGTGTGTGTCTATCCAAAGCGTCCGCATTTGTGGGTGTCCATTGTTTTGGTGGTGACCCCCACTGTGAAATGGCCTCAACTCCCAAGTCAAGAGATGTACTCACAATTACAATCACTTCGGCGCATATTATCAAGCCAGGTGATAAAATTATCGCCGCTTTGGCGGCAGAAAACTGCCGCTAAAACGGCGATAATGGGCTTGATAATATGCTCTATGGAATTCCAATTGAAGCCCATGTTAAATGTGAAGGATGTCTAACCTGAGCTTCAATTGGAATTCCATAGAGCATATTATCAAGCCCATTATAGCCGTTTGAGCGGCAGTTTTCTGCCGCTAAAGCAGCGATAATTTTTATTGCTTGTCTTGATAATATGCCTCAAAATGTTACAACTATCGATTGTGTAGCACAGTGAAGGGATATTGCCTTTGTAAATGCTCCGATTTAAGCCACCGAATTACACGCAGTTGTTAATATGGCTCACACTTCGAGTACATTTGCGTTCAGCAAACCATCTCACCTGAGCCCCTCCAATCGGAAAGCAGTGATGAGCGGCCAATTACATTGCGACAGAATTAATAACCTATCGATTTCCATTGTTCATCGCACAGGCAGACAGGCAGCAAGTTTGGCACATTCATATAATTGGTATGTAAAATACAGCAACAGCGAGTACTGCTGTAATTGGATAGCAGTAGGAATAACATTTTTGTGTCCCCACTTATAGAAAGAACTGTCAGAAATACACCACTCACTGGCAGCCAACCGAGATCGTCTCAGGTGAATTCATGTTCTAATTCCCTGGCACCAAATTTAGATTGCACGAAAACGGCGACAAGAGATTGCAACAAGAGACGAAGTCAGGAGCCAGGTGAAAGTCAGTACAGATAATGCCTCGCAGATTTAACCTCCAAAAAAGCTTTGATTCCCATTACAGAATATAGCAAGCAGTTTTATGCTGGAAGCCATTTAGCATGTCCTTAAATGAGTAATCAAAAGCAATTAAACATGGAAAATTGGAGTCAAAGGCCTCTGGTCATTAGCGGTTTAAGCAGTTGTTACAGAGACATATACTAATGGGAAAAACAGGCGCTGTACAGCAAGAAAGCACTGGCGAACTGAAATCCAAAGCAAGAGAAATGAGCGAGCTGATCCCAGGCTGCCTGGTAGGAAAGACCAACTCTTTCGGAAAGCAAACGGTAAAGGAAACCAAGGAGTATGAAATACATATCACTGTTCAAATATATATTCAAGTAGATCAGTAAAGGTTAGCAAAAAGCTTGTTTTCACACTAATAGTACAGTACAGCTGTTAATGGTTCTTCAGACACTGGAGGCCTCCAAAGATTACTATGAACTGGGAACGAGCACTCCATTTCTGATAAGGCAGGACCTGCCAGGCTGCTAATATGTAGGTCCAGCTGTGTCTAACTGTACATTGGTGATGGAGCACTTCTCATTGGGGATAACGGCAATCTCCAGTGACCAGTCAGCAGCTACTGGCACCACTGATGGGACCACCTTGAGCATCCTCATGGGAATCAACCTTAAAGCCGTTTAATGGGCCTCCTCTTTACTAAAAGCACTTTGACCTTGTCAGCGTAAGTCTAAACATCCACGCACACTCCTAAGTCACATGGAGTTACCCTGCCCTGTCTGTCCCGCTTCCCAACCGATACATCTGGCACCATGGAGCCATGACCGGCCTTTGATCCCAGTTTCACAACACTTTGATAATACAGGTGTATACACTTGCATGTCAGCGGAGAAGGAATCACCTTCACAAACATTGCTAACAAAAATTGATAAGTGCTCTCACACACCTTGCTGAAGCTAGAGCCGTCGCTGTCTATTAGGAACTGGACAGGTCCTTCCCACCACCGTTTCTAATGGAAAGGCCCGGGTACTTCTAGATCAACACAAAGATCAGCTGAAAGGGGTTTAGTTAGAGTATAAACTCCTAAACAACACCTTATGGCCATGGAACATTTACAACGCACATCATAAATTGGGGTGAATTTGACTCTGTGGAATTCCACTGGTTACATAAAAACGCTGCGAGATTCCGTGGAGTTACGCCAATGGGCGGAAATAGGCATGTCACATTGCTCGCATTGTGATTTGGCGCAGGTAGCGCGGCATGCGCTAAAAAATCTGCGTATATGGCACCACGCGCTGTGCCAGTGGGCGCAGTTACACAACTTGATTTTGCAGCTGCTCAAGTAGATTTTCTACCCGAGCGGCAGCCTTCTGACCGCGAACGGTTTGCGACTACTTGAGTTAGAAAAATTTTGCAGGATATCCTCCTAGCAACCGTAAAACGCACTGGGTAACGACAAATCTTGCTTGCGCTTGCCAACTTTCTGTTCTGGAGCCACACGCGAGATACAATTCTGCCATGCAGCGATTGGCAGAATTGAACCGGAACTACAGGTTACAAGAGTGATGTGAAGTCGGTACAATTGTGCCAATTCCGCAGATGGAACAGAATATTCCACCCACCCCTAATTATAATAATCTCAGGACTAGAATAAGCGTGCTGCTAAACTTCTTCCCTTAAAGGGTACAGCAATGGTGCAATTTAGTCGTGATATACAACGTACATTGATGACCTCCCGCAAAGCAGGCGATATGTGCGTGAGAATCTGTCTGCCATAAAAAAGGCACCGGCAGCAAACCACTCATCTCACAAACTCCATTCACACAAGCACGTTCACTGCAGTCAGTACCTACTTCACAGGGAGGCGATGAAATTCACAAAGCAAAAAAAAGCACTTCAGAGATGCTTCTCGCGATGGCCCATAAAAGCCTGCGCGCGCTTCCGGTGGAGCAGCGCCAGGCACCAGACTTCACTCTTTTCAGAAGGCGTCTCATCCCGGGAGATTGAAAATACTTTTTTCCATCATGCATATGTGGGTGCGATGTCATGTACACCGCTGTAAATTGAATGGTGACACGCACAGCTTGTGCTGCACGATGTAAAATAACATGGCCTAGTTTGTAAAGTCTCAAAAAAAGGTGGGAAATTGTGCAACCCCCTTCAACAGCGGATCTCGGGCGGGATGCTCAGAGGCACAGCTGTGCACAGCTATCTCCTAATTACTGTAGCTTTTTTGTAGTTATTGAAAGAGCGTAACTTAAAAGGTACTCTACTTCGCACGCAATTGACCAATGATAACATTCGTCTTCACGCACTGCGCAGTGACGACAGAATTCTACACTACAGTAACAATTGTAAATAAACTGAGCTCCAGCACCACCAAGGCTCTTCAGCTGCTTTCCCAGGCACACCACCTCCCAGCACTGCATTATTATTCTTAGCATGTTTACATGTCCTGCCAGAAAGAAGATGACAAATTATGAAGGTTTTAACTCCAGACCTCTCCCCTCTCCCCGCAGGTCGACAGAGAAGGACTGCACAAACGTGCGGGTGGCAATGACTAATCTAGTGTGTTGCCTGATTATTGTACTCGTGTTTCATAAAATATGTGGCAGAGATCTGTCCGATTATAAATCTCCCTTTTCTATATTTGAAACGGGGATGTACAGCAGTCAAATACGCTCTTTCTGCAGACATAAGCGCTGACTACATTGTCTGCCAAGAAAGGACAACAAACCCTGCTCCTATAGCGGCATCTGCTGGCCAGTGATGGAATATTCCTGTTCAATAAACTGGATTGCTGACGTTATTGTTTATCAGACGCAAACCAGCAGCAATAATGGACATAGGAGCAGGCGATCATGTTTGAAGAACTGCTGACTGTAATAAAGGCATTTGCTTTTTATGTGTTTTTTTTGCAGTTTTATGTACCTTGAAGTTCGCCCAAATCCATTAAAATGCTTTACATGCCTACCAGATAACATTACACAAGGTCAGATTCATTTTTCTCTTTTCCTGTTTTTTAAGTCATAGGGAGAATAACTGATTTATCCAGAATCACAGGATGTGGAGTTAACAGAGTTTAGGTTATAAAACCCATCCAGGGTTTACCCGTGTGTGCTGTGTCGTAACAGGACAAGAGCCATTCAAGGCTTAGGCGAGTTGGGAAAGGAAAAGCTGAATTAAAGGCTGGCAGAGGTAGAACTAGCCACACATGCATGAGGCAGGGGACATGTCACGCCCCGCTTTCTGCGGGAAGGCAGACTGAAACAGGAATAACCTACATATTTTGAAGAATGCAAAGAAGGGCCAAAATATTAACTAGGGCAGGTCAGTTTTTGTAGCACGAATAAATTCGTTTATTGTGTAATTACTTAAAATCATTACAATATAAAGTTAAAAAGCATATGTCATGAATTAAAACCTAATCAAACTTTAAAATCATAGCAGGGAGAGGGTATATGCCCAGCCGGTGTTAACTGTTTGATTAACAAATAAAGATAAGATATCACCATAGTTCATTCGTTAAGTCCCTGAGAAAAGTAGTCCTTGCGGAGTGGGGTTTTGTTGTGGTAAACCACATCAAACTGTTAGTCATTCCGTACAAGTGCCATTTTTTCTTTCAAGAGTGAACGTGCTTGGTAGATTCATTTGCCGAAATTGGCCATGTTCATCACTGTGTCAAAGGTATAACGCTGACAAATGGCATCCTGTGCGGTACGTGTTCCCAGTGAGAGAAGTATAGGCCTAAGATGTATTCGGGAGGCATGCTGCAGTGCCGGGCAGCATTGGAGGATATGTGCCAGGCACTCCCTTCTATAGTTGCATAATCGGCACACAGTGATATCTGTAAGCGCTTTCCAGGTTGGGTATAGTTCTTTTATGGGAAGCGGGTGAAGTCTTGAAGCTAAGATCTGATGTAATGCCTGGCTCCCCAAGGTCTGCGTAAGATGGCGCTTAGTTGTTTGCAGCATTTGTGGAAGGCACAGGGTTTCGTGGAAGTCCCTGGAAGCAAGGGATTCTATGTCCAGTTTGCGGGAGCAGAGATGCAGCTGTTTTTTTATCGGTAATTTGATGCCACCACAGTCAATTATAGTCAGGTCCCAATTATCAATGGCTTGCTGCAATAACTCCTTTGATGCTGAAAGTATATCAGACCAGCGATTGTTTAGTTTTGAGAAAATGGTCTCTAGTACTGCAAGACTGGAAGTCAATATTATCTCTTACAATAGACCACTGGGTCAATAAAATGTCTAGGATAAAAAAGTTTGAATATCAGTATGCCTCACGTAATAAGAGCTTAACTAGTTTTCATTAAATTTGGAGAGTTTTTGAGCATGACGAATGCTGTGCACTTTAAGTTATAATTGATGAATTGTTTCGGTATGATACCTCTTTAAGATCCCTATCCTCTATAAAAAGCTAACATTAATAGGGGAAGGTTAATGATGCAAAAAAAAAAATATGTACTATAAGCATGATTTTTTTTAGGCACTAATTTCTGTTGTTATGAGCCTATCGCACTTTAATAATGCACGTTTTTAAATGGTACCTAATAGCGAGGTTGGATATCGGAGAGAAAATCTGAGGCACTTTAATTTTTATTTTATTAGTCATGGCCAAATGTTTTATTATTAATGTATTATTAATTGTTTTGTATTATTGCACAAAGTCACTTTAATCAGTAGTAGATCAAAGAATTCTAGACACTGATAAGTGACAGGCGTTAATATCCTTGGTGAAGAGGAATTGTATTTTTTTAATGAATTGTAACCGGCGAATGCTTGCTCAATAAACAGTTATAAAAAAGAGAATGCATGAAAGGGACTCTTCGAGGTAGAAGAGAATATGTAAATAGATATATCCTTATTCAAGACATACTGTGGTACCTGGAGGTACTATAATATTATTTAATACTTCATGACCTGTGATAGCTAACCTCTGAAGTGACAGACCATACTGAACGTTGGTAGTGGGACATTTGTTGACAAGCAGGAATAGCTATAGGAGCAACACATCCCTTCCTAGAGGGAGGGAATAAAAAGTTTTCCCTCTGACCCTCAGAACCTCCTTCTGTGACAGTATTAAAGATACATATAGTTAGGTATTGAAATAAACTTTAAAAGCCCAAAAATGTGAAATGTACCAGTTGTGAATGAGGAAGATATTTGAGATGTATACTCATTTCAGCTTTCTAGAGCACTAACCAAAATGTCTATGTCAACACAAACCCCCTTATTTTGTTTTATAGCTTTCATTCCATCAAGAGGGCTGTAGGTGTGTCACATATTTTCATAAATACAAAATGCTAACATGTTGGTTTATCAATAAAACACTGCAGGAAGCTGTGTGTGTACACATTTCTCAAGCAGTTTGGCCAAAGTCATGATATTAGTAATTGGACAGACGTTGCTAGGATCCGCAAAGTCTGCATTTGGCTTTTTTAGGATGGGGTAACTTGTCCTATCTTGAGGCAATTAGGAATCCCACCCTGCATCAGAGATTCATGGATAATTATGGACCATAGTGGGAGAATGGCAGATTTGAGCTCTTTGAAGAACTTGAAGAGTAGCGGATTTTTTAAATGATTTGAGGGTTTTAATGAAATCATAGATTTATGCAGCTCGTCAACGTCTGATTGTAAAAAGGTGTTCCATGATGCATTGCTTTTTGCAGTATAGTGCATGGAGCAGGAAGTAGGGGTACTCACTTAGGTTAGCCAAGATGATGGTGTGGGCTGGGTCTGATACTGCGCATTTAGTGATGCGAGTTGCAGTTCTTGTTCAATTTTTGTCTTTTCTGTGAAGTGTGCAAAGAAATCCTCATCACTAGGGAGTGAGATATTGTGTGCAGAGTGATGGTTGGTTGAGTGGCTAGCTTGTTGATTGATGAATTCATATAGTTTTTTGGGTCTGTTTTTGGCATTGTCAAGCTGTGCCCTAAGGTAATCGGTTTTTGCACTATGCATATGTTTGTTATACAAACTTCTCGTCATCCTCAGCTTGTTCGAGGTTTGGTATGAAGGCACATGTCTCCATGATCTCTCTGCAAGCCTTAATTTGCGTCGTTCCTCGTTAAGGGAGCAATTGAACCAGGGTCTGGACTGTTTGATCGCCATCTTTATGAGTTGCTTCTGTGCGTTTGAGTCAAACATATTTGTCAAGGAGTGGATGTAGTGATCAGTGAGGTCATCCAGATTAGCCATGTCTTGGGGTGGAGGAGGTAGATTTTTAGTAATGGTGGTTAGATGATTTACATTGATGTTTCTCAGATTTTGAGACCACTGTTCGGTCTTGTGAGGTTGACTTTGTCTGACTTGTACCTTTTCCAAGATGTGAAAAGAGATTAGATAGTGATCCGACCAGTCACAAGGTGATATGTTATGAAGTTTTATGATGTTTTCTTTAGCTAAGATTAAATCAAGGGTGGAGCCCTTGTTGTGGGTAGGTCCATTGCAGGCCTGAGTGAAGCTTAGATCACGGAGGAAAGCCTTGAAGGAGCACTGTGAGGGATCAGTTGTGTTGTTCCATAGTAAGTTGAAATCCCTAAGGAAGATATGGTTGGGGTGTTGGTCAGAGTCTGAGGCTATGCACTCCATTATTTGTTCAATGAAGAGAAGATTGTCACCTGGGGGATGGTAGATCATGGGGAGCAAGCAAACTATCTTACCATTGTTCCAGATTTCAATGCCTAGGTGTTCACAGGAGGACACTGGAGATGTTAGTACATGTCTCAAGTTGAGAATGGAACGGTAGATGTATGCAATGCAGTAGGACACTGCGAGAGCCATTGAAGATAGAAGTAGGGAGAAAATGTCATCATCAGACTGGATACTAAATATATATAAAAGAAGAGAAAAAAACAAAGTAATTTTGATTATTAAGTTTGATGTTTAATACCGATGACTTACACATGAGTCACAAAGGAGAGCCTCTCTTAAAATATTTAGAAGATGCACCAAGTTTTGAATGAAATAACTAACTGACCCTGATGCAGTAGTCGTACGCTGCACTACACTTGCCTACAACTAGGATTAGTTAGTCTTGGGTTCTCTAGGTATACATTCTTCTGCAGAACATGTCCTTAGTTCAGGGTTTTTAGTGGGCCAGGTCCTGCCGGTGCTCAGCATCAGCAGTTTTAAAAAGCAGGTGCTGAGACGGGTACCTATTGGGCTCTCCATTTTTGCCCTCACCTGATGAAAAAAATAATCTTAACTCTGCAGCAGTACCATACTTCACTGACTTTGATGTACCTTCAAAGAGACTTGTTGTAGTTCTTTCACAGTCTCATAATTTCTGAATTAAGGCATGTTAAATACACTATACAACGAAGCCATAGTTGTTGCTTATTTATCTTATGCAAATTACAACCATTGACAAAGCCAATACTCCTGGGTTGTTGTAGGTGTAATGTTACTTGTTGTATTATATATCTGGATGCAATGACAGAAGCAGCAAATCACCAGTCAGGTGGCACGCTATGATAAGCACAGATTTTTAGCTTACATATTTTAAGCCACGCCATAATTACATCGGCCATGCCCCTTTGAGAGACCCTCCATTTTTTTCATCCTGCTTAAAGCCCTGCCTTAGGTCTTTTCTTCACCAACTTAGATTTGGTATTCCAGCCATGTTTTTCCTGCTAAGGCAAAAGTGCGAGAAACTGTGTTTAACTTTAGGTAAACCGTCATAATCCAGAAGTATATTCAGCCTCAGGAAACATCACCCTACCCCCTTGTCTCCCCCTCTTTCTCTGGTCGGAAAGTACAAAGCGAATATGTGTGTAGGCAATACATAAGAGAACCACATAAGAATGTTTATTCGCTGCATCCCAACACACCTCGCCACAGGTGATCCTTGCACCTACTCCTTCTTTCTTCATTTGTGCTGAACTGTTTACCAACCTCTGGTGTGGGTGTGTTTCAAGCAAGAAATATTGTTTTATATTATAGAAACACGTTTTTGATCCTACACTCAGCAGGCAGCATAACAGGAAGCAGTTTCAGGAGTACGTGGGAGAAGATGTGTCATCAGGTGCAATAAGAATATAGAAGTAAATCCTATAGAAACTGAACTATATGAATGCCATTTACATGTATCACACGTATATATGTCTGAAATCTTATTAAAATTAAAACAGAAATATAGGGTGGACTCCTCCTCGCCCCTGTTCAAACACGTTTTATTCTAGGGTGGGAGATCGCCTCTAATGCTAATGCTGGTGAAGTAGATGCAGTCTGTGCAGCCAATAACGCCTAAGGAAGGAACAAATAAATGCTCAGCAACCAATTACACACCCATGACCATTCCTAAATGAAATAATTGGCAATGCATTACTCAACATGTACACGGAAATTGTTTACTTGTTTACATGAGATCAATGCTGCTCTTGTTAGTGATCATTTCTCAGGAGACAATGAAAAAACAAACCTATTTTAATACTATAATTAAGACCCATTTTCTCAACGCTTTAATTCTTAGACAAAGAATCCCCTCATTAAAGTCTGAAACTCATTTACTATTTTCTCACAATTCTCAGAGGACTGCACATGAAGGAATTATGGACTCCAGATAAAAATAAGACATGGTTAGAATACTTTAAAAAATAAGTGATTGATGGAAGCCCAATACAGAGAATCTCAGAATGAAATGGTTACTAGACTGGTCTGTTTTTAAAGTGCATTAATAAATGTACAGAATTGCACAAGCATTGGCCAGTGTAACTGGCTTATAACTGCAACTGGAAGTGCCTCTTAAGCCTATGGTGAGTTTAGGAACACAACAAGCCATCATGCATGCTTATCCTTGTGCTCATATAGCCACCCACTGACACGTTCTAGCATTCAACCACTTACCCATCGACAATTACACAGACAGACACACACACACACACACACACACTGGCCGGCATATGTTTGTAATATAAAGTAAAATTAAATATAACAGCTGGTGGCTGCCTTGCAATGGTATTTCACAGAGTGTATCATCATTTTAAAGTTACAACATAGTTGCCACATGTAGAAGCAACTTGTTGGCCTTCATGGAGCGTTATAAACAATGATGCACTATGCACAATACCATTCCAAGGTGTCCGATCAGTAAATATGGCATTGGGCAGCCATCTTTAAATGCTTAAGTGTATAGTGAATCACTTTTGGGCTGATTTCGAAATATCTTCTAAACATAACAGCCACCTTTGAGAGGTAAAACAATAATACACTATGAACAATGCAATTCCAACATAGATGCCTATTCAGAAATAGCGACTGCGACAGATGCAACACACTACAGATGGAATAAGAGACAAGCAAGCACACAAATTGGGCAGTCAGGGGATTTGCAGGACACTCTTAAAAGAAACATAAAAAAACAAAACAACAGAGTAGTAAAGAAATGAATGGGCCTCTATGAAGGAAGGAAAAATGGAAAACTAAAGGATTGGTCATCAGCCAGAGCACTTAAGAGCATCCATTGTCAGGGCAGTTGTGCATGTTATCACGAAAATGATTTTACTTACACGGCAATTAAGCCTATGTGAGAAATTGGTTAATCAATCAATCAATCAGGGGATTGTAAGCGCCCTACTCAACCGTGAGGGTCTCAAGGCCCTGAGGTGGGGGGTCCGCAGATCTGTTTAGCTGAAGAGCCAGGTCTTGAGGGTCTTCCTGAAGGTTTTCAGGGAGGGGGCGCGTCTGATGTCTGCCGGTAGCTCGTTCCAGGTCTTGGCTGCAATGTGAGAGAAGGATCTTCTGCCTGCTCTGGCTCTGCGGATGCATGGGGTTTCGGCCAGTGCGAGGTTGGAAGATCTGAGGTTTCTTTTGGGTGCGTGGAAGTTGATTCTATCGTTGAGGTATTTGGGTCCATTGTTGTGTAGGCATTTGTAGGCGTGAGTGAGGATTTTGAATGTGACTCTTTTCTCGATGGGGAGCCAGTGGAGACTTCATAGGTGTTGGCTTATGTGTTCGTGTCGGGGGATGCCGAGGAGAGTCTGGTGGCGGTGTTCTGTATTGTCTGGAGTTTGCAGAGAATGGACTTGTTGATGCCGGCGTAGAGTGCGTTTTCAAAGCCCAGTGTGCTGGTGATGATTGCGTGGGTGACTGTCTTCCTTGACTCAGGGGGGATCCACTTGAAGGTCTTGCGGAGGATGTGGAGGGTGTTGAAGCAGCTGGAGTTGACGGCGTTGACCTGTCGGTTCATTGTGAGTGATGAGTCAAGTATGATGCCGAGGTTCTTGGCGTGGTCTGAGGGGGTAGGTGGGCTTCCGAGGGCAGTCGGCCACCAGGTGCTGTCCCATGCAGAATGGGTGGTACCGAGGACAAGGACTTCTGTCTTCTCGGTGTTGAGCTTCAGGCACCTGTTGGTCATCCAGACTGTGACGTCTTGCATTCCTTTCTAGAAATTGAGTTTGGCAGTGGTGGGGTTTTTGGTGAGGGAAGAGGATGAGCAGGGTGTCAATCATTGCCTCAAGCAGTAAGCCATCATAAGGAGATTCAAACATACAGAAGAGGGATGATCCCCAAGACCCTCTTTAAATTAAGGTTGGGCCCCGGGGGATGGGATCCACAGGGCTGAAATTAGCCCGGGGAACTGTGAGGCCCTCCTCCCACTTTAAAGGCAGTATTTGGCCCGGGGAGGAGCTGGTCCATGGGGCCCGGTGGGTCCGCGTGACCCCGCTTAATTTTTTATGTTAGCCCTTGCAAGGTAGTGGTCCCTGAGGCTCTTGAAGCTAAATGGAGTGGGGTCCCCTGGTCCCCCCTCCGTAATATTAGTAAACCCAGGGGAGGTGGTGGTCCCCGGAGCTTTTAAGTGAGAAAACAGATGGGAGAAAAATGAGCAGGAAAGGTAAAAACCAGAGGGCAAGACACCAGCAGATAAGGCAAACCAGAGAGCAGAAAAAAATTGCATAAAAGGCTTAACAAAGGGGAGAAAAATGACCAGAAAAGGCAAAATATGGAGAAGAGGCAAAACAGAGCAGAAGAGGGCAAAACATTGAGCAGTCAGAGGCTCACACACCCACTAGCAGACACAAGATTATATAGTCACTCACAAACCCAATCAGACACTCATGCACCCATTCACAGACACACTCGGACTCATGCACCCACTCACAGACTCACTCAGACAATTATGCACACACTCAAACCCACTCAGAGACTCACTCACAGACCAACTCAGACACTCATGCACTCACTCACAGAATGATTCACACACATGGAGGCACTCACAAACCCACTCAGACACCCACTCAGTCACCCATTCACACACTCAGAGACTCATGCACTCACTCACAGACCCACTCAGACTCACACATCTACTCACAGACTCCCTTAGAGAATCATGCACACATTTACAGACCCACTCACAGACGGACTCATACACTTATAGAGGCAGCCAAAAACCCACTGAGACACTCACACGCCCAGACAGCCACTGAGACACTCACACACCCAGACAGCCACTCAGACACTCATGCACCCACTCACTGACTGGCACACACTTATGGAGGCTCTCACAATCTAACTCTGAGATTCTCACACCTACTCAGACATTCACTCAGTGACTGACGCATACACTCACAGACACACATGCACTCACTCACAGACACACACACATGGAGGCCCTCACAAACCCACTCAGATACTCTCATGCACCCACTCACTCACGCACCCACTCACCACAGACCCACTCAGAGACTCATGCACTCACTCACAGACACACTCGAAGACTCATGCACCTACTTACACACCCACTGAGATACTCATGCACTCACATACTTACTCTCAAAGGTTACATGCCACAAATAGGAAATACAATTTTTAAAAACGTAGAAATTCACTGAAAAAAACCACAGCTTACAGCAAGAGTCAAAATCCCACGAGGCATGAGACAGAACAACATGAGAAATCACCATACTATGTTAAACCTAACGACAATAGTATCAACAGTTTGACAAGACATGTCTACCTTTGACTACTTTCATCTGCTGAAAGCTCACACATTTACAAGCAAATCACATCACCCACCCATGACCATCTCCAGAGCTCCCGTCCCCTTCTCGCTGCAATGTTAGCTCTTCTAGTCAAAGCTCACTATACTGCGAGACTTCTTGTTCTGAATTCAAAATCATAAAAATAAATATACAGGACTGCAAGTACCAGAATGGATGGAAACAATATTGGACCAGATAAGTCACTTACATATGCATCCGGGAAACTGGAGAGCACTGTTGTTACATTGTCAATAAATTCAAGGGTCCTGGAAAAATGTTGTCAAACACTTCCCCACCCACTGGAACAACCATGAGTTGCTTCAAAGGAGGGATGTCCAATCAGGGGTAGTCCCTTTATTAAGGTGTGGGAGCATTGCCTCGCCATATTTATGCCCCCCAGTCCCCTGTATTAAATATAAGTATATGATTAATAAATTTAAATACAAAATGACCGTGACATCAGCTTTTTTTAGGCGTGCCTGCGCCCAGTCACTTACAGTTCCTGAATCTTCAGTGGGCAGGGCAGTGCATCCGAGCCTGCGGAGGTGGAGCTTCAAAGTAATAGACAGCAGTAGAAACTAGACATGCCCCCTCTGGCTTACCAGGGTCTCTACTTAAGTCCACACTCTCAGCGGATGTCGGGTTGGCCAGCTGCTTTTCTGTGGCCACCTGAAAGGCGCATTAGAGCTCTCTCCCCAACAGCGCAATTAGGGAGCCGAGGGGAATCACAGCTCAACTGTATTCCCTCAGCCTCCTAATGAGCGCTGAGTAGACCTGCCCAAGCCAATCCAGATGCTGCTCTCTTGGAGCAGCGTCTGGATCGGCTCTGGTGCACTACGTAGCGCAAGGGGGAGCATGACCAATCACCGTATGGCTTTATCATTAAGTCATGCGGCGATTGGCCATTTCTGCTCTTGAGCCCTCTTCGTGCATATTGCCACCATTAACTGCATCGCACATGAGGGAGCGCTGCAGGCAAGACCCCTCCTCCCATCACCTTGTGAGACCTCCCGCCAACTGGAAATGTCCCGAGTCCGGCCGAAATTAAAAGCACGCTCCAAGTCAGAGAGGGGGCGGGCCACCGAGTAAAATAAAAGGCAAAATCAATTATGTTGGTTTTCTATGTTTAAGTGCTTCTATAGTATGTTGCCGTCACCAGTATTCGACTATGTGGCTATTGGCTAACGCTGTGAGTGTTTGAGGATGGTTTTTATAAATTGTGTGTGTGACCAAATCTAAATTAAAAGCAGGGGAAACAGGTTTGAACCTCGGCGTCGGCTCAACCTCATGTGTTCCTGAGCAAATCACCTATTCTAAATCTCCCCGTGCCTAAAAATAAATGTGTCTTTGCGTAACGTAACTAGTGCTCATGTAGAGTACCTTCTTACACCCTGGCATGAACAGTGCCTTTTTTTCTTGCTAATAGGCAGTGACTCAGACACACTGCAGAAACAATTTAAATTACAATAAATGTCTGGCCTTTCCCTTGAATGAAGTGTGCCTGAAAGTATTTAACATTTTTTACCTGAGCGAACAGTAAAAAAGTGTGCTTTGCTCGCCCTTGTAAAGAGCTGCGAATCTTGTCTCGCTGTTAATCAAAGGGTAGTGTGAACTCCAGGGTTTTCAAGGCCCTGCAGTTTTGGGGCTTGGTCAACTCACGTATGCTCTATAACTGAGGCAAGTGCAGGGCCTGATCTTGAGAGAGATGGGAGCGGGCTGATGTGTAAAACGTCTCAGACTCCCACGGATTTGTACTTTATTTATGGAAAGGCCAGGGGAGTCTGCTCTTCAAACGCTGCAGACTTGCCTTGCATGTGGCGCTTCTTTGCGAGGCCTATGAAGGAGCCTGCGTTGATCTCCCCCATTCACAAAATATATGTTGTAAACAGTGTACTCTGCAGTTAAAATGAAAATAACTTTGCCTGCCTCCTACACGTGTAACTCGGTTCTATCAATCAGCCTGAGAACTAATTTAACCCCATAAAAAATGCAAAGTAAATCACCACGTACCTCCATAATAATGGTGTGCCCCCTCTCAGCCCCACTCTCAGACTTCAACAACCGCCACTGTGTCCAATCAAGAAACAGGGATGCTATTCATACTGTCCTCAGGTAACCTCACACTACAAATTTATTTCAGGATGTCAAGCAGAAAGACAAGAACCAATAGGGCATTAAAAGTGAAATCAATGAAAGAGACAATCTAGTACCTTGTCTCATCCAGGCACCTCATTACCACAAGAGGCACTAGGAGAATTAACTTTAAGCTTATTAGTTTCCACCCGCACATCACGATGGAGCGGGGGAACACTCACAAAGGTCCTGCTACTCTACTGAAATGATATACTGAGAACTGCTTTGCAAAGTGGTAACAATAAAACGATTCAGACCCTCAAGAAGCCGTGTCATGGCAGATTTCGAAGTTGTCCGGCAACACCAACTGATCTTATAGAACTGCACAGTAGAATAAAGAACCAAACTCAAATTCTATGCATGATTTGGAGGAAGGATATGGTGTTTTTTCAGATACGGGCTCTAAACTATAGCTCTATGTAAACCAAAACTGGCTGCCAAGTGGCTCAAACTGAAGAGTGACTGATCTGTCCTTCCAGCAGAGAGCATACTCAGATTTGTTGAAGCATGCTTTCTTTTTTAGGAGTTAGCTAAAAAAAAAAACAGTAAGTAAAGTATTTCTGAAAGAAAAGGCAGCAGTGGCTGAAGAATCACACATGGCTACTCACAGTCAGGTTTTAGATCCGGAAACCTTAAGCTAGTTGTCTGATCAAAGCAAAACAGCGAATACAGACTGGGTCGCCGTTGGTGTGTATAACTCTGAAACAAACAGAATAAGCAAATGTGGAATATTCCCAACCGTAAATACCCAGCCCCCTTACCATTCCAACCGATAAATCCAAACACAAACAATGGATTGGTTCCAAAGACTGCAGAAAACAAGCCAGAGAAGCAGCATCTACTAACACCAGATGTGAGGTTTCCTAATGTCTTCAGGTATGTCAACGCAACAACTAATCTTGGCAAATCCAGTCCTAACTTTCCCATACATTCTGGATCTTGCTCCCTATGTTTGCTCAAGTTTAACAAGCTGGACCACCAAACCTTGAGACAATGGTTTGAGAGGAAAGTTGTAAATCCTAAAAATAAAATGTCCAGTCAACTAGTAGTAAAAACGAATAAAGGCAACATTACATCTTCTGCTAACTCGAGCCAAATCATGCTGCCATTAACTATATTGAGCCTTAATAGGGTTTTAATTCAATTCATTCAATCTGAATGAAGTTTACTTTTTATTTGAGGAAAACTCACTAGAAGACTGTAGCCTGCGGGCATGAAGTCTAATAGTTCAACCACAGAAAGGTCACTCATAGCAGCCACCAGGTGTGACCCATTCAGGCATCCGCAGCTTCCCAAGCAATAGCAATATGAATCTTATACTATTAAGGCCCTTAATCTGAGGGACGAAAAAATGTCAGATTTACACTGAATAGTTTTAGCAAAACAGAGCAATTACACTCAATGTAGTAATAATGCATCTCCTGTATTCTACCTCACCCATGGACATTTGATTCTCTGGCAGGAAATTGCTGAAGCCAGAATCAGGTGTGGCAATTAAGATTCTCGTGGTAATTCAAATTCTTGTGGTAATTCCCTACTTCTAACGGGACTATCAGAGGACAGTTATTAATACCAAAGTATTCACACACTTCGATATCATTGATACATAAAGTACTGGTAATAGAGGATGGAGGGACGCAACCTCTAAGTCCAGCCCCCTTAAAATGAGGCAGGGACGTTTTAAGTTATGGTGAGAGTGGGCTCTGGCCCAGGGCCCCAACCTTTCAGGGCGCTTCTGATTGAGCCAGCTCTGTTCTGCAGAGCCTTGTCTTGATTGCCATGAATAAATCTTAAAAATATTCTTTTAAAGACCGTTTTCCTTTAATTTATTTTTAATGTGGGTGATGTGTGAGAATCTATTACAAACATTTTGCAGTGAAATGATGTGATTATGTTTCATGCAACATCCATAAAAAGGTTTCTATTAGATCAAAACAGGACCTCACATATGAGAAATGAGAGGGTGTCACGGAGATTATTTGCAGTAATATTAGTGAGCTGCAGCTGTGTTACAATATTGAAAACACAAGTCACTATCCCTGAAAATTAGATGCAAACACATTTAGAATTTAGAGTGTGCCTGTGGACTGCCAGTGACCTGGCCATGGAGGGCATGAAAAAGCAGAAATTGGATCAGAAATCCAAAGCTGGTAAGGAATGATATGAGGATGTTGGACTACTGTAACGACATAATCGCAACTGTACACATGCACCGTGCTCGTCTGACGTCAAATGGTATTGTATTTATTATTCAATAAAAAAGATTTTATTAGAAAAAAAGAAATCCAAAGCTGTTCCTAACAGGGGACCCCAAAAGACCTTTGGACCATGGCCCCCAAAATCCTTAATATGTCCCTGGAATGGGGTCTTAACGTCTACAATTTGGGTAATTCATGAGTGACATGTTGCAATTCACGGGTATGCTTGATGTGCTACTGTAGAAGTAATCTCATTGCTGTTTTTAAATCTTAGTAACACAGATATCTAGCTAATAAAAGTTTTTTTGTAGACACATGGCATTCATTTATCTCTATTTCGATCTGCACTACTCATGATGAAAACGACTTCGCAGATGAAATTCGACAGGCAGCCTAGATCAGGATTTGCTGTATAACGCTTTAATAGGTCTGGCTATAAGTAGGTCTTTTAGGTAGAAAGTTGCAGTGAGTTATAATAAGCACAGATTGCTACAATTTGAATACGGGGACCAAATTGGGAAGGTACTCTCCCATTAGTTAGCAGATATACAAGCTAAAACATTGATAAAAGCTATTAAGAGTGAGAATGGCATACTATGTACGCGTCTAAAAGCAATAGTCGAGCAATTCTCTGTCTTTTATCAGAATATTTATACACAAAAGGTAGGGGCAAATGAGGGGGGACTTAAGGAATTTCTAAGGAGGAGCAACTTGCCATCTTTGAGTGAGGAGGATGTGGCCCTGGTGGAACAGGAAATCACGCATGAGGAAATTGGCTAGGTAATATCTGGGTTACCATCGAGGAAAGCGGCTGGGGAAGATTCAATTCCAGCTGAGTTCCATTAGGTGTTTAAAAGAGATTTGGTTCCACTTCTTGGGGAAGTTATTCAACTTATTGGATTAGAGGGTCAGGCTCCCGAGTCATGGAACATGACAAATATAGTTTTTTTCTTGCAAAAGGACAAGCCACCTGAGGAGCGCAGTTCTTACCGGCCGCTATCTCTTATAAATGTAGATGCAAAGATCTTCACAAAAATCTTAGCCACTCAATTGGCTCCTATGATGCCTGGCTTAGTTTTTAGCCAGCAGCATTGCTTCATACTGGGCAGAGACACTACGGCTCATGTCAACACTTGAGTTGGGGCTTTCGATCTAGCTAAGAAATCAGTGCTGAGGCTGGGCATGGGTCTACTAGATGCCGAAATGGCCTTCGACCAGGTGGCTTGGGAGTATCTGTGGGCAACACTTTCATTATTTGGCTTCAGTGGGAAATACAACAAATGGGTACAGGCTTTGTACAACAAGCCCCAGGCTAAACTGCATTATGCCAGTTTACAAACATCTCCCTTCCCAATTCTGTGTGGCACTAGATAAGGATGCCTTCTCTCCCCTCTCCTTTTTGCATTATATATCGAGCCATTTATAAGGGCACTGCAGAATAATGTACAAATATCCCCTTTGGCCACAACGCAGAGCCAGCTTAAAGTCACCGCTTATGCGGATGACATAGCCGTTTTTACCACTGATCCTGCATTTGCAATGAACGCTATAGAAGCTGAAGCAAATAAATTCGGTCACATTTCAGGATACAAACTGAATATGGAGAAGACACAAGTGCTTCTTAACTTCCAGTCAGGACACCCTATTTTAGGGGTCTGTGCGACCGCTATCTATTTAAGGGTACGCATTTCACCAAAGATTGTGCTCATTCCTTCAATATATTACGAACCATTGCTGGAAGCCATAACTAAGCAGTTGAGAAGCTGGCATAATTTGCCTATTAGTATAGTGGGGAGGTGTATCATTATTAAAATAAAGGTCTCCAAAAATGTTTGTATTTATTCCGGTCAATCCCTTTGCGTATTCCCAATTCTTTTTTCAGGAAACTGGATGAGGTGCTGAGTAGCTTTATATGGGGGTACAAAAAGGAGCGATGGGCTATAGGGTTAATGAAACTTCCGTTTAATCAAGGGGGGCTAGAGCTCCCGGATTTTAAAATGTATTACTGGGCTGCATTTGTGGGGCGGCTTTGTAGCCTTTTAAATCCTGATAAACAAGATTTTTGGCATCAGCTGGATTTAGGACACGATAGTCGAATCTTTTTATATAGAGTTAATGACCCTAATTATTTTAAACAGGTGCAATTTAAGACCATTAGGGACATTGTACATGTATGGCAGGGGATTATAGCCAAGGGTTCTATTTCTCTCTTTCATGACAATCTCCCCTTATGGGGTAACCCAATGCTGCCGGAGGTATTTCAGGATTTGGCGGGTTGACGGTGGGCAAGCTATGGAATTTACCGACTGGGCCACCTGTTTGACCATAACGGTTTTTGGTCATTTGACGGCCTGCAGCTCGCATTTTACATTCTGTGACAGATGTTCTTTAAATACCTACAGATTAGGGATTATTTTATGAGACATCAGGCACTTTTAATGGTCTCAAGCTCTGGAGTATGGGAGTGTCTGTATGAGCAGTATCGGAGATCGGCAATCAGTATGATGTATCGATGTCTGAGTCAGTTTAGAATGAATATGTGTGATAAGCTGGCAGCAAAATGGAGGGCCCTAGGAGGGGGAAGACAGGGAGGGGGACAGGGAGGGGATCACAGCAAATGCCCCAAATGCAGATTATATGAAGCTAACATCGTGCATATGTTTGCTACCTGCCCTGATTTAGGAATTTTCTGGCAGAAGATATCCCATGTCATGATGTGGAGACTAGGTGTTGATTATGCTCCAACAGTGGCTGAAATTATCTTGGGCTATAGGAGGATAGTCGTGGACACAGATGTGTAATTACAATTATGTTGTTCGCAGCTCGACTTGCTATAGCTATGGCTTGGATATCACCTAAATCTCCCTAAGTAATGGAATGGTGGGCAATCGTAAGAGAAACTTGTGAGAGGGAGAAGGCCATGGCTCAAGCAAGATGAATTCAGTCCCTGAAAAAATATGACTCTATATGGGGCTGTATTGAAGGTGCCTAGAGTATTAGAGCAATTTGGGGCATCTCTCTAGAATAAAGGAAGGCGGGTATCAGATTTAATGATTAGCCTAGAGTGGGGTAGGACAGAAGTTGGAATGTATTTTTACTATCTTTCTTAGTGAGGATAAATTATGATATAGACTGGGCGTCTGCCTTTTATATCTAGAAGGGATATTTATGTTTATTTATTTTTTGTAAGGATCCAGATAAGAACTAGCATGTAATACAACTAGTAATGCTACCGGATATGTTAGGTTATACTATGTAATAATGAAGAATGTATATGTGTTGCCCCTTTTGACAAATAAAAATAATATATATTTTTTTTAAGTGGAAAGCGACTACTGCAATGTGAAAGTGAGGGCGTCGTCCAGTGGGAGTGAAGTTGCGAAGGAGTGAAGATGTGAAGGAGTGTAGTGAAACAGGCGCAAGCATCGACGGTACACGATGCACATACCAGGCAGCAGCGAAAGCACAGATACAAACTCATTTACTCTTTCAACACATCCTAACACGTGAGTGCTTTCTAGCCAACACTACTATCGGAGCTATCTCAGCCATTCCGTGGTTATCCTTACCCTCAGGAAGCTGAACAATTACTTCAAATTATTTAATGTTGGAGGGAATAAACACTTGTTTTCGCGGGGACATAGGAAAATCTATTATTTCAATCAAGAAAAAAAACATGGCCTTTGTTTGGACTATTACCACATATCAGATCAGTTGTTATCAGTGGTCAAGGTGGGCGGGATCTGAGGGGCACGACATAACCATACTTTTTTACTTTAAGAAAACAGTTACCCTACGTTTGGTGAAAAGACAAACATCCCTATACGGTTAATTCTGAGAGCTGAAAAGCTTCAGCTGAAGTGTGAGGCAGGGAGTCACCTGTGCTGTCAAACCGGGGGAGGAGCAAACAGCTAAACAAACCTTCTTGCCAGGGGTGCCTACTTGCCTGAAAGAAATGTAAATGTGTGCAACTGGTTAATCTGCAAATGTAAAGGGTGCTTGGAAGCCGGTATTGGCTTGATTGATGGAATCTCTTGAAGCTTCTTGATTACACAGATGTATTCTTTTTGAGTGGTATTGAAAGGGACTTACCAGCTGAGCTGTGACACCAGTTCTTTTAAATGACTGTTCTAAAACAAAATGTTCTGTGTTCCGTTTAGGTATTACTAAAATCTGTATTTTAGAAGCACTTTTTTTATCTTAAACCTTTTTGCGCATTTTGTAGCAGCGTCTCATACTGTGTGTATTGCAAGTTTAAAACAATGACTTACATATTGACAGTGCTTTCTAGAACAGACTGGGACCTCGTAGCACTAAACATACACAAGTCTCTATTCTCCACGGCATCAACCAGGATTCAATTCTGTCACTCTATGGTGACAGACACAGACCTCTGCAGTGCATTAACTAATAGAGGTTTGATAATGAATGATAGTGCATGTCCAATTGACTTACTTCGCATGCATTTCATTGTTAATTTAAGCTGTACCATATTTTATATGTAGTTACCTGCAGGTGAAAGACCAAACAAGTTAGAAAATTGTTTGTTTTTCTAGCCAAGCCTCTGACCCCGCCCCTACGCTCTCTCACCCCGCCCCTTTTGAGTACAGCATCACAGTTCCCATACTGTTTTTTGATGCACTTCAACCCCCAGGTTGTTACCACTACTTCTACAAATCCGGACGATAGGTAGAGTCCTGAGTGACCTGAAGAGATGCATTATTGCTTAAAATCAGGTGAAGTAAAATAAGGGTTTCCCATCAAATGCAACAGTCAGTGTGAGGAACCCACGCGCCTTTGAGATGGAACCACAAAGAACACGAGCCCTGCGCTTCCCAGTGCACTGCAGCCGCAGCTCCGGTCGGCGCCGCCTTCAATCTCTTATTTCTTCATTATCACAGGCTTGTAACTGCACTTTTAATCATGTAGAAAAAGGAATTCAGCTACCAGATCATGAACTCGCCCACGCAAAGCGTGACAGTCCGCTCTGAATGCCAAGCACCTGGTTAGGATGCTCTGTGCGCGCGGACACGAGGCCCGCAGCTTCCGAAGCACAGCACGCGCCGCTCCGTCCTCCATCACAAAACAGACGAGGTCCAATCGCGGAGGGGCGGGGTGGGATGCTTTGTTTTTCTTACCAGTGATGGATGACCTGACCCTTTCTCCACTTCACACCACCACTCTGTGTCAGTTTGCTGTCTTCAATCGGAAACAATGCCATTTTTCACCATCATTAATTGCCAAGCGAATCACTAATTTGATACACGTGAAAACTTCACAATCAACAAGAGGGAGAGAGAAAAACAAAGGCATTTGGAAGTCATATGCAATAATGAACTCTCAAAAAGCCTCATCTGCTGGGCCTCGCTTGCCAATCATTTCGCACATGCCGCAGTGGCTTTCTAATTGAAATAAAGGAATGTCTGATGCACCTAGTGCCTACCTGAGACAAAAGAGCACGACTTTTATCACATACATTTTCTTAGCAAAGCCACAGAGCACCTTTACAACCACCCTAACTAACTGACACGCTGGACCGGATCAAATAAATCGCATGGCAATTACACAGTGATGCTGGGAAATTGTGTACCAGGGGCTGGAAATTATGGTGCGACCGCTGAACACAAAGCTATTGCAAATGTTGCTTTAAAGATGGTACGTACTTGCCAGGCGTTGTTGAAATGTACACAGTATATAACACACCTAGAAGTCAAGCTAAGGGAGCTGAATGGGAGCACAATATGCAGACATATAATGCCAACCTCGTGGGCTTAGCTCGATGGCAGGGTCAGATATGAAGGTTGTCCCAGCTCCAGGCTCTTCAGTCGAATTCAGCCATGGCTGCAAGTAGCCTGCAACTTTCGCCTTGCTATTTTTGGGTTTAAGCCCCGAGCCATTTATTCAATGAATAGTGCTCACTACAACGAGGAAAGAGTCACTGATTATGAGGTGAGCGGAGCAGAATTCAGGTGTGGAATTCCACTTCTCTCAAATACAAGTTGGCCACTGTTCCCTCACCTAGGGTTTCTACGCGTGGAAACAGCAGACCTGATTTTTTTTTAAATGCTGGAAAACGAATGTGTTAAAGTCACATGTGACTCAGACTGCAAGTGCCGTCCACTGAATCCTTGGCTCTTACCTGACCCTCTTCTACAGGCATGTGGGGAGCATGTAATAGTCCCCCATGCCAGACTCCTTCCTCGCTTTCTGTCTAACTCCCTTGCCCCACCCACGCTTCCCCCACCTTGCCCACACTAACCAGATGCGCTGAACAGAAAAGGGAATACTGTCTGCAATTCTATCCAGTAAAAGGGAATCCGCTCAGCTCTTCCCCATTCTGTCAGGATTACCTCGTAACTGAACAGTACCCCTATGGTGTTACCATTCAGGACTGGTGTTTACTGGTGCAAACTTACCAGTACCATGCAACTCCTAATCAGGGCCTGAGTGTGTTACTGGAACAGGAAATTGGACCATCAAAGGACTAAAGTATTATCTACTTTGATGTACAATGCATGCATTTGTTTGATTCAAATTGGCTATGATACTGAATTGAAATGGCTAAATTTTGCCCCCTGTATAGTGAACACAACATCAGGTCCAGCATCATACTTTTTTAGCAATAACCAGTAGAAAATGTGATCTTGTCCATAAGTTCATTACCATGTAATTTGGGGACATGCTTGAAGCGCTTTAACATACATTACCACTGGTTTAGCATCTTCTTGCCTTAAACCGAGCCTTTCCTCCTCTCGACCCCCTCTTAAATTCACTTTACTGTCAATGCTCTTTACGTTCTCTTAGATATTTTTTATCTAGCTTATTTCTACGATTTATATCAATTCACTACTTTACTTTCAATTTGTAACTGTTAATTTCAGTACTTTATATCTTCCCCAATCTATGACTGACCTGCTCCATGAGTATGATTCAATGTCTGAGACCTAACCAATTTTACTTTATGTGCCAGCTTGTTAAATGATCTTACAGTTCACTATAATAAATATCTCCCTGTAAAGTGCACTAACACCCCTTAGTTATGCTGTGGTTGAAAAAAGCGTAAAATAAATGAGATCAGAGGCAAACATCGGTGTCATGGGTACTAGTACAAACAAGGAAAACTTCCCACAAAACCCTGAATGAGCATTAAAAGATAGAAGTTGAATGTGGTGAGCCTCACACCTCAGTGCCCCAGAGCCATTGAGCCTGCTTCACCAATGATAGCTATGCTTCTGCTCGAGTTATAATCCCAAAATCGGCAAATCTTGAGTCTTTGCAAATTACTGTCTATCATGGGTCCCACAATTGTAAAATTGCAATTTAACCCCAACCTCTTAGAATATTATGGGCTGCTCATCTTCAGTTCATTGTAGAAGGGACGTTGAGGGAAAGCGAGAAACACTGCTTCCACATGGACCAGGCAGTCGCGTGCCCCCCATGTGGGACCTTGCATGGCTACCACAAGCAGCCCGACCCAAAAACCCATAAGTGGCCACACCACTGAAAAGGGTCCGGACATCTGGGATCGCCTGGCCATAGAAAGAGGGCTTCAGGACCTTCCCATCCCACAATAGGCCTATAGCCAAAAACCCTGAGTGTACCACTGCCCTGATCTTTTGTTAGCTTGATGGAAAGAGACTCCCGCAAGTTAAATGACCTCTTCCAAAATTACTCCATTAATTCCTTCAAACAGTGTAAATGGGACTTTCAAGTATCGGAAACAGCTAGACTGCGATACTGACAACTTTGCCACTGGGCTCTCCATCCAGCTAACGCAGAAGCAGCAACACACAGACTGACACCATTTGAAGACTTAACACACTATTTCTCAGGTTCAAAAGGGCTGATATCTAGAACATATAGGAGACACATGCCTCGAAACCAGCGACACCCCACCCCTATCCAGACCCTTCGGGAAACTGGCTTGCAGGAAGGTGTAGAAAGCCAAGGCATGGGACCAGCTCTGGTGCGACATACCTAAATATCCCTGCAGAGGAAATCCACCTACGAAATCATGTATCAATGGTACTTCACACCAACCGTCTGCAGAAAAAGGTCCCAAAAACATCAGAGCTTTGCTGGTGGTGCGGGCAGGTAAAGGGAAGTTTCCTATCCAGATGGGGGGAGTATGCGCTCATACATATGTTTTGGAAGGAAATACTAGGCCACATAAAAGGCACATTGGGCTATTTCATCCCCGCCCACCCACTCACATCCCTCCTCAGCATCTTACCCTCCATCATGATAAGAGTAACAAACTGAGATAAAGCATTGGACACATGACAGGTTGGGAGGGTCCAAAAACTCATAGCCCTCAACTGGAAAAAGAAAGAACCACCGGCAACAGCACACTGGTTCTATAAGATGCAGCAAGTGCTAGCAATGGTAAAAAAAATAATCACTCATACACTTACAAATTGTGACTGAAAACTGACGCACAAATGGCAACTGGTCAGAGAATACATGGCTTCATGCCCCAGCACCAATGAACCCTACAACTATTCTCTAATCTGATTTAAACACTCCCCAGGCAAAATTCTGTTTTACTTACAACATGCATTGCATCATGTTTGAGAAGAGCCTTCCACGGCAAGGTGGTCCACTACTCCTTTGAATTAGATATGTTAAAAATTAAATTCGAGAAATGAAACGAAATTCTGAATAATTCTTCAAGATGGGTGGCTGCTAGAATTCAAGGGGCTCGTGCTATTTTTTGTTTTAAATGAATTGAAATGATGGAGCTGTTAAGAATTCCATAAGTAATCCCTTACGTCTAAGCACCATCTGCGTTAGTCCAGCTATAGCAAAAGCTTCAAAGATTCTGTGATATTTCCGGGTTCTTGGAGGCCAACCTCATCTTTATCTTTAGGAAGAAAGTAGTACAATCTAAAAAACATGCTAATGGTCAGTGAACGACTACCAGTAAATGATTCAGGGAGTATAGTACTAGGCTGACGGATTGTGGTATGATTTCAAAAATCGATAATTGGGAAATTACTAAACATAGGAATTTTAACAACTGCAAAGAAAACCTAATTTAAATGAAGGATGCACGAATTTCCAAAGTTTGGTGACTCAAAACGTCTCATTTCTCAAAAAGAAATACTTTGTAAGCTGCTTGAAACGCAATGGACACAAAGCAGCAGGAAACAATTTGTACTGAGGTGAAAGGGTGTGCAAGATCACCTGTCAATCGCTACGACTCAGCACCAGTTACTGTGTCTCTGTTGCATGGCATGTCCTGCATGTTCTCTGCCTGCCCATATGCCTCCACCCACAGTGAACCCCAGCATTCTGTGTTCCCCACTGTCAGCTCCACTTTTCACCAGCGCCGCACTGGCTGTAGCGGGCACGAGGTGTTTCCCCGGTGGGCTGCCAGGGTGGGGGCCGGTTTTGTACCCCTGGAGGGGCAGTTTTGTTACCGGGGGTGGTTTTGCAGCATAGCTGCCCCTGTAACAAAAGCAGCTGCAGTGTTTTCCACACGGACCACACCCCTCTTATCAGCCCCCCCAACCCCCCCACGGCCGGTCCGACTCAATTGCCAGGGCCAGTTTGCGTTCCCGGTCATGCCCTGCTTTTCACTTCCACACACCTCATACCTGTATGGAGAGAAGTTGCCGCGTGATATGGTTCATGATGTCCCTCCCTTGGCATATCCTGCAACAAGCAGTCTGCCCTGCAATGGGCATAGACCGGTTGAACTTCACCTTGGAGGAAAACCTGAACCTTCACAGGTTCAAAGAAGCTTTCGCGTTCACCCAACAAACAGGCCATAGATCATACGTTCCTTAACTCCAATGTAAATAGAGGCTACCAGAAGGAGAGTTTGAAGAAGTAGTTTGTGAAAAAATACAGATCTACGTTTGTAAGGATTAACCAGCACAAACCCAGATTTAGAGATGGGATTAGATCCCATAAATGTGGATTGTCTTCTAGGCTTAGAAAGAAGCCTAAAAGCAAACAACAAATGAAACTCACTTTATTAACTGGAAGTCAGTTGATGTCAGGTCTTCAACATGTTATACCAGAATTTGAGAAAATCGCAAGAACAGGTGCAGTTGGCATATTACAGTTTTCAAATGAAAAAACATTAGCCAGTGCTTAATATTTAGTAAAGCAAAAATGTATTTCAAAGCATTTAGTTTGAATATTCAATACATTTTGAAACTGAATTACTTTTCTGGGTATATCTTATAGGACACCTTTATACTTGACAGGCATTAGGCTAGTCTTCTCCAAGATGATTTAGCCTACTCACTTTCTGTTTGCTGAAATGTGTTTTTTTGTTGACTTTAGGACTGTGCCCTTTACCATTGCTAGCCTGTGCTATTGTGTTTGTACTCACTCCTAAAAACATGGTAAAATTGGTTTACATCTGATTGGTACATTTACATTACTTATAAGTCCTTAGTAGAGTGGTACAGTATATACCCATGTCCTGAAAATTAAATGCGACTAGTGGGCCCACAGCACTTATTGTGCCACCCACTTAAGTGGCCTTTTAAACATGCTATTGTAGCCTATGTGTGTAGTTTAAACTGCCAATTTGAGGTGGCAAAATAAACCTTTTGCCAGGCCTCAATCTTACCTTTTAATACATAAATGTCTCTCCTAACATAGGCTCTAAACAGCCTAGAGAGCAGGGTGCATTGTATCTAAAAGGTAGGGCATGTGTCTTCAACTCTGATAATAAAAAAAATCTAGTTTCGTTATTTCCTACTGTGAGGCCTACTTCTCCCACTGAATAACATTGTTTTGCGTTATTACTTTTAATAAGTGCTAACATTTGATTGGGAACAGGTAGAAATGTCAAGTTTGGACTCAAAAGAATTGTAATTTAAATTCCTCTTTAATTGTGAAGTTGAATTTTAAGTCACAATTCTGAAAACGCGACTTGAAGAAAGTTGGCATTTTCTTTACTAACCATTTGGTGTCTGTAGCTTGTGTCCTAGGTCATATGACTAAGTGTAGTTGGCCATTGTGTATGCTTCCCAGACAGTGAGACAAAGGGGGACTAAGTGCCGCCCCAATTACATTTTAAAGGGGCTACCTCAAGCACACTCACAAAGAACTCGACACAGGCATATTGTCACCATAGACTCCTTGGAGCCTGGGAAGGAGGAAGGAAAGAGATTACAGAACCAGATGTTGGGGGGTGTAGGAGATTCTCCCACTTCAAAACTGGCACCAAGTATAAATATTAGACCTTCAGAGCTAACTCTTCAGGACACTCCTGGACCTGTGGATACTTTAGAAGAAGCACTGCCTTGCTGCTTGAGGTCCCCCCAGCTCTCTGTGAAGGAAGAGTGGACCTGCTCCTTTCATACCAGGCAGACTGACTATAAGGGTCCTGTCGCTGACCTCCTGTTCTGAGCTACAAGGGACACAAAAAGCTCCAGATGCTTCCCTGCAACTGCCCAGCTGACCTGCTGCACTACTGGACTTGCATGGACCTGCTGGCCACTGATGGAGTGAGTTCCTGATCCCCAAGAGGTGCCTCCCCAGGACCTGGCTCCTTGGTTGAAACCACTTTAACGCGTCCTGTGAAGAAAGAGAGAAATCCTAAAGATTCGGTCTCTTCCTGTATGCAAAAGGGCCTGTTCACGCCAAGATCGTGCCACCAGTTACAAAGGCCGAAGCAAAACCCCAGTGAACCTGACTCTTCACGCTACAGTGACTGCCATGTGATGACAGGCAATGCAAGATCCGCACTTCCTGCTAGAGTAACAAGATCCTGCAGTGACTAGCAATGAGAAGCTCCAGCAATGACCATCCCTGATGTCAGTCCAGATCTCTGCGCTTCTGGAATGACAGTCCGTGATACCAGGCCTGTTCTTCCCGTTACAGCAATGACCTTCTGCAATGCTATACTCACACATCTGCCACTACGATCTGGACTCTTCGCGCCAGTCTGTGAGAAGGTAACTTTTTCAAGGGGACTAACTTGGTCCCTGTATCTGGCCCATGCTCCATCATGGGCAGCCTGAAATTGTGACATTCACCTGGTTTAGCATGACCAGATGACCCTAAGTTAGGCTTTGTGCTTTTAGGTGCTGTACTTACCGCCCCTCTTGAATAAATGATCTGCTGATCCCTCAGATCTGAGTAACTATAGGCCCATATTGCTTTTCCCCTTCCCAGTAAAGGTTCTGGAAGGATATGAAAGTAGAAGATTATCTCAATATCTGGTATTTTACTTTCTCCTTGAGGATGAACAATTTGGTTTTTGACCTGGACATAGTACGGAGTCAGTCTTACTGGTCGCCTTGGATGAGTTACGGATGCGGGTAGATGGTGGGTAGTTGACAGACTTGATCATACTTGATTTGTTGTCTGCCTTTGACATGATGAACCACAAAGTCCTTTTGTCCAGATTAACCTCAATTGGAGTTGGAGGTACAGCGCGAAAGTGTATGGAGTCCTACCTGTCGGACAGGTGTCAGGCTGTTTCCTTGCCCCCCTACTGGTCTGAATTAAAAACTCTACGACATTAAGTACCACAGGGCTCAGCACTCAGCCCTGTCCAAAATTTATATGAGGCCACTTATTATAAAGTAGCATGACATTAAGGTTAGTGAGCTAGGATGATGACACCTAGCTGATTCTGTTACTTAGTAATAATCAAGAGGAGGCAGTAATGGCATATGAGAAAGGCATTCTGGATATTGTCGGTTGGATGAATGCAAATTCATCAAAACTAAACGGGGACAAAACTGAATTTCTGCGTGTCTCAGCAAGTAAGATTCCCATGACTTTCGGAGATGAGCTGTTGCAATCAGACACAGTCCGTAACTTGGGGGTCACATTTGATAACAAGTTATCCTTGGAGAACCATGTCGCAAAAATAGCAAGCAGATGTTTTACACGTATACATAGTCTCGGTAAGGTGCTACCACTACTGTCTAACCAAGCTAAATTGCTTGTAGAGAGTAGAGTCATCCTCAGTAGACTGGACTACTGTAACACCATGCTACTTGAAGCCCCTGATTATCTGCTTAACAGATTATATAGAGTCCAAGTGGCAGCAGCCAAACTTGCCTTACACAGATCATGCAGATCATCGGCATTCAATGCCTTGAAGGAATTGCACTGGCTGCCTCTGAAGGAGAGGATCCTGTTTAAAGCGATGGGCATTGTGTTTAAGGCCCTACAGGGCACTAACCTGGTGTCCCTACCCGGAGACTGAAAGGATATACTCCGGGGCGAAATCTTCATTCCAGCACTGCAAACTTAGTCTTTTTTAATATGTTTCGGAAGGAAAGACAAGGGGGTCGGGCTTTCGTAGTCAAAGCGGCCCAACTGTGGAACAAACTGCCATCCTCCCTTAGATCTGGAATAGATTTGATGCAATTCAGGAAAGCTGTGAAGTCCTGGCTTTTCCCCAAGTAATCCTCGCCCATGTTTTCTTCCCTGACGCTTACAGGGTTAGCAGTTTTGTACCTAACTGCATGCTTTAGCACCAGGATACCAGTCTGGTGACAGTTGGGCTCTATACATGGTATAAATAACTAAACTTGATGATTTGGGCCACAAAAAATTAGCTCAAACACATACAAATCAATATTTCACCATTTAAAGAAAGTGATCTAATGTTATCACATGGTAACACATATTGCAGACGAAAAAATATGTAAATATTCCTTTATTAGTTCTGACAACACAATTGGAAAATTACACTGCAATTGTTGGAAAATAACCTATTGTTTATAGTTGAAAATTGCAACATACGCATTATGTGACAATTCCAAATCCAACAAAACAGAAAATCCCTTGAATTGGGTGGGATTCCCCGATTTATAAGATCTGATATATACCTTGGACTTCAGAGACCTCATAAAGACAATCAGCCTGCGGCGCCTTATTTCTATAAAAGACACAAATATCCTTCATAACCCATTTAAATTCAGGTTATGTCAAGCTGTTTGATCATGTATGGTAGTGTTGTAGTATTTGCAAGCCTCAACAATGGTGTCACAAAAATCAACTTCATGAGTTGGGACAATTTTGCAAAAAATTGTATGTTTACGTTGCTCATCACGTTGATAGGTGTATAAATGTTTTAAGTGTCTTCAGTCCAGATGGTATCGAGATAGGTTATCCTGTTGACCAGTGCTTTATTTACAACCTCTCCACCTCCATCACAATCATTAACATTTATAAACTGCTCATGCCATGATTTTCCAAGAATGTAATTTATACCCATTTTAGTATGTGAATGTGAGAGCTTCCAGCACACACTATGTGAGAGAGATAATTAATTTCAATATGTTTAGCACAGATTTCTGTAATTAATTATTAATGGAAACAATAGTAGTAAGAAAATGTACATCACATGTGGAAAATGATAGATGTATAACAATGAAAATTGGAGATGTTTTCACCAATGGGTGCTGTATGACAAAGTGGACAACCAGAGCGAAGCTTGAGTTCTCTATGATCCCTGTTATTTACTTTTCACCCCTCTATAACTTTCTTCAGTATGGCCCCAAAATCATCTAGCCTTGCTTTCAACTGATACGCAGGGGAAGAGGAGTGACGGGGTAGTATACACAAAATGGCTTGTCCTAATCAACACATATAAAAAAAAACAATACAAATAATTGGCATCCTGCCACGCGGCCCCACACCGCTCTGGGCCTGCCTTTCCCTCCAGAAGCTTGGTTATGTGCTTTCAAGCACAGCTCAGAGAGCCCAGGCAGAGCACCCCGGAAAAAGTTCCGTTACCCACTGTTGCTACATCACTGCAGCGAATAACTGGATTTATCATCCATTTTCATGCTCTCTCTCTATGAGAGCCATATATAATAAATAGTTAAATGATGCACGTTTACACTCTGAGCAATTTGAAAAACACAGCAAAAATACATAATAGCCAATGCTAATTATTAGAAAACAAGCTTAGACAAAGCATTTTTCCTGGGTAAAGAAGAAAATTCTGTATTTACATTTGCAAGACATTCTCTGGTGTTACTTAAGTGGAAAGAGTGGTAGGCTGATGACAGCGAGGCGCCAACGTCTTTTTAGAGTGATTGAATATAATGCGCCAGCAGAGTACATGCACGCGCTCGACATTGATTAGCACTTTGCTTCCAGCCAGGATATGGTTTTAATGTTTCCATGGCATTTTATAGACTCACTCCCGTGATTAACATGCAGCCATTACTTTCCATTTTCTGGCACATCACATTTGCTCTCGATGTGCTCTGGCCTCACCGTTATTTTGTTGTTTCACTAATGCATCAACTCAAAAAGTAGCAAAAGTAAAAAACAGCACGCACCAAACTCTGTGGAGTATCTATGGCTCCTCTTCAAACATGCATATAGTCACACACCAATCTGCCGAATGGCCTCAGAGGACAACAGAGCTGCAAACACTGTATCAAATGAAGGGAACAACCTACAAATTAACACCGCTGTGCAACACCACAAGAAGCAAGGCAGCTGTAACAACAAGTTAAGTAGCACGTCCTAGTCCTCTCTGCATGGGATGGGTCCATATAAATTAAAAGTTGCCCCTTGCATAGTCAACGAGTTAATTGGCCGCCGGCTACCTGCCAGGCCGAGCATGATGCAGCCTGATGTATGATACATCAATAACCCTTCGTCTACCTCAAGATGGTAAAATACAAACCACAAACCAAGTGAAATGTAGCCATCTGCGACTCACCTCATGCTTTACCAATGACATGATCTAGTGATGGCTGCCGCACCGCAAAGCTAGCATTCATCCCAAAACAATCTTCACTTTGATATTAATCAAATGCACATCATTAGAACACAAAACGTTTTTAGGACAGCATGACTATGTCTGAGTTTGTTTACAAACAACAATTCTACTAGCAATGGATGACTTAACCTGGGCAAAAACACCACAAAACACTTTGCGAAAATGCCTAGGAGACATGGCCACACTGTAACGTGCACTTTTAATATTATAATGCATTGCATTGTAATTGCATTGATACAGAGACTGTTAAACGACCACATCAAATAATACAAATAAGGAGAACAAACGCGAATTTGTCTTTTATTGCAGCGAAATGTAATCGATACGTTTTCGAGTGCATTTTTTTCAGGTTACTCGAATCTGTCTTGTTTTCACTGTAAATAATTTTCTACACCTTCATTCGGTTATCTGGATTGGTGAAGAATTTTTTCAAAAAACTTTGCCTATACTCATTTATTCCCAAATATTTGCATGTGAATATCTGATCTTTTCAGATAAATATGAAGTTAAATAAGATGGATACCGTTCAGGGCCGGACTAGGAACCAAAACCGGCCCTGGCAGAGTGCTCGGCCGCCCCCCCTTGAGGGTGGGGGGGGGTAAGGGGTGTGGTCGAGCTGATTACCATGGCCGGATGCAGACTATTTTGTTACTGGGGCCGATATTGCAGCTATGCTGCAAAAACGACCATGTAACAAAAACACTCCACCATGGGCCCAAAACCGGCCCCCACCCTGGCGGCCCACCGGGGAAATGCCCGGTGCCCACTACAGTCAGTCCGGCCCTGATGCTGTTATATATTTTTCACAGGTTTCCAGTTAATCTATGTTTATAATTAGGAACAGCGGGCAAACACAGCATATCATAATGTTTGCTTTCCATGTATGAATGTTCATGCAGTCCATGATTACTATATAGCTATTTCTATCAACAGGCAAGCAACTAGAATGCAGATGCGTTTAAGGCATGGGGAAAGTGGGCTCCGGCTCAGGCCCCCATCCTTTTAGGGTGCCCTTGATAGTGTTAGCTCTCTCCTGCAGAGTCTTGTCCGGAGTGCCTTGAATCATTCTTAAACAGATTGCTTTAAATACAGTTTTCCTTTAATTTATTTTTTATGTGGGTGATGTGTGAGAATCTATTACAGACATTTTGCAGTGAAATGTTGTGATTATATTTTATGCAACATCCATAAAAAGGTTTCTTTTAGATCAAAACAGGACCTCACATATGAGAAATGAGAGGGTGTCACAGAGATTATTTGCAGTAATATTAGTGAGCTGCTGCTGGCCAGGCTACTGTGAAGAAAGAAATTATAACTCAAAGAATAAAGGCATATATAAATTATGACAACCTGGTGGAACTGCTTTTTTTACTTTTCATTGTGTGCGGATCAAATCTTTTATCTATCTGTTTGTTTTGAACGTTTCTTTCACTCTTTTAGGAAACCAAGGGGTCTTGTTTCTTTGATCTTCGCACCATAGAGTTGACAATGCTCCCGAGACACAGAGAAGTGCTGTACTATATCTTAGACCTCATTTGTAAATCCTTTACCTCCTAGAAGTATGGAGACTTCTCTTTGCCTGCCTACAGTGAGTTTGCCTATCATTATCCAATGAGTAGCTGACATTCTTCACTCTAGCACTTTTCCAAAGTATGAAAGAGCACAGAAGGTCAGGGTGCATCACCCTGCTAGTGTGTCAGTGCATCAGGCAAGGTTCAGAATAACATAGTACAGTGATTCCCAAACTTTTGACTCCTGAGGACCCCCATTGAGTCACCACTGGAAGCCGGGGACCCCCAAGCAATTTGTAGGATTTAAATTTCAAACATTAAAACAGTAATTCGATAAAAATAAACACACATGTGCACACAAAACAAATACTCAAATTACTAAGGATTTTAGGGGCATATTTCCAAGTCCCTATCGCCATGGGAACGTCACTTTTTGCGATGTTCCTGTTGCAATAGGGGCTTTGCCTTATTTACAAGGCAGCGTTAAGCCACTTATTGTGGCTTAACGCTGCCTTGGAAATAAGGCCCCCTTTCACGCAATGCTTAGCGTGAAAAAGGTGGGCAGTGGGAGTTGCAGTGGACGTTTCACTCCAACACCCATTGATTTTGACGCTGCCCTCTATTTACAAGGTCAGCCTAAATAGGAGACAGCACCAAAATTAAGACCATGAAAAACCTGGTCTTAACTTGGTGAAATGAGGAGAAATGCCTCATTTCTCCTTGTTTTTGCTTTTTCCAATGGAAAAAGCAAAACGCCTTTAGTTGTTTATATTCAGGAAGGTGACCCTTCCTGCACACAAAAAATCTTTAATAAAAATGACGTTTTGTAACTTCCATGTGTGCTGCATTAGGCAGAACACAAAGTGACAAAAAGGCATTACAAAATTGTTCATGTGCAGGAAGTGGGAACATAGCAGCATCAAGATAATGATAGACTGGGAATAAACATATGTTGCTAACTTTTACCATGCAGTTTGCAAGCAGCTCTTTGACAGTTTATAGGACACTGTGCTAGATTACGATTGCCCCTTATGAATTGCACAGTGACAAAAGAATCTCTGTGACAAAATCAGTAACCCACTGACCTATGCACATAAAATACTGTTTTTTTAAATGCATTGTACACGTTCTTTGCAGTAGGCATAGTAACCCGCTGTGTCACATTAGATAAGTCAAAGCTGCCACTTGACAAAACTCTCATCTCTCTCCAGCAGGTACAATAATCACTGGCATTTTCTTGACACTTTTATAGTTGCTCAAAAACTGCTAATTTTACAAGGAACTTTGCAGTGCTTTTAAAACTGCTGCATGCGGACCCCTCGGGAATGTGCCACGGACCCCTGGGGGTCCCCGGACCCCAGTTTGGGAAACACTGACATAGTACATGCCAGTGATGTAGATGTCAGAGCCTGCAGTCCTAGTATCTGTATTTTCATTTATTTTGCACTCCATACAGAGAACACAGCATGCATGGGGCTGAGACCTGTGACGAGTGGTGTCAAAGCATCTGATGCCTGTAACCATCTTTAAGTGTGCAGTTTTACACAAACCCCCATAGACCCCTCCACCACTATTCTCCCACATAGGACCTTGCTCTGTGCCATGCCAAGTGAATAGTCCACCTCTGTCCAGAGTAACCACACTCTCTCTGCCTTTCTTTCTATTTACAACCTTCTCGCTCTATTAGCTACTTTCTTCCTTTACTTTCCTCTCCAGACCAGCGGATTGGTATCTGTGGTACACTCTGTCCAATAAATTCATAATTTATATTCCTGGCAGTCGCATTTACAATCTGTTCTATCTACCGATTCATCCATCCTGGGCAAAGAACACTTTGGTAACCACAGTACATGTTAAACATGACCCTACAGGCCCCAATGACATGCCTATGTTTTTATCTCTCAATTTTACAGCCGACACTAAAACATTGCTGTTTATGTTGTCATGTTTTGTGGATCTCTGGAGTGTACTGCATCTTCTATTCTTGCGTTTCTTTGTCTTATGTTTATTTTCTGTTCATTTTACATGAAATAAAAACTATCTGAAATCAAAAAAGTGTTCAGTTTTACCTTCCTCAATATGTCCCAAAAAAATCCTACTTCGGCCAGATAGGGAAGGAAAACAGACCAAAGCACACTACTAAACTGGCAGCACCACACAATCCGAACCCAACTCTACACTAAGAATTAACTCAAGAGCTAAAAATGATGAGCGCTGTCACTGTAACAAGTTTAACTATTGGCTTTTAAATGAAAAAAATGATATAAAATGATATTCTCTGAAAAACAATTATAGACATTAACAATATCCCACAATCTGTTGGCAGAATATGAGATCATTAACGTGCAATAACACATTCTCATTAAGTTGCACTGCAGTTCGCAAACATTTTCTTGGAAGATGACAGGAGAACACCAGTTCACCACAAGACATTCTATGAATGCAGAGCATTCCCAGTAGGGATTAATAAATACAATATATGGGTAAACTCGCTAGTCAATTCTACTAACATCAACTGATGCTGGTGGCTTTAGTAGGCGTTGAAAAATCTGAATAACAAATACAAGAAAACAGTTAACGTGAATGATTTACAAGAGGACGACAGATCTGCTACAGTTTTACAACATTGTGTATGAAGTCACTACAATACTATACGGAAAGGGCTAAGAGTTTAGAATGAATTTTAATAATATTGTTTCAATGGATGGGTTTTTATGCTGTTTACAAGTCCCCAGGGCATTATAAGCGAAAATATGCAGTTGAACATAGGCAATGCAGAGATAATATAGGGAGAAATAGAGGTGACCATAAACACTAAAGCTGTGGGGATGATATAAAGTTTAAGATCATGACCAGTGCCACTTATTACCAGAGCTTCACAGTTTGCTATGTGTGTTCTGTGGCATATGTCACATGTGGAATGAGAAAGTACTGAACAGCGAAAGTGCAATAGGTCGGAGAGGAATGCAGGCATTCAAATATGATCATACATGAGCGTTCATAATGAGACCTACACTGAGATATCTGTCATCACACAGTTGGAGAGTAAGTTACCATCAGAGTATTTCATAATGCTCTAGTAGCTAGAACACAGTTATAATCTTTACGTCACTCAGCGTCGGACTGGGAATTCAAAGCATCCCTGGCAATTTTGTCGGACCCGCCCCCGGCAGAGTAGGGGGGCTCAAGTGTGAAGCTCTGCTGCTTTTGTTGCTAAGGACCGATATTGCATCACCACTGCAAAAACTAGCCCACAATAACAAAACCGGCCCCCACTGCTGCAAAACTGGCCTCCACTCTTCCAGCCTCCCGGGGAAATGCCCAATGCCCAGTGTGACCAGTCCAGCGCTGATGACACTAGAATTGACCCAGAAACCCTTTGCTGGCGCTCATCTGAAGACAAAATGTTTAGGACGAGATAGAAGTGTGAATATCTGTATTTGCAAAATACAGAGCACAAGTAATGCTATCTAGGAATATGAGGAGCTAAATCGTCTAAACAATATTAGATACTGGTGGATGATTTATATTTTGATGTCTATAAGTAGACAAAGCAATATTCTGATTATTTTGTTTTAACCTTTAGGAAAAATGCTAATCTATATCTGCTGATTGCTATGCACAGAGAGGGTTGCTGCATCTGCTTTGTTGGGCACATAGCTTGGTGGCTGGCCAGGCACCTCGAACCAACCTCCGCTGCATGCAGGGTAGCATTTGGCACCCCTCTTGAGTTAGGTGCAGATGACTGGTGCATGTTGGAGATGATAAAAAAAAAATCACTAAAAAAATACAAAGAGTAAAGGTAAGTTAGCATTAGTGTTGGCTATAACAACTTAACTTATGCTTAAAAATCTTAGAAATATACTTAAAACTGCACAGTTAAAGTGCAGTGATGGTTACAAATTAAATCTGAAAAGCCACTGAAATTTGCAAAATATGGTTAGAACTGCAATCCATAACTCACAAAAGAGCCATTCAGACCATAAATTGTACTCTATTTGCAATGCTGATGACCTCACAATATTTATAGCAATAGGCAACACAGAAAAGTGCAATATTATTAAATTACAATATATACTAAAACAAACACTGCATTCGTAGTTTTCTCTTTCCTAATTGTGAAGGTAATATAAGATGTAAACTCCTCTAACATTATTTGCAACATTTATAATTACACATGAAGGGTGATTCTTCATCAGCAGAGATCAACAAGTCGTGTTATTATGCACTGCATTTGCCATGATGCATTGGAGCAAATTGAGTGCTGGAATGTGAGGCAGTAAAGGATGCACCTGCACCCACAGTGAGTGGTACAGAGATCTGAGAAGACTTTGGGCAGCATTTCGAGCACCCCCAAAATGACTTGTTGCTCTCTACTGGAGAAACATTCTCATTATATAAAATGGGGAAAGATGAACAGTCGTGAATGTTTCTGCCAGAAAAGTTAGTTTGCAAATGTGTCCTGTATTCGCTGCACCTTTCAGGAGTAAAAGAATTAGATTTCAGGGAGGGTGATGAAAGCCCATCTTAGTGAGAAAAAAACTGTAAGATAGAAAATTGCCACCTGCTTGGTGATCCGTTTCCAAGCATTTTGTTTTCTTTCCTTTTACAGGTGCTTAGGATCAGGAAATACAACTGACAAATCTGGTAAGAAAAATATCATAATGAGGATTCCTTCTCTAATGGGTGTGGGGGAGTGGATATTGCCAGGTTTGGTGTCAGACAGAAAGCAATTGAGTAGAAGATTTTGGGCAAAAGATTTAGGATTAATCTTTATGTCCACAAACACTGATTGAGGGTTGCTTATTGGAGGTCACTGAGAGCCACGTCCAATTCACCCAATAATGCCTGATTTGAACCAGTGGATCCATAGAAAAGATCAGTATTTAGAGCCATGGAGACCAGCATGATAGGCATGGTTTTGTTGATGTTCTCCTCAACAGCTAGGGTAGATAATGTTTGTGTGAAGCCTGAGAAATGCTAATCTTAGACAAGGTCTAGTGGTATTCTTGAACACTTGGACAGATATGGTTTTAAGTTAGGCGCAAGAAAATCAATGCAATCAGTTTGGCAGTCAAAGTGTTCAACAATAAACATCTTCATATTAAATATTTTTTTTAAATTGCAATGAAAGAATTTGAAAGTCTTTAGTTAGGTTTGGTTCTGCTATCGATAAATTGTAATAGTGTGTGAAACAGGGAGGCTCGGGATAGGTGATGTGTTAGGATAGAATAGGGAATGTGGGTGGTAAACATGGTGACAGTGCTAGCTACAAGAAAACAAATAGCTTAAATAAAAGGGGCCATGGACAATATATTAAGTGCACAGACGTTCTGATATTGGGGCTTGGTCCAGTTGTGTTAAGCCAATGATGGACAATCTTCTGGTAATGAATGAATGAAATATCACTACTAAAGCACATGGCTACTTCATGAAATGTCCCATCATTGAGCCTTTCAGTCATCCACAAGATAAAATCAGATCATCTAATCTTTTTGGAAGAGCCTGGACTTCAACCTTTTCTTGAACAGAACAGTAACCAATACTGAGCATAGCTCAAAAAGGAATTTGTTCCATGCCACAGGCCCGGGGAAGAAGAAGGCCCACCCACCCATTCTCATGCGGGGAATTTTAGGAATCCTAGAAAGAAGGCTGGAGGGGGGAAATAATCTGATTCTGGCCCCAAGATAACCTGCACCCAAATGGTGCAAAGCTCTGTGGACCAAGACTAACATTTTGAAGACAATTCCCTTCTTTATCAGAAGCCAATGAAGGTTCCACAAGTGGGGGACACATGCGTTCTACGGGACAGGCTAAGGAGAATGTGAGCTGCCATATTCTGGACCACTTGAAGCTTGCTGAGCAGATAGTCCAGGAGTATCAGATATAGGGCATTTCCATAATCCAGCTTAGATGTCCACCTTTCTTGCATACAAAGAAAGAAAATGTAAAAACTATTTTAATATTCGGAGAAGTCCAAAACATGTCCCAATCACAGACATAATCGGTGGTTGAAAAGAGAGAGAGTGTCAAATTCAATGCCCATGTTCTTAACTGTTCCCCCCTGAAGGTGGAGCGTCTTTGGGCCACAGAATCTGCCATATGTCAGGGGCATTGGAACTGAAGAATAGTATTTCAGTCTTGCCTGTGTTACATTTTAGTTGATGGGCGTTCATCCAGTGAAAAACAGAAGAAAGGGAGGTTTTAATAGACTCTCCCGCAATCTCCTCGCACCTCCCACATGCGAACTGCAGCTGGGTGTCATCGGCATAATTGATCCCTTTAGCCCCCAAAGCCTCTGCCAACTGTGCTAAAGGGTTCTGTATGCGTTAAACAATATGGGGATCAGAGCAGAGCCCTGTTGCACTACCACTGTCCGTTTATATGCCCCTGAGGAATAAGGGAGCACCCATACTTCCTGCCCTCTATCCTTCAATAAGGAGGTTAGCCAGGCAAAGGGCAAATCCACCAATCCCTGTACATTGGAGACGTGCTAGGAGACTAAAGTGAGGGACCATACCCCCCGGGTTGAGGTACCTTGATATGCTTGGTGTCTTCAATCAGTGCTATCTCAGTACTGACAATTGACCTAAAGTTGGACCGGCTAGGATGGAGCAAATCATTTGTTTCGAGATATTGAGAGAGCTGTGATTTACACATTTTTTCCAGTGTCTTAGACAGTGCTGGAAGAGAGATTGGGCTATAGTTTGATTGCTCATTAGGGTCCGCTAAGGGCATTTGTAACAGGGGAAGAATTTTTATGAAATGCTCTCATAACCGATGGAACTTTGCCTGTCATGGGTTGCAATTTCACTAATATAGGCCAGCAAAACTTGATTTCTGCCCAGACTAGAAGTGGGATCTTGTAGGTGCAGTCCAATGTTGGAAAACAATTTGGACCAGCCCATGACCGGTTTGATGCATAGGGCTGAACACATGTTTGGATAGAGCTAAGGATGACATTGTATCCAACAGTGCCACCACCTTGCTGCTTTGTACTTATTATCTTCTGAGCTTCAGATGCCATGTTTCTGTGTATCATTTGGTCCCGAGAGTGCTGAATGGTGACTGGGTGATATGGTGTGAGAAAGCGTTACAGATAGGGGCAAGGGAAAGTGTCGCCAGTGGAGAGTGTGTGAAGGTAGAGCCTTTCAATGTGAACACATTATGAGACCCGAGTAAGGGGGTTTACCCTTTTGGGGGGGATAGGGTTTGTTATGTGTGGAATGTACAAGAAGCAGGGTCATAGCATGGTATTGCGCAGCTCCTGTGCATGATGCCTATGTGAGTCATGAAGCTGACTGGCCCGGTAGGGGTTTGTGTTTTAGCCTGTATGAGAGCTGGTACATGCTTCTATTTATGTCAAAACTGCAATAAAAACATTGAAACCATAAAGACTTTCATGTAGCAGAAATCCAATGCAGCAACAGCACCAAAGAGTCCAACAAGACACAACAGGCAACAGCCAGCAAAAATGGAAATTCCTGTACTGCGAGGCAAACACACATGTTGAATGACCTGGAAGTGCTTCATTGAATTATGCAGGAGTACTGTGCATGTTCATAAAGCTCTCTGCATGAGGCTGACACGGATCTGCCACACCATCTGGTCTGTGCTGTTCAGTATATTGCAAACGCTATCCACCCAAAGCCCATAGGTTTTCTTCCACGCTAACTTTTTCACATCAACTGCACCACAGTATTAACATTTCTACTGCTGTTGCAACAATGCCATAGAAAGTCTAAAACTCCTTTGAAAATGCTCAACTTGCTTATCACCAGCAAAAGAAAAAAACGCTTATCAACTGTACTGCATTTTATATAATCCCTTCTCTTCTTTTGTGTCAGGTCTAAATGTTGATTTCTGCTCCCTATTTACATTACAGTGAAATAGAGGCCCGGCTCCACGTAAATGTGCTGTTATTGTTCATATACGGACCGAGGTCATTCATACCACCGATGCATTTTTGATTTTATAAAAACTTTTTGGGGAAAGTCTGAAGTACTGTGTTGTATCTGGGCTTCCTAATGGAGCGGCTTTACAATGTTCCTTCTATTCATTGATTTGCTGGCATCCTATACGTCTATTCAGCAGTTCAATAAAAAAAATAAAAGCAAATTGCAAAACATAAATACTACCATGTTATGGGCACTTGCATTGTCACCCTTCCTCTGAATATGCCTGCACACGGACACAATGCAGCAATTGTAGCCCAGGTACTGGAAGGGGCAGAGGGAAAGTCTGGCAAGCTTTATTTCGTCTGTCAGAAAATCAATAAATATAAAACCAATATGGTTGCTGAATATGTTTATGTCACAAAATGAAACCTAAATTATGTTGGTTCTGGAAGATTAGATGCTTAAGGTGTCAGATAGCTCCAATTATCTCTGTGTAATATTTGACTCAAGGCTTATAGCTTCTGCTGACTGTGTTGAGTGGTGTGGTGAAAGATTACAAAACATATTTGTTGCTCTGGTTACTAGACAATAAATTGCACATGTTTAGCTACTGAAAATATGAGTGTATAAGCAAAGTGAAACGCAGGAAATACCCTTTTTTACTGTCAGACACTCTTACCTTACTGTTAATGATTTGCGAGTAAACACCGCGTTTTATCTCTTATGAAAGTATGACAACAGTCGTTTTAAGAACGTTTTGGGATACATGTGTAGTGTTATTGTTCCCTACTTCAACTTGCGAGAGGGCATGCATTCTGCTAAAACAATACTCTGCTTTGACACACACAAAGCCAAGAATACATTAACACAGCCAACAGACCTGTCTCTAAGACTCAATTACTCCATTCAGAACGTCCAAATGATATGCATTTTGAGGATGAAGCAACATATCTTGGTATAATAATATCAGCTGATATTGACAAGATTGTTCGTTTAAATACGGATCCGGTAATTGCTTCTGCTAATAAAAATTTAGAAAGGCTGGATAATCTACACTTGTCATTATATGGTCGTAGCAACGTGTTAAAAATGCTTATTTTCCCCAAATTTTTGTATTTATTTCGAACCATTCCTCTGCTTTTCCCTATCTCTATATTTAATCGAATCGAAAGAATGTCTTCCAGGTTTCTTTGGAGTTATCATAGATCCAGAAGAGCTCTGAAAAAGTGTACTTTGCCAAGAGATAGAGGGGGTTGGGCTATACCTAACTTTCAGCTATATTATTGGTCGGCTTTTTTACAGAATATGGGCGTTCTATTTCTCAATGAAGTACGTTTGGATGAATCTGTAAGACCATCAATATATGAGATGGTATTAGGAGAAGAGGCCCGACAATGCTTAGCTCGCATTATTGAGCCTAGTTATTACAAAAAAACTAAATTCAAAATTATTATAACCGCTTTCGATATTTGGAGGAAAATTCAAAAAAGAATTGGACTTAGCTCTAATTTAAATTATTATACTCCTTTAATGAATTGCCCTCTGTTACTGGATATTTTCAAAGATTCAACTATGTTCAGATGGCATCGGGCTAGTATATGTCAATTGGGAGATTTTTTTGATGGACAACAGATATCTTCTTTCTTATACTTACAACAAAAATATGATTTATCTCGGACAGAATTCTTTAAGTTCTTACAGGTCCATAATTTTTTAGATAGAAAAAGTGTTGCTAATCAAATTTTGTTTGAAAAGGTTAAGCTTATTGAAGCACTACGGAAAAGACCGAGAATTGGTTATATCTATCAATTAATGATGGCAAATTTTAAAGATGATTTATCAGTGCTGGAAGATAAATGGCAAAACAAATTCGGTGTGGAAAGAATTGATATGCATAGAATTATAGAAATATCTACCAAAACGTTATTTAGTGGATCGTTAATAAGTCAACACTTTATGTCTATCTATGATTTATATTATACACCAGCTAAACTTGCTAAATGGGCAAACGCTAGAGTGAATTAATGTAATCGATGTGGACTTATTGCTGCTGACACTATTCACATGTTTTTTTTGTGCCCAAAATTAATTCAATTTATTAGAGGTGTAGAGTATTTTCTGTCCATCCATTTAGGCGTTCAACTACAAATTACTGCAGAATTAATTATTTTGGGTGCACAAACTAGTAGAGATAGTACTAGGACAGCTATGGAGGATAGGTTTATATTTATATGTATGTCAATCTTCCGGTGCTGTATCACGACACAATGGCTTGACATTGAACCACCCATCTTTAGTAATTGGCAAACTAGGTTATTGTCCGTATATCATCTGGAAATGGCTGTTTATAAAACAAAGGGCAGGAGAAGAAGGATGACTGGCTTGAAATTATGGACTCCACTTTCTAACTGGCTATGAACTTCATTTGGTATTGTTAATTTATTGACTTTATGTGTCATTTACTTGTGTTGTTGATGGTATATTCATTCTGTTTGCATTTATTGTTTTTGTCTTGGCTGTTTGATGACAGGAAAATCAATAAAGAATTAAAAAAAATAAAAAACACAGCCAACGGAACGTAAGGCAGTGCGGGATGTGCGGATGGCGAGATCGAACACCGGCTGCAAAATGGCATCTTTATTGACAACTTCAAGTGTTTATCTGCACGAGCTGTGAGGCGAGCTGAGCACAGCCCTCACAATGTTTTTGATGGATTAGTGGTGCACGTGGCCCAATTTCAGGGGTGTGGAGGGGTAGCATTATATGTAGTCCTGCTCCCAAAATGTCTCATATCTTGGAAATCAGTAACTTTGACAGTCCGGAACACCATAGTCTGACTTCGCCCCACGGGGCCACCTAAGAAATGGGGTTACGTCACAGGTCTCTGGAACACTGCAAATGATTCAGACTGTCATAGTATATTTTAAATCCTTTATTCACCAAGTAAATGCAGCTCTTTCAGTGGATGAAATGTTCAGGACCGCAGTATTCTTGCATTTTCTGTAATTTCTAATTTGGCTAAAAAGAGTTTCCAGCTGAATAAGTATTGCACCATACTCCAGATGGGACCCCTTGAGCAACTCCGTGCAAGAATAGAGCCATTCATCCTTCTGAGGAGCCAGCCTTGCAATGCACGGTATCTGGTCTCCCGGTGGGTGATTCAGTGTGTGACGTCTACATCCAGAGTTGGTTCAAAACAGAGTAGAAACACAACTGAACGCACCCACAATGAGATGGTGTCTTTAGCGATGATTTATCACATTCAAACGATAATGACGTTCAAGGTACACGAGTACTCCTTACCTATTGCCAGCCTAGTACCGCTTCTGAATTATTGAAACCATAACCATGGAATGAGTGCCTTATAAAAGGCCAGGTGCTTCTCCATGAAAAGAAACAGAAGAGGGAGGGAGGTCCACTGAAATGACTGGCACCGCAAAGGCACAAACACCTTTCCGCTAACTGGTGAGTCACATAAAAGAAAGAAGCCTTTAAAAGGAGGAGATGGGGAACAACGAGATCATATATGTTATTTGGATGTAAAGAAAGATATATATCTTGTATGTGAGGGACCAAGCATTACCCTTCTTTTACATCACTGGGGAAAGGGACTCAGTAGGTTCCTTGCAGCGAGCTCAACAGAAAGGCGCTCATTAGTAGAACACCACTTTAGCTGTGGCCAGATGCACTAATTCTGATCCTACTAGAATTATTTCTAGATCTTTTGGTCATGGAGGTATTGGCATTTGAAGTTATAGTTGAACTATAACTATATTCCAGTTGCTCAATCCAAAATTTAACACCGGTGGGCCCAGTGTTTTCACCACCTTCCTAACAATGGCAAATTTTGATTGTGACTGGATGGTTTCTAGAAACAGGACCTTGGCGTATAAGACTTCTGGGGCCTTGCTTTGGCTGCCAACACAGCTTCAGCACAAGTGGTGGCCAGCGCAGGTATGCGCTGTGGGGCGGGGGCAGGGCAAGAAGTCGACAGACGATGGAATATGTAAAATCAAATAAATGAATAAAACCTATTGCGTCACCTGTCGATTCCCCGCCTGCCCTGCCTGTTCCGCTCCACCGCCCCACTCCGCTTACCTGCACCGCCCCACCGTGCTTACCTGCACCGCTCGCGACTGTTCAGCACCCATAGCCCCCTTTTCTTGAACTTTTACCCTGAGGTCAGTATCGGCTGAAATGTTTATCTGTGTCAAACTGTAGATACCTACAAATGTACCACGTTAACTTCACAACAAGGTCCTGTGAATCAGAACATTGACACCTTAACTCCACCACTGACTTAAGTGGGACCCCTGCTCTTTTTGGCTGACACAATTTTTTGAACTTTGATTTTTGGACCATTTTGTTGGCTCATTTGTCACCTTGCCTCAAAGACACTGAGCTGTCCGCACTCAACCTCGAGCCACTGACAACCTAGGCTCTACCTCAGACAATTACACCCATATTGGTACATTATAGCAGTCAGTCTGACACCTCCTTCACACTGACTGTAGTGAATTTGAGATTCCAGAAAGTCTACTAAGGATGCCCAGAATAGTCCTAATAGGATAACATTGGTCCTAGAGACAAGCTATTGGTATTGTTTTTGCACCATTCTGATTGTGTTTGGAATTATTTGTTGGCTCCAGAGGATGCTAGACCTTTCTGGTTTCTTGTGTTGCACATTATTTTAAATGTCAAACTATGCGACTGTGTTAAAATCTTAAGTGGGCATTTAAGGTTTGGCAGAAGGGGAACTCAGCTGTAAATTAGCAGAAGTCCTGCCCCACCACGCCTGCGGCTCTCCCACAGCATTTACAGGTGTAGAACCACTATGTTTCTGACAGCAGAGCCTCAGCTGGCTGTACAGTAAGAAACCTATGACCTAGGGGTCCATACTTCATGGGACCATTGTGTCAATGGACTCTATTTAAGGAGGGCTATTGTTTACTCCCACAAGGCACAATGTGAGGCATTGTTCTCCTGGGATTGAAAATTGACCGACTCACCACTGTTTAAAGAGAAAGGTCCCAGAACACCACATCCTTAGATATTTTGGTATTTCAAAGACAAATGCCAAAAGAGCTTATTTGTGAAATACAAACAAAAGAATGCAGACAGGAAACTACTGCAATGTTGATGAAAGTGCTCCTGCGGCATCACTGGAAGCACGTTTGTTTAAATGCTTCTCTCCAAGTCAGCAAGGAACTTCATATTTGGAGGGTGAGCATCTTCCTGGCAGACACACAGAGGCAATGAGTTTTGCTTCATCTGGCCAACTTATTATTATTGTACAGTATATGGGTTTCAAAGTTTCTCCTGGAGTTAATCATGACATACCTTTCAATTCACTTGTTTTTGGTGGGTGACGGCTGCTCTGTTGGGGTCTTACCCGCTGGGTGCAACAATCTATGGAGTGCAGTGTCAAATAACAAACGGCAACAGCTCTTAACAACTTGCATATAATATTAATTCATCTTTTATACAGTTCTTGATGCACTGTTACTATTTCCCAATCTTTAGTGCACAATTTACAACCTTCGGAGAACTGAAGGCTAAGTGAACTTTGCCGGGATCCAAACTTGTAACCTGCTGATAAATACTGTATTATGGCACAAAGGTTCTACTTATTGATCTGTTCCTCGAGGATAGTGAACGTAGCTTCATAGCGGGGTGAAGCGTAAAGCAGGATGGAGCCCACGTCCAAACTTCACAATACTTTGTTAAATACAACATGCTCTTGAATCAATGTTCATCTGTGTATTATAAACATGCAGGCTAAAGAATAAGGCTGACAGGTAAAATATTGCCATGCTTTATATAATTTTTATTTTTTTTAAATGCGAATCTCCCACTAAAATGAGAGTGTCGCCCAGCAAGCTCCTCCAACAGTTTGTGAGCTATCCCTTCACAGCTCACTCTCACTACTCTTGCATGATGAATCCTAAAAACGGAATACCTTGACTAACTCCAGCGTTGTGGTACCAAAGTCACTGCCGCAACAGTGTTACATGAGAGTGCTCACCACGGATACTTCTCAGTAACCACCAACTTCTGCAGAACCCAGAGAAAAAGCATCACAGAGTCCCCCCAAGTGCAACCTCATAAATTCTCAGATCCTTGTTCTGTATGCCTGACTCCCGCCTATTCAGCTCCGTCCCTGGGACTGATGGGTCTTGGAACCATCAGGCCCCTGAAGAGGACGGTGTTCTTTTCCAGCCCCAAAAAGAGATTTGTAATAGGAAGATAGATAACAAATGGAGCTGAAACGACGCTGGGGCTGCATAGAAATGCTGCTGTGAAGGATTTCTGCATGATTAAATGGCTGCTGGCTGCTGCTGGCCGCTTTCGGCTGGCATCCATGCGCTTCCCAAGAGCACATCACTCAATACACAACAAAACACCGATACAGAGGTTTTCACAAAGAGAGTCCATTTCCCCAAAGTCGTGGCATTACAGGGAAATAGCTGTCTAAGCTATATAATTCAATAAGATATCTCGGTATTAAAATATCTGTTAATCAGTTTTAAAGCTGCGGCGTTGAAAACCCAGAACAATATGTAAAACATTTCTTTACCAAAGGGAATGAGTGTAATCTTCTGCCCAGCTTTGATAAGTTACAGCAAATAGGTTTATCTCAGTGGACTGGCTGTGATTGATATGCGGCTTCCAAAGCGCCTTGGCTCTGTATGGTCTCTCTCCAACTGAATCTAATAAAGTTAGGTCAGGCATTCCTCATGTTCCTCTCCCCCAAGACACACATCTCAAGCAGGATTTCCATGCATTTGGTGTTAATTATATCAGGGACTGTTCCAAACAGTATAATCTCTTTCTCCAGCTCACATTTTTGATGGTGATATATATGCCCTTAAAATGATTGTTTTGTTGACATCTGCGCATTTCGAAGTAAAATATACAGAAACAGAAAAGAAAATCGACCCTTGAAAGAATCCATTTAAGCCAGTTAATTTCAGCTACGCCCAAACTTTGGCATGTTTTAAAGCCTTGTGTTGCACACTAAAAGAAGGATATTTTTATTTGCTACACATTTGTTTTGGACCATCGGAAAGTGTATTTAGTACTTTCATTACATTTAAAACCACGTGATGGTATAGTTAGTAATATTACTATTAATATTAAAAAGAGTAATATAGCTAGTAATTACACTTTGGGCCAGACCTCCTGTCCGTGTTTAGGATGCAATAAAAAAAAAGTTGGAATTGCCCAGAAGTTTTCAAAGGAGGCCGCAGGCAACATCCACCACTTGTGCTGTGGCCGCAGCCCAACGCCTGCTTGGACACCACCCAACACTTTGCTTCAGGGCATTTGTGACACTACACTTTAATCTTACAAAATTATTTACTGCAATACAGGCTCAAAGCACAAATGCTATGGTAATGTACTCTTGACTGCTGTTGTTTCTGACCTAACCTTCTGCACAGGCTTGTTATGATGTTTAAAAGAAAAAAAAAAACATTGGTAATACACAGGTACAATCCTTTTTATTTAGCAGGCATATTGTGCATGCCTAAACTATGGCTGTCAAGGTGCACATCAGTACATCCCTGAAGCCAATAAAAAGCTACACAAGGGCAGCAGGGGCAGGATCGTCAGCACTATCACAGCTTCCTATAGGGCTGTGCTTCCAGTCCGATCAAGATGCAGGGAGAGGGATTCAGGTAGGTCTTTCCCTTTTCAAACCTCCTCTTGTTGCTCTGTCTAGTTCCTCATTGGGAATCTTGTTGTGTTGTTTCCAATGCACAGCACGAGATATCTGCTTTGCTGCTGACATGGACAGGGGTTCTGGCCACTAAACCCAGCCGGACATGCCCTCGTGCATATTGTTTAGCCGTGCCGGACCACAGTGCTAACCAAGATGGCACACAAAACTGTCTTTTGTGCCACCTTAGCCTAGCTCCCATGGGCCATGCTGATCTGTGACCATTCTGGTTCGACATCAGCTTTTTACCGCTCCCCCATGTACCCCGAGTACCAAGAGGAGCCTGAATTGGCTGTACAGCCACTCCGGGGACGCTCCCATGTTTCCTATTCACCGTTTCCAAGATTGTGGCTGTGGCCTCGATCATAGGACAAGGCCCGCAACATCCTCTGGCCCTCCAGGACAGCCACTGAAGGACAGGCCGACCTCTTGGGGCAATGGACACAGGTAAGGAGCTGGAAACTGATGTGGGCCTGTTCCCCCTGGCCCTTAAACTTGGTGCCATCGGCGATAAAGACAGCGTACCGGCATGGGGCCTCGATGGACCCCCTTGCCCCGGCATCTGCACTGCGGTGAGCTCCTAGGGCTGGCAGACTGAGGGGGGCTGCATTTCTCTGTATTCTGTTCTGACTGGATACCCCTAGTGGTGCTTAACTTTAGACCTGGGGGGGCATTCTTGCTGGTGGACCCGGACATTGGGGAGGGATCCTCCTTGGGGACTCCCGCTTCCTCTTTCCTAGGTGCTGATCCAGATTTGTGGTGCTGTCCTCTCGGACGTGGGAGGAGACACCTTTATCATCTCAACGGATGGTGGCTGCACCTGGGGTGCTGTGGCTTGACTGATGATGCTAGCCCTCTGGAACACCATGGTATAGAGGGGCCCTCTCTTGACATCGTATCTAGACTCACTTCATGGGTGTATCCCACTCATCCTTTGCTTAATTTTTCCTACAGGACCTCCTGGCCCTTTGCAGATCCTCACCCCACTGTCTAATTGCATAGTACAGACTGGACCATGCTTCTTAGGGAGTGTGGTGTTTGTGTGGGGGAGCCTCTGAGACACCTTCTGGCTCTGCACAGCATCTGTCAGCAGTCTCAGATTGGGATCTGCATATCCTACTGGCAGTGGTGGATGCTCAGGCTGCCCATGTAGGGCAAGGAGGCCACCAGATCGTGAGAACTACCTTCATCTGCTCCCTCCTGACGCCCTGTAGTGATGCGCAGGGCCAGACTCAAACTAAAATGGATCAGTATACCAGGTCCACTTCGAGTGCGTGTGGGGTGGTGGAAGCACACCCGTCATTGGCCAACCCCTCGATGCAGTCAGGCAGAGATGTCATCCTTCAAGCATTCCAAGAATCCAGAGCAGCGGATGAGGCAAGAATAGGTGAAGTACAGGTGGATATCCCCCTGTTGTGAAAATATCTCCGCATCATGGCTATTCCAGTCACAGAGGCCCAAACTAGAGTCTTCACAGAGGAAGACAACGTGGCAACCCTCAAACATCAAGTTTTTCAGCTACTCGCAATGATGACGTCCCTGGAGGAACGCGCTGAAGATGCCCAAAATTGCTTGAGGAGGGATACCTTAGGATTTATAGGCTTCCACATGGGGAGTGAAACATCTGGTGCAGGCGAATTGTTGGAGACTTGGCTCCACTCCTGGGGTCCAGCCGACAAGGTCCCTCGATGTATCATGGTGGAGAGGGAGCACCTCCCGGGGTGCCCCATGCTCTATAATAGTCTGGATTCTCAACCATTGAGACCAAGATGCTATCCTTCATGAAGCTCGTCAACACCAAGACTTAACATCATGATCTTTCCGGCCCATACACACACAGTCCAGCAATGCAGACACTCCTTTGAGGATGTTTATTTATTTATTATTTACTGAATTTGTACAGCGCATAGCTGCCCCAGCCACGGGGCATCCCAGCGCTACCCAAGTAAACATGGTTAAGGCAGAGCAGAGAGAAGTAACAGAGTTAGCCCGGGAAGAGCCATGTCTTTATGGCTTTGCGGAACTCTAGATGGTTTTGGAGTCCTTGAATTGCAGGGGGAAGAGAGTTCCAGAGTTTAACTGCCAGCACCTTGAAAGACCGGCCACCGTCTCTGACTCTGCGAACACGGGAAATGCAGACCAGTCTTTGATCCGAGGAACGAAGCGGTCGACTCGGAATGTAAGGCACAAACATATCAGCTAGGACAGAGGGAGCTTGATGAGACAAAATTTTATGGGCTACACATATAACTTTAAACTGAATTCTTCTCTCTACTGGCAGCCAATGAAGTTTGGATAGGGACCTAGACACTGAGCACGATTTAGGGAGTGCAAGCAGGATCCGGGCTGCAGTGTTTTGAATTCTTTGGAGTCGCAAAGTACATGATTTACAGGCCCCTAAATATAAAGAATTCCCGTAGTCCAGCCTAGCCAAAATCGTGGCCTGTAGGATGGTCTGACAAACGGTGGGCTCAAAGAACCCCAAAATAGGTTTCAGACCTCTCAATAGCCCAAAACAGGTGCCTGCAACTGCCTTAGGTTGAATATCGAAGGACAAACTTCTATCAATCCAAATGCCCAAGTTCTTAACCGCCTCCTTAGGTATGGGTGCAGGTTTGAGATTTTCCGGCCACCACTGCTCTGACCACATATCACTGTCTCTCCCGAGCAGAAGTATTTCCGACTTGCTTGCATTTAATTGCAAGCAATTTGTTGTCAACCAATCAGCAATTGCCTTCAGATCATCCTTGAATTTAACGAGGTTTAATTCATGTTTCTTGGAGAAAGCGATGACAAGTTGGGTGTCATCGGCGTATGACAACAATGACAACCCTCTACTCCTGGCTACCAATGCCAGCAGCTGAACATAAATATTGAAGAGCAGTGGGCTCAAGATGGAGCCCTGCGGCACCCCATGTTTAATGGCATGCTCCTTGGAGTGAAAAGGTGGCATAGTGACCGTGAAGGTCCTGCCCTCTAAAAAGGATCGAAACCATGTTAAGGCCGGACCCCCAATCCCAATCTCTGGAAGCCTACGTAGTAAAATCTCATGAGACACCGTACCAAATGCAGCACTTAAATCAAGAAGAATCAAGGCCGCCGAGTTTCCCTCATCAAGGCTGCCGCGCATTTGTTCGGTCACCGTCATTAAAGCAGATTCCGTACTATGGTGGGACTTGAAACCGTGAGGCATCCAATAAAACATTACGCTCTACAAACTCTGTGAGAATGGTATTAACATGAGATTCCGTGGCTTTGGCTAAACAAGCACTGGCATAGCCACTTGGTCTCGCTTTTGGTACCTTATAAGTATTTAGTTATGCAACTGTTGCATGGTTAAACACTTATAAGGTCCCAAAAGCGAGACCTATTGGCTATGCCAATGCTTGTTTTTAAAGCAGCCCATATCCATTAAATGGAAAGGAAATCGGGTTTGGGAAGATATCACGGCGTGGTCCTCTGGATCCCTCCTGTAACCCGCCACCTCCTCCAGGCCACTGCCATGATTGCCCAAAGGGAAAGGTGCCCGAAGGGAATACCTTCCCCTTTGCGAAACAGTTACCAACCCAATTTGGGAACTGGTAACTGATCAATGGTTTGCAAGGGCAGCTGCAGTCACGGATATCTGATACATTTTTTTGCAAATTGCAAAAAACACGAGGTGGGGGTGGGGGGGACCACGTTCGGTGGATCTCAAAATCATTTTATGAGTTAGAAAGAATTTTCAGACTTCTACATGATGAAAAGCCCTTTTTCACCTGCAAACCCTGTGGATTTTTTTCTAGTATTGCAGGGTTTACGACCACAAAAGGCTTTGTATATCAGGCGCCCTCTACTGACGGACTCTCCCTCTGCCGGTAATCACAAAGTAGAACTCTTCCTAAAAACGTGTGCGCGTGGCCACAAACGGCTCAGCATTTTAACACTCGATGCTGGCACATGAAATGTGAGGAGTTCGGATCCCGGCAAAGCAGACTCAACTTTCTGGCCAGTAACTTTACAATGAGCAATTATTTACAGCGCTTAGAAACTGCAGAAATGTTGTAAAGAGCTAGCTAAATATAAATAATCATTTTAGAACAAGCGTATTGGCACCTCAACTACTCACAAAACGCTGTGCAGCGGGTTGGGGACAGGCGCACATACATAAATACCCCAATGAGGAACAAATAAACTATAAATTAAAGTTTAGGAGAGTTGGAGGAGGGAGCCCATGGAAGGACAGGCGGTACAGATAGGGAGAGGATGGCAGGGAAGTCATGGGAGGAACGTTGGACAGAGCAGAAGGAAGGACACGGGTCTGAATTGGAGTAAACTGTGGAATCAGTGGTGGGGAAGGAGGTAGCAAACGGATAAAGAAGGAAGTAACAAGTCAATAAAAGTAACAAGTATAAAAAAACAAGCAGGAAGTTGGATAAGGGAGGGGGTGGCAAATGGTGAGCACTTTTGCAGCCGCTTTCATGTTCTCAGTGGCCGCGCGGTAATTACCCAGTTCGGCAGGATCCAACGATGGTTTCTTCAAGAGAGGGATTACTTTGGCATGTTTCCAGGCTGATGGAAGAGATGCAGAGGACAGAGATAGATTTATCAGTTCCTGGGCTACTGGTGCAATAACATTATGAAATTGACGGAACTGAGCTGGTCTCAGAGGGTCAACTGAGGAACGGGATTTAATCGTCTAACATAAAGATTCAGTCTCAGTGAGGGATAGTGGCGGAAAGAGACACAGTGAATTCATTTCCCTGGAAGTGCCTCTGTCTTAATCCCCATCCCAATTAACAGTGGGGGTGAAGTTATCATAGATTTTTTCCACTTTCTGAACAAAATACCTAGCTAATTCATCATATTGAGTATTGGAGGTAATAGGAGAGTCGAGATTCAGATTGGAACCTTTCATGACCTTGAGAAGGGAGAAAATTGTTTTTGGCGCATTCTTGCTTTCCAGGATTTTACCGGCAGTATACTCCGCTCTGACTCTCCGAATTAATTTATGATAAGACTTGATTGCCTTATGATAATTGTTTTTAGCCTCCAAGTCAAAAGCAGGGATTGGATTTCTCTCTTTTTTTAGGCGGGCAGAGCTTAGCGGGGATACAGCTGTCCAAAGCATAAGACAGACAACCGTTGAAGAGCACCGTAGCGGACACTATGTTAGATGTTAAACAAAGCTCCAGGCACTTTACCTCCAAAACATGCTCATCTTCCCGGCCCGTCTAAAAGTAATTTGTAACTCTACGAGACACTTCTTCGACACCCATGAACAGGGATAGGAGTAGGTGACAGAGCATCCGGACTTAAAACACACATGTGCCTTGGGGACCATGCTGACTACAGAAGGGGGGGGGGTCACCGCCAACCTTGTTACTGAAATCCATCAGGAATGAGCTTGTGGAAAGCTCAACCCGGGCCACGGAGGGGACTTGAAATCCCAAGTGACTCCAGGGGCATGGGAATGACCGACACTCCTGATCCAGAGACCTTACTGTCTGCCAAGCCAGACATTTTCATTACCCGAGATGACTGTGAGCCACCCCTGTGATGTCTGCAGCCTCAGATGCTACTCACTGATTCTGGTGTTACTCTTTGCACTGTGCTATAACGAATACTTTTGCCTTCAGTTGCACAGGCAATATTGAATTGCTGTTGGGCACTAGTATCCTCCTGCTGGGGTCACTGGGACTGGGGCAAATTTCTCTACTGGCTCGCAAGTAACCAGGGAAGTGATGTTTAGAGTAGTGCCCTCCATTTAGGATGTATCAGGCTGAAACCATGAACTGACCACAGATGTGGTGCTGGTCTTTGAGGACTACGACTGCATGATTTACGTGGCGCACCCACACTCATTACAGACACTTGAATCACCTCTATTGGCAGAGATACCAATGCCCACAATCACTTTCGGTCAACCTCTTACAGCCGAGGAGATAGAGGGGGCCCTGTCGGAACTGACCTCGGGCAAAACACCGGCCTGGATGGGTTCCAGGTTGAGATCCTTAACAATTACTGGTCCCTCCTTCTTCGACACCTTCTGGCAATGTATACAGAAGCAGGTGGTCAGGGATACTTTCCTCCGGACTTGAAAACAGCCACTGATGTTGTGAGACCCAAAGTGGGCCATCGTCCTGACCAGTGCTCCTCATACAGGCTTATTTATCTAATTGAAGCAGACATTAAGGTGTTCGCTCAGGTCTGGACACTCGCCCTCCCACACCTGATCCACCCTGACTAATTTTATTTAGAAATCTGTTTATTGAGTTTTAAATTTTGCAGCAAAAAAAATCATACAATGTAGTTCAAAATGGCAAAGAGCATAATTACAACTAATGCACAGTAAGGACTCAGAGCATATCACATATAAGCATAACACTTTACACCAAGTGAGGGGCATTCAGTATGGACTAAAGTTGTAACCCGTGAGTCTGTAAGGACAACTACCATCACGCGTGATGTTGCAGTCACTGTGTTAGCTGAGAGTAGCAAGTCACCGTCTTATTCGCCAAAGACGTATGCTGCCCAGTGTACCCCCTGATCAATAATCAAACAGCTTTGTGCACCCGCACTGCAACTGGGGAACTGTCCTTCTTGCCACAGAACAACGAAAACAACATCTAACAGCAGCTCTCCTGTTTTAATTCTAGGCGCCCTTCTCCCTCACACCCCCCTCCCGTCGAGTCCCTCCTCCGGCCCCCACCCCAGGAATGTCATGTGTATTAACATCCGAGCTGCGACACGCAGGGACGCCAGAATCCAAGCAAATCAGCCCCAGCGCTGCGGCACCCCGTCAGATCGGACCACCTCCCTGCAGCTAACGCGGTTCCTGAAGCTCACCCTCGACCCCAGCCAGAGTCACCCCATCAGATTGTAGCAGGACCTGCAGCATCTCTCCCCTGATCCACCCTGACTAATGTGGGTTGATGCCACATAGGCGCACACACCACTATTTCCGCAGGGTCGTATTGGCTCCAGCCTAGGCACACCACCTCACCGCACCAATAGCCTTGCTTTTAATTTACTTTGAGAAGGCATTTGATAAAGTGGTATGGCCCTTCTTGGAGGCGGTGTTTCAGAGGACAGGGTTTTGGGACTTCTTTTATAGACTGGCCACCCTCCTATATGATAGGCCCACTGCACAGGTCCAGGCGAATGGTGTCCTCTTTTGCCACCATTCCCAACCTGCATAGTCACCCGGCAGGGCTTCACCCTTTTATTCATGTTGGCAATTGAGTCACTAGTACATCTCGTTATATGTGACCCTAGAATAAGAGGGTGGTCCTGGAAGGGAGCGCCAGAGGAGAGTATAGCCTTATATGCCGACAACCTCTTAATGGTCCTGGAGGACCCAATATCATCTGCCACTACATGTGTGGAGATTCTCAGCATTTACAAGGAAGCCTCTGGGCTTCGAATGACTGCATCTAAATCTTTGCTGGTGCCGATGTCCCTGAAATCTTGGTACGTAATCTTTTTTTTAAGTGCCGATATTTCCACACTCATGGAGTTGATGTGGAGTCTTGACCAGCGGCCCCTCATCATAGGGCTAACCGGAGATTTGCAAAAGATGTGCAGGCTACCACTGACCCCCCCTGGGACTGTTAGCATTGTTTAGGATGATGTGATGTATCCACAGGGTCCAACTGGCTCCAGCCTAGGAACACCACCCCACCGCTCCCACAGCCTTGCTTTTATTTGACTTTGAGAAGGCATTTGATACAGTGGTGAGGCCTGTCTTGTAGGCGGTGTTGCAGAAGACAGCATTTGAGCCCTTCTTCCGTAGACTGGTCACACTCCTATATGATAGGCCCACTGCACAGGTTGAGGTGAATGGTGTCCTTTTGCCACCATTCCCGATCAGCTGAGGCACCCGGCAGGGATGCTCCATTTCCCCCCCTTTTATTTGCGTTGGCGATTAAGCCACAAGCACGTCTCTTTATATGTGATGCTCGGATATGAGGGTGGCTCTAGAAAGGAGGGCCAGAGGAGAATATAGCCTTATATGCCGACAACCTCTTATTGATCCTGGAGGATCTGATATCACCCGGTACGAGATGCCTGGAGATTCTGCACATATGGCATGGGCCGTGGTTGAACCATACAGCGGGTCTGCGTCCCTTTATGCAATGGGACAGGATAGCGATTACCCGTTGTTGGAAAATGGCCTTTTCTGAAGTGTCACCCCAAACTTTTTGCCTTCATCCTCCTCTTTTTCTGACCTTGTTTTTAAAGGCTTTAGAACTCTGAGCACTTTACCACTGCTAACCAGTGCTAATGCGCATGTGGTCTCTGCTCTAAACATGGTAACATGGGTTCATACCCAATTGCCGTATTCAATTTACTTATAAGTCCCTTGTAAAGTGCACCACATTACAGGCCTGTAAATGTAATGGTTCTATTGGGCCTGCAGCACTGATTGTTCCACCCACTTAAGTAGCCCCTTAACAATGTCTCAGGACTGTCACTGCAGGGCCTGTGAGTGAAGTTCACACTGCCATGTTGACTTGGCCATTAAAACAACTTGCCAAGGCTTAACATCCCCTTTTATTACATATATCACCCCTAAAGTAGGCCCTAAGTACCCCACAGGGCAGGGTGCTGGGAAATGAAATGGTAGGGCATGTACTTTCAAGTTTTGCTTGCCCTGGTAGTGAAAAACACCTACTTTCGTTTTTTATTACTGTATAGCCTACCCCTCTCGTAGGTTAACATAGGGAATTTCTTATTACACTTTTCAGGTGTAATTCTTGACTGAGAGGGAGTAGCACTATCATGTTTAATATCATTGGAATGATAATAATAAATCCTCTTTGTTGGCAAAGTTGGATTTAACTTTACTATTTCAGAAATGCCACTTTTAGAAAGATGTAGGCCCATTGGGCCTAACTCCCCTTGTTACCTACTTTTAGAAAGATGACATTTCTCTGCTCTTAAAGCTCTGTGTGCCTGCAGACTGTCTCCAATACATGTGTGGGGTAAGTGACATCTGGACCTTATGCATTCCCTCTAGACAGCCACACACAAAGGAAGGGTAGGTGTGACTGAGTGCCCATCTGCATCCTGGTGGCTCATTCTGGGCAGGATGGGAGGGAGGAGCTGACACCTGAATGGGCAGTGTCCTGTTCCCACAGAAATGGTTGATTACCCCCTGCAGTGAGTCTGGAGCCAGGGATGAGAACGGAGGACCTCTGTGCACTTCAAAGCCCCTCTTTAAATTTACCTCCACCTCAAAGGCACACGCGGGTACACATACTGGGTTCTGTGACCCCACCAAATCTTACACATCTTACCTATAAACAGATTGTAAGCTGCTACAAGGACTGCCACTCTGCTGGACCGCTGCCCTAGAAAAAAAGGTTTTCTGCTGTGCTGCCCTGCTGCCTGCTACACTCTCCTCCTGCTGAGGAGGAACTGGACTCTTACTTGAACCCAGAGTGATTTCCAAGGGCATGCTGGCATCCCTCCTGCTCCTGCGCTTGGTCCATTGAAAGTGGATACAGGTGTTTGCTCCAGTGGAACCTATGCATCCTCTGGTGCTTGAAGCAGGATCAACACATTGCCACTGTTGCTGGAACAGAACTGGTGCACTGCAATTGGAACCAGCGCATCGCCTCCAGAACCGACACATCGAACAGCAGCATCGCCACTGCTGCAGTGAAAGACGATCGAAGCAACCACTCGACTGACTGGAGAAAACCTGGTGCATTTGCTTCGGAACCAATGCATCTCAGCTTTGTTGCTTCATCTTCAGAACCAGTGCATCGCTAAAGTTGCATGGAGAAAATCAACGCATTCCATCGCCTGCGGGATTGACACCGACGCATAGCTCAGCTGCACCCTGCATTTCACTGTTGTGACCATGATCAAGTTACTTTGTTCAGTGAGCCTTGCAGGATTCCTGTATCCGGTCCATTTGTAATTTTGGGCTTGTTTTATTTAGAAAATCATAATCTGTTTTCTAAATTAGTGTGGAGTCTTTTTGTGGTATTTTCACTGGGATACTGTTTGAAGGGTTGCACAAATACTTTACATATTGCTTCTTAAGTTACACCTGCCTGCTCTGTGCCATGCTACCAGTGGGAGAGCACAGGTTAATTTAAAGTGTGTTTCTGACTTACCCTGACTAGAATTGTGGTTCATGCTTGGGAAGGGTGCATACCTCTGCCTACCAGAAACCCAATTTCTAACATTGATCATCAGTGGTGAGGACAGAACTTGTATTTAAGCAATGCCATACTGTGACTTATTGTGCACTACTACTCCCTATCCAGACCAATTCAAACCAATTCTCCCTAATTGACATGTTTGATTTTCCAAAGTCTTTTTCTGTTGAGGGGATGTCTGGTGTGGGGGGGGGGGAGGGTGCTAGAATTGCAATAGCAAAATCGGCTTTCTTGCACCCAGTTCTATCGTTCCCTAAGGCTGCAGCACTTATCGGATCACCTCTCTGCCTGCATGCCTATCATTGTATTCAACCCTCTTGCAGCCAAGACCCTGATGAGGCGCCTGGGTAACGGCGCCACCTCCCTAATGTACCGCTCCCTCATTATTAATGCTGCAGATCATTTTACTGGCACTTGTAGGAGGTGGGAGGTGTCAGTGGGGGACTTTGATGACCACAACAGGCAGGAGGCCTGTCTGCCCCCAGGAACTAGCCATCTCTGTTCGCTTACACATGATTCAGCTCAACATTTTACATCTTGCGTACCTCACACCTCAATGCCTACTTCGAGCTGGCAAGGACCCTCAAGCTTGTTGTGCACAATGCTCCTTACCGCAAGCTGCTTTCTTTCACATGGTCTGGCTTTCCCAGTCCTGACCCTGTTTTTGGCTGGGTTTGAAGGGAAACTCTCTCTGGTCCTGTAGTGTCCGTTTACCCTTACTCCCTTGATTGCACAGCTGGGGCTCCTGGAGGAGGAAGGGGTACAGAGTATGGATTGATCCTTTGTGGGAATCACCACATTGGTGGCTAAGCGAGATACTGCATGTCACTGGAGTTCTCCAGCCCCACAATCACTGAGTGAGTGGAGGACGGGTATGAACTGGTGTGCTCACCAAGAACGGCCTATTTATGAGGCACAAGGATGCCCGTGGAATGATGGTAAGATCTGGGGCATGTAGTGGGAACATCATGGGAAGGAGGTATAATCCTGATGTGTTGGAACTGATTTTATACTGGCTTTCACAGACTGGTGGAGCTATTTACAATTTGTATAATCTGGATGTCGGCTATCTGAATCCACATCTGCCCTACAGACATGTGGAATTGTTCACTGTGTGTTTTTATGTTTTATATTCCGAACAAATAAAAATGTGTTATTAAGAAAAATGTGTTAGTAAGTGGAATGAGAACCAGTCCAGTGAGTATTGTATTGTATTGTAATTGCATTTATATAGCGCTTAGTACCTCTGACGAGGCGTTGAAGCGATATTTCGGCGAGTAGCACGCTACTCCAGGACCCATAGAGAATTAGTGTTGAATTAGTATAGTGAAACATGCAAGTAAGTTTTAAGTGGTGGATAGGTTAGTCAGTTATATGGGTTCGGAAGGATAGAAGAGGAAAAAAAGGTTTGTATTTATATAGCGCTTGTTACCCCTGATTGGTGTTGAAGCATGCTACTCTGGATACCCATAAAGGATTAGTGGTGAATTAGTATGGTGAAATATGAAAGTAATTTGAGTGGTAGATATTAGTCAGTTATTTTTTGAGTGAGAAGGAGTAGGAAGGTTTGCATTCATATAGCATCTGTTACGCCTGATGGGTGTTGAAGCACTTTTCTGGCGAGTAGCACACTACTCTGGAACCCATAAAGGATTAGTGTTGAAAATGAGTATAGTTAAATATGAAGTAATTTGAGTGGTGGATATGTTATTCAGTTACTTGGATAGAGAAGGGTAGGTGGCGGGATAAAAGAGGGAAAAAGGATTGCATTTATATAGCGCTTGTAACCCTGAAGGGGTGTTTAAATGCTTTATTGGCGAGTAGCACACTACTCTGGAACCCATAAAGGATTAGTGGTGAATTTGTAAAGTGGAATATGGAATTTGAGAAGTGAACATGTTAGTCTGTTATTTTGATTGAAACGGATAATGGAGGTACAGAAGAGTGAAGAATTTGGATTTTCTTTTGTTGTTTTTTTTTGTTTTTAGGTCATAGCAGTAGGAGGAAGCTTTTTGATGAGTAAAAGGGGTTTTAGAGGGGCAGAGTCAGTTTGTTTTGAGGGAACGGTATAGTAAAAGAGGTGTCAGAAGATGCAAGGAGAAGTAGAGTAGGAGAGAATCTAGAAAGGATTATTTTAGGGAACATAGCAGTGGTATGGGGTTTGGGATAAATGAGAGAGTGGATGTAGAGGATATATTGATAGACTAGAAGATATATTGAGAGAAGTATAGGCTGAGAAATAGGGTAGTGCCTTGGAAATGCTAAATTAGAAGGAAGTGATAAATATATAGATCCATAAGTACATTGAAAGTATATAGATGCATAACGGAGGTAAGTATATGTAGATTAAAGATATTGATAGAGGTACAGGATGAGAAATAGGGTAGTGCATTGGATATGCTTTCTCAGGAAAAAAGTAACAGACGCACAGGTCCAGTATGTTTAAGTTTGTGTGTAACAGCGAGTCGGAATAGGTGTGAGTGAAAATAAGTAAGTGGGAGAATGTGAGTTAACGTGAGGGAGAAGAGAGTAAATGTGAGAGAGAGTGAGTATAAAGGAGGCAAATATTGAAAAAAATAGGGTGAACTGCTAGCTGGTATTACACCCCACCTCTTTCAAAGATTTCCAGCCGCCACTATCCTGCAGATGAATGGCTCGTGGATCTTATGATGTAATGAAGAGAGGCACAGAATTCTATTAACTGAAATCGAAGTATTGCCTCACTTCGACTTTTTTTTATTATGGTACAACAAAATCGAAACAAACAATATTCAGTCTATTGCAGCAGGTTTGTGAATTCTTTCCTTGGTCACTTTTCCTTTGCAGTGTTAATAGGAGACCTAGAGTCGTTATCGGACACACACATCTGATGTTGTCAAAAGAGCCACGAAAACCGGGTGGCTTAATTCTCAGTCAATTAACATATATGCCGGTGGGACCTGGACCACCTGCCGCCACCCACCCCCAATTCCTATGGTTGTAATTTATAGAGCAGAGAGGCTGTCTCGGCATCCGTGTTCGTGGTCAGTTTTTATGAGGGAGCGAGTCCCAGGCCAGCTCACTGGCTGCTCATAAGTGTGCTGGTTCCTCTTCTAATTGTGAAAGTGGTGGGCTCAGATAAACTGCACTGACAGGATCTTAAGACAGGTTAAAATGTGCTCACAGGGAAGTGACAAAGTCACAAAAGGCATGTGCAGTCATACTATACTGCACAGGTATGAAACAATCTGAATAAGACATATGTGACTTCACCCGTGCCACCCACACTTCTTAGCGGATGGTGGCAGGTCTCCAGGCAGGAGGAGAGGCAGTAACAGGCTTTTCATGAGGCCTAGAAACTGTTCATTTGTTTTTCAAGAACTGGACCAGTTAAGTGGTGCCAGAGGAATGGGCTGGAAGTGAAGCTGACATCCTTAAAGAAATGTGCCAGTGAAGTCCACAGGCACCCACCCATTCAAATTAGCCACTGACTTCTGTGCACAGTCCTTCAATATGATCATGTTTCCGTTCAGTCTCCCAGAAAGAAATACACATAACCAGGCCTTTTGCTAGAGTATATTTCTTTGTGATTCCAAGTTGAAAAAGAAATGTAAAATATTTACGAATACAGGTGCATAGCAATCATTAGTACAGCGGGTCAGTGTCATTGGTGGTGAGACTGCACCTCTACTCCTCGTGCAGTGAGCTAAGAAGCAAATTTAGGGGCCTATTTACTAAGGTTTAATACAATGTAGAGCAGGGTGCTGCATTGCGTGATATGGAGAGAGCAGAAGTGCACCATGGGCAATAATATACAAAGGGGCCTGGGGGAGCAACAGGCATTTCTGCCCATTTTGCGCAGCCCCCGGGGCACTTTGGTATTACAGAAGGGGCTGTAGATGCTTGTGTGGCCCCTTCAGTAATACATATACCACCAGCATTATCATCAAAGGGCATTCCCTCATTTGTGAGGGTGTGTGGTCCCACTCAAATAAGAGATTTTCTTTGCCTCTGCTTGCGCCGTATTATCGACACAGGCACAGAGTCAAAGAAGATGTAAGGAGAGGTGCTGTCAGTGCGCCCCCTGATGGCATCCTTCTGTAGGGGTGTCACGATCCCCCCACGGCGTTATATGCATGTGGGTAGGTAGGGCAAACTACACTAACCAGCATGCATCAAGGCAGGCAGCTGGTACTTACCTTGGAGGCTGGGCTGCAATATAAGGCCTTCCTCTAGGGGAATCCGGTGCTTGTCACCTGACATAGTCATTGCGCCCTGCTAAGTCGAAGACAGAGCCGATTTGCAGCCATTTCCTGCCTCACCGCGAGGAAGACGCCGTGGAAGACTTGGAGACTCGCGCCAAAGCTCGAATCCTTCGGAGCAGCACGGAAGCTGCTTAACCTTGTTGTCCTTGATGCTCAGTGCAAGAGCCTGGATCATACTTTTACGGAGGCACCCGGAGTCCCGCGGTAACACCGTAAGCCCTCGGGTCCACCAAGACTTTCTGTTTATGTAATAGCCTTTGCGAGGAGCTTGCATTTGAATCGCTCACTTGCAAAAGCAATTGAAGAAGCCATTCCAGTCCTGTTTTCTTTGAGAATATTTGTGTTTCACTTCATTCGAGAGTGGAACAGGCCAGAGTCCCCCACTGCTGTTCGTGTACTTTGCACACATGTACTTTGCACACAAGTGTGAGACGTATCACAGCAACTTTATCTTGATTACTTTTTTTTATCGAATAGTGCTTGCTCTCAAGGAGAGAACCCTTCTGCGCTAACAGTGAACTTACTCCTTGATTGGGAATACCTCCACTAGGCTGCCAGCTACTCTAGAGCTTGCATGAAAGGGTTGAATGTAAGTACACAGGCAAGGAACGGTGGGGGGGCATTCAGTGACTGATTGGAAGAGAGAGTGTGTGTGATTACGGTATTAATGTTTATTCCTGGTCTCACATACAGCGTGCTGTGATCAGTTGATGGGACTTCCCTAGTGAGAGCATATTCCTGAGATCCCTGGACCAGTTGATTCGGGACGAAGAGTGCCGTTGGGTTTCATTTCTTTATTCCTTGTTTTTCCCCTTTCCCGTGCGCACTGCGATGCGGGGTGGTGTATTTCCATCCCCCTGTGGGATAGTGCAAAGGGGATTTGGGATCTACGTATCGCCCGCTAGAATTGTCTCTGGAGGTTAGTGGAAACCCATATTGTTAACCTAACAAGGGGGTAAAGGTGGTCCTATGGACCCCCTAGATATCCCCTTTCTGGTGGCTGCATTCACTCACTGCACCCGCCTGCAAGGGGATTGCTCACCCCTCTTAAAAGTGCAGGAAGGTTGCCACCTGCATAGTGAAACATGAAGCGGCTGCTTCAAAGCTGCTCTGTATTTTACTTGAATACGCTGCTCCCAGAGCAGCACAAGATCTTGGTAGCCCTGGGGGCAGCGCATTTCATCTAACACAGCGCACTCTCCTTGTTAGCATTGAGCACACCATTTGAAAGGTGCACCTGACGATAACAAGGAAAATGCGCTACATTCTAAAATACAGCCTCATATCTACTAAGATATGTCACACTTCTGCTATCTCCTAGTGCTGGCACATTGTGTGCTGGCTAGCATCGATGCAGACACCCTTGTAACATACTGCAAAGATGACTGCTTTATCAGAAGTATTGTTTTTCTCCAGGAAGGGATAATTTCCTGCAAAAAAACAATCCTAAGATGCCTTTTCCTCTTTCTATGTGCGATGTAGAACGCATCACACAAAGAAAGTGAGCATAATTAGAAGAAAAATGATTTTCTTCCTCATTACGTCATCCTCTGGAAGGCGTACTAATTTCACGCAATTGCAATCCATGGTAGATGCACATGAGTGCTCATGCTCCACCGCAGGAATGACTATCAGTTTGAAATGCAACACAGCGCAATGTATGCTGCTGTGTAATGCTATATTTCTTTATGTCACGCACCATGGTGCAAATGCCCCTTGCGTGGCTTTGTAAATCTTAATTCAAAGTTTGCATACCTTATAAATCTGAAATCACGTCTAATCAATGGTTGGATGCATGAGAGCACCCATGCTCCACCCCGGAATGATTATCAGTTTGAAATGTAATGTAACACAGCATATGATGCTGTATTGTCTTATATTTCTTTACAAAATTGCACAAGACGCCACAAATCGCCCCTTGTGTAGCCTTGTAAATCTTACCGAAGCCTTTGTGTTGTCCTTTTATCGCCTTGAGCAATGTTAAAAAAAAACAAGATTATAGGAACGTTATAGTTAGACTCAGGTTTCACCCGTACAAAATCATAGAAATTCAGCAGTACTAGTTACCTGACTTAATTATTACTAACGGCCCAGCAATGAGGTGCTTACGACCTCACATATTACATCACTCATGACATGATCACTGACACTGATGACATCTCAAATGACATCACTAATGGCATCATCCAGTGATTGTGAGAGTTTTCTAAAGGTGTCAGAGTGTTAAAGATATATACTAAGGTACCACAATAGTTAAATTAGTTTCGTTTTTGCACTAATGAGTGATTCTATTTTAAAACATAGTTTATGTGAGTGCCTGAGTAACTGTCTGTATCCATGTGTGTGTGGTTATATGGGTGAATGAGTAGCTGTATGGGAAAATGACTGTGTGAGTGCTGGCATGGGTGAGTGAGTAGGTATGTAATTGGTGTATGGATGTGAGAGACTGTATAACTGAGTGGGTCTGTGAGTTTTTTTTATGAGTGAGCAAGTGGGTGTGTCAGTGGCTGTGTAAGTGAGTGAGTGGCTATGGGAGTGGCAGTATGGGTGAGTGAGTGGGTGTGTAAGTGGCTGTAAATGGTGAATGAGAAGGTGCATGAGTGGCTGTATGGGTGAGTGAGCAGGTGCATGAGTGTCTGAATGGGTGAGTGAGGGGTACATGACTTGCCTAGGTGGCACATTGGGTGTATAGGTGAGTGAGAGGGTGTGATAGTGGCTCTATGGGTGAGTAGCTGTATGGGTGAGTAAGAGGGAGGCTCTATGGGGACTATGTGATTGTTAAGGTGCTTGTTTAAGTGACTGAGTACATGTATTAGTATCTGTATGTGTGAATGGCAGTGTGAGTGTCTGTATGGGTGAGTGAGTGGTTGTGTGAGTGGCTGCATGAGTGGATGTGTGAGTGGCTCTATGTATGAGTGAGTCGTTGCGTGAGTACTTGTATGGGTCTGTGAATGGGTATGTGAGTGGTTTGTGGGTTTATGATAAGTTGTATGGGGTGTGAGTTAGTGTGTGAGTGGTTCTGTGGAAGATGTCATCAGTGACCTCACTGACCTTGCCATGAGTGATGTAATATGTGAAGTCATAAGCAGCACATTGCAGGAGTGTAAGTTATAGTTAGCTCAGGTAACATTAGCTGCTGAATTTCCATGGTTTTGCACGAGTGAAATCTGAGCCTAACTATAACGTCCCTGTAACCTTTTGTTGTTTTTTTTAGTACATTTCTAACTTCTTAAAATTCCATTTCCTAAATATAATGTTTCGGTAACCCTTTTTTTCAGTAAATTTATATGTTTAAAAAAAATCTTTAATCCTATCTGTAACCTGTCACCTTTGAGAGTGGGTGTGTGAAGGGCTGTGTGGGTCTGTGAGTGCCTGAGTGTGTGAGTATGTGAGTACCTGTGTGATTGGGTGTATGAGTGTTCGTGTGTGTATGTGAGTGAGTGTCTGCATGGCTGTGTGACTCTGTGAGTGCCTGTCTGGGTCTGTGAGTGCCTGTCTGGGTCTGTGAGTGGGTGTGGGTGTGCATGTGAATGTGCACGTGTGGGTCTGTGAGTTGGTCTATGTGTGCCTATGTCAGTGTCTGAGTGGGTGAGTGCCTGTGCGGCTCAGTGAGTGGGTTTGTGAGTACCTATGTGGGTCTGTGAGTGGGTGTGTGAGTGGCTGTCTGTCAGTTGGTGTGGGAGTGGTGCTATGCATTTTGGACATTTGCATACTTAGGGTATTTAAAAGGGTGAATCATGGACTCTGCTCTCGATGAGAAAGAAATCACTCAACACAGTCACCCCATATCAGATCGCCCTCCAATAGATCAACGACGCATTCACCTCCATTAAGGATTTCAGATTGTTTTTAATGTGGAATATGATAGGAAAAACACTTGCTTTGCTTTCACCAAGCCCAAGAAGTTATGAGCGTTTTTGCTTTACTCAAGTGGAGCTTCAGCTGGGGCATCTGCTATGTTTATATTTGTAAGTGCTTCCCATTACATGGGGATAAAGCGAAAGATCTTTGCATAGTTATGGAATATTGGAAGCCGCGCTGTTATCTCCCACCAAGCGAATACAAACAGCTGTGTCCCGGGGGTGGGCACCCCGGAACATAGAAGGAGCCAGCCCTGGAGGGGGGCCGTTCACAGGGCCATTAGGAGCCTCCTTCCTTTTTTATGCACAAGCCTGCCCTGGTGAGGTGGTGGTCCTAAGGGCTGTATATCGCCCAGGAGGGGAACCACACAGCCTTATCCTGTTTTTTACTAATATAATTGCACCCAGGTGTGGTGGTCCCAAGGATCTGGTGGAGTCTGTGCAACCTGCAAATATTTTTTTTAAATTATAGCCCTGGGAAGGTGGTGGCCCTCAGTCGGCGCAGCCCTTCCTATGTAATTTATTCATTGTAGCCCCGGGGAGGTGGTGGTGCCCCAGGAAGTCCACGTGGCCCCCGATTAACAATGGCATTATCCCCAGAGAGGTGGTGGTCCCTGGGGCATTTCAAAGCGCTTGGAGGGTGGCCCTGTGCACCCCCTCCTTGCTTTTAACATAGCTGCATGCCCCTGGGACCTGGCCTCCTCGGGGTTTAATTAAAAACACCTGCGGAGAATGTTTTTTTTTTTTTTTTTTTAATTCATGGCGATATTTGTGAAAAATGCTGTGAATAAAAAAATGCTTTTTAGCAGTGGCAGGGTCTCAGATGGACCACAGATCAAGAATTGGGGGTCAGGGTACATGTACCCTGCCCCTTTTTTCTGTTTTATGTTTTTTTGGGACTTGGCTGAAGCAGAGTCCCAAGATGGCTGCCAGCACTTCCTGGGTGAAGTGTTAGCAGCTAATCAGAGCTTTGCAGAGCTCTGCACAAGCTCATCATTATTCGCGAATTAGACGCGTTCATAGATATACAAATTTGAATTTCCTTTAATGCCTTGAAAACTACTGAATAGATTTACACCAAAGAACTGAAAGTGTGATCTGCATAACCAAATCTACCTTTCTGCCAAATTTGGTGTAATTCAATCCAGCAGTTCAGGCTGTAGTCGTATTCAAAGACCATATATGAATTAACATGGAAAAACGCACTTTTTTGAACCCCCATTTTCTCAACCCCCACTTGACTGCTCGCCACATAACTTTCAATGCACAATAAGACCTAACTTGAAACTTTTTGGGGAAAATTTAGCGAAGAGTTGCCAAACGTCACCAAAGGTATTGGTAGGTCAAAAAACGCTTTTTCTATTGAAACATGGTCCTGACTATAACTACCAACTGGCGCCAGCAAGTAGCTATATAGATAAATGTGTTATGTATTTGAAAAATATTTTTTCTTTGTAAAGTATGACCCTACATGACCAAATACTTAAAAAAAATATTTTAACCCCTTAACGCTGCCCTCCCCTGAACCCTAAAAACCCCTTAATCCTTTCCATCCCTAAAACTAGAAGCATGTTACTACCCCTATTTAAGTAATATAAGGGTATATCACTTAAACCCAACACGTATCTAAGAAGTAAAGTACCAGAAAGTAATGGAAATGAAAACCCACCCTCAAAGTACTTAATTCTGATGTAATGAATTGATGTACTTGCCTGTGATGTAACAACGGCAATGTAATGGCACTAGCCAATTTCTACCAGTCCATATAACTTTTACAAGTAAAAATATTCAACTCCTGAAAAAAAAAACGAAGAAACCCAATAACTCATTATTATCCTTGCTTGAAAAAGAATGATTAACGCTGGATTCCGCATATAATGGAATAGATACGTTGTGAAAATATGTTTTACTCAGAAATGTGCATATTATAAGGCTAAGTGAAATTGTTGTTTGATAATGATTTGTTAATTTCTGAAATGAGTACTTAAAAATATTTATTTATAAAATTGAGATTAATAAAAATTAACGTGGAAACAAAAAAATAGGATTGCGTCATTGCTTACATAACGTGTGTTCCTATGGTTTCAAACTCTGGCTCGTAAACAAAATAATTGTACGGAATAATATAGACCAACTATTCAATATTAAGCTGCATGTTAACCATGACCCTATTTGCATCTGCACTAGTTATATGCTGATTTTAAAGATAATTATATCAGCATGCTGTTGTTACTTTATGAATTTCTACTCAGTTGCAGTGAAAAGCACGCACTATTTAATAAAGAGTACATATTAGCTACTGTACAGTAGTATTTACAGAAAAATAAATTGTTGCACAACAAATAATCACTGTCGAGACTCAAAAAGAAGGACCATGGAATATTGCTTTCCTGCGAAACAGGTTTAAAAAGTGGGCATCAAATGGCTTTACAATCTAGATACCCAAGGTTCACATGTAGACATTATTAACAATACGCCTGACATATTTCACGGTCTATAAATACGAGCAGGGATGCAGGAGACACATTTGCAAAATAACTCATCTGGCATTTTTATGCTGTTTATAGCGAAAGGCTGGGCTAAATGTGACTAGAGGATATGTTTCTGCGTTTGATTTAGAATGTCATTATTGACTGCATGGTATTATGGATAATTTCAAATATTGTTCCTTGGCTCCAGTAAATTTCTACCCTAATCTGCCAGATTGAGGGAAACTCAAATGGCCGCATAGGCGCACAGTAGCATTCCCGAATGCATGCAAAGGTAGGAAGGGGCTGGTGATTGATGAAAGTGCAGGAGCAATGTGGCATCAGATATAATGAAACTGCATAGACCCAAGTGCTTACAAAGAAAAATAGGTTTCACTTTGCGGTCATCCAAATAAGATTAAAAAGTGTGGCTCGGTGGAATATATACACCATTAAGCCCTCTGCTCCATCTCGGCGTGCGACGAATATTGCGTCCCTATAACTCCCCAGCTCAGTTTATCTGTGAAATATGCAGAGCTAAATCAACCGGATTCCTCAGACTGGGTGACTATCCCAAACTCATTACAATTCATGGCGGCGGCTTTTACAAAACCTGCTGTAAGAAACGCTCGCCCCTTTCCTGCCAATCGTCCTCGTGTTCCCGCCCGGAGTCGTGGGGCTTCTGAACAGGATTACGGAGTTCCAATTTCCTTTCTTCTCACAGCAATTTGCCAGTATAAGCTTCTTCTCTTCAAGTGCAGAAATATCTACACAAAGTGCTTTAGTCGGAGGGCTTCCCCCAATTATTGTTAGGTTTATATGTATGGAATGTGAAATTAATGCTAGCAAAACTCCATTATGTTTGGGGGTTTTGTCTTTCGCTTACCATATAGGAACATAGCAAGTATGCTGGCTTTTTTGTTACGACGTAAGCCTTTTGCAAAGCTTTCACTCAGTAGCCAAAGTGGTGTTAAATTCAGCTTTGATGCAACTGCGGTGTATCTAAACTGTTATCAATCTGGGTTAGCCAGCAGCAGGAAGAGTCAACGACAGATACATTATTTTTCTGGAATCTAAAGCAGGCAGACTTGCTCAAGAACATAAGGCCCAATTCACAGAACTAACTTAAGACAAAATCCTAAACTTACTACCATTTTGGTATTCACAGAAGGCACTTACTCATTTTGTTATTCATAGAAAGCACTTGCTCATTTCGGTATTCACAGAAGTTAGGACTCATAACTTTAGGACTCCTAAATGCCTTCTGGGGTACTTCTGGGGTATTGCTGGTAAAACTGGATAATCCCCAATTTACATTTTTAACTTTCCAGTAACACATATGGTAACAGTATAGGTGCAGGAAAATATATCAATGCCATGGAGTGTTAAATGTCGCCTGCGGACTATAGCGCATATTGTGCTATATACTAGCTGTCAAGGACAAACATTGTTACAGGTCTGAATGAGTAGCCTGACTGTTGCAGCCTTTAAACCTGAAGAAACTCAACATTTAAATGCAACATAATTCACTCATAACTATCCCTTGCAGCCCACAAGGTAGGTGATGAATCTGAAAGTGAAACATGTAAGAATTTCATGTTGACATGTTCATACAGTGACCTGTTCTATTAATCAACAAAAGAGTGACTGTTAGTGTAGAAATAAAGTAACAATAAAAAGGGGGGCAGGAGTGATGGGAAAAACCTCTTCTATTTAAAAGAACTCTCACTCACCAACCTAGTTGGTGACATGCTTCATCATCGGGTTCCCACCAGGGAGACCGAATGTCCCCCTGCTGTGCTACAACGTCTGAATTACAGCGGAGCTAAGTTTTTTTGGCAATGTGATAGTGCAAAAAAAGGAAAAGTGCAATTTTAAAAGATGGTGAACTGCACCTAGAAATCCTTTTAATAACAGGGCAACTCCCAATTGTTAAAAACAAGAGAAGCGGACACGGGCTGGCCTTTACAATGAGCCAATTGTATCCTAAATGTTACTGAGAAGGAGTGGTCGACATGTTTCTGCTTATGACTGCTCGTCATGGGATCCGCGGCGGGGGAGTTTATCGCCATGTAACTTTTGTGTACAAGGGGGGTCCCTCGTCAGACCTATGATACATTCGGGCCGCGGACGACTGTATCATAGGTCTGATGAGGGACCCCCCCTTGTACACAAAAGTTACATGGCGATAAACTCCCCCGCCGCGGATCCCATGACGTGAAGCCATTTTTATCTTCACATTGGGGCCCTTGGAAATCCCGGGAGCGCCCTTTTGGTAAAAACCGCGAGTTTTACCACACACACATTACTCCTCAGGTTAGGGTACGCCTTAGCGTGAGTATACCGCCGGGGAGTCTTTCGGTCCTGATGAAAGCTTAGCTGAAAGAGCAGTCATAAGCAGAAACATGTCGACCACTCCTTCACAGTAACATTTAGGATACAGTTGGCTCATTGTAAAGGCTAACCTGTGTCCGCTTCTCTTGTTTTTAATGATTGGGAGCTGCCCTGTTATTAAAAGGATTTCTAGGTGCAGTTTGCCATCTTTTAAAATTGCACTTTTCCTTTTTTTGCACTATCACATTGAATTATAGCAGAGCTAAGTTTTTTTGGCAGACGTTGTAGCACACCAGGGGGACATTCGGTCTCCCTGGTGGGAACCCGATGATGAAGCATGTCACCAACTAGGTTGGTGAGTGAGGGTTCTTTTAAATAGAAGAGGTTTTTCCCATCACTGCTGCCCCCCTTTTCATTGTTACTTTATTTCTACACTAACAGTCACTCTTTTGTTGATTAATAGTATTATCCAGGGGAAGAAGAGTGATTTTTTTCTCCCTCTCTCTCTTGCTGTTTGTTACATACAGTGACTAGCTCAGAAAAACTCTTTGCACTGTATAAGGCTGATCCTATGAGGAAAACTAAAGATAAAATAAAAAATAAAAAAATACTATTTTTGCTAACCTTGGTTTGAGATAAGCCATTGAAATAATTCCGTCAATGTGTTTAATATTTATTAAAAATCCAAATCAAAGGTGAAGTCAGATTGTTGTTAAAGGTACAGAAAAGGTACCTTTTAAACATGTTAGACTTTGCCTGCCTGAAGGTCTAGTTGGATAATTGGCATTAGGCTCCCAGAGTAGAAACAAATGTTTAGGCCTTTTTGACAGGAAGACCTGGGCAGGAGGTATGTGACTCCTCTGAGCACAGGAAGGGCATATGGGCTGGGACCTTCAGTAACTTGAAAGGCATTGGAGGAACTATGCCCATTCATAGTTATGGTTAAAGGGAGACCTGTGGAAGAAGAGGGCATTGTTACTTGGCCCCACTGGAGCCAGCTTGGCACCAGGTCAGTGGGAGGTAGAGCTGGTCAAAGAACCAGTTTGGTGTGGTTGAGAAGAAACTAACTGCTCATTTCCCTAGCCACATCCATTGCAGGGACAACAGTCACCTCTAAGGGTAGAAGGGTCTCATCATGTGGTATTGAATAGTGCACCATGGGATGGTTTGCAAAAAGGTAAAGAGGGTGTGCATCAAAGTGGGAAGGTTTGCCATTGGGGACTTTTTCTCATTGGCTAAGTGTTCAGTAGCCACATAGCTCATTAGAACACTTTCTGGACATGTGGAAGAATAGAAGAGGACAGGACCTGCCGTCTGATCTGTGGGGTTGGGCTTGTTCCCACTTGAAACCAGGACTGGGCAGTGAACTCCAAGGGTCAGTTGGCTAAACTCCGGTGTGGCTACAGGACTGCAAAAGGCTGCAAGAGACTTTTTTTCTGAAGTGACTAGCTGACTACTAACAACAGGACCTCAACTGCACCCTGCATGTGCACTCTACTAAAGTAAGACCGAGTGTCGAACGTCTGTCCCTGAGGTCAGAAAGTCTGAAATGCTGGGACTTAGAAAATGTTTGGACTTGCAACCCCTCTGAAACAGTATCTGATTTCAAGAGATCTTCATTGGATACAGTTTTCAGACTTTCCCTGCTGGTGGATTTTGTGGTCCAGCAAGGTGGCTAAGTTCAAAGGTAGGAATCTTGACCAGGCAAAGGCATGAAAAACATCTAACCGACGAGAGGATTTTGGTGGGCACAAAATTAGAATTTTCTTGCCCAGTGTTTTCACTGCCAAAACCAACAGCTTCAGCAGGACCTAGTCCAAAGGCTATCCGACTTCAAGAGAACTTCTGTATACAGTCTGCAGCCTTGCCTTGCTAGAATATTAGGATTTCCATTAAGTTAGGAGGTAAAATGTTTGGCCGAGATGACCCGCTTTGTGCATCCAATGCTACCCTGATAATGCACTTAGGATCCAGTCAACTGCAAACAGTGACACCTGATTAGCACTTAACGTTTTCCTGGCAGGTTTTGCCCTGATTACCTTTTTGGATTATAATCATTTTCATGTCACGTTTCTAATTAATTTTGTCCATTTGCTAATTGGTAGTCGGATTTTTATTGTGTAGTGTTTTGACTTTTTAACTTTTGTGGCCCTGCTAATTTCTTACACAATTTTCCTTATGTTAGGCCTGTGTGCTCTGTGCAGTAGCTACCATGGGTAGAGACCATGTTTATGTGTCGAACTTGTGTGTTGGACCTGACAAAGATTTGAATTATTACTTTGGAAGGGCTCACATCCTCCCTAACTAATAGCCCATCCTTTGTCAAGAACTTGTTGACTTTCTTTACTTTTTCAAATTCAGACTTCTAAGAGAAGACATTTCACCAAACACTGTTTCTACAGATGATACCCACACCTACAAACCTCATATTTTTTCTGGGCTCTCATTTTATCTGAAAATCACAGTTTTTGTTTTTTAATAAACTTTTAAGCACTCACAATTATATTTGGACTGGAAAGATAACCAAAATGGCAATAGATGCTGTGTGCAATGAATCAGGCCATCATTAATTCCTCCTTTACCTATTTTTTTTTTTTTTGGTAGAGTTTTATATAGTGCGAACTAGACCCGAAGATATCGGGTATCAGAGCGCTTTACATGAGCACCAGTTGTGTTACACAAAGACACATTTCATTTTATGACCTCTTTGACTCCTTATGGACCACTGTCTCTATGCACACCAAACAGTGGTAAGATCTTCACTCAAGAAACATCTTTTTGTCCCGCAGAACCATTTAACTTCCATCCTACCACTCTACTGCCCTTTATTGAGAGGCTCAATGAAAGAGCTGTCCTCATCAACACCAGTATTTTTTTTAACCAAACTGTTTTTAAGTCATACCATGCACGTTTCCATCCCGGCTTTAGCCCCGAGGTATCAGTTTGTTGCATAGCTAGTCAGAACCCAAAATGGTGGAGGACAATGGTGGTGTTAGTAGCCTGATATTACTAGGATTGTCAGTGCATTTCAACAACATCGGCCACCAGGTTCTTCTTTGCTGTGTTGCTGAATCCATCCCTGTTTTTTTTTTTTTTTCAAATTCTTTTTATTGGCATTTACACAAAGTATCAGACAACACCAAAAAGAAAGGATTTTCGTAATACAGTACTTTTTGCAGTGTACCCGAGGTGAGGAAGGAGAAGGAAACAAAGAAAATCCCCATTACCTTAAGTATAGTTTCAAAAAGCCAGCATTCCTGTGCCTCATATGTTTTGTGTAGGGAACTGTGCCAGAAATCCCCCCGTTCATACTTTCAAGGGGGGGTTAACAAGGTCTGAGTGTTTCCTTAACTCACTTCTTTACACAACATTTTCAATAAGGCCAAACCCTCCGTATATGCCCAAAATATTCCTTATTTAACTCAATCCCGTTATAGGGTAACCAAACCATCCAACCAAAATTAAATCCCGCCAGGGGCCTACCCCTATCTTATGGTCCTCTAGTGACATGCATTACCCTCAGTGTGGATCCCCTCCAACAAGGGCGGGGTAGTGAAGGGGGGGACAGAAAACAAGACAAAACAAAGTAAAAGAAAAGCAGAAAAAGGGGGGGGGGGGAATTAACCCAGCCAGAGGGAGAGAGGCAGGGAAATCCCCATCGCACCCAGTCTCAAGCCCAGGGTCCGCCTAACCAATATTCCGCCCCCGCTACTTCACCCGACCCCTTTCCGGTCCTCCAATGTCTCTAGCTCCGCATTATCACTCCTCTCTGGATCCTCCCTAGACTCACATGCCTGGACAATGGCTCCCCAGCGCTCTACAAGCGGTTTGCGTCTCTTGGTGATTCTGTCTTCTGTGATAAGGGCCTTCTCCTCTGCCCTTGCCCACCGTGTGACCTCTGCTCCCCAGAGCATTATAGACGGGGTGAAGTTAGCCTTCCACGTACGCGCTATCTGCCTCTTCGCCAATAAAAGCGCTAAATCTACAAACCGGTGCCTCAGCTTGCGAGACTTTGGCCTAGGGTAAAGACCCAGTAAGCAGACCTCTGGGGTACCAGCCAGAGTCCCATCCAGCACTTTATTTACCTGTGCCAGCACCTCACCCCAATACCCATCAAGCTGGGGCAAGACCACATCATATGGTCAAAATCTGCGTCAAGGACTGCACATCTAGCGCAGGAGATATCTGTCCGCTGATAGATGGTATTCAGCCTATGCGGGGTCAGGTATGTCCCGTGGAGCGCATTAAACTGCAACACCTTAAATGCAGTGTTTCTAGAAACCTTCTTAGGGCTTCGTTTAACGTTCTGCCACTCTCGATCTGTGAAGGGCCTGCCTATGGAAGCCTCCCATCTCTCCCTACGGCCTCCCAAGTCGTCTGGCGTCAAACCCCGTATTGCCAAGTACAGCCATCTGATCAGGTGTCCCGCCGAGCCTAAAGTCGCCACTGCTTCCAGTGCCGAGTGTGGATCTGGTTCCGTGGTGTGGGGTCCCCATAACTCAACTATGGCCCGTCTTATCCTATGATAATTCAGGAACTGTCCCGTCGGGAGGTCATGGTATTCCAGGAATTCTTGTAGTGGGAGCCACTCACCATCCCTATAACAGTCCCCAGTGGTGTGTATCCCTGCCTCATACCACCCGGTCAGTTGTCGGTGGGTAAGCGGTGGTCCTCCTCCTGCCTGCGGGATACCTATGAGGGGGATACCTGGAGCATACCGTGTTTGGGCTCTGGAACGTGCCCCACAGCGGTCCCAGCATTTCACCGCCACGGAAAGTAGTATCCCCATCGGTAGTATCTTTTGCCGCTTATCTAAGAGTCGAGGATATAATTGGGCCGGAACCGTCCCCACCGGTAGCGATATAGTGTCACTGTCCCTACCGCTCAACCAGCGAGACAGCCACTGCAGCTGTGCCGCCAGATAGTACCCTTCGAAATCCGGGGCTCCGAGTCCACCAGAAGCCAACGGCAGCCTCAGCGTTTGCAACAATACCCGGTTCCGCCCACCATCCCATATAAGAGAACACAGGAGTTCGTCTAACGTCCGGAACCAGGCCCTGGGGATCAGCACTGGAAGGTTTACAAAGTGATATAACAACCGGGGTAGCATCACCATCTTAGAAAGTGCCAGGCGGGCCATAAGGGGCAACTTCAGTGAGCACCAGAAAATGACCTGGGACCTAAGGCTTCTCAAAGAGGTCGCCAGATTCCCATCGAACATATCCCTCTGAGTATGATATATCTGAATCCCAAGGTATTTAATGGAAACCGGTGCCCATGTTCGGCACTGTCAGAGGTCTAGCCATGCTAGGCCTAAGCCGGAAGACAAAGGATTTCTTGCATTCACTCGTAGGCCTGAAAAGGCTGCGAATTCCCCAAACAGGTCCATGATCATCTGGACTCCAGCAGAGCCGTCTCTCAAACAAATCAGGACATCGTCCGCGTATAGAGAAATGATATGATTCGCTCCCTCTAGTGGTATCCCCATCCCCCCCGCCTCTCCCCATACGTGCGCTGCCAGATGTTCCATGGCAAGTGCTTAGATCAATGGGGATAACGGGCAGCCCTGCCTCGTTCCCCTAAAAATGGGGAAGGGGGATGAGATGGTGCCTCCCGTCCGTACTCGTGCGTTCGGATTCCTGTAAACGAGCTTAATCCATTGCAACCAGCCGTCTCCCAGCTGCATCTCCATCATAACAGCAAATAGGAAGTCCCACAGGAGGGAATCAAAGGCCTTTTCCAGGTCAATGGCTATCACAACGGCATCCGGGAAATCAACAAGGGAGGGGTGGAACATCACATGATAAAGGCGTCTCAAGTTACTTGACGTCGAGCGAGTTGGAATAAAGCCGTATTGGTCCGTGTGGACCAGTTGCCGCATATGGGGTAGAAGTCTCAATGCTAAGGCCTTACTCAGGATCTTAAAATCCATATTCAACATGGAAAGTGGGCGGAAATCAGATAATGGGGCCTGATCCGAATTTATTTTCGGGAGGGGAATCACCACGGCTTCCCTAATCGAGGGAGGTAACAGTCCTGCTTCCAGAGCCAAAGCATAAACTCGTTCTAGTTGAGGAGCCAGTATATCAATATACGTAGCATAGAACTCCGCGGGCAGGCCATCCGGTCCGGGTGTTTTCCCTTTCGCCATCCCTCTTATCGCTTCTTTGATAGCACCTACCCCCAGTGGAGCAGCCAGTTGAGTCTGATATGTACGGTCTAACTGCACTAAACCTTGAGTCTCCAGGTATCGCCGCATTGCTTCAGCGTCACATGGGTCAGGGTCATCATATAAGGCCTCATAGTACCTCCGAAAGGCTCCATTGATAGCACCTGGAGAGGTCAGCATCTGGCCTGCATGATCCATAACACTGGTTATGGGGGTCCCCCTGCTCTCCGGCCTAGTCAACCACGCAAGTAGCTTGCTCGCCCTACCCCCTTCTGCATGTTGTGCAGCTTGGTGCGTTTGCCAGTCTATGGCCCTCAATCGATCCCAGGCTTGGTGATACAGGCTCCTCAGCTCCACAAGCCGATCCCCCGGTTGTCTTCCCTCCGCCGCCTCATTATCTGCCCGGAGTATCCGGGCTTCTATCTCCTCCAACTCCTGCGCTACCAAGCGTCGTGTGCCAACCGTCTTCCCCAAGCAGAACCCCCTCACCACCACCTTGCACGCCTCCCATTCTACCAGCCGAGAACTAGCTGTGCCTCCATTGGTGATGAAGTAGTCTGTCAACTGTCCCGCGAGAGTGTGTTGGAATCCTTCATCTTCCAGCAGCATAGTGTTAAGGCGCCAGCTGGGAATCAGGGCCTGCTCCCGAACTGAAGTAAACTGCATAATCAGTGGGCTATGGTCTGATAGTGATCGACCCAGATATTCAGTATCAGAAAGTAAGGGGGACAGGGATGAAGAGCACCAAAACATGTCTAGTCGGGTATGTAGATCACATAAATGTGAATAATAGGAGTAGTCCCGCGTCTCGGGATTATGTAGCCTCCAAATATCCCTTAAATCCCATCCCTGGGCCCATGCTCTCAACCCTCTAGCTAATTTTTCAACCGGAGTTCCATGTAGAGGGGTTGTTGATCTATCCCAGTGTACATCAGCTATACAATTAAAGTCCCCCCCTATTATCCAATCTGTGTGTGGAAAGGAAGCCAGGACCCCCGAGAGTTCCGACAGGAAGGAAATCTGATCTCTTTTCGGGCTATAAACATTTACCAGAGTCACCTCTCTGCCTCTTAGGGTGCCTGCAAGTATCACAGATCTTCCTTCCTTATCGATCCATTGCCGGAGGAGCCTAAAGGGAACTCCCGGTTTAATCCAAATAAGGACCCCCCTGGAGAAAGCAGAATACATAGTAGCATACAGTTGTCCCCGCCAGTGCCTGGCCAGCCGGGCCATCTCCTCCTCCGCCAAAGGTGTCTCCTGCAACATAACCACCTGCGCCCCTCTACGCCGAACATAGGACAACACCCGATATCGTTTCAGCGGAGATCTCATCCCTCGAACGTTCCAAGTTACCAATTGGAACTGCTCGGGCTTACCGTTTGTCATCATCATTATGCAATGTCGAGTCTCCCCCCACTCCCCCTCGCCCCACACCTGAAACCGTTTCTGTGCCCCTGGCGGAAGCAAATAACCCCCGTACCTAAAACTCCCCATCCCGAGAGCGGAATGACAACGGCCAACCACCCAAACCTATCAACAAAACCCATGGTGATGCTGCTCACCACACAACAAAGGCAAATTATGCAAAGGCCGAAAGGCAACTACCCTCCGACCTGCTGTGGGTGTGTGGCAAGATCAGTGACGTCCGCCCAGATAGCCTGCCCACCGCCGACTATCCTCATGGTTAACCCTGAACCCCCTTCCAGTCCCAGTCTCACCCCCAGCAAGCCGCACCCCCGCAGGACACCCCTCTCCGGCAGGCAATACCCCCCTCAGTGGTCCACCGCTTTCCCCCTTTAGCAAGGTTAACCCCCCCTACCCCATACACGAAAGTGTAACTTAGTCCCATGCCTACAATAGCCCCCTACAAATCATCCGCAGTCTGCGGTGTCACCGACGGCGGGACCCCACTTGTAGCCCACGAGCTCTCTGAGTCTATGTCCTCCTCCCCATACTTAGCCTCGGAGTCCGTTTCAGAGGGAGAGTCACTGGACTGCAACACTGCAGCCACCGTCTCCAAAACTCCAGTGCGTTCCAAAGCCAGGCGTGTCAGACTGGGCTTCTGAACAGATGTCCGGCGTCTCCGTTGTCGTAAGCATTTCCCTGTACGCATCTGACCCCCTGTCTGGCATCTCAAGGTCGAGTGGGGAGACCCACCTGCCCGATACTTCTCCAACCAGTCCCAGGCTGTCTGTGGGTCCTCACAGAAGTGAGTCCTCCCTTCCATCATTATCTTTAGACGGGCAGGAAACATCAAGGCGTACTGAATGCTTTCATCTCTGAGGACCTTCTTCACTTCCAAGAACGAGGCTCTCCTTCTTTGGACCTCTAAGGTGTAATCAGGGAAAAGCGTCACTCTACTGTTGCCTACGGCAAAGGGGCTCACCTCTCGTGCCCTCCTCAACAAAAGGTCTCTGTCTCTGAAATGCAGCAACTTAGCCACCACCGTCGGTGGAGGCCGACCAGGCGCGGGTGGATGCGCCGGCACCCAGTGCACTCGTTCCAGGGTATAAAATGTGGAGAGGCCCTGCGGCGCCACCACCCTCCGGAGCCAATCCTCTAAGTAAGCCACCATATCTGTTCCTTCTTCTCCTTCCGGCAGACCCACCACTCGGATATTACTTCTACGGTTCCCCCCTTCCGCATCCTCTGCTCTCTTTTCCAGTAGCAGAACTCTCTGTGAAAGGTTCTCCACCTGCCCCTGGAGCCCCCGCTGTGTCGGTGCCATAGTCTCCAGTGATCCCTCCACCTGCGTCACCCGATCCGAGAGTTTCACGTGCTCAGCTCTCAGGAGGCCCAGCCCCACCGATACCGTTGCAATGTCCTGGTGTAAGGTATCCTTAGTGTCTTTAATGGCCGCAAGGAGGGTATCAAATTGTCGTTGTGCAAGGGAATCAGGTTGATCGGCATCCATTTCCTTTGAATCTTGCGTCCCACTACGTACATCCCTTTCAAGTGGGGGACCCATCTGCTGTGCCCTGGACTTCCCCATAGCTGTTGGTTGCCGTGCTCTTACCGGCCGAGGGTTGATGACCCGCCGTGGGACGGTCTCCCCCCCGGACAAGGGGGTGTCCACCACTCCAGTGTCCATCAAGAACGAGGATAAAGAAAAACTGCCAAATGGTAAATGATGGGAATCCTATGGTACCAGTCAGTAACCCAGCAGAGCGTACCTATTCCCAGAACACCGAGTGCTTCTCGAAACCGGGCAAAAGGCACAGTCCCATCTCAAGGAGTTCACCAAATATGGGATGCGCAGGGTGACCTCTCAAGTACTCCCACGTCGCCGTCCAGTCGCCGATATCTCATTCAGGCACAAAAACTCCATACAAGGCTGCCATCCTCTCAGCTCTGGTCAACCGGCTCTGCTCCGCTCCCCCAGGACTCTTGCCTCTCATGTCGTCGACACGCTATAGGGCCACCAGGTCTCTGCACCCTGTGCGCTTCTTAAGGTGCCAAAAGTTACCCACACCAATCCGAGCAATAGAGGCGATCTCCCTTCTCTTCCCTGGCTCCCAAAATGAGGCCCCACCGCTAACAGCGCCGATGGGCCCGGCGCTATCCACCTTATCTCCTGTAGGAGCCCCGCAGTGCGTCACCGCATGTACTCCCACATCGTTTTCCAGTTACTTAAATTTCTATTCCAGGTATGAACTCCTTGGGCGCCTTCCGGCCTCTCAAAGTGGTCTCTCCTGTCCCCTCTCTCAACGTCGGGGAGCCGCCCGCACCTCGCACCCCCGTCGCGCCTCCAGGCAGACCCCGGCCGCCGGCAGAGACCGCCCGCGCAGTTTTCTCAGGCCACACGGAAGCAGCCTACCTCTCCTCCCTTCGCCGTCCCTCAAGGGCAAGGCCGTCTCGCCGGGGGCCCAGGCGGGGGCAGCATCAACCACCTCACGGCCGTCCGGGACCCAGTTCTGCAGGGACAGCACCCCCCACTCGGCGTTCGTCCTCCACCATCTGACCTGAACGCCTCAACCGGCTCTCGGGGCTCCCATCTCCCAGCCTCGCCTTCGTTCAATCGTATAGCCGCCGCGGGTCCGTCACCCAGGCCGGCGGTCCAAGAAGGCAATCCCATCCTGCGGCTCTTTCACAGTTCTTCCCACCAAAGCCGTTGCCGCTCCGCTCCCTCCAATCTCAGGGGCCTCACTCCGCCTCCTCCCCACACGAGGCTGCAGGCAGGTATTACGCAGTTCAGTGAAGTCGGCTGAAGCGGAGCTGAAGGCTCACGCATTTGTCCTCAGCGACCGCTGGATCTCCTTGCGTTGCGCCGGTTTCCTCTGGCCATACAGGAGCGGCCTATCCCCCTCTCCTCGTCGGCGCTCAAGGCGAATCCGCCGGGCTGGGAACAGAGGCAGGGCGGCACCCCCCAGCCCACGTCTAGTCGTGGTCCAGTTCCGCCGGGGCAAGCCCACTCACCGAGAGGGGGAGGAATCACCTCGACGGTCTGCTCGCCCCACTCGGCGTCCGGTCTTCACCACCTGTCCTGGACGCTGCAACCAGCGCTCGGGGCTCCCAACACCCAGTCGCGATGTCAGTCAGCCGTGGAGCCGCCGCGGGTCCGCCATCTTGAGTATCCTGGCCGGCGGTCTGAGAAAGCGATCCACTTTGGCATCTCTCCCACAGTTTCCTCACCAAAACTGGTGTCGCTTGGCTCCCCCGAGTCTTAGGGGTCTCTCCTTGTTTCTTCCCACACGGGACCGTGGGTAGGCAGGTAATACACAGCATAATTGAGTCGGCTGGCGCGGAGCTAAAGGCTCACGCGTCCGCCATCATCGACCGCTTGGCCACGCCCTCCTGAATCCATCCCTGTTTTGCACTGCACTGAATTGGATTCTATCTTTCTTACTGGCAAGTATCAAGTAATTCAGATGGGCTTTTCACCTCCAAAGCCAAACCTGTCCCTATGGGAGATCCTCAACGTTAGTCCTTTGGTCCCCTTTCATTTAACTTTAACCATTGCCTCACTTGCTGCATCATATTGGTATATCAATTTGTGATGATACCTAACTTCTTTTAAATATCGGAAATGTCTGGGACAGGGAACTCCAAACTTATCGGCAATAAGAGCTACTTATGTTCAATGAAAATCATCCACCGATACTAATATTTATTACAGTGCCCACATCAAACCAGAATACATTAGTGACTACCCTATGTAAATTTACCAGCAGTAAAAACATTCATGCTTCAGGCAGGATTTCCAGTAATAATGTAAAACAGGCTTTGGTAATTTGGAAAACCTTGTCATGGGCACTACATAACAGCCATAGCTGCAGTGCCCATGGCACCAAGGTAATAATGTTAATAACTGCTCTCCCCAGTGCCCCGTGCTTTTTTAACCAATACCAGATTTATATGTATTTTGGAAATCAAACAATTTTTCACCAAACATCAGTTTACGTGTTCTGAAAATACATTTTTGTCTCAAATACACTCTTAGTAGGCATATAATATTTGATCCAAGCAAAATCTTCTGAATTACTAGGCTGGACTGCAACAAAGCAGAGCTACTTACAGGTAGCTGGGGAGCTCCTCATTGGAGAAGCCTGGTCCAGGATACTGACAGGGACTTGTTTCCTGTAGTCCTGGAAATATTTGAAACTGTATGACTTAAATTAAACCATTGTTAATGAGAAATTATGTTTACCTATATTTCCCTTGACACTTGGGACATTTTCCATTGGCTTTTCTCAATAGGATCCTGCCCCAAAACAGTTTTAGACAGTAAACTATACAGAAATCCTCCCTCCTTGTCTCCAACTTCTCTATGTATGAACACATTCAATGAGTTACTGAAAACTGTTTTATCCATCTGCGCTCTATTCACCTTATCTTTTCTTTCCCATACAAGACTCACACTATACTATATGTTGTTTTCCTTGTTATTAAAGCCAAAAAAAACGAAATTACAGCATATCCAGAACACACTGATCCGGGCAATTTTCCATCAACGTAAAAGTGATCATGTCTTGGAACAAATTTGCTCTGTTCATTGGTTACCAATAAAGAAAAGGGCTGCTTTTCAAAACATTGTTTTGTCTTTAATCTGGGACTCCCTACTGTTTAGCCTTACCCCCTTTAGGCATAATTGTTTTCTACACTCTGCCTCTCATAGGTCCATAGTTTTCCGCAGCTTTACCAAGCATCTTTTGGTGACAAGGCCTTTAGAGTCTTAGGTCCACCCTATGGAATAAACTTTTCCAGGTGCTCAGAGCTGAAAGCAATCTTCTTAAATTCATAAGAAATTTTAAAACATTGCTGTTCGATTAAAATCTGCCTTGGACCTCAGTATTTAAGGTACACATCACCTATTTCGCAATTAGCTCCAAGAGACCTTTCTAGCATATATGCCTGGGGTGTGTGCATGCACCCATCAATAGGTAGACGGTGCCTGATTACATAAACGTCTAGGACGATACTCTTTTTTGATCATTGCTAACTTATACTCAATTTTTATTTTGACCCACGTGGCTTTTGGTAAGGGTGTGCCACTATGCTCCATTTCGGAGCACAGGCCAGTGTTGTTGAGTCAACAACACACAAATATATGTTTAATTTAGTTGCTGCAGAACAGCAGTTGGCACTGCTAAAAGAAATGTAACAAAACATAACACTCTCTAAGTATTTCATATTCTGCTAAAAAGCAATGATTATAACATGAAAACAGAAAAATAGACCCACCGAGCAATTTAAATGATCAAACCATAGTTTCTGAAGTTGCACATAGCTTCCCGCACTAATTATACTCAAACTCGTTAGCAAAAGCCATTCTTTGAAATTACAGGGAGGAAGTTTTTAACAAAGTAAAAATTGCAGCAGCAAATTAGAAGAGAAGGGGAGGAGGAAGAGGAGAGAAGAAAAAGAAAGGAGGGCTAAGAGAAAGAAAGGAGGGTGAAGGGGAGCTGAGAGAAAGGAAGGAGGGAGATGAAAGAAGAAGGTAAGGTTATGAATGAAGAAGAGAAAGAGAGGCATGGGAGTGATTCATGTAGATGGAGATTGTGAGCAGAAGTATAAGAGAGACGGATTATAAAGAGGCATGAAGGTAGTAATGCTTGCATGTATATGTTATTTCCATAGTGCAAACCTAGCCAAAAGGTAGTGTAGCACTGTTAGTGGTGGCTGCCATGTACTGAGAGTGGTGAGGCCGGAGACGCTGAAAAAAATGTAAAATAATAAAACACTTATCTTGAGGCACGACGCAACATCCTGCTCCACCGGTCGTCTCCCTTCCAGGCAGGACCCAATGGGGGACCAGGAAACTGAACTCAGCAATCCTGGCACATCTCTCAGCATGAGAGATGGGCCAGGATTAGAGGGAGCGGTCTCTTGCAGGGCTCCTAAGAACACTGGAGGACTGTGCTTTCTCTAACCCAGCTGTCTGAGACAGCTGGGTGAGAGAACATTAAAATGTGCATGTCTGGCTTGCAGTTCCAAGACGGCCGGGCAAAGAGGCATGCCCATTTTAAAATGCACTGTCACAGCTCCCTGCAGCTATCACTCTGGCCCTGCCCCGTCCTGTCACTCGGTTCAGGATGGATCATCAGCTCAAAACTAAAATGGTAATAAATAAACTTCATTTCTATTTTATTTTTCAGCTCTGGCCTGTGGGGCAATGCTCCTCCACTCAAATGGAGGAGCTTCCCCTGAGCACTGCACATGGTCAAAGACAAGTATAAGTTAAATGAGTAGGAGGAAAGGAAGCTGGTTTGTGGACTGTTAATGCATTGCAACATAGTGTTCTTTAAAGAGGTGAGTCTATCACTCTTTCCTAAACTGGAGTAGCATTGGAAAGGTCCTGATGGATATGGCGATGTTGTTCCAGATCCTAGGTGTATGGATGGATGGAAAATGTCTGCTTCTTTGGGCTTCCTTTTTCAAACTTGTTAGTCTGCAATCTAGTGGTGTACTCGCTGTGCATGTGCCAAGATTCAGCAGAGATAGTAAGATTGTCTGCATGATGAGCTGGAGTGTTGGTCATATATTTTTAAATGATGCAGGTGGTTTGAAAGATTGCATAGTACGGCAAAGAGAAGCAATGAAGTTGCAGCAGGGTAGGGGTGATGTGATCACATTTCTTCAGGCTCTGAGTAAGACATGTTGCAGCATATAGGATGCTCCTAAGGGGTGACAGTGTGGAGTCTGGTAGGCCATGAAGTAGGGAATTACCTTCATTCAGATGCATGAGTACAGAGGCTTGAACAGCCGTTCTGAAGTCGCTTTCTGGAAGAAATGGTATGACTTTCTTTAGAAGAGAGAGCTGTTACCAGGCAGTGTGTTTTTGGCAATATGTTCCTTGAGAGTGAGGTTGGTGTTCAGGGTGAATGCAAGTGATTTGCCATTTGGTGAAAGTTGTGGGTTGAAGCAGTCATGGTTCATGTAATTGATCCAGGTTTGCACTGTATCTTCTTTCTTGTAATTGGAAAATAACAGGAATTCTGTCTTGGTTGGGTTGAGTTTCAGGTAGGCACTAGACATCCAGGTCTGGATGATGTGCAAGCAAACTACGAGGCTTTGGATTTCTGAAGCAGAGGAGATTTTCAAGTAGAGTTGTGGGTCATCCGCATATTGGTGACTCATAATTCTTGGTGTTTTTTCACTTAAGTCATTAAAAATTCATATCTCCAGGGTTGCCTTTTTGGATGTTTGTCATTTTGTAGTCATTTTACTTATTACACTTGCCTCTATTTATTTTTTTATAAATTGAGATGAGATTTGCATTGTGTGTGTTTTTGACTTTTGAAATGTTTTGGTATTTCTACATGCTTTACACATTTTATGGTAAGCTTGGCTGCTCTGTGCAATAGTTACCAGAGGCTGTGCTCAGGTTTATATCAGTGAAACCTTTGCTTCGACCAAACAAGTTAGTGACTGTTGGAAAATAGCCCTCTCTAAAGGCTCACCCCAAACGTTTTGCCTTCCTCCTCCTCTTTTTGTCTTAGGACTCTGTGCAATTTACCATTGCCAACCAATACTAACGAGATTGTGCTTCACTCCTAAACATGATGACATGTGTGCATACCCAATTGGCATATTTTTTTGTACTGGTAAGTCTCTTGTAAAGTGGTATACCATATACCCAGGACCTGTACTTCAAATGCTAGTGGGCTGCAGCGCTGTTGTGCCACCCACAGAAGTAGCCTTTTAAACCTGTCTCAGGCCTGCCAATGCAGTGCCCGTGGATACAGTTTACTCCCACTTCGACTTGGCATTTAAAGCTACTTGCCAAGCTTGAAACTCCCCTTTTATAACACATAAGTTGCCCCTAAGGTTGGCACTAGATAACCTTAAGCTACAGGGTTCTATATAGGTAAAAGGTAGGACATGTACCTTTATGTCATGCATGTCCTGGTAGTGATAGCCTATTTCATTGTTCACTACTGTGAGGCCTATGCCTCTCATAGGCCAACATTGGGAATTCCTTAATATACTTTTAAGCTGTAATTACTGATCAAAGAGGAGTAGTGCTGTATTTTTAATCAACAGTTTCTTAGTTTATTATAATAGTATATTCCCTTTCACCTAGCCCTTACAGTTCTTGGAACATGGGTACTGTCATCGATAAACAAGTAGCTTTTTCATGTTTGATATGGTTGGAAAGGTAATGGCAAATCCTCCTTACTAGTGAAGTTGGATTTAACACGATTGGTCTAGAAATGGCACTTTTAGAAAGTGTACATATCTCTATACTCACTGCTCTTTGTGCCAGGCAGCCTGTCTCCAATACACATCTGGGTGACACCTACACTTTCTGCATTAATTCTAGACAGTCACAAACACAGGAAGGGCTGGGTATGACTGAGCACATCTGCATTCCGATAGTCTTCCTTGGCAGGAAGGGGGAGAGGTGGCTCACACTTACATCTGAATAGGCTGTGTCCTGTCCTCACATAAATCACTGATTTACCCTCCACGGTTAGCCGTGCAGATAGGACTGGACTAAAAGTGATCTTTGTGCACATAAGAGGGTTCCTTTCAAGTCACCCCTACATCAAAGACACTTTTGGACCTGTAACCAGACATTGCTGGCTCTACATCTGCAAATTGCCAGAAGGACTGCCACTTTCCTTACTGTTCTGCTGTGTTGGCCTGCTGCTTGCTGAGCTGCAAGAGGGACTGCCTTTCTGCTATTTGCCTTGCTGTGCTGGCCTTCTGCCTGATACCTCTGAAACTTTAAGTGTTCTGCAAAGGCTTGTTGACTTGCCCCCTGTTCTCGAAGTCTCAGGGACATCAAAGACTTCATTTCTGTTCTTTATGTATTTCCCTTGCTGTAAGAGCTGTCATGCAACAACCAGCGAGACCCCAGTGCTCCCCTCTACAGAAGGGAAGGACTTTGTCTCCCGAGATCGAGCGCTACACTTTGCCAGCACCTGGCCCTCTCTCTCTCGAGTCCTGTGACCTGCAAAATTCAGCACCACACACTGGCTGCAACCACTGCTCCTGAACCAATGCCGCAGAGCTGAGGGAAGTCCTCCTGACGCATTGCTGTATCAATCAAGCCTCCACTTGACGATGCGACCACATTGCACGCCTACAGGGAGGGATCATTGTGACCTTGTCAGCTGCTCCAAACCGCCTAGGGCAATCCAGACCGGCCTTGCGCTACACCACTTTAGCAACACAGAGGGTCCCCTGTGACGCAAGGACCGGTCCAATTAAAAAAGTTACTGTGCCCTGGGCCAGGACCCACAAGGTCCTCTGACATCATTCGACCCACACGGTGGCTCATAGTTGCCCATCCTTTTATGTTGCCAAATAACTATTTTATTACATACCTGTCCTGAGTGATCCGTGGCAAATTCCTCATTGGGGGTGTCAGCATTCACATGGTACGGAACCTGCTGGGATCCCAGTTTAATCACTTCGGTCTGGTGAGACCGCAAAGAAGGCAGTAATCACGAGTGCTTCTTCCCAGCATTCCCCGTGAACATTACCGTAATCTTTCTAAAGGAAGCAAATTTGTTTCTGGCACTGTGATTTTCCCTGCGTATTTCTGAAACGTCAACGATTAAGAACTGATTGAATCGCTATTGTTTTGATCTCGTTTCCCTCAGTGTCTTATCTTCGAAATGTGTATAATTTGACAAGTATCCAGTATATTTATTGTTCTAGTCTTGTTTTGAACTTAATATAAATACCTATTTTTATAAAAAAACCTGTGTGGAGTCTTTTTGTGGTGTATTCATTGAGTTACTGTGTGTGTTTGTTACACAAATACTTTACACATTGCCTCTGTTGATAAGCCTGCCTGCTCTGTGCCACGCTACTAGAGGGTGAACACAGGTTATCTTCGTTGTGTATCTAGCTTCCACTGACTAGAGGGGTGGGTCCTGTCTGGCTTGTGTATTTACCTAATCCAACCAGAAACCCCCTTTCCAACAATGACTTTGTTACTTGACGTGGATTTCCATCTACCCCAATTAATAATTCACTTTCATATTAAAAGTAAATCATTTTCAGTGCAAGGTGGAGATCACATGATATATATATATATATATATCCATAGAAATCTACTATCAAACCAAATGAATAGGTACTTTCCAAGCCACCATCCGGTGAACATAAGAGGTAATAACTAATATCTAAAGATATAGTGCTTTATAACACTTTTTTTTTTATCCCTGATGCTGTTTGAACAGGTTTTAATAAAACACAATTAATACAACTCAGTTTACTGCCACAGTTTAGAAGGAGCATGGACTTTGATTCACAAAAATGCTAGGGGTACACAGAAATTATATTACACGGTTGATCCCTTATTCCACACTTAGTCAATTCAAACCTAGTTTCTGAGAAGCTAGAGGTATAAATTCCAAAAAGTAACCAGTAAACAGATTTTTGTGTGACCACTATTTGTTCTTGTGCTGCTGTTGCCTCTATGATTCCCTGGGCCAGGTTTGGCACGAGCAGCAGACACTTATGGCCAGACTGTATTGAGCTCCATGAGAAGGTCTCCGATTACAGATGAGATGTCACCAGCTCAAAGGAAACCACCGCAGTGACTGCAGTTCGACAAATCAAAAGTCAAAATAATCGTTCTTATGTGCATTTGAATTATTGACGTTTTAATGTTTTTTCATGTTGGTGTGTTGAATTTGCTGCTTGCGCGAGTGTCTTTCCATCGAGATTCACAGCTGCTACTGGTCTGCATGTTCCAAAATTTGAAGCAAAATGGAACAACACATAAATAATTGTACAATATTCATGAAACATTTGCATATTTCTTTTGCCCAGACACTTTTCTCCACAGGCCAGCAATGGCTCACAACTCTCACGCTATCCTGGTGACAAATGAATAATGTCAGAAAGGCTTTCATCTGTGGCCTGGTGTTCCGATGTGGCCATTTCCTACCCCATCTACCAGCTGAAAAATATTTTTAATGATTTTGCATACGTCAGAGCGAATGCTTTTCATTACATGCAGATCAATAAAAAATTGTATCCCTGGCAATTAATGCTATCTTTACCAGCAATTTCTTAGATCTCCGACCCTTCGAACTCTACCTAAAGACATCTAAGGAAAAGCTTTAGTCACAATGGTTAGGAGAACTCCTCTGGGTAAAACTTCAAAAGTCCCATCAGATCGCTTGAGACTAGATTTAAATGCTGTGTGAGATTCCCCGGTGGTCTAACATTATTTCCATGACAGTTTTCACACTAACGTTTACACAACGCAACACACCAGTTACCATTTTGTTTGTGGTTTCGCAGAGATTACATTTATTAGACATTATGTTTGTGCATATTAGAAAGTCAGCATGCCCAGACGAATTCTGCTGCCTCCCTCTACTAATGAGAGTAGGCAGTCTTTCCCTAAATAACACCTTCATTTAAGATTTAGACATAACAGCTTAAAAGCGTCCAATATTTCAGGAGTTCAACCTCACGGAGGCATGCATGTCTCACACAGCAAACCTTCCATGCATACATTCTTTTCAAGGGGTATGACCAGGCTTCTGTTGCACTGCATTAGATCTATAGTGGTACTGGTGTACAATAAGACACCACGTCAGCGGCCCAACTCCTGTCTACCCTAAAACATCAGAATGACTTTTTTTTCAATTGCCTCATTCTATTTCTCACCTCTCATGCTCTTTCTCACCTCACACAGTCAGTTACATCCCCTTCAGTTGGTCTTCCATTTTCTTCACTCCTTGAAAACTGTGCTTTTTCACATAACTCACCTCGTTGCCTCTACTCACAAAAATCAGTTATCTACACAAATACTTACTGATCTCTCCAAGATGTTTGTCACTACTGATCACTCTGTTGGTCTTTCTACCTAACTATACTTGGCTTCACTGGCATAAATCTGATTGTTCCTTTTTCATCAAATAGGGCTCCTTGCTCTCCACACTGACTCCACTACTGACTGTTGTTCCCCAAGCCTCTGTACTGTGCCTCATACAGTTTTTGGATTATATCACCTCCCTTTCTTTCAGTACCTCTGTGCTCATCTGCAGGCACCCCTAACCCTTAAGCGGTATCTTAAAAAACCCTAATGAAGGATGGCGCAGGCACAAACTACAGCCAGCCTTGTGGGGGCCTTCATAACCCCTTCAAGGACGGCTGTGCAGGGCATTACTGCAAAGCACAGTCGGTTTGAATACACTTGGACAGGAGAGGCCGGCTTCTGGGACTTTCTGTGCCCACTCTCAGGGAACAAGGGGTACTCAATGTGCACTCCCTCAAAGGTGGCATGCAATCAGGTAGCCCTGCAGGGATGTTTGGACCATGCACATATCTAACTGATGGAGATCATACACAAAGGCAAAGGGCACAAAGCAGGTGATGAATGCCCTCTGTAGAATGCATAGCTTCTTCAAGCGTGAGTGCATATTCCATATCAACAAAGGGGACTTTCCCAATGTCATTAATATTAATCTGCTCTCTCCTATGGGCAATGGTCAAATGTTCATAGTGGTCAGAGTTATTAAACCGTTTCAGTTGAAGACACAAAAACTAAATTGATCCATCTCCATGTTAAAATCTGTTAAAAGAAACTTGTAAAAATACCTATAGTGTAATACCTATAGTGTACTATAAAGACGTTGCGTGCTGACGTCAGCATGGTGCTAGCTGTACATGCATTCTTTGGAACCACTGAAGTTGGGACTGCTGCTGTGTACACCTTGTACAGAAATGTTGTGACTTTAAGAGCAGAAGTGTGTTACTGAGAACTGACGTTTCTGCTGTCATTTTGAAAAAGTATAGTGCTAGAAGTTCCATGAAAATTGGAAAAAGAAAACGGACAGCTACGTGAGTTTAATACTGAAATAAATCTTATCCCATTCAAAGAATCGTGTGAGTCTGTATTTCCAATGCATGAATCTAGCATCTATGACATTTCCAAGGAACGGTCCTGAGCTGTGCCCCAGTCTTCCTTAAGAATTGCTAGGTCAACTTTTCTTGAAATCACCAAGGCAGGCACAGCTCTCATATGGACTATCCAATCCACAACTTGGGCGCCAATATTCTCTTCTACCATCATAAATCCCTGGAGCTCTCGGGCACTACCAAATGTAAGTCTGCAACTACCACCACCTAATCAAGGTGAAGTGGATGTATGGTGACATCTCAGAGCAATATGAAACCCCTTGAACTAATTCAACTAAAATACGTAAAGGACCATTACACAGGTCAGAAACGCCTTCACTCACAATCAGATAAGTACTATGCTAGCCACAGTGACTTGCAGTGTCAGTTTACCATAACAATATATTTGTGAGAACACAGGACAAATGTGTTTGTCTGTTGAAACTTTCGCTAAGCTGTCTAGATGCAAGCCAGCTACCGATGTATATAAAATGAATGTGCCAATTCGATATACTGAAGATTGTTTTGGATCTGATAGTTTATCAATCACCAAAATAAAAAAAATTACAAACAATCTAGTCTGGTATTAAAACGAAGGCAGAAGTCACAGAGATTCATTTACCATCAGTTCCTAAGAACATACTAAACCCTAAATTTGGAGATTATTTAATAAGATCACTACCAATAGCATTATTACTTGCACAGCCACAGTTATCAATGCACTGAAGGTCTCAATTAAGAAAGAATATTTGCACTTCCATATTTCATGGCGATAAAGAGGATCGGATTTCTCCAATGTTATGTGTGTATGTTTCATAGCTCCATATACATGTGTGGAGTGTATTGGATCACACTTCGGGAGAGCAATGAACCATAAATTCAAAAACAGTCTATAGTAAACTACTGCATGGGACTACACTGGCTGCATGAACCGCAATTGATAGCATAGCCCCTCATTGACTTCACATAGAGACACAAATTAAAACTCCAGCTTGATGCCACTACAGGCAGCGGTGCTGGAACCAGTTTCAGAGTGGGGGTGCTGCCATATGTGTTACATCACTGAAGTCATAGGGATTGTGAAAAATCCAAGTGGCGCACGAAGAACAAGTCTAGCAAATGAACCACGCCCGTTCAGCAAGAGAACGGTAGGGATGTAGTATGTAGCTGGCAGTGCATTTTGGAGCTCACCGTCACAAATATATTACCAAAGCATGGTATGGTAGCGCACTAATTTAAAGGCAGCACATTTATCAATGAAATGGCCACTACATTTGCACAAAAATGCAGCTGTACTGATAAAACCATATAGCGCCAAATATAATGAATGGAAATAGGGTTTCAGCGAATATTTATCATTTGTGCACCACCAAATAAAAGTGTCTTGAGTTGTTGTTTTGGTCCTATTAAAAATCTGTGTCCATTATTTCAGAATTGCAAAAACATTTCTTCATTTGTACTTTCCTAATTGCGAATAAATGTATGGAGTTCATTTAGGTATTTTTACATTTTGTTGTGAGTTAAAAAACTTGGTATCCTACAGTCGATCCTTTTACACTCCCCGTACCCCAACAAGAATGTCATATAGTTCAGTTTACAAATGTCTCTCAACTTGCAGTCACAGAAAGAAGAGCATATCTCAATTTCCATGTTACAAATAAGCAGCAATTTGTCAGAATACATGGACTGACACTTTACCTCTATTGTTGTATGCACAGGATATGAGACAAGAAAAAAAGCTTTTTTATTGTTGACTCTCCTTCTGAACCTCAGCATAATTATTTTGGGGCTGCTGCAGCACCCCCAGCACCTCGACTTCCAGCTCCTCTATTCAAAGGGGCATGCAAAACTAGATTAATGAAACTCTTTCAAAGGAGTTTCAAGTCATCATACCAGCTAAGACATTAATAACTTCAGTCCAATTACTGCTTTATGCCCTTTTATTAGAATCCCCTATATTAAGGTCAGCAGATCGTTTTAAAAGTTGCACTCTCACCTGAATGGACTTGTAGAGCAATCACTATAATAATGAATGTGAAAAAGGTCTCATCTTTTAGACCTCATCTTTTAGGCTGTGTGATTTTCCATTGTGTTCCATGCAATTCCAGCAGTAAGTAAAGAGAAGAGGGATATCATACTATTCATTCCTATTAAGCCCAACACTTTGTACCACTAATATCCCTCAACCTCAGTGGACAAAAGAGAAGGGGAAGCCCACTTTGAACTGAACTCCTACCATGAAATCGGCTAATGGGTCATACAGAGCTTTTAAAATCAGATTGCACTGCACAGCCGTGAGCTAATGGATTCATTTACATTTCGAGGAAGTATGAAATACAAGGCACAAGATTTGCCAATGATCAGTAACTTTTAAATCAGACATGCTGGAATATGTAACTGGAGTGAGCTGCACTTATGTGTTCAGACTGAAAAGAAGGTATTTTTCACTACAAATTGGTAAACATTAGAAACAATAAGAGCAGTTTTTTGTTGTTGTTGCAGATTTCCAACTATGTAAAGGAAGTGCTGATCTCACAAAGCACTTAAGACACTCCCAAAAGGTGATGGGAGATGTTCTTAAAAATAGTCTAACCACTGGTAATCGCTTGGGGTAGCATTCCAACCCTTTACTTTTTTACTTGCCGTGCCTCCTCTGGTTAGACCCAGCCATATGCAAATCAACCTCTGTCCTGCTCTAATGAGAACAGCCCAGTCCGAACGGCAAAGCCAGTTCCTCTGTGAAACGGAACACACAAAACCCACAACTTACTCAAATGTCCATTGCCATACTATCAGCAGCCAAATCCTTGAAAACTCTGGAAGAACATGCCAAGTTCCATATGTTCCTCAACCCCGAAACCGGTCCTAGGATGCTTGTTTCCAGTCCAGGGAGGACCTGGCTTGGCAGTTCGGGCTGGACTGTTCCCATGAGGCACAGGGTCAAGACTGATTTGCATATGGCTGGGATCAAACTGGAAAGGCATGGTGAGCAAAAAAACGATGGATTTAGGCCAGGATCTCTGTACTGGGGTGAATGTATGACATTGTTCTGCATTCTGTCCATCAATTGTTGTTTTTGCATTTGTCACCCCGAGTGGGAAGGGTATGCCCAGACGTGGGTCCCGTGCTCTCCATGCCACTGGAATCAAGCTATCCTGGCTGAAGAGGGGTGAAACCCCGAAACCGGTCCTAGGATGCTTGTTTCCAGTCCAGGGAGGACCTGGCTTGGCAGTTCGGGCTGGACTGTTCCCATGAGGCACAGGGTCAAGACTGATTTGCATATGGCTGGGTTCAAACTGGAAAGGCATGGTGAGCAAAAAAACGATGGATTTAGGCCCAGATCTCTGTACTGGGGTGAATGTATGACATTGTTCTGCATTCTGTCCATCAATTGTTGTTTTTGCATTTGTCACCCCGAGTGGGAAGGGTATGCCCAGACGTGGGTCCCGTGCTCTCCATGCCACTGTAATCAAGCTATCCTGGCTGAAGAGGGGTGAAACCCCGAAACCGGTCCTAGGATGCTTGTTTCCAGTCCAGGGAGGACCTGGCTTGGCAGTTCGGGCTGGACTGTTCCCATGAGGCACAGGGTCAAGACTGATTTGCATATGGCTGGGTTCAAACTGGAAAGGCATGGTGAGCAAAACAACGATGGATTTAGGCCCAGATCTCTGTACTGGGGTGAATGTATGACATTGTTCTGCATTCTGTCCATCAATTGTTGTTTTTGCATTTGTCACCCCGAGTGGGAAGGGTATGCCCAGACGTGGGTCCCGTGCTCTCCATGCCACTGGAATCAAGCTATCCTGGCTGAAGAGGGGTGAAACCCCGAAACCGGTCCTAGGATGCTTGTTTCCAGTCCAGGGAGGACCTGGCTTGGCAGTTCGGGCTGGACTGTTCCCATGAGGCACAGGGTCAAGACTGATTTGCATATGGCTGGGTTCAAACTGGAAAGGTATGGTGAGCAAAAAAACGATGGATTTAGGCCCAGATCTCTGTACTGGGGTGAATGTATGACATTGTTCTGCATTCTGTCCATCAATTGTTGTTTTTGCATTTGTCACCCCGAGTGGGAAGGGTATGCCCAGACGTGGGTCCCGTGCTCTCCATGCCACTGGAACCAAGCTATCCTGGCTGAAGAGGGGTGAAACCCCGAAACCGGTCCTAGGATGCTTGTTTCCAGTCCAGGGAGGACCTGGCTTGGCAGTTCGGGCTGGACTGTTCCCATGAGGCACAGGGTCAAGACTGATTTGCATATGGCTGGGTTCAAACTGGAAAGGCATGGTGAGCAAAAAAACGATGGATTTAGGCCCAGATCTCTGTACTGGTGTGAATGTATGACATTGTTCTGCATTCTGTCCATCAATTGTTGTTTTTGCATTTGTCACCCCGAGTGGGAGGGTATGCCCAGACGTGGGTCCCGTGCTCTCCATGCCACTGGAATCAAGCTATCCTGACTGAAGATTTTGCATTCCTCAAGCCCACTCATGCAGCAGACGAGATACTGATGAGATTTCATACTTGAGCACAAACTACACCGAGTTGTAGGGTGCAGTGCTTTGTTATTTGATAAAAGTGTTGCCTGTCTTAGGCAAACTATCAGAAACGTTGCTCAGTTGTCCATGCAGAGAAGTAAAACAGCTTTATGCATTAGAATAAATGCAAACCTCTCACTTGTGAGTCAATTACGTATCACTAAAACAGTGCATGCACTCAGACACCTAAAGCCACGCAACTTAAAGCGTAAATAAGTACGTTGTCATATTTGGCGCATTTTATGCTAACATTGCAATGGTTTTAACTAACTACACAATAAAGTTGTTGTATGCATCACTAACACAAACCACCTTCTATAGGATTTCCATGAAGAGCCGGCCTAGCAGGGGACCAGCAGTCCTTCAGAAGCTGCCCTTTTGTGATTTGCTGTTCATCTGCATTTACATCTGTGATGTAGAAGATTGCTCATTCAACTAAATGTATTTAACTTTTCAGAACACCTTAAACTCTAGAGGTTCAGTACTGTCTAGAACAGAGTTCTGAACTAAAGAAAGGAACTGTCAGATGAGAATGTACACCTGATGTATGCAAGTTACAGTCGTTTGACTTGTTACAAAGTTTCTGCACGCGCCACATTTTTATCTGGCTCTGATCTGACCTGCAACTTGACGCCATTTATATTCTTTAAGGCTTTAAGACAAGATTAATGTTTTCTAATAAAATACTGCCGCTTCTTTTCCCTTTGCTATCAAAAAATACTTTGCTCTGGGGATGCTTTGTGGAACAGGAACAAAAACACAAGAAGGGAATAAAACAGGTTAAAAGAAAAGGCGCGGAATGCGTCTGTTACAGCTCCCCAAGCTCAGCTATTAGAAAGGCTTTCATTGGACGCCGCACTATTTTTATGCTAAATGCGGGTTTCATGCACTGCACAAAGCTGGCATTTCAAGAACACGGCCGTCTCTCTTTATAGTAACTGCTACACTGTATTACTCTCTGGTTTTGGGTGAATTGTCTGATTGATGAGCCTGCTTCCTCGTGCTGCTGAGGGGCCTGTAAATCGCTGCACGGGAACAGGTCTGTGATATTTGTTGCTGCGCACATCCACACCTCCATAACTCAGTTTTTCAGTGGAAAACCCCAATGGCTCCTTGACTGCCCTTCACCTGTGTCCTCGATAATTCTCTCCCCAAGATATATACGATTGATTTGTGTGAGGCTAGCAGGTTATGCGTCTGAACTTGTGGAAATGTACTTTCTCTCTTGTTTCTTTTTTGCTTATAGTTCACGTTTAGTCGTCGGCTAAATGTCTTACTGCTTGGTAACTACAGTAACAGAGCAACTTTATAAAGAAGTCATGGCAAGTTTGATATCATTGCCAAGCACAAAATATATGAAAATCTGGTACTTTAGGCATTTCCTACCTCCTACCCAGAGCCTGCTTTTGGCATGGGTGAGCTAGGCCCAGGCCGAGGGGCGCGGCAGGGTGCAGCCTGACTTAATGTCACGCGGACAGTCTGTCCATCCCACTTGGTCTCAATCGGGTCCCGTTAAAGACTTTGTAATACGCCTTTAATGTGCCTCAGTGCAATTGCTAGCACCGCATCAAACCCTCCTCCCATCTTCCTCACCCATCCTGCCGTCACGCTGCAACGACCCTCCACCCCGCAACGACCCTCCACCCCAACAACAAACACCACATTTTCTTTCTGCCCAAGGCGCTATTCCATTCACTCTGATTTAGAGCGGGCCCTGCTCCTACCCCATGCAATAACAATCTTGCTGAGCATTTAGGGTGCTAGAGTCAGAGGGATGAACTTCCAATAAAGAATGGGTCGGGCATGCTTTCAGTGAGTGCAGATTAAACATGCACACTATAATAATCACAAAGTGCAGTCATGGGTTTTCTATGGCATGAAGCAGTGCACGCCCATCTTGTCACTGACCTGGATTCATTGGCCCGTCATCACAGGAATGCAATGCTTAATGTGTAAAAGAAGCAGTGGTAGGGCCCAAACATTTACTCAGAATTTCACAGTTGGACCAATCAAACGTCATGGTGCTCAATACCTAGGGCTGCATACTTTTGATTCCACCTAATGCCTCTTTAATTAACCACCAGACACTAGTCGCAGCCGGCATGACTCGCGGGTGGGGAGCAGGGGTTGCGCGGGGCGGTTAATTTTAAAATACATTTTAAAAAACGTACCTTCAGCGGTCCGGTCCCGCATCGTCCTCGCAGGAAGCAGCTGCAGGCAGCCTCCCTCCCCTAAGCTAATCACAATGCTGCAAATTGCAGCGTTGTGGTTGGCTGAGATGCCAACCGCAGAGGCGTCTAATGGGAGGCTGTTTTCCCCATGCAGGCTGCATGCAGCTGACATGGAGAAAAGGGAGAGTGTGCATGACTGGTTTGGTCGGCCCTGGGGCTGACCAAACAGTCAGCGCCCACAACATTGGACTAGCCACTCCTCCCCGACCCGGTCACCCACCCCCAACCAAACCCTTCTTCTGCTTTCTTGCAGTGCGAGAAGCAGAAACATAACAATTGTATTTATACCATTTTATGTTTCAGCTTCTCGCACTGCGAGAAAGCAGTGGAGCAACGCTCCTGCGCCCACATGGAGGAGCCGCCCCTGCCGGACACACCCAGCCTTTTTATCTCACAGCTGCATGTTTCTCCTTCATCCCCGATTTCACAGTTTCCCTGTTTTTCCTTCTTTCGCTCCCTCCTCCTTTTTTTCCTTTTGTGTTTTTCTCTCTCTTGATCTGGATTAAAGTCTGTTGATGAAAATTAAGCGTTCGTTGGCCCCATGATCAACCACTAGCTCACCTTAAACACTGCAGGAATACCAGAATACAGAGCAGGTTTGATGCCGAAAGGAGCCTGCCACTTAACCACAACACCAGCTTCTTGCACTAGTAGCACTGGTTTCCTCTCTTAGTCAATGTCAGAAAAAAGTATAGTAATTTCTTTTAAATCACCATAGGGCTTCAATCACCACTATTTGTAGTTATGCATTTTGCACCAGACATTGAATACTTATGTCTTGAGCCCTCGGCATCTATTTTTTTTTCCCTAGAGTTTTATATAGCGCAAACTTGACCCGAATCCAATCAGGTATCAGAGCGCTTTACATACCACCAGTTACGTCACATTAGGACAACACACATTCATTCTTTGTTAGGCACGGGGAGATTAAGTGATTTGCCCAGAATCACAGGATGATCAGCGTCATTACCGAGACTCGAACCCGGTTCCCCAGGTCCATAGTCGAGCGCCCTAGCCGTTAGGCCAACTCTTCTCCCCAACAACAACAAAATCTAGACGTTTGCACTAGGTGAACATTTTGTTCTTACTTTCTCCTCCAAATGTCTGGAACTCAATTCTATGAGACCTTAGAAACATACTGAATCTAATGTTCGCTGGTCGAAAAGCAATATATACTTTTTTTTTACTTTAAGCTATATCTAGCGATATTTGATCAATAGTTGATGGCAAATACGGATGCTAAAAAACTAATATAAACGATGGTGTGACTTTTCATTATTTTCATGCCAATTGTTGGGTTCTTGTTCCTGCTCTGCGAGCGGAATGTAGAATGCTCTTCATTATGTGAGAGAATAGTAGAATGTTTCTATTCAAACGGGGAGGCAGTTAATGTTAATGGAATTTATAAAAGCGCACGAATACCCAGGGGTGTCTTGGCGCTAGGGACTACAATCAGCATGATCCACGCCTAGTCCTGGAACAGCCAGTCCTTAATTTTCTCCTGAAGCCCGTTAAGGAGCTGGTGTTCCTAAGTTCCAGTGGAAGGGAATTCCAAAGTTTAGATGTACCATAATGAAAGCTGCAGCCACCCCAATGTGCAGTATGGATTCTAGGCACTAAGAGTAGTCTTGCCCCCGTCGACCGAAGATGTCTGGTCGGTTGGTACCATACAAAAAAATTCTGAAGGAAAGAGGGGCCTGTATGATTCAAGGCCTTATAGACAAGACACAATGCCTTGAATTTGATGCGCTGAAGTACAGGAAGCCAGTGCAAATTGCGGATTTCATTAGATACTGTTTATGCCTGGGGATATTGAGCAGTAGACGTGCCGCAGAGTTTTGAACCATCTGAAGCTTCTTTAGGCACTGCTTCTGGGCATTCAAGTATAACCCATTGCAGTAGTCTAGCTTGGATTGTATAAGAGATGTAACTACTGTTTTCCTAGTATCCGCCGGGCTATACGGAAGTATCTTCGGTATTTTCTTTATAAGAAAATATGAGGCAGATACAATAGCGTTAGTCTGTTGACAGAGTGTTAATCTATTGTCAATCAAAACGACCAAGTTCTTTACTTTGGCCGCTGGTTTGGGAGGTATGCCCATCTCCGCCGGCCACCAAAGATTGTTCCAGGTTGGCTGCATGTGCCAAAAATAAAAACTACAGTTTTTTTGGAATTAAGTTAGAGGCAATGTGTACTCGTCCATTTGTTAATAGCACTCATGCAGTTTTTAAACTGCTGGAAAGGAGAGGTTTGATGTTTATATGCAGCTACCACTATCTGGGTGTCATCGGCGTATGACGTCAGACTAAACCCGAATTCCCGGGTCAGTGGGGCCAGTTCGGAAACATAGATGTTGAACAAAGTGGGGCTTAATGAACTGGCCTGAGGGACTCCACACAGCAGAATGTAGGGAGCCGAGTCGAATCCGTCAAGTGACCCGTTGATCTCCGATCCTTTAGGAAGGAGGACAGCAGCGCCAGGGCTGCTTCATCCACACCCAACTTCTCCACCCGATGTTGCAAGAGAACATGATCAACCGTATCAAAAGCAGCAGATCGATGGAGGAGCACAAGAGCAGCTGTTGTTGTGAGCCTCCTTCCCTGCCAGTCGATTCTTAAGAAGCTCCATGAATGAAGTCCAGTTTCTTACTTACCATGACTTTAGGACTTCTTTGAATTGGCGATGACCGACTGGCAGGGCTCTAACGCTATTCCCCGGAGTATCCACCTTGAAGAGCAGTAAGGGCAGTCCGCGGCAATTCCTGCAAAGCTCCACGGCAAATCCCTGCAAAGCACTGAAGCCGACTTCTCATCACTTCACCGGAGTCATTGAGTCGAGGATTTATCCACCATGCCACCACCTTTTGGAACAAGGTACTGTTCTAATATTTTTACGGCGCTGCTGGTTTTCCGAGCCGGTCGTGACGTAGGGGCTGGAACGTCATTTTGACTCTCCCTGACCTCTACGTTCGCCTGACTCCTGCGTCTGCCGCTGCGCTTGCCTGTATCTCTACGTTGCCTTACTCCTCCGTCTGCCTTGCCATTTGCCTGACTTCTGCGTTCCTCTCCCAGCGCGACGTCACTGTTAGCTGCCGGAGCTCGAACAGTTCCTGCTGTGCGTCCCTTGCGGGACCTGTGCATATATTTCATGCATGGTCAACTCGGCATTTCGGTGACACGCACACCTCTTTTTGAATAAAAGCCACAAGCTGCGTGTTACATTTCGGTGACACGCACACCTTTAATAAACAATCACTTCTCAGTTCGTTGCTTTTCGGTGACAATCACTTCACTAACTACAACAACTACAACAAAAAAAAAGGCACTTTACTGTGAAAAGCATGTGCCGCTTTTTGGAGATACGCACTCCTTCAGGATACAGATATATAAAAAAAAAACCTTTAACCAAACAAAGAACTATAAAATAAAATATTAGACATCAGTATTATACCTTTTATGACATTGATCACAACAATTCGCTAACTGCACAAATAAGAAATATACATAACAATGTTACGGAGATGTTATCGTTTGTCAACGGTGCAAATTGGTTCTCTACTCTTGATATGACTTCTGCTTATCACCAGATACAGTTGCATGAGAATTAACGACACTTAACATCATTTATCTCTCCGGAAGGTGCTTTTCGCTTCAAAAGAATGCCATTCGGGTTGGCTTCAGCTTCCGCTGTTTTTCAGCGTCTCATGGAATTTTTATTCAAGGATGATGAAGGAATTCTGTTTCTAAGATGATGTATTAGTTTTTGGAGACACCAAGAGTAACCATGAAAGGCGTTTAGCTTATGTTCTTGAAATATTAGAGAAAAAAGGTGTCACGCTCAGAGCAGAAAAGTGCAAGTTTGTTATTCTTGAAGTAACTTATTTAGGTCACAAACTATCTGCAGTGGGTGTTGAGCCCAAGGATAGTTAAGTAAAAGCTATTGTGGAAGCACCTGTGCCTCAAGGGAAGGATCAATTAAGATCTTCCTTGGGATTGTTGGAATTTTACTCTAGATATATTCCCAGTTGTGCTCAAAGAACACATGCCATGCCCAAGTGTTAAGAAAGAATGAGAAGTTTGTATGGAGTGATTCATGTGATCGAGAGTTTGCTGACATAAAAAAAGAAATCAGGAATGCTATTCCCCTCAAACCATTCCACACCAGAGTTACTAGCACAATAATTACTGAGCTAGTCGGTATGGATTAGGTGCTGTGTTACTGCAGAAAAGAAATGGAAGAGAGGAGGTAGTAGCATTTGCCAGTCGTGGTCTTAAAGGTGCCGAATCATTATGCTCTGTGGTGGAGCGCGAAGCATTGGCATGTTGGTGGGGTGTAAATCATTTTCGCCATAACATGTGGGGTACAGAGTTCATAATCAGTGTTGATCATAAACCTTTAATTGACATGCTCACCACGAAAGGTGCTGGTAAGGCTACGCCCAGAATTGCTAAGTGGCAATACAGAATGCACGAATACTGTTACACGATGGAGTATATTTCGGGCATCCAGAATGTGATGGCGGATCGCTTATCTAGATCACCTGTGAATTCCCATGAAGGAAATCAAAGAATTTTGGATGAGGACAATGTTAGCATACATGAGTTGTCTAGTGCCACTCAAAGTGCCATTTCTGAAGCTGGTTGGTTAGAAACATTAAGTCCTGACAGCACCTTAACCACAGTCATGAGATATATTAATGAGGGCTGGCCTAATAGCAAAATACATGATGAACAAGTGGATGCATTTAGGAAAATTGAATCCGAATTGTCTGTGAGGGGTAATGTGCTGAGAAGGACTGATGCACTAGTTGTGCCAGATGCTCTTAGAGCTAGGATTTTGGATTTGGCCCACAAAGGGCACACAGGCATGAGGGCTATGAAGAGGAGAGTGAGAGATTCTCAATCACTCAATAATCTTTATTCGGTTGTTAAAACCATAAAGATACACAACAAAGTTAATAACATTCATGAAAATCAAAAAGAAAAAAGAAAAGAAAATAGAATGCTGTTAAAACAACATTTCTTAAATTCTGTCTGAGAATATCATGTACAGGGACAATACAACAATAATTCAAATACATAATTATCAATAAAAACTATTCAAAATATGAAAGAGCAGATAGTAGTTTTTTGTTTTAAAAGTGAAATTGATTGAATATGATCCAGCCTGGGTTTGGTTGTGCAAGTAATGGGAGGAGAGATCTCTTCAATAACTAAAGTGCAAGTGCTATAAGATTTCACCGGAATTAACAGGTCTAACCATTGCGGCTAACCACTATATAAACGTCTGAGGTTTATTAAAGCATTACTACAATTGCTCTGCAAAATATGTAGATCTTTGCTCATAGATAGAATAACAGGGTCTCATCACTGATTAAAATACAAATGCTCAAAGGTGCCACAAAAATATGCATATTATTAAGTTTACAGCCAGCCACTATGTAAACTTATTCAATTTTTTGCAACATTGTAGCAAATACTATATTAACATTTTAGACCTTTCTTTATGTGTATTAAATTGACTGCAAATAAGAATCTACTGACACTAAAAACAATTATCTGTGAGGTATCATATTTTAAAATTCTAGTCGCATCAGAGCATGATCTAATTCCCAGGTTCCGACATAGTGGCTTAATCCATTTGCTCCTGGGGCTTCCATATGCTGAACAGAAGAGGATATGGGAATCATTTTTTAGTGAGTTAAGCTCACATAGCGGACAGCTGTCGTCCTTTGATTCTCCTATTGTGCTGCCCCATTTGGCAGTGTTCGCCCGAATTTGCAGGACACCATACCTAAGTTTCATGTACAAGGACTTGGCCAATTGGGGCTGAACCTCATCCAAAAAGAGCTCGTAGGATGGAGAGGGTTTTATTGAAATAAATAGGTGTGTCAAACTTCAGTTTCCAGAACTTTGACCAGCGTTGTTTTACATATATGTCCCAAACGTGCTTTTCAGCATCTTTTTCATAAATGGAGCCATTGAAAGAGGTGTTTCCCAGATGTGTTTCAGGCCCAATTTGCCAAGCCATGTACTTACATGTCTAACCCATGGCAAGGTTACTGATTGCTCAAAACCTAAGATCTCCTCTAGTCCTTCTCTATAGCTTGTTAACTCAGGGGTGGTCCACAAACGCACCCAAAATAGCAGTGGTCTTAAAATTGCCTCATGGGCTAGGTGCTTTAAATTTAAATCATTAGTGAGTGGAATCATTGGAGTCCTTACTGGTAGGAATAGTAAACTTCTAAGAAACTTGTTTTCCTCCCTCGCAAAAGTGTTCTTGCACAGGACCCCCCCCCATAATTCGGCTCCATATAGGGTAGCAGATTGGGCCCTGTATTTATAAACTTCTAGTGCCAGAGACACAGCTTTAGTAATACTCCCCTTATATTTTTTTTTTTAGGATCGGAGCAGCATTCTGGGTCAAAATCGACCTACTTTTTTGCAATTGTGAGGACCACGCCAATTTTGTTTCTAGTGTGATTCCTAGATAACTAAAATTCGAAACACACTCTAGCTTCTGCTCTAAAAGGGTTACGTTCCTCTTAAATGATTTATGGGGTTTTACCGCCATGTATTTTGTTTTGTTCATATTTATTTCTAAACCTTTTGTAGAGCAGTAATCGCTAAAGCTGTTTTGGAGACCTTTTGGAGTCTGTGAGACTAGAATAGTATCATCGGCGAATAGGAGAGCCAGAACCCCACCTAACTTAGGGGAATCGTGGCTGCAGCCTAATAGAAATTTAGGGGCAACGTTGACAAATAGTGAAAAGAGGGTGGGTGCCAGCACACAACCCTGCCTGACACCCCTCTTTATGGGGATTGCATCTGTTAGTTCTCCTCTTGGTCCCCGCCTGACTTTAGCAAAGTTGTCATCATGAAGTAGCATTTTTTGGATCAATAGATTCTCCGGTACGCCTTGTTTTTTTAATGATTCCCAGAGTAAATTTCGAGGGATCAAGTCGAACGCAGCCTTTAGATCAATAAAAGCTATATATAAATTGCCTTTCTTTAAAACCATATATTTCCAGACCAAACAAAGCAATCTGCAGACCTGATCTACCGTGCTGATTCTTGATCTAAACCCGGCCTGGTATAGCGCTAAAATACTATTACTGTCTATCCAGTCATTTAATCTAGATAAAAGCTGCTTGCATAAGTCTTTTGAAGGGTATCAATTAGACTTATGGGGCGATAATTTGATGGCTCATGCCTTTCACCCTTTTTAAAAATCGGGATTATTTTGGCCCCTTTCCAAGTTTATGGCAGTGGCACTCAAGCTGCCTCAGCATTGCATAAAAGATTAACGTAAGGACCCCATACTGTTTTATTGTGTTTTAATAAGTCACCTGGGATTCTGTCTGGTCCAGGTGCTTTTCCAGAGATTCATATTGCTGGCCCGGTATGGATAAACAAATTTAGCAACATGTGAGAACATGCAAGCCCTGCTTTGCGAGTGATAAGACACAAATGACTGTACCTTATCCTATTGTTGCTGTCCTTAATGCCTGAGGTTGCATGGTCGAAGCTGGCTATGGATATTAAAGCTATGGATATTAACGTTGGTGTGGACCATGGTCATGTGAGATATGGCATAGTAACAGTAGATTATTTTTCTAGATGGATTGAGGTTGCATTTGTGAATAGCATTACCTCTGCTGTGGTGGAAGAGGTCTTGAGGAAATTATTTCTTTGAGAAGGTGTTCCGGATGAATTGATTACTGATAATGGTCCTCAATTTGTGTCATGTGAGTTTGAGACTTTTCTATCAGATTTTGGTGTTAAGCACATTACCACTTTGTTATACCACCCAAGGAGTAATGGTTTGGTTGAGCGCTGCAACAGAATGATTAAGGAGAATATACAATTTCTGTGGCCAGTGGTTTGAATTGGGTACAAGAAGTAAAACATTTAATTTGGGCATGCTTCACAATTCAGACAAGATATTAAATTGTTTAGTTACATAATTGATAAACTGAACAAAGCATACTAGCATTCTGATAATGGATCCTTGTTACGAAATGAATAAAGCTTCCGAACAAGCCAAAAGGCCATTTTCATTACAAACATTCTCAACCATCTCCAACGTGAATTTGATCATTCTGAACATAAATATATTATATGCGTTAAGTTTTCTCTCCCTATAAGGCATAAGTGACGATAATCGATCATGGCTTTATAGGACAACCATATCAAACTGCTCCAAAATAACCTTTTGCCACAGAAGTGATCAATTCACGGCTGGCAATCCACACAATATAGTGGAGATCCCAGGGCTATAGATCACACATATGCTGTGCAGGGTGGGATTAAAAGGGCATGAACAACAGGGCACATATCTGAACCTCATTGTATTTACAATTAAATGATGTATAAACTGGAAGCAAAACAAACTTTAACTGACATTACAAGTCAGTTGTAGATAGGACCTCTGTTGGACCTCACATCCTTGATGTGATCTTCCCCAGCTTTTTGCCTTCAATCTTTCTGTATTTGCTGACTTTTCTTTTGCTGGCCTTAGGACTTTGGAAACTTTACCACTGCTAACAAGTGGTAAAATGTTTGTGCTCTCTCCCTAAAACAAGTAACCACTGGCTTCCACCCAACTTGCACATTTAAATTTACTTGCAAATCTCTGCTAAAGTAGTACTCCATGTATCCCGGGCCTGTAAATGAAATGCTACTAGTTGGCATGCAACAACGATTGTGCCACACACTTAGGTAGCACTTTAAACATATCTCAGGCCTGCCATTGCAGTCTGTGTATGCGTTTTAAACTGCCATTTCAACCTGGCAAAATAAACTTTTTGCCAGGCCTAAACCTTCCTTTTTAGGGCTCGCCTTGCTATCGCGTAAGCGATCGCAAAGCGAGACTACAGTAAGGGGCATTTAAAAGTGCTCCGAAAAGCGGATTGCATGGCGAGCACGCGCACAATCATGCGCATCGTGCCGCCATGCAATCAGTTTGGCATCGCACTTCAAAGGGTCCGCTCCCCCGCCTGGAATGCGCTCCCCTGCCCCTGCCAAGCGCGCGCGCCACGCTCCGCCGGGCTTGTTAACTCCCAACCCCCAGAATCAAAAGGCTTTGAGGAAAAACTGCGATTTGAATGCTGAGGAATATTGGTGCATACAACTCCCACAACGCACCTCAATTAACAAGCATTGGTATAGCAAATAGGTCTCTCTTTTGGGACCTTATAAGTATTTAGTTATGCAACTGTTGCATGGCTAAACACTTATAAGGTCCCAAAAGCGAGACCTATTGGCTATGCCAATGCTTGTTAATACATATGTCACCTCTAGGGCAGGCCCTAAATAACCCATAGGGCAGAGTGTAGTGTATTTAAAACGTTGGACATTTATGTTTAAGTTTTACACGTCCTGGTAGTGAAAAACTCCCAAATTCGTTTTCACTACTATAAGGCCTACTTCCCTCATAGGATAACATTGGGTTATCTTTTCATATTTTATAAGTGATAGCTTTCAATTGGGAGCAAGGAAGGAAGTCAAGTTTCGTCTCTAAAGAATTGTAATTTTAAATCCTCTTTAACTGAAAAGATTAGATTATAAGTCACAATCCTGAAAAAATTTACTTTGAGAAAGTTTGCATACAAAGGGGTTGGGCCTTTTACTCAGCTAGGATGGGCCACCTACATATTTGTTATTTGCCAGAATGTCCTAGCAGATATACATATAAATAGAACTAACTTTATTGAAGAAAATTAAGTAATTTAATTGGCTTAACCTTAATTTTTTTCTAAGTAAGATTGATAAATTTTAATTATTGAATTTCTACACTCCACATCTTCTTCAGACAACCTCCAATACTTCTTAACATTGTTTTTCAGCCCACATGTATAAATTATAACACACATTTCTTTACTCAAAAATACCGTTCTTCCAAACAAAATACTTAAAAAATTAAACATACACATAACATGCATTATTATTGATAATCCAGTCCACTAACTGTGTTGTATTTGAGTTACTATTTTAGTCTTAATCGATTCATCTTAAACACGTATTTGAGAGTACTCTGGGGGTTGATAATGAACACTCTGTGTTTATGCCCTCATGTCCTTTAAAGGGTTGCCTGCACTTGGTTATGACTTGTAGTCCAACTCCCCAGATAAGATCAGGTCAAAGTGTTTCAAACCTCCCTTTTCTTTCTGGTTCTCCTCAGGACTTTGACAGGTTATTTCTGTAGAAAAATCAACAAAATGTTAGTGTTGCTTTCATTAAAATTGAGTTGGGGCTTCAACCTTATTATCCGTGGATGCAGTTTCAACAAATGTACATCTCCTTCTCTATGTTCCCTTTCCATTTTTGGGTTCTCCCAGGTACTCTGGCATGCTTACTCACAGAGTTTGGCTTCTCAAATATCTGCATAGTCTGTTTTAAAGAAATACATTTTTATTGTTTGTTCTCAAAGTCTGTGTTGTTGTTGGTATTAATTGCCCTTCCACTGCCTTAACTTGAACATCAAGAAATGTCAGACATACGGAATTTAATGTCAGGACTCCTATCATTCAGCCACATGTAGAATATACCAAGAGTTTTCTAATTTCCATTCCATATACACCAGATGTCATCATTAAATCTGAGCCACTTTGTTATATGCCCAAAGTAAGGATTGTTATTGAGGACAAATTTGTACACAAAAAGAGCCACGTACAGTGCTGCCATTACTCTCACGAAGGAACCCTTCATGCCAGTCCCCTTCATCTGAAAATAGAAGTCTTCTTCAAGTTTGAAATAGTGCTATTCCTGCCAACTTTAACATAAACTTTGTTGGGATTCTGTGGGGCCTAGGTCTTGACTCCAAGTAAAACTCAATGGCTTCCAGGCCTTCAACTTTCGTTTTAAGGGATTTTTGTGTATGAAGAGATTACATCCCATGGGACCATCCACTGTGTGCTTCAATCAAACAATATGGACTTTATTGATGAAGTCCATACTGTCCCTCAAATAAGATGGTTCCTTATCAACTCATGCTTTTAAAAAGGTGTCAACGCATTGGGAGATAGGATCCAAGATCGAATCACACCCAGAAACCATTGGTCGTCCCAGGGGATTGCTTAAATTTTTATGAATCTTCGGTAGGAAGTAGAATACTGGAATCTTTGGATTTACTTTTTTCAGAAATTCAAATTCTTTAGAACCAACTTAGTCTTTGTCAAATGCCTCCTGTAATATTTAAGAGATTTCATCTTGGAAGTGCTTGGTCGGGTCTGTAGGTATTTGACAATAATATTCTTGATCATGATTCTGTCTTCTTCCTTCTCTGAGGTAGTTGTCCTTCCCCCACACAACTACCACTCTCCCTTTATCTGCTTGCTAATGACTATTATATTGTCATTATTCAAATCCTGCAAAGGTTTCACGTGATTCTTTATTATGTTGTTTTTACAAAATTCTTTTTTATTTTCAAGTTGATTTAAAGTGGAGAACACTACTTGTTGAAATGTTATGATTTCTTTGGGGATTGTGTTTGGGGGTGGACAAAAGGTTGACTTTTCCATAAGATCTTTTTGATTGTACTCCCGATTGAAAAAGTTGTGATTTTTATTGTCCCAACCATTTGGTGCCTACAGCCTGTATCCTAGGTTGCATGACTAGGTGTAGCTGGCAATTGGTGTTCATGTATTGCTTCCAGACAGTGAGACAAAGGGGGAATATGTGTTGTCAGGATGGCCATCTCTGTCAGGATGCGGGGGAGGTGCTTTCACCTACAACACTTGCACATCACAGACTCTGCCTCAGCATGCTCACAAAGGGTTTCACACTAGTGTATTGTGCCCCCAGACAACCTGGGACAGGAAGAAAGGAAATAATAGACAAGTCGGTAGAGGAAGGACTCTAGAAGCTTCTCATACCTCAAAGTAGACACCAGTTATAGTAGCTGACCCTCAGGCCCAATTCACCGGTACACTTCTGGACCTGTGGAAGACTCGGAAGAAGGACTGCTCTGCTCCAAGAAAGATTTTGCTGCTACCTGAGAAGGACTGGACCAGCATATTGAACCCAGGACCACCAGAGTGACTTCAAGGGCTAGTTGACTGACCTAATGATCAGAGCCTCAAGAACAGAAAAGGCTCCAACCAGCTTGCCTACTGTTAGCCCTTACTCCCCAAGTGGTGCCCCTCAAGTCCTTGACCCTTGGAAGTGGGGCTAAAGGTGCTCTGCCAGCCCAGCTGTGGTCTCTACCACAATCAAGGCAGCACTAAGCAAATCCGACACAGCTCTTTCTAGAACCTCACCGGAACGGACGCAGCATGATACAAGTGCGCATTGCAGCCCTGGCAATTCATTGGGAACCGCCGCGGCACGACAAATCCTCAATGTAGACCTCACAGCTCCTGATCAGATCTGATGTCACCTCGATGCAATTTCTCAACTCAGCTGATCGGTACCACTTCTTTGTGACGCATCCTCGATGCAGACCTCACATCACTTCTCAGAACCGCCGCTGTGCAACGCAACACCCGGCAACCAGGATTTAAGGTACATTTTTCAGCAAGAATAACTAGGTCCCTGTATCTGGCCCGCACTCTATACTCTACCACGGTCAGCCTGAACTAGTGACCTTATCCCAGTCTGGCGCAACCACATCTGGCACTTTGTGCAGCTCAGCACTATTTTTACCGAAAGCTTTAAAAATGCATAACTCCAGTTCTACTAATTGGATTTGTGTGGTTTTGTTCTGAAATTATTTATTACATTTTACTCTATTTTTCCAAATTGGTGTAGGATTTTTCTTGTGTTGTGTTTTTACTTTATTTCTGTTTGTATGCTGCATAAATACTTTACACATTGTCTCGAAGTTAAACCTGACTGACTTTCTGCCAAGCTACCAGATGGGTTAAGCACAGGTTAATTTGGGGTTTGCTTGTGTTTCAACCTGTAGAGAACTGTGGTGCTTGAGTAAGGTTTCACCTCCCCTCAACCAGTAAACCAATTGCCTACACTCTCTAAATTTGAAAGAAATGAGTCCTTTAGCAGGTGCCAGTGTTAGCCAAGATAGCTGAACACAATATGCAATGGGTGGCCTCCAGAGCATGATGCCATATACATGAGGTGTTCTCTATAATTGAACACATATTTTCAGAACAGAAAAACTATTGGCCAGAGGAATCTTCAAGCATACTAGTTTTGCTTCCAGCCTTTTGCATGATGACAGGTGCCGGTGGCCTCCTAAACCACAATGCTAAATGGATGGAGTTCTTCCAAGAGAACACTTTTTGCCCCAGATAATCTTTGTTCATGAGGCAGGTATGAATACAATTTGAGAAATGGGAAGCTGTGTATGCCTGGGAGGATCCCATCATAACATCTGGTGCTGGAAATTTTGTTTGGACATCAAACTGGGCTGTGGGAACTTCATGCATCTCAAAGAAATTGACAAAAGCCTGATGATAAAGTTCTGAAGATTCTAAGACTTTCCTCTAAGGTAGCAGTAGTATTACATCCTGTGGATAAACTTTGTACTTGGTTAAACTACTCGAGGATCAGGGAATCCTTTAAGGATTGGTGTGTTCTGCTAGGTCTAAACAAAAAGCGACAAAGTCACAGGGTAATATTTGGCCTTTTTTCCTACTGTGTACATTGTGGAAAGAAGTTGAAGTGCATGCCAATACCCACTCATCAAATGTGATATTATATAGCTCTCATCAGCAACCACATCAGGTTTGCCTTGCTAAATAGTCTCACCTCTGGGAGGACTATTGTATAATTTTTGTTGGTGCAAGTGTGTACAAGATGGTTTACTGACACGCCACGGGACTCGAACATGCGAAAGGGACTCCTTGTGAAGGGCTCATTGATGCCGTAAATATTTTAACTCTACGATTGTTCTGACTTTCCACTATATGGCAATGCGACCTTCCTGGTCTTGAATAACGCTAACCTCTATAGTGAAGTCCCCTTTAACTGAATAGGGCCAACGTTGGTGCCATACCTACCGTACCCTGAAGAAGTCACAAGTCTTTGGGATGAAATGCGTTGGCTGTGTTTGTTGATTTGCGGAATTGTAAAATAGAGGAAAATAAATAATGACCTTCATCTAAGAAAGCAAGCAGCTTGTGATGTCTTGTCCTAAATGATATAATACTGAGATTAGGTTGCTGAGTTAACGTGTGTTTTCTCTATTTGGTATTAAGAATGCCATAATTGAATTGGATTTTATCTTTCATTAAATGATTGTTAAGGAGTGCTTCTCCAACAAAGAGTTTTCTGTTTTCATGATTCTTTGGGTCTTTCTAGGATGGTTGGGCCCGGGAGTAAGCACACTAGAGACATTGGGAACTATACAGAGTGTGGTATTGTATACCACAATCCAATACTTCAGACTTTTCAGAGAGATCAACCACCACCTTGCATCTGTCTCCATTCACTCTCAAATATTCCACACAGGGGTTAATTTCTCAATCAATCACTTGGAAAACAATTTGTTTTTTGTTGACTTATTTGCATTTCCATTACGATAAAACTGAATGCATTCCCAAGCTTTGCTACACCACAGTTTTAGCTGTTTTATTACCTTTGATTCCAATAGTCAATTGTCTACACTGTATTGTTTTATTCATTTTACCAAACTTGGTTTACATTTTTTAAGATATTTTGGGACCGATGTAGTAACCTATTTTGCAATCTCAAACACTCTAATTCACAAAATAGGAGTGTTTGTGACCACAACATAGTTTTGTCTAATGTATGAACCCAATTTTAGATGTGGATAAACTCTTATTGGCTTAAAAATGGCATCCTGATTGATTACCAAATCACAATTTGAAAGGGGCATGTGGTGGACATTATTTCCAAATTACAAATCAGTAATATGTATATCAAAGGTTTGTAACTGCAATCTTGGTTGCAGACAATTGAAAAGTTACCAATTTGAGGTGGTAACCTATTCATAGAAGGGAATAGATCCCCATTGGAAAACTTTTCCTTTGTGAACTTGGGTACAAATTCCAGGGGTAGTAGGTGGTGGTCCAAGGGACCACTGCCAACTCTCAATGAACTTAATTTTTTTTTTAAAGCCCCATTTTCCATTAGGGATATTGGACTGCTTAAAAAGTTTTTTTTACCTTATTTAAAAACAATCACAGGCATAGTTGTCTGTTGACCCTTGCACGCCCCCATCCTAGTGATTGTGGGCATCTGGATTTAGTTACAATTTTTGATCTACATCATAAATATTATTTAGGATGGTATATTTGTAACTTAATCTGAATCCTTATTTTGCAAACGGACCTATTAGAACATAGATCGGTCAACAAAAAGGTTTCTGGTTGAAAAAAGTCTTGTCACAGACTACGACCACTTTTTGTGACCAGAACCTCCTTACATCTGGTTATTTCTCAAACTGTGGTAGTTTTGGCTAGTTGATGCAAATATGTCACATAAATAGTATTTGAGGAAGAGTTTAATACTTGAGCCAAGGCAGTATGAGTGAACTTGGGACTCCTCACAGAAGTTATATTCTCCTTGCAGATTAGTTCACTTGGGTCTGTGTGAGCTCAGTCACCGGTTACACCAGGACTACAGCCTCTGTTTTTGCAAGAACTTAACACTAAGATTCACTAGTTGCACAATCATCAATGGCAATCATGTGAGCTAGATACCCTCAGTTACCAGAGGAGGAAGAAGGGACACTATTTGACAGAGATCAGTACTTTGGATACAGAAGCAGAATACAGAATTGAAGAAAAAAATATTGGCGTGTCACGCAGGAAGAAAATTATCATTTGAAATAAGGTTTGATGATTGGGTGTCAAGGTTTGTTGTTAAGATTTCAGTACTTTGGATGGAGCAGCAGAAAACAGAATTGAAAAAAAACGATTGGAATATAATTCAGGGAGAAATAGATCATTTAAAATAATGTTTCATGGCTGGGTGTCAAGGATTGTTTTACATATTGTCTGAGCATATGACAGTGTTGTGCATCCTGCAAGGAGACGTGCTGGACTGTTCCCATAAGGAACTGGGTCCAGATGGATTTGCATATGGTTGGGTCTGAACTGGGATGGTGAAGTGAGCTAAAGAACGATGATGGATTCAACCCAGATCTGTGACTGGGGGTGAGTGTCTGAAATGTTTCAACGCTCCGTCCATCATCTCCTTGTGTTTGCTTTGCTTGGCCAAAGTTGGCAGAGTATGCCCAGACGTGGGTCCCTTGCTCACTTTGCCACTGGATTCAAGCTAGCCTGACTGATGAGGGATGTTACCCCAAAACTGGTCCCAGGATACTTTTTTCCGGTCCAGGGAAAACCTGGCTTGGCAGTTCGAGCTGGACTGTTCCCATAAGGAACAGGGTTAAGACTGACTTGGATATGGCTGGATCTGAACTGGGTGGCGAAGTGAGCTAAACAAGATGATTGATTCAACACATATCTGTGACTGGGGGTGAGTGTCTGAAAGGTTTCAGCGCTCGGCCCATTTTCTCCAACAGGTAGCCATTAATGTTGCGTGTGTGCAAAAGACAATTAACACTTTGTTTCGTGTGTGTTCCAGACAGTCACAGACAGGATGAAAGAGAATTCTATGTTTCTTCCCTTTGTTCACGTTTAAATTAGTATTCCAAACCAAAGCTTTTCTATGATTTGTTGTAAAATGTCGAATCATTGTATCCTGTCTAAATAACCGAGAGATTACATTGTTCAGTTAAGGTTAACATTTTGCGTTCCGTGAAAGGTTAAGCCTGGAAAAATGGAAAGCGTCAATTACGCACTGCAATTGCACACTTTAAAAGCTTCATAAATGTTTCGGTCCTAACACCGTGTCTGGTCTCCCACTGTGATTTACATTACCTAAAAATAATGGTTTCACTGCAGGGAACCTACTTTTTGGCTTAGGTTCCAATAGCCAGTCCTTTCTGTGCGTCTGTTTCACGCGTACACAGCTAAATTCGTGACATGCACTTGCATTTTCCCTCGCTACTGTGGCCCTTTTAAATCCAGAGTATTAGAGAGACAGACGATTGCTCTGCTGCTAGGAAAACACATGCCATAGTTCGAAATAGAAAGAGCATGCAAACTGAAATGATTGCAGGGGCATGAAAGGTGGCCTACTTTAAAAGATGAAGAATACAGATGTTATTGCCACGTAAAGCACCGCGATTACTTGAAAACAATTTGAACACATCTGGATCAAAAACAACAGTTGCTTAAATTCTACTTTGGTCTCTCGCTGGTCAGTTAAACTGTGGCTTTGTGGACTGCTGCAAGTACATCTCGTTCAATTCTGCTAAACTCCCACTTCTTTTCCGCCCGCTGCTGAAATAAGCGGTGATCTGTAATTTAGGAACTATTAAACTGTGTACTAGTAACATATATTACTTGAAGAATGTAGGGTTATGCGAACGAACGCATTACGCTATAGACAGAGAATCGATAAAACCACCTTTGAAAAGACCGAAGCACAGCATTAAGCAAAAAACCTTGTGGTTTTTATTAGCTCACTAATGGGAATCAGAAAGTGCCACATTGGCATACCTAAAATGGTAGTAAGGGTTTCTTTACCACAGAAGTCCAGCTGAACTCTCTTAGACCTACAGTGATTTCAAAGGTTACTTAATAATGAAAATAGCGTATTGTGCAACTCCACTTTCAAAATAGTGTGCAACTCATTGCATTCTAGACACTGGGGTAAAAATAATGGGCTGGGTAACAGAAGGGACCAAAGAAAAGACAAATGACACTCCGCAGTTTTCTTTACCTTTACTCCATTTACACTTCCTCGATTACTCACAAATGGGAGCCGGTCAGAAGGGGAGAGTTATATTACAAATTGTTGGAGTTTAAGCACCTTCCAGAATTACACAGTTTGGTTTGGCCCAATTGAATTACAACGGACCTGGCTAAAACAGTACATTGTACTGCATTATGTCAGTAGGAAAGCAGCTTTTTAAACAATCGGCTAATAAAAAAGTTTGCAAAAGCGCAAACCATGTTTATGGAGTATTCAACCCCTTTACAGTTATAGACGCTTCAGGAAAGAACGACACAAGAGCAAAAACAGAAGGTATTGAAAACGTGTGTATTTGTAGTTATTTTCCTAAATAGCCTTACGTTTGCAACACAAAGTGATTAAAAAAAAAAGTAGCAGCAAAAATAATTATTTACTCAGGTGGCAAGATCAAAAATCTTATACTGATTGCGGACAACAAAGGCCTCCTGAAAGCCTTCGCCTTTCAAATCAGCTCTGTAAAATGTTCAAAACAGCCCGGTACTACAGGAGGCTGCAGCTAGAATGGGGTATAGAGCTTTCTTGGTCTGGTCATCACATTCCATTGAGCTTTGCAGTCAGCCCCCTAACCTGCAACCTACAGGGAAAATGCCAGAGTGGATCAGCGGCCAATTCAGCCCTCTGGTGTCAGGGAATTCTTCAAGTTTAGAACTTATACAGAGAGGTGCGTGGCTTGGACGGCAAGGAGGATGCTGCCTGAGTTGGCTGCTCCGTCGGATCAGGGAGCTTACCACTGATGATCCCAAGAGTCGCAACAAACATTTAAGGCACAGAAAAAGATTAATGGTCAATGAAGCCATCTTCAATTATGCACCGAAAACCCACCAGATCACATGGAATGGGCAGAAGATTATTTTCACGCAGTACTACTCTAAACCCACAGTGGATACTAGAAAGGGCTTCCTGTCCTTACGTGATAAAATGAGGAAGAAAAACATACAGTTCTCTTTTATTGGCCCCGCCAAATTCAAGATAAACGACAGCAGACGCTCCCACCTCTTCGATGATCTGAAAGTGCTAGCCAGATACCTGGACGGCCCAACACCCCAAAAAATGGACACCTCTCAAGCAGGAACCAGTAAAAGGAGAGCCTCACCGAAGCTGGGGGGCGAATGAAGCAAAACCTCTTTGCTTTCTTTTTTCTCTGTCTTCCTTTCCATTTTCACCTCTTTATCCTCATTTTTCTTGACAAAAAGGTTCAACCGGGTACTCTTAACCATTAGAAGAGAGAGACCTAACACTGTTGCTAACACAAGGCAAACACCCGTCCCACATCATGTGGCCGTGCCATGCGGGAGGGGAGGAGTTGGAACAAATGAGAGCTGGGGTCGTAGATTAGGTTTACCAAATATGCCTCACCCTAGATAATGACACCCACCAACAATCTCAACCTGGCTTCTGACCAAAAGATAGTATCCCTATGGGGTGGCTCAACCACCCCATTAAACGTAAGAAGATCCTAGACTACCTAGCTAAAACGAAAGGAGATGTGGTCCTGTTACAAGAAACCAAACTTCCCCTGGGGGATGCCATGCTAGTGAAAGGTAACTGGATCTCACAGGTGGCTTGCTCACCGCCAGAAAGGAAGAAACAAGGCGTAATCACACTGGCATCTAAAAGATCCAACCTAACTCTAGACTCACAGTACCATGATGAAGCAGGAAGACTCTTGATAACTCGCCTGAGAAGGGGGAGGAGTTTATCCACGTAGCTAACATATACGGCCCAAACACAGACGACCCTACCTTTTGGGAAGGGGTGGCACACAAGCTTGATAGCCTCCCACAGAACGACCTCACGGTGGTGGCATGGGACTTTAATATGCCTCTGGATCATATATTGGATAGGCAGTCATCCTGCCAATACCAACCCACAAATGCACACATTACACTCAAGAATATCTGCTCCAAATTCAACCTTAAAGACCCATGGCGTCTCCAGCACCCGGACACTAGGGACTTTACATTCTACTCCAACCCACACAACTCGTACAGTAGGATAGACTACATAATATTCACAGGACCCCACACACATCTAATAGAAAATTCTGACATAGCGCCTAGGTTAGTGTCAGACCACTCATGTATCAGCCTAAAACTGAGCGGCTGCCATAACGAAGCCATACCCCGGTTTAACAACGACGTCCTAGCTGCCCCCGAGAACAAAAAAAAGATTGAGGAGGCCATATTGGAGTACCTCAGACACAATGACATTACCCTATGGGACGCTCTGAAGGCTACCATCAGAGGCACAATAATCAATATTAAATCCAAAATAAACAAAAACACAAACTTACAGCAGACTCAGCTCGAGCAGCACAACAAAAGCTAAGAAACGGCCCATGCCACGGCCACTCATGATTCCAAACTCCTAACGGATCTAACAAAAAAAAAGTATGAATATAACAAAATCCTGAGTGAGGGAGCCGGACTGTGGCTTAATAAATACAAGGCCATCAACCTCTGCGAAGCAAATAAAGCGGGGAAGCTACTAGCCTCCTACCTGAAACATAAACGTAACCAATTTACCATCTCATCCATCACAGACTCAAACAACAAAACCCACACAAGACACAAAGACATCCTCAGGACCTTTCAAGAGTTCTATCAGGAGCTCTACAAAAACTACCAGACCTTGGATCTGGAGGCGTGCACAAAATACCTCAACAGACCTGGTCTTCCACAGCTATCCGATGCAGAGGCTCAGAGATTAGGGCAAGAAATTAGCATCGCTGAGATTGAAATGGCGGTAAAATCAATGAAAGATAACAAAGCCCCACGGCCGGATGGGTACACACCCACCTTTTACAAGTCTTTCTCAGAACAGCTGAAACCTACCATGAAGAGGGTGTTCATTTACTGTGCGGAAAATGGGATGGTATCACAATCCATGTTAGAAGCCAACATAATAGTCATCCCAAAGGAGGGCAAGGATCAGATGTCACCCAAGAACTACAGACCCATATCCCTCATTAATGTGGACTGCAAAATATATGCAAAGATCCTAGCAACCAGACTAAATTCCATCCTACCCAACCTAATAAGCAACTCACAAGTGGGTTTCCTAAGGACCCGGAGGTCTAACGACAACACCAGACTTCTCTGCCACATATTAGAGCACACAGCCCAAAAATGTGAGCAAGCTGTAGCTATTACCCTTTATGCCGAGAAGGCCTTCAATAAGGTATCATGGACCTTCCTGGAGCAATGCATGCAATCCTTCAACTTAGGTGAAGGATATATGCGGAAGGTGATGGCTCTGTATGGGCACCCAAGAGCCCGTATTGTCATTAATGGGTCACTCTCTGAACCACTTACGCTACAACGCGGCACTAGACAAGGCTGCCCTCTGTCCCCCTCACTTTTTCTGCTGGCATTGGTACCCCTGATCTGCGACATCAAGGCGAACACGAAAATAAAAGGGGTAAATATTAATGGTGTTGGAATAAAACTGGCTGCATACGCGGATGACATTCTTTTTGTAACGGAGCAACCAAAGACCCCAATTGAGGCCCTGATAGAAACCATAGAGGTATACTCAGGACGCTCAAGATATAAGCTCAACAGGGATAAATCAGAATGCAAACCCCTGAACATCCACCGAACTAGGGACATACTAGGGGGATCGGGCCTGCCCTGGCAAACAAGGTTTATCAAATATCTAGGTATACACTTTGGAAATGACCTCATGAGCACACTAGGCCACAATGAGAAACTATTGCTAGAAACATTAAAGAAACTCTTGGAGGCCTGGTCCCCTAAATTTCTAACTTTGTGGGGCAGAATCGAAACGATCAAAATGATGATCACCCCAATGATCAACTAACTGATCAGCATGCTCCCACTCCTACTCACAGATGACTTCCACCGTAAGGTAGATATCCTGATCACTAAATGCCTATGGTGAGGGAAGAAGGCACGGATAAGCATAAAAAAACTAAGACTGGAGAAAAAACTGGGAGGAGTAAACTTGGCAGACTTTAGAACCTTCCAAACAGCATTTCTGGCAAAACAAGGAGCTTACTGGATTTCACCCCCTCAGGGATACACACCGGTATGGCTACAAGTCGAGAAAGCCATACTGAACAATTTAAACCCAATGGCGCTGTTAACTGCTTATAAGCGCCTTCACATCCCCAAGCTCCATTTTTAAAAACACAAAAATTGCCCTACTAAGAATAGATAAGAAAATGGAGAACAGCATAAAGGGCTCTAAGTTGGAGTCACTCTGGGCCAATAGCAATATCAGATATAAGGGGAAATGCCTAGCCCTCGACACATGGATAGAGAGACGCATCTCCCACCCAGACCAACTAGAAGAAGGGGGTTATACCACCACGTTTGCTGAACTGAAATCTAGGCATAACCTAGCAGACATTGAGTTCTACAACTTTCTTAAAATCAAAACAGCCCTATCCAAAGCCAAACTATCGCCCACCAAACCGTCAATCTCACAGTACATGGCAAAAATCAATAAACTAGGTGACCAGGTATCGCACCTCTACAAACTTCTATGCCCAAACTCCACCAAAATTAACAAGACAATTAAATACTGGATAGAACAAAGCAATAACACACTAAATGACCAAGAACTGGCTATATTATGGTCCTCTGCCTCACATAACAAAATCTCCCCGGTACTGTCACAAACAAAATTCTGGTTACTCCATAAGGCTTTCTGGACCCCTGCACGTTTATTCTCACTAGGCCTCAGGGAAGATGACCTATGCTGGAACTGTAGCAAGGAAAAGGGGGACCTAACACATCTTATCTACTATTGCCCAACACTCAAAACGTTCTGGGAGAAAATCTTTGGTTTCATAAATAAAGCACTGGGCTGCACACTATCAGCTGAATTTTCCTCCCTCGCCACTGCATTCATGACCACAGAACTAAGATCAGATCATGACAAAGACCTACTAGACCTGCTGCTGACTGCGGCAGTAAAAATGGTCCTGGCCAATTGGAAAGACACAACTAAGACCTCATACAAAGGCTGGGTCAACTGGGTGACGCACCTCAGAGGCACAGATAACCTCGCACTACTGACCTCGCCCTGGAGGCCAGCAACCAGGGGGATGTGGAAGTCACTCAACATGTACATAGACTCCTACGAACCCCCATGAAGTCACTCAGGTTTCCCATCCCCCCTCTTGTGGGCGGTGGGGGGAGAGAGATCGAACGCTACTACCATGGCCTAAGGGGCGCCAGGGGGACCGACATGGCAACCAATCTTGCCACAAGCTAACCAGGGGGGCGACGGCTCTGGCACACGGCTATAAGCCCAGTTGGTCTCATTGCTACAGTACCTTTCTTGTATCCTCTCTTCCTTCCTGCTTCTTTCTTTCTATCATCCTTTGCCTAATTTTCCAGCAAAGTCAAGCCAGAAGGGATTAGCGAAACATAAATCTCAAAGTACCTGTAAACACTGCTCTAAAACTACTTTTGGCTAACCTTGTAACAGAAATGCTAATGTATCTGCTTATATAAAAATATAATAAAATACTTTGAAATGAAAAGAAAAGAAGAAAAAAACTTATACAGAGAATGAGAGGGTCTGAGTGAATTTGTTAAAACGTTGGCATATCACGGCTTGGGAATTCCTTGCATGTAACAGGGTGTTTGACCCATGGGGTTACGTTTAAAGCCAGATATTGCAGTTTACTCTTCCTGATACCTTTATAAGTGAGATGTGATTTTGTACTTGAAGCAGAATCAGGCTTTCTCACTGATACTTGCAGTCGCTTGTATAGTCAAGCACTATAAAAAACGTGTGCGTTTTGCTTTTCTCCTCTAAACAGAACACAGGATTGTTTCCAATGGAAAGTAGTCCTCCCAAGCCTCCTTGACTTTCTGGGAAGACATTGGGAATCAGACAATGTTTAGCTCCCAGAAGGTGATATGGGGATGAGTTAGTGTACCGTATAAAACAGGCATCACATCTTGCAAACAAACATGAAAACTCCAACCAGGGTTTTGAGTTTGAATAAATACATCACTCTCTTAACATTTCAAACAGCCCATATCACATATATTGACTAAGAAGATCTACGAGTTAGTATCTGAGCTACACAGCAGGGGCGCCTTGAACCCCCCAGTTTAGCAGCTGCAGCGGGAGTAGAGTTCTTGATGGGTCTCTTCTGTCTGCAACTCAACAGACAAAAGCTCAAAAATAACATGAAAGGGTGGGTGTGAGAGTGAGTGAAAGCATGGATTGATGGATGGGTGAGTGAAAGGGTGAGTGAAAGGGTAGATGGGCGGGTGAATGGGTAGATGAATTGATGAATGGGAGAAAGGATGGGTGTTAGGATGGATAAATGAAAGAACGGATGGATGAGTGAAAAAGAGAGGGTGGATAGATGGATGAATAAAAGGATAGATGGATAAGTTAAAGAATAGATGGATGAATAAAAAAGAGGGTGGATAGATAGATGAATAAAAGGATAGATAGATTTGTGAACGAATGGATGGATGAGTGAAAAAGAGAGGTTGGATAGATGGGTGAATAAAAGGATAAATGGATAAATGAAAGAATGGATGGTTGAGTGAAAAAGAGGGTGGATAGATGGATGAATAAAAGGATAGATGAATAAAAGGATAGATGGATAAGTGAAAGAATGGATGGATGAATGAAAGGTAGGGTGGATGAATAGATGAAAGGTTGGATGGATTAACAGGTTGGGTAGATGGACAAAGTGGAAGGGTGGATAGAAGAATGAGGGAAAGGATGGATGGGTGTGCGAGTGAAAGGGTGGATGGATAGGTGAATGAAAGGATGGGTGGACATATATTCCTGAATGTAGCTGAAATAAGCTATCATTTTTTAGGCACAACCTGTCTTTCCTGGATCATTTTTCCAATTACCTGATGGACATTAGGGGAGTTGCCACCTGACAGGCAGTCATATTTTCTGGAGTATCTAATACGGGTCCTGTCTTGGTTCCGTAAACCCCTTGAGCCTCATCCATGCTCTAAGAAAATAATAAAATCATACAACACTGACGGTACACACCACATCTGGAGGCCTTCGCCTGCCTCACATATCGACCTATTACTTAGCACACGACTTGTTACGGTGAGTCTGCTTTCTACCAGGAATGTGAGAATAATATGGGTATTAAACAGGACATCTTCGGCTGCCTCAATTATGTCTTTTTGTTTTAGACGTACAAATCACTGGCCCATTAAACGTTTATAGCCCAAAACGTCAATCCTTTGTTTGTTGCAGGAAAACATACGTGGATGTCACAAAGTGCACCTGCAGGTGCATTACTTATCCTCCATCTGGCACAATTTGTGTGTATAAAAAAGTGGGAGGAAGGTCTCTAGTGTGGACTGGATGGACAACGAAGTGAGTGCTTATATTGGAAAACCAGATCCTCTTCAGATTTGAGTGATGTTATGTTATGAAATTTTAAAAAGTGCTTGAATACCAATAAGGTGTCTTGGTGCTAGCTGAGTGAACAAAACAGAACGATTACTATAGATTTAGGAAATTAGTGCGAGGTTCAAAATCCATGTTTTAAGAGCCTTCCTGAAGGCTAGAAGATTGGGCAGAGATTGGATGGAAAGAGGAAGAGTATTCCAGGCCTTTGACGATCCCAGAATGAAACTGCGACCGCCCCATTTCACTTGTCTGAAACGAGGAACCAGCACAATTTCGGATGAGGCGGAGCATAGTGATCTAGATGGAAGGTAGAAAGAGAACATCAACCTCAGAAATGCAGGGCCTTGACAGTGTCAGGCCTTGTAACAATACCTATTGATTTGAAAATGATTCTAGCTCTAACCGGGAGCCACTGCAGCTGATGGATAGCTGAAGATACAGAATTATATTTGGGAAGTTTGAAAAGAAACCTGGCGGCTACATTCTGCACAGTCTGAAGCTTATTAAGGACGTGTTGGTGCACGTTCAGAAAAAGACCATTGCAATAGTCGAGTCTTGACAAAACCAAGGATGCAACCACAGATTTTTGCAGGCGAGAGGGAATGAAGGGTAGAATCTTTCTGATCATTTTGAGGGTAAGGAAAGCGCCAGATGTGACAGAATTTGCCTGATGGTGTATGATAGGTCAGTATTGATTCTAACTTTGATTTCTAACTGATTTGACTAGCAATGGAAGAGGACCTAGTTCAAGTGGCCACCAATCATGGGACCAGAAGGAGGGCTGAGCTCCAACACCTCCATTTTGGTGGAATTCAATTTAAGGCAGTTGGATGACATCCACAAACTGACTGCTCTCGTGCGATCACAAAGGTTCGAAGCCATTCCTTGTTGCTCCTGGGAAAGTGAGACGACAATTTGTGTGCCGTCTGCGTATGATGTTAAGGCAAAACTTAAGGAATACATCAGATCTGCTAAGGGAGTGACGTAGAGATTAAACAGTGCAGGGCTGAACGAGGACCCCTGTGGGACCCTGCAGGGGAGAGAAAAGGAGGAAGAGACAAAATCTCGGAGACCCAGCAGTTGCTCTTGATCAGTAAGTAAAGATTTAAGCAGCTTCCAGGCAGTTCCGGATACCCCAAGTGTGTTCACATGGTTCAGCAGAAGTCCATGATGGACCATTTCAAAGGGAGCCGAGAGATCAAGTAAAATCAGGGCGGCTCTGTTCCCTTTGTCAAGCATTGCCCTGATCTTCTCAGTGACCTTGATGAGAGTGGTTTCAGTGCTGTGACAGGATGGCGTCTAGAAGACTGTTGCCTTGGATATGTTCCACTAACTGCGAATTCAGGAGCTTGTCAATGATCTTTTCTGGCAGAGGCAGGCCAGCTACAGATTGATAGTTGCTTGGTTCCAGTGAAGATTTTTTTAAGAGAGAAGAATTTGAAACTGTTTTCCATTGGGAACGAAAAACACCAGATATGCACATCTGACGATAAAAATCGGCCAGGAATGGACCTATTGATGGATTGACAAGACTGGCCACTTTAGGGGGACATGTGTCCAATGGTGAGCCTCATTAAGCAAGCTATAATACTCTAATAACCTCTTCGGTAGAGCGCGGAAGGAAGTTACTGAGAATAGAGGATAGTACAGGAGGTGAACCAGAGGAATGGGAAGAAGGAGCTGAGGAGGTAGCAGTGGCAAAATTCTGAAAAACAGTCTCAACGTTCTTACGGAAGGTGTCTTGCAGCAGATTACAGAAAGATTGAGATGAGACGTTGGGAGTAGAAGAAAACAGAGAGGTGAGCTGCGTGATTGTGGCAAACAATTCTTTGGACGAGTTGGGTGCAGCTTCAATTTTAAAGGTTAAAAAAGTAATTTTTGCTTTACAAAGTGAGAATTTGTAGTTTGCCAGACAGCACTTACATTTGACTTTTTCTATGTTGTCATAGTGGGCCCTCCATTGTTTTTCCTGCATTCTAAAAATCTGCTTTAAAGACCTATGGTCTTCTGAGAACCAGGAGGCGGAGGTGTGATTGCGCTTGATCCTGGTTCTTTTACACGGGGCCAAGACTAACCAAGAGGTTATGATTTGAAACGTCTACATCAACATTGGAAGAAGGCCTAGGGATGGTGGAATCCACAAGCTGTGCAAGCACCCGCAGTTCTATTTTATGCCATACACGTGAAGTTGGCCAGAATGGTTTAGCTGAAGGGGGGGAGAAAGTGACTTTAGAGTAGTGTCGAAGAAAACCGCTCCATGGTCAGACCAAACAAGAGGAAGGGTTTTAACGTTTCCTAGAGAGGAATTGTTCAAGAAGATACCATCTAGATAAGTGTAACTGCAACAAATGATGGACGGAATGCTGGATGATTCAAACATTCTCCCCAGTCAAGACATCTGGGTTAAATCTCAGTTTTGGCCCAGCCATATGCAAATCAGTCTTGACCCTGTGCCTCATGGGAACAGTCCAGGACGAACTGCCAAGATAAGTCTGGCAGAATGTGAAGTGGTCGTAACCAATTGTTCAAGTGCAAGCGAGGACATGGTACAAAGAAGGTGAGCTGTATCCTTATCATCAGGATTATCTCAATTGAAATCTCCAATAACGGTGAAGTTGTTTGAGTCATATGTCCACCTAAAGAAAGCTGCTAAACTGCTGAGAAAAGGCAGCTAGGGGTCCTGGTGGACGATAAACAAATAGACCGCTGAAAGTTTGGGAAGTGGAGAGAGTAATGTTGAATGCTAGAGCCTCACAGAGAAAGGATGGAACCGGGGTGCAGTGAATGGTAAAATCAGAGTGGTAAATAATGGTAATCCCGCCTCCGCGTTTACCCTGAGGATTGTGTCTAAATATGGAAAAACCAGAAGGGAATGCAGACAGGATGTCCGGGGTAGATGATTCATCAGTCCAAGTTATCATGATGAATGTGTACCACTGTAATTGTTATCAATAAAAAAAGAGCATTTTACACTATGTTAACTAGCTAGCGGGCGTTAATGAGAGCGACAAGCCCTGACTTAGGACGCGAGATGGATGAAGTTTGGCAGAAAATATTTGACGCTGGGAGATAAGCCGGACTGACGTTTAAATCGGTGGGTGTCGATGAACAATGTAAGGAAACTGAGAAACCACAAACAGAGCAGTGAGGAAGAACAGCCAAGGGAAATTGTGCGGGTTCGAGACGCTGACCTGATTGTTCTAAGGCCAAGAGGGATTCCCAGGAAATAAGGAATTGAAGCTCAGGGATGTGGAGGTAAACGACCAGATGGGCTGGCGCGGTGCTCAGTCTGTATGTGCGTGGACAGGTGCAGACAGGCTTGCCTTTAGCGTGCCTTTAGTGCGCCAGTAGTGCGGACACACAATGAGACGCTATTAATAGCCCTCCATCACCAGGGGGTGGGACAGGAGGCAGGCTTGCTCGCGAGGTGTAAAGTGTCAAGGAAACTATGTAAAAATGAATGGCCAAAGAAACTATGAGCATTAACTGGGATCCATCAGCCCCTGACTTCAGACCTGGGTTACCCTAGAAATGAAGCCTACTAGTAACACAAGACTACATTAAATGAAAAGGTGAGAAAAACATAAAACAAACAATAAAAATGGGACACAGCCCGTGTTAATATGGCCCCTACCAGACCCAGGGAGCCAGGCACCTCCCAAAAGATGGCAGCAGAGCTGACCTACAAGGAACTTAAAAGCAGAGTGTCTAGTAGCATTTGGCAGCTGCACTCAGCTGCGCGGACGCACTGTGAGCAGCAGTAAATAGCCCCCATGGGGATGGGTGGGAGGCATGGCTTGCTCGCGTGTAGTAACGTGGCAAGCAAACAATGTAAAAACGAAAAACACAAATGGCGAAAGAAAGTATGAGCATTAGCTGAGGTCCAGCAACCCCTGTCTTCAGACCCAGGTTACCCTTGGAATGAAGCCTACTGGTAACACAAGACTAAATTAAATGAAAAGGTGAGAACGTTCATCTTTAGTGGCTATTCAGGTAATTATACTGTTGAATCTGTTCCCTTGCCTTGAAATTTAGGGGGGCCTAGTGCATTTATATAAATTCATATATTACTATAGATTGGATGCTTACACCATGTGACATCAATTCTGTGCAGAATATCTAAGGGCAATTCTAGAGCGAAGTATTGCTTGATGTGACCGAATCCTGCATCTCACAAACCAAAGGCAAGCAAACACACTTGGAATGCTCATTCTGCGAGTGGGCTAGTAACAGGTTACTCTGCAACAATAGTCATTGAGAATGCAGCACTGTCAGTTTCTGTCTAGCACACAGTGCTAGGTGTTTCTCTGCCCTCTTCAAGGCGCAAACAAACACTTAGCTCATGGCTTACTAAAAATCCTCAAGACCCTTGAGCCACAAGCTCACAGGTTGCACACAGCATTGCACAGCTATAACTACACCACAAGGTCATCTAACAAGCTATTTCATTTACACAGTGAACCCTCATTAAACAAAAAACAATAGATGGTTGTTCACTTTAAAGAATTGCTTTACAATTCCTCACATTAACCGAGAGAATAGAAAGATCATTAGCACTCATGAAATGGACTTTGGACTAAAACCATCTCAACTATTAATTCACTTTCCTCCTGTCATTTTATCTTCAATTACAAGAATCAAGTCGTCTGAATATTAACATTGGAACACTAATGAGCACAGCAGGGCTGGAGGCATAAATCCAGGGGCTGCAAGTAATCAATACGCAGCAGAAGATGGAGGATCATCCAGCAATCCGATCGATTTGATCACTTTTTCAGCCTTGTGAGGCACGATCTGTCAATGAGGACAAAGGCGAGGGAGAAACTTAGCAGCAAAACGAAAGGTCTGGCAATATTGACTATTTCAGGCCCTCCTTTTTCAGTGTCTTCATTCTGCGGTGACGGGCTCAGAAAAAGGAGTCAGATTTTCATGTCAATTGTTCCTCCTCGCTGGCAGTCAAAGCAGGCCAGGGGGCAACAGCTCAATCAGCTACAGTACTCACACACACTAAGCACTTGTGGTGGCATCAAAATACCCTGCGGGCTCCAGTCATCCCTGCTCTTTCCTCCCACATGCCATTTTTAAAGTCCCTGCCTTTGGCTTCATGATAATCTGCATGGCTAAATATACACTTAAATGTAATTTCGAATGCATCAGACTGCTGGGAATTAAATATGCATGAAATGGAGGGTGCAGGCGAGGTATCCTTATTAGATGACTATCAATATGAAATGTGAGTGCTTCAGTATTTTGCATCCAGTCTCAACTGGAGATCATGCAGACAGTAGGCTGTCTCACAAAGTGAGCACTGGGGGCCCTGCAACGCAATGCGAGCACTAAACGTGCTTATTTAAGACGAGGTCACTGCCACCTTTTTGGGCTGGTAAACAGTTCAAGCGGTATTTTACCACTTGAGTGAAAATGGTTGTTTGTCACTGGAATTTTGAAGAAATGTGCTGCTTTGGGATAGAAATGTAGTAACTTTCGTTGACATCTATAAAGTAATAACAAAGCACAACAGAGCGGAATACAGTAACACAACAAAAACCTAACCAAACATGATACGGAAACATAGTAAAAAAAGAATGCAACACAACAACCTTAGTATACCACCACACACAATAACAGTAAAAATCACAAAACAATAAAAAACAATACTACTCATCATCATCACAATAAAAAGCAGTACAACGAATCAGCGCACATTATTTTTTCACATATTACAAACCACAAAACTGTGTTCACAAATCAGTAGTAAGCACTACTTTACTTAACAACAAAGACCTGGAATGGTGCCACACCACAGAAAAATATTTAGGAATCTGGCCCTGGTAGAGCTCATTTAAAGCTTGGTGCTGTATCACATAAATGATGATGATGAATAAGAATTTATAGAGCGCACAGATGCTCCTAGGAGTGTCCAGGGGCACAGAAAGCGCTAAGTTAATACACAGTATATCCCACAATTTTGAGCTGACTGGTGTTTTAAGTAGTGGAAGAGCTGCAGCAGCGCTATTTTTTCCACACTGGACGATAGTAAATGCTTCTATATCACATGACCTTTAAAAGCATGTGCTGCTTTCAGCTGCAAAATGTAGCAGCATTCATAGCCGTATTTGCAGTAAACAACAGAACATAACATAACACAATAACAAACAAAGCAACATAACACACATAAAACATAGGGCACATCCCAACAAAAAAAATCAAAACTGAATACACAACAGCAACCATAATGTAAACAATAGCATCACAATAAAATAATACAGTACAAAAAACAGCAGCACAAAAAAAGAACACATTACTCCTATAAGAATATCCAGAAATATTCTTCTCACACATTACCACCTACAGAAACCGGCTTTCAGAATACAGTAGCAAAAGGTGTTAAAGGTGGTTGCTCCAAGCACTGCCTCAACTTACCAACAAGCACTGCCTCAATTTACCAACCAGGACCTGAAGTAGTGGCAGTCAAAATGTTTTGTGATCCAACCTATGGCCTCTGCCACAGTTTTGTGCAGGTGTCTTAAATATTTTAAGAGCTGCAGCAGTGACATATAACCACCTTAAACAGTGGCGAATGACTGCTGCAACTGTTATATCACCCGCCACATATTGTGGCAATAGTCGCCTTGACCGTTCTGTACAAAGTAACTGGTTCTGATTATTAAAGGACCAACATGATGTTGTGCGTGCTCATAAAAATACTAAATATGCTGATCACGTGATTTACGTTTGATTACATGCAATAGTTCATCGCTTGTGTTGTGTTGTGTTTAACACCGGCATTTGTTAGTGGCACATGCCTCTTTAATAGGTAATGGTTGGTGAGGTAGATAGAGGGTTCAGTAGACGATGGAAACTGCAGGGCTGTGGCAAGAAGGGTTTTTCCAGGGCAGTCCGGCGGCATGATGTTACACCAGAGTGATTGGCTGTTCATTTCTTATTGTATGGATAGTTTACTCATTTAATTCTCCAGGTCATCAGTGCTTGCTTTGGCTTAATATAAAACTAGGACACCACATCTTCTCAAAAGAACACCCAATCAGGCAAAGCAGCAAGGGCAATGGACCAATCGAAAACAGCTCTGTCTTTAAATGCAAAAGGGAGAAGGGGCAGTTGTTTTGCAGGCTACGCCATAATGGTGGACATGGTAGTAGGTGGGAGGGAAACCTGTCATACTGAGCGTCATTTAAGAAACACTAACCCAAGTATATAGGAGAGTCCACTCTACACTGAACTCTACTTGATAACATTCAAATGTCATCATCCCTCGTGGAGGTGAGAATTAACTTCTCAAAATACTCATCCCTTTGCCGTCACACATGTTTGGGAATGGTTTGAACTCCTAATTGCGGATGAGCAGTATTAACAGAGAACTACAACCTATACCGTGTGCCATTTCCTGCACTTCACATGGTTGCTTGATTCAGGTGAAAAGCGGAGCTTGCTTTACTAAGATGTCTATTTTTGTATAAATCAGCACACAAATCATTCAATTTCAGCCACTGTTCTGTTAGCGTCCCAAAAAAGAAATGAAACCAGTAAAAAAAAAAAAAATAGCACACTCCCCAGCACAACATTGATTGCATACACATCAAAACAATGTGGTATGTTCACCGAGGATACCCACTGATGTTTGGTTCAATACTTATGAGAGACATTAAATGCTACACTTATATGACAATGAGTGCCTTTCAGGTGAATGTCAGTATCAGATGCACATTTCATTATTTTATAAGGACATCCTCAAAAGATATCTCCAACGCCTTTACTTTTCTAAATGCAATTGATTTACCTATTTTGCAAAACTGTGAGAAGAGCACAGTGGGCAGGATCTATAAAGAAGAAAGCACAACGCCCATTGAATACGCTTTGTGCCTCACGATTGAAGAAATCCAAGATTAAGTGTACAAGAAAGGATGAGTGTGCAGCGAGTTATAGGGATTCAGAGACACAAACACACCACTAATAAATATTTGAAGTAATTCACAATTAAGGAATGGACGGTCTTCCACATTTTGAATTACTGAGGCAGGTACACTGGAGAGCAGAGCTAAGCTAAGCTCAAGGTCATACATAGGTCAGTTTATTCACATAAGTGCATACAGCTGGTTTGATGTCCTTTCTACATATGGAGTAGACCGGCGGACAATCAGAGCAGCGGTGAGACAACAGAAACAGAGAAACTGAAAGGTATTTTCTCGAACACTGTCCAGGGAAGAGAAATATTATGAAAACAAACTTTAAGAATCAGGTTGAACAAAACGTGAGTGAAGTGAGGAGGAAAACTGCACAGCATCGTAGGATAACCCATAGGAACTGAGGACAGAGCTGCAAGATCTTTAACATCTTGTTAACTAGCTAGACACCAGTCTCAAGCACGACTGCCCCTGCTACAGTAACACTAATGTATGCGGCTGTGTGTCATACTTGGAAAGTGATCAAAAGGTTCAAAGAAATATATTCACAAATGTATATAATAACAGTGTCTACAAAGCAAGTTCTGGTTGGTTTCAAAGTTTTAAATATCTATAGATTTTCTTTAGACCACTTAACAACTGGTCGGGTTTACTGGTAATTTTGCAACTTTTCTCCAACCTTGCTGTCTGCAGATTTGCAAATTCCAAATTTTGCAACATATGCTTTGTAGATCTCGATTTATGACTCCACAGCTTTGCTTGCATATTCTTCACAGTGCAGCACCAACTTTGCAATCATTATTTAGCAATGCTTGAAGATGCCTCAAACGCAGTTGCTGGCCCTTGCAATGGAGTTTCCCAGATAAGGAACTCAGAGGCTTCGGGCATCTTGTGTAGTTTCATCAAATCGCAAATGAAAGTGACACTGAATCATCAATTAAGCATGCAAAACAGAGGCCAAAGGGATCATCTGACTTAGATACGAAGATAAGGCACCAATCAAGATAGAGAATTGTGCCATTTTCAATTAAACAATGCAAACATAAAAATAATATGCTTCAAACTAGGCATGGATTGGATTACTCTTGATGCTCCTCTGATGAGTGTGTTCCAACAAAATACCTTAAACTGGAACAAGCGCATATGCTCTATACTCATATTGCTTGAAAAATTAATCTATATGTTATTTCTAAGGATTATAATTAATAAATGCACTCTTGATATTACTGTTTAAAATGGATAACACATTTTCAATCCTGCACGATAACACTCCCAGGTTGTATACTTTCTACACTGGCTACTAATCTCATTCTAGCTCACTCATTTGAGAAATGATCTCTATATTCCCCATGTCAGTTGCATTTTCTTAGTATGCTTCCTCATTAACTAACCTTCGAAAATCTTTGTATCACTTTTTCAGAAATGTTTATCTAATAATTTGTAGCTATTTATTGGTGAGAGCTATTTATCATTTTATATTTTCCTTTATATACATAAATCCTCTTTATTTTACATCTATCTGATTTAGCAATGTGGATATATGCAATGCATGAACTTTCATCTCATAGTAATTATGGGCCACTCTACACATTTTATTGGTCTAAAAAAACATTGTCTCATTACTGCTTTTCACACTACCATTTTTCGAGTTTATTTAGAATTTTTAGCTCATCTCTTAACTCATTTTTAACTTTTAAAACAATTCATTTAGAACGTGTCATTATATTCCTCTCAAACAAGATCCCATGCTGCTCAGGTTTGCACCTCCTGGTAATTCACTTCAGGTCATAACCTGCAGGTAACTGTTGTACAATACAAAAGCCATGATTTCTGCAATTCTCACGTAAGGGACAATGAGTGCCACGTACACCAGCATTCATACACTTTTTTGTGTGTCAACTTTAACTCACTCGTTTCAGGTTACTGCCTGCTTATGTTGGTTTTATCATATGCTGGACACTACCACAATGACCATTTGTTGGCTACTTACTGATGACATTTATAGGGGTTGTTCTCCTTTTTGATAATCAGGACTTCAAGGCCATCCCTGTGGTACGCATAACTCATTATTGACGCCTACCAGCCCCTTGGGTTCCTTTCTCTACTTCTTTCTCCAACAATTCAGTGACCTGTACACTTTCAGGTTTTTAGGAAATCCCTAAGCAACCATTTGCCATACCTTTAACAGAGCGCCACTTTCATTCTTTTAAATTATCACATTTATCCTATATCATGTACATCAATCCCAAATCATTTTCTTACAAAAAAGGTCCTAAACACAATGCGGTCATTACTTTCCAAGCAGCCCTTTATTGTTAACGGACTGCAATTTCTGATCCTATTAGGAAACGGTTGTTACTGGGCTATGGTACACAGAAGGGTGTTTGTAATTGGACACTCATTTAAGGCAACACTGTTTTATCTCTTTGTCTCATTAATTGTTCACTTTGCTGAGATGTTTCTACCTCTATTCTTTGTTTCAACAGGGTGCTATCATCTCACTTGGATTTCCTTTAGAGCGCCCTCATATGCCTCGTTTATTCACTGTTTGTTACACTATATTTCAATTTTATGACGTTTTGATTGTATAATAGCTGTATCTTCAGTCACAGCCTTAACAATGTTCTGTGAATGAAACATGTTGGCTGTCTTTATGATAGAACTATGATGTGTATTGAAACTCCCCATTAAGACATACCTTTATAGTAGTGACAAGCTGTTCCAGCATTTTTTACCTCCAATTTTGAGATCTATTTTTGGTGCCAAAAATGACTATAGAAAGTATCCAAAGGGTGTGTTGTAAACATCCAACACGGCCATATTTTATGAGGTTGTCAAGGAAAGGGGCCTTCCTACCTGGAAAAACAATCAAGGTATACAAAAAGGGAAAACATATCTGTTTGCTAATGTCCACACTATATTTCCTGCAGACAACCTGCTATGTTGAAGTCCCACAAAAGACTGGGACAGTAAAAATGCTCTGAATCTTCTAAAAGTCAGAAAACAATGCAATCCAGAATAAGACACCACTAGATTCTTTGTGAATCAGGCCCAGGGTAGTCAGTCGCAAGATCCTCGAGGTCCAACTAGTGTTATAAGACGTGCAGCTTGCACGACTACTCATTAGTGTTGGATGCTCGCTGCTGATAAACATGGTAATCTTCAGATCACAAATTTCTTCGAATCCAGACTCCACATTTCTTCATTTGAGCTTGGCAAATTAAGTACAATAAACTTTATTTTACGGCAAAACATTCAAGGACTGAACCGGTCTTTCTTTAGCCCATCCAAGACTTGCAGTTTGATAACCACTGGGTTCTGGTAAGATGTCTCAATTAAGAGAGGAGAAAAACATTCTTGAATTGAAACCTGACCTTTTCAGGTTATTAAAAAGGTACAATAATCAATATTTAATATACAAACCCCATTTTTTAACAAGTTGAAAATGCCCTATTGATTTGTTAACTCTAAGCACGAAAGATGAAATGTCAGCATTACTGTTTTGCCTTCATAATGCTAACCACCATTGATTCGGCAGCATCCGAGAGGAAGAACTTTATGAGCCAAGGACGGGCACTACAGAGATCGGTCACGACAACACGATTCTTACACTAGCCCACTCTTAATTAAGCACACATGGCGCTGGGCACACTGTATCATACATACAATAATGGCCTGCTCGCTTGTGCCTGCTAATGAGATATAATTCGTTTGTGAAAGGCTAAAGATTGGAAGTGGCTGACTCTGGGATCATGGCTATTTATCTAATTTCTATCTTTGATTAAATGTTTTCCCGAATCAGAGTGACTCGATGGTGAATTTTTATTATTCAACAATTCATTAAAAGTTTTAGCACAGAGTACACAATTTCCTTTCTGATTTCAGCACGGGGACACGGACAGTGCAATTGATGGCATCTTCTTAAGGTCACTGAAACACGTCTCTGCTCAGCACACACTGTTCACGCATGTATCAGGCATATGAAGCTGGCATCAACAAACGGATATTATTTCAAGTCGAAGCCATGCAGAACTCTGCCCTGCACTCGTTTCCCCTACTTTTTCGGATCACTGAAACAAACTAGCTCTTGCATTCTCTGCAGGGGCGGAGTGGTCACTTGTACGGCCAGCAGGCAGGGCGTGAGGAGAGCAAGAAGCGAGTCTGTCTTTCCTGGCACTAAGGGGCTCTTTAAAGTTTTGGAAATGCGGGAGTTACGTCGCTTGGAGCACGCCCCACCATGTTCATACCACTTCAAACACTATTTTATGTGAAGCTTTTCAGGAGGATGATATGAAAGTTTACTACATCTTGGCTATAATGTTATTCAGTGGGCCTACAAATAGGAGTAGAGTTTATAAAACATGTTTAAGATGTATATACCGATATAAGGCTATATATTGTATTTCTTGACATTTAACAGGCCCTCATTAGAGCCTCATTTTCAATCACTTCTACTTTAATTTGATATTCACCGAAAATTAGCTTTAATATATATGCTTTTATCAGAACAAGCGCACAAGACCAACAAAACATACTAGGGGCAAAGGACAATTACAGTGTTCTATAACAGAGGTTTTGTCTCCCTCTTGTGGATGTGAAGGGTAGCCTATTTAAAAAGGATGCCATGACCGAGCTGTCAAAGCAATCGTCACTTTGTAGTTTAATTGCATCTTGTCCTGTAACATTCAGAATTAGCATTAAGTGTCAAAACGAACACCTCCATTTCAGTGAGATCACAAACTGCCAGCTCCGAATTGTTTCCCCAATATTTACCTCGTACTTACACCCCTCACTCTAGGCTATACTAAGTGAGCTAGCATAAACATAACAGCGGTAACAGTAGTTGTGTGAGATTCCTCGCCCGATAAGTGAAACGTTGTGATAAAAAAAAACTTGATACTGCTTTAAGAAACTTCTACTTTTAGTGAATAATGAGCTAAAACAAAAACTTGTTAGGAAGTATAAAAATAGCCTGCAATGGTAAGTCGTCTTCAGCTAAAATGCGGTCTCGCGTGCCAACGCTTCTTTTTAATTTCCGTATTAAAAAAAAAATACACAATGAAAGCTAAATGAACACACCTTGTTTAATGAGCAGAAATAAATACCCTCGCAATTGTTACAAACGTTGCCTATGACCGTAGCAGCGGATCCTCCACTAAGGCGGAGGAGCGTCGCTCCACTGAATGTAAAACGAAAAATAAAATAATAATGCAAGGTTAAGAATACATTTTTCTGTAAGGAGCCCGAGCCAGGTTAGAGCAGGGCAGGGCTGTCTCACAGGGAGAGGGAGTGGTATAATGGGCCAAACCGTCATGCGCACCTAATATGTTTTCCACCGGGCTGTATTGCTTAGCACATGTACAGGCTCTCACTCCCTGTCTCAGTGACGAACCAGGCCGCTCAGACCAAGCACGGCGCTGCCATCATGCTGTTGACAGCAGCATTGTGATTGGTTAGGGAAGTCTGTGAGCCTGTTTGATTCCGTGTTGCTGGGAAAGGAGGCCCTTCAGGTAAGTTAACTTATATTTATTATTATTATTATTTTGTTTTTTAATTGAGCACTCCCTCCCTACACTGCCCACCCACTACATTACAAAAGCGTCCGCCACTGCGTATGGGTTGGATGCTAATATGTTAAGTGATAAAGCTGATCAAATCTGAAACATCGCATTATGTTTACCATTGGTAGTTTTGTCACGGATATTTAACCCCTTCGCTGCGGCACGAATTCCGGGGGTCTGTTTCAAACATTTCCTTTGGTGCACGGACAAGGCAGCTGACATTACCTGTTCCCTCCCTGACAAACTGGGGGCATCTACGACGCTGTAGCGCTGATGAGAACGGCGATCACTGGCTTCGGAAAAACTACACTACCCAGGCTCCCTCAGGGCATCGGAAGTGTGGACACTGTGTTTGGCGCGCGTTTGGCGCTTGAAAAGCAACTCCACCCCCGGCTGAGTGGGGTCTGTTTCAAACATTTCCTTTGGTGCACGGACAAGGCAGCTGACATTACCTGTTCCCTCCCTGACAAACTGGGGGCATCTACGACGCTGTAGCGCTGATGAGAACGGCGATCACCGGCTTCGGAAAAACTACACTACCCAGGCTCCCTCAGGGCATCGGAAGTGTGGACACTGTGTTTGGCGCGCGTTTGGCGCTTGAAAAGCAACTCCACCCCCCGCCTCGCGGGGACCGCGCGCGGGCTAAGCCCGGGCAAAGGGCGGGCCGTCTGTGGCCGTCCGGGGCCGGCCGAGGCTGGGCTGGGCCTGGTCCCTAACATCTTGCTGAGGTCGCTGAAAGAACATTAAGGTACTGTTCATTTGTTGCGAAATCGTCAAGCTATTGTGGCCCTCTGCCCCCATTCTGCTGTTTGCATTGGTTAACTAGGTAACAAAGAGGCCTGTTGCAGGGACACCCTCTGCATTGTGTTACGTAGTGATATCAATCCTATAACTGCATGAGCAGAATGGCATCTAACACTCGAACCAGATCTTCCAAATTGAGCACGAAGGACCATGTCACTCCATCACAAAAGAACAGCTCAAAAGGTACCCCCGCCCAAGTCCCAGCACAGCAGACTGCCATTGACAGAATGTTGCTTAAGGCCATTGGTGAAGTTTCGAACGAGATCGAGCGCACAGAAAGACGGCTCTCATTAACTCCCCATTTGAGCCAACTCGCTTCACCTATTACTAATACGCCCGCGATCACCCTTGACTCGTCCCCGGAGGCCCCGCTGATAAATACTTCTCCGCCACAAATAACTCCCACTGGTGATACACTGGACAATGGCAAAGGGGGAAAGACCCGAGTGACGAAGAAAAAGGGGAGTAGCAAGAGGCCACTGGGACCCAAAAAGACTAGAACCCGCACGACCTCCAATTATCCAGACGCCCCAATTGGAGAAGCTACTCGTGACCAAGCATTGGGCACACAGGCTCCACCGGGGTGGGTGTCCCAGACTGTTAATGATCTACAGTTACATTTTGAGCTACTGATCAACACTCAGATGAAACAAATCCTGAGCAGGCTGGACAAAATTGTTTCTCTAGTGAAGATAAGGGGTGGAGGGACAGGCAACACTCTATTACCACCACTGAGCAACAATCCGGCCACTGAGTTGCCGATCGCTCAAATAACTAAACCTGGAGCTGAAGATCAGCCCAATAAAAATATGCCTATCATTCCACCTGATAACACCCCAGCAGGGCCCTCTAATGCTACCACGAGAACCTTACTATTGCCAAACACGACTCATTTACAAACGGATAGGACACATACAGGCCTTCCCGCGAACACAGCCCACGTAAACTCGGCACTGCTGCACACTCCGCTGGAGTTGTCACACCGCACACAATTACCCCCATTTAAACCTACTTCCATTGGGCCTTGTATACACTTGCCCCCGGATGCAGCCCCGTATGTCATCATACTTACAGGGGTCCCAGAGTTAAAACCTGGGTACACAGAATCGCATGATGAACTCAAGAACAAAGTCACACATTGGCTAAATAAGAATAGGCCATTGCCGAGGGACGTACAGGGAGAAATCCTACATGTAAGAAGGGTGAGATGGCTGGGGAATAGGCAAAAGAATGTAGTTGGTGATTGTGTGGTGGTGAATTTTAGGGATTACAGGATAGTTGATCATATATTAAGCTGGGGTCCGGCGGCTCAAAGCAGTAACATAAGCTCACTACCACTGGGGCTCTTCTATGCTGCTGATAGAAGCACATATCGCCGAAACGGGGGCAGTTATGATAAAGATGAGTATTTGTGGGATGGCAGGGCTCATCACGAAATGAAGTCATATGCCCCCCCGGGGAGTCAAGGCAGAATTGCCCTAAGGAACAGATTTGACCCCCTTAAGTCTCTGGAGGAGGTGGATTGACTGAACGGGGTTAAAGCTTATGCTGAGCAAACACCGATACAACTAAACACTGCACAAATTACTCCCGTCGTTATGACCTCCTGTCATCCCAAGAGGAGCAAAATTTGCACTCATCATCCAACTAGAGGGAGGTCCCCAGAGGAAATTATTGCAAACAAACACAAAACAGTGAATAGGTTGGATAGCCTAGGTCAAAGACAAGAGGAGGTTGAGATTAATGAGGAACTTACTCACGTGGCCTCACACACACAGCACCCACAAGTTACTCAGACCCCACTAGTGCCTAATACAGATGGAAACTTGGGAGAGTCTGACCACACTATCCCTAAAAACTCTGCCCCAATAGGGAGAATATTGAAGGAGGGGATTGAATTGGTCTCATGGAATGTAGCTGGGCTGTCCTCCAAATTTCACAATCAGGAGTGGAGGCAATACATTTCCAGATTCCATATAATCTGCCTGCAAGAAACTTGGGTTGTGGACCACAATCCTTACCATTTAGCAGGATACAAATGCTTTGCTGTTCCTGCAAAAAAACTGGCCCCGGGAAGAGCAATGGGAGGGTTAATCACCTATGTGGACCTAAAGTTAGAAGGTTCATGGATTGATTTAAATTGGAACTCGCCCAACATTCAAGCTATTGGGTTTAATGCAAGCAGGATAAACGCTGTCCTAATTAACGTATACAATGCTATTGCAGGGAGTGGGAAAGGGCAAATAATACACGACGTGGACACCTACCTGACCCGAGAACTGAGCCTAAGGAAGATAGGTAGGGAGCCATGTGTGGTTATAGCAGGAGACTTAAATTGTCACCTGTGTCCAAATCTGAGCCCATCAAAGGGTGCCTGGACCGGTTGCACACTGGCAAAAGGGGCGCACTTTGAACACACACCGGGAGGGCTGGAGTTACAGAGGGTCCTGGAAAACCATATGTTGAGGCATACATTAGACCTGATGGGTTTCAAAGATAGCTGTGAGGTCATACCTACATTTAAGGGGAGAGGGCAATGCTCTATTATAGACTACATAGTTGTCTCTCACCATTTTAGGGATTGGATAAATGATGTAGGAATTGAATGGAGCATATTCAGTGACCACAACCCACTAGTACTGAATATCAAAAATTGGTTTGCCCGAAATGTGAAGAAAAGGACCGAGGTTATTAGCACAATGAGGGCAACTGACCAAGGGAGACGCCTCAGATGGGCAAAAGTGGATGGGGAGGCCTTTTATAAATCTCTAATAGAGAAAGGCAAAGAGATGATTGAGGTGTGCTTTGATCCATCACTTAAAGGTCCTGTGGTGGTTAAAGCGTTCGAGTCTATGGCACACCTTATAGATGGTTTACTTAAATCATCTTCGAGACCGGTAGTCAAGACTTTCCCTAGATGGTTTGACAAAAACTGTTCCCGGGCCCACAAAGAGCTAAAAGAATGTTTAAAAATAGTTCCAAAAAACAAGAGTGATATTGCACAGTGTAGGATTGCATATAAAAAGGCAATCAAACAAAGGAAATTGGCATTGCAAACACAGGTATGGGAAGACTTGCGGGACGCAGCTGATAGAAGAGACTCAAGTGCATTCTGGAAAATAATTAATAAACCCTATTTCCAGGACACTGCTGCCCCAGTAATTGGCACATCTATTCTCCCAGAGCAATGGTCCAAACACTTTGAACTACTGTACAATCACTCGAATGTGAACTCGAGGGGCGATGGAAATCTTTGCCCATGGGCATCTAATATTGAATTCTCGCTGGAGGAAATAGCAGAGGGCATTAAAGGTCTTACAAAAAATAAAGCCCCCGGCCCGGATGGAATCCCTCCCGACCTCTATTTAAGTAGGGTTGAGCTCTGGGCCCCAATTCTCAGAAGAGTAATAAATACAGGAATAGCAACCGGTTTGCCACGATCTTGGTCTGAGGCTACAATAGTCCCAATTTTTAAAAAAGGGAAAAAGGACGACCCGCAGTGTTACCGCCCCATATCACTAATTGATGTGACTGCTAAAGTCCTGGGGCGTGTAATTTTGAATCGCCTATTAGACTGGGCCACTGAACACCAAATAATCACGGATTTGCAATATGGTTTCAGGAGTGGAAAATCAACAACAGACCAATGCCTGAACCTTTACCTAATAGTGGCCAAATACACCATTGCAAGTGATCAGGCGGTATATCTGGGGTTTATGGACCTCTCAGCCGCTTTCGACCATGTCAACAGGGAAAAACTCTGGGCTCTGATGATTAGATTAGGGGTAGAGCAGGGCCTAGTGGATATTCTAAGAGCACTTCACTGGAACACTTCTGCTAAAGTGCGCTTTAACTTGGAGGGTGACACGACAGCATCCTTCCCTTGCACAAGTGGGGTGAGACAGGGATGCATCTTGGCCCCGTTCTTGTTCTCTCTATACATAAATGAGTTAGACCGAGCACTGTGTGAGATGAACGTGGACACCCCCAGACTAGGTTCCCGACCAGTTCCCGTGCTACTGTACGCGGATGACGCGGTACTTTTAGCCCGCACACCTAAAGGTCTTCAGAGCCTGCTAGACGGGTTCGTTAGCTTCATGGCCAGTTTAGATCTATCGGCCAACCTCACCAAGTCTTATGTGATGCTGGCTGGGTCTAAACCTTGCAAAAGATTTTCTTACAAAATAGGCACACATAAAATGGAAAAGGTTGAAACCTTCTCCTATCTGGGTATACTTTTTGATGGGCTTTTAAATTTTAAATTTTTAACTGAAGAGCGTAGGTCAAAGCTAGTGGTATCCACAGGGGCCATAATGAGCTATGGGCGCAGGCTGGGCAGGTGGTCCCCTGAGCAGGTTATGCACTTATATGGCTCCATCTGTTGCCCCAAAATATTATACGGGGCAGAAGTGTGGGGCTTTGTAGCTACCCAGCAAATACAGATTGAGGAGAATACGTTTCTGAGAAAGATTCTCCAAACCTCTCAGAGTATATCGGCCTTTATTTGCCATGACGAATTGGGTAGAACATATATGGAAGATCTGATTAAAATCAGACCTATTATGGCCTGGCTAAAAATCTGGACCAATCCAGAGGCGGGATTGAGCAGACAAATAGTCATTGACTGCATGAATAGGGATAAGGGAATGTGCATACCATGGCTGAACTATGTTAGAGTCACCCTGGAGAGTTTAGGGTGTATGGATCTTTTTTATAACCCGCTAACAATAATTCCCGAGGACAAAACCAGAATTAAAAGAATTTTCTTCGAAAAAGTGACCACACGAAGAGCGATCCTTGAGGAAAGTAAGCCTACAGTCCGCGCCCACATAATGGTAAAGACAGTAGAAGGTATGGAACCGTACCTTGCCCTCATACACAATGCACAGGACAGGTTCCTAATTACACGATTTAGGTTCAACCTTCTACATCATCTACTGGCTGACCCGCTTGGTTTTACTGTCACAGTCGAAGAGAAGGGTACCTGCGGCTGCGACAATAGGTCTCCGCAGGATACCCTTCATTTCGTTTTATTATGCCCTTTTTATTCGATACCTAGACGCACATATTTAGTAAGGATTCTTAAACAAATGAAGTTTAGACATGCTAAGGTCGCTCTTTTATATTTACAAAGATCTGAGAACCCACTAGCACTAGCTTGTATTTTAAATTTTATTAAAGTTGCCATAAGACTTAGGAAAACCAAGGGACTCCCTTGATTTAAATGTGAATTGGGAATGAATTGATGATAATGGTCTCTGTGCAGTTATTGGATTTGTAATGAACTGAATGTTGTTTTTTAACTGTATATTTGTACTTTTATGATATTTTTTAAATATCGAATAAAGGAATTAAATTGAAAATTGATTGGTTAGGGAAGTCTGTGAGCCTGTTTGATTCCGTGTTGCTGGGAAAGGAGGCCCTTCAGGTAAGTTAACTTATATTTATTATTATTATTATTTTGTTTTTTAATTGAGCACTCCCTCCCTTCCCTGCCCACCCACTACATTACAAAAGCGGCCGCCACTGCGTATGGGTTGGATGCTAATATGTTAAGTGATAAAGCTGATCAAATCTGAAACATCGCATTATGTTTACCATTGGTAGTTTTGTCACGGATATTTAACCCCTTCGCTGCGGCAAGAATTCCGCTGCGGCTCTGGGGGGGTTCGGGGTCAGCGCGGCGCCGCCATGCTTGTGACGGAACCACTCCGTCATGAGCCACGGGCGCGCTGTGGTCATGACGGAGTGGTTCCGTCACGACTCCGCCCACTTGCATTGTTCGCCCGCACAGGTGGGGAATCAGTGCTGCGTGGGCGGAACGGCCGCCAACGGCCTCAGCATGACAGAACCACTCCGTCATGAGCACATGGCGCCCGTGGCTCATGACGGAGTGGTTCCGTCATGAGCAGGCAAGGGGTTAAAGACGTATGTAGTTATTTATCTCTTTTGGCGGCGAATTATGGATCGGGTGCAGTGAACCTGCCAGCGCTATGGCGCACCCTGAGCTAGGTAGGGATGACACTAACAGACACTGCACCAGATTTAAAGGGAAAAAACAAGCACCGTCAAAACCAATAAGTTGGGCATTTGTTTTGTCAACACGTGCTTTGGTTTTTCATGGTTTGTGCAAAACTTTATTGTTGGGAAAGCTGCTGGGCTCTCATCAATCAAAAAAATACATTGCATAAAAACAAAAAAACATTTTTCAGGTCTGAAAAAAGCAAACACTGCCTTGGTGGTCACTGGCACTTAAGGAAACTACTTTGGGCCTGATTATGACTTTCGGCAGTGCAGGAGCGGGCAGTACGCCACCGCCGTGCTCCTGCACCGCTGAAGGTAACTGCCGCCCACCTGCCAGATCACTAGTTTAAAGTGGTCTGGTGGGCGCCAAGGTGGTTTCATTGCGGTGCCTTAGAAAACAGGCACTGGAATGGGACTGCACAACACAGTTCCTGCACGGCACCGAATCAAAAGTCTATGCTGTGTAGGAACAGGAGTGCATGCACATAGTGGGTCACATAATGTGCCCACCTGTATGCAACCCAATCCGGAGGAGGCACAGGGGGCCTTGTGAGGCCCCCCTGTTTCCTCTCCACCACGGTGTTCATGGAGTAGGAACATCCATGACACTACCGGCGGAGAGGAAACTCACATTATGCTTGCTGGACTGCGGCGGTCCCATCAAGCATATTGCTGCCTCTACCCCACCGCGCCACTGCCAGGGAATGGCGGTTCCCTGGCAGAGGTCCCAGGGTGGTCCAACCGCCCAACTCGTAATGGGGCAGTCAGACCGCCGGTGCAGGGGTGGCTGGATCACCGCGTCACCATGAGTCTGTCAGACCTAAGACCGCCAGACTGGTAATCACGCCGTTGGTGTGTATATGTGCTTTTAGTGAACAGGCAGAATACTGTCATTCACAGTGAAGTTAACCAATAGTTGATGGGTGCAGACCATTGCCACATGAGCTATGTGCGGGATGTTGCAATAATAGACATTGGAAGAAGAGGGCTGACTAAAAACCCATGTATGTAAGTGCATTTTACATATAATTTTAGTAAAATTAAAACCTCTTGGCTAACAAAAGACCTAATGACGCCCTAGCTCAATCCCGTAATCACGCAGTTTGAGCCTGCGCTTGGGACAGCATATCATTTAAAAAAGAGGCACAATGTGAAACTGTGCCTCTGTCTTTCATTGTTAGCATTTAAGGAGAAAGTACCCACTTGCTGTGTATGCCCAGGGGATCCCTGACACCCTTGTAAGCACTTCCCAAGGGCGGATATGATGGTTGCACACTCGCTGTGAGCAACGTAATATTTGGCGCATAAGAGTGTCCGCTGGCACCTTGTTTACACTTGCGTCCACGTCTGTATAAAGGCCCAAGCTCAAAGTTGCTCCCTCATTTGCACGGATCAGAATAGGGAGAGCAGGAGAACCAGGTAACCCAGCTTCCTCGTTATCGTGATATTTATAGAAATCTTGTATGGATATCCTTATGAAAAGATCAAATGTCTCTAAATGTTTTTCCAAATCCCATAAGTAAAAGATAACCAAAGTATGACTAAACTGCAAATAAATTACCAGAAAACTGAAAGCCACAGATTAGTTGCAGAGTTAAATGCCCACCAATACACAGATAGATGAATACTAATTGAAAATGCTGTAATGAATGGAATCAATAAGAGAAAAAAGTTAATTGGAGATTCTGTGCCAGGAAACCAATTCCCAGAACATGCCAGTCCCAATCTGGAAGCATATGTTGTTCGTGAAACCTTTACCAATGAAAATCACAGATACTATGGTGAAAAAGCTACACTGAAAATTCCCATCGACCTTCAGAAATGTCATGAATCCAGACAGACATCCAATTAGAGCACTAGGCCTGTGGATATAAAGACCAGATCCTATTTTCACTTGATTGTATGGAAGGTGCTCCTCAGCTAGTGGTGAAGATGTCTATGCATGGAGTTTTTCACTATTGTTATATAAGAGTGTATTAGTCACTGTTTCACAGAAAGATTATTTCAGTTTGCCTCCACTAATGAAGCCTGACAGATATCATTTTTAAACACATGAATTATGTGTGTATACTTCACAGAAACTAGATACATAATGGGCCCCAGATGTGCACCGCCTTGAACCAGCCCAGAAATAGGTTGGCAAAAAACTGTCAAACCTGGAGCCCAAACCAGTCCTGCACAGCTGTTTGTACCACTCCCCATTAAAAAGGAAGACATTATTCTCCAATATCATTTGGGACATGGTTATCAGCATTTTCCACAGGTTCTACTGGCATCTTGTATAAAAAGTCTCTCAGGGCAGTAAGACCATGTTGGTGCAGTATGTTTGTATATAGTTAAACCATGTCCATGGTAACAAGTGCCATGCTGGGATACCAGGTCACGTCATTCCATTTAGTATATTCAATAGATGTTTTGTGTCACGTATGTTTGAAGGAAGATTTGTCACAAATGTTCATAAGAAAGGGCTACAAATTCAGCTACTCTCTCTGTCGGGCCAACGATACCCGAAGAAATAGGTCTCCCCAGAGGGGAAAGAAGACTTTTATGTATTTTATGCATAGCATGCATACATACATGGGTACCTAGGCCTGTCCACCAACAAATAAAAGTATTAATCAGCATTCAGTAATTCTGATCCATGCCACAGTTTCAAGTTAGAATTAATTGCTCAAGTGATATCAAATATGGGGTTAGGATATATTCTCTGATAACATTATGCATTGCTTATGTGCCCATATATCTCTGATTTATCCAATACAACCATATTCCCTACGTTATCAGCCTCCCTGATGATCACATTAGGATCTGAACGTAACGGTCTCTTGTTTGTCATATGTGAAGTTGCTGTTATAAAATTCCTGCTTCTTTCGTAACCATGTCTCACTCCACTTGTCAACATCATTAATAACTGCTTTATAAAATACATCAACATTATTCTCACTTGACAGTTGTGGGGTCCATTTGGATCTTTGTTTAAGACCATTGTGGTACCTCAAGTTGGTACATAATTCCAAATCTTGCAATAATGCATCAACTTATTGTGGAAATCTGTGATTTGAACACTGGTGCTCAGGTGGCATATGGAGCTGGCAGCACCTGACAGAAGAGCCAAGTCTTATAAGAACCTCTAAGGAGCAAGAGAAGACTTTTAATGCCAAAGCATATTGGGGAGAGAATCCAGTGCTTGTCTTAGCATATATGTCAGACCGCATTCAGGGGGCCATAAGGGCAAGCAAGACGGTACTTAGACATCGGGCTGGGGTCATTTGCCTCTGATCTCCCAGCATTCGTCCTACTATGGCTCTGCAAATCCAGATAAGTATAATTTCTTCAGCACTTGAATCTCAGCGATAGGGAAGGCGAGCATTCACAGGCTTCTCAGGGAGCTTAGTGTGGGGTACACCAAGCTCATCACCCAACAAACACCAACCAACATAATAACTGATTGCCCAGACAAGGTTTTGTCTTTGTAAAAGAGAAGTAGTTTAATATGCTTTAAAATGTAATACTACACTCACAATATACAGGTACTCAAGAGTCTCTAGTACAGGGCCACTCTAGCAGGGGCAGTGGTTCCTCCAGTGTTCATACTTCACCTTCCCCTCTCTCTCACGATACAGCAAATCTTGTGGGGCTCCCATGCACAGGTGCAATACCCCCTCCATCCGCTCTCAGGTAAAGCATACGCTAGGTCTCTCAGTCTGAGGTTTCTCATCCACTGTGAGTCCTTATACTAGGTCTAAGCTAGGCGTCATTATATGTCAGTCTGTGCCTTCCCTATGCTCATTAAAGACACCGTGGCCAACTGTTCTGATGCCTGGAGCAGATGCAGGGGCAACACAGTAAAGTTAACAGGTGGCTTTAAGCAGGAAACAGGTCGTCTTCAGAGCATTGTCCCTCTTTGGACGCACAGTGGGATATCGGAGCTGATGGTTTTTGGCAAGATTCTTCTTTTTGACTTGTGCTTTTTGGTGAGTTGGTGGCGCAGCAAGGCAGATCTCCCGGGGTCAAGGCGGTGATGCAGTCCGCTTTACATCCGGGTGGAAACCGTTAGGCTTTTTATGTGCTTTACAGTTTCAGCATGGCTGCCACGGTTCAGTGTGCAAACTTCTGTTTAGCACATCAGGAAGCCTCACTCAGGGTCATGATGACGTTTACTTGGGCACACACTGAGGAAGTGCTGCAAGGTAGTGGCTTCAACTATAGTGGTGTATCCATTCAGGCACTCATCTGACCCTGGTTTACCAGTTCCAAAACCTGCTACTCTGGCTGTTAGACCACATCTCTTTCCTAACTTATAATGGCAGAATATGAAATCTGATTGCAATAAGCAATCATAGGAATGCAGGGGCTCCCCAATGTTGTACAACCAAATGAGATCTTAAAAAACTTGGCAAAATTCAAAATAATTTTTTAATCACGTGTGCCACTGCTCAGAAAATTACCTGTTTATCCACAAGAAGTGATAGGAGAGAAAAATAGTTTGGTAGTATGTAAACAACGTTATTATTTAATCTATTGGCTATGCAGATTGTCCTGTATCTATGTATGTAGTATTTCTATAGTACAAACCTAGCCAAAGCAGGGGAGCACGGAACATGGCGTGTAGGATGGAAACCAACACTTCAACATATTGATATTTTTTATGACCCAGCCGAAAACAAATATTAACCTAGTTTTACCTGGACAACATCACCAGAGACTGAATGCAAAGCCGCAGTAAGCAGGCTTAGATAAAGAACCTTAGGTAAAGCAGTGATTCTGTGTGGTTGTGGAGCTATGCAAGAACATCTGAGGTGACACGTTGCCACCCACAACACCTGGATAAACGCCAGCTTTCACTTCATACAGGAGCAACTTGGCTGCTGTGTATTATTGCCTTTCCTTCAACCTGCCCTGAATGGATGTAACGTCACACGCTTATAATCCATCACCTCTATTCCTTTTATCAATGAACAAATAAGTCCTAAACCCCTGTCCGTTGTACAGGCGCGGCACGTTCAGGTAAGAGCGTATTTGGTGGTTGGGGGAGGAGGGTTAGGGTTGATTCGAAATATGACAACGAGGGAAACTTAAATAAAAAATAAAAATAAAAAAAAACATGTCCCACCGCTCTTACCTGCAGGGGCTGCACCTGTCATTGTGACGTTTGCATTACCGATACAAGTGACATTTATATCTCTCGCAACAAAGTAATAATCACTTCGTGTCCCTTCAGGCCTATTTCTGCGCTATATAAATTCCAATAAAAATATCTAAAAAATGAACTACCGGGAAATTGGTTGTAGGCTTTTTATTTTCAACAAAAGGATGACTCCTCGCACTTCTTCTATACCTCCAACACATCATGCCGCGACACTCACCAATCAACTCAAGCTTTCTCCAAATAAACACAACCGACTGACGTTTAAGCACTGTCAAGCACAAAGGAAATATATTCACATTATAATTGACGATATCCATTCAACATTGATAGGGGGAATTTGGAGCAGCACAGCCTCTTATTTGAGTGGTTTCACACATACCAGCAACCGACAGCGTAAACACTGCATGAGTTCTTTTTTATGGGTTGCTATCTATATCTGCAGAGACCACGTCAGTGTTAGAAATATAAATAACCACAGGACATTTTTTATGCACATCACTTAACAATGCTCAGAAGCCAGTGCCTCTGTAAGAGGTCCGGGGAAGAAATTATCACATTACTCACACCCTTCATATTCTCTCTCCAAAGTGAACGTTTCTTGGCATTTGTGCATATGCCTTATAAAAACCAAGCTCGGATTCAGGGACAGAAAGACTTTTAGAGATAAGGAGCAATAAGGAAAAATGCCTCTTCAATTAGAATTCATCATATACACCTCCAGAATATAGATTTCACTGTGCTCGGTAATTTTATCCTGAACTCTCACATTATATACTTTTTTATCTGTATAGTGCACATAGAGAAATGCAATCAACAGGTTACCGTCTGAACATTAGTAAATTGATTATTAACACTGCTTGTGACTAAGGTCTCTGTCAGTATTAGACAGAGTCTTTGGGACATATTTTCTCCATGTAAATTTGAATTGCAAAACACTGGCAACGTCAGGAATTTCCCGTCAATATGATGCTCATGGCAGTGGTGAAGTTTTAGGTCAAACTGGTTACTTTTAACTGCTGTGTAAAAAAGTATGTTGTGTGATGATAACTGATTTATTAATTTAGTACGGGCAAATGGATTAGATGAGGTAACTGCAATGGATTGTAAAATGTTTTATTTACAATGGTATTCATTTATGTTTATTGGGGAGTCACACATTATGCATTCCTTTTAATGACGACTGTTTGTACCATTAGTGCCAACATAACGTTAAATAGTAACCGAGAGGACAGAATGTACAATTTAAATTTAATCATGCCAGTAAATGTTGACCTGGCTATTGTTTTTGAGGTAGTTACAGTATTTTGCAAACAGCACGTCTCACATCTAACTATTTTGTCAGGTTCATTTAACCACCAAAGTCAGGCAGAATTGGGCTGCTGGGTTTGCTGTTTATAAAAGGAACAGGAAAGGGTGCAGCAGAAACTCAATTAATTGCAGGGTTTTGCCTAGCAAGACATTCTGAATATTAGCACATGGTGCTCTTTGCACATGCTTGTTCACAAGTGTACTTGTGAAATTAAGCTGAACTTGGTTATTTTTAATTCAGTTACCATTATTCCAACTATAAAAAGCAGAGAAAGAGAAATGAGTATTATTTTACAACAGAAATGTCTAGGGTGAAGGAGTACAATGATTTTAAAAAAATATATGCAGTAAAAGATCTGCCTTTTAGTTGGAAATTATTGGTTTAATTATGTTTAACAATAAAGGACACTTGTAAGGAAACATAAAGGGCAGTCCATTTATTTCACATCAAAAGAAGACAAAGATGAATTTCATAAGCATTGCCAAATTTGAAGTCTGCATGAGTCCTATTTCTTTGATGGTCCTCAATTATTTTACTAGCCTAACATTTCTACAGTAGGCATGAAAACTGATGGTGCTAGTCACATGCACAATATGCTTTTTATAAGTCACATTAAAGACTGCTTGGAAGACCTATGGAGAAGAAAATATAGCGAATATAGTGTCTTGTCAAACAACTTGTTCTACTTGTGCCTCTACTTGGAAGCACAGTGAGCAGCATAACATCCGCAGGCGTTTGCTCAATTATACTTTAATATTGTATGAAATAACATGCTGTACAACTTTAATTAAAGCAACTAAAAGAGTGCCTTGATGAAAGAGGGTCTCTTTCATACACAATATGTAATGTGAAAATACTCATAGGTCTCCTGTGGCCTTATAAAAACTCACTTGACAGCCTTCAGTAATCTACAACCACCTTAATAATTATACCAGCCAGCCTTTTCATAATATACAGGCATATACCAATATTCACATTGTGCTCCAATGCAATGCAGTGTGCTGAAATGAATCAACTTTCCTGCAGTGTTCACAACAGTATTCATGTAGAGGGGTTGCTGACAATGCATTACTTCTCATCCGTCTTCGTCATCTCATTCCTTATATCTGAGGCTTTGGCATCTAGTGCAGACCATGGTAACTCCCTAAAAACAATGCAGGTCTATGCTCTGGTTCTACAAAACCTTGCTCCCAGCACATTGATAGAAATAAGGGGCTTACCCTCTTCAACTCGTGTTTTTTGTCTCTGATGGGACCTATGCTACTACAAATGGAAAGTCTTGTTTTAACTTCTTTAGATTCTTTTCTATATTATTTACTTAGAAATTTAAAAGGGTGCATGGAGGACCACATTCAGCACGTCGGCAGGTATGAAGTACGAGCCTTAGAGCTGCTCGCCTTCCCGGTTATTTTCAGAGCGCCTCTTGTAATGTTTTAATCAAGACACAGCTTGGCTGGGCCAGCGTATTGCCTTCACAAAGGGGTTTGGAGTCAGGGGGACGTGAGAACACTTCTTTCATCAGTGTCGGTGTCAGGAAGGCGTGGCTGTGCTGGGCTAGCACGTCTTTCTTGAAGCAAAGAGGAGCAGGAAGACACAGAGAGTCTTCCTAGAGAAAATTAAAGTGGGAAGACACAGGTTTGCTAGGCCAGAACATCTTCCCCATTGTAATTATTTATGTTTCTTCCTTATGGCAGAAAATGAAGGAGGGTCTTTTTTTAATCAATTAGTTGAAGCTCAGTATTTGTTTTATTAAGCTGAAAGGTGCCCTTTTACAACACCAGTAAAAAGGGCTAACACTGCGAAGCAGAGCACCCTCCTCAAGTTTATTGAGTAGGGTAATAGGCAGCTTGCTTATTTCACTATGTTGAAATTTGTTATTTTATATTAATATTATGCTACAGTGAAGTGAAGATATATTCTGCTGCTTTATATTTAACTTACATACTTCTGCTCCTGGGAGAAGGCAATTCCCCATAAAACATCATGGGCGCATTTAAATCCACAAAATCTCATGTGATTTCATGCGTGACATTTGGTTCAGAAAAAAAGAGGGTTGACAACTCTTCAGTTGTAGTGTTCACCTAAATTTGGGGAGGAAGGTCGAAATGCAATCAATGCACTTGCCACGAAGAGGCTTTTGGAAGCGGACCCGGATGTGGAGACTGTGGGTCAAGAGGAAGCCATCAGACAGCCCTATCCTTCTGCACATGATCTACAGGCGAAGATAAACAAGGGAATCTCCAGGTAACGAGTTCAGATTGGGTGCAGTGGATGTTGCTGATGATGCTGAACAGGGAGGTTGTTATATACAAGGTTCAGACTTCAGTGAACTGCTTACCCACGTAAGACAGAACTTAAGTTGTCTGGAACTTTCCACAACTCAAGAAGAAGATTTTTCACCACTATCAATGGAAAGAACCTGATTCCTTACTAGTACATACTGCCATCAGAAAGATTCTGAGCAAAGAATGGAAGGATATTGAGAAGCCGCTGTTACCAAGGTTTCTATCTTGGACAATTTCAATTTTCAGGAATAGTTTTCTTCTTCAGTTTAAGTACACTCTCTGATGGCAGGATAAGCATTACATGTCTCCATAATGTTTGAAGATGTCTCCCCACCAGACATGGCAGCTAAAAAAAGGCTGCAACAGTAAAAATAATCTATGTGGCTCCAAATTTTGCTTATGCCTTTTACACTGTCCCGTTTCTAGTATGGGATTTACAATCCCTAGCACAGAAATTCAGGACAGTCACTGTACAGACTTTACAGAATAACTTTCTGCAATGGAACAACAGGTCAGTTTCCTTGCGGGCATTTCTTTGGATTTTTGAAGCGCTTCAGTTTCTATTTCAGCCTCAGCTATATCTATGAGAAGACATAAATGGAAACTGAATGCAGCTCAGAGGGCTACATTAAGTCACCTGCCTTTTACTGGAGTTAAGTAATTCAGAGCCTAGCTAGATGATTTTATAAAAAAGATCAGCTGCAGTTAGGAAGATGTTGAATCTAGCACTCTCACCTGGTAGAGGTGATTGGTTTCCTAACAAAATAATCCTTCAATCCCAAAGAACATTTAGGTGAATCCTTTCAGCCCTCTTGAGCAAGAGGGTTGGCAGGGGTGCTCCTCCCTCAGAAAAGTTCCAGTCTTCACCATCCTCTCAGCCTGCTTCCCAGAAATCCTGACTATTTCAAACCGAAAGAAGGTAGAAGGGGAGGGGCTGGCTGCTTCTTTTCTTCAACAAATGGAAACAATCTACTTCGAAGAGAAAATTACACAATAGAGTTTTAAGAAACAACATATTGCTTTTGATCTTAAAGTACCAGACACTGCAGTACATAGGAGCAATTTTCCAAATAGAAGATGCCAAGGTATCCCTTCCAAATCCAAGGAAAGAGAAGTTGAACAGTCTCTCTTGAATCTTCTACAGAAGACTTTAGCAATAGCAAGGGAGTGGTTGGGAGTTAAGAGAGGGATTGCTTCCTGTTTGGCCATCATTTATTGGTCAAGTCTTCACCTGTATCCACTAGTCCAGCACCTGTTGCAACACTGGAATCCTTAGTGACAGGATATGTCAACATCATTCATGTAACAGGCTCAACACGACATGGTCAGAATTGGTAGTTAAATTCAATGTGTTTCAATTATGGTGAAAAATCCCAAGATCACTACAACGGATGCCAGTCTCAGGGGCTGGCGAGCTGCAATGGAGGATCTTTCTGTCCACGGTCTCTGGTTCGGAATGGACGGCCAAATATCCTATAATGAGAGGGAACTAGCAGCCATTTGCAATGCTTTTTATGCTTTCTTGCCAGTGATTCAGAAAAAAATAAGAATAGACAATCAAGTGGCTTGGGCTTATTGGCCCACTGGGGTGAAACAAGAGTCGGGCCCTAGCTACCCTAGCAAAAGCAATAGGCAATCGGGCAAAGTCTAATCACCTCTCTCTGGAACAAATTTATCAACCTGGGTGAAACAAGAGTCTGGGCTCTGACTCTCCTAGCAAAAGTGAGGGGGAATTGGACAAAGTCCATTCTTCTCTATCTGGAATGAATTCATCATCCGGGGAGGGGGAATGGGCTTGCACACCTGTTAAGGAGAATTTTTCCTTCTTCAACCTCGATGACTCTCATCCCTGTAATATTTCATCAGATCCTTCAGCCGTTTGGTCTTCCCTGGATAGAGATATTCACAATGGAGGCTTCTCAGATTCTGCACTCTGGTTCAGTCACAAAAAGCCTTGACTCTGGACGCTCTCCCCATTCCATGGCCACAAGTTCTGATTTATACTTTTCCTTCAATCCATTTGGTCTCCAGAGTGTTGAGGAAAGTCATACAGGACAAGGCTCAGGTTATATTGTAAGTCTCTTACTGGCCTCTGATTTCCAGCAATTCTCAGGTTAGCAGTAACAGATCCAGGGAACCTTGTAATCCATCTTCTTCCAGAATGGTCCATATCGCAACTCAAGTTGGGGTTCTGGAAGTTGAAAGTAGAAGATTGATTGAACTAAGTTGTGCGGAAAAGGTAACCTGTTCAAGTCCAGAGTCTAGAAGGCCTTCCACATTGAAAAATACTCTGAAAACTGGAAGATGTTTTAGAATCGGTGGGGAACTAAAGGGGTTAAATGCCTCCTCTTGTCCCTCTACAATAGTTTTAGACTTCCTTAGTGACAATTTCTCAATAGGATTGTCTGTTTTTATGTTACATATTCAGTGGGCACCATTCAAGGCTTTTCAGAGATAATGATGTCTTGCAAGTAGAAGGTCTTGTAAGAAGGCTACCGAATAATATTTTCTAACAGGAGACCTGTGATCAATTCTCCCACCCATTCCGGGATTTACCATTGGTTCTCAAAGCTCTATAAAGTTCTCCTTTGAAAAAACACTGGAATTAATTTCTATAGAATTTCACACTTTGAAAGTATGTTTTCCTATTAGCCATTGCATCTGGAAGACATTTGTGATAAACTGGAGCTTTTTTAGTTGATGCTGCGTACCTTAATTGTTTTCCGTATAGGGTAGTGTTGAGAACTGATCCATCTTTTCTACCATTAGCATCTTCATTCCATTCAGATGAAGATATTGTTTTGCCATTGCTCCTCTCCTTATTCTGACGTAGAACATTTATTAGATGTACTAGAGGATTATCTATTTTTTACAAGAATTGAGCAAGGCGCAATTTCTCTTCAGAACTTTCGGTACTCCAGAAAAGGTGATTTGTCCATTTTCTGGCACATTAAGTAGACGGATAAAACAGACTGTCTGCTGAGCTTATGAATTAAAAGGCTCAGTCCCACATGATTTAGTTCAGGAACAGGAGTTTCTACCTTCTGGTTGGTTTACAAGGGAGTATAAATAAGTCTGTTAGCTTTGTTATTATTTTGTTACAACCAGAGCCTAGACCAGCATTTTTTAAAGTTCTTAGTTAATATCATCCACACCTTAGGCAAAAGCCTCACTAGTAAGGATTGTGATGAGGAGGACTACAACTCGGAGTAACACAGATTACTAGTAAGTAATTCAAGCAGCTATGTAAACACTAGCATTAGCACCAGTATGTACCTATTACTCAGTTTCAGCATGAAAAATGATACAACTTAAAACACACAAATATCTCAAGAAAAAGTTGAGAAGAAGGTAACCCAAATTAATGTTACAATATTGTAAACGCGGAACCCGTCACAGAGGAGAACACTCACTAACGTGCACATGTCCTGAAGCTAGCTAGAGTGTGTTTCAACAACTAGGAACAAACAGCGTGCGGTACATCTGCATTCCAGCATTCCCATTTTGCTTAGATTCCAGCTTTCTGCATGTTGCTTTGAAGAGATCCGTCATCAGTAAAAGTGTTTTCAATGAATATCTGACAATGTGCCTATATTTTGCATGCATTGAGCTGGTCATGCTGGTTAGGGGTGCTGGCTTCAGCGAATGCATCACTTCTCTGCTGCAGATTTCCACGGATTTGTTCCGAGGTTCTTTTTATTTCCCCAGTAAACGTGCACAGTTTGCTACAAAGGACAGTTTTAAAAATATTGAACAGGAACGCAATGCCCCATATAAACGATTTAATCTGGTGGAGCAGAAAGAGTGGTAGAGAAGCTTGGTTACGTTTCTGCCATAAAAATAATGAGCAACGAAGCATAAAAGCAGGCAACATTCACAAACATAACGAACACTGTTCGATTCGAATATTCTAAAGAAAATGAGTACTCACCAAAACTTTACTCCCAGTTATCTGCATGCAGTGGTCAACGCAGAGCAGTTATGGTGTAAAAAAACAAACATGGCAACGTTATTAGCATGCTAAAGTTATTCAGAAAGCAAATGCAATTGAATTATTAGTTTAGAACCATTGTTACATTATATTAATTTAAAAAATCTAAATGTCAGAATTCTAACTCAGGCAAAGATTTTAATTTGATGGATACTACAGTATGAGGATTTGCATGAGACAGAAGATGGCTTCAAAACAGGCACTAATATTTGTCACAAGGTCTAAAGCATGCTACGGTTAGCTGCAACCCCAACCCCAGTAGAGAGCATGCTGCGTCCAAGATAGTACTAAAGGCTATTATTGCAGGAGTGATGGTCGTTGTGTGGGAATAACAATAATATTAATTACAACGAGATTCTGGATTAAAACAACAGACACATGCATCATGAAGGGAAAATGTATTTAAATGTGCAGATACTGGCATGTTAGAGGATTTGTCTATGCAAGTGAAAAACAGTGACAAAAGTACAGTAATGTATGTTAATAGATTTGAGTCGTCTTCCCCAAAATAATTAGAAAAACTGAAGATTTTTCGGATCACAGAAGATGAAGGCTGAGTAAAGCCCTATGTACACCGACCTCTACCTGAATGTGTGCATTCAGGCACTCAGCCCTTCCGTGAAAATGTGACAGGCACAACACAGAATATAGGATATTAAACGGGTGAACATATGTAGCTAGTATCTATAAATCTCTAATTGCAGCCACACTGGACATTCGTTCTGTATAAATACATTTTCATAAATGTCTTCCTAATTAAGATAGATTTGGTTAATAACACTGCAGCTAAAGCAAGAATTAAAAGTAATCATCTTTCACAACCATAAAAGTAACCTAGAAAGCCTATGTTCTGAACTTCAAGCAGGTCGGATGTCTTACAGCTCGTTTCATGCGACTCTCTTTTTTCTGAACTGAATTAAAGCCCTTGTGGACATACAAGGGCACATTACAGATTGTCCCCTAAATAATTCTGCATGTCATCAGAGTAGTTACAGAGCACAATCTAGGGCTTCAGTTAGGGTTAAGAACGAGCCACAAGAAAATCTTTGTTAGGGTAACAACCATATCAGAGTTAATAAATGAATAAATACATGAACGTGTCTCAAATAAATACATCAAAGCTCTGTATCAAATTATCTAATACTATGCTTAAAGATTTTGCTGTATAAATGGCAAAATACTTTGGCCCTTTCTAGTTCAGCGTGGTTGACACTGTGCTAATCCCATGCTTAAAGACTTTGCTAGAAAAACGGACATTTTGAGGTGAGAAGATTTAGAGTGTCACTGGTGTTACAGAGCTCTCTGCTTCTCACTGTGAGTGAGTGTGTGTGTATCTATATTCAATGAAAAAGCTGAAGGTTAAGGTAACTTTATAGCTGGGTGTGGTAAAAAGATCAATTTTTGTTTAAAAAAAATCAACTTTGAAATTCACTGTAAAAAAACAAAGGTTAAAGTAACGTTATAGTTAGGTGACTATATCAGTGACAACATCAATGTTTTGAACTAAGGAATACCACAGAAATTCACTGATAATAGTTCGCACCACTTATGACCTCACATTTTACATTACTCATGACGTTCTATGACATCATTTATGACATCGCTCATGACATCTGACCACTAGGTGGTAATAATTAGGTCAGCAGTTCCATAGGAAAAGCATTTTTTGTGTTGCTAATAACTTTTGCACTGTTTGATGAATCTCCAAGAAACTTTCCAAAAAGTTGCTATCTTTTGATTAGTGTGTGCATTGAAAGTTTTGGGGTGATCTGTAAGCGGCAGCCAATAAACAAGGGCAGTCCCAAAACGCAAAATACCCTTGCATTTTCCTTAGACGTCTTTAGACAAGGCTACAGCAAAAAATGCTGAGCGGAATTACAGCAAGATTGGAAGGAAATTAGATCTTGGTCTGCAGATAAGCGTTTTGTGATTTCATATAAATCAATTCAGTAGTTTTGAGAAATTAAGGTTCAAAACTAATTGTATATTAGGACATTTGGGTCCTCAAGAGACTGTCACTGGAGGGCAAATTTAAAAATAGAGCATTTGGTTTAGCCCAGGGAGCTTTATTTCCCTTGGGGCCTCTCACTCTCATGGGAGTGAGTGCTCTGAATGCTGGCAATGAGTATAAGAGTGACACCCTCAGAACCTCTCATCAATACACTCCTGGACCTAGAGAGACTTTGAATAAGGACTGCCATGCTATCTGAAGCTTGAAAGAACATTGGTCCTGCTTAGCTTGAAATCAGAACTCCAGAAGGGCTTCCAAGTGTCAATTGAATGACCTCCTGTTTTAGCTACAGGAACACAAAAAGCTTCCAGAGGCCTTTCCCTGCAAGTGCTCAGCTGACCAGTACCAACTGGACCTGCTGGAGTGAGTCCTGACCACCAAGAGGTGCCCCCCAGTTTGTAGACCCTTGGCTGGTATTGGAGTGTACCGCTCCAACCCTAAAGCTGCTAGAAGAGGGCTGTAGGTGAAAAACTAGAGGTTCTGGGCTCCAAGTGTAGAAAACAAACATCCCCGTTCTCCTTGTGAATGTGAGCGAGTCTTCACCAAGGCCAACGTGAGTCCAATATCCTACTGCCAAAGAGACATTCTCGGACTCAGACCCTGGACTTCATTGCCTGGAGTTCTTCACGTAGACAACTGCTGTGAATTTTCTGCCAACGCAAAATCCCTGAACAACTGAACTGCCACACGGATTTCCGACTGAGGCCTGGGACTCAACAAACAGCTGTTGATAAGCCCCTCTCTGGATCCAGCCTGCAGCCCAACCACCGACGACCCTATAGACGAGTGCTTCTCGCATGAGAAAATGGAGTACGTTAGAAGGCAAACTATTCACTAGGACGATCCTGGTCCATGTATCCCAACAATCGCTCCATCGTGGTTGACCTCAGCTTTGGACTTTGAACCAGTCCAGCCTGTCCAGATAACCACAATTGGTGCTTTGTTCTTTTAGGTGCTATTTCTACTGAAAATCTTTAAAAAAATCATATCTCCAGTTCCAATTATTGTGTTTTTCTGCTGTTTCCGTGTCATTTTATCTATTAAATTTTTTTTATTTTTCTACATTGGTTTGAAACATTCTCACCCAATTATTGTTTGAGGGTGGTATGCTTTACCCATTGCCTCCAAGTTAAGCCTGACTGCTTCGTGCCAAGCTACCAGAGGTTTAAGTATAGGTTTATTTAGTGATTTTTGTGGCTCACCCTGGCAAGGATTGTGTTTATTACTTATGTAGGTCTCTCACCCCTAACTAATAATCACATTTTTTACATTATTTGCCTAAGGATCTATTAGAGAAATTTGCCATTGCTGGGGACCTACATATTAGGATAGCTCTCTTGGGGCTTGACAGCAACTGCAAAAGATAAACCAGGTGTATCCATGTGGAGGAAGTCTGACTTTTCTGCAAATACACTACAGATTCTTTGCTTTTTTCTGGACCGTATTTTGTTTAGCTGATATTAGAAATCTATGCACTGTGACACTGCTTTTCGGTGTCACAGTATCCATGCTCTGGCCTTAAAATAGTATAGTTTAAATTGGTTTTAGACAATCTGTTTAGTTAAATTTCATGTGAGGTCATGGCATGTGGTGCAGAATTATCAACAGAGGCGTGGAATTTAAATGCTGTATATGGGCTGCAATATGCATTTACACCACCCACATATGACAAAAAGTAGAATACCAGGGTCACCATTATGCTTCGGTCGGGCTGTAGTTTAAAACCTCTGCAGTATCACATGAGAGGAAAAAGTGCATTTGCCATGTAAGAAAACCTATAGTTACAGATTAATATTTCAGACCTAAAGTGTGCCTTGTGATTCCACAGGACAGGGCTCCTATTGCATCCAAAAATAAGACACAATACATATCCATAATAGGTGGCCTCGTAGTTACTGAGCACCTAAACACTGTTTTTACTGTGAAGTTTTGGGCTGCATTCTTCAGGAACTGACCTAGGGATGATTACACGTATTATCTCCAATGAGAATATGCTAGCAAAGCTATTGAATGTTATCTTCTCCTTAGTTTTAAATATTTGACTCAACGGTGAAATCAGGAATTTGATCATTTTTGGGAAATAAGTAACTTCATAAAAATGTATCCTGTTCTGTCTGTACCAAAACTGACTTAAAACCGGTTCTACCACTCATCACACCTTCTGATGCTAATACAGACTCCTGGGTGCAGTAACACCCAGTGGGAGAAACATAGCCTGAACTCCGGATCCAGGAAACCAGGGGAGTTGTCAACAACTGACCCCTTAGCAAGAATTACCTACCTAGTAGGGTGGATAAACAGGTGGCAGAATGAAGGACAGTCTTCACCCTAATTGTAGTGACTTGGCGATGTAAAATGGGGCTGCCTCCAGTCATTTCCAGGGCCCTCCTAGATGCAATGGTAGCAAACCCAGCAGGAGGGATAATTAGTTTGGACTCTGCCAGATGGGAGGCAACCTCATCTAAATAGTGGAGTGGTTTTGGATACAGCATATACAGTAGGAAGAAGGGTGCAGACCAATCCAGGACATCTGGGAATTTTTGCAGTTAAAGAAAGAGGAAGTGGGGTAAAAGGAAGTGGCCATAGGGCAAGAATGTAGACATAATTGGGTATGGAGAATTCTATAATCACTGGCTAGTGCAAAGGATAAGACTGCCATCTCACTACCGCCCCCTCAGAATATTCCAGATGGAGAAGATCGAGCTGGGTAAATGAAGATTCCAGACTCCTGACTTCTGCCTAGCACCCAGGGAATGGAACCTCTCTGCAAGGGTCACATGATTGATCATCAGTTTGCCTGCCCCAACGACAGAAGAAAATAAAGCACTCCAGATTCCAACAAGATCCAGTTGACCACAGATGACTACACCTTTGCGAGCCCAGACTGGAGGTAGACCAGGTGCCTAAATGCTTGCCCTGGGGACGTAGAGGTTCAAATATTGTCCAGAACGAGGTTTCCCAGTATTTAGGGGAAAAGTTAAATATTTTCAACCTCTGGAGGTTGGCAGGTGCTGAGGTATGCCAATGAGGGTTGCACCCAAAGCAGGCAAGAAAACCAGGTGACCCTGTTCAGAGCTTTTTACTGCACTGACAAGGGATTTAGTGGGACCGCACAGTGAAGGTATTGGCGCTTTATGGAACCCGGGCCCAGCTAGAGCTTTCAGTGTTGCCCCACTGCAGGATTTTGAAAATGGAAAAAGAGACCAAGTTTGAAGTTAAAGCACCAGAGGGGGGCAAGGAAGCAGATCCATCGCAGCAATGAAGCAACATCAGTGGCTTAGAAATCCAGTTTTGACCTCCTCGATGCTTTTAATGATAAAACCAAAATCTTCATGGTGAGCTCAATGATCACTCAGACTTCAACCTTGCCCTACTGAAGTCGATTTTAAAGACTAATCAGATAATATATTTGACTAGAATCACCTTTGTTGTGAATCTGACGTCTGCTACATCATGGTGGGCCTGAAATTGTACCTGGACATGGTCCAGGGGGAACTATCACTACAGATTGGCCCTTCACACTTTCAAGGTGCTTTTTGACTAAGAACTTCAAAAATGTATATCACTGAGTTCGAGTACCCACTTAAAAAAAAAATTGTTTTTTCTTTTTGCTCATTACATTTTTCTCTAATTTTATAAAGTGATTTGGGAAATTTATTGTGTTGTTTTCTTGACATTAAAATGGAGGGAACTGGTTTAACTTAATACGCATCTCTCTATGGAACTGTCCGCAACTTGTGCTATATTTACCCAGGCATGAGGAGAATTTCTCTGAGACTTAGGTTGACACCTAAATCAGGTGTGCTTATTAAGTCGATAAGGGTCCACCCTTGAGTCTGACTAGAAAGTTGTATTTATTGGTATTATTTCATTCACAGTTGAAAAAACATGTAACTTTACTACTACAAAATCTAGATACAGTTGCTCTTGGTTAATCACATATAGATGGAATCCTGTTTTAAAACTGTAAAAAACAAATACATCAGAAATAAATTCTACATCATTAAAGTTCATAACTGTACTAAAAGATTCATTTTCAACTTTCCACTTAATATGATCTAAATGAGGTGTTTTAACTGAAAAATAGACATGTTGAAAAAAAGGATGCTCAACTGTTTCCAGCACATGGTATTAAAATCTCTCTTTCCAACACACTTCAGAATTACAAAAAAAGTGCTACGTGTCTGCTTTTCTAACTGCTGGATGCATCCAGCTCATTTACTGATATCTACATTTTGTCATGTATTGCACAAAACATCCTGCATTGTCACAGAATTCACTTTAAAAATTCCTCTCCCTTTACAGGCAAATAAAGAAAAGTGAACTCCAATCCCCATGTTAAAATATTAAAGCAGCTTAACATTTGACCTCAGTCTTTGAAATCATGCCAAATATGGCAAGTTAAACACAGAATTTATTGCTCTGACTTTTATTTATGACCCACCAAAAATCAGCTCAAAGACACCAACAGTTTGGGAAACACTGATCTGGGAGATTAGAATGATTGGACCTCAAGGTTCTGCTAGTGTGGGTATGGCAAAAAACAAAACAAAACCCCATGAAACTTGGTTGATTAGATTAAGCTAGCTAAGTGACCAACGTTCTAGGGGCCTCTATTATACTCACCTAAGATGAGCCAGTGACCCACGTAAGTACCGGTGAGTTGGGATTCATGTAATCGTTGAACATATGCTTATCTCTCCCAGGATGCCCAGGTAGGTGTTGCAATGTAAGCCCGTAAATTGAGCTGTCAAAGCAGCTCTGTAGAAGGATTGCATATGTTTTGTGTGTAAGTCCTTTAACTCTTCATGATCATATTATGAGAATAGTCTGGTCCAAGCCTTGTGATTCAAGTTAACATGAAGAGTCCATAGAGTGAAAAATACTGAAGTAGTCATTCACTGAAAATCAACAGAATGGGAAACTTTTGTCTATATTTCTTCAGGGCTGGAGTATATGTAATAACAATCTTCCTCCTTTTCATGTTGGCAGGCTTCCTCTACTACACTTCAACATGGGACTTGCATTTCTCAACATAAACCTTTTATTTCACCTTGGTTTGAAAAGACCTTAACGGTACTACAGCAGCATTTGCAATTATTTTGCACACGTTGTCAAAGAAGATGCAGACATGTCCCAAAATCTGCAAATCCATACTCTTCTTTATGTTTAGTTTAATAAGCATGCACATCCATTTAGTAAATGTCTCTCTGCTAGTTCGGTGAGCAGAAAACTTGAATTGTGAAACAAATCCACTCACAGATCATAGAGTCACCAGGTTCATGTGGTGGCCATCTTTGATAAGGGTATTAACCTTTTAATCCAATGAGTTTTGCTGGCTGGTCATTGCAGTGATGAGAAGGATTTGTTTTCTGTATTTTGCTGTGCTCACTCATCAAGTTACAGTGGCATGAGCAACAGCACCCCCATGAACCATCACAATTGCAGGTATGGAGTGAAGAAGAAGGTTGGGAAGGAAGATGCAATGGCTCCTCTCAGTTAGCCATTAAGAAACTGCAGGATGGGGCCTTTGTAGAGTCTCCGACACCTACATTGTCAGCCTTTTACCATTATAAAATATAAATGTGGTAAATCGAATCATCCACAAAATGGCATGAGCAGACACAAAATCTGAAGGACAAAAAATATATGTAATGGCTGATGTGGGATCACCCAAACTAATTAATGGCTGTAAAGCGGTGACTCATTTGTTTCTGTGTATATTTTTTGTGTTGACTTTGTGTTGTTGACCTGAGTTCTGGCAGAAAGATAAACTACCCATAGGAATATCTACAAGTAATGATATTCTCATTATGAAGTAGCTAATAAGTGCATTAAATATCGTTGCAGAGTACACAAAGTTTGTTCTATTAAAATGACCTGGAAAGGTATCAGAAGAAAAGTCACCATCTTGATGGGACGTAGTTGAACAAATCTTGTCAAGTGTATCTTGGTTACGTTTTTGCCATGGATGAATATCAAGGCATTCCCCTGAATAATGTGTGGCTTGTTCTCTTTAAGATCAAAACCAAATAGTTATACTTATATAAATAAATAAAGTGAAGGTCCACATCAAGTATTAGCAAAAGGAGACTAGGTTATTTAATAATCAAATTAATCTAAATTTGTATTAAAACAATAAGAGAGAAAAACAAACTATCATAAGAAACAATGGAGTCAAAAATAGACTATGTTATATAATGGAGACACAAAGAAATATAGTGTTTTGGTTGTCCAAAACCTGCAATACCAAGAATCATAAAGGCAGCAGAGGCTTACAACAATGTTTCATTGTGTACAGACCATGCATCAACTTATGAGGAAATTTCTAACAAATATTAAAAAAAGTTACAAAAACTATGTATTTTTAAAATTTCACAAAAAAATTACGTTTTGTGATGGGTTATTTGAACCACTGTGAATTTAGGATTACCATATTTTCAAGCAATCCACGGGGTATTTTTTCAATAGATGACAGAGTCAGCTGGAATAGATCTGAGAGACCTGCGCTCTGGAGTCAGCCGTCTTAGCTGCTGCGGCACACCTCTCCCTAGCAAAAGAATGATGGATTTAACTCAAATCTCTTGCCGGGGTGTGTGGTTGAAATGATTCAGCACTCCATCCATCATCCTGCGTTTGCTAAGAAACCCTCTTGTCAAGACTTAAACTCCCCTTTTATTACATAAAAATCACCCCTAGGGTAGGCCCTAGGTAGCACCTAGGGGAGGGTGCCTTGTAATTGAAAGGTTGGACATGTACTTTAAAGGTTTGTATGTCCTGGTAGTATAAAACTCCTACATTCTTTTCACAACTGTAAGGCCTACCCTTCTTATAGTATAACATTGGTAAATACTGATTACATTTAATAAGCAGCAATTTCTAATTGGGAGCAGGTAGCTCTATCATGTTTGGTGTTTTTGGATTTATAATAAAGAATCCTATGTTACCACCCGGGCTGTATGCACTGTAGGTTCGCTAGATAGATCCATGTATCAATTAACTCGACCGCCTCCTCTTCAGAAGCAGACTCGCAAATCTCGTAGTGTGTATCTCTACAATCAGAATGAATGAGGGAGCGATTGGTACACTCAGCGAGTTGTTTCCTTTTTTCTTACCTTTTCTTTCTTCTGTTTTTGCTTGAGTACAGTCTGAGTCCTCCTTTCCGTTTCCTGCATTTTCGCTGCACGTGTTATCTCGCGAGATCCTGGCATAGCATTTCCTCATTCCTATCACATGACAAGGAGGCGCAGTGTTTAAATAGCGTGTCCTGAGTTAGCTCAGTGCTTGGCTTCATGTTTTATTTTACCTTTGGGACTAGGATTCTTGCTTGGCCAACACACTTCCTGGTGTGCTCTTGTGATTGGTGTCCTTGCCGCATTTTCCTTGCCATTTCTTCCTGGCGCTCAGGTTCCGCACTGGAATTCCTGGTCAGCTGGTTGCTGCCATCTAGATCAACTGCTATTTCTTTCATGACAAACTTTGCTGTACTGGATGCTTCCTGGCTGGAGAGGCCAGCAACATTTGTAAGTCCCATCGCTCTTCAACTCTTCAAAGTATTTTGGTCAGTGCACTGTACTATAGCTATATAGGCTTAGATTTTGTTAAGTTTTGTACTATTACCAATGTTTTGCAATGTCCTATTCTCCTTGTCTAGATCTTCTTGTGTTGCAACATTTTTTGGGACTTCAGTTGCTCCATTCTCTTAAATGACGCTGATTTGACTCCCTCCCATAAGAATCCATTCTTCGACTAATTTATTTTTTGCTTTATTTATGAACTCCAATTTTCCTATCCTGAACTTTTCTTGGGGATTTCTGCCATACACTCTTTCGAAACTGGTGATTGTCTCCCTAAGGGGGGAGGTTTTCTGATTTGCATAAAAGTATGAAAGATTTTTCTTTAGTGTTAGGATTTTCCCTTTACTTATCTAGCTTTCTTGTGATTATGTTTTTATAGAGAATGGAGTTTACCAAAGTCTATTGAGAAGAGGGTATTCCAAAACAGAACACTCATAGTCCTCACAGAGGAAGCCCTGCTGTCTATACAAGGTCCAAGACCATCTCTCGACATTCTGTTTTCCTCTTTTTCCCTCAAGACAAACCGCTCATACTGCTTATTCAGAGTGAGGGGTTGGTCTGAAGGTGAGAGGTAGGACTATCTCTGTTTCCGAGGCTCCTGGCTTACAGGTGAAGGGGATCGCAATACCCTATTTATTGGTAAAGTCAGGTTTTTTTAATACAATTTTTTAAATGCCGCTTTTAGAGAGTTAAAGACACACAGATGATGGGCAGAATGCAGAGCAAATCAAACATTCACCCCCCCCCGCGTCAAGAGATCTGGGATAGACTGTTCCCATGGGGAACAGGGTGAAGACTGATTTGCATATGGTTGGGTTTAAACTGGAATGGCATGGGGAGCAATACAATGATGGATTTAGGCCAAGATCTCTGTACTAGGGTGAATGTTTGCCATTGTTCAACATTCTGTCCATCAATTGTCCTTTTTGTATTGGTCACCCCGAGTGGGACAGGTATGCCCAGACGTGGGTCCCGTGCTCTCTATGCCACTGGAGTCAAGCTAGCCTGGCTGATGAGGGGTGAAACCCCGTAACCGACCCTAGGATGCTTGTTTTCTAGTTCAGGGAGAACCTGGCCTGGCAGTTTGGGCTGGACTGTTTCCATGGGGAATAGGGTCAAGACTGATTTGCATATGGCTGGGTTTAAACTGGAATTACATGGGGAGCAAACAAATATTGGATTTAGGCCCAGATCTCTATACTGTGGTGAATGTTTGACATTTTTCAACATTCTATCCATCAATTGTTCTTTATGCTTTCTTCATTTTTCTTTTAGAGAGTTGTCATTTTTCTGCCGTTTACATTTTTGTGCCAGAACCCTGTCTTGGGTCACATGACTGGGTGTAATTGACAGTTAGATTTTGTTAATTCCTCCCAGACAGTCACACAATGGAGGTATTAGGTGTGCCTTAATGGGCCGTCTGCTGGCAGGATGGAGGGATGGAACTGAGCACAGCCCCACTTGCCACTGAATAGGGAGTAGTCTGCCCTCACACAAAGGACCGATCACCTCCACATTGTTACTGCAGCCAACTTAGAGCCAGGCTACGGGAGTCAGGAAATTCCATGCACTTCATAGACACTGTCTAGAAACGTATCCCACCTTCCAGAAAGAAGCTGTGCTTCTGGAAGGATTGCTGCACTGCTACCCTGCTGGACTGTTGCTTTGTCAAACCTCTGCCCTGCTGTCATGCTGTCCTCTTGCCTGGGAGAGGATAATTGGAACTGCAACTTCAATCTGAGCTCAGAGCTACTAGAGTGACTCCAAAGGCTAGTCTGCTGGCCTCCTGATCTGAGCCTCAGCAACATAAAATTCACCCCAACATCCTGCACCAGCGCCTGGACCCAGTTGAAATGAGTTCCTGACCCCAAAGTGGCGCCCCAGAGGTCCTGTACACTTAGAGTGGCCTCAAAGAGCTGTGTTTAGGTTTTTGGGTGCTTTGTGATCGTGAACGGGCCCATTTGCACCAATACCTCACTACCCATGCTGTTATTCAGCTTTAAGCTCCAGCAGCAGCCTTTTCGTAACATAGCATGGACGCCTCAGCAATGCCCATCCGTGGCGCTTGCCCTGCTGTTCGCGCTGCTCCAGCTGCCACCCATGGCACTCTCCCTGCTCCCCAAGGTAAAACTTTCAGCTGGACTAATCCGGTGGCTGTAGCCAACCTGTACTCCATGGCAGTCTGCCTGAACTTGTGACTTTGATCTGGTCCAGCGTGACCAGGTATCCATAATTGGTGAGCGTGCTTTTGGCTCTATTTTCCCTAAAATCTTTTTTAAATGCATAACTAAGGTTCCACTGATTAGATTTTTGTTGTTTGGTGTCACATAATGTTTTTAAATTTACTCTATTTTTCTAAATTGTTGCGGGATCTTCCTTGTGTTGTATTTCACTTTATTACTGTTTGTGTGCTCCATAAATACTTTACCCATTGCCTACGAGTTAAGCCTGACTGCTTTCTGTGCCAAGCTACCATGGGTTAAGAACACGATAAATTAGTGATTTTTTCGGCTGTTGCGTGACCACGACTCACACCAAAAACCCATTTTGTCACACAAGTTCACAAATTTATGTTGAACTTGCACAAAGTCTGATGCAGGGTCACAAATGTTTGCACATATGCCTATGTTATGTGTAACATGTGCATTTGGGTTGGATTAGGAGGTGTGGCAGGCCAGTCCTTATTCTACACCCACAGAGGAATGTACACAGCTGTGTGGCATTCACTGCTTCCTTTTTCTTACAGGCGTCCTTTCTTAATGCACGATGCATAATGGAAAATGTGATGCTGGCAGGGGGCATGCCAGCGCACCAACACTTAAGCAAGTAACGAGCACAGGTTAATGAACATTATCGCAGCGAGCAAACACCTGCTGGTTAACTTTTATTGGAGGGCTGGGATACGAAAGGCAGCGAAGCACTTAGCTCCTGCATTGCTATCCTCGCCCTCCTCCAGCGTCAAGACCAGCTTGAAAAAGAAAAGCCATCGCACATGTGCAAAGAGCACCATGTTTCTCGCAGATGAGCAATCGCATTTTAATGAATTCTTTCCCTTAGATTTGCAAAGCTTAGCATGCAGGGACACCAAATTTATGACACAGAGGAGAAGCATGTTCATATGAACAGAGGCAAGCAGAAAGTAACAACATGCCTATAAGGTCAAATAATCAAGCTTGTCTAAAATAAGGAGGCTAAAAACCAACATCATTTTATAGGTAGCACAAGTTTGTTTGTGCATGACAATCTGTATTTTGGACTCCCAATTTAGTTTTATGCAATTATTTACTCCTGCCTTAGGTTTTGTAAATTTATTCAGAAAAGTACAGCCAGCATTACCTCAGGCGAGTAAGTATGAACAATAACAGGAATGCAAAAATGGGAAGAGATTCATCAGGATTTCAAAGTAAAGCCCTGTGAATCACCCAATTCCATTCAACCTAATGAGTGTAAATGCTTGTGGCAATTCTCACTTATCACTTGAAACATATTTCTGCCCTTGGATACCAGAAGCAAATTAACAAAACAGGCTGGTGCTCTGCTCTGCCACTACTGCAATGCGCTAGTTTTACATTGTTTGTCATTCAGCTCTGGTTTTCAGAACAGCACAGAATACATGAAAACACCAACAGGAATTCAGAGTCACTCGTGGGATATTTTCTATATAAATATAAATACTTGCCAAATAGCAGTCTTTTTGTGGATATTTTGGTGCTTATAACAAAGTGTAGGTGGCCTGCTTCTTCAAATATGCTCTAACTTTATACTGCAACAAAAGTATATGCTTCTGCATGCCCATTCCTTTTTAAAGCAAATGTAACCATGGTCTGATGTCAGAACTCCACTGCACTCATGTTTTTTTTTTTTACACCTAAGTCTAGTTACAATCCATCCTAGAAAGCCTCATCCCAGAGGTGTTGGATGTCTCCTCTCACTGACTAAAACGGGAAAATAGTGCCTCGCTGTAGGAGCACCCTATGTTTGAGCACATAGAGGTTCTGTTCGGTTAAAGAATACCAAAAAGAAACCAAAAGGACAGTGGCTCAGTGACAAAAGAATATTGGAAATGTTAATATCGGAAAATAGCTAGGAAATAGGGAGAGTAAAGCAGTGAAAGAAAATATAAGGACAACACAGATCTGCTGTAATAGAAAACATAAAACAATTCATAAGAGAGACCACTACAGAACAAGCATTCATAGAGCCAATGTCTGCGATTTTGTTAACCCTTTCGATGCGCATGACGGAGCGGTTCCGTCATGCGCATCGGTCGCGCTGTGCGGATGACGGAACTGCTCCGTCACGGCCCCGACCGCGCAACGAACCTTCAGCACGGCGCGGATTAATACTGGAAGTGTTTGGTAATAGCTGGGCGATTGTTGCTCCCACTGCCCTACAGAGAAAATCTCATAATGAAGCAACATCTTGGGTTACAGCAATGTGGAAGGTGGGAATAGGACTCCTGTACAGGCTACATTTAGCTGATTAGCAATACCATCTAAGAAGTGTGTTATGAAAAAGATTCAGATGATGATGTTTTCACTATATGTGGTGATTTCAAAAGGCATACACAGCAAAATATTGCAGAAAGGTGCTCCCACAAGACAGTCTGTCTCTGCTCTGTACTTTGTTTTGTAATTTTTCGTAGAATTCGTGACAGGCGGCCATTTTTAAGTTGATTCTGAATGTAGCCAGGCCTAAATGGTTCTCCTTGGAACATAATAATGATCAGATGTTATATGATTTGGCTATATGCTGAGGCAGATGACACTGCGGCTGTGGTTGCTTTTACTGAAAGTATCCTTTGCGATCATTTAAGGAGGGGTCTTTGAGTCGTACGTTTGAATAATTTCTGGGTGGGTCTTTTTTGCTTCATATTATACACCCTGGCTCTTGGTGGTTTTTGATTTTGACGATGACGGATACACCGGAGGTTATGAATCTTTTGCCGCATCTGGATTAACACCTTGCGCTAAGTAAGGACATTTCAGCCTTTCATTAAGTTCTTGTCAAGGTGATTGTATACATGTTATATCCGGCACTGTGTCTTGAGGATGGTCTCAAGTACTCATTAGACACCTGGAGACCAAAAAGGTTGACGTACAGACCAGTACAAATGCTATTCAATGGACTTTAAAACCCTTCTACAAGGACAAGATTCTCATAGGGTTGCGCAAAGACTGATAGTTTTGGTGGGTGGCCACCCAGACTGGTGTGTTAGACCCAGCACTTTCTGGCGGCTCAGATGCCCTGAAGCCAGACATAATCCACTGTCCTAGATAGGATGAGTACGATAACCTGTGCTCACCCTTAGGTAGTTTTGAACAGAGCAGACTGAGGGTAAAAGTGTAAAGTATTGTAAAGTATTGGCAAAGCACCAACCTTGGAACACACTGATTACACTACACACAGACTTCACACATATTGAAATCAAACAGACATACACATCTTATATATGCTTTACAGTTATATGCACCTATCAAACTTTCCCTTAAGCAGCCAAATCGCATGCACATATATGTACCAATCATAGGTATTCACTTGCCCCATTATCCCCTCAGCCTAGTATGTGCCATAAACCTATGTGCGTACTTCCCCGAGGTATTCACAATCCTAGCGATCCCTCCCACATCAAAACAACTTTAAAATATATGTAGGCTGTTCAGAGGTATTCCACTTTCCTGCTATCACATTAGCATAAAATGCGACATTCCCAACATCGCATACCCCATACACTTGTAATAGTCAAGAAATCACAGGTTTTGACTATGCCTCATGATACAGCACCGCAGCCACTCTAATTTCACCAGCCAATGATACACATTGCACCCGCTGGCGACACTTTGATTAGATTGTTGGGACCACCTAAAGCGGAAGAACTCAGTTACTGTCAAGACACCCAGCAACACATTCACAAGTGCAGGATCACTATCTCTCCTATGGGCAACAGACTGACACCAGAAGTTGTAGTCCTTTCAAGTTGGAGAAATATTTCCTTCCAGGTCAAGTTGTGAGCTGCAGTTGCTCCAGGCAGCCAGTCGTGGGTGCACACAAAGCACGACAAGTCCCCTCAGGTCCAGTCATGTTGTTACCGACAACAGGGTCGCTTGTGGTGTAGGTCTGGGGAGAGGGAGCCGGCGACCTCAGACTGAGGCCGCTATGTCAGGCACTGTTGTCCGTCTGATCTGGAGGGCGGAGACTGTCCAAGCTTCTAGCTCGGGTCCCCCAGACTCAGCAAACGTTCCCCAACACCTCTCGGACACCAAACGCTACGAAGGGCAAGCTAGAACAGGTTTCCGGTTGAAAGCTAGGGTCCCTTGGACTCAGCAAGCTTCCCCAGCACTACTCAAACTCTTTACATGTTGGCGCCCCAGGTGGGCCGCTAATCTTTACGAGCACACTCCTCTGCACAGCGTGATTACTGAATACGTCAGGATGGTCCTTGTCCCAACCGAAGATAACGTCCACATTTCCGCTGCACCCTGCACAGTCCTTTCGATCTGGTGGAAATGGGGAGATCCTTTCTCTCCCTGGGATTTCGTGGACAGGAGGCCAGCCAACTGGCACTTGGAGAGTGCTTAGGAACCCAGGCCACGACAGTTGGCAACTAGCTGCAGGCCAGCAACATCCAGGCAAAATCCACCAAGTGATAGTTCCCTTTCTGAAGCACAAAAAGCTCCAGGCCACCACAAGCCTGCGGATAATCCAGTTGCAGTCCCTCCTGCCCCAATGGTTCCTCTTGTTGATGTCCCAGCGTCGAACCAGCATAGTAGGGTTCCAATCTTGAAAGCGTCTCTAAACTACTGAGGACAGAGCTCCAATAATTCTACACACAATGGCATCTAAAGAAGAGGTCAGTTCAAAAGGCCACCTTTGAAATATACAGGCCTCCTCTAAATGTAGTCCTTTCTGCCATCCTACCCTGCAAGGCTTAATCACTATCTTTAGTGAGGCCAGGACCCTGTCCCTTGGAATGCAGGTGCCAATTCATCCCTCTCTTAACCGTCCCAGGAAAGCCCCTCAGAGTCAGAGGTCTGCAGTTTCCCTAGTTTTTGGCTGTCTATCAGGAATGCACAGATGTAGCTCTGCCCCCAGCACCCAGATGTAGATTGGAGACAGGCTGACAGGCACACAAAGAGCCACGAGCATGGACATTTCCACATTAATAATATCAAATCCACTCTCACTACCAGAGTGGATTTGCCATTACTAATCTATCAATACCAAACACCATACTGCTACTCTTCTGCTCGTAGGAAATACAGCTCAATAGTCGTTCCACAGATCCCCCATGTTAATCAATGAGAGAAGCAGGCCTCACCAGTACAGAACACACCATCCAATGTTATTCACTACTACGGCATGTAGCGCACACGCTCACATGCCCTACTTCTTACCTCTTACCTATATCGCACCCTGCACCCAAGTAGTACTAAGATGTAGCAAAAGACATGCTCAACTTTGGCAAGTAGCCTTAAAATGCCAAGCTGAGTAACAGTAACATGCACACACAGGCCCCGCCATGGCAATCCTGTGCTACGTTTGAAGAGCTACCTTCATGGTTGGCACAAACCAGTGCTGCAGGCCCACAGAGTAGCATTTGCCGTAGGTTTATGTCTTACCACTCGACAGGGGACTTACAGCTAACTAAAATCAGCCAATCATGTATACACTAATCATCAGTATGTATATGACAAGCCCAACGCATTGGTACAGATGGCAGTGCCAAAGCACTCAAAGTCCTAAGGACAACATGTAGATCAGTGGAAAACCAGGAGGGACAAAATCAAAAAGTCGAGGTAAAGCACCCTAGAAATGGCCAATTCCAACAAAGGTCCTTATCTGGACTATTGTGGTATTCTTTTTGACAGTGGGCCAGTGCTTGTTTCCTGATACTAAACATATATGGATTGTTGTCTAATAAATACATATGTTTGTTCATGATAAAAAAGTACGCCTATTATTACTTGTTTGTACCTGTATAATTAGTGTAATTATCTATGTTTTATTAAACTGTTGGTGGGATTGGATATTATTCATTCCAAATCCTTGAATTAAGAAACTATGTGTACATTCTCTCTTTCAGGAGTAGATATATGTTCATATATTTGTACCCAGTCTTTTGAGGTACTATTGGGTTGCCCTATTTTGTGAAACAGATAGCTATGTGTGGCATTTAAATTAAAAACAAGCAGGAGGCGATACAGTATACATGATCTCAGTAGAATGGTTAGCATAGAAGTGGGCTCTTTGTGTTTGATAATTAAATAGAAGCTGAAAGGATTCTAGATAAAGTTGTTTTTTTTTGTTTTACCTTTCTTCAAATTTTACATTTGTTGATGTTTCATTTATACCAGAGATATTCTATCCCATCACTGAGAAACATCTTTTTTTGGCTTCACTTTGATATGCACCAGTTAATCATTGAACTAAGAAGTAATACTGGCAATTCAAAAGACAGTACTTGGGGTACGTCTAGAATAATCTAGAGTTGACTTAACAACTGTGCTGCTGCCAACTCGGTGTACACCACAGTGAGCCTTCAATGGTACTCTGATTCACAGGGTCACTGTAGTAGGTGCTCTTACTAAACATAAGGGTATATATATATATGTATAGTCAACAAAAAGATGGCTTTACTCTCACTTGCCAAGGAATACAGCGTAAAAAACAGATATTGAGCTATTTGGTTTCACGTATAGCTTTAACGCAGAGTGTCTTTCAACACACTCAGTTAATACGCCTTTCAAAATATGAATTCCTCGCATATCTATGTGTCACAATTAATTTAACTTGGAAGCATTCATATTTCCACTCCCCCCTCTTTGGAAGAGAAATAATCGGGGACTAAGCGTATTTATCTTACTGTTCTTGAATTTGGTCCAAAACAACCTGTCTTCTAAAAGTTTAATACCACTAAACTACATTTCCAAAATTTTTGAACGTGGATGTCAACACATTTCTAAATAAGATGCAAAATGAAACCTACAATATGCTGTGCTGAATGCACTATTTATATTAACTTTTCTCTTGATTTTATATAATGCCCCAATTTAAACAAAATGTAGACCCTCAAACAGTAAAAGGCTGGTAATCATATTTGGGTGCATTTATGAAGTATATATCACTATACTGCATGGTGCAATTGACATGGGCTAGCCAACTGCCCCACTCATTCGAGTGTGCATGAAACCTAATAACACCTGCAGAGGATGTAACTTAAAACGAGCAGTATTCAATTCACACTTCAGTCAAAACTGGTTGTAAATTTAAATGCATTGGATTTTGTTCACCTGCTTTCCCATTTTCAAAAATCCTCATCTGCAAGCTACTAGACTGCTACAAACACGAAAGGAAGCCATCAGAAAGATTATTTCAGCAGCCATTTTGTTTCAGAATGATTTACTAAAGTGCTATCATCGTGTCAATGGCGACATGCACACTACACAAAAAAAAAAATCTGAAATCCTTAAGATTAGCCTGGAGCTGTCTTCTGTGACGTCTTATAGGTTTATAGGAAGAAAAGTGCCATGTTTCAAATCCCTGAGCCGTCGTGAGATGTGTACTCATTTCTAATAAAGCGTTTATCCATCCTTGACGGCATGTTAAAGTACATTACGAGGGAAATGCTTTCTGCGCACTCTAGGAGAATAAATTGTGTCAGAGACTTGATCTATCCCCACCCCAAAAAGCAGGAAGCAGGAGACGCTAAGCTCATTACTTAGGTCTGTCTAGGAACGCTCTTTATCATTACTTACAGATTTGGCAGTTGCAGAAATGTACTGGACAACCATTTCACGTTTGGTGGCCAAATCCTTTTGCCTCAGCGGAGCCTTGCGTTCTTCACTCAGGTTCATGTCCTCCTATTCAGACAAAGACAAACAAGCGAGAGTTTGAATTTTTGTGCACAATACCATTTTAAACACATTTAAAACGAAATGAAAAATATGTACAATAAGAAAATAAACAAAAACAACGCATATAAGATGTGGTTCAACCGTTTGATACATGTTTGATTTTAACCCCTTCCCCGCTCATGACGGAACCACTCCGTCATGAGCCACGGGTGCCGTGTGCTCATGACGGAGTGGTTCCGTCATGCTGCGGCCGTTGGCCGCCGCTCCGCCCACGCGGCGCTAATTCCCCGCCTGTGCGGGCGATTAGCGCAGTGGGCGGAGTCGTTACGGAACCACTCCGTCATGAGCAGAGCTCAACCGTGACTCATGACAGAGTGGCTCCGTCATGAGCACAGCGCCACCGCGCTGCCCCCAATCCCCCCCCCAGCGCTGCGGCGGAATTCCAAGGGGTTAAGAGACAATATAACTGGCTTTATGTTTTAGAGATGGAGGGAATTTGCCTGGTTACAGAATTACTGAAAATGTATGTTTATACTATGGAAGGCATTATAAGGAGCACAGTATGTAAATAGTTATTTCATACTGTATGCTAAAGTCCCAGAAGGGTTTAGATAATCCTAAACAACCATCAAAAAGTTACAATTAACTGATGGTCTACTGTCTGTTTGCAAAACAGCATCCTCAGTGGGGATGCTGTTTTGCAAACAGTGAGGATTCCTCACTAGTCCAAATTCAAAAATGAAACGGTTTCTACCAATGTATGTGCACACAAAATATCTTCTATAACTGGAACATTAATGGGAAACATGAACTGCCAAAATACAATTTCATACATAAAATATTAAATTGGCCACATTGATAAGGCCTTAGTGAAACAATTATCTTTTAAGTATGAATTCAATTACTTTGTTTATACTTTTTTGTAATGTAAGTACAACGAGAGCATGTCCTTTGAACACAGAGAGATGCATCAATTATCTATCAGTTGTTATGACATGGTTTACATACAAGACAAAATCAGTTCTGCTCCTCTTTTCCAAGTCTGCCTCATTTTCGTGGTTTCTCTTGCACAGTAGAGGCCTTTCCAAAGGAGTATTGTTTGCTGAAATAGTACTGCCGACCACTGTGATCACTGACAATTTCCTGGAGCTCCAGCTCTTAAAACACATGGCTGAGGCAACAACTCTTGTAGACTTTCAGAGGATATGTGGATTATATGTAAAGGCGGTCCTTGGACGTCCAAAAGAAAATTGGCTTGTCATCTTTTAAAGTAGCAGAGTCCCTAATGGCCAACTCTCTTCCCGGGTACAATTTCAACAATGGTAAGTGAAAGTAATGTAACAAGCTGAGAAATGGCCTGGTCAAGTGATCTTTCAGGCTGAAGATGGCCCTAAGTCTGCTTGCATTTTTCTGGTAGATGATTACCATCTTCAGTCTACAAAAGGGACCAGCTTTGTGCCTTGTGATGTTGGAATTATAAAGTAATCAGTTTCTTTCCCAAAGAGGTTCTACCGTTCTACTCGGAGATGCTGACTGAGGCACAGACAACGTAACAGTGACATGTTGAGCAGCCATAAACATGGAGGGTGACTACAAGCTCCGATCTGTTACTCAAAGTTTGATCCTCATTCGGAGTTCTACAGTAATGGCGGTGGCCACAATTTGTAACACATATTATCTTTGTCACAGCAAATAGCTATACCACGTTATCATAAAGAAACAATGGTCCTGGACCAATTATTCAAGGAAGAGTTAGATTAACAGAATTAACAACTTATTTGAGCTTACATTAATCAGCTCCCAAACGTCTGTAAATCGTGAAAATAAATGTGCAGAAGAAAACCACTAAGTATTATTACAATATATTTATTTAGTCATTTAAAGGAACAATCCTTAGAGGGTCAAGAAGGTAGGAAAATTTTCTAGGGAACGTGTAAGAAGGAGTGCTCAAGTGTATATATAAGAGTCAAGAGAGCTCAAAGTATGTAGAAAAGTAAAGGGCATATATTTACAAGACTGTACAAAACTGATAATCAATACTCAGTTCATTGCAACTTGGTCACATGCAAATTATTCATTTGAATTTGTAAGGAGAGTTTCCTTAAGGCTGTAAACAGGGGTAAAGAGGAAGGGGAAATTGGTCCAGGTGCGGTAGGGGGTAGCGTCGACGTTTTGATCCGGCTTATCGGCAAAAGAGGGACTTTAATACCTCAGCATGCGGATCTTCCTCAGGACAAGGGGACGGGTGAAGTGACCCTCATCACTCGTGCAATGCTCAATTGGAGTCCAAAACCTGGTTACACCAATGCGGTAGCAGATGGAGTAAGGACGTCGATCAGATTGTCTCCAGTTGTAAAAATCACGATGGCCTGATTCATTCAGCCAACTTTTGCCACAAATACGGATCTGAATATTACGTTCCATGGATGGTTTGTGCACCACCACCATGGTCTATATCTACTGAATAACGGGAATTGTCCTTAGCTGGCCCTTGCCACGTTACAGGCATTGGTGTAACCAGGTTTTGGACTCCAATTGAGCATTGCAAGAGTGAAGAGAGTCACTTCACCCGTCCCCTTGTCCTGAGGAAGATCCGCATGCTGAGGTATTAAAGTCCCTCTTTTACCGATAAGCCGGATCAAAACGTTGGCGCTACCTCCTACCGCACCTGGACCAATTTCCCCTTCCCCATTACCCCTGTTTACAGCCTTAAGGAAACTCTCCTTACAAATTCAAATGAATAATTTGCATGTGGCCAAGCTGCATCTAACTGTTTATTGATTATCAGTTTTGTACAGTCTTGTAAATATATGCCCTTTACTTTTCTACACACTTTGAGCTCTCTTGACTCCCATATATGCACTTGAGCACGCCTTCTTACACGTTCCCTAGAACATTTTCCTACCTTCTTGACCCTGTAATGATTGTTCCTTTAAATGACTAAATAAATCTATTGTAATAATACTTAGTGGATTTTTTCTGCACATTTATTTTCACGATTTACAGACGTTTGGGAGCTGATTAATGTAAGCTCAAATAAGTTGTTAATTCAGTTAATCCAACTCTTCCTTGAATAATTGGTCCAGGACCATTGCTTCTTTATATTAACCGATACCCAGATCCAGGGACCTTTTGGGAATACCCCATTGTTTATAATGGCTACCACGTTATCAAGCACAAAGCACATTTCTTGAAAAGTCTTAGAAGAAGCAGTCATAAAGATAAAAAAAATAAAAAATAAAGCTAAAGTTCAAAAGAGACAAAACGGTTTTGTAGATGGTATCTTAGCTGTTGCTATGAATCTGCAGTGAAATCACTCAAAATTGGCCTGCACATGGGCGATGAATATAGTCGTGATTATCACAATGTACATTTTCAATTTCAAACACCAAATCAGTTTTGCTGTTTGATTCTAGAATAAAAAGTTTGATAGTATTCACAAAACAATTCATAAGCACGTCTGGATATCTCCACCTACCACATATTCCCATTGATGCTCACAAACCGATCCATTTGCACATAGAAATACAGAACTGTACAAATTAGACTCTCAAGTGCATTAGTACCATCAAATGTGTTGTGCTTTTGCAAAAGAGAAACCTTTTCCTAGTGAAGAAAGCTTTTTTTCAAAATGCCATCGCTCTCTAAAACATTTCCTCTCCTTTTCAGAGATCTGTTGCTTTGTAACTAAGACTGCATTTTATAAATCAAATACATACTTGCGTAAATACATTTTGAGCTTGAAAACAAAAGCCATCCTGTCACTGACTGAATTACATCAAAGCGCGTAAGCACTCACTTTTATAGCTGTTCAACAAAAACTGCATTTTGACCCACCTTGAATACTAAGAAAGCCGAGCCTGCAAGCAGATTTCCTCACATGGGATTATCAGAAAATGTGTTATTAATTTAGAAAGGGAGTACTTTTCCCAAATGAATAAACACTCTCTGGTTAGGTCTGAAATCATTTCTCAGTAAAACTGTGCTCAATCAACCCCTGGATGCAGGGCCACAAACAGCAGGTAATTCCCCAGAAAACTATGAGTTAAGTTCGAGGAGTACCAATAACAATTTAAAGAAAACACAATAAAAATCCCAAACCAGTTTTGAAAAATAGAGAAAACTGTACGAAAGACATTGGATCAGATAAAGGAAACTCAATGAATGCTTTTTTTTAAGGTTATGTTTAAAAGGCACAAATCACCTAGAAAAAGTGGGGTACCGATGTTACGTGGTTCAAAGTAGCTCCTGGTAGACCCAGGACTTAGGTCTGATTTCAAGCAGTCCATGATGTAGTGTTGGCCAACTACACCAAGCGGGATACTCTGGTTAAAGTTTTTACTTAGAGATTTTCTCTACTTCTTGGAACTCAAAGTCTTGTAGGTGACAAGGTCCATAGCCAAGGATAGAATGGTCCCTCAAAGTTGGATACGTCACTGTCAAGCTTCTGTTGAAGCTAGTGATTTTGGCACCAAAAGCTATGAGTAGGGCAAAGTCAGATTTGAAAGCCACAAAGGTTGTTTTGCTGCTTAGATAGATTATCCACCTTGCCATGGTCTAAGTTTTACCTTCAGACAAAGCACATTTTTGAGTCTCAAAATCCATCAGTGGGACAAGGCTGGAAGCTGTAGCCAGGCAGAGCTCCACAAGGCCTAATACCTTTGCCATGAGTTCCCGCTGAACCATTTTTTTTAGCGAGGTACAACAATTTGAGGAGGAACCTAGTATCTAGCCCAGTCTTGGTTATGCCCTGTCTGGTTAAGCCTCAGCACCTTGTCCGGGTCCCCAAGGTGTAAAAACATTGCTAAGTCCTACTTTTATCCAAATGCTGTTAACATTGCTTTTGGTCACTCCTGTAGCCCTCAGGGCCAGCTGCAGCCTTCTACAGACCATATCCCTCTCTAGACAGGGCTCCACAATTTATTTATATTTATTTATTTATAAAGTTTTATATAGCGCGAACATGATCCCGAAGGGTATCAGAGCACTTTACAACAGGGTGGAAGGAAGGACATAAATGCAATATCAATAACAAGTAATAATAAGAAACGAGAATGATCGCATAATTACAGGACAATTGAGCCACGGAGAGTAATACAATAAACATGTATATAGCAGGCAGCGAAGGGGGGCACACTATGCTGTAGAAACGAGCAGTATCAAATGACAATTTACCAAGTGAAATGCAAACCATACATAAATATATATATATATATTTATTTAAACATTCATACAAATGCTCCAACTTACAATGGCCTTAATGAAGATTTAAATACTTCAACTGGGTGATATCAACTCTACAGCCCACTTTTGGGGCTGAGCACATGCACTGTGGTACTGATAGACAGTGAGGCAGTGCAGATATCTAACATTAGCAAAAAACATAAAAAATGGGGTTCAGTAAATGGCAAAAAATTCAGGGGGTCCAAGCAGAGAAGCGACTTTGCTAGAGGCTTCTAGCATATTGGCAGAATGTTTGTGTGAGAAAATCTCATAAATAAATGAAGAAATGCACCATTTCTGATTCCGAAACAGGGTTTTCCACAAATACATGCTGCCATTTGCACAGCTAATTCTCTTTAAGGTTTATAGGTAGATGTGTAAATCTTGCCAACATCTGGGAAACTAGCTTCAACACAGAGCTAACTTTTGTGACGACCAGTGGACGACCAGTCTAGATTGTGTTCATCTGATACAGGTTGCTTTGGATGGAAATTCTACAGTCAAAATATATGTGAGTGCAGTATTTACTCATGACCAATAGGTGTTCAAACCAAGAACAGTGTTACATACAGTATGTTCCGGTCTTGGAAGTCACATCACAACAAGATGAATTAATGGATGGCACCAAAGAAGCATAACAATTCAGTACTACTTGCCAATGGGCTAGAGGGATGGTTCCTTAAGACAAGGTTAAAGGCAACGTTGTAAGGATTTTTGAGAAACATTGACTTCCCTGATACTAGTAATAAAGAAATGGTAACAGAGACTACATGCTATCAGGGAGATTAATGTACAGCTACCAAGATAACACAAGTTACCGACAGAGATTTCTGCTCTCTCAGCCTAATACATTACATTTCAATAGAAGTAACAAATATGTAGAAAATCAGTTGTTTGCAGGGGAGTTAATGTAGGACCACGTTAAGCAATCCCCAAAACATTCCTGGAGCTTGCTAAGTTTATTTGTGCCCCAAAGTGGCAAGAATGCAGTGTGAGATAGGGTCTCTTTTTTGTGGTCACTGCCATTTTTTGTGGACCGACACTGCTACATTAGGACACTGCTAACCCAGACCCATTGCATGGGCATTGACACATGTCAAAATTGACTTACTCCATATTGGCATATTTAACTTGCCTATAAGGCCATAGTGTATGGTATCCAATGTATGTACAACCATAAAATGGGTTTTGCATGCATTTCAAACAAATAAAAATACAAACACAAGTAAGGGTACTCGGTCCAATGTAACCACCTTATGTGAATACCTGTCATATGCACGTACATTATGGTGTCTACTGCACGCATCAGTCGCGCAGAATTGTACTCTACGGTAGCAATTAAGAGTAGCACGGTATAGGCGGGGTGTAAATGTCCACAGAGTAACACCTGGCTATTTCCTATGAAATTACAAGTTAGACACTGTGAAATGAGGAATAACTGTGCGAACAGAGAATTTCTGTGCAGTATGTTGTATGGTATTCCCTATTCTGAGGGGTTTAAAGCACATATGTAGCACATCTCGTGAACATGTGGTACTTGTGTGCAGAGGCTTCTGTGTGGGATGGGATAGAGAGGGAGGGACAGTGTGGGTAGGAGAGTTCTGACAGAGAACATTGCATAGCCCCCACTTGCCAGAGAAAAAGGTTGGACAGGCTGGGTTTCAAGGCTTGAATGATGTTGCAACTGAAGCCTAAAGTGATTTTTCCCAGACTGAATTTCTGTCCACACCTGTGAGAACCGGGAGTCTGCCCTTCTCAACTCGTAATCACGGCCTATGACTGTTCCTTATATATTGCATATTACATATTGCATGATTTATACATCTAAATCCCACCATTTTCAAATGACACCCGGCAATACTCAGTTTAATGTCGTGACACTCAGGAATTACTCAACCACAGATGATTCATCTGGATAATAAAATGATTCCTCTTCACAGAATAAACGTGCCTTTTCCGCACCCGCTGCATTTTGCGATGCATTTTTCGCTGCTGTGATCGTATAAATCTACAGATGAAGGATGACTGGAAGCAGACTCTGTGCACTCCAGTAGTATCAGAATTTCATTTTAGACATGAAATTGAAGAAACAGTGGTTATCATGTGGAAAAACACAGGACCTTTACAGTGAGTCACAAAAAGCATCTCTCATCCATCCACAAAGCTGTGAGATAAGTTACTGAGTGTTAAAAAACATTCGTCAATTTCAAACCAGTTTTGGCATTTGTAAAAATGTTTCCGAGCCACCAGTGTCCTAGGATCATCAGATTTAAAATATGATGTACACAACTGAGAACAATCATTCTTGTGCAGCCTGGAAAAAACTGCATTCATTACTGGGCTGCAGTCATATCTCAATGCTTACTTGGCTATTCTGTTGACGGTGTTATCCTCCTCCGGGCATCAAACAGATTGAAGTGTAGATTAGTTTGAGCATCTCAGTATGTGATCAGGTTTCCTCTGGTCTACAAGTACTACCTAGGATTATCAATGTTTAGTCATTAGGGCTGTGTGGCTCTCTAATGGTTAGAATACTGCTCTCCTGTAACACTTCCAGACATGTAATGGATATCCTGATTGATTTAAACTAGATTTTTCAAACTACTGAGGGTGACTGTTAACATGTCACTTTATATGTGACCTGTGATTAAGAATGTTAAATAATAAAGCTAATATACAGGTTTAGGCTTCATTAATAAAATGTTTGAGGAAATAGGTGTACGAAATTGGATTCTTATTTGGAATGGGTGGCTGCCCACCTCAATGACTAATCACATCTCTTGTCAGAGTGAACCTAAAATCACTAAACTAACCTGTGCTCAACCCATGATAGCTATTGCACAGAGCATACAGGCTTAACTTAGGGCAATGTGTAAAGCATTTATGCTGTACCAAAATAGTAATGAAGTTACAATGCAAAATAATAAAAAGTCCACACAATTTAGAAAAACCAGAGCACAACGGAATAATCAATATGTCACCAAAGTGTAATAAGAATTTTTGAAGTTTTAAATAGAAATAGCACCAAGAAAATGTAAGGCACCAATGATCGTCAATGGTCAAGGTAGACCAGGCCAAAGTGCAATTTCAAGTTGACAGCAATGGAGCCCAGGTCAGACACGCCAAGTAGATATGTCCAGGTGAAAGTCTGGAAGACAAAAAGTTTGAACTGTTTTTTTGAAGTCCCTATGTTCTTGAGGAAAAGTATTTGAAAGTTTCTAAACATTCTTCTGGTGCCCAAACATCTACAGGAGAACCACATTTATGCATGGCCCAAGTTAGGGAGTCGGGCGATTCCTGGTACTCCCTAACCGAATGACACTTTAAAGATATCATTCAATCTCAAAATCTCACTATCAATCTCAAAACAACAGCTGGCATCATCAAACAAATAATACAAAATGTCTATTGTTGCCGATAGATGTAGGGCTGGGCAGGGAGAACTATTTTTCCCCCACAGAGTGGATAGCCCCTTCAAGCAAGGTCTTAGGATCACATTCTGAAACAAAATTAGTCATGGCCTGCAAAAACCAAATTCCATAAATTGCTTGGCAGGCACCACAACATGAATAATACCTTGATTCTGCAGCAAAGACAGCAAAAAAGAAAGTCCTCATCTGCCCTTTTTACTACTCTCCTTATTTTTTATTGGGGCAGAAGTGCTCATGGTATGATAAGGAACTCCTCATGGCCCCTGCGATTCAACTGCTTGGGTCAGGCCCACGGGCAATGACTTGGAAAGTGAGGCTAAGAGTAGGGCTTACCTAGTTCTTCACATGGATACGTGCTTCGTCACACATTCTGAAGATAGAATCAGGAATGATGTTGCACCCTCCTACTAAGATGTGTGACAAAGTGCCCAGGGATCTCAATGAAGCTTCCCCTTTGCCTGTTCCCTTCCTAACATTACCTGACTGCCTGAGTGATTTAGGGATGGCAGTCATTCTGCCTTGTACATCTAAAATAAAAATGTGTTAACTACTGTACACTTAAACAAACGGTGTTAAGTTAGTTCATTTGCCTAAAACTGCTTGGAGCTAAATAGCACTGTATAGTGCTCTGACTGTTTAGCAGTTTGCAACAGAGAATGCTACTTAGTTGGGTTGGTTGCCAGGAAGTGGTGGCTCTTCAAAACTGGTGAGGCTGAGCCCCAGTGCCCTAATGAGCAAGGCGTCACTGCCTTCTCTCAAGTATTTTTTCTTTTATACCAGTGCTCTATCCCGCCTCTATACACTACTACAGCTGCAGCAACATATTTGCATCTCTATTTCTGTTAATACAGTACATTTTCTACTGTTACCTATACCTAGCACCTACATTTAACTTTATTGTAGTACCTTTACCCCTGCCTAGACCCAAATACCTATACATGTTGTCTTTGCCAATGTTCCTGTTATAAATCTCTACCTTTATTTTACCCTGGTATACCTTCCCTTTCCTTTGCCCTAGTACCACTACCCTTTTATGATCCTATAGTACCTCTATCAATAAAATAGTATTCTACTCCTACCCTTAACTAGTGTCCTTAGCCCAGCTTTAATTACCACAGCACCCCTCTCTAGATCCTAGATGTTCCTATTCATCCGCCACAGCACTGTTACCCCAGCTATACACCAGTCAATGTACACTTGCCTAAACCTGTGCACCTTCATCATGACCTGTTACCCTAGTACATCTATGCCCACATATACCCTAGTACCTCTTCCTCCTTACCCCACCTTGCCATCTACCCTTTTTCCCCGATACGCGTTTTAAATCTTGTTTTATCACATATCCTCATCTTTTTTGTTAAATCTCCTAAAATATTTTGAGGAATAGTGTTTTCCTCACTTTGGAAATTCACCAAAATTGAGTTTTACCAGCCTGGGGTCAACAGGCTGCTGTTTTCCATTTTTTTTGCCTTCCATAAATAAGGTGGCTCTACAAGATTAAGTATTGGTGCTACTGAAAGGAACAATATATTTATAGCAGAGTTGAGCAGCAGGCAGAAACCCTAAGCTCAGAAATGAACGCTAATGCACCCACAGCTCATAAATATCCTTTGACTATGCATATTATCTGACTTGGGATGTGAACAGAGCCACATTACAGAAGGTGAAAGAAGACATTAAGGTCAAGGGAGAGAATTCAATGCAACCCTGTCTTGCCCCCAATTTGCAGGTACATCACGCATGTCCCAGAAAAGCAAATTAGAGGTGGAAAGGGGCTTAACTGATGCCACCACTGCTATCTTCTTGGTGTGGAAATCTGTGTTCTGTCAGATGTTATCTCCATCTGGGCAGCAACTGACTCGCTCATAAATTTGGATTTATATAATGTTTTCTGTCTTTTAAACTTCTTTGAAGTGGCTGTGTTCATTTTCCTTTCCTAGTAATTGGAGTTAAAAAAAATACCAAAAACATCTGTAGTGCCGTGAGACTATGTGCAGTAGGACCCTTGCGGTTCTAGGCAGACTTAACAAGGAATTACGGAAATTGCTGGGAGGTGTTACGGTGTAGTTATTAACAGTTATGATGGTAATGAGAGGGCAGTGTGTGATTGTATTCTGAGGAATAAAAAAGTACTATCCAGAGCTCCGTGTTAGGCATTTCCCTCTGCATGCTCCCAGGGTTGGGGAGGACACTACAACTAGTGATAAGGATGGGATCTGTGCCCCGAAGAAACAAGACTGCTCTCCCTGAGAGTTTGCAATGTTACAGCAAACTGCTCATGCATGCCACTTGCGCTCAAGTTGATGAGAAGTAGTTCGATGTTCGCATGTGTGGAGTCAGTGCTCTGCTCCAGCACATACGGCCCTCAAAGGAGTTGAAGACCCTGCAGAGAAACGCATTTGAAAAGCTCACCAGAAAACCCTGGTAAGGCCAAAAGAAGGGATATAGCACCACATCATAACACAGAGCCATCATCGATACCAGCTAAACACTAAAGGCAGCCACAATCAGGTACGATGTAGAAAGCTTAAGACAGTGCCAAACAAACACAAGAGACGAAACCGTCACTTACCGTCAAGAAAGAAGATGGCGCCTTACGACCTCCGATCGGGTTTGGCCGCCCATGTACAAGTCAATGGCCAGTGCTTGCAGAAGGTACCATCCCAGAAGAACAACTGCTGTCATACCCAGGTTGTGAGGGACACAGTATTACCCCATTGTTACTATTCACTGTCATTTGAACAGCATATGCTCTCAATGGCACTAGAAAAAGTGCACACCAAAGTATGATGCAGCTGTTGTTTCTGAAGCCACCACCGCCATTCAACACCACTAAGAAGTAGAATATTGGTGCCAGGTGGACTACATTAATTGAGAACATCAATGACTTCATAGATGCCCTAGGAGAAGTAGATGATAACAAAATAATTAAATATTTAAAGAACATTGTCGCGATGGAGTGAAAGAAATGCTGAAGAAAGTGTTGCAGATTGAGGCAATACCATACCATCAGTTAAAAAAAGCATTGGGAGCCAATTTCAATCCAATGCCCAATGTCGAATATGAAAGGTATGTGTTCTATCAAGCGAGTCAAAAAGCTGGTGAAACGATAGATGAGTTTATTGAAAGACTTAATGTGCTCATCAAACACTGCCAGTTTAGTGAATTTAATGATGAAGAAGCCATACATTTCTGAAGGTTGTCTTTCAGACACCTTCCAAAGACACATGTTGATAGAGACGCTCAGCTTAGAGAAAGTACTAATGGCTGCTAGAGCAAGAGAAAGAGCAGATCGACAGGACACAGATATGGAAGCTGGAACAGCAACAAAAAAATCAGGGTTGGTCATGAAAAGAAAGCATAAGTACAGGGCAGATGCATGCAAGTAGATGCCTCCAAAGAAGAATAAACGGTGTTTCCAATGTGGGTTTTCATTTCCCGATGAAGGCAAATGTCCAGCAGTAGGATAAACATACAAAGGTTGCAGTAAAGCAAACCACTTAATAATGGTTAACAAGGGGAAAGAGAACCTAACTACATCACAGTGAGAAGAGAAAATGGACGCCAGAAGGTTCCAGAAGCTTTCTCACCACACCCACAAAGCCAAAAAGAAACATCAGTTACAACAAGCAGAAACCAGACAAAGTCGATCGTTGTCAAGTTCTTCTTACAGAGGCTCATCAACGTCATTATCAAGCGCCAGTGAAGAAGATGGATGTGAAATGATGGCCTAGGCAAACGAACAACAGGCATGTGTAGGTTCAGGTGCTTGCAAAGAAGAACAAAGGAAAAAACCACACAAAACAATAGGAATTCATTTGGATATTGTCCCAAGATTACACCAAATGTCAACGGTGGCCAATGGCTTATCTCCTGTGCCAAACCTTAACCCGTCAAACTCAAAAGTATATACATGGGCTGCTTCTAAACCATTGTTGAGTGACAGATAATTCATGACAACAGTGAAACACAAATCAGTATAAGTGCGAACGCCAATTCACGTTCTTCAAGTAGCCTCATCCTGTGCATACCTGCTCAGTTTTGCCATCGCTGCTATGGGACTTATATCTCTTAGTTATGACCTCAACACTCAATTTGAGGTAGTGAGTTAGTTTTCATGGTTATTTCATGGCCTAGGAAGGCTCAAGAAAATGAAAGTGTGACTTCGCATCAATGAGGACAATCACCCTGTTGCCCAGCAGCATTGCAGAGTCGCTTTCCACTTGCAAGAAGCTGTTGAGAAAGAACTAGATAAGCTGTTGAAGCATGACATCATTGAGCTGTTCACCGGTCCTACATCAAGGGTTTCGCCCATAGTAGTGGTGCCAAAAAAGGACAGTGGAGGTGCAGTGCGCATCTATGTTGATATGCGCCAGATCAAGAAAGCACTTGAGAGCGAAAGACAATCTGGTATACCTATAGCGGACACGATCATGCAGCTGAACGTTGCCAAAGTCTTCTCCCCTCTTGACCTGAACAAGGTATACCATCAACGTAAGTTGGAAGAGAACTGCAGGTACATCACTTTTTTGAGTCATGTTGGTTTGTTCAGATACAAAAGGTTTAGTTTTGGAGTGTCGTCAGCTGCAGAAATATTTCAGGATGTTATATGGCAAATAATTCAACCTGTCATGCATGCTTTTAATTACAGTGATGACATACTGGTATTTGTTGCAACAAAAAAGGAGCAAGACTCTTATGCAAGTGTGCCAGTTGCTTGCTGATGCAGGTCTCACTCTACATGTAGCAAAGTGCGAGTTTCACAAGACCAAACTCAAAATATTTTGGGCAAATATATTCTGATGGGAGAATGACTCATGATCCAGATAAAGTGCAAGCACTATCAGCTACCTGCCGCATACAAGATGTCACCATGCTGCGATCCTTCTTAAGTATTGCCAGTTATTGCACTAGGTACATTCTTGACTTTACTACTGTGAGTGCTCCATTGAGAAACTTGACAAAACGAGATGTCCCTTTTCAGTGGTCTGCAGAATGTGATCAAAGCTTTCAAAGAATAAAACATGAGATCGAAATTGCAACCGAAATGGCCTATTTTGACCCCAAGTTGCACACTGAGATCACAGTCGATGAGAGCCCTGTAGGGCTGGGGGCAATCCTTGATCAACATAATGGTCATCCAAATGCTCAGAGACAAATGAAGAACCTACCTATTGTCAGCTGTAAAAGGAAAGTCTGGCTGTACTGTGGACCTGTGAACATTTTCATGCATTTCTATACGGAGGGCGTTTTACTATCATTACAGATCACCAAGCACTGCTGACTATTTTTGGAAACCCAAAAGCCAAGATGCCCTTTTGCATTGGGAGATGGAGATTGTGACTGCAAGAGTACAATTAAGTGGGTAAAGATCAGAAACCTGCTGACTTTTTTCACGAGTACTGTTGCTATGGCTCAGTTCGACATTCAAAATGGCTGAAGAGTACATTAACTTCATTGTGAGGTCCAGCAGGCCTGCAACCGTATCCATTGAACAGACCATTGCTGCTACTAATGCTGATAAGAACATGCGTATCCTCGAAGACATCATTTCAACTCAATCATGGAAGAAGCATGCTTGACCTTTTGATGATGAAGATGAATTCCAAAAATTCAAAAATGTAGAGGATGAACTGTCCGCTACCAAGGAAGGTGTTGTAATGAGAGACTCACAAATCAGCTTACCCAAGAGCCTAAAACAGCAAGTCACTGAACTAGCCCTTGAAGGGCATTGTGGCATTGTAGCCACCAAAAGAGCCCTAAAAGGCCTTTTATGGTTCCCGCGCCTAGATGAGTGAGTGGCGAGGGAACTAAAAGAGTGTGAACTGATCAACTGTCTGCCTCCCAAAGTGACGCAGCACTCTTTGGCAATGTTTGGCCTTCCTTCACATGTATGGGAAATAATTGCAGTTGATTTCTTTGGACCTTTAGAAAACTGACATCCTCTCATGGTAGCCTTTAATGTGTATTCACGTTTTGCTTATCATCAACTGCCCATGTTAAGGTCATCAAGCGCTGATCACATCTTTGTAGCAAAGGATATCCCCGCCATCCTAGAATCTGACAATGGTCTGTGTTTCAATAGCAAACAATTCAAGGAATTTCTAGTCAGACTAAATGTCAAGCATCAAAAGAGCACACTTCTGTGGCCCCAAGCAAATTCATGGGTACTCTCAAGCAGGTAATTAAATGAGCATCGATGCAGAGAATCAAGTAAAACCAGGCTCTGTGTTAAGCCCTCCATGCCCATTGTTCAACTCCTAACTTCACAACATGGAGAATTCTTCCACCTTGCTATTTGGGAGAGCCATCAAAACTAAACTGCCCCGGTGGACAGTAGACCGATCCTTAAAAGCAACCAAGATTTGCATTATGGACACTTCTCTGAAGTGCCATATGAAAACATAAGCTGATCGTCATGGACGTGCTCAGTCCTGGTCAATTAGAAACAAAAGTGAAAACAGACACTCTTGTTTGAGGTTGATCCTTTGAGGGTTGTGAGGTGCAAAGGACATATGGTGATGATGCAGCATCCAGAAAAGTAGATCACACGGGATTCGTCAGCCTTTAAGCACCTACCTCGAAGATCGTCAGTTTCTGCAATCATGAATGAGGCGACCCTGAGTGACAGTTCAGATCAAGCATCAGAACCTGTGCCATCAGTGCACAACCATTATGCATCTCACCATCATATGCCATTCGATCTTGCCGATTAGTGCGAGCAACTTGACGCTTTATTCAAGAGATATGATGTGACTATTTATCAAAGGGGGAGATGTAGTGTCATGAGACTATGGGGCATATTTTCAAGCCCCTAGCGCCACCGAAGTGTCACTTTTTTTGACGCTATGGTGGTGCTCTATGCTAGCCATTTCACAAGGCTACGCTTAACCACTTAGTGTGGCTTAACACAGCCTTGTAAATAAGGCCCTTTGCAACACAGTTTTCTGTGGGAAAGGAGCATGCAATGTGAGCATTCCCAGCAACACTCATGGCTTTTTGAAACTGTTCCAGATTTGCAACTATCTGTAAATCTTAGGCAGCGCCAACAAATAATACTTTTCAAAAGGATGCATTAATGTGGCACAATGAGGAGAATTACTGTTATTTCTCTTTGTTTTTTGCTCTGTCTATTTGTGCTGCATTCTGCAGCACACATAGAAAGGAGCAAAGCACCATTAATGATTGTTTTTGTGCTGGAAGGTTCCCCTTCCTGTATAAACAATCATTCCTGCAATGTGGGCACCCTTGCATCATGGTGCAAGTGTGCTTGCGCTGGCGCTAGACAGTTTTTTTAGCTGCTGGCACAGGGGTGAGCACATGGATGCGCTGTATTCCTGTTAATATGGTGCATCAATTCGTTTTGAATATGACGCAGCTTAGCACAGCAAAATAGCTTGTGGCACCGTGCTTCACCATTTACATGTAAATATGCCCCTATGTGCGCTAGGACCCTTGAAGTTTTGGACTTAACAAGAAATTACACAACGTGGTGGGATGTGTTAAGGTGTTATGACATAATGAGAGGGCAGTGTGTGACTGTATGCTGAGGACTAAAGATGTACAATTCAGAGCTCTGTGTTTGACATATTCCTTTGCATGATCCAGGGGCTGGAGAGGATGCTACACCATTGTCACAACTGGGGAGAAAGGAAATAAGTAGAAGAGGTGGACACCTTGGGGGGCCTGTTAGGTAAGGAGCAAAGGCAAATCAGGGTTGGGAATCATGGAGCACAATGAGGAGTACTCATTATAGAATACCTATTTCCTTACATTGTGGATATGAAGTTTACTTTGCTGTGATTTAGTCCATGGGGCTTCCTTGCTGTCTGTGGCTTACCCACAAAAAGGATAGGACAGGATTTTCGATATGCCACAGTTCTATTTTTTCTGCCCCTAATGATTATATTATGTTGTTATTTAAAAATATTCATGATACATCCCCAACTACAATATTTCATTGCTCTTTCAAGCACTGCTGTTACTATTTTCCAAATGAATACAAAATAATCCATTTCATATGAATGAAAGGTTGAGTTGACATGGCTGGTATACAAGCTGGTCACACCAGTTGTCAGCAGCCAGGAATTAAAGTGCTGCACGGTCTACATGATTCTTCATATAGCTTGAGCAATTCTAAATGTTCATTTGTGTGACACATGAAACATCTACTGGTGGACTGAAGCACCCCCCCCCCCCCGCTTCAGGACAATAGAAAAAGCAATTTACCTGACATGACATAAACAGGAGAAATAACTGATGTTGCTGAATGACAGATAGATACATAAGTGCTTAAGATGCAAGGATTCTAATGCAGGACAGTTATTCGACATTGCAACAGAAAAGCTCAAAAAGTAAAGTACGAAACTAAAATGCTCAAAGTACAACTACTTCAGAAAGTTAGTATTCATCCAATGTTTATGATTATATCCTAGTTTTCATTATGTCTGTTCTCATATACTATAAGAGGATTTTAAAACTGCTACAATACAAAAAAATCTCAAAAGTAGTAGACCGGTTGATATTATCCAGCTTCTGACCGAAGGAAGGGTTAACGTAGGGGGTGCACAGTTCATTCCCTAGAGGGACCATCTGGTGTTTCAGGTGTATTAAACATTGACTTGAACATCAAACCGAGATCAAAAATACAGCATAATTAATTGCCAAAATATCACCCAATACCCCCCACAGGAAGAAGACGATTTAAAATGACATATATAAAATTTTTGTACTTTATGTCATTCCAAGCGCCATTTGCTACACCGCACCTATCTGTCTTCTTATCGGATCCAGGAAACTACCAGTGAGAGAACCTGGATAATATTAAGATCATGCTTACAGAAGGCATGCACTAAGGGATGTTTTGCTGCATACCCACACATTTAGTGCAGAATGCTGACCCACAGCATCTTAACTCAGCCATGGTGTCATCCCAGTTCTGTTGCAGTCTCAGAGAGAATGGGTGGAAGCTATTCCAGGGATACTGAGAATTTTTTGTATAATTTTGCCTCAGGATTATAAGAACCTATTTATTATTTCTATTGCATTTTATGTTTTTGGGTAAAATACAGTGCCCAGAAGTTATCATTAGATGAACACAGTGCTTTATAAAAACCTGAATAAAACAATTACCAAGTAAGTGTGCTCTAGCCGACTCCTTTGAAGCTCTATGTGTCATTGTGTGGCTTTTGTCATTGTCAATTTGGAGATGCAAGTTATATGGTTAATTGTGATACTGAGACCCCCGCCTTCTTTCATTGTAATCAGTAACTATTGTTTGTTATGCTTTCTCTGGCAGGTGGGCCTAGGGAGGGTCTCAATTCAGGCATTTACCTGGTAGCCAGTACCAAGGAATCGAATGCCCTTCAGGTATGAAGTGAGACTAAATGTTGCTCGCCAAGGGGAAGTCCTTATGCTCTATTGTGGAGGGTTTGCAATTTTATCTGTAACCTGATGGTTTTGTTTTCACATAGTCCATGAAAACCACCACTGATTTGAATGGTAAATAGAGTTATTTGTTTTCGGACAAAGAGGAGATTTTTCCACCTTTCATGTGTTTTTTATTTCCATAAAGCAACATAGTTTTTTTCCAAGGCACCTTTTGCCTATAAGACAATGGATTACAAACATATATAGGACCCAGTGTGTATATTATTATGGTAAAAAAAGATCAACTACAGCTTTCAAAGTATTAGACAGTGTTAGAGGTAGTGGTCGACATTCACACACAAAGTTATCTATTAAACTAAGCACAGTGTTTAATTTGAGCCAGTGGTTTTGGGTGCTTGGCTCTGGCACTTATGACAGTGCATCTGATCACTGACCTTTAACTACATCCCCCCGGCCCCGAGGGAGTCATGACTGCTCGACCACATCTACAATTGAGTGTCTAGTGCAGAAGGGGTGTTTGCCCCACCTGAGAGGGATCCATAGTAGCTTGGGCTTTGGGACATCAAGGGTAAATGGCCTCGACCACTACAGTTGGGCCCAGTAACCCCCGCGTGCCCCATGGTCACCCCAGTTTAGCAGTTCGGTCTGGACTGTTCCCATGAGGCACAGGGTCAAGACTGATTTGCAAATGGCTGGGTCTAAACTGAGGTAGCATGGTGAGCAAAAGAATGGTGGATTTAACCTAAATATATTGACTGGGGAAAAATGTTTGATTTGCTCTACATTCCATCCATCATATGTGTGTCTTATACTTTCTCACCCTAAGTACGCCGGGTATGCCCAGATGTGAGTCCCGGGCTCACTGCGCCACTGGAATCAAGCTAGCCTGGCTGATGAGGGGTGATGCCCCACAACCGGTCCCAGGATGCCTGTTTCAGGTCCAGGGAGGACCTGGCTTGGCAGTTTGGTTTGGACTGTTCCCATTAGGTACAAGGTCAAGACTGATTTGCATATGGATGGGTCTAAACTGAGGTAACATGGTGAGCAAAAGAATGATTGATTTAACCCAGATCTTTTGACTGTGGGAGAATGTTAGATTTTCTCTGCATTCCATTCATCATCTGTGTGTCTTTTGCTCACTCCAGTATTAGGCAAAGGCCAACATTGTCATGGGCTCGGCTTCCTCCGAACAACACTTGATACTTGGCTCACTCAATGGCAGCCCTCTAATGGCATATAGGGGTCACCAAAAACAGTCATGCACATGGGCACTGGCCAATCGGTGCACAACTGAATCCTCACACCTTGCACAGGGAGTCCTCACTCCCTTCAACGCTCTCCTGTATCTCACAGGGGACATTGGTCTTGGCAAGCAAGCAGGCTCTGGTGCTCCAGGCTAGTTGGTCTCGATTTCCCAGGGTGGTGTCCCTGCACCCAGCATGGAGACTAGCAGGCCTTGGACCCCAGTCCTGGTCACAAGCAGAAGTCTTAAATAGCTTCTCCGTCTCATACAGTCTGTGTGGCTATTTGCAGATAACACATTTTTGGGGACTCAACCTTCCCTTCTTGTATCCTCTTTCCAGACACCAAATGTGATTTAGGGTCTGGGTCTGTGAAGTTTTATGTCAGGGTTCTGCTTTTCATCTTCCTTCATTAAAGAGATCCCTCACAGCAGACACTACTCCGAAACTGATTGTCCACAACACAATTCATGGGAGTGACCAGAGTTCACGCTTGGATGTCAGCCACAGTAATATATACATTAAAAGGTTAATGGCAGACCTCAGCCCTTGTCTTTATGAATCCCTTAACAGGATCTTAACCCTTCCTGATGTGTATCTTGGCCCCTTCCTTCTGATCTATCTCTGAATCAAATAGCTGTCTTTTGAAATGCAAAGGGAGTTTCTTCCTTTTCACTCCAGTGTGTCCCCACCCAGCTAACAAGAATGCAGCAATAAACAAATCTGTCTGGGGGATTCCTCTCATCCTCATGTCTTCACCAGGGTGGGGGGGGGACTTCTCAAAATGGAACCCAGGGTCCTCCATACAACGTAACATTGCAGGCACACTTACTCAGAGTACATTCACAGCACGCTTTGGGTCCAGCGCTGTTACCTGCATTGTACCCTTACATGTACACTTGCACTCAGTACGCACTTAATCTGCGCACACTGTTCAGCACTAAAGCTTTTCTATCTTCAACTAGGGGGTGTTAGTTACAAACACAGAAAATGCCAGCACACACACTCACTATCTGCTTGCTGCTTAACACTTCACCCTTCATGTATTGTACTTTATGCAAGCATACATACACCCTGCACATGCTTTTCCTGCTCAAACACTGCACAGAACTACATCTCTCCTGTAATGTATCCCTCTCAGGCATACCTACATCCAGCACGTGTACTGCATTGTACTACTCCAACCTTTTTCTGTACACTTCTGAGGAACACATACAACCAATGCAGAGTCACTACTCCTGTGCCCTCACAAAAAATCAGCATTAGGGATCCGGATAACAATACAGTTGGGCACTCAATGCAGGGGTACAGGTCTTTTCCGTCCCAAAAGCGCCATATGATGTTAGTAGTTATGTTGGTACTGCCATTGGCAGTGCTGGTGGGGGCTATGGGAGGAGCGAACAGCAGTGGCTTTCTGACAAATGTCCTGGCCCTTATTATTTTACAAATCAAGCACAGGCAAAACATGGATATTTGCTGAATTCATAATTATGGCACCAGTACTTGGTACCGTGTCATTAACTTTATTATTAAAAATTAAAACAAAATTTACAGTATCTATGTTCTTCAAGAGAAAAAATTTGAAAACTATTCCGATTTTGAAGGGCACAGGTTTGAAAAGCTGATAGGGCTGTCTATTTTTCTATTGTGCTGTGCAACATGGCTTAAAAAATACGCTATGATGCAGTAATCACTTAGCATTTCATAGGACTATTTTTGTTTTTTTACTTTAAGCCTACAGCTTGTTTTTGGTTTGTTTCGGAATACACGTGTGTGGCTCCTCTCATGCCTCATTTACATTTCTAAGCTTGCCAGCAATATACCAGATACAAAACTGCCATACACTGAAGCAGTGCTTTAAATGGGCTGGTACTCGCCGGGATTAAGTACCAGCACTTTTCAATTTTCTTCCCTTGAGTACCAGATCCTCTCCCTATACAAAGAGAGCACCAGTACTCACAGGGGCCCAGCAGTGCAGGTGTAAGCTCCTTCCGCACTCGGAGTGAACCATAGGTCATCTGATTGGTTGTCTATAGCGTGTGATCGAGCAGCACAGCTGGCACTGTGTGGCATCTTGAGCCTGTCCTGCTTCTGATGTCATAGTGTCATGGTAACCTAAGAACCTTTACTGGGTGTTGGTATCCCAGGTAATGGAATGTGTTGTTTTAAATGTACAAGGGAGCTGTTGGCTGTGCTGGCTAGGACCTGGATGGGTTTCTTCTTACTAAGAAATAAACCTGAAGTTCTTCTGTACATCCCGCCTTTGCGTGATCCTTTCAGCTGCTTCAAGGATCCTACACTGGCGTAGTTGGCAGCTGCAAGGCAAGAAGAACCCAACAAGGCTCAACTACACCTCTAAATCTTCACCTTCAATAGGTAGTGAGTGGATACTCCTGCCTCAGGAACTGTGCCTTTTCCCTTCCTTTATTGGGATCCACGTTCATTCAAATAAAGATAAGGAATGTTTTTATCTCGCCTGTGCCTTCCAGCTGAAAACCCATGTGACACTTTGATGCAACGCGATCTTTTCATTTAACATTTAATGACCCAGAACTGGGAGCTTCCATCTCGTAAAACACCCAGTGTTTCCTTGGGGGTGTGGATATCTCGACACAGGCTCATACCTTCTGGGTTAAAATGTGCCTTTGACTTTGTTGTCTTTTTATTTCTCTCAGTGAACTGAAATTTGTTGGAGGGTACAGCACTGCATTTTTACTGCCTGTGAGGGGTGCTGGTGACCTTTTTTTTCAAGTTTACCCATTTCAAGTTTGTTCTACTAGGGTGTTTCACCATTTCATAATTGGATTTGAAAAACACACTTCTTGCGCGGTCTCCGCAAACTTCGCACTCCAAATATCTCCGAACGCTTCCTCTGTGTTTGAGCTTTCGATGTTCATGAAATACACTTGCTGATGTCATTGCCTCCATTGTCTTTGTGCTTTCTCAAGTCATCTACGCGTTTCTCTAAGCTACGGCGTCACGCACTTGACCTTACATGACCTACGCGGCCGCCATCTTTTGTTAACCTCTACTGTTCAGCTTCAACCTTGCGAGCCACGTCTGTGACACACACGCACTTCCGTTTGGAGCTACTTTCAATTATTTGTGCCTCTACTCTGCGTGCCACATCTGTGACACACACACATTTACATGAGAAAAGGAAGTTTAATCTTACTTTGTTGCCGCTTTTCTTCAATCTTGCGTGCCACATCTGTGACACACACACTTGAAGGCATCACTCTTCGTACATCATTTAATTCAGCATGCCATATTAATTCAGCGTGCCACATCAGTGACACGCGCACACTGTTTACAGGTCTGATGAGCAACGCCTGCAGCCATCTTACAGTTATTACACTTCCACTTGGCGTGCTACTTCTGTGATACGCACACATTACGGTGTTTTCTCTTGTTATTAAGGCTGTGTCTTCATTAATTTGGCGTGCCACATTAATTCAGCGTGCCCACTGTGACACGCACACACTGTTTACAAGACTTTGCGTGCTACGCCTTTGACACATTCCAATTACTTGCCTTGTGTGTGCCTTGTATACGGTTTCCGTAGCACGCACACAGTTTATCTGTTACACAATCTTCAATGTTACATTTATTGCGTTTGTGGCACGCTCATGGATAATTTTGGTATTCAGTGCGCCACATTCTTGAAACTTGCACAATTTATGAATTGTTATAAAAAATGTTTTTGTTTTTTCTAGTTTTGTGATTAACTATGCATAATGTAACTGCTCCTCCGTTTTTCCTTATGCCACCCGGGGATCCTCCCATTAAATGGCAGAAATGGAAAAGAGCGTTATGCCAGGGTTTGCAGAGTAAGTTTAAGTGCTGAGCGTAGGTCTTCGCTCCTGCTTCACTGTTTAGGTTCTGAGGGGCTTTGATCATCTTCCTGAACTTAGTTATGCAGAAGAGACCAAAATGAATTTGAAATTTTCTTGAAAAAACTCGACAAGCATTGCCTACCCAAGGTTAGCACTATATTAGAAAGGTACCAATTTGCTAGAAGGTTGCAAAATGAAGGTGAGACTGTTTAGAGTTATATTACTCAACTAAGGAAACTCGCTTTATCCTGCAAGTTTGCTAAATTGTTGGATGAAAGGATTAGGGATCAATTCATGTTGGGATGCAACATAGAAAGAATCCGCGAGGAGCTTTGGTTCAGGGATGAACCCTGAACCCTCCTTGGATGAAGTCATCCAAGTGGCTAAAAGGGTCGAACACTCGTTAAAGTGTGTTGATGACACCATTAAAAGGGACAAGCAAGCAGCTGTTCAAACTGTCAGAGAAGATTAAAAAACTGTACCTAAACCTGAAAGTATAGTTAAAGGTAAAAATAAATCCTTCACTCCTAAGTGTTTCGGGTGTGACAAACTTGGCCATTATGCAAATAATAAGAAATGTCCTGCACGTAATGCGATTTGTTCCAAATGCAAAAAGAAAGGCCATCTTGCCACTGTTTGTAGGCCAAAGTTGATCACCCCTAATGTCAAATGTTTTGAAACAGAGATGCCTGAGGAAGATTTTGTTTGTGGCCAGATTGTAGTTCAAGTAGATTCTGATGTCCCAAACAAATCATACCCCATTGATACCATTTTGGTGGAAGGTGAACCTACCAAAGTTCTTTTTGATTCAGGTGCAAATATTACTATTATCTCTAAGGGTGGGCGTAGTTCGCGAAGTAGCACTTCGCGAAGCTACGCAAAGTGAAGTTCGCACTACGCGAGCTACGCGTAGCACTTCGCGAACTGCGTAGTAACATGTTCGCACTGTGCAAGATGTTGTTTTTAATGATTGCACAGTACGGACAAGCAACCGGCACTGTGCAATCATTGAAAATGGCATCTTGCACAGTGCGAGCTGTAGTTTTCTGCTGCTCGAGTAGATTTTTACTCGAGCGGCAGCTTTCTCAACGCGAACTGGTAGTTTCTCATCGCGAGCGGTCACGAGCATACGCGACCCCTCGCAATGAGAAACCTGACCTCCTCGCGTTGGGAATCTCGCCGGGAGGTTTATTTTCCATGCTCGTGATCGCGAACAAGGAAAAAGTCTCGCCGGGATGTCATTTTGCTTGCTCGCGGTCGCCAACTTGACGTTGAGGATCGCGAGCAAGCAAAAAATGACCGCAACACTACGCTACGCGTGTTCGCACTGTGCTACGTGCAGTTCGCGTAGTGCGAAGTAGCGCAAACTTCGCAAACTACGCGAGCGTAGCGTAGTGCTTCGCCCAGGCCTAATAATCTCTAAGGTCTTCTTCCAAACCTGACTAGCTCACAAGGTATCTCTGCTTAAACTGGACATCCTTCCCTTAGCCTATGGTGGGGAACCCACACTCCTACGTGGTTATTTCATAGATCTCATTGAATTTAAGGGTACGTTATACCTCTGGCAAGTTCTATGTGTCACAGAAAGGAGACAGTATTATCAGCTGGTTCCACCAAGGGGATTTGGGCGTTATGCTTGACCCGGGTAGCTCTTCTCCTATTAAGTTAAAGGGGGAGGTCAATGCTGTTCAGGGAGATCCTGCTGCTTCTATTGAAAGCCGGATCAAGCAAAAATTCCCAAACGTATTTAAGGATGAACTTGGTTGTCTCAAAAGGTTCAAACTTGAGATACGACTACGCCCTGATTCTCAGCCCTCAAGCGGCAAGGTGAGAAATGTACCTTTAGCCATCAGGGATGATATGAAGAGAGAATTGGAGAAGCTTAAGCAGGGCGGGATCATTGAGGAAGTCGAAGGGACAGATTGGTTGGCCCCAGTGGTCTCAGTTCGCAAGGTAAATGGGTCCCTCCGTCTATGTGTGGATTTGAGACAGTTAAACAGGTGTGTCATAGTTGATCGATATCCTCTGCCTAACATTTCTGAAGTATTGGTCTTACTTGGAGGAGTCATGGTCTTCAGCACTATTGACTTAGCCTCGGCGTATCATCAGGTTGAATTGGCTGAAGCTTCAAGAGACTACACGGCCTTCATCACTCCGTTTGGCACATTTGGATTTGTGAGGATGCCGTTTGGGCTGGTGTCTGCGGCGTCAATCTTCCAACGTGCTATGGAAAAGACACTCATGGGTTGTGAAGGGGTCTGCGTCTACCAGGACGACATTCTTGTGTTTGGGAAGGATGATAAAGAGCAGGAACAATTCCTCAATGTTGTCCTGGGTAGACTTGATGAGGCCAATCTCAATATTAAGGCAGGAAAGTGTAAGTTTGGTACCACTACCCTTGACTACCTAGGCCACACTGTCTCCGGTGAGGGTATCACACCCAAGTCCACCCTGGTGGATACAATTTCCCGCATGTGTGCCCCTACCTCTAGGGAGGAGCTTATGAAATTCTTCGGGATGGTGGAACATTATAATAAATTTGTTGAAAACTTTGCTGAACTCAGTGCCAATCTGAGGACACTCTTAAGGAAAGGTGTTGAGTTCAAATAGAATTAGGTTTGTGACCAAGAGTTTGTTGCCCTAAACTTAGTTGTGCTCCCAAGCTTAAAAGCTTTGACCCCTCCAAGACATTCATCATTACGACTGATGCGAGTTTCAAAGGTTTAGGGGCTGTCCTCCAACAAGAAGGTGAAGGGGGAATGAAAACTGTCATGTTTGTCTCTCTCAAGGACGCCGAGTCACACTACTCTGTTATTGAAAGGGAGGCATTGGCAGTGTTTTGGGCTATTAAGAAACTGAAAAAGTTTCTTTGGGGTACCAAGTTTTGAGCAAAACGGACCATAGCCCCTCTGTGAAATCTTCACCAAGAAGGGCATTGACCTGGTCTCCAGTAGGATAACCAAATGGGTTATTACCCTACAGCAGTATGAGATGATTTTAATATTAGATACATTCCGGATGTTGAAAATGGTATTTCAGACACCCTTTCGAGACTAGTGGGGAAGGTTGAAGAGAGTGTCTCTGATGAAGATTGGTTGGAGAGTAATGTTCATGTTTGTATTATTAGTGAGGAAAATATTGCTGAAGATCAGTGGCGTCTTGAATTATCCTCTGATCCTGTACTTACTGAAGTCCAGTCTCTCATTCACAAAGAGTGGCACTCGAAAAACAGACTTTGGAAGAAGCTTCCAAGTTTTGGTGCTTAAAAGATGAATTGGCTGTTTGTGATGGATTCTTACTTCGGGGAACAAGGTTGGTTCCTCCTCTCAAACTTCGCAAACTCTAATTGATCTGGCTCACAAATCCCATTCTGGAATGTCAAAAACCAAAGAGAGGCTTCGCTCCCCCTATTGGTGGCCAGGCATGGATTTACATGTTGAGAGAGTTGTTAGAAGCTGCTTGGTGTGTGCGACATGTGAAAAGTCCAAAGTGGTGAGAGTGCAACCCATGGTAGTGAGGGAACTGCCCCGAGGGCCTTGGAAAGAAGTGGCCTTAGACATACTTGGGCCCATTCATTTCGAAGGTCAACAGGTTTTCGTCTTAGTGCTCATGGAATTATTCTCTAGGTGGCCTGAGATCCATTTTACTACTGGAATAGAAACTATAAATGTAATAAGATTCTTGGAGAATCTCATAGCTAAGGAGGGTTATCCTGACACCGTCCTCACTGATAATGGGGTCCAACTTGTCTCATGTGAAATGGAGGTTTTCTTGAAAAATCGTGGCATCAAGCACAAGAGATGCTTCCTATACCACCCAGAAACCATTGGAATGGTTGAAAGGTTTAATAGGGTGCTAAAGGAAAGTATCTCTTTGGTCAAAAGCTCTGGTCTCAATTGGAAGGAGGAGGTCCTGAGAAAGGTAGAGACCTATAGGATGACTCCACATAGTGCAACTGGTAAGTCACCTTTTGTTCTTTTCAGAGGAAGATCTCCTTATACTTTGGTTGAACCCTCTTGGGTGAGAAACTTGGAGGAATCTGCTACTCCGACTTCATCTAAGAATGTCTATCTTGACTGGCGGCAGAGGGAGGAGGCTAAGATTTTAGCCAGGAAATCTTGCTTTGACTCCAGGAAGTCCACAAAGGATACTGTAGTGAGGGTAGGCGACATGGTTGTCATCTGGCAACCTGGTTCCAAGGAAGGTTACATTTTCTAAACCTATTCATGTTATAAAAATGTTCAACAACGCTGTTAGGACCCAAGATCAGCGAGTTTGGAATTTGAGCAGGGTTCCACTTTACAACGGGCCTGTGAGTTTTGATGGTTTTTCTGTTGGAGAAAAGGCTGTTCCTACTCCAATTGTTTCTTCACATTTGTCCTCTAGGATTGTCAAGAGGCCAGGCTATTTAAAGGACTATGTTTCATGAAGCCTACAATGGTAAAGTAGATATCTTTAGTATGTGCTTGTTTCTTTCTCTTAAGTTTCTTTTTCCTTTTCTTCCTGCTTTTCTCTCTTATCCTCTTCTTTTTTCGCTGTGTTTACGGCGGAAGATGTGTGGCATCTTGAGCCTGTCCTGCTTCTGATGTCATAGTGTCATGGTAACCTAAGAACCTTTGCTGGGTGTTTGTATCCCAGGTGATGGAATGTGTTGTTTTATATGTACAAGGGAGCTGTTGGCTGTGCTGGATGGGACCAGGATGGGTTTCTTCTTACTAAGAAATAAACCTGAAGTTCTTCTGTACAACCTGCCTTTGCGTGATCCTTTCAGCTGCTTCAAGGATCCTACACACTGCAATCTGAAAACAGAGAGCAATATCTTCACTTATACGAGCGAAGAGTGTGTGAACATTAATCATTGATTGCATCATTGTCTTGTCTTCTAACAATACTTTCCACTGGCTGGTTATGTTAAGCTGAGGTTGGATGTGTAGGATGTTGCATGCACAGTCTGTCCGCATGTCCTGGTCTGTTCTGGTATGCCGCCTGTGCATTGGGGCAGGCCGTTTGTCTGCTCTGGGTGCCCTACAGCAGCCACAGGCTCCTGGCTGGGCCTCTGACCTCTTAACCTCTGCACCTTCACGACAGATCCTAAGAAGTAGGGTGTTACATGGGCCATTCTTCCACAGACATATCCATGTTGCAGCCTTAGCCTTTCCAGAGATCAGCCCTGCACTCACTGAAGTGGTCTTTGCAGTTCATTTATTGAGAACCTGCTATCTACCAATCAGTATGCGGATGCGGCATAACGTCCAGAGCTGCCAACTTTGGAACAGGGGAACTGGTTTGAGTCTCAGCGTCAGCTCAACATCCTGTGATTCTGGGTATATCACTTAATCTCCCAGTGCCTATAAAATGAATGTGTCCTTGTGTTATATAACTGGTGCTCATATAAAGCGATCTAATACCTTCAGGTCGAGTTTGCGCTATATAAAAATGCAAAAACAAAAAAAACAGCTTTCAGATCCTGACACTGCTAGATGGCATGATGGCGGACCTATGGACTGTGCATTGTATGTCCTAATGACTGGTCTTTTGAGTCAGAATCTTGCACAGTAGTGGACCACACAAGACCACAAGAAGAAAGCCTTCAGGTAAGCAAGCCTAAAACTGTTTGTAGCCATCATTGATGCAGCTGTGCGTAGCAATCATTGGTGCAGCTGGCGCCACTGCACTTGCTGCACCATTGATAGCTGTGGCTCTGACTAGGCAAAAAAATGATAGTGTCTTTTTCTGTACTGGCTTGTGTAGAAACTTTGTGATTGTATACACCACTATCATTAGGTGTCAGTATCTGTTTTTATTATTCTGTGTTTATTTTGCTTGCATACCACTTTGTGAATATCTGGGAGTGTGAGTTTGTGTGCCTTTTTGAGCTAGTCACCTTAGAGATCAGGTAAAATATTTTAATAAAGTAATATTGCCATGGTTTGCCAAATGTATCAGTGGTCATAAACATCTGTGAGCATAGCAATATCTGTGCAATTGTATGCATTTAACAACACATATATAGACAAAAAATACTCTACAGATGGCAGAACTGTTACTGCCCTGTTGTGCACAGTTTCACACCAAGAAAACCTCAAATTAAATGCATTTGCTAACCTCGCCCTTAGTCCCACCCCAAACACCGTCTCTCTTCTGTTAAATTTGGTGAGTATCTCAACTTATTTTTCCCATTTAAAGCACTGCAGTGAAGTGAAAACTGGCAAGGCACCATTTTTCCTGAGTTCAGGAAGACATGACTTTGAAGCTTGACATCTCAGACTGTGTCCCATAGGGGAGCGAGTAGACCGACCCAGTGCAGATAGCTGCAGACGGGATGGAGACGCTGCGCCTGCTGCCCAAATTCGCAGACATCTCCTAGGTTGAACTCCACTCTGAGTTAATACAGCAGTCCTGGGCTCATGTGATAAACTGGCTGAACCATTCACAAACGGCTGGTCTTAATGTATCTCATCTATGGCCTCCCAGTTACATTTACGAGGGTGGCTTGCTGTCAGTGTGGCTGTAGTTTTGGTTTTGCTATGTTGTGCTGGTCAAATGAAGCAAGGCTATCCACATCCATGGGACATTTCAAGAGGCTAAAAATACGTAATGCTGATTAGCTTAAGCTTTTTGGGACATTTTGTCTGGCTCCATAGCATTAAGGCTTCATTGTTCATTTTAATGCCAAGTATTTATTTCGATTTCGTTATTTACCAAAATCGTTAGAGAAATAAATTCAAGTTTAGAAGAGACGGCAGTGGTCTGTCAAACAGCATCAAGTTTCAACAGACTCTTGTTAATGGAAAAACAATGAAATATGAACTGTCCCACGAGCCTAGCTTTAGCCCCTCCCCACCCATATCAGTCTGCGTGTTGTCTTGTTAAGAACATGGCTGAAAGTTAACATAATAAACACGCTATGTCATAGCACTTTCATTTTCTTTACTTTCAGCTATGTTGCACATCACACGTCTCTGCAACACCGTTAATAACACTGATAAAAGCAATAGACCTCTTATTAACGAGACCTACTGGCTTTGCCAATGCTTGCTTGCATATTGTGTGACAAAATGCGGCAGAAGCTAGGTACTTAACTGCAAGGCTCCCAGCAGCTACCTAATCTGCTAATATTCTCTATATAAAACTGGCACTAGTAGGGCACCTAATTATTATGGATACAAACACAGCACGGCAAATTGAGGTTCGAAAGCGTCATGGAACGACCCCCACCCTCCCCTCAAATTCAACACATTTTTCAGCAGTTAAATGCTGGCCCCTTTGGAATGGATATACAATGTCCTTGATTTGAGAATTGTAAATGTACTGCCTTGTGATTGTGATGCATAGGTTTCCCAATGGACACCAAGGGCCCTATTTTGATGTCGTTCGGAGGCTTTCTGACGCCATCATAGGTTTCACTTTCGACCACGGCATTACAATGCAGGCAGTCAAAAGTGAAACCGGACGTTCATTCTGGCTAGATTTCAATGGGCTCAAAGAGCCCGTCGGCCAGTCAGAGGCCTCACCGTAATCCCTAAGGACGGCGTTTCCGCAGTCAGGATTACGATATCGGTATCCGACAGGCTTTCCCTGTCCGGCCTTCCCCTAGCAGGGCCTCCATTCCTCAACGGCCTCTGATTGGAGGCTGTGGTCAATGCCTGCACCGGTGGCAGGCACCTTGAAGTGCATGCACCGGTGGCAGGCACCTTGAGGTGCCTGCCACATGGTGCAGGGAAACTCCCACTTCTCTATGGGAGCTTGTGCTGTGGCTAGTTTATGGCTGCAGCACAAGCTCCCATAGAGGGAGTATGCGGCCCCACCTTTTGCGGTCACATTGTAATAGCAGTGTTGGGATCACCAACCGGAGGTCAGTCGGTCCCGAAACCGCAATGGTGTCCGGCGGACGTGAGTCCTCCAGACATCGTAATCAGGCCCCAAGTATACTTGCTGAAATCTACAACAGTCATACATTTCCTTGAGCCTTTTAAAGTTGTAGAATGTATGGAACAGATTATTCATGAGGTCGAACATCAAGTGTAAATAAATCTGAGACAAATCGGCAATTGCGTATGATGGGGCATATCAGCAACAACTGGCGATAATTATCGCTGAGCGCACTTAGCGCTCAGATAATTATCGCCGGCTAGCACCGGTTTTTATCGCTGAGATAGCGTGCTATTAGCAACGCTTATCTCATCAGCGATAAAAATCCTAGCGCTAACTGGCTAATGTGAGATTATCGCTGGAAACCCAGCGATAATCTCACGTTAGCTAGTTGATAGAGACTCACAAACTTAGACATGATATCCTCCTTCCATAGGATATCATGGCTAAGTCAGTGCTGAAGCAGGTGTTAGGAAAGTAGCGATATCGCTACTTTTCCTGACACTATGCTTCATAGCGTGGGGCTTGATGATAGGAGAAATGTCGCTTAGCGACATTTCTCCTATCATGTCAGGTCAGGAACGCCCACTTTGCATCTCATTAGAGATGCAAAGCTGGGCGTTAGAAATCCCCACGCTAAAGCAAGGTTTCACGTGTTAGCGTGACCTTGCTAATATAGCGATAAAATTATCACCGCTTTTCAGCCGAAAATGGCTGCTAAAGCGGCGATCATTTTTTATCGCCTCGTTGTAAATATGCCCCGATGATTGTTCCTGGAGCTCTACGGGCAAATTCCCAATGAAGGAACACCTTACCCTAAATCCCTATTAACTAAGGGTGTGCTCATTTGCCATTCGAGCCCTGGCAATATGGTGGTTATTTCCCCCTAACAACAATAAAATTGTGTGCAATTCCAACGCCGGAAAATCCCTGCAGAAAGGCCAACCGAGAACCGGCCACGAACCAGCTGATAACACTCAATGTGTGAATGCAGGAATTCCAACATAGTGGTACTTTACTCATATACCTGCACTTATCACGAGAAACATTTCATAAATCCCGAGTCCCTAAAATCAGGATTGGGAATTGACATGAGCAAAGTGTTCATTTTCGGATTCGAGGGGCACAGGATGCCGCACGCATTCATCTGCTTTGCTTTCCAATTATCACCTAAAAAAAAATACGCTTTTTTTCCAGGAATTCAAACACTATCAGAGTGCGGGTTCCATTTTGCACCTCAGACTTTTTAAGAGTTCCAACTAATGCTTCTGGCACAAACTGCTTCAAAACATTTTTATATGTGAACAACGTGTGCATATTTTAACTGCGTGAAGGGTAAATCCAATGAAAATTCTGGCCAACACCACTTAGCCTAGTAAACAATAACGAGGTCTGCACGTTCAATTCATAATAAACACATTGTGTTTGCAGAACAAAAACGCTAGTGAATGCATATCACGCACAAATGGGTAATAAGGTTTAACTCGGTACCTTCTTAAGAGCACACTGAATTTAATTTACAAGTAACAATAACTGACAATCATGCATTCTGAGTATTTGTTGGTTAATTATGCAAATCTGCTTAATGAAGCCTTTGCAATTTGCCTTTTTAGTGCGCAGCAATTGTCTGCTCGCACCTAAACACGGATGGTCCAACTGCCTCCAGATGTGATTAAGAGTTTTATTTTGTGCTGTCAAATTACGGTGATGGTTATTTGCATACATGTTGTGTTTCATGTTCGGGACAGATAAGCTTTGCACAATTTCAAGTCGTAAACCCTTAATGGACAGCCTGCCAAACGTATAGTCAATCAATCACTGAAACGTCTGTGATCGTGAAGAACAACACTTACAAAGTGTTTTCAGATGCGGCACTTACAGATTCATTCTTTACTTTTAATATTCGTGCCACAAACGTTCGTGTGAGGCTAGCGTGTCTCTCGGATATTGCTTTTACTAGCGCCTTAAAGTGAACGCGCCAGCTAAATTCTATACTCGGCACTGACGTGGATTGGGACATAGTCCAGAAATGTGCCGGCCTCCATTTTGGATTGTGCGGTTATCTCCGTGTTCATTTTGGAGCCCGTCCTTTTGCAGTTATCTGTGAGCTAACAGACCTCACGGTGAAGCTCTGCAGCACCGGAAGCTGCGGCGAAGCAGACATACTGGTGTTAATGGTTTTAGTTGCTATATTTTAACGGAGGTTACTGACAAAGTGCATGTGCCAAGACATGTCTAAACCACCAAGTCCACCTCTAATGATTTTATATACAGAAAAGCATGTTGATAAGGGATTGTTGTCCGTGATTCTGATCGCGGACGAGGCAACTATAGGTGACCAATGCAACAGATGCCAGAACAGAAGGAAAGCGGCTTCTAAACGGGTCAACCAACCTATTGAACTGCCCAGCCGTCCAGTGTAATGTCATCAAGTTAACTAGATTTCTCTCTGGCGCTGCATAGACATCTAGGTTACTTTGGTAGAATATATAAAGTTGTTGGTTAGTTCCCCAAAGCAACACACGAGGACACATAGGCTTATGTGTTTTGATCACATTATGGATACTGTTGATTGGGCAACTAATATACTGACTATTTCAAACGAATCCATAGGCAATAACAGGAGCCTCCCTAGCCCGATCACGTTTCAGTGTGCATTTGTTCCCTGTCCCAAGTTCTTTAGGTGTATGCAGGGCTTTAAGTGGGATGAAAAAACTGGGGGGGCGTGGACAATGTAATTAAGGGCGTGGCTTAAAACACGCAAGCTAAAAATCTGTGTTTAGCACAGTGTGCCACCGGACTTTGCTGTTCGTGTTATTGCGTCGAGATATATGATTCAACAAGTCACATCATATCTACAAGTAAGGACTATTGGCTTTGTCAATGGTTGCTAGTTGCGCGAGATAAATAAGCAGCAACTATGGCTTGTATATAATATTGAAAAAACGTCCACTTAAAGCCCTGCTGAAGGGGCGTGGCTAGCGCCCGTGAACGATGGCGGCGTCTCCGTAGCTCTCCCAGGCGGCGCGGAAGATGGGAAGCCCAACGTGACTCCCTGCAGCGACTTTTTCCGGGGAAAGCATGATTTTCAACTTCGGAACTGATGTGGAGTTCTTATTATGATTCTGGTCACCCGAGGCTGCCTGTGGGTATTCTTTTTCTTGACAAATGCAGGACGCGCCGATACTCGGCGTTTCGGCCGCCATTTTATGTAAGCGCTGACGGAGCTCCGCTCCTAGCGTCTCTCGGCTGACTACAGTTTTGGCAGCTTAATTTTCAAGTCTTCTTCCTTGTCAACCTGCAATTCATCACGCTATGCCCATTTTACACAAGTGTCTTGGCTTCTGCTAGTGCGTTTTTCAAGCGCTTTGGGTTTTCTCTCACCTCAGCATGTTATTACTCATTCACAACTACGCTGCATTATGTGTGGACATTATTTTGAAGCAACTTTCTTCCGCACTTAAGCAATTATGGGCCACAAGTTATTTTCACTCCTCTGCTACGTGGTTCTATTTACCACATGACTGCATTGTATGAGATATTAACTTTTGAAATGGCGGCCGCCATTTTGTGAGGCTGCTGACGGAGTCATATTCCTAGCAGTCTTACATTGAGAGAAGGAATTATTTCTACACCCTCTGCCGCTTATTGCTTCATTGCTTATTAACTTGCCTTGGATATCTCAATTATATATTCGCAGAGCCGATCTCTTCATACTTCTACATGCCATTGTTACTTTTTATTGTAATTCATTTTCCTTCAAGCTGAAGAAACCACCTGTTATATTTTTATGTAGTTTACTTTTGCTTGTGTATCAACTGCTCACTTCATATTTTCTAAAATAGCGCTTTTGTTATCATGATTTTCATTTCTTTTTTCCAGAACCACTGTTGTTTTTGCATCTAGAAATGACATTTTCTTCTTTTCTTGTCATGTTTACCAGACTGTTGTTACACCACATTGTATATTTTCTCAGACTTACTCACACATATGTCTTTACTCTATCGACTTTACAAACCTCGCACTTTAACTAGCTATATTGCTTGTTCTTCTGCTGGGTTTTGTCTTTTTTCTTTGGATATAACTTGTTGTCTCTTTGGTTGACCTCTTTGTGTGGCTCTCATAGAAATAACTCTTGTTTATAGCGCTCAACTTTACTGCACTTACCTGTATACCATTTAGTTCGTTTACCTGTTCTGTTATACTCTAGTTGCTTTTGTCATTTCTTCTATGGGTAGAACATATAAGGAGTTACGTAAGCCTTCTCCACCTGCTCGTAAATTTCTTCTTCACACGAGTTCTAGATTTCAGTGTCTAGACATGGATGACTCCTCTGATCCCTCTGCTAAAAGTTCCTCCTCTACTTCAGCTCCGCAGTCAAGTGGCGCCACCAAAGGTTCAATCAAGAGACTTAAAAAGGATCCACCTTCTCCTCCCAAACAAACCTCAGCAGTACTGATGGATATCCTTTTGGAAGAAATTAGGGCATTGCGCCCTTTTATTGAAGAAACTAAAACTACTCTTGAGGAAACCAAAACTACTCTTCAGCTGTTATCTGACAAGTGGTCAAATATTGATGGTCAAGTAACCCTCCTAGAACGAACTGTTGATACTCTTAATTCCTCTGTTGCCAAAGTTGATCCATTGTGCGTCCAAGTTTCTACTCTCCACAAACAACTTGAGAATTTAGAGAACAGAAATAGGAGGAACAATCTTCGTATATATGGCCTGGCGGAAAATTCAGAGGGATCTGATGCCCTTACTTTCTTCAAATCCTTTTTGCCAAAGATTCTCAAGCTGCCAGATACCACTAATCTCAATATACAAAGATCTCGTCGTTTAGGCCCTCCTCCTACTGGGTTCTCTGCTACTCATGTTAAAAGGCCGAGAGGTGTGTTCCTCTACTTCCTAGAATATACTGATTTACTTACAGTTTTGTCTGCAGCCAAAGCTCTCCCTCGACTCACCTGGTCTGGTAATCAGCTCTTCTTCTCACAAGATTATGCTAAATCCACTGCTGACCGGCGCAAGGAATTCCTTTCACTTCGACCACAGTTGCGTTCTATGGGAGCGAGATACAGACTTTTCCATCCCTGCCTTTTCAAGGTGACTTTCAACAACAAGACCACTACTTATGATGATCCGCTGAAACTAAAGAGCTTTCTGTACTCTCACACTACCACTGGAATGGACATTGCTGCTTCTTCAAGTTCTTAATGATTAGCTTTCATTCACTGATCTCATGTTAAGGCTTTTTATGCTATGTTTCTAGTTTGGTTTTTCATGATTGTTATGCTTATGCAGTTTTACTAGCTGTTTGTTTTACGTCAATCTTTTCTGTTCTTAATATTTACCATTTTTCCCTTCTCCTCCTTCGCACAGATTTCTTCATTCATATCGTCCCCCACCTTCGTGTCCTTGGAGTTCGTTGCGGTTGTCTTCCTTCCCTGCCTTCCCTTTGGAGCTTATGACCCGTCATTGATCTATGTGGCCTCCATCCTCCTCTCCTTTTGTTTGTTCCCGACACTATGTAAGTTTTTTGCTATTATTTTCTTACATTTCTTTTTCTTTCTTCTTTAAACTCCTTAGTTCCTCACTTCTCCTTGGGTTACGTTTCTCTTCAGCAGATTTTATGTCTTTTCTTCTTGATCCAGTCTTCTCATTTTCATTTTTTGCTGCTTATATTTCCGTTATCTCTCTTCTGTTTTATTTTCTCCTTTTTCCTTCATTATGTAACTAGCTTTTATTGCATTGTTTTTTATGAAATCAGCTTCTTTTATTTTTGGTATCTCTTATCAATATGCCTATATGCTTTACATGTATTTTTTTCTCATGGTTATTCTTCAACTAGTCTTCTGGTATGTTTTTTTAATATCGTTTCATGCCTTTGAAATTATTTACTTGGAATGTTAGAGGTTTACATTCGCCAATTAAACGACAGAGAGTGTTATCCCATTTGACAAAACTTAACGCAGATGTAGCCTGTATACAGGAATCACATTTATCGGCGGATGAATCTGCTAAACTGAAAAGGGGTTGGGTGGGTGATGTGTATTTTTCCCCAGGTGATGGTAAACGTAATGGTGTTTTAATTCTGTTTAGAAAATCTCTTCCAATGAAGTCAGTAACACATTTTGCTGATACTTCAGGCAGATGGGTGTTGGTTAATTTTATTCTAGACAATGTTCCTATTTCCATTTTAAATGTGTATGCTCCCACGAGTGGTGATGCCTCTTTTTGGACCTCCTTAGCCCCACTAATTACCCAACACTATGTAGATAACTTCATTCTAGTGGGTGATTGCAATGATGTTTTTGACCCCTTTTTGGATAGACACTCAGCTAGTGCTTACACTCCACATAAGTCGCAAAAATCTTTTACTCACCTCATTGCACAATACAAACTCACTGATGCCTGGAGACTCTGCAATCCCACTTTGCGAGAGTACTCTTTCTTTTCACCCCCCCACCAAACTCAATCCAGACTAGATTATTTTTTTATTTCACATAGCCTCACTCAGTCCCTTATTTCTTCTGACATCGGCTCCATCTTAATCTCGGATCATGCCCCAGTTTCCATTTCTTTGGATGTATTACAAACACCTACATCCATTAAAAAATGGCATTTTAACAACGCTCTCCTTCTCGATGTACAATTTGTTTCTTCTTTTACATCTTTTTTCCACGAATTTTTTCTGCTCAATCATACGGACGATGTTCCATTTCCTGTAGTTTGGGATGCTTTTAAAGCTTCAGCCAGAGATTTCATCATTAATTATGTTTCTCGTAAGAGAAAAAAAGCCCAACAAGCCACCAATGTTCTACTTTCCAAAATTAAGC